>NC_136772.1:9612764-10862764 GCF_947034865.1 Barbatula barbatula
ATCATCACTTTTCTACTTCTTTTCGGTCAGTAGATTTCTCTATGGTGTTTTTCCTATCCGTATCGAGTTGGTGCTAGATTTGTGATTATTAATCCTCCTCACTAGCTAAACATAACCTTCTTTTGCCTAACTTGGAAAATAAGCAAACATCTCTCTCCTGATTCTGGCATGTTTCAGGCTTTGCTGATTATTTCTCTATTTCTGCACTCTGTTCTCGTGTCACTGTGCTTCTGTCCTACCATCTGCTCCCCCATGACCTTGATCAGAACACAAGTGTTGGCACTGTGAGAAGTCGTGAGGAAGATTACACTACGGTAACAATAAACATAGTGTTGCTGAAAACACCTTCCGAGGACGCTTTATTAACTCTATTTAACTAGCTTAGACTGGAATGAGTCAACTTTATTTATAAAGCTCTTTTTACAATTGTCATTGTTACAAAGCAGCTGTACAAGAAACATATATATCGACTATAAGCAAAATATATAAGGTTATACAAGTAAAAAAAAGCGAAAACACAGAAGTGTGATGTCTGTCAGTCAGAAAAAGTACTGAAGAACCTTATTCAGGTTATGGATTTGAATGCAATGCATATAGTGTAATATGAGTTAAATAGGCATTATAACCAGGAAACACCTTAAAGTGCATTAATTAGAAGAATCTTAGATAAGGTGTGTTGTCCTACAGTCCTCTTCTCTTTCCTTATGCACCTCTGTTCCTTCTGTCTGCTCCTGTAATCTTTTGGTTGCCCTTCCCCTTTTCAACTTCCCTCTGCAGCATTCCTGTTTCCCTATGCTAATACTCCCCCTCCACTGACCCATCCAGGCCTCATCCCCCTCCCCAAACACACCACTCACGCCAGCGTGACCGCCAGGCACCTCCCTGCACTTCATCTCAGACACGGACGCTGCCACAGTCCCTCCACCCTCGCATTCCTCTGATACGAACTCAGCGTCAGGATGAAAGGCGCGTTCTCTGGCTGATCTCAAGCGAAACTACCTGGACTGAAGTCTTCATCTCATTTTAAGCGCAGAAACTGCACAGTAATGTGTCCCTCCCAACTGAGAACGAAACCAGCCGGTGATGAGATAATCCGCCTGTTCAGAAGACTTGTCTTTTAACCAACCAGCTCTGTTACACAGGAAATATCCTGCTGACATTTTAGCCTTTTTATTTGTCATTTAATGAGATCTTGATTATTTGACTCAACTTGATTTGTTTGTTTTAATATATAAAGCACAGTTAACATTCACAGTTATTGTCATTAGGCACTTCGCACAAATACAAAAGTACATAGGTCTTGAAGCTCTACAAACAAATGAAAATGATTGTTTTTTTCACAGTGACAATGAATGAAGATGCTTTACAATTAGAATATATTTATATATAATTTTTGTTTACTAATATTGGTTCTAAAGAGGACAATTTAGCTTTTCCTGTTCTTAAAGTGTTGGGACTCTTACCCTTTGCATAACAAGTGCCTAAACTCGAGTGCCTATACAGTAGTGTTGCATACGTCATATCTTCGAAGAGTATTTAGTTTGATCAAATTTATAAAAGAGAGCTACTGCTGTACTATTATTTCTGGAAAAACATGAGCTGCTAGAGGTGGGGAGAGTGGGATTGAACTACAGCGCGAGCAAGCAACTCATCACAATAATCCCCTCCTGTTTTGTACATTATGCACGCACACGCCGATTGCCAACAAAACACAGATATATGACTTCGTTTGGCGTTCAGTTCATGTCCTGCAGCTTTTAGCACTTGGACCACACTACAGTATCTATCAGTTTCAAAGGATCTCCAAATCCAGCGTATCCATTGTTTACATAACATCCATCCATAACAGAATTTTTTTTAACTTTCCAAAACAAGTTTGAGTGCTGGGGGAGTGTATCAAGTACAGAAATACTTTGTCATACGTCAAACTGTTTTTTTTAAAAGTTGGACAATGTAAAGAGGGCAGAGTGGATGACAGGATGGTACCCAATCTTAAAGAATATATTGTTTCAATATTGCTATGTGTAGTCAAAGTGGTGTGAAAATTGACATAATGTTCAATGGCCTTTAAGTTCTCACTAGGGTGATTTCCTTTTACAGTTTTAAACAATATGCATTGCCACTGTACTATTATACACCAATTGCTGTGTGTTACATGGCTTGAAGATGTGTTATTAAAAGCATCAGGTGAAAGTAACTCAAGTATTGTTTTCCATATATGTTTGAGACATTTATGTACTCTTTGTATGATACAATTACATTTTCTGTAAATTACAATCTCTTGGAAAGTACTTCTGGGAGAGTTCACCCAAAAATGACAATTCTGTCATCATTTATTCACCCTCTTTTCATTTCAAACTTGTATGACATTCTATTTTTCACAGAAAAGATATTTTAAGAATATTGATAACCGAACAGTGTTAGGCAAGCATTGACTTCTATTGAATGGACACAAAACCAATGCAAGTGAAGGACTGCCATCGCTGTTAGGTCAACAACATTTTTCAAAATATCTTCTTTTGTGTTCTACAGAAGAAAGAAAGTCATACAGGTTTGAAATGACAACAGGTTGAGTTAATTGTGATAGTTCACGCAAAAAATTTAAATCTATCACAAATTGTTCCTAATCTGTATACATTTCTTTGTTCTGATGAACACAGAGAAAGATTGTTGTAACCAAACAGTTCTTGGCCACCATTGACTACCATAGACATTTTTTTCTGTTAAACACAAAAGGTGGTATTGTGAATAAAACCATTCTGGGGCACAACCATTGTTTGTTTATATTTGGGTGAACTGTCCCTATAATACAGTATATTCAGTTCTAATTACTTTTAGAGGAACTTACTGTATTGTGCACTACATGCTGGATTTGGTGAGAGTGTCGAGGAGTGACCTGTCCTTTGTGCTTTAATCACATTCCAGTAGCCAATGGAATGTGACTCAATTCCCTCCCACATTTCTTTGAAGTTTAATAGGAATCTTACGTTTTGTGACTTTTATGCTGGTATTGCTATCATAACCGATATACATTGCATGGTTATATGTGGTCTTTTAATCTAGATCTGTGGGGTGTGTGGTCCGTTGGCATATGAATCTGTTAGATAACAGCCCCATTTCTTTGCTCGGGATTCTTGAGCGGTACGTTTTTAGTGCTGCTTGCTCTTATTTGTTAGAATTGTCCATAAGTTTGCAAAAGATCTTCTACCCATTTGTCAATGGAATACATTGAATATGTAGAATATTTTTGTGTTTGTTTTGCTGGTGGTGATAGAAAATATTCCAAGAGTATATACTTTAGGGCACATGGCATTATGTGAGAACTATAACTTGAACAATGAGGTGAGTCGCATTTGTCATCTATCAATGAAGACTCTGTATAAGCTGCACTCATGAGATACATTTTTGCTTTAGAAGATGATAATCAACCCTTTCATTCATCACAGTGTGCCCTTGGTGACTGACCTGCTGGAGACGTGCGTAGATGAGGTTCTGCAGGTCTCTGTTCCCATGGTGACGCCAGAAGAGGTGGGACCTATCGGAGCTCATACCAGCACAGGCGCTGAGGATACCCTCTCTCTGACCGGTGAGTTAATATATGCAAATACAGTAAGGAGATACACTTCATAACCTGATCTGACTTACCCAAGGATGGACATGTTGTAATCCCAACATATGCAGATGTTTTGACCTCTCATTGCTTCACTGAATGTGCTTCTCATCTACAGATGCTGCAGCTCGACTCAAGCAACTGGAGATTGAAAGCACTCCAGTGCCTGCTCCATCCAGATCCAACATCAACCTTAACATGAACAACCAGGTCAGTTTAGTCATCCGGAAGACCACACCGACACACACAAACTCATTGAGAACAAGGCTTTTTGTAAATGGTGTTTGTGCAGACTGCTTTGCCCGGCATTGAGACATCATTACATTTGAACTGGTGGTTAAGTTACTCATGAAAACCATGCATAGACCATGTAATTGTGAACAAAGGAGACTTTATGCTTTGTGCTGCTTTGATCTGTGCAGGAGGATGTGATGAAGCTTACAGAGAAAAATTTGAATAGTGTGGGCAGCAGTCCTGTTCTGAACCAGCTCAAAGCTCCTGATGATCTCAAAAGCAACATACTAAAGGCTCAGGCAGAGGCAGCGCTCAAGGTGTTCCACATTTCTTGTAGTCTCTACTAACACGTGGTATAAACATGTCTCAAGGGATCCGATCTCACCAACTACCATTTACAACTGGTTTTTATAACACATTATAAGCGTGTGGCCTGTGTCATTGCATTCGGAAGATGGCCTATGAGGTGTTGTGAGTGTATAGGTTTGGCTTTTTCTACATTTGGTTCCACAGTTGTTTTAAGTCACCTGAGACTGGTCCTAATATAAAGGCTTGATGGACATATTTAGTAAATTTAACATAATTTAATTAAACTTTGTTACAAATCAGAGGTATTATTGAAGATTCCATAGTTTGACATGTTTATGTTTTAGGATACTATATATGAGCTTGGATTGACTACAGACAAGAACTGTAATCTGCAGGATGCAACAGCCAGGTATGATGTGTGTGTTTTTTATTTTATGAATATTGAATGAAAAGTAATGAAATCATATAGGCAATTGTGATTTTTATTTTGAGAATGTGACGACATGTCATCACTGTTCACCAATGTCATTATATTAAATGAGGATTAAATGGTAGATAATACTAATAATTTCTTTTAATACTAATAATAACTTTCTCATCATAAGACTGACGGGCCATGGTGAGACAATTGGAAGCACCAGCTCTCTGCCAGTGACCGGGCGTGCAGAACTGCAGGAGACCTGGGGCTTGCTTTCACAGCCCGGCCTGCCTTGCTCTTCCAACAGGTGAGACCATTTCACCAGCATTGTTGGGCAGATCCAGTGAGCAATTATTCCTTAAAGATGCATTGCTGTGTCGGTTGAGTGTGTGGCTTAAGATATAGCAGTGCCATGTGAGCCAGTCTGTGGGCCTCTAATCCTCCTGGGACTGAATCTGAGGCAGTGGAACACTAGTAGGCAGGCAGAAACTGGGGCACACCTAGAATAAAGGGGCCACTTGGTCCTCCCATCACTGGGATAGTTTAGGGAAAGTTGATTCCTCAGGATGTGATCATATGTTTGCTACAGTTAATGGTAAGAAATCTCCTTTTTAATGTATTTGTTGTGTATGGATTTGAAAAGCTGCCACTACCACTGAAACACTGAAAGTGTAGAAATCTTTAAAATGAAAGTTAAAAACATGACCAGTTTAAAATATTTTTCTGCTTATGAACAGTATTACATATTATTAAATCTGGACAGTAGAGCCGTTATTTGTTGTTGAACCCAGAATATTCCTTTTCAGTACACTGTTATCCCCTTCATTTGAAGCACTCTATTGCCATCTAGGGTATTCTGTCATCACTGATGGGATGTGGTCTCATATGGAAATATGTTCTTATGTAACCACATGTATTGATATGATATGTTGACAGTAATTCATTATCAAATTTACATTTGTTTACTGAATGAAAGGAACATCAAATGCCTCATTGTGAAAACTAGTTCTTTATGATGGGCTGCTTTGCTCGATAGTACTCTCAAAGTGACCTCGAGTAATTTCCTCAAACACTTCATAAGAAGTCCTCATCACATTTCTTTCAATGAGCTAATTCCAAGGACATACAGGAAATCACCAAAGTGCCTCCTCTAAAGCTCTCAAAGCTTTTTAACTTTTTGCACTTCAGTGCTCAAATCAAGAGCTTGATAACTCTGACATGCTTACTTTTTATTGTGAAGATGCCCATATTTCTGTTGTTTTTATCATCACAACAGCCGAATGAATCTTCATACACATCCAACAGTGTGCTTAATTTACACTGCATTCACTGACCATGCGTTCATTCATAAAAATGCTGTTTTGAAATGACGTATTCTTTATTGTCTTTTTTCAGCCTTGACGCGAACGCAGACGACTTAATTTCTTCTGTGCCCCCTTTGTCGTCAGATCCAGTGAGTGAAGCACAGTCATCCATGGTATCAAATTATGGCTGAATGCCAATCCAGCTGCTGACACACTGTAATGAGACAGCAACAGCTGTCAACATATGTTTTCGTTTACTGACAGATGCTCTCTTTTACTGACACATACTCTCCTTTAAAAGTAAACCGACTAAATAAAAAAAAATCCTGTCTGTCCAACATTTAAGACACTGTGTTGTTTTACAGTATGACTGCTTAGTTGTAGACCACTTTGCAAGATGTAAACACTGGTCCAGAAGCACTTCCGGTTTCCGTTTTTATTCATTATTTAAAAAAAAATCCTGCATGATGTCATTTTTAAAGATATTTGTTTAACATTTTAAATCTGTTATACATATTCTTTTGGTTTTATTTTCTATAAACGTTTTTGTAATAAACACCGGAAGATCTGCCAGACCAGCGTTGTTTACGTCATCGAAAGAGGTCCATTGTGACTGCAGTGTCAAGTGTAAATGATCTTGAGGGAAATTTGCCCCATCTTTCAATAAGGAGAGAAACCTTAGCCTTATCTAGGAAACAGAAAATCAATAAAAAAATGTTTTACAGTGAGCAACTAACAAGAACACCCTAGCAACGCCCTAGCAATCACAGCAAAGACCCAGACGCATCTAGTTAAGGAATGTTCTCATTGATAGCATACCCTTTAGAGTATGATTCTTTTTGTCAGGTTAAAGTTCAGGATCCCGAGCTGCAGACAGACCCCCTGGCTGAAAACCTGATAGACTTCACAGACCCCATCACTGTAGTAAGTTCCAGAGACTTTTGAAAAGTCTTTACTTTGTTTCACTATTGGCACAATTTGTTCTGCTGCTGATTTTACAGAGTTACAATGTTGTTAAAGGACTAATATGAGATGAATAATTTGACGCAGGTACCACCCCCCAAACCTACAATCACACCTCGATGGATCATTCCTGCATCAGTACCAACAGTGAGTTCACTTAACTGATTTCTGTGATGTCTGATTCTATGCAGCATTCTGTGGGCCAATGTTAAATCTGTGTGGTTAAAACGGTAAATGTTAAACTCTGTCATTGGACTTTGTCCTAGGCAGCCGATTTCCTGATGTATCTTGTATCACAGCTTTTTTTGTCAAATAATTTATGTAGCGATATGTAGTAAATGAATGAAGAAATGTACCTGTACGCTATACTAGATCAAACAGCTTTATCTTCACATCTCACTTGTATTTCTAGTAATTTGTGTAGAAACTGACTGGGCTTCTCTCCTATTTCTCCTCTAGCTGTCCAGCACCTTTACTAATGGCCTCCTTGACTGTACAGCAAATATGTCATCTCAGCATTCTGAAAAGTCTGCTATTTCCCTACCTCCCAATCCCTCTCACACTCACAATGTGATTGCCACCAGGTTTGTTTCATCCCTGCTGTATTCTCTTTGAACAGACTAAATGTTTTTCTAGTAAAATTGTAGCTGTGCTTCAGAGATCCGTTGTGTAATTAGCGTGTTATTGCCTGTTTGTGCAATTTCTAACTGCTGAATTGGTGTCTTTGTTATTGACAGTATTATGGCTGTCTCAACCAAGGACGACAACCACAAGCCCAAGGGTCTGCTGACCACTGAACTCTGAATGCAGCACCTGTCACTGGACCGTCAGTGCTTTTCACTCAATACCACATTCCAGTCAGAAACATTCCAGCACCCTTATAGTGCTGGCACAGACAACTGGACTCGAGGATACAGCAACTTTATCTTCAACAACACTGGCTTTGAACAGATGGTGTCTCCATGTCCTGACCCCTACACTGATTAGAATAGAATACAGTGAGTTGTGTACAAAGGACTAACAGGAGGCAGTGTTCAGGGATCACTGTTCCTTTTATTACTTTTTTACTGCTAAGTAGCACCGGCATTTGGATCTCTGCAAGATGTTAAGCTTTTAATTCAGATGACCACAGTCCTGTTGTGATCGAATGTTTATGACGACATGGTGTTGCTCCACCACTTGCTGACCACTTTCTGTTTAGGCAATCAATAATGTAGTCCTTTTTACAGAACTTTTCTTTTAATCTTTGCCTTTATATTGCTCTGCTTTCATTTTTATGAAAAGTAGTTGCATTCAGTATTAAGTACTGTACTCCAAACTGCACTGTTGTTATAGGACTCTTGCGTAGGATTTGGCAACCTGCAGTTATGAAGCCGCTGAGCCAAGTTTTCAGTTTTCGATCAATGCTATTTTTATCCACACTGTAGTAAAGACGGCCTTATTTTAAAAGTTTATTTTAAATTTAAATGGTCAGATACTTGCATTATATTATGTATGCGTTGAATGATGAATATTTTACAACATAGAACGTATTTTCATGTAATTTTATCTTCTGCATTTAACAGGAGTAATTCAGTGGTTGTTTTGTGTTGTATGTATTAGCAGCTCTTGCAGTATGTGTTCTTTTACACTGTTTTTTAAATGTTGTAATACATGTTATGTAAGACAAAGGAGCAGCTCTGGTAACTGCTGGCTTATAGAATATCAAAACTGTTCAACAAAGACAATGACAACATACTAAACTGTTATTTACAATGGACAAAAACTCACTTACAATTTGTGCCAGCAGTTACCGCAAAGAGAGGCCTTGCTTTTTCCTTCACTGTACATTCCACAGGCATTTGCTGCTATTGGTTAACATACAGAAGACTGCATCACAAAATAATCATAGATGTGTTCACTGGATCTGAAATCACTGGGATAAAATGGAAATGTTTCTTTGATTTCCAGCGCCTGTGAATTATGTTTGAAGGCCCAACACTTGTATACAATAATTTTATGTGAATAGATACAGTAGACATCATCCAACATTTTCTAGTTTCATCTGTACTGAATGTTTGAAAGTGCTCAGTCGCAGGGCATTTGTAGCTGGAATGTATTCATATGATCATCACTTTTTTTTAATGTTTTTAATTTCACTTTTAATGTTTATTTACATTGTGTTAATGTCATCTCTAGACATCACAGCAATGATCTCTCATATATATATATAGACTGTAAGCTTTCTGTCATTGTATGCGAAGCATTCCATAAGTAAAAGGTATTTTAACGTTGCTGTTAAAATGTTGGTGCTTTTCTTTGTGTTCTTCAGAGGACGTTGGACATTTTATTTAGATTGATCAGCAAGCAACATGATATAGAATGTAGTGTAACATGCACAATAGAATAGAATGCTCTTGGGTCCGATTGATAAACGTATCAAGAAGATTTTTATGAGTTTGTATACTTCTTTTAGTGACCTTGGGTACTGATGTATGTAAGGGGTTTAACTTTGGACTAAGGGATCTGTCCAGGCAGAAGCAAAGGTCAACACACTGTGCAAAAGGAGGTGTCTTAATTTTCAAATATATAAACAAATTCAATTGTATTGTATATTAAATTAATATATAGATTTGTTTCTAGGGGTATTAGCCAGTTTCTTCTGGTGTGACAAAGGGATCTAACCTGAAAATGATCAACTTAGACTCCAACAGGACTAAAAGCAAGAGTTAGGGTAACGATAAACAAAAGCACGCCGCCACGGACATAAACGGAAAAGCATAGACGTGACAGTAAGTATTAATAAGGTGGTAAGGTCACCGACACAATCTCTCTTTTACCGCGGTGTCTCTAGTGGACCAGCAGGTGGCGGTAGGGTTCTCTGAATGACCCAACAGTGTACAGGAGAGAACGATCCCTAGTTTCGCACTGCCGTTATAGTTGATGTTTGACTTTTGATGTGAATAAACTAAAATGTCAATCAATTTGTACAATAACAGTGAATGACTATTTAGGCTACTAAACTGTTTGCGTCTCATGCCTTTATGCAGCTATATTCAGATCAAACGAACTGTCATTTCTATTTTTAACATCGATGGCGCCAAACGTTATTCAGCATTTACATTTGATATGAAAATCAATTGCTATAATCTATCCAAGCAGTTTTTGCTTTGTTTTGTGATGTTGAATATGAAAATATGACATGTAGGTTACATATGTTTTTTAGTACAAAGCATATTTTCTCATAAATATTGTATTGTGTTCTGCTGTGACGTTTCACTCCCCTAATGAATTATGTTCATGTTTATTATTAGCTAGCATAAGTTGATGAGCCATGATCCCTCCCTCACTGGACTCACTTTAACTCTTTACACACCGGCTGTGTGTCTGCACGCGCACTGGAGCGCAGAGCGCGACTCTCCACCGGTGACTCCAGTGCGTCCTGCCGAGTCTATGCGCGTCTGCTGACCTGGACACGCTTTACCTTTCGTGTTTTATTTGTATCTAACGCTTTTCATTATAGACATGATATGGTGACCGAGAAACGGGGGAATGAACGTCTTCAATGGAAATTTAGCGTTAGGTGAATGAAACTCTGCGTAATTACCTGCCAAAAGCGAAGATGTTTCGAGATGTACGGGAATAGCGTCGTTTAATCGACCCCGACACGAGCGAAAGTCTCAACAAACTTCTGTTTCTGTTTGACTGACTTTAAAGCGTTATGGCATCTGTGTGGTGGAGACGGACGCTGCTCTTCGTTGTTATCGGTAAGTTCAACTTGTTTGTTTCTGTTTTATGTTACCCAGAGTAGAAATAAGTAGAGAGAGAGAGCCGTTACAAAAAACAGAACTTACTAAACATAACTTTGTTGTCTGGTTAGTAATTGGATAATGATCAAACACACAAGTAGTGTATACTTCAATTTCTTATCAAACATATAATGCGACTAGTTCTGATGATCTAATCGTCAAACAGCGAACAAGGATGACTGGATAATAAGTAACGTACAGTTAAAATATCTGTTTTGATGATATTTTGCATATTTCTTATATGTAAAGTCCATTTTCACATTTTCTTTTCTAAATTGTGTTCATGCATTTTGGATTATCTTAGGCAATATTAATTGTAACGAAAATTAAGTTTTGTGATTACAAATGACAGATAAATAAAATATATAAATATATAATAATATATAAAAAATATTATATATTTTATATATTAAATATTGAAGACATTATTTGGGCAACTACCCACACACACACACACACACACACACACACACACACATATATATATATTTATATATATATTGAGCATGCTTAATAAATGTACATTTAGTCATTTAATAGTTTTAAAGAATTACAAACTGTATAGAAATTGATTGACTATTAACCAGTTCGTTTTGCCATGGTGAGCATGATACATTCTATCTCTTATTCAGTCTCTGTCTTTCACAATGCAAATGGGTTGGACGTTTGCTAAGAACATTCACAACCTTTCAAACTCTAACAAGTATGGGTCTATTATCTCATTTTTATTAATAATGCATGGCAACCTTCTTCTGTTGCAAAGAATTCCATTTACACTTACCTTAACAAGCTCACTGAAGTGTGCCGAGCATGACTAACACACTTCTTTCTGCTCGCCTTGATATTCTGTCACCACTCATGTGGAATTATTGTATTCTCTTGAACATTTATACTTTATATTGTTATTTAGGAGGAATTCCTATGAAGAACATTGCTGCTGCTCAGAGCAGTCAATTACAAGAACTAACTAGATTCACAAATGCCATTAAGCAGAAAAACAAGGAATCGGTCTGAAATCTTTTGCTGTTGGGTAAATTAATCTGCTCTAGTTGTCATGTTGCAGACAGTGACCTATAAAAAAAGCTTGCTTCTGAAGGGTGCGAGAGAAAACAAAATCCATAAGTAAACTTTAACTTGTCTCTGAAATAATGCCAAAACGTTCTCTGTAAAACCTCTGTCCATGTTAGTTTCAACTCACACTTGAATTCTGAAATGTGTCAGAATGTGATTTATACTGTAAATGCATAAGCTTCTTCTTTCGCGTTGCAACTTAGTTAAAGCAAGCTGCCGACATGCTTTTGGATGGCTGAATAATAACACTGTTTAATGTCACAGTCTTTTAAAGGTACTGTAACACTATCATCACATTGGGTATTGAGGTATGCTACAGAGGCTGTACCGCAAGAATGCCCCTTAAGTACTTATAATGGAACTAAGCACTCACAACGTGTTTGTGTCTGAGTTTACATTCTTACCAAGAGTAGTGAACATTTCTGACCTGTAATTCCTGCTCTGCCAGTTTATATTTGAAGTCCATATACAGAACTTTGATGCACACACACACACACACACACACACACATTTTCCCCTTTCTCTTTTCTTTCCATCGTGACCGATTATGTCAAGGAATGATTTCTAGTCGTCCCTCGATATTGATGGCATCATGACAGTTCATTGCTGGCACGAAGAACAAATGTGGCCTGACGCTAATGTCGCAAGCTAAGAGATAAATGTCAAGCACACATTTGAAACTCGAACAATGCTTTCATTGTGTCGAAGCCAGAGTTGAATGCTGTCTTTTGAACCCCCTGAGATGTATTGCTCTCACGTACCCGAAAATTGAAAGATAAAACACTAAATCCACAAGGACATTTCAGAATGAAGGGACGCACGAGGATGTGTATGATACAAGTTGTCTAAATATAGAATAGCAGGTTGCATTTCTCTGATTGAGGTGAATAAGCTGATGGCAGTGGGTGGGGAGATTTGGACAGCCGTAACAAGCAAAGATGAATATATGGGTGCTTTATTTCTTTGCGGTTGTCAGGGCTGCTCTATTTCATTCCCAATGTACCGCCTTAAGCAGTTCTATCTATGTGTGGGATAGTGAATTCAATTCAGCAGGTTTCGAGTGCAAGTGCGTATTGTATTGTACGCAAAAAAAATCTTGGGAAATCACAATGGTTGTAGAATTTGTCTTACGAATGGAACGTTAGGGATGACATCCTGAATAGTGTGAACTGGCTGTTTTGTTCCCCAGGATTGGTGTTGATCTGTTTATTGCATTGAGATACAAGTGTAAGGCTAAAATTCAGTTCCTGCTTGATTCCCAATGTGTCGTGTGATGTCATCAGAGAATTAACATGCTAGAATGTGCAGATCTCTGCAGCGCTCCTTTCTGCATTAGCTGATTATTCTTTATGCAGATCGAGTGCCCGTATAAACAGCGGTACATCGCTGTGGTATAAATTAAGTTCAAACGAAAACAAGAGGAAGATTGATTTTATTGGTTTGGCATCTGATGTTCTTTTTTGTGCTGGCCGTAGTATGTTGACCGTATCAAGAGAGGGCCAGACTACAAGAAACTGAACGTGCCCCACTGTGGTGTAATGCGCTGTGAAGTATCATTCTGGGGCCTATGGTATTATTGTGTAAAGAGACATCTAGACCCGTTGCAGCCTTTTAACACCTCTTTGATAGCTAGAGGACCTGAAACAAGATCTTTCTGAGCTCTTGAATGGATAAACGTTTCTCTGCTGCAACTGCTTGCCCTTGAGTTGTAAACCGGACACTTCAAGTCAACAAAAGCATTCTTTTTATTTTTCTCTTAGATTCTGCATGTAAACATGCGTGACAGGCCTCCGGGGAAGGGATGCAATGCCCCTCCAGATTTTCTTGGGTCCCCCAAAATATCCAGCTGAGAATTAAAATAATAAAAAATGAAATACTTACTAAATACTCATTTGTATTATCTGTTAAATAATTATATGTCCATTTAATCACAAAAAAAATGTAAAAACTATGTATGCAATGTATGTTGTTCAGGTATCTGCCCAACCAGAATATGTAACTGCAAAATAGCTACATGTAAATGTGCTAAATAGTCATTTTATTAAAAGAAAAGAACCATTAATATTCTGCCATGTGTGGGCAGACAACTTCAGAGATTTTGAGCCTTCTCCTTGTCCTTATTTCCATAAAGCTATGATATTTTGTCATCAGCGTTAAGGTGACTGCTCGACTTGTGCGGATATACAAATTCTGATACAAACACATCACCCAATTTCTTTTCCCAAATCTGAACATTGGCACTTGATATAAAGTGCACTTCAATAACAGGCTATTGCGAATTGCAGTGCAAGGTGTCGATTAACTCTTACGGCAGTGACCCGCAGCAAATGACCCTATTTAATGGGAGGCAGCCGTTGGCATAATGGCCACGAGTAATCCATCACCTGTGCGTCCAGATGCACTGACGTTCATGGTCCCTGTAATTGCTCGATCACAAAGGGCCGGTGCCGTGTAGATTATTTTGGAATGCCATAATGGGTGTCGTGTGTGCACCTGTGTGATAAGCATATGGTGTAAACAGTGGCAGTTTTCCTTTACAAGTCGTCTTTAAACATGTTATACATTTAAACAATTTTTTAAAAAGCAAGCCTTCACAATTTCTTCCAACACGTTGCTTATGGTTTTTTAAACATGAAATGTTTGCTGCATATATCATGTCTAATATCAGTTTAATGCAGCTCTGCCAGACGATGAGGAAACCAGCGTGTGTTTGCTTATAATACTACTAAATAATTTTACCGCAGGCTTCCTGACTAAGTGCTGTACTTGACTATGTTTTCCCTGTAGCACATTGCAGCCTAATGCATTTCTGTGGCATTAATGCAGATGTTGGCGTGCTATTCTCAAGTTGCTGCAGGGTGTATTTGTTCACACTGGGGTGGTTTCGTCTTAGCCTTATTTCTGTGCACTCTACATGTCAGGACATAAAACATTTATTTAGCTTGCCATTGTCCTACGATTACATGTGCTATTGTAAGACATGATAATGTTGTTTTGTTTTATTGCTTTTCAATGATGGAGGCAGTCAAGAGAGGTCAGGACAGTAAACACAATGGAGTCATGACACGACAGCGCCGTGTTTCTGGAGCACATGCATTAACCTTTAGAGGGCCAGGGATAACTGTTGTATACATTTTATTGTTTAATTATGAATTTTTGAGGTTATGGTATATCTTGCCTTGTAGATTTTTGCCTCTTAATGCATATCACAAAAGCTCCACTTGAGATCCACTACATAGTGTATGTAGGCTATGTGTTGAGGCAACCTGATCCGACAGGAATTTGTAACTGTTTTACGTGGTGGCTAATTCGTATGAATTTGTACGATGCGAGTAGCAGAATAAATTATTATTATTCGAAAAAGCAATGCTGAAGCTCCCTCACTCGCGCTAATAATAGCAAATAATACTTAAATCGTACTTCGTACTAAAACGTGTTTACACACACCTTGTACAATAGTTACGAATTCCTGTGAGATTGTGTTGGTCATGCTATAGAACGACAATCTCTGTCAATCCGTCTGCATCTGTTTACCTTCTGGAGACGTTCTCTGTGACACGTGTTATTTTAAGCAATTATGCTTTTAAAGAACACGACAGCTTGACAGACGCACAAAAAGCATGTTAAAGGAAAGAATTTATTTTACAAAACCTTGGCAGGTGGGCTATAATACTACTGCCAGCATATCTATATTGCGTCGTAAATGCTTGATCCTGTACAATAATGTTTTCAGTTAACTCTTTCTTGCCACCAGCGTTTTTTTTTAAGTTGCCAGTCAGCACCAGCACCTCCATTTTTTAAACCATCATTTTCTATTAAACTTCGATGGCTTATTATTCTTTTTCAATAACCAATGCAATAACCAATTACCCTTTACCATTAAAGCATGTATGTGTCAAACTATTCTGACGGAACAACAGCTATATACACACATAACTGAAAACAGGGCCTCACAGGGTCATATCATGTTTGGTTAAGCATAATAGAGATGATGACACAGGAAAGAGAGAAGGACACTGGTAAAGCAGCAGCTGGACTAGAAATAATCAGAACCATCTCCTGTTAGGTGCTTTTAAGCAGCTTAATTTAATCAAACCAAAGGGCAATGCTGAGTTTGGTAGGATCTGTTGTCACCCTTGTATTCGGGAGAATCTGGGCTATGTGAGGAGAGGAAATGTACTGGGTTTATAAGAGATTGATTATAATGTGCATAATACAAACTGTTTTGGACCTGCACGTAAGGGACAATGTACAGGCAGCAGGTTGTTATCGCAGAAATAAGCCCCGACAGTGTGATCAGGACCCGACACATGAGAAAAGGAGCTGGGCAAGAAATGTGAATTCTAAACATTTGCTTAGCTCATTTTTACAGAATTCAGACCTTCCGTGAGAAAAGGTAAGAAACGTTCAGATGTTACGAACAGGTAATTTGGTTTAATCATTTGTAAATATAATGCCATATATGTTATTAAAAATATGAATGTTGTCAAAATAAACTGTCCAAAATTATTTGCTGCATCCATGTTACCGAGTGTTATTAATGAGAGGTTGTTATCCGGGAATAACCAACCTGCAAATGTTGAGACTGGCCAATCAGAATCAAGCATCCCAAGACCCGTGTAATAATACAAAAATATGATGTTCCAAATATACGACTGATATAACTCTTCTCCTGTGAAAGACAAAGGAAGCATTCCCAAATGAAAGCACACTGGGGTTTGATTTTATTGAAGTTCATAATACATCTAGAAAGGCTGTTTAGATAAACATTTGGAACGGTCTGTTAATTTTGTCCGCGGCTGTATACAAGGCCATTTCTTTAACGGTAAACATCAAATTTAGATCTTCAGAGAATCTGTGAAAATACCAAACCAGTTGAAGTTTGATAGATCATCAAAAGGGCAAACGCAGGAAGAGCTCGTGCTGTTTTCCTCCCTCTCAAAGGCCGCTTAGAGACTTCACACATATTTTTGGCAAGGTTTTGTGTATAATGTGAGATGAAAAGCACAAAAAACAGCAAATTGACTGAGATGTTTGAATATAAAATAAGGACATTGATTAGTACTAATGTCACTTAAATGCATTACACAGTAATTAATAACCAATATATAACAATAATAAAATACTTTATTTATTAGCTGTATTGTTATATATTGGTTTTTAATTGACCCGCGTTTTCATAGTTGTTGGACTGACTTGGAAATGCATGTGTCGCATGCACATGTACTCACTTATTGTGAGGTTGTATTTTGTTTCAAAACACTTGTTTGTGAGTTTAGTAATTAACAGACATGACTAGTGCATCCCAGAACCCTCCTACACACTCTAGGCTTCAGCATTCCCCTCCATTATTCACAGTTCTGCACAGCGTGTCCCCATAAACATCTGCAGCTTCTCTTGATGTACTTTTCACTATATGCATCGTAATTCAGATTCTTACAGAAGGGATTTTCGCTACTTCTCCCTTAGTGATGCTTACCAATCAATCTGTAATATATTTCTATAATGTGTTTACTTGCATTTATTAAAAACACGACATCAGGGTGTTTTTTCAATGAGGCATGAGGAAATGACCATTATAATAACACCATAACACCCATTTTGTATCTCTGTCAGTTATTTATTAATGACTGTCTGTTGTGATATCGGTTTCAACGGTTGTGGCTCCTCAAGAAGCAGACATACTAAAAGACCACACGACCCCTCTACAGTGAGGACCCCACGGTCTTGGTTAAAAGAAAAATCCTTTGGACTAGGCAAACATGACACTTGGTGGTGTTGTAAAAAGTGAAAACTAGAACAATGTTCTTTTGTGTAATGTTTTCCCACTAGCCATCTTCAGAGTAATGTAAATGCTTACGCCTGCTAGAATCACTATTTAAACTAAACTGCTCTACCTTGGAAGACAGTCTGGAGTGTTTTTACAAGATACCATGGTGCCTTTGTGTGGCATCACAACACATGTACCATGTAGTGAAGACATGAAGTAGTTACATTTTAATTCTCGCTTGCTCGATCCTGGATATTATCCAGATGTATAGGATATGCGCATGTAAAGTAGTCAAACACACACAGACACAAATAATATCATTGTCTGTGTTCATGTGAATGCACAGGAATAGCTCACTAATGAACTCTTCCTTTCACATTAAAAATGTATGTTGGTATATTTATATATATATATTCATATATATATATATATGTGACGTGTGGTCTATAAATA
This sequence comes from Barbatula barbatula, assembly GCF_947034865.1. NCBI lineage: Eukaryota > Metazoa > Chordata > Actinopteri > Cypriniformes > Nemacheilidae > Barbatula > Barbatula barbatula. The sequence continues at coordinate 9,630,685 of NC_136772.1, forward strand.
GACTGTGTGAGAAGATTGGGTGTGTGTTGTACACAGCCCGAAAAATCTGAGTGAGATGTTTGTTTTACAGTAACTGTTTAGCTTGAATTAGTCGGTCACTAAATTAGTTATTCAGGTTATTTCCAGGTTTGGAATATTTCAGGTTCAAAACCAAATAAGTGGAGTTAATAGAATTTCCTTTATGATGTTAATCACCATAAAAACTATACTGATTTAAATACCATGTACATTTATTTTCAGTGTTACCCTCCTTATCGTCATGGCAACAAAGTTGATGGATGGATAGATTGATATAGATAGATAGATTTGCTTTTGTCTCCAGTCTTATCTTGGGGGAGACTCACCTGTCACATAATTGATGTGATAGAGCCGTTGTTGACTAACAATGAGCTGAGGGAAGCAGCCGTCACTGCTGACCTGACCGTAAGCCTGTCTGTCTGCTGATCAACCGCTTTCTTTTACATCACTTGGGGCGAGTGCCACAGCAAATCTCTGTGTAGAGGGAGGATAAAACAATAGGAGACAGAGAGAGAGCAGAGGACATAAGAGGAGAGGACAAGCTGACAATGGCCGTTCCATTTACAAGATGATTGTCTTTCCAAGAGCTGAACATTAATCCCATTATGTCAGAGTTAATGAAATGACTCATTGTTCAAGTTTTTTTTCTCCTATCCTGCTCTATTCAGATCCCTGTTAGTGTCAGACACTCTTTGTATCAGAGTATAGTTTACGTTAAAATTAGATTGGCCGACAGTTGACTAATTAACAAGATTGCCGGGACACTCAGAGTGTACAGTATATGGCCACAAACCAGTTTCAAGATAACTGGTAAACTTTGTGTTTCACACACTGAAACTCAAGCGTCTTCGCGACAACTAGACAAAATAAAAAAAGCTTCTTGTCCGATGGCCACTGCCGCTTTGAAGTCTCCAGTCATAATGAGGGGTTTGTAAAGAAAGTCTTGACTGCAAATTCAAGGATTAAATGCCATTGTGTTCATGGTGTGTGCAACTCTCAGAGATAGGAAGTAACGCTGTACTTTTTTGGGGAATTGTACAGATTGTACAGATTTTTCTGGTATCAGTACTTTTCTACACTATTTATTTTTCTGGCGACTTTCTGGCGATTTTTACACAAATATCTGTACTTTCTACCTCTTGCATTTTCAAACCAGGCTTGTTTCTTTAGTTTTAATCTGTATTTGATGCACAATCGATATTATTTATTTTTCATTGTGTGACTTTTTCAACCCAAGCGCGGTGTGGTGGAGAATGAGGTGAAGATGCACTCTTTGGTCTGTGCTACAAAACTTTAAACCTAATACGTTGCCTTACATAGATTGAAAACATTATGTTGTTAACTGCCATTCATCAACATTAACAGTAAGTCAGCTGGCAGTGTTTTTAGGGCGAATCGTATATTTGTAGGACCTGTCAAAAAATAAATAATAAATTACACTTTTTAGAAGAATTTGTTGTGTCAGCTCTCTCACTCTTTATTACTCATTATATGACTGTAATGCTTTTAATGGAATATGAAACAAATATTTTGGATCGTTCCAGGGGCGATTTACTGTCCGAACCAGCCCTGGTGTTGACGTAATTTTAACTGAAAATTGCAGCGAGCCGAGACATATCGTGTGATCCCGCCCCCTTTTAAAATAGTGTTCCATTTACAGCACAGTAAGCATCAGCCTGGCAAAGCTGCATTTAACAGCGTGATAGCCACAGTGGTGTTAAAGTCTATTGAAAAGAATATGAAGATCAGTGATACCAGTTATGTGTAATTACAAATTATACAAATTACAATTTGAAGCTTGTTATATACATGTATGTTGGTGAGTGACATGGCGCTTGTCTTCTTTATTCTTCAAGGCTGCGATGTTTAATCTATTCCATAACGCCTTAACATTCAATATTCTGTGTAGCCTTGAAACGAGTCAGATACGTTTTGTTTTCCCGGCTGATTTGCTTTTTAATAAAAGTCAAAAATCTTAAATTCAGATTTCACTGGGTCTTTAAGATTAATGCCGGAGCAGAAATATGCAGCTTTTGTTGTAGTAGTGCTTAAATTCTGTCAGATATAAATAAATGCTGTTCATCCTTTCAACATTTCAAAATGTTTCCTTTTTTATACTTATTCAGCTCTTCATCTCTTTCTCCTGCAGCAAATCTGTCTGTGCTAACCGCAGCATGCAGCAACCACTATGAATATGCCATTGAGGAATTCTGCCTGGCCAAGTTCAAGCTGGACATGGAGCTTCTTGACCAGCATCAGTGGTGCAGCTGGGAGGACACCGTTGAGTAAGTATTCAATATTTCTCATTCTTAGCATTGATTTTTATACTGTAACAATATACCAAAACTATAATATAATTGCGATATGCATATCAATATACAATGGTTGGCCATAACGCTGTCAGGTTTGTCCTTATTGTACTATCACTACGCCAAATAACATGGCTAGTACGAATATTATATATTGCATTTTTCCGTAGTACTGTGCCGCTTCTGGATTTTGATTTGTCTACACGCACAGGAAGTCATTTTTAAGCGTATATTTGTTAGCATTACAGTTAAAGTTGATATTCTGATATTCTTCCAAGCACATTTTACCAATTCTTAACCGCATCAATCGTAATAACTACTATTAATTGTATATAATTATTTATATGTGATATGTGATGGTTAACACAGGCTTAAAGTAAAAAAATACCTTTTATTAAGATGTGCATAATTATTAAGCAGGATTTCTTTAACAGGTAAGATAAGTTTAAAAAATGCATTTAATATACACAAAAAAATCAATAAATATGAATTGCCATGAGAATTATGCAATACTAATGCAATATTAGAAACTGCAAAAAAGGCATGATCAACAGGCATCAAAATGCTCATTGGTTCAGCAAAAAGAGTCAGACAAAACCAAGAAGAAAAGTTTAAGTGCAAAAGAATTTAGAATTAATTTGAAGAATAAGGTGTGAAACTATGAGCAACTCTCTAGTCTCCAGTGCCACCATTTTCCAGAACCGCCACCTACCTGGAATCTCCAAGGTGTCAGTTTCTTAGAGGCTTAAAAGGTAAATAATCCTTAAATAATGATTGACTGAAGATCTTCTTTAGGCTATAGATCCATTAGCTTAATAGTATATTCATGTTCATTCCTATTCAATAATCTATTCCTTTCTAATCTTTTCTAATAATAGCCGAGAAAAAACAGCTTAGTGTACACAATATATGGAGGTATTATTAGGCATGAATAAGAACTTGTCATGTCAAATCCAATTTGCAGTGTCCCCAAAATGGCCTATGAATGTTGAAAATCCTTTTTCACGACTTCCTCTAAACATTTACATTTAGTCATTTAGCAGACGCTTTTATCCAAAGGGACTTACAAAGAGTTCAGGGAGCAATAAGCGATATGTCATAAAAGATATAAAGATACACATCACAGCCACTTTAGTCCAGCACTCTTTTCCAGTGTACAGAAATATCACTTTGCAGCTGACGCGCTTACATGTATATTTGAACACCTTATGACAAAGTCAGTGAAGGGCAGAGTTTTCTCAGTAAAAGAAAGACGATGGTTCCCATAATAACACCCACTTCCAGGGATTTACAGCAGCATGTGGCACAGCTCCAGGCATACACCGTTCCTGGGCACCTCCATATGCCCAGCTGTCTCTGTGACATAACCGAGGAGGTTATTTGTGGTGCTTCCAAAACACGATACGGAAGCACTTTCACTTTCCGGAGCTGTACTGCTTTTACGTCTGTCCCTGTCACAACTGGCCTCGGACAAATTCGAGCGTTAAGCTGCTGCTAGGGTGTGAAAAAGAAAGAATCAAGAAAAGTAACTCTGAGGTCCAAGCTGTCAGTTTGCGACCTGCAAGGTTTGCATGTCATTGAAACTGAATGCACGGTTTGTCCCCATGTGACCCAAACCGTATTATTGTGTTGTTGTTGTTGAGGCAAATTGCTGACAGTGTTCTACAGTACTGGTATCAAATACAGTACCAAATAGTTTTTTCCCCAAGTCAGTGACAATAGGATCTAGTTTACCTACACGGGTAGAGTGATGATCATAAAGAAAATAAGTCTCATATTTCTTGAGAATAATAGTAAAAGTTGTTTGTTAAATTAAACCAGAACTGTGTTTAGGAGGTCTAATGATTCCTGCGGTTGTTGTTGAATTAAACCTTCATTTGCGACACAGTTTTATTATTCATATCACCCGCTTGAATGGATATGTCACCTTTATTAAAAGCCTGTTTGGTTATTTTGCGTGATACTCTTTTGAGTCACAGTGAATTATAGATTCGATTTGATTGTTTATAATACATGGTAATAAACATAATGACCTTGACGACTTCTGGCATTTCATTTTGTGTTTCTTCACCTTATAAGTGTCGCTGCCCTTTACACAAAATATGCACGGTGACTTAATCATCCTACCTCAAAATGCTTTTCTGTCATGGATCAGAATCAAGTAGGATCATGTCAGACCCATGTTTTGTGTTGAGAAAGGGCATTGTTTTGGTTTGTCACGCCATGCTCTCTATCCGGTGTTGTGTCCTTTAGCCCCGCCCCCTTGTTTCCCTGTTAGTGGCGCATTAGTGTTTAGTCTTGTCACGGTCCATGGTCCATCTTTCCCTTAGTATTTCATTCCCCTCACCTGCCTCGTGCAATCCTCCTGTTAGTGTTCCTTTAGTGTTTAATTCCTGTCACCTGCTGCCACTCTCTCTGTGTAATCAGTCCTTGATAGTGTTTCCCTTTATCTAGCCCCAGTTTCCCTCTGTCCTTTGTTGGTTCATTGTTCGTTACTACTCACTGTGTTGGATTACCCCCTTTCCTGTTTCCAAGTTTGTGGATTATAGTTGATTTATTATTCTAAGGACCTTGGTTGGTTTGTCCCCCCTGTGGGAATTTTTAATTTACATCTTTGTCTTGTTTTTTGTTCATGTTTTGTTCATTGAGGGTTTTTGGTTTAAATAAAGTTTTGTCATTTATTTCACGTCTGCCTGCACTTGGGTTCTGTCCTGAACCATTTCAGAATGAACCGACCAAAGAGCCCCCAGCAGGCTCCTCTGCAGCATTCGCCAGGGGAACACTGACCTGGAGAACTATTTGGACAGGTTCCTGGAAGCTGCAGAGGAGATGGTCTTTGGGGAGATGGAACTGGCGCTACTCTTCAACACCGGTCTCAGGGACCCACTTTCACGGGCGGAGATGAGGTTGTTGAGACCGCTGGAATTCGATGTCGTTCGGCAGTACGCCATCGCCCGACCGGAGTCCAGGGTCTCAGCCCAACCCAGCTACTCATCTCTGCTGGCTGCAATTCCAGAGGGTCGTGCTCTGCAGATCAGGGTTGTGGGCATCGCCACACCATCTGCCTCACCCCCTGCAGCCTCCCCACCCCCGGTCAGAGGTGGCAAGCGAGAGTCCTGGGGGTCCTCTTCGGAGGCCTCCAACCCGGAGTCAGCAATGCCCTTCACCTCCTTCCTCCAGCCGGCTGAAGAAGAAGAGGCAACGGAGGAGAGCGCGGGATCCAGGCCAGCTGGTGCAGCAGCCTGTGTCCTGTCCAGTGTCCACTCCAGTGCAGCTGCCGGTTTTCCAGGTGTCCAGTCCTGCCGAGGCGTCCAGTCCTGCGCCCAGTCCTGCCGAGGCGCCCAGTCCTGCGCCCAGTCTGGTGAAGCAGCCGGTGACCAGTCGGGTGAAGCAGCCGGTGACCAGTCCGGTGCAGCAGCTGGCTTTCCTCCCTGTGCCCAGTCTGGAGCCGGCGTTCCTGCCGGTACCTATTCCTGTCCAGCCGACAGCCCAGTCGGCATTACCCCAGCCTTTCTCTACCATGGCCGTCCTGTCTTGCTCTACCAGTTCTAGTTCCTCCCGTTCCATGAAAGGTTTTCCTTCCATGCCCAGACCTCCCTGCCCCACCCCTCCGCCCAGCTCTAGGAAGCAGGGTCCTGTCCCTCCTAAGTCCCCACCCAGTTATAGTGTTCCCAAGTTTGTCCCACCCATTCCCCTCCCCCATAATTAGTTTCCTTTTAATAATATTTCGACAAAAATGGCTGAAGTCAGAAAAAAGCATTTAATGCATCCAAAACTGCAGGCATTTAGATGTGTTGGATGTTGATTTACTATCGTTGTCTTTGGAGTAACTTTGAATACTTCAATACGCCGGCTTGTATGACATGTTCTCCCCGAATTCTTTGTAAGTCGTTTTGGATAAAAGACTAAATTTAAATGTAAATGTACTTCTTATTAATAGTTTCTTATTGGAATGTTTGGTAAATATAACAGTTTAGTTTAGCTGTGCAAACATTGTTTCCTCTGTAAAGACACAAGGCTCATGAGCGGATACTAGGTAAGGAAAAACATCTCAGATCTGGGCAGGTTCAAGTCTCCCTCTTACCCGTGAAAGCACTCATTAAAGTATGTATGGCCCCTAAGCTCCTTCCATTAGGTCATCCAACTCCATTGCTCAATAATGCACAAAGCACTGTCTGGGGACAGCCACAGGACTGGAATCATGTCTAAGCATTACTGTAGTACATGTGGCCTCCAATGAGCCTTAAAAGGGTTCGGTAAGACTAATGAGCTCTGAGGACAGTCAATTGCAGGCAATAAAGGTTATATAGAAACTATCAGAAGAGCCAAATACTATTGCACTTCAGCAAATTGTCTCACCTGGGCAATGGTGCATTAAACTACTTCAAAGGGAACCTGCAATCTATAAACTGGCCCTGTCTTGCCCTGCCAGGGGTCATGCCTGTGTGTTTTGATGCAATGTGCTCATAAAACGCCTTGTGAAGCACAGCGAGAAGGCAAGAACAACTTTTACAATAAATACAAAGTGACAAAACTGAGGCTGGGATTGTGAGCAGGTGTTCATCTAGTATAAAACCGAATTTTTACACTTTTCAACACTGGGTTTCCTTAATCAAGTGTTTCACTATAGATAAGATTCCCATTGGTTTAATATACTGTATAGTGCACTGGATCAAAATGAAGACTGGAGATATTGATGTAATTTCAAGTTCAGTAACTTCAAGTCAATAAGCATTATGGGGAGCAAAATGTATTTTGTTTTAATGACTACATTTCTCCACCAATACCGATAGCTGATTATTCAGAGTGATATCTACCGATACCGATTTTGAAACTGACTATTTCTTTACTTTCCGAATGTTGTCAATTCCTATAATGACTATTAATATTGAATATAAAACTGGTGATGTTTCTTTAAACATTTATATACAGAATGCAAATTCATTGCATTTTTCAAACCTCTTTTGATTGACAGGATATATTCTCCCTGATCATCGGCTGTTTTTAAACTATCGGCCGATAGTATCATAAATGCTATTAGCGATCGATACCGATTATTAGCAGATAAAACTTTTATTAATTATTGTTCCTTTGCTGTCTTCTATATTTACATAGCAAAAGATACAAATGATTTAATGGTTGGCTTTGGTTGAACTCTTACTTTGAAATGATTGGGTGGTATCTGTCATTGCTTCTGTGTCATTATCAGTAGAACAGAATTAGAATCTCCATTAGCAGAGAGATGTACAATACAGTGTGAATTTAACTGGAGCATAAACATTTGGAACAATTCACACTGTATAGGTTCATCTAAAACATATTTCAGGTCATGATTGCCAAAGCTATAGAGGTAAATGTAGAGTATGTTCCCCTTTGGCCTCACCAGAAATGTGTTTCATGATGGAGGTTGATCTCTTTGAACCAGTAATACCTTTGACGTTGAATAACAGCTCAAGTCTCCTGACTCAATGGACCTTATTTCTGTGTGCACCGCCTGCAATGTGTTTGAGCAGCTCTTACTGGTTAAACCCTATGTGACCTCTTGTAAACAACAGATAATAGCTTTTTAATAGAATAACGTGTCTTAGTCTTCAAATATTGAACACCAAGTGTTTGCATGGATAAACTAATGTGGAAAAATATAGCTTTGACGTTCTGCAAAACCCCACAGAATGCCTTTCCCCACAAACATTGCAAACCTGGTTTAACTGAGGATTGAAGGTTGATTTTTTTCTGTGGTAGTTTCCATTTTTTACTGGTCTCTGATCCCAGGCTTGAGTTCTAATGCCAAGGTCCATCTGTTGCCTGAGGCATGTAGCAGTCACACATTATAGTGGATGTGCATATGGAATTGTTTCCAGCTTTTCAGAATGTGACCGCACTCTAAAGCATTTAACCCCATTGTCAAGTTTGTATTGTGTGATGACACCTAATGACTTTGAGAGAAACACAATGAGAGTCCGACATTTAAAGTGTCTCAGCGATTCACATCTCCTTCAGCATCCGGTGGATCAACTGCAGTTAGAGATCAGCTACAGATTTCACTCATATGTTTTAATGGGCACGTCAGGATCAACATTCTTGTCAGTGTTCTGTGTCAAAAATAACTTCTAAGTTGAATGTGTTTTTGTTTTAGGTATCCAAAAAACAGAATGATGATGAAATGTATGATGTGACTGATATAAAATAAGTTTTATAACTTGAGAGCGATAAGAGAGATTGTCTTTATACAAGAGAATACAAGATTGTTAATTCGTACAGTAAAATAAACCTTGTTTGATAATACAATTGACCTGCTTCTGTGCTTCAGAAAGTAGCTAAACCTCCGTTTTTATTAACTTCGAGTTTATAAACCCTGAATCTGTAAAACATGATAAATTAGGTTAATCTTTGGTTACGTACTGTATATGCAAACCTAAACTTCCTACACTTTTCTTTGACTTTATCTTTATCTAAAGAGACCCTGTCATTAGAAAATAAATCCTTGATCCGTTGAATTAAACAGGTTCAATGTTTTATGCAGTAATTCAGAACTGAATACTTCCTCCTCAATCCAAACATTATTTTTATAAAAATGAACTTCCTTCATTTGAACTGTCTCCATTGTACAGCACAGCGGTCAACCTTTGTTGTGTTTATTTGTGCTTTATAAGTAAATAAATGAAATTCATCCAAAATGACAGAAAAACGCATCACTGCTGGCAACTAAACTGGTCCCGACAGCAAACCGACATCTTATGAGCGCAGCACAGTACTCATTTCACATTCACAGAAGGCTTTATCAAAGATTTCTTAAAAGCACAGCTACAAAAAGGATCATTTGAATTGCAAGGGTCAGAGAGAGTGTGAACATTTTTAATGAAAACGAATTAAACATTGTTGCAAAAAGCGTTCCAGTATATTAGATCTAACATTATAATTGAACCTCAGGGAAAGAATCTTGCATGATGTATAGGTCCCCTTTACAGCAATATTTTTTGAAATGCAATAAAATATCCATCAGCCTGTTGTCTGATACCTTTAGTTCTCAGCCGTTAGTTATGGAGTATTAATGAAATATGATCTTGTTTACAAGAGGAACAGTATCGTGTCGCAGGAGAATTGAGCATTCGCTGTAGTCATGGTCTCTGTTGATGTTTGTCCAAGCCGATCTCTGTCCTCTCACGCTTTATATTTAGTGGCGTTAAACCATTTTGAAATTCTATCTGGTGTCCTACACCACCGAAAGCTACAGAGAGACTTTCCCACCACATGAACATCAGAGAACACCAGCAATTCATGGATACCTCTTCTTAAAATAGACAGACTTAGAATGAGACCATATACCTGTGTGTGTCCCCCAGTGCAAAACAAGATACTTTTGAGAACAAATATGCTTTCGTCCTTGATTCTTCAATTATTGCTGAACACTCAAATATTTTTATATGATGGAAGAAACATTTTGCCTCAAGAGAAATATATAGCCTATATACTATAATGTATCTATATTACACAATTAGATTTAAAGTACTTGCACTATACTGTAACTGTTAACTGTTAACATTGCCCAAACCATAACCAAAACATAATATAACCTCTAAACCTAACCATAATATACCTTAAACTCATTTGTTTTGAGACATTTGTAGCTACACAGTAAATCTAGAGTGTAGCTAGCAGGTATTTAATGTGAAAACTGTACATACCGTATAAGACCACCTAATAGTCTTATTTAATTAACACTGCATATAGGAATTTATTGTGTGTCTGATATTTGATCTGTGTTTTGACTTCCATAACCTTTTTTGTTTGAATTATAGTCAATGTTTTCTTGTACAGCTGCTTTGTAACAATGAAAATTGTAAAAAGCGCTATATAAATAAAGCTGACTTGACTTGACTTGACCTAATACTTAGTTTGACTTAAACATTTGACAAAATCCTAAACTTGAGGTACATGGAAACTATACAAACATTTATTTACCAATCTGTAGTTCTCAACTTGTATGACTTTTGCAAATATATTTCAAAAATCATGTTATTTTTTTGTGCATACCAATTAATATCAATCCAACTGCAGTTGGTTGGTTTTGAATTCAGCCATAATAACTCTAAAAATAACAACAAAACATGATAACATCATAAAAACATGAATTTTGAAAATTCTTTAAAAAAATCATTTTGGAACCAAACTCTTTATATGTTCGTGAATATGGTTATGTCATGCTTTAAACTGATAAAATGACACCATAAACCTAGCTCATACGACTTACTATTTTCCAAAATCTTCTGAGGCCAATTGACAGCTTTGTGTGAGGAACAGGAATATTCTAGTCACTATTCTGCCGCAAATGATTCTGTAATCTACATAAAATAAAGAGTCATACAGGTTTTAGATTAAATAAGGTTGAATAAAAGATGGCACGACTTGAACAATGACTTAATTATCGGATTAATGTTTTATTCCCATTGCTGCAAAATCTTTACAAAATGTATTAATCTTCATATAAAGACTTTCTAAAATTGATGTTTCACGTCTGTGGTCAGAGAATATTAACTCGGCCAACTTGAAGGCCAGCCCAGATCTGACGTGAAAAGCCGCACTATTTTCTGTGGTGCAGTCTTATTTATTGCATGTTCCTACTGTAAGTTTTGACAGGGCAGTGATGAAAGTCACTTGCTCCTATTATTTTAATTTATTTTAATTTTGATAAGATGGACACAGTTATCGGTTTTTTCTAGTCATGATGATGGCACACATGACTAGTTCGTCTTCAGACTACAGTATATGGGTGGATGAAGAAACTGAATTTTAATAGAAAACCTGTTGACACACTTCCATCTTTCTCTTTAACCGAGCAAAAACCAATTTTGCCTGTGTGTATTTGCTTCCAATGAATTAAGCAGATGGTCCTGCAAATAATATGGTTAGCAAATGCTGTCATGTGAGTTATAATAGAGTTGTGCTGGGTAATGTTTGAAATGGAACTGGATGAATGAAACACACATTAACACAACGTGATGACCATTTCCCTGAATGTTTGAAAAACACTATTGTAGATGTCCGGAGGGTCGATGCATGGCACAGCTGTATGCACATGTTGTTATAAGCCATCATCCGTGAGAGGATATGATATTATTAGACTCTCATTTACCGGTTTGTGGTGACCTCTGTAGTGCCTCAATGAAATGTCACCATGGAACTTTGCCATTTGTTGAGTCTGTATGTGGATCCATCTTTTAACCTTTTCAAATGTGCTGCTATGTGGTTTCAAATGAGACCTCTGTTGTCACTTGCACCTTTTGACCTGCTGTTATAGCAAAAACCTGCAATATACAGTTTAGTGATGAGTAATGTATGGTTTATTGCAAAGAAATCTTTTACATTCCTTTACATTTTATTTGTGATTAAGTAATTAGAAACACATTTCCAAAAGTATATATCAGTGGATATAGAGGAAAAATGTTGACATTTTAGGTAAACGTATTGTTTTTGTGTCCACCCCTAAACCAAACATCACTGGGCCGAATGTACAAAGCAGAATGTACTAAAACATATGAATACGGTAGAAAAATATACAAATTAGGCACCTTGTAAGTGCCTTGAGGTTGTGTTGATTTGTTGGTTATGAATATAGTCTGAATACATGTATGGTATGCACAGGGTGACTGGATTTTTGTGGTTGCTAGGGTCAATAGGTGGTTGTTTCTGGCTTAAGTCAAAAGAACCCACCTCCAAAACACTAGTCCTAATGATGAGCAACACTAGTGATGCTTGTCGACTAAAAATAGAATGTTTGAGGAATATCCATTCATTGTATTTGTTGGGATACAGTGGGATGGTTCTTTGTAAATCTCAGTCTTTAATGTGAACACACATGACATGCTATTAATACACAGGCAGACAGAGCCATTTGAGGGCTGTGAGCTCAGGGTCAGTCCATTAACAGACAGGTTTTAACAGACTGCCTCACTCCCACCACTGGTGAATGTTTATCACACGTCTGTATTCGCAATTCATATTACTATAGGGCAAGAAAAGTATAAGTCTAAATAGAGCATTTTATGAATATCTTTATAAAATGCATTTATCCAAAGCAACAGTGCATTCAAACCTACAAATGTAATTATATCAAAAGGTCATTTTAAAACAGATAAAATAGACTCAATCCTTTAAACTCTTCTCATTTGGCTACTCCACTCTTCATTTGTTTACCAAGCCACCTTTACCCTCTACAGCCCAGACATTCATTTGTGTCACACATGCCTCCCTTGGAAGATGAGATGTGCTTTTTGTCTGGCCCGTGGGCATGAGCTGCTGTTCAGCGAGCCATCTTTATCCCTCCGGATGAAATGTAAGGGGAGGAGGCGTGCAGCCTGCTGCAGCCCGTAAAACAGGCCTGGAAGAGGGCTCTTGATTAAAAGTCTGCACTGGTTATGCCAGGCATCCCACGCTAGGCTGACTGGCTTTATGAATAGACAGCTGAGGATGGGGGTCGGGGTCTAACACTTACACGGGGGGCTATTAAGAGCTCATCTGTGAAACAGTTTCTCATCTGACTCCTCATTCAACAGAGTGGACATCATCTTTATCATCATCATTATTGAGGCGATTTGACTTCACCATACCCCCTTAAGGGCCGCAGAGAGACTCATCGTGTATTCGTGTAAAGAGGCATCGGCTGGCCTCGTGCATACGTACACGTACTTGCACATGATAGTTTTCGCTGCACCATATCTTACAGAACACGCAGATGTGCCAGAGAGATTCATTTGAACTCAAATGGTTAGCACATGTGAAACGTTTTAAAGGTCCAATGTGTCTATTCATAGAAATGCAATATAATATACGTCTTCAGAGGTGAATAAAGACCTTACATAATGAAGCGTTACGTTTTTATGACCTTAGAATGAGCTATTTCTATCTACATAAACTGCAGGTCCCCTTACATAGAATTTGCCATGTTGTTTCTACAGTAGCCCTCAACGGACGAACTGCTCTACAGAGCGCGTTTTGTTAATACGTATCTCCTTCGGCAAAGAAGCTAAAATGTGACAACATTTAGTCCTGTGAGAGCCTCTGTTGTGCATCAAAAAGGGAGGGGTGGTGTGAGCCGTTGGTTGCAATTCGCAACCTCACCACTAGATGCTGCTAAATTTCATATAATGGACCTTTAGTAAGGGAGAGTGCACAGTGTCGTCATTGTTTTGTGTACTTTATTTATTCATTTTTAGCATACAGTGTTAATAAATATGAATGAATTATCATTTAGACTTAGAAATCAACATACGGATGGTTTACTAACTGCACACCTACCTTCTACGACATGAACAATTTTAGATTTTCTCTTTGTAGTGACCTTTTGTATTATGCTTTCAAACATTATCTCACCTTGGCAAATGCGAGCTTGCATCTTATGTAAATGTAAGAGTACAATTGTACATTCACCATTTCCTTTTTCTAAAGGTCCTACGGAGAACTGACGAACTGCACATTCCTGGTGGCTCTGAAGATGAACTGTTTCTGGCCCAACCACCTCGTGGATGAGTTTTTCATTCGGGTGCACCGGCACTACTTCCACAACTGCTCGTTGTCTGGACGATTGCTTCACGACCCACCCAATCGGATCCTGGGGCCTTTTATCGTGGTGCCCATACTGGTGACACTGCTCATGACAGCTCTAGTGGTGTGGAGGAGTAAACGCAGCGAGGGAATTGTATAAGTCTGCAGCTGCTAACCAAGAAACCCGAAGGCTGAACAAGTGATATTGGACAGACTGAACACTAGGAAAGTGTTTGTCTTGGTTGGATATTGAACTATAGACACTTACACTTGTGTTATGGACAAACAGGTAACACACAAGTCCTTTGAGGTGACATTTTTCATATGTTTTTGATTAAATATCATGTCAAAACCGATCTCCAGTCTGATGGTGGATAAACATTACCTTGGATGGAAAACAAGGAAGACTGCGCTATTCATGTGTTTGTATCTTTGCTGGATTTGTGAACACTGGACATTTTATTTCACGCATCAACCTCCCTACATTTCACCTTTGTTAAAAGTTTTTGTTATACTTTGTGCCAAATGATGACAGCAGTAGTAAGGATAAATATGATGATTCTGTCACGATCCTAATTATGTACATATGTATTAAGAAATTAAAAGCCTTAATGTATTGTTATCTTTTATCAAAGGGTTAAGATAGAAATTCTTATTAGAAACAGCAGCGCAAAAAATTAGGAGACCATTTCAAAATCAGTTTTCGTGATTTAAAAATTTACTATTTATAGCTATGTATGTGTTGAGGTAAATTAATATTTTTTGTTTTATTCTGTGAACTACTAATAATAATTTTAAATAAAAAATATGGTTTCTATTTACATTTAGAAAACCGGTGAAGCAGGTGAAAATAACAAAAGATATGCTCTGTATTATTTCAGACCTCAAATACCGCAAAGAAAACAAGTTCATATTTACTTCCGAGCACTACAACAGTCATATTTGTACACGTAAATATTTAGGAAAAGTTAAAAAAGTTATTTTTTATGTGATACCTCGATTTGTATCACAGTCTCGTCATGCTGAAAGTCTTTCACATTGCTGTTGAATGATGTTACTCCTGAGGTTTGATTTGACTGAAGTTCAACAGTTGCTGGACTGAAATGGTCATAATTAATCTAGAAATGCTTATTCAATGAAAATTGGAATGGTCTCTTGGATTTTTCTGCGGCTGAATATGGCTAAATTAAATGTCATCTCAAGCAGGCTCAAGCACTTCAAAAACTAATAAGCTTCCTACTGAGACATGTTAAGGGGAACTTTTGACTTGAAACTGTTTAACATTTAGAGAATGTTGTATGAGAGAATCCCAAAGTTAATTGTAACAAGCTCAGTGAAACACCTTAACTAAGAGAAATACTTATTATTATGTATATATTATATTGAATAATAGGTAACCTTAAAACAAGTTAAATCTAATTGATATAGAACTGTTGTACTCAGAATGTGTATTGTATGTGCATATATACTGCATATATTAAGATAATGAGATATAAAAGGTAGATTTATACAGTGCAACCCTGTTTATACAGTTCCAGTGGATCTCAACGTAAACAGTCAAAAGTTTGGAATCACTTTACTGAAATGTTTCATATAATCTCAAGATGTATGCTTAATGTTAAAATTACTCTTAATTGTTGTCTTGGATATAAGTATATAATGTCAAATAATGAAGTGTAAGAGCCCTGAATAGATGGCAATTCTCTCACTACGCTACCTTAAGAGGCTTCAAGATAAAATGCCAAATTCCCACAGTTACGCAATTCTATAGTTTTGATGAATTTTTACTTATATTCTAAAAAGTGATTTTTTTTTAAAATAATGAGTCAGTGTTCCCAAACTTATGACCGGTGGTGTAAACTAACCCAGAAAATGTTTATTTGACCCAACAATGCGTTAAAACAGTATATGTTCATTTTTCAGCCCGACAGTTTTTGAAAACAATGCAAGATTTTTATAGCATAACTAATAAAAAAACCAACATCAATAATTATCTTGGTTTATAGTTTTTTCAGCTGTTTTTTGTTTTGTTTTGTCTTTGTAAAATCATCTTGAGACCCCCCTTTGAAGTTGGTCAATCCCCTGTTGAGAAACAAGAATGTACAGTTTATAATTAAATATTATTCCAACTTTTCCTAAACCTTGTTTTTTTTGCTGCTATGCTTAAAGGGCTAGTTCGCCTAAACATGTTGTCATGAATCACTCAATCTCCAGATGTTCCAAACCTGTATAAATTTTTTTTTTTTGGTAGAACACGGAGAAAGATATTTGGTTGAATGCTTGTACTTAAGAGTTCTTGTTTCTTCAGTTTTACACAGATTTGGATCAACTCAAAGGTGAGTAAATGATGATAACATTTTTATTTTTGTGTGAATAATCCTTTTACGTGTCATGTATTGAATTTTTTTTTTTACTTTGATTATTGTGCTTTGATGATGATTAAAGTCCACCATACAAGGACTGCAAAGGTTTATTGTGTAATGTTCCATCTGGAAGTGTATTTTAGAATGCATCAGTTGTTTAGAAGACCTGTACGCTGGCAGTAGACAGCGAGGTAGCTTGATGCAACTGTAGTGATAGCAGATAATATCAGATATTATTAAGTGATCTTAGGAATTCACTTGGTATTTCTAATTTCAGGTCATCGTGTAAAGGAACATTTATTTTCTTTCATTGAAGATAACCTACCGGCTAAGGAGATTACATTATCGGTGCTGGGATTAGCACTGAAAGGATGTTTTCTTTCAGGCTGTTTTGCTAATTGCTTTTTAGATAAACGCCTCTACATCTGTACCTCTGGAGTGCTTTGCCCACATGTAGTGGTTTAAAAGCCTGTTTACCTGCCTGTGGCTTTTTAAGACAAAGTCGATCACTTTTTCTATCTTCCGCAGAACACAAAAGAAGATATTTTGAAGAAAGTTGGTAACCGAACAGCACTGGCCCAATTTTATTTTGGGGTGAACAATCACTTCAATACCACAGTACAAACAGAAATGATTCATTCAAATGTCTTCAAAAACCTTTCCACTGTGAAAAACAAAAGAAGATTTTAAGAAATGTCTCAATGGTTTAGTGTCCATGCAGTGGAAGTCCTGTGTTGTTTTGTTACGTTCTTGAAGATATCTTTTGTCCTTCAAATAAGGTCCTTCAAGTTTGAAATGACATTTATTATCTGCCTATTACGGCTTGAAATCACAGTGTTTATGATGTTGTTTAGAGACTAACCAGAAATAAAAAAGAAAAAAAAAGAAATTGAGCATTCACATATAATTTCTCTCTGATTTCCAACCACATGGAATGCTGAAATAAATATTAAATGGCAGGCTGCACATCAAACTTCAAAAGCAAATAAGTGCATGTCATAGCTCATATAGCTCTTTCCAATGCAAAATGAATCCAATGCAAATTTTGTTTGGCTTACCCCAGGCAATGTTTGTGTCAAATAAATCCTTTAATATTAAATATAAATTATAAATGTTTGCTATGGACATATGAGGTGGTGGCACACCAAATATTCACAGCTGCGTATTGATGACAAAACCCATCCGTCTGTTCTCATCAGTACTGTACAAAAACAGGCTGTTTGTTTTTAATCGCCTCTGGTCTGTTTAGAACATTTACACAATTCTACAATTTTTTCTGACTATACAATTATCTGATTTGCTGGGATTTTATCGGGAAGGTTCATCTCTCTAGGGCAACATTAATAAATAATTTGCATATGCAATCAATAACGGTTTTCAAATGTGCAGTTCACCGTTCTTGTACACTGTTTATTGATCAGAAACAATGTGTGGAGTATTGAATAAATCTTTGCCTCGAAATACATAGGAGGCCATGTCCAATACATGCTAATAGCCGAATTCCCTTACTGCACAGTAAATTACAGAGTTGAGATCAAGACATCAAGTCAAGTCCCGAGTCAAGACAATCAAGTCGAGTCCAAGTCCTCAAGTTTAAAGTTCAAGTCTTTAACAAGTTATTAGTTCTCTTTCCCCAAAAGCTTCACTCTATTAAATAGTATACAACAGAGATGAAGTTTACATTATTTTCTCTAAGGGCACTGTGGTAGAAATTTACTTCACACCCTGACTGAGTCATGACAGAAGATATGTCTTATAGATAAAAGCTGTATGGGACACACAGGCCATTCTAACCATCCTGGATTTTTGTTTCTGACCCCTATACCTGTAATATTACTGTATACTCAGTTCATATTATAATATGCAGAATATGGAATTAAGGTAATAATTGTGTTACAAAACTGTTGTTCTTTCATCTTGAATAGTGTATTCAAGGTTTCCAGTAGGAATACTAACAAGTTTTATCACAAACAGAATGCAGTTTTCATTTAACGGTACATTGTATACATTAAATTATTTATTGTTATAAATTAATTATTAACTTTTTCATAAAATGTAACATCAAACGAAATGTATAATGTAATTGAATAACATGAAGGTGAATAAATATTTATTTTGGGATTATTTATCATGTTAAATAATTCAATGACAATAAAAACTGCCCTATTTGAACATAATATTTGTAAGAATATAAAAGGTAAGAATATATTTTCTGGCATACTAATGACTGGTCAATATGTTTGAGTTTTAGTTTAGTTGAATGCAAGTAGGATAGCAAACAAGTTCAAATGTATTACCAATACGTTGAAAATTGAAAATGCTCCTATGTATACTATGTATAATCTTTTTGACACTTTACTCTAATAGTCACGGTTTCATAAAAGCGCACATATAAAAGCTCTGCAATTAAAAACAAAGGATTATAAGCCTAAAGAAACACTGTGCCATCTGAGTACAACAATTGTTGTACTCTTAATTTTATTTCTAAAAATATAATTGTTAATTATTCATCATCCCTTTCACCTTAATTCTATCATAATTTATAATTCAAATTGGATGTCACAAGCACAAATAAGCTCTGATAAGCAGTTTATACGCATGCTATCCATCACTACTGTGCAAGACCTTGTTTTGATTATTAATTTCAGATATTAGAATACATGAAAAGGTTTATGGATGATTTTATTGCTGTTTTGCGCTTTTATCAAAGTGCACAATGATTATCTTAGCAACATGAAAATCAAAACGGATAATTTTTCAAACAGGAGACAAAGAAACAATCAAAGAACATTCAACATCACTAAAACACGTAATGGCATCAGGTTATACAAGAAGGAGTCTGAATACTCTACATAAATTAGGTAGATATGGTATGGTTCAACAAAAATTGCAGCGATCCATTTGCTTCTTTTCTATCTTTCGTCAGGCTTTCGTCAGGCCTAAGTCAAGTCATGAGTCATTGGTGTCCAAGTCTAAGTCAAGTCTTTGATTTTGTCGAGTCGAATCCCAAGTCATCAAATTTGTCTGAGTCCGAGTCAAGTCCAAGGCATGAGACTCGAGTCCCCGAATTATCTTTGAATATTTGACTAGGCAGGCTGCAGATGTCATCATTCTAGATATGGGCGGATTACTATATCATAACTGCATGAATCACTTTAATATCAGGCAATTAAAATGACTATATTCACCTTGATGAATGTGAGGAGGCGAGTAATTGTCTCAAATTCGTCCGTTTTGAGTCATGCTTGAATGGTTCAATCATACTCAGATGACATGAGGAATCTGCGCAGACTCTTTGATAACAAGATGTCTCTTTGACGTCTGTCTCTGGAGACACAATGGAGCTAATAGACATTACCAGAGAGTTATTTCAGCTAAGTGTTAAGTAATGCACCAATTAGATGAGCCTCTGTCTCCGAGGGCTTCTGAGAAATCTGTAAACACTTTTGATCACACCTTCACACTATCCCTCATAATAAACCATAATAAGTCAATTAAAAGAAAATTGAAAGAATTTCAAGCAGCGAGGTCACAAATTGCAACCAACGGTTCACTCCACCCCTCCCTCTTGAAGCACTCCGGTGGCTGACACAGATCTAAGATATCGTCATGTAACGGAGGCCAGTGAAGAGCTGTGCAGTGTGTAAACCTCACTCCCCGACCTCAAGATTTGCTCTAGCAACAGACAATAGAGGCTGTCTTCTTTAGCCTCCATGTTGGAGCACCCGACTCCAAAGTCGGATCGACCCAGTTCAAGGCCCCCCTGGAGCGGGCGAGTAGAACCGGTTACAGTCACATTTCCGCTCAGTAGAGCAGTTTGTTTAGGGATACTGTAGAAACAATTTTATGTAAGGGGACCCGCGCTGTATGTAGATAGAAATAGATCATTCTAAGGTTATGAAAACATAAATATGTCTACAGAGGTGTATAATTATGTATATTATATTACATTTCTGTCAATAGATCGTCCAAACAATTACACACAGCGACAATCATCTTCATTTTACACTTTTGCAGACATTTTATTTGTACAGTACTTCTGATCACATTTTAAGCTAGGATAGGTAAAAAAGGCCTGCTTCAGCTTTAAAAGAACAAAACAACTTTTTGACAGTTGCTTGAGGGGATTTTACATGCATGTCTGGTAATGTGAATGGCTCATTAAATCGGAAATGTTTCTTTGATAGCTTTGCAAATGAGCGCTGATATCCTGCTGGGACGTGTGCACTTTTTAGAACCAAAACCCCTCTGAACTGGGACGCAATGCTTTTGTGACTCGAGCCAATCACATGTCCTTTGTGGGGGGGGACAACTTACTGAAAGTTCACTTTAAATATCACAATAACAATATAAACAGATGGCTATATACTATGAACATTAATGTACAGGTGGCTATGAACAGATAATAATTTAGACTAAACAATAGTGCCAGTGACTTAAGTGTGCATACATTATAGACAATATAATTGACCAATAAGCATCCAGGATTAGAATATCATTTTAATAAAAGCTTTTAAAAACCGAACAAAAATGTACAGCCAAGATCACAACTAAAAAGACAAAGCCAGCAGTCATGTCCGCTGGCTTGCTTTCACACAAAGAGTGATAATTTGTTAATTTGTTAATGATTCTGACCTCATTCTAACTACAGTCATTGAGCTTCTAAGACAGATTCTCATTGGCGGCTTTCAGTCAGCGTAATGTTTTATTAGTATATTTTCATTTATTATAAAATGTACTTGTCTTACAGCAGGGAATTGACTAATTTCTGAGGGGTATAATATCATATCCCAGCATGCCAATTTCCTCCTGCTTTAATGAGCCAAGTTTAGCAGACAATAATTTCTCTCACGTTGTGACCTTCAACAATGATATCAGGATGTTAAAATGATGAGGAACATTTTGGTTTTACATGGAAGAATTGCCAGAGATAAAATCTTGGCTACAGAAAATGTGTCTTTGTTTGTCCTGGATCCTCATTCGCTTGGCTAGTCTAAGAGAACGGTGTGTCTGGATTGCTCATGAATTATATCAAAGATGTTTTTTTGTAATTTGACTATTAGCATATTGGTAGTAAATCAGATGTATTTCTAACTTTCGGACAGCACACGATGTTAAAATAGATTTCAGCCATTCTCTTTGAAATACTTATATCAACACATGCCTATATTGAATCTAAAATAGAGATTCCTTCATGTTCAGGATGTGAATTTGATGTAGCTGTGTAATTATTTTTTATAGACGTTATATTCATATTATATATTATATTTCATTGGACGAACACGCCTGGCCAGTAAACTTTCAATCTGTGTTTGTTAATACTATAAATCTGGGTAGTGGCTAATAATATAACTATTTATATTTTATTTGAATTTATATTAATATCCATTTTTATTAATAGTTGATTGTATAATAATTGTATTAAATGAAGAATTTGATACATTTTATAGTATACCATTTTTATCAAATAAACTATTTGTTGAATGGGACGCATAACTTTGTCGCATTTAAGTTTAGCCCAACGGTTCTACACAAACTTTTAACTTGCTAATAATTTAATACTAATAATAATGTTATTTATTTTGCATGTTGTCAGAAAAAATCAGCAGGGACTGTATTCTTTGCAGATGTGTACCAAGTTCGGGCCACAAATGCATGCCTGCACAGTAACGTTTGTTTATGTTGTTGCTTTGAAAACGTCTATACAGTCTGAATATATGTAACTTATTATGATGTCATAGCATTTCATGTTTCAGTCATTCAGGAAAAGAATTCTTCTGAACACATTTCAGTTTTCCATTCTTGGGTTTGTATAAGCCATTCAACCGTGTCAATTGTGAGGAACTCGGCTGAGTCACGAATAAAATTTCTGCCCCATTTTCTGTTTAATTTGGCAGCACTGAAAGGTGTTTGTTTGGATGGTTCAATCGCTCCACAATGAGTCCCACGTGTAAAGTGAGCGTGTGGGCTTGTTCACCAATGTAGAACGAGTTCATGCTACCAAGTGCTCTGAACGTGGGTGGGTTTCACGATTGAAAGCAAAGTACGCAGACTCAAAGGCTCTTCATCAAAGTCAATGCAAGTGTGGAAAATCAGTAGTTATTCCATTGAAAAAGACAAATAATCATCAAAGCATAAGTCACAGTCTACTTGTATAGTTGCTGTTTTCATTGGTCGTTTCTCAATTCCAAGAACGCAAAGAACGGACTTGTGTTCTTGTGGAGACCGGTCTTGCGAGGAAGCTAAGGAAGAACGAACTTGGATGCCGCCCCTTCACTTTATGTGGATTCCGTGGGCGCGCAGGGCTAAATATGATGCATCCGTGATATAGAGAACACATCCGGGTATTTCATGCGTTCTCTGTTTTTGTGTTCTTCAGTATTGGAACAGGACTTTGACGGTAATTGATGACGTGAGCGAGAACATGAGGACACAAGACCTCTGAAGAACCTATATTGAGAAACGGCCATTGTGTTCTAGAAAACTACAGGGGCCTCGTTTATAAAGCGTGCGTATGCCAGATTTGAACAACAGATTGTAAAGTGTGCAAAAATCACAGCAACGTTCATATTCATAAAAACGATCTTTGATGTGAAAAAAGCGCTTAGCGCCACATGATGGTCTGAGCAGATGTACGCACATATGCTTGTCCGAGTGCTGAAGGTTGTGACAATTTTAGACCATTTAGCTTTACTGTACATGTTAATAATTGCTGTTCATTTTCTGTAAGTACATTTGTGGTTTTAAATAGTAATTTTCTTTTTGTTTAATAGATTTTTGCATTAAAGAAAAAAATATACAAAATATATGCATTTTTTATTCTTGAAATAATACTTTATTTTAATATTACTATATATTTGTCCAAATCAAGCAGTTGCTAAGCAATGTTATATTTTTTAATATTTACACTTTTTTTTTTTTGAATAACCCAATGGTAACATGACTGGACTCTTACATCACTTACAAAAAAAAGGAAAATAAATGTCTGACCGATTAAATGTCCTTCTTTGTATGTAACAAGTCTGAAATTAGAGTAACAACCCTTTCTTAAACCGCTTTGTGTTATTCTTGCATATCATAAGTGCTTGACCAAACAGGTACATTAGCTTCAGCATTAAATATCATTTTCTTTATTCCAACAACAGGAATGTGAATCAACAACCCTGGAGGGTTTCATTTTATTACTGTAAAGATTATCTTTCATGGCTCTGGAGTTCTTCGTTATCTATTGATGTTTGATACCTAAATACAATTGAATGTGATAAAATATTCTACAGTTCTATTTGGAAAAATAATATATATAAAATGTGGATGGCCTGGATCTTGGTCTTTAAACGTCTAAAGCGATTTTGTGTTCATACAATGGAAGTCAATGGGGGCCCCCCATTGGTTACCAACGTCCTTCAAAATATCTTCTTTTGTGTTCTGCAGAAGAAATAAAGTCATACAGGTTTGGAATGACATGAGGGTGAGTAAATAGAAAATAAAAAAGAGTTTTCAGTTCCTATCATCAGTTACAAACATTTAAAAGAGGAAACATAATTGACATGGATAAGGCTTTTGGTAAAGGCATGCATCTAGGTTTTTACAAACTGCAGATGATAGCCTACTACTTCATTTTTGGCTTACAGTCTCTTCCAGGTCACCGTGTCGCACGTTTGAGTCAAATGGAAAGAGAATTAAAACATTGTGCTTAGAACCGGCCTGTCTCTCTCGTTTCAGGCTTTTCTCTCCTGGGCGAGTTATTTGCAGCTAGTGAACTGCTTCAAACCGATTTGGTATTAAAACAATGAGGAAAAATGCCCTTCGCCCTCTCCACTCCAGCTTGGCAAGAATCCTAGATGCTCCAGATTTATAGAACACAGCGTCTGTTTATTTCACTGTCTAAAAAAGGAAAAGTATCCATCAATCAAGCAAACAAACATTCAAACAGGATGAAAGCCATGAGGGAGAGCAATGCTCCAGATGATCCAGACTTAGAGGAATAGTTTACCCCAGAAAATCTGTAATGAATTACCCTTATGATTCCAAACATGACTCTTTTATTCTGAGAACACAAAAGATGTGAGGCAGGAAATGAGTGGCAGACAGCTTCAGTATTCACTTGTATGTACAGCAAAGAGCACAGTCAACATTTTCTTTGAAATGTCACCTAAAAAAAATCATATGGGTTTGGAACCACATGAGGTTGAGTAAATGACAGATTTGTACATTTTTGGACGGTTTAGCTGTTAAATAAAAATATTACAATACCAGTGTAGATAGTGCTCTTTCATAACAGCATGTGTGATAATGTTGAGAGAGCTGTTGGCTCTGAACTCTGACAGTCATAAAATCTATTTTTAGATCTGAGAGCACCAGGGATGAGCAATACTCAGTTTTATTTAGAAACTCAAAGGCAATTGAATGATGGTTTTACAGGTTTAAAGTTGATGCAGGTGAATATGAGTCATTGGTTGGTGAATTGTTTTGTTAATGCCATGCAATAAACACGAGTCTTGGTCTTTGTAGTCCTCTGCACAACAGAATATGTTTACTAGTGTTTTTAATCGATTTAAAAAATATATCTGATTAATCACACATAACATTAAATGTTTTTAAAGATACTTTTACATTCTAATAATTTCACATTTAATCTCCAAATGAATGTGGAAACAACAGATTTAATTAACAACACCATTTTATGAATGAAAGCCAACAGTCTGATATTAGTACTGCAACTGTCTTCTATAAATGTATAATTTGTTCTTTATTTTAACATTAATTATAGCCGTACAACATTGAAATACAGTACATTGAGAGCTATCGTGCCTAACAGGTAGGAAATATACAGAAATGTAATTAAGTTCTCAAACATTTGCAGTCTTTAATGCTAAATTATAACTTAAATACAAATTAAAGCTACAAAACACATTGAATTACTATTTTCTTTCCAATTTTCGCAACTCTGCATTTATTTAGGATTTTATTTTATGGGCTACTTCACCCAAAAATGACAATTCAGTCATCATTTAAGCCCCTTCGAGTTGTTCCAAATCTGTATACATTTCTTTGTTATGATGAACACAGAGAAATATATTTGGAAGAGTGCTTATAACCATCCAGATTTTGCCCCCCCATCAACTACCATAGTAGAAAAATACAATGGTGGTCAAAAGTGCCCCAGAACTGTTTGGTGTCCTACATTCTTTTACTGTATTTTTCTGTCCTACAATTTGTACCTCCATATTTTTTACTTTTTATTTTTTGCCATAAAGCATTATTTTTAGTCAAAATATTTGTCACTGGGTTTTGCAAATATTTAACAAATAAAAAGTATTAAAAGTACTTGTCAACTTTGACAACACAGTATAGTGTTTATTAGATTTATAGAAAAGCAGTGAATTTGGACATAAGGTTTCAGAAAGACAGGGGCGATATTCAAAGTGTGTAAGCAGTAAAAAAAGGATTTACTGTATTTCAGAAGAATGTAAGCTAATTTCAAACAGGTTTGGAATGACAATAATGCTCACGTGACACACATTTCTTTTTTCGAACTGCTTTTCATAAAAATTACAGCTATTAATGATAAAATTCAAGGGCTCTTGGGCCAAAGTGAGACTACGGAGAAATAAGTGTGAAGGGAGGAAACAGTGCATGTCATGTATTTGTGCCCCTTGAGATCAGTGCAGTGTGAAGAGACTTTCATTAAGAAGCAAGAGAGGAGCTCAAAGCAATAAGCTGATACTATATGTCAGTCACACTTCATAGCATAGAATGACAAAGACAATCTTTTGACTGCTCTTCACTGACCATCTTAATTATACCATTTCATTCTTGAAACAATGAATGCACTGAGGATGAAGAGGCCTTGAGGACACCGATGGCTCTATGATGTTTTAATGCAATAGGGCTATTACAACTTGTTCTGTCAAATATAAATATTACAAACAAACTGATACAGTAACATTTTCTGTTCAATTTTGTTAAATAATTTGAGTGTTTTCCTTTTTGGGAGCACAAATAGGATCCAACAGAATCTCAACTCTTGACTACAAATGATTGATGTGGCAAAGCTGTGCACACGTGCTCCTAAAAGGGACAAAAGATAAAAAAAGGTGTGTTTTACTGTCTATACAGTATATAGCAATGATCCATATGTTCAGAACATGCCACCCTTTCAATAGTTTCCAAGCTACACTCTGAATTCCTGCGCTGCACAAAATAAATATAGGTAAGTAATGTAGAAGCTAAACTGGAGAACAGTGATGGAAAATAGCATCATGTTCACCTCAGTTACATAAAAGAGATGGAGTAGCATTACCCGGTGGAGAGAAAAGCAAGTCTAACTTTCCATGGGTCATCGTTTAAGAGTATATAGGAGCCATAAATAACCTGGGTCTCCAGAGAGAAACATTCATATTCATGTTTGAGTGGTATTCTGAGTATTGGGTACATTTCCCAACATAATTGACAGTAAATGTTTTATATAGCAGTATATTAAAAGGTAAAAGTGGTCCCAGGATTCCAGGGGGAATATTGTATGAGCAAGCAGCTGGTTTTATGGAAAATCATTTGGGAATTTGTCAGCTCGGAGAGACAGGGCTTTTCTTCCAGGCTATTTCCTCATATGCGACGTGCTCAGTTAATCCAGATCTTTAACACAACCAGTATTATATTTAACTAGATAGTCTTTTATTCCAGGCTACGCAAACTTTTTTCAGCAGCCTAGCAGGTGGCTGAGCTTCAGTTACGGACGTCCAGGGCATTAGATTAATCCTGAGGGAGGATGGTGTCTAAAGTGTGAGATGATAAACTCACTAGGACCGGTATATCCACTGCCCGGGTTAAAAACTCCCATGCATATTCAATTTTCCCACAGGTCTTTCCCGGATATTAAATGTCACACTGGTTCATTGGGACACACTGATTTCTGTCCTGAAAGAAAAAACTGCTGCCAAATAATATCCAAAACAGAAACTTGGGTCATTGGGTGACGCGATGAATAGTTCACCCAAAAATAAAACGGTCATAGTTTACTTTCCCTGATACCATTCCGAAAAGGTATGACTTCAGCAAACAAATAATAGATACACTGGATTGCATTTATGGTCCTTCTACAAAGTACAGTATATATTTTCTTAAATATTAAAGGGATAGTTCACCCAAAAATGTCATCCTTTATTCACCCGCAGGTTGTTCCAAACCTGTATACATTTATTTGTTCTGCTGAACACAGAAGAAGATATTTGGAAGAATGTCAACAACCAAACAGAGGGGAAATAAAAACTATAAAATAAATAATGGGAGTCAATGATACTTTTAATGTATTGAAAGATTTAAATTGACAAATAAACCACATGTGTCCTATGGTGTGATAGAAAAAATAAAGAAAACTTACAATGAAGATAAATCTCTTATAATTTTTTTAATTATAAATATAAATATTAGCGCGTTTCGTAAATACATTATCTCCTTTGGCAAAGAAGCATTAACACGACGACATCTAAGCCCTGCGTCAGCCACCGTAGGGAGGGGTGGAGTGAGCTGTTCAATTGTCAAACTCAACGCTAGATGCCGCTAAATTTCTTACACCGATATTAAACCTCTAACTAATATTGTTATTAAGGCAATGGGAATCATTTTTATATTTTCAAGAAAATGTAAAAAAATTGCTTTTATGTGCCACTCACTTCACGTATGTGCCACTGAACTGCTTTAATGATAACTTTCAGTAACCGTCCTCAGCTGTTTCCTGGTAAGATGTTGGGAGCTGTGCTGTTTCAAACTGTTTCAGTCCCCTGATGCGCTTCTCACCAAACTGCATGAGTCAAAACATCAGTGATTATTACAATGCTATTCCTAGCCTGTTCTCCTGGTACCTTTCCTTTACAACAGGCCTTGATTTGATAAGCAGATCATATGAGCCCTGTGGGAATGAGCTTTCATTAGAAAATCTCAGACACGACACCATCCACAGGATGATCATACACAATACAGATGACAATACAGTCAATAGGCCGGCAAGTACAGAAAACTTCAAGGAACCCTAAAGAAATACTAATGGGATGTATTTTATCATCATGTGAAAGCAATCCTAAGTGATGAAATCCTCTACATTCAAACTAAATCCCACTGGATATACAGGTATTCTGTAGTTGTAGACAACAGACCCATATGATCATTTTCCGTGGTTGGTAAGGAGACAGATGAGATTACTAACACCGAGGCATATAGTAAAAGACACCTGTCACATCATTACGTGACAGCACTGCAATACACATGGTGATCCAATGGCATTTTTCACAATATAAGACAACAGCTGAAAAGCTCAGCTCTACGTAAGAATCATTTATATGAGGAGGATGGGTGCAGGGGGACCTGGTGTGATTTATTCATATTTACAGGATCCAAGAAGACTGACCTTTCAAACGAATTGTGCTGCTCCATAAGATTTGTTTAAACAAGCAAAACTCAACAGAATGGGCTTAGTTGCTTATTTCATGTGTTTTTATTACATTGTGCGATATAAAATGAAAACTCGTATGAGTCATGGGTGCTGTAAACAAATATGATAACACAACACAGGAAGTTGCTTGTCTATGACACATTTCACCTCCCTTCCATTAATAAAGTTCAAAGATGTCTTCATGTAAGTTTTGAATAAAAATATACATTTGTTTATTTGTGTATAAAAACCCATATCCAAAAATGGTACAAAAGTGGTGATAAATACAATGTGTTGATGATATATGATGCATACCCAAATGTTTCTGAGTCAAGTACGGGTGCAGAAACAAGGATGTGATGTTAGAAACATATGTGTGGAAAACAAACACGTCTTCCTACTCCCAGGAGAACCTAAGAGACCCACAACACTCATCAGTCATCTGAGAACTAACACGTATGACACATGTGGGAAACTGTAACTCTAAATCCTAATATAGTCCACAATAATATAATTTGTTTTAGCGGCAAAAAGATATGTGTATGTGTGAAGAGATTTTAAATTCCTACAAATACACACACTTACGGTGTTTGCAATATTAGCACACTAACTTCATAGACTTTACTAGATGATTTTATGTCATATATATTTTTGTTCTTTAACCACACCTAAACCGAACCTTCACAAAACTGTTTTAAAGTGATTCAAAGGTCCAGTGTATAAAATTTAGCGGCATCTAGTGATTAGGCTGCCAAACGCTTAATCTAAAGTAATAAAAACAATGCTTCATTATGTAAGGTCTTTATACACCTCTGATGACATGATATATTATACCGTATTTCTGTCAATAGATTCTGCCAAAAATTACACACGGCACCTTTAAAGAAAAACATGATCTATGACTAGTAAAATGTTATCACAAGTTATATTTTAGTGTTAGTGAGGACATTTGGACCTCAGAATAGCTAAAACCACACACACCAATGGTGACATACCTTAGACGTAATGGTTTTTATACTGTACAAATTGTATTTTCTATCCCCAAAACCTTACCCTCACAAAAACCTTTTTTTATTCTCAAAAACTATAACTATATAAATGATTTGCTTGTCTGCCCATGGGGGAGCTTACACCCCCCACACACATTTCCATGAATACAATGCATCTCATGTTATTCAAGCTGATCAGCATAATAGAGTTAAAGTAGAACATTCTGTCCAATGAGGCACTACATGTGAGAGAAAATATGACAACTTGTAACTAATTCACCTGCACTTGACTTCATTTTCACTGAATACCTTCTAATGAGTCACAATCTTACAAGGCCCATTAATAACAGACACTGAAATAACAAAGAAACACCAAATGAATGATGAATGAAGGCCGTGCAAATTACATTGCTTGATTACAGGCAATTTGTGTGTGTTTTTATAAAGAACAAAAGATAATTAAACAGGACAATAAGCAACAAAGTACATGGCTCTTAAGAGGACGTTCAATTATTTAGACAGACATAAACGAGTGCCAGTGCTCTTGATTCTGTGGCCCAAACTATGTTGCCAGGAAAAAGGAAATTTTATTGGAAGCATTGATTTTTTTTTCTGTAATTATTCTTTAAAATTTCGTTATCAGCCCTTTAAAATGACTAAATTATACACTGAATCTTTGAATTCAAGACAAATAATATTATTTAATAATAATCAACTATTTTTATATTCATAAAAACACACAGAACACAATTTTTTGCTGGCTTGAAAGAAAGAAAAATTGTTTCCAAGGAAAGTTACCTAACATATTCTCATTCAGTGAGTCAAGCTTGTTATTGTCAACAGATAATCATTGTACTCCTGCTTGAGATCTGCTTGAGAACACATGTTTTTTTTTTCCAGGAAGGTCAATTAGGACCTCATCCTAACATGCATTGAACACTGGGGTTTACATCGGCTAACACACAGGGGAGCCACATGAATCCGTGCTTCATGGGTCTGATGCCAGTAAAAGGTATAAATACTCATCAGCTTTCAACTTAGAGTCAATACTGTCAGAGGACTTCCTACTTTTTCTTCTAAAAACAAGTTGTAAAATATATGAATTAGTTACACAAAGGTCACGGTAAGTTACAGCTGGAATAATTTCCAATAAATAAATAATCATTCCCAGTGGCACATTTATTTATTTTGTTGTCATTCACTGTCAATCATTCGATTCTATTCCAATATGTGGTGTCTGTGGACTTTTACGATCAAACATCCATTCATTTTAAACAGCTTTTGTATCGTCATAGCATAAGGTCACTGACGCTTAATATTTATGCAGAGTTTTCTCAAATTAGTTTTTTTAGAATTGGAGTGCTGCTCTTGCAAACCAAGATAAAAAAAAAATCGCTGTTGTCATTCTGATTAAACCCAGAGCAGGGGGGCACGACTAAGTGTTTATGCCCCTGCAATCGGAATGAGCCACCTAAGTAAGAAGACATTAAAATCTAACAGCTTTCTGTCTCATTTCTTCAAAACAGTCCTGTCCACTGTATTGAAGATAAATTATCCTGTCTATGGCTCCCACCACCAAACGTATGAAGCTACATTCACTACAAATAAAATCAATTGGTTATAAAATAATTTCGAGAATTTCAGTTTTGGAATGACATGAGGGTAAATAAAATGAAAAAAATAGCTTCCAGCGTATTTAATGAGAATAACAACAACAACAATAACACTTTTGACAGTCTTAACAGAGCTCAAAGCAAAACCGTGCCATTTTTTCTTTATGATCAAAGTTAGGAAGTAGGCTTTGCATGCTTATTGACATCCATACAGACGCATGCAATTTAAATGAAAATCTCTTCTAGAATGCAGAACTGTTTTTATACGTGAAGAGAAAGATGATGCATCAGTGGACCTCCATAAACTCTACTGCTGTGATGAAAGGTTGTTTCCTCCTGACATGTACACAAACCCCTGTGACAGTCATGCATAATTCTTACTGTTCTAAAATCAACATGCATCACTTCAAAAAGATAATTTGAAAGACAAAATCTAAAATATATTTTTCATAAAACTCTTTTTTACACAACCCAAATCTTGTTGTAAAATAAAGCAATATGCCCCATGAAGCAATGGGTTACAGTGCCGAGGGCGTTGTGGCACGATGCAGAGAGGAGTGGTTATTCCATGTGCGTATGCAATGTTTCATAAAAGTAAGTATATACAATGAAATTTTGGCTATATCATGCAGTCAGTCGTAATAAATGGAATTATTTTAGAAATGGCTTAGAACTCTGCTCAGCCAATCCGAAACAAGGACCAGAACAGACCGTTTTATACGTGAAATGTCATGGTGAAGTTTATGAGATGAAGTGACTTTCAGTTCACAGGGGTCTAAAAAGAAAATAAAGCTGTGACTTAAAGGAGACAGGTGGTTATATTTCACTGTGAGTTGATTTGTTTTAAAGGTTTACCTGATGGACGGTAGAGATTAGGATTTAACAGATACAGACAAACGCTTACCTCGCCAGAACCTATTATGAAGTCTCAAACATGTAGTTATGTAAGCCGTTTAGACGTACTTCACAGAGACACACCATTCTAATGTGAGACAATGAGCAATGGATTAACCCGTTTCAACTCTACGAACGGGTGCTTAAAACAGATTATGGTACACAAATGTGATTATCGTGGGGAAAAGCACGCCTTTGTTTGAGATAAAAATAGCCTTCAGGTGTAAACAAAGCATATAGGTAAACTAAGGAAGTCACTTATAAATTCAGTTGAAGCATGTTATATGCAAATTAGTACGAACTGTTTCCGGGCAAAAATTGAAATAGCTAATTGCTGTAATTTATAGCAGAGTTAATAGCATAAAACAAGGTAAATGTAAAATGAAGGAAATAAAGCAGATCACAGAAATAAGTAAAACACTGAACAGCAATTATGAACTGTAAAACTGAATATGAGATAATTTATTTTTACATATAGTACTGCCCTTCCAGCTAATCGGAGTAGATAAACAAAAGCAACAGATAAAGAAAGGCAATGTTTTAGCTCGAATATACAACAGGTCAGTGCTCATTAATAAAACCATCATCCTTACCACCGTCATGATATGGACAGAGAACCCAGACAGACAAAATAACCAAAAGTACATTCATTAATAATAAACAAATTGAAACCCAAAATAGGGCAATACAGGAAACGATAATGATAAAACACGAGGGGGAATAAACTAATATATATATATATATATATATATATATAGATAGATATAGATATATAGAGGGACCCAAAAAGGAACTAAAATGTATACTTCATAAAAACAAAACAAGGCAGGAACACGGCAGGGACAAGATTCTAGACAAGGGTAACTAGACATGCACTATAAACAACGAAACGGCAAGAGACAGTAAACACGAGGGCATTATATGGGGAAGCTAACGAAGGGATGATCACATAGGGCTGGTGATAGGAATCAAACACTGAGGGCGACGTTACAGGAACAAGGGGCGGGGCTAAGAGACCCGACAGGAGGACACATGGCGCAAAGTCACAACAAAGGCGACACATTACACAACAAGAACAAAAGACATGGTACTGTCACGACTCTGTCAATAGAACTAGAAAGCTCACGACAAGAATGACAGATTCATGACGCCTTTTGTGGTTGGCAAACAACTTTGCACTTTGCTATCTGCATTTAACGCTTATAAACATGTAATTTTTTGATAAACAAATACAACAACTCATATCAACCACAATAGAAAGGAGCTGAATGTGTTAAATGGGTTTTGTAGGAACTGATGGTGTGAGTGAGTTTGTGTGTGCTGATAGTTTGAACAGAGAGAGTAGGTGGTTGTGGGCTGAGAGCCGAGCTGACGGATGATTGGTGATGTCATGTGATGGATGTGTGGGCCACAGCTATCGGAGCAATGAAGATTGAAACAGAATGCCGTCACTCAAGTGTGCACGTTCTCTCCCCGCAGATAAAAACAGAATGATTGTCAATTGTCACAAAAATGTTTCTAAAAAAACTATAATTAATAAACCTAGATTTATATTACATTTAATTGTATTTAATATAAGATGTTAAATCAAGGATTTTAGAAAGTTTTTATTTTCAGCATGAATTGGTGAGTTTGAGCTCTCAGCTGGGAAAGAAATGCACCTTTTTGCATTTGTGACTTTTATATCTATTACACATAGTCTCAATTAACATCAGGTTACAGAAATAATAAAAATAAAAATAACTAGAACTGTGATGACACCTTGCATATCATCTCAACTGCTAACATACAAATCAAAGATTGCAGTGAAGACAACAAATACCTCAGACTCCTTGTCCTTAGCCATTGTCTACCAAACTATTCAGTATCACTGTGATGCTCACATGATGAGCGGTGTGCTGTGTGTGTGTGTGTGTGTGTGCAGGTGCCATGACCCCCATTTTCTTCCCGCTAATCCACACTAAGCGCTCTGCTCCAAAAGGTTAATCGGTGCAGCATGAAAGAAACCTCCCCTCTGCCCTCATCTCCCATCTCAGCTCTGTTAAATTCTGAGTAGATGCATTATTAAATACATTATTACCATCACTATAAATTATTAATTTACAATTTAATTACAATACACCTATTTATCTGCCATCATTTGATGCATTAAGCAAAACAAAAACCAAAAAAAGTCAAATACACTATAAAAAAACTGTAATTTTGCCGTAATTTTTCTGTACGTAAAAAAACAAACTTTTACAGGTTTTTGTACCTATTTCTCAAAAATTGTCAAAACTGTAAAATTACAGAAAAAGACCACAAATTAAGAATTACAAAATGAGAAAAGAGCAAGATTTTTAATAATAATAATAAATAAAAAATTAATAATGTTATTTTAATACGAAAATATGGTCACTACAATTACAGATCAAGACAAAATTGGGAAAACTATATAATATTTATCTTTAATATTTACTCTATAATATTTATAATATGTATCCTATAATTTTACATTAAAAAAAATCTAGTTTTTTTAACTGATTTATTTTACTGTGTAGACTAGGCCAACTTGGCAGACAGAAATTCATGCAGATAATGATTAATAACTAGTAATCTTTTAATAAAAGGTCAATGCTGATAAGCTACCCTGTCTCTGTTGTTTTAATAAGGCATGCATCGTAAAGCCTCTAAAGCATGACAAAAAGTCACATTTTTAATTTTCATATAAATGCACTCATTCCAATTCATTAAAAGAGAGAAGGAGAGCGGCTGTAGGACAGAGACTCTTCATCTATTAACACAAGATACCGAAAGTGATGGATCGCTTTATGCAGCCATTCATCCCCCAGCAGAAATGCAAACCGATTCACTGCATTACTCATTGATCCAAACACACAAGAGTCAATAGAGTGATTTATTACAAATGTAAAGGTCAGGCTAGGGTGCTCCCGGCACGTGTCCAGCAGGCACAGCAGTGCCAGTAACAGAAACAGGGACACCATAGAATTGTTCTTCCTGGAGCTAGAGCAGCTATGGCAGATGTTAGGTAATATGCAAAAAATACAGAACCACAGGCCCAAAGCAACGTTGAAAATAATGTGATACTGTTTGAATAAATGAGCCATTTTTTAGGGTTGGGATTAGATTGAATTTTATCGATTCCAAGTTTAGCTTTCACAGTTTAAGTAAAACATTTAGATATCAGCGGGGCAGGCGTGGGCTAATGGTTAGAGACTCGGACTTGTAACCCGAACGTTGCAGGCTAGAGGAAGTGTATGTGGGGGGAGTGAATGGTCAGCACTCTCCTCCACCTTCAATACCACGGCTAAGGTGAGACCCTTGAGCAAGGCACTGCTCCCCCAACTCCCGTGTGTGTTACTCACTGCTGTGTATGTGCACTTGGATGGTTTAAATGTGGATCACCATATTTTTTAGCAGACTTGGCAAAACGTAACGTCACATTATTTAGCCTGCTTATTGACTTATGATATTTATGAACATAGTTTTTTGAATATATTAACTGTGTTTAACTGTAGTAACTAATGAAACTAGTATTTGCAATAAAAAGCACAAGTTTAAAATATAGTACAATTTACTATAATAAAAATATTGTTAATTTTAATAAGGGCTTTTACTGAGGTATTAGAAGATCACATAACATGTGTACTTTTCTGAAAATATGCACACAGGAATTGATAAGAGGAATTGAAATTTTAATCTCAAGTATCCGATCCCTATTCTTTTTGTTTCCGATCCAATTCCTAGTCAATTCCAAATTGGAATAGATTTTTTATTCCCAACCCTACTGGTGGGTCTCGTGAAAGAACCAAACAAACAAGGGAGGTAAATGAAAGAGACAGACTGGAAAGAACGAATGGGTTGAACAGATATTTGTGTTATACAGTCTGGGGAGCGGATTCACTAAATGTTCACAAATTGTATTTATCATTTGGATTTTTGTGGCAAATGTTAGCTGATTTTCCAAATTTCTTAAAGGGATAGTTTACCCCAAAATTTGAATTCTGTCATCATTCACTCACCCAAACCTGTATGACTTTCTTCTGCAGAGCACAAAAGAAGATATTTTGAAGAATGTTGGTAACTGAACTACGTCGCTAACCTTTTACTTCTATGGACAAAAAATGAATGCGAGTCAATGGGTACCACCATTGTTCATAATCGTAATTGTGTTCTGCAGAAGAAAGCAAGTCATATAGGTTTAAAATGACTCAAGGATTTGTTCATTTTTGGGTAAACTATGCCTGAAACAAATAAAATGTGTGCAAATAAAATGCAAGTCTTTCCCTGAATATGAAAGTAAATACCTCGAAATGCAAAAATCTTAATAGGCAGGTATGATGTAATTGCATAAGATTAAGAATTCTGCAAATTATGGAATTGTTCAGAGAGACAGTTTAGACCTCATTGTGAGAAATCTAAACACTTCTCTGAGATGAAGAGCTGCACCGCTGCTAACGCTAACAACCACAGTGGCTCCCCAGCCTCCAAAAATAGTCAGCATCTCCATTATCTGAACTCGCCCGTGGAGAGGCTGGGGAACTGTGCTGGCAAACAGGAGGTATTGAAATCAAGACAGCTTTATCAGCAGCAACTGCCGTGATAGATAACTATGAAAGGGTCCGACGAGAGACGTGCGTTTCACAAGTGCACTTACCTTTTCTACTGCAGATTTAATGAGGCGATACAGACTGGAGTTCCATAATACACACAGATTTTTTTGGCCTGCTTCTTTTTGTTCAAGGGCTGCCGGAGCAGAATTAACTAGGGTGATATTTTACACTATAAACGATGGAAATAGAGTTAAAGATTTAGAAGTGAAACTGGCGGATGTGATGTGGCACCAAACAGGATGGCTTTTATCCTTCTGAACATTTTCAAATAATTCAGGGTACCATAAACTGAGTAATTGGATCACGGCATTCGGATAAAATATGGAAGGACATTTAATAAAACAACCAACTCTTTCTCACACTCTTTTTCACAATCTTAAGCTTACAACACAAAGCCAAGTATGTATTGGCTAAACACTCTTGAAAGTAGAAAAGCACGTACTGAGATCTTGCACTGCTACTTATCCTTGATTTGATCGAATACACTGTGATCAATGTAAGGGTGGTGTGTCTTGTTTCCTACTGTATAAAATGAGGGAATCCATTCCATCTTTCTGGAGATCAAATGTACTTGGACTTGCTTTACTGTCGTCTTGGGAAGTATTTAACCTACATGCTTCCATTATGGATGTGCGAGAATACCGAAATACAGAAAAAGAATAAGTTTCACAACCTCTGGGCTTCATTTTATTCCATAAGTTGTAATAGACAAAAAATCATATAAATGCACATACATGATTTCTTTGAGAATATAAATAGGATCCTCCCTGGAGGATCTGAAAGCAGCATCATTTCCAGAATATTTTTTAGCCAATTACCAGAGCTGTAAAAAGCCATGAGGAAAAAGGACACAAACTAATTGGCTGATGGGACCATCACATGCCAAGTCCAGAGCCTTCTGCTAGCAGTATATATTACTATATTAACTGTGATGTCAAAGCCAGCAGAAAGGGACGAACACTTTGACTAGCATTTCTACATGTATATTGTATGAAAAAAGTATTTATGTCGCTCACAAAAACACACCGTGGAGCCACAACGCCAGAATGCGGTTTAATCAACTGTACAGAAAATATATTTTAAAATCCATTATTATTTCATGCTGATATACACTCACCTAAAGGATTATTAGGAACACCTGTTCAATTTCTCATTAATGCAATTATCTTATCAACCAATCACATGGCAGTTGCTTCAATGCATTATGGGGTTTGGTCCTGGTCAAGACAATCTCTTGAAATCCAAACTGAATGTCAGAATGGGAAAGATAAGCAATTTTGAGCATGGCATGGTTGTTGGTGCCAGACGGGCCGGTCTGAGTATTTCACAATCTGCTCAGTTACTGGGATTTTTACCGAACAACCATTTCTAGGGTTTAAAAAGAATGGTGTGAAAAGGGATGATGTTTGATCAACTGTACAGAAAACATATTTTACAATCCATTCTTATTTCTTTAGGCCTCATAGTGCCAACTGGGCATCGTTTAAATGCCACGGAGCATTGTTTCTGACCATGTCCATCCCTTTATGACCACCATGTACCCATCCTCTGATGGCTACTTCCAGCAGGATAATGCACCGTGTGACAAAGCTCGAATCATTTCAAATTGGTTTCTTGAACATGACAATGAGTTCACTGTACTGAAATGACCCCCACAGTCACAATCTCAACCCAATAGAGCATCTTTGGGATGTGGTGGAACGGGAGCTTCGTGCCCTGGATGTGCATCCCACAAATCTCCAACTGCAAGATGCTATCCTATCAATATGGGCCAACATTTCTAAAGAATGCTTTCAGCACCTTGTTGAATCAATGCCACGTAGAATTAAGGCAGTTCTGAAGGCGAAACGGGGTCAAACACAGTATTAGTATGGCGTTCCTAATAATCCTTTAGGTGAGTGTAAATCAAGGAGGGCTTACAAATCAATTCTGTAAGTGTATTTACTACAAATACTTTTTAGAATATATTATTTTTGACAGCATCATAGCACACTAATGAGCACCCCACAACAAGATTCAGGAGATATAAAAATACATGTTTTGTAAAAGTGTTGGTGTGCTTTATTTTACATTATTCTTTTTAATTTTGCCATGCATTTGAGGCGTTTATTAGCTGGTGACACGTACATGGAGAACTCAAGAATAACTGTCTCTTAATTCATAAGCAGTCATTAGAGACGCCCGTATATTGGGGAGAGCGCAGCGCTCTAATGAGCTGCAGTTATTCTAATGGCTCTTTTTATGACACACATTTCCATCTGCTTTTGATGGGAATTCGACATTGTAGAGAGCTAATTAACCTTGATGTACAGTCAAACCCCTCAGAGCCAGTTAAGGACCAAATGAACGGCTGAACTTTTCACATGAATTATCTCAAGCTCAGGGGATGAGGAATGTTCAGTATTGATAAGCAGATGTGTGATTATTCAAATGTAACACATGTTTTAAGTCCCAGAGAGAGCACTGAGACGAAACAACACTCAATGACAGCTGTCGGAAAAGAAGTCCCACTTTTCATTTAAATGAGCCAAATGACATTACAGTATTTGTAGGATGAGTTACTCTTCATTTATTATTTTACAGATCATTCTAGTGATAGCCATCTGAATTTGTGTTTTTGCACCATCAGCTATTTCGCTGAGGTTGAAAGACTCTTTTTGAGTCACTACTCGTTCAGTCTTTTCTTTAGACATGTCACATTGCTTTCATCAGATCGATCGTGACATCTGACCATCCTCTTTACTATCAGTGAAGCATAACATCAACTGTCTGTCTCGAGCTCAACCAAGAAGCGTTTGATCTCCACCTTTTGAATTTTAAACTTGAGTAACTCTTTTCACCAAAATAACACAATTTCAAATGTATCATAATGCATCATATTTATCACATGGTATTGTACTGTTAATTTTATAAACAATACTAAATTAAGAGCAATCTCAATAATATAGACTAGTTTGGAAGACGTAAGCCATGCTGGTCCAAAATACCTTTTTAACAAAACCAACCAACTGAACATTTATACACAAATCAAAATGTTGAACGCATATCTTTTTAGATTTAATAACATACGTAAGATCAAAATAAAAATCGAAAGTGCTTCTGGGCCAGTGTTTAAATATTGTGAAGTGGTCTATAGTACCATCATGTAACTATAACCTTTTTTGCACATGATGCTTTGCAACTGCCAGCAATAAACTGTCTTGATAAAGAAGCTTCCGTTGATTATATTTCATACTAGTTTAACGCATTCACATTATGCTACACATACAGTAATAGCCTTAATATTTTATGAAAGCTCTTAAAAACAGTTTAAAGCAAACTTTAAGCCCTCAATAAATCCATAGAGC
The DNA here is from genome assembly GCF_947034865.1 of Barbatula barbatula. NCBI lineage: Eukaryota > Metazoa > Chordata > Actinopteri > Cypriniformes > Nemacheilidae > Barbatula > Barbatula barbatula. The sequence continues at coordinate 9,670,799 of NC_136772.1, forward strand.
AGTACAACTATTCACTGCCTGTTAACATGCCATTAATATAGAGCCCTGCTACTGACACCTTCATAGTCAGCTGCAAATTTATTAGAAGCTAGTGTGGATGACAGCTAGATCAATAGCCCTCTTGTTCAAAATCACCACATCATCTACAGTTATAAAGATCTGATATAGAAGTGCAAGATTTATAGTTAACTGTGAGAAATGCGTAAAGCTGTGAAAAACTCTTTTGGCAAGCGGAACATGGCTGTGTTCTACACAGGTTTATTTTGTGTGTTCACAGAGCAATGCTTCTGTTGTGAGTTTTCCACAACCGGAATGCTTTGGTTTTGTCTCGTTGCTCGTTTCGCAGTTTACAAAGATATGTATTTCCTGTTTTCTCCCTTGTAAAGATATTTATTGCACAGTTATACAAGTAATGTTATGCAACATCCTGTGTGGTTCAGTTCTATCAATAAAATAGGCTGCCTTTCCTAAACTATTATTATTGTCTTTTGCGTCTTGTTTGAATAGTTAATGTTGTACCTTATGTCACTTTATGTATATACACTCAAAGGTTTTTTTTTTTTTTTTCTTTATATTATATATATATAATTGTTTTTTTTTTTTTTTTTTTTTTTTTTTTTTCTATTTGTTTTTTATTGATTTTTCTCTGCATTTTCAATTAAGTAAGTCTCGAATGTACTTATAAATGTGAATGTATTGATTTTGTGTTAGTTTTAATTGATTTTCATTTTGGTGTTTGTATTTCTTGTCTGGTGTATTAAAAACCCAATAAAAATAATTGTGAAAAAAAAATAAAATAGGCTGCCAACCCTGCTTATTTATTACTCTCTATCAGAAAAATCTGTCACAGCACAGCAAGTTATGCTCTCACGTTGTGTGTAACGTTATAACTTGTCAATGACAAGCGCTAAAATCCACGTAATTCCGATAAGATCTGCAGGAGCGCATTCCGTTGATTTTAGGCAAGCATACACGCACATGTTTGCTGTGACGTATTTTTTAGTCTCCGGATGAATGATTTGAGACATTTAAAACAAACTAAACACAGATGAGTTAAGGAAATATATTTTAGCTAAACCATTGCCAAGGAAGGACCATGCGTGTGTGTGTTGTGATGACACGCCGGATGGAAAAGGGGTGGGGGTGCGCTGTAACTCATTGTCATTTAAAGAGACATGCACCAAAACGGGATGCTGTGAGCAGAAGGTTTTGTTTACACAGCCATTGAGTGTTTTTAAGCAAAATATGTTACAGACATTTCACAAAGACCCTAATAAATCCTACCAACTTGTTAAAACTGCTCTTCCAATGAGTCCTTTAAGACACGATAAAGCTTTAAAAATCACAAGTGGGTTATAACCCCATTGCCTTTGAGGCATTGGAACCGGAAGTGCTAAAATGCTAACTCGCTACCAGTTTTGCATACAAAAGTACGTCATCTCTGCTACACTATAAGCATTTACATTTATTCATTTGGACCCTGGTAGGAAAATGTATTGCTCCTTTAATTTTTTTATCTGTAAAATATGTTGCAGGGTGGCATTTATATTTAAATGCATCGTTGGTGTCTCTTTAAGACCCTTCTACGCTCTAACCACTAGGCCACAGCTGACCCATGTTTTGATAAGCATCAATAACATTCCAGGAATGATTTAGAGCTACCAGATTTAGAGCATTGTAAGCTTAAGATTTAATGTTTGGGCTTTTTGCTTTATTATGCAGAACACCGTTTAAGAGGGCATAGCATAGCAATAGGAGATGGAAGCTAATCTGAATATAGAGGTGTAGATGTCAAATATACAGAAGCCTATACTGTAGCTTCAAAAGATACACTCGCAGTGGTGAATGGTCACATAGAAAACTAGAGAAGTGAAAGTAGGTGGAAAGAAAAGGGTATTTCGAAAGGAGAATATTCAACTGGCTTTCTGTTTTTTGCAGTATTCCATATGGCATGTGGTAATTTTGTACTCAACCACAGGGTTCAGATTCAGTCAACTGCTGTATTCTCACCCCTTCATGACTCATGAACGCAACAGTAACACTTTAAATGTTAATTACCATCTGTTAAACCAAACTTTTCTTGCTTTTGTTTGTTTTTATTTTAATTGTATAGCATATTGCTGGATTTGCTTAGAAGGGTCTTAAAGGGACACCAAAAATGCATTTAAATATAAATGCCACCCTGCAACGTATTTTACAGATAAAAAAATAAAAGGAGCAATACATTTTGGGACATCTCCCACCGGGGTCCATTTATATTCTAGAGAACAGACAGCTTTGACTAGTTGAGTGATAGAGGCATAAGCCAAGTTAACTGGCAAATCCATTATATGAAAGTCAGGGCATGGCAACAAATGCCAAATAGTAAGCCAATATGTTACAGTAGCTGTAATCTTCCATTTTCCAAATATAATCATCCATCTGTTTCAGAAAATTACATAATATAACGAGACATGCAGGCGAAGATTTTGAGGCATGGTAAGAAGGATAACACAGCGCACTATAGATGGGATGAACTGTAAAAGAAGTTACAAATGGCTCTTCTAGCACTGAATAATAGTGGCTTGAAGATGCAGTCAAGCGAGGGGAAAATGCCAAATCTACATAATATCAGACCAAGTGAACAATACACAAAAATGACATGATTTTAAACATGAAATCTAAAGATTTCAGTATGTGCATTTTATCACCTTCCTTCTACACCAAATAATTGATGTGCGAATGCAAATGTGCATGACACTTGTGAATATCCTATAGTACACAAAAGTAACATATTAAAACGATTCAAAAATGATAATTATTTCATTACAAACCTGTATGACTTTCTTCCTTCTGCAGAACACCAAAAGTATTTCAAAATGTTGGTAACCAAACATACCTGACATTTCTCAAATATTTTCTTTAATGTTCCACAGAAGAATAATATAGAGGTTTTGAATGACATGAGGGTAAACATCTAAATTGATACATTTGACAGACGCTTTTATCCAAAGTGACTTTCTTTGCATTATACTATACATTGTATCTGAATATGTGCAATCCCCCGTTGCTAGCGCCATGCTCTAACCACTGAGCTACAGGAAAGCTGAACGAATTTTTCATTATTATTTTGTGGTGACCTGTCCCTTGAAATTTACACTTTCATGCCCAATTTGAAAAAGTTCAAGTCTAAAATTGAACGTTGCCATTTCTGAAAAGCTGCTATAAAACAATATACCTGTGAAAACTGAAAAAGGCACTTTACAAATAAGAAACGTGTTGACTTAAATACACTACAGCAATTTTGTTGAAAGTGAATATCTCACTTTAAGGTATTAATGAGATTTGGCCATGCCTCTTTATATCTCTGTGACTCTCATTTAATGGAGAGGATTAAAGTTATTTAACATGACATAATCCCGCTTTCCCTCTTTGCAAACAAAAGTTTCAAACAAAAGACCATGAGAAGAGCCTTTCTGGGGTTTCTGCCAGGGTTTGTTTGGCACAGGTCCTCACAGTGACAAAGAATGTCTTGCTTGAGAAACTACAATGAAACAGAATCACTACTAGACCAACGCCCAGCACAACTCCTAACTGCAACTCCAATTGGACGTAACCCAGCTAACAGCTGTGAGGAACTCCGGTGAGGAAACTGAGATTAATGGACCTGACTGCACAGGCAGGAATAATGGTAATCCAGCTCCCATGTGTAGCTTGTAGCTTTGTTGAATTGGGAACGGCAGCATATCAAGAAGAGTGCATATTTGCGTGATGATGGTGTGTATGAAAATAACAGATGGAAAAATAAGATCATGATGGGACCCAAAGACTTGTAGTCACGATCATTGCGCTGTTAGTGATCTTTTATACAAGCCACAGGCTCGGGTCACATATGAACCAATTCATCTGCAGCGAGGCTGAGCTGAGAGTGACAGTAACATGATGATGAAACTCATGATCGTGGGGTGAGACACGGACAGAGGACCCAAGCGCAGACAGTGGGTAAGGGGTTAACAGATAATTTAATAAATAATAAAACAAAGACCCACATGGGGGTAACATAACAAAACATGGATGCATAACATGACTGGACTAAGACTAACTACACTTAAACAAGACTAAAATAAACTTTAAAGATGAACATCAAAACTACACTCGACTAACAAGACACAGGAACTCACCACACAAACCACAATGAACCAGCACAAGACAGAAGACACAAGGGCATTAAGTAAGGGAATAATCAAGATGGGGACAGGTGAGGGGCGAGAACTAATTAACAAGCAATAACGAGGAAACGAGAGGATGGGAACAGAGACGAGACCGGAGAGAGTCTATGGAAGGCCATAACTGCCTCTCTCTACACAAAACTTGAGATTCTGTCATGATGCGGCAGAATCATGACAGAAACAACAAAGGTTTGAAAAAAAATCCATTATTTACCTGATGGAAAGAAGAAAGAAAACTCTGAACTTATGCCCTCAGTATAGACCCATAAATTTGTAATGCAGTCCACATTATCAATCAGCTTACCATCGGCGCAATAGTGTCATATATCACAGTAAGTGTTAGAGGAGAGCAGCGTTTTGATAAATATTCATGTACGTCATTTGGTCCAAAAACAGGCCAGAGGAATTCTATCGGGGTTTCATATCAAAGTCTCAACAGGTGCTGCAACTCATGCGGTTTCGCATATAAAGTCCAATGCTAACAGGAAGAGAAGAAACCACTGATGTGGTGTGTGTTAAACATTCTGCCAATCTATGACTGCTGTTATGGATGTTCATGTAAGTTTAAAATAACAATTCTAAATCTGAAGACGCACTAGCAATTCAGTTATTTTGTTGCAATAACTATGGTTTACATGTTTTCATGTACTATTTATTTATTTCATGCACCAGAAAAATTTGGTAGAAATTTTTCATTTTGTTTGTGTTATAAAATCGATTATGATATAAAGCTGCTAATTGCCAAGCTAATGGTAATTTCATATCTGCATTAACTGCAAGACAAAACATGAAACCAAACATTTCATGGTGTATAAGTTATGTTCATCATTCAGTACAATGATATAAGTAATTTATGCCATCAGTGAACAATGATATCATTGCACTTCTTTTTTTTCTAGAATAATCATAGAACAGCTGTATATCTAAATGCAGCTGGCAGAGTGTAAAACTATAGGAGCAGCCAAGGTCATGTCATAAAGTACCAGAACATTCCCATACTGAGCAAACACACTTTGTACAGTATAAAGTCACCAACTAATTACTTTTATTCACCAAATAATTACTTTTACTAAAAAGTTACAGTAATAAACACCTGCACTAAGCCATATACCAACTGGAATACAGCCATCAGTTCTGTGTAAGCATCTTCCCCAGTGACAGACAACACAAATGTGCAAGTTAGTTGTGATAAGTTTTTCGCAACCTGATGCAAAACTTATCATAAGAGTGCACATGGAACTTCACAGAACAAGTAACAAAGACCCAAAGGGACAATTACAGTACAGGATATTTGAAAGCCAGTTCCAGTCTTCTGAAAACATACAAAACATGCAAAAACAGTAAATTCTCACACAAAATTATTATTACAAAATGTTTATATATATATAATCACTGTGTTCACTTTTTTCTCTCTCTCTTTACTGTATATATTTCTTATTTTATAATATTAAAAATAATTATTTACTATTGTATTGCTGTAGACTTCCTATGCCCTCACAAAACCATTGCAATATATACTGTCACTGACAAATACTGTTTGACAAATAAACTAGAAACTTGAACTTTCAAATATATACACCCAGTCCTATAACCCAATTCAAACGCACCCAGGTTTTAAACAATGAATTAAGGTGTGCAGACTTTGTAAAGGGTCATAGAGAACAATTACTAACCTTGTAGTTCTGTAGTTTGCACAAGTGCATTCATTTTTCCATATTGAACAAAAGGTGAATGGAGAATGAATAATGAGAAAAGACCATTGAAGCTTTTATGTGGGAGTAAATGCGGAAAGGCAGAACAGTTGTGTGGTTTCTCTTTGATTAAATAATAGAGGAGGTCAAGGGTAGTTTTATACTGTAAAACAACAAAGGTATAAGGGTGGAAAGCTTATTCTATGTACACACACCTCGAGTCCCCCAATTCGCCATGTTGTTTCTACAGTATCCCTAAACGGACAGACTTTCTACAGAGCGCTTTTCGTAAATACGTTATCTCGGCAGAAAGTGAAAACATGACATCTTAGAGCTGTGTTAGCCATCAAACTGCTTCGAAAGGGACGGGTTGGGGGGGAGTGAGCCGCTGGTTCGCAATCTCACCACTACATTTCATGAACTGGACCTTTGAATGTTTTTTAACATTGTATTGGCAGAGAAAATGTTATCTTTTCTAAACCATATTCATTAAAATGATATATTCACAAATACCTAATGTTTGTTAACTGATCATTCAATACAATAAAAACAATGAATGTGAGTGCAAATGAAGAATAATGTGTTTGTTAACTTGTGCAAGCCTACAATATTCTACAAATAAGTAAACATTCTCCTTTGATTTGTGGATCCATAGATTTAAACAGGTTAGTGTGAAGTCTGTATCAAGCAATGAGAACTGCTCAATCGTGAGAATTGCATCAACACATATATGAAGTGGGAGTCGAGGTGAAAAGGACAGAAAGTTGACAGAGCGATGAGAGTTTTCTATTTCCGTTCTAGAAAGCAGCTGTCAGAAAGACAATATTGCAGCGCATTTCCTGATTACCTGCTGATATACGATACAAGTCTCATCAGGAGACAGGCTATCAACCATGAAAGAAACAATAAACAACTGCCAAAACAATCCCATGTATGGGGGATGATCCATGCGACCGCTGGCGTTTCATGTTGTGTACTTTCTGCAGCACACCAACCAGAATTTCATAATGCATTATTGATTTTATTGACCGCTTTGCGCTTCACATATACTTTATTTATTTTTAATTAAACAAATATACTGGATTTGAATTAAAGCAATAGAAAATTATAAGGGTGAATTCATGTTTTATAGAAAGGGCACCTAAAGTTGTATTGGTTGTGTTATAATATGATGCAGTTTTCACATCATGGTTTGCACATTTCAGTTCAGTTCAAAATGTTATTTTTTATATATATATATATACACACATACATGAATTTATACTTGCATATCGTCTCTGTCCTTTCGAAACTCTCCATATTTAGTGATTTTTATTTTTTGTTATTTATTATTAGTCACCCTTTATGTTTGTCACTGGGTTTTACAAAATTCTAACTGTTACAAAGTACTAAAAAGTGCTTGTCAACTTGACAACACAGTATTTAAAGGTGCTGTGTGTGATCTATTTTACCTAAGGATCTTTTGACAGAAACTCAGTACAAAACTATGTGTTCAGAGGTGTATCAAGACCTTACATAAAGAAGCATTATGTTTTACTGCCTTAGAAGCTATTTCCATCTACATTCTCCGCGGGTCTCCTTGCACGGAATTCGACATGTTGTTTCAACAGTAGCGCTAAACGGACAAACTGCTCTACAGAGCGCATTCTGTAAATATGTAATCTCCTCCGGCAAAGGACAAAGATGTCATCATGTTGTTGTTTCTGTGTCAGCCGCCGTAGTGCTTCGAAAGGGAGGGGTAAGCGGAGTGAGCCGTTGGTTGCAATTCGCAACCTTACCGCTAGATGCAGCTAAAATGTCCACATTGCTACCATTTCCTGAAAAAACAGCAAATTTTGACATGGTTTTTAAAGATGCTCTAACACTGATCTACAAAAGATCTACTGAACTACACCACAAGGGTCTGTCCACAAGGCAGTGAAAACCTCTCGAGAAATTCATTATTGCCTTGCACAAGAACTGGATTATGTAAACACCAGCGAGACCACCTGACACCTAACTGTGTGTGGTACCACGTTAGAGAGGGTCTCTCACCCATTACTAGTGTTGACAGTACGGCAAATCGTCGAGGTTCCCCGGCAGCAGCCTGCATTGACAGCCGCACTGTGATGATCCCCGAGTACGCCGCATTTAAATGCATGAAATCCCCACTCTAAATCTCACTGAGCCGTTGGCAGGTCTTCAGAGATGTGGCAGCTCTGAGGGAACCGTAATGAGGCGTCTGTGTGTATAGACCTCAATTATTCATAGGTGGAGCGTTAAAATGCAATAGCGATCGTGCATAAACAGCTCTTTAAAATGAGAGAGAAAGAACCACATCAAGAGACATCACAGCTCATCTGTACTGGTATGTTATGACAGACTACCACAATGTCATGGTATAAACTCTATATTTCTAACTTAATTCTGTTATTCCAACGATAACAACTGCAAAAGTAAGGTAAACCGAAAAAAAGGTTAAATGTCTGATCTAGTTCCGATCCAAGAAGGGAAAACCTTTGAATATAAGGGGTTAAAGAGATTCCACTACTATGCTATTCAGTAATCCAATGTAACTGTTCAAATGCATGCAAAGGAAATATGCCAGGTAACACAATACAATATTGGCACTTGGCAGCACAAGAAGTTTAACATGACATTGCATGTTTTTTTTTCTAATGAAGAAAGATCCTTTGAAATGAAAAGACAGACACAAATCTTCTTTACAAAGAGTGAGACAGGAAGGAGTGTGCATTTGAACACACTCCTCCTGAATATGCAAATCCAGACATAAATAAAATATGAACTAACTGATTTCGGAGTCTTGTTAAACTGTGGTCATGACCATTTTTGACCTAAAGAGTAAACTCCCTGTATATAGGGTGAATAACATTATACAAATACATTATTTTTCTTGTTTTTTCACCCTCATGTCATTCCAAATCTTTATCACTTTCTTTCTTCTGCAGAACACAAAAAATACATATTTTGTAGTACATTGATGATTGTTCTGTTACAAATGTAGTTTGACAAGTTTTAAAATTGCATAAACATGTGCACAGTAGCTTCAACTTTGTGTTGATTATGTATGTAATTTGCACACATGCGTAAGATATTTTTCATAACGGAGATTCACTTCTATAGCTGTACTGTAAGGATGGGAAAAAACTAAACTGTTATCATTTGCCATATGTGATTTTGCCGACATGTCACACAGGACAACCACTGCAGAACCAGCAGAACCAATCCCCAGAGGGCAAATTATCCCAGTAAAGATGGTGGGGAATATTGTAAGAAAGAGCACACTGAAAACTGAAAGAGCATGTTAGCACAGCAGACAGTACAATACATGTAAAGACAGAGAACTGAGAATCACCAGACTACAGACAGAACACTGCACTGTGGGACAGTTATGACGATTACTACCAGCAAAAAATGCATATGGCCAACTAATGTACCGACTCTTCACAGGAGCTTAAATTAATTTCATACTAAACAGTACTTAATGAGGTGTGAAACATGATTTATTCTCCTTTATCCACAATATGCTGATTATACTATAAGAATGTAAGGACAGTGGGGTCGGCCGATAATTCTGCAAACTCTGCAAAATAACAAAAGCGAGAGAGAGGAATTACATTACAAAGACTCTGGACAGTGTGGATTTAGGAGGATTATAATAACAATGGACAGAAGAGGGTATAAGTCTGTAAACACTCACTGTATAGCTAGTCAGACAACAATTTTATTGCTTCTGAAGAACACAGTTTGCTAATCTTTATAATTCAGCTGCCAGAGATTTCTGAATAATGATTGTTGTCCATACCTATACTATATAACTCGTGTTGTGTCTCTCCAGCGTAAGCTAAAAACCTTTATTGCGAGTTAAGTTACACATTTTATGATATTTGTCACGGTTCGTGCATAAGGCCCGTTTCAGAAAGGAGGTTTAGTGAAAACTCTGAGTATTTATAGAGGTTCCTGTATGTGAAGAGGCTGCATTAATTCATAAGGATGTACTTTGATTTCAGGAGAGTAATTTAGGACCCGAGTGGAATTTTGTAATTTACCTGTGCAACTTTACCTTTTTTCTTAACATTGAATTAGATATGTCAAAATATATCTCATCTATCCTCATATCAATAACATTAGCCATCGTGGCCGTGTATTACAGAGCATATTTTCCTATATGTTCTCACAAATGGTACTTTTCTATCGAGGATTAGAAATTACTTAAAGTGTTTAAATAAAGTGCATGAATAAAGAAATGGATAAATACAGACATAAATCAGCTGTGGCCTAATGCTTAGAGCGTTGGGCTTGTGATCAGAAGGTTGCCAGTTCTAATCTCAGTGCCAGCAGGTCATGACTGAAGGGCCCTTGAACAAGGCACCATACCCCTGATTGCTCTACAGTAATGTGCCACTGTATAAAACTACTTGTAAGTCGCTTTGGATAAAAGCGTCTGCCAAATGAATAAATGCAAAATGTAAATGCATAAATGAAGCTCAGTCACCTGAGGGCGGTTTCATAAAAGTCACAAAGAAAAGTGGGAATTAAGGTCCGAAACCAGACTTGAATGAACTTAACTAATCAGTCAGGTTTCATAAAGCTTTGTAGCTTCAGTTCATGCAGTCCTACTTATTAGAACAAGGCTCAGTAAGTCAAGAAAATATCGTGCGGAAGCTATTATACAAGTGTTGATCAAATCGATCCCCTAAGAAGAAGAGTGCTGGGATTGGTGCTCTTCTTATATGATTAACGGCGTTTGACATCCAGCGTATTGGTGCATTACCGCCACCTTCTTTAAAGCGTGTCAAGAATTTAAAAGTGCGAGGTACGAAATGATTAAAGGTAATACCGCTGCATTGCCTATTTTAATACAAATAAATGAATACTAAATAATAATCTTTGCAACATTTTATTCAAACAGTAAGCAAGGATAAGGGTTATTAAAATATCTTGTACAAAAACGTTAAACCTACATATCTTGTTTTTATTTTGTACAAAAATGTTGAATCTATATTACGATTTTTTATTTTTTATAAGATGTATTACAATACAGTGCTGTGTAAATGTCTTAAGGTTACCATTGCTGTATTACATTTCAGCAATTGTATAATGTGCATATATACACTCACCTAAAGGATTATTAGGAACACCTGTTCAATTTCTCATTAATGCAATTATCTAATCAACCAATCACACGGCTTTGCTTCAATGCATTTCGGGGTGTGGTCCTGGTCAAGACAATCTCCTGAACTCCAAACTGAATGTCAGAATGGGAAAGAAAGGTGATTTAAGCAATTTTGAGCGTGGCATGGTTGTTGGTGCCAGACGGGCAGGTCTGAGTATTTCACAATCTGCTCAGTTACAGGGATTTTCACGCTGACCATGTCCATCCATTTATGACCACCATGTACCCATCCTCTGATGGCTACTTCGAGCAGGATAATGCACCATGTCACAAAGCTCGAATCATTTCAAATTGGTTTCTTGAACATGACAATGAGTTCACTGTACTAAAATGGCCCCCACAGTCACAATCTCAACCCAATAGAGCATCTTTGGGATGTGGTGGAACGGGAGCTTCGTGCCCTGGATGTCCATCAACTGCAAGATGCTATCCTAACAATGTGGGCCAACATTTCTAAAGAATGCTTTCAGCACCTTGTTGAATCAATGCCATGTAGAATTAAGGCAGTTCTGAAGGCGAAAGGGGGTCAAACAGTATTAGTATGGTGTTCCTAATAATCCTTTAGGTGAGTGTATGTATATAGCTATATCTTGGGCTCGAAAAACAATAAGAGAAAGTTTAAAGCACTGATTTATTGACAATAAACAGAGTTAGAATTTTCTTTTTTATTCGGAATGTGTCTGTCTTTGTTCACAGAATTCTAAGGTACAGTAATCATTGTTTGCACATTAGATTGAAGGCCCTCTTGTGCAGTGAGGTACTCACATTGTGTACTTTCCAAATATTATTGTCAGCAGGACACTGACTAGCCCCTCTTAAGCTGTGACAAAGGGAATATTGAGTCATTACAACAAAATGCCAAGAGCATTCCATCAAATAATTATTTCTGTTACTACAGAATAATGCAAAAAAGACAAAGACTGTGAACAAGCTCTACCTTCACACACAAAGTGATGCTATGGATGTAGACATGCAATATAAAAAGAAAAAATAATAAAGTTAAAAAAGTAAGAGCTGAAAATCCAGCAACTGGAAAAAGATAATATTACATAATGTCAGAGAATCAATGGTAAAATCATCACATTACAGTGGGTCAGTGTTAACTGGCCTCTAGTTAAGCAACAACTAAGGCTTAGCCTGACACTTAGCCTGCATCGGACCAGGCTAGTTTCCCAGCATAAGTTGCCATAGTAACTGAGTTCTAACTATTTAAGCCGGTCTTATTTCGTAATCTTGTTTTATGGAACAGCCCCTGGTGCCTTTCGAGACCATTTTAATGTTTGGATGTCTGCTGTTAAGAACCTCAGCATAAGCAATGTTGTAGATCCTGACCACACAAAGATCCCTAAGGGAGTAAACAGTGTTGAGAGACTTTCTTACTACAAGACAATCGTAGACTCAGGAGTCCCACGTTGTGTTCCATCCCATGGCTATGAAGGTGAGCCTTATAATGTTTTTTTCAATAAAGCCCCTCATTGTTATAAAGTTCCCTCTTACATACACAAAACATTTTCTATAAGAAAAAAACAAATGCTATAATCAAAAGCCATATCGCTGAAAATCCCTGTAGCCTGTAGGCAAAACATATGACTGGCATTCTCTTGGCCTTTCAGATACAGGTTTAGTAAAAATACTCATAAGACTTCATATTAATGTGCTTCTGGAATGAAAAACACTGGCAGATGTGAATTTCAAAGAGCTTACAGAATAAATGAAACAACATTCATCTTTGAACTCCAGCGAACTAAACTTTATACAACTAAACACCGTGGCATGTAGAACTTTAGGCCTATCGATGAGAAAAGATCATGAATTATTTAGTGCCAGTTTGAGGAGTTACAATTTACTGAATAAACATTTTGAAGAATTATTTTCAGTTGCTAATCTTTTTCGATCAAGACAGCATCCAGGAAACCAGTACTGAAGACTTTGAAAGATTATAGAGAAAACTTCACAGATGCTGTATACCAAAACCCAGAACAGGAAAACAAAGCAAAGATGGCAAGAATCAGCTGAAATTTTTAAAGGACATCTTGTCAAGATATAGACACTGAGCTGGATGTTATTTACATTTACATTAAGTCATTTAGCAGACGCTTTTATCCAAAGCAATTTACAAAGAGTGATGTTATATGCCAAAGGAGATTTAATCTGGTGAGTGATATAAGAAACGCAGCCACTGGCTATATCATATGATATCTGAACTTACAAAGAGTTTTCTTAATTTTTAATTAGCTATAAAATATATTGAATTCCAAGAAACCAGCATTTTTATTTCATTCTTGCTTGAAAAAAAATCTGTTCTCCTGTTTTTTCCATTACCCCTCACCACTCTTACTAGAAATCCATGACCAGAATACTTAAGAAACAGAAGAGGAATCAAAGGCACTGGCCAAGCGGCACGCTGCACAGTCCTTTCTTATAGTGTTGTTATGAGGAGACATTGCGAGATGAGATCTCATTAAAACGACTGTAGAAAAGGTAAGAAGTATCTTCTTTCTGAATGTGAGTAAAATCCATTTAACTGCTACCTGCTTTTTGCCACCAGAGAAACTTTACTACGTCATTTAAACAAGATTTAGGTTTAAAATTGCATTGTAAACTTGCCGAGACATGGAGAGGGTTTAAAACGTGATCAAATAATCCTTTGGCCAGCACAAAATGTGAGCTCTCTATATGAAAGCATTACCTCCTGCAGTGATGTTTACTGAACTGTGCGTTTTTCTGGCCGCAGATGTGCCGGTTAAACTGCTGACACTGGCAGTGCGGAAACATGCAAATGAGATGAAAGATTTTTATAGAGAAAAATGAAACAATTGTAAGACCTTGACAGAGTCACAAAATCTATTGTCAGTAAACAATGATTAAAAACCTTTTTATGGTACTTGGTCTCTCACAAGGAGAAAATAAAGTGAAAGGAACATGACATCTCTAGGGGATATTCATGTATGAAAGCATCATCCATCGTCATCTTATGAAACAGTATTACAGCACAAAAAACAGCTGTAACAAAAAAAAACTTCTGTGATGGCAATCTTACCACCGTTAATTAAGATGAACAATCTTATGGTACATCAAGCTAAAAATAGCAGGTAATTGACCTGTTTTGCCGCGAAATAAAATGACCAATGAGATTGAAATACATTTTGAATGAAACAATTATATGGAAACGCTTGTAATGGTCTTACTATGAGTAGTTCTAAAACTTTGTGAAAACACTACCCAGCCCATACAGTAAAAAATACAATAAACTTTTTTATTGTAAATAAAAAATTAATTTTAATTTATCTGGCAATCATTAACAGATGCAGACCAGATTTCATATGCCCTAATATATTACAAACTATATTGTAGTTGTGTCCCAAAGGCCTAAACTATGCAGTCTACCATCTACTATATAAATGTATCGTCCCAAATGGAATACTTAACGGTTTTATACTAACCGGAGGTACAAGCGATTTGCCCTACGAGGAAAAATTACATCAATTGGGCCTACATAACACAATGCAAATCAGTAAAAATAAATATGAACATTGTACTTTCAATGTTATTTGTATCTTTTTTGCCCAAAATGACTGAAGCGTACTCATTTAAAGCGGAGGTATCACACACAGTTTCTGCCAATCACATGTTAATCTTGAGTACTTATTGCATACTTCATATCTCCGAAGAGTCTTAGTTTTATCACATTTATGGAACACAGATACAGCTGTACATGTATTTCTGAAAACAGTCGAGCTCCTGGAGAAGCTCAGTGGGCGGAACTAAAGCAAGAACACAATACATCTCTGCATTGTCCTCCCTTTTAAACAACCAACATGATTTCAAGGGAATTTGTAACAATTTTTCAAGGTGGCTAATTTGTAAATTGTGAATCATACAAAATGAACACTTTTTGGGACTTTTCAATATGAACACACTACTGTACTCACACTATTTATACAAAAAACCCGACACAGAATGAATTAGTATGAACCAAACTTCCTTGAATGATTTGTTTCATTTTTTTTAATCTGTAAGCACACACTGTTGTTAAAGCAACAAGTCACAAAGGGACTTATTCATAAAAAAGGTACAGTTTGCAAAAACCTCCTACAAAACATTCAGGGGAGACGTTGCACATTATAAACAAACGTGAGAGTTCACATTCTTAAAATTTTCACCTAAATCAATATAAATCGATATCGTTTTTATTTTGGGCAGCCTAACTTGCTTAATGTGGAAAAACAAAGAAATGCAAGCCATGCATTTCCAAGCAAACTGCAACGCTGGGTCATGTACTGGAAAACGGGTGACCCTGACTGAACTCTACGAGACAGACTTCGGAAAAATGAGGCCAAATGGACAAAGACGAGTAGCTCTTAACAATAGATTGATCAACTGTTACTCTGTTTGTTACCCCACAAAAGTTAATGCACTCACCAGCACACAGAAAATCTAGCATGTTAATGAAATAAAAATGTAATTTAACAAAAGTTCACATGCAAAGCAGCAACAAAACGTAAGTGTTGCTGGATACGCTACTGACAAGCAAACAATGATGCGTTTGTGTAGAACTGGGTGTGAGAATTCTGCATCAATGTGTCATTATGATCTCATATTAGAGCTTTTGTCTCATCTTCCACTGGGAGATTAGGTATTTTTAAAGACAAAAAAAACTGTAGACAAACAAATTCTTAGTGCTGTCGTTTCACAGAAAGTTGAAAGTTTTTCTTACTCAACACATCGTTATCGCTTGAAGAATTACCTCAGCGCTATGAGAGCAAAAGTCGCTTAGCTGGTTGAGATTTTAGCGCAAGAACATCATCGCCCTGTGTGCATATACTTCATTGTTGGTTGCCAAGGAACTCAAATAATTGGTCATTTTAATTATGTCACATTGAGACTTTATTTCAGCCTAAAGCATAATTAATCTTGTTCGGAGTCAAGGAATTTAATGATTAAATCTGGCAGATTTGATAGTCTCCTAATTGGTTAAATTAATCAGACTACAAAAACAGACATAACATAATAATGTTAACATTATAATCCCTGCCAGTTGAGAAATCTGAGTAAAATGCATGCGCTGTAAAATATAATGCTATTCTTGCGACCTTACCTGAAAATATGGTCTGTGTGTAAACTTTTGTATTTTTTCTAATAGTGCAATTCTTCACTTCAAGCTCTTACATAATTTAACGAGATTTTCTACAAATCTTCAATAACAACATTGGGCATTTTCCAAACTAAATTTATGTGAAGGCGACACCATTTGTTTCAAACTAAAATGTACACCCGAATCCCTTTGCGGAGGGCCCTTTCAGAAGTCTGTTTGAGAAAGTAAATTCCGTTTGTGATTATGTGATCTTGGATTATGAGTTCTCGCAACACAGTTTGAAGCATATATGGTGCAGGATTTTGACGTTACCTACAGATGCAAGTACAATAATTGAGTTAGTATGTGTTTCAGTAGTGATAAATATCATTTAAGATTGTTCAAATATAGGATTAGATAATTTAGGGGAAATTATGTTTAATAATAGTTACTTGTTTGCTGGTTTCCTTTATCATACGTTTCCTCTTTATATACACAATAGAATGAAAAACAAGGTGAAATAAATCATGATTAGACAATATTCAACAAGGAATATTAAGAAATATTGTTTATTTTCAACAGCTGATTGCTGGATTCAGAGTGCACGTGCGGCGTTGTCAACATTTGCTTCCTGCCACTCTTTCTTTCTCTGATCTTTATAAATGAATGCTACCACTGTTAAACAGTGTTGTTATTCCGTATGATGGTTATGTATGGCAGGAGCATGTACCAAGATGTTTTTTTACACTTTGTACGATAAATTGCTAGTGAAAGAGAGATGTGCACATTTCACACCCTGTGTGGATACATAAATACTAAATCTTGCTACCTAAAAAACAATGATTGATAAAATATTACACAGAAGTTGAATAGCTAGTGTGTAGTTTATTGAGAACAATATTTTAAAATGTCAATTGTTTACCCAGTTTGATAAATATTTTTCAATTTCTTACACAAGAACATGGGCTGTTTACTGTATCTAAGAATAAAAAGACAATCACTGGATGGTCAAAATGTAGGTTTCCTGTATCTATACAAATGTAGAATGATAGTGTAATACAGTATGTGCTTGCATATATTAGATGACTCATCATGCTAAAGATCAGGGGCCAGCTATATGTTGTCATCTTGTTGTAATTACTGTACGTGGTGTCTCAAAAGAATAGAGTAATATCAAGCTGCATACATTAAACCAATTAATCATTTTGGTTTCACTCACTAAACGTTTAATCTCTCATGGTGCTGCTTAGACATCTCAGAGCGATAAGAGCACAGCCCTGTTCATGAATAAATACTATTTAAGTGGAATATACTGCTTACATTAAATTGAGGATATCCAAATTTTCACCTCTGGGGGAGGAGAAACGTGTTTCTATTTTATGTTAAGTAATGGAAAAATAGAGCCTGGTTTAACCAAAAACTTTTACACTTTACAGTGTACATACAGGGTGGTGAGCATTGAGGACCCAGGTGCAGACAGTGGGTAAGGCGTTAACATAAGACATTTGATAAACAACAACACAAAAACCCACGAGGGGTAACATAACAAAACAGGGATGGATTCAATAACATGACAGAACTCAGACTAACTACACTTAAACAAGACTAAAAATAAACTCATTACAAGAACGACTAGACACAGGAACTCACCAAACAACCACAATGAACCAGCACAAGACAGAAGACACGAGGGCATTAAATAAGGGATCAAATCAAGTCATAAGCCACTAAACCAAGAGAAACATGACATGATGCGGCAGAATCCATCTTTCAACTGCTCAGCTTTATCGACTCATCTGGGATGAAAATATTCAACCCAAAGTATTAATATGTGGTGTGTGATGGTCACTCAGTGTGTGTGACACTTCAATGTCAAACACAGACAGAAAGAAAGAGGTGAGTACAGTGTGTTCTGCAAGAAATGTCTTATTTAGCAAAATCGGATTTTCTCTGCTCGAAACCATGGCACCATATGAAGGCAGAATTTGAGAAGTCTGCTGAGAATGGACTCTTTGTACAATCTGGCAAAAGCTGAACTAAAACGGCAGGCATTTTTAGAGTAATGTCAACAGAATCTGTGGAACACTGCCAATACGACTCATCCCTTATAGTTTTTAACATCTTTCATGTGCAGCATTGCACTAACAGTATAGTGGATGCACTACACTGTTGTCTTAGGAGCAAGACATTTTAGAGGGTGTCCTATTTGTTAAAGTACAGCTGGAAAAATATTCTAAATAATAATTATAGAATTTACTTTGGTTAGTGTTACCACCAAAGTAACAATACTTATTGGTTCAGTACCGTGGCTTCCATTGTCGTTGCATTACTCTAATCAAATCATAGACAGCTCTTTAATTTATAAATCTTTTAATTAAATAAATGTATCTACATTAGTGTGTCGTGTCACATATCATCTGCATCACATGAGTGCTGGCACTATATTCTCTTTACCTCATATCATTTGATAGGGGTCTTGTACATTGCTTTCCTAGGTAAAAGAGTCTCACAAGAATTTGTGACTTTCTCAAGCTGTAATCTATTAATTCGTGTTCATGGACACAATTTCTCACTCTTTTAGATCACTTACACAATTAAACCAGTATTCAGAGACAGGCACTACAAAAACTACACTTATCTGACAGATATAAATTTGTCCATTTAAATAATGAATCATCTAATCAAAAGCAAGTAAATTATGGATTACCTCAGGGATTGGTTTTAGGACCCTTGCTATTCTCCATATACAGTGGGTACGGCCCCCTTAATTTTTTCACTGTTATATTGCAGCCATTTGCTAAAATCATTCAAGTTCATTTTCTCAATGTACACACAGCACCCCATATTGACAGAAAAACACAGAATTGAAATTTTTGCAGATTTATCAAAAAAGAAAAACTGAAATATCACATGGTCCTAAGTATTCAGACCCTATGCTCAGTATTTAGTAGAAGGACCCCTTTGATCTAATACAGCCATGAGTCTTTTTGGGAAAGATGCAACAAGTTCTCACACCTGGATTTGGGGACCCTCTGCCATTCCTCCTTGCAGATCCTCTCCAGTTCTGTCAGGTTGGATGGTAAACTTTGATGGACAGACATTTTCAGGTCTCTCCAGAGATGCTCAATTGGGTTTAAGTCAGGGCTCTGGCTGGGCCATTCAAGAAGAGTCAAAGAGTTGTGAAGCCACTCCTTTGTTATTTTAGCTGTGTGCTTAGTCTTGTTGGAAGGTGAACCTTCGACCCAGTCGGAGGTATTGAGCACTCTGGAGAAGGTTGTTGAGGATATCCCTGTACTTGGCCGCATTCATCTTTCCCTTGATTGCAACCAGTCGTCCTGTCCCTGCAGCTTTAAAACACCCCCACAGCATGATTCTGCCACCACCATCATTCACTGTATTGGACAGGAAATCAGCAGTGCCTGGTTTTCGCCACACATAACGCTAAGAATTAAGGCCAAAAAGTTCTATCTTGGTCTCATAAGACCAGAGAATCTTATATCTCACCATCATGGGAGTCCTCTAGGGTTTTTTTGGCAAACTCCATGCGGGCTTTCATGTGTCTCGCACTTAGGAGAGGCTTCCGTCGGGCCACTCTGCCATATAGCACCGACTGGTGGAGGGCTGCAGTGATGGTTGACTTTCTACAACTTTCTCCCATCTCCCATCTCCCATCTCCCATCTCCCATCTCCCATCTCCCATCTCCCATCTCCCATCTCCCATCTCCCATCTCCCATCTCCCATCTCCCATCTCCCATCTCCCGACTGCATCTCTGGAGCTCAGCCACAGTGATCTTTGGGTTCTTCTTTACCTCTCTCACAAAGGCTCTTCCCTCATAGCGCATGCAGTTCCTTTGACCTCATGATTCTCATTTGCTCTGACATGCGCTGTGAGGTCTTATATAGACAGGTGTGTGGCTTTCCTAATCAAGTCCAATCAGTATAATCAAACACAGCTGGACTCAAATGAAGGTTTAGAACCATCTCAAGGATGATCAGAAGAAATGGACAGCACCTGAGTTAAATATATGAGTCTCACAGCTAAGGGTCTGAATACTTAGGACCATGTGATATTTCCTTTTTATTAAATCTGCAAAAATTTCAACAATTCTGTGTTTTTCTGTCAATATGGGGTGCTGTGTGTACATTAATGAGAAAAAAATGAACTTGCAAATGGCTGCAATAAAACAAAGAGTGAAACATTTAAGGGGTTCTGAATACTTTCCGTAGCCTACCCACTGTACATGCTGCACCTTGGAAACATTGTTAAAAAAACTTGGCTAAAAGATGGCTGGAGTTAAGCCAAGTTAGCCTGGAAAAATTGCATAAATGGTTGCCATTTATTGCACAATTTGGCGAGATTACCTTTCTTAGAATATCTTATTTTTTCCAGTTTTAGAAAAGACATGACATCAGTCATCCAGAGTGTATTGGACGGGGCATTTGTTGCTTTCCAATTAAGAAGGAGAAGGCGTCTCACTATCAAGGAAGTGAAGGCCAGGACCTCTAACTGTGCTAATGAAAAATGGCGGTATTCTTGAGGAGTACCAAAAATGGCTACGTGCGGAGAAATATCAATGGTCTTGAGGAGCACTTTAGACATTGTGTCAAAATAAGTTCGCCAGATATTTCCTAGGCTTCTAAATTCTAATAAATCAGAAATATTACTTATCGGACCAAAACACGTAAACAGAATATTTCGGATTATAACCTGCAAATTGAAGGCTGCACTGTTACTCTAATAAATACAGTTAAAGATCTAGGCGTTACATTAGACAGCAACCTTTCATTTGGAAATCACATCTCAAATGTCACAAAAACAGCCTTCTTCCACCTTAGAAATGTTGCCAAATTCCTAAATGGTCTGTGTGTTGCTGATGCAGAGAAGCTAATTCATGGATTTGTGACCTCAAGACTTGACTACTGTAATGCACTACTTAGTGGTTGTCCTGCATCAATAATAAACAAACTACAGTTAGTTCAGAATGCAGCTGCCAGAGTTCTAACCAGGTCCAGGAAATATGATCATACAACCGCAATTTTATCATCCTTTCAATGGCTACCCATTTAGTATCGTACTTTAAAGTTATCTTAATTACTTATAAAGCCCCTACCTACATAACAGAGCTTCTATCACACTACAACCCATCACGCTCTCGAAGATCTCAAAACTCAAGACTTTTGATAGCACCTAGAATAACTAAAAAAAGGGGGCAAGCTTTCTCATACGTAGCACCTAAACTCTGGAATTGCCTTCCATATACTATTCGAGGGTCAGACTCACTCTCCCAATTTAAATCTAGATTAAAAACACATATTTTCAGCAAAGCATTCACTTATTCACGCCAAGCATTCCCCTATTCACGCCGAATAAAAAAGAAACAAACAGTAGCTACGCTAATTAGTCTCTTTCTGCCTTCCTTCCCCACCTCGGGATGCCGTGGTGATCACGCCCGGCCCAGATGGATGTCATATGTCCAATTACGCCAGCTCTAGTTAAACACCCCGTGCCATCCTCCTGCTAGAGCCTGCGTACAGACAGACCATCCCAGCTCGTTACAGGCAATCCCATCACCAACCAAGAGCAAAGTCGGACTACAACACATACATTACTTGAAAGCAGTTTAAAGTTATAGCTGCACACAGTTACATCACGCCATTACTATTTTCCCTGCTTATAACATTCCTTTGTTGTCTGATATTGGTCTGACATAAAACTAAATTAGACTTAAACAATTTCAACAAATGCAATTTCCTAAATCACAACTAATAAGTCTCTCCCTATTATTCATAAACATTTACTCAGTACCTTTTAATCACAGTCACAGAGTGCAAGTCAGAGGGGACCTGGCCCTCCCGACTGAGACTGATTTCTCCCGAGGTTTTGCTCCATTTATTTATCATCAGAGTTAGGGTTCCTCACCACAGGGCCATGTTGGCTTGCTCACCGGGAAACTGCTGATATTAGATAATATTTCATATTTATTAGAATGATCTTGCTTGATCTATAAACACTGTGCTGTTTTTAACCTTTTCAGTTTTAATCAGATTTTCTCCTAAGCTGCTTTGGAAAAATGCACATTGTGAATAGCGCTATATAAATAAAAATTGAATTGAAACCACTAACACACGTAACACCCACTTCATAATCCAGCAGAGCATTATGATGCATGCCCTGTTGAAAAAAAACAGCACACACATCAAAATATGATGTAATTCTTTCTTTTTCATGATTCTCATAATTTACTCTCATAATTTACAAGTGTTTTTGGGAACCCTGTTGAAAAAACAGCATACGCTGGTTAGGGAGTTTTTGAAACATGGTAGCTGGTTTGTGCTGGTTTAAGATGCTCATGAGTTTGTCCTAAACTACTTATGTGCTGTTCAGGACCATCTTAAACCAGCAAACGACCATCTTAAACCAGCAGAAACTAGCTACCATGCTTCAAAACCTACCTACTTTTCAACAGGGTTCTGAGAGTAAATATTCTGAGAGTAAATTATGAGAATTATGAAAAAGAAAGTATTGCATCATATTTTGATGTGTGTACAGTAAACAGATGTCATGGACACGTTTTATATGTAACTGCGTTTCTGCTGAGGCTTAAAATTGAACCTCTCTACCTGAGTGAGATCAAACATACAAATGGTTAATGAAAACATCAAGTGGATTACAAAACACTTAAATGTTTACACAGACATGTCACTCAAATTCTTGTGTCTCTCTGTGTTTAATCACTGTACCATGGAATTACTATACAACAGTGCATATGGACAGTGTCTGACAGCCAGAAATGGTAGAGACCCTTACATACGTAAGTCAACACTGCACCCTGGTGGATGAGCTTTCAAATACATTTAAAATATTGTGACTCGTTTAATCTAAATACAACATGCAATTTATACAGAAAATGACAAGACTAATGATACACATTTCTAAATTAAAATGATTCACATAACAGAAGTAGGCCTACTTTTTTTAGGTTGGTTGTGGCATATTGATATTAATAAGAATTCACTGTTCACAATTCAGTCTGTTCATGTCAGTAAAATCCAGTATGCTTTACATCATATTTGATTACTCTATGTGATCTTTAATTCACTGATTTGTTAATGCTGTCTATAAATAAAGCAACAGTAAACAAAACAAAAAGCTTTATATTAAACCAGGTGATTCTTATGAATAGCAAAATAATATATAATATTTTATTATGGCAGTGGGTTAATGCTGAGCCTAAGACAATAAACACAAAACAGTCAATCTTCTGCAGGTTTGCAGCCAAGCAGATAGAAGTATTTCACTCCCATGACAACCTCTGTTTCTAAAGATGTCACACCCATTGCACGCAACAGTCTTTAAAAAAGAAAGGAATAAAATAAGGGAGAGAAATTAAACCACAAGAATATTTTATATGTATTTAACATTAACACCTGTAGAAAACAGTATATTACCTCTGTGTGATGTCCTGTGAGAGCCGTCTGGCCTCTTCAGGATCTTTTTCTACGAGAGCCTGGTAACTGGAAAAAGACTCCACCATGCCAATGTAGCCAGAAACAGGGACAACTTTCTTCACCCAAAACATCTTCTGCCTAAAAAAGTTTTGTACCATTTTTTCTAGTTTCTAAAACAACCGTTAATGCACACATTCAGCAACAAAGTGATAAAAAGTATTTTTTCTTACCAACCAGATTTCTGTTCATTTTTAAAGAAACAATACATCTTTTGTAGGTCAGTTTTCTTACCATTCTTTGACAGGATACTGAAGAGAGTTGTAGGTTTGGTTGTAAAGATTGAAAGAGCTGGGACCTAGGTAAGGGTTCCGGTATGGCAGCAGGGCAGCATAAAACTGTAATAGGACAGATAGAAATAATTCATGGAGACAAAATCACTATATATATATGCTTCTGGATTATCACATAGCTCCTTCACATACCTAAAAAAACAAGTGTGAAAATTATTCCCACCTCTTTGCAGATGTGGTTTAAAGCCTCCGAACAGTCTCCATAGCCAAGTTCCATGTCCATAGTGTAGTTAATAAGCGCGAGGCAGCCGTGAGGCTTCAGGACTCTGTTAGCCTCCTGAAGGAAACGTGAACGATCAAACCAATGGAACGCTGACATGGATGTCACAAGATCTACGGAGCTATCTTCAAAAGGCAGTTCCTCAGCTGGACATTCCCTTTGTGTTGCAGAATAAATTATTATTTGAAAACTGTAACGGACACATTCATCTCTACATCTCATGAGTAAAGAACATGTTCGGGTCATTTTAGAAAGATTTGGATGTTTTGTATTGTGGCATTATTTCCAAAACCTAATACTTTCCAGACATATAAAGAAAAAAAAACCTAACACTCTCCTTTTGCCTCAACAGGTATTTGTTTTATATTAGCACCTATTGTATTGTTGCTCATCTGTGACGTATCGCTTATTGCTCCTTGAACTCTCTGTAAGTTACTTTGGATAAAAGCGTCTGCTAAATGACTAAATGTTAAGGTAAATATGTTGTTTGTGCGATTTCTTAAAGGAATCAAGCTCATGTGCATGTAAAGTAGTAAAAGTCAGGTTTGCCCACCTGTATGCGATATTTGTGGAGCTAACATGCTTCCTTGCAATCTCCAGTTGAGCATGACTGATGTCTGTCCCCACCACATGAGCAAAATATGGTGCCAAGAGTAAGGTTCCTTGTCCTGACCCACAACCAACGTCCACTGACAGGTCATAGGGTGACTCTTTCTAAGAAGATACAGTAAACAGAGGCGTAAACCTTTGGGTAGACTTGATTCACAATTAATATGCTTAAAGATCGCGTATCACGGGCAGTTTCTGACGGTGATCCTTTCGACTTCCCTATGATATACACAAGAATCAGGTGTTCCGGGACACTGTTGCACAGATTTGCGTGGTGTTCACCTGGTAAAGTGACGACAACGTCCATCCCCTCTATCGCAAGCGTAACGAGCTGCAGCGCAACCCATCTCGACGCAGCCAGGTGTACTTGGATAATATGGATGGTAGTGGGCGGGCTCTTACTTTCGCCTTGCCGAGCATTTCGAGGAGAATGGCCATTAAAGCATAGATTTAGAAGTGAGAAACGAGTGATGGGGGAGTGTATCAAGTACAGAAACACGTCATGCGAGTTGCCTTGTTCAGAGAGCACGTAAAGAAGTCAGAATGCGTGACATAGCATGATACCCGATCTTGATTAGAAAGATCTAGTGTTGACCCTTAAGGACGGTCATTTTCGTTTTGTTGTGAAAAAAATTCCACGTTGTTTATTTATTCCCGAACAGTACAAAATGTACTAGGCATTCAAATTAACTCAGCAGATTCTGCAGCCATCTTTAAAAATCGTATGCTGACCGATCAGTTTTGACTTCTATCTCTTTTCTACTCTTTCCAAAAAAATGAAAAATGTTTTAACTACTGTATATACTGTGATAGGCTATGAGACCAGTTTTTGTTTGCACTTATGCGGTTTTTTGTTCTTATGTTGTGCTTCCGTTGTTTATCCCATTTGTAAAGTCGCTTTGGAAGAACGCGTCTGCTTAAATGACTAAATGTAAAATGACTTCATACGGAGTTCTGTTATCTTGTCTATTCACCAAGTTGAATGCTAAAAATGAATGCAGTCCCCCACTGTGCATATGGAAACAATGAAAAGGTGCTTACATTACTCATGAGAAACTGCATAATCTTGCTAATGAGCTCTTCGGAAGGCGATATCCTGTACTTCCAGTAAGAGGACGCATGTTCTATACCCTCAAACAAACGTACAGCCATTTGTAAAAGCTGTGTAGCTTTTCTACCAAACAGGAGATTTAAACTGTCAGCAAAACTTATGGGAGTGAAACAATGGGAGGAGCCACATCTTAAAGCTTAGTTTTCAGTTTCGCCTTCTTTCACGCACGGAGACACAGCATTCACTTGGGTCAAACCGTAATGTGCCTGGTGTGCTAATGAGGACTTTGGACTCAAACACAGAGGTTTCTCATTCACTGTGGAGTATAACTGAAATTCTTTTCAAGGCCAATACACATCTCCAAGGCAATGGGCAGAAAGTCGGAGGTTTTTAGGCTAACCGGACACCATGCAGGGAAGATACTATGTCCCAGTGATATTTTGGCATGGACAATGGCTTAAAATTCCTTGCAGTAATATTGACACAGTCATCTCAGTTTAGTTTCCAAACATGATATCTTTTAGTTACAGTATAACAGCTGAAAGCACCTGGAGTTACAAAGTACAGTAATGATACTCATCTGATCTGTGTTTTATAATACTGTACTCTGCTGTAAGTGGCCATGTTGACTTTAGTAATGAAGAACTGGCGTAAAGAGTAAAGAATGCCATATTTAAATGTGCAAAGTTGGTATTAGATAAGATGTATATACATTTTACAAAACCGAGACAGACTATACATTTTAGTGGGATTCAGAAAACATTTATTAAATACAAAGTTAAGTGCAAAAATACAAGATGATAAATTTATTTATAAAATTTGATTGACGCATCCATGTTTATGAGTGATCATTCATCATTTACAAAATAATATTAAGCAATGTAAAACACATTGATTTACACGATTTAGCATTTTTCACTACACAACTATAGCTTTTTCATAAAATGTGTTCCTTTTATTAACACATTTATTTGGATCATTATCAAATTAGCTGACCAAAAGTGAAAGTATTTAATGGAATGAAAATTCTGTCATTATATACTCACCCTCAAATTGTTGTTCTTTGTTCTGATGAACATCGAGAAATGTATTTGGAAGAATGCTTGTTACTGTAACAGTTCTTGGCCACTATCCACTACCAAAGTAGGAAAGATTACTTTAAAAATTATTGATAAATATATTCTAAAGATATTTTGTAGAATGTAGGAAAGCAAACCGTTTTAACTACATTGTCATTTTTCCTACTATGGTAGTCAATGGTGACCAAGAACTGTTTGGTTACAAGCATTCTTTCAAATATCTTTCTTTGTGTTCATCAGAACAATTCGAGGGTGAGTAAATTAAGGTCTTAAGTGAAGGTCGGTCATGTGTCACTGAGGTTTACATGCAAGCACACAGAAGTACTCCATGCTCAACTCAAGCTCGGCCTCTGTTGATGAAACATTCATCTCTTCCAGAAAACTGTAACAGAAAGACAAGCAATTACTGCAAAGCACATCATCTTAAAAAACAACAGGCATATAAGAGCATTACGAGGAGAAATAAATAAACAATGCTTTCTCTAATAGAAAATGTACAGTATGATTTGTGTTGCAAGCAATAAACTTTCAAAGAGGGCAAATAAATGTAAAGCTGTTTCATCAAAATTAAGTAATTACCGTGACGTTGCTTTCTCTACCAGAGCTTTTGCAGCACTAGGCTCTGCTTTCAGATAGGCTTGGTACATTGAGAAGGTCTCAAAAAGCCCAATTGTGTTTGTGATAGTCCTCTTCACCTTTACTGGAATTACTTCAATCCTTTCAAAGATACAACAGATTATTAGAAAGACTAATATCAAGCAACTCGTAAGTTTGTTTAGAATGAAATGCTGATAAAATCTTTATTACAGTGCAGTGATCTGGTTTACCTCTCTTTGTCTGGGAAGGGAATGGCTTCATATAAATCTTGCAGCTTATTGTTGGCCAAAGCTACCTTATTGCTTGTGAAGGGCAGCAATACTTGCCTTACCTAGCACAATGAATTGCATTTAATGTGAATTAATATATTGATGGCCTCAGTTAAATTTCAGTGAAATTGACTGCAATTGGTAAAAATGAGTTCAGTAAGTTAAACCTTTGGAATCCAAAGATGACAGTGTTGGTCAAATGCATGCATTATAAATAGGTCATCATGGCAGGGTCACTATATCAGACATGTGCAATGCACAAGTTTCATTTAGCAATTATTTATATTCTCTGTTATACAATTGTGTCACTGATTCTGTTTAGTGCATACTGTATATACAGCCGCAGACAAAATTTAGAGTTTTTTCAATTTATATAGCATTTCTAGATGTATTATGGCCATTTCAGTCCAGTGTCTGTTCAACTAAATCAAACCTCAGTAGACCTAAAGTCATGTAGCAGCAATATGAAAGACTAACAGCATGACAAGACAAATGAAAACTGTGATAAACATATATCACATAAAAATAATTTGTAACTTTTCCTAAATATGTGTATAAATATTACTGTAATATTGCTTAAAAGTGGACAGAACTTGTTTTCTTTGCAGTATTTGAGGTCTTAAAAATATTGAACATCTTTTCCGTTATTTCGACCTGGTTCTGCAAGTTTCTATTTCCATGAATTTGCAGAAAAAAAAATGTATTTAAAGTTTGGGAGAAAATTGTTAGTAGTTAAAACAATTTTAACCTTTTTGTACCTTAACACATACCTTTGAATAGTAAATTCAGAAAAAAATTATTTACTTTAAATGACCTCTTAATTTCGTCTGCGGCTGTATTGTTAAGCCATGAGCTTACATCCTCATATATGTTATTAAGTCGATCACCACAAGAACCATAGTGGAATTTAAAGTTGTCTCCATAGCCAAAGAAAGCCAAGCAGCCATAGGGCTTTAGGACGCGCACAGCCTCCTTTAAGAAACTCTCAGTGTCAAACCAATGTGCTGCAGAGGCAGCAGTCAGAAGGTCCACTGAGCCATCTGGGAATGGAAGCTCTTCTGCTTTGCCCACTCTGTGCCAAAGAACAACAGTAGTAAGCTATTAGTTAGACCAGACAGTGCAATATTGCACTGGAGTATGTTATGCTTAGAAGACAACATGTTTGGTTTATTTCAAGGTTTTGGAAAGATCGTTTAATATAAAGGTCACATGGGTATACCATTCTTTTCACATTTCAATGTGGTATCCTTCATATTATGCATTACTGACTTGTAGCTGAGTTTGGGAAAGCCCTGCACAGCTCTTGCCTCCTCTAACTGAGATTCACTGATGTCCATGCCCACCACCTGCTGAAAGTGTGGTGCCAACAGACGAGTGTTCTGTCCCGTTCCACAGCCTAAATCCACAGCAAGCTGATGGGGTTGTCCTTTCTGGGATTTTTTTGCATCATTAACATATTGTAAGAATCATGTTTAGTTATTCATTAAATATAAATGACTATGTAAAACAACCATAAAATAATTCATATAATGACTACATTTTAATATGCACAAGACATAAAAGTTGAATACATACAAATGAACAACATTTAAGTTTCCACATTTGCACTTATTGACTGTACCACCACTGTCCCATGGTACAACCACAGCTTGTTTGCACAGTAATCTACTTACTCTTTACAGTACATTTGAATGACCGTCAGTAATGTAAACCGTACAGTGCTGCAGCTGTTATTAGAAGTTATAGTAGCAATGCATACTGTGTGTTTAGCATATTAAGCTGCACACAACACGGCAATTGCATAAATAGCTATTTGACAAATCTCACCTTTTTCTCCAGATATTGTAGAAGGATCTCCGTTACATCGTCGGGTGGATCAAAGCGATACTTTTGATATAGGGAGGCATGTTGTTTCCCTTCGAACAGTCTGTGAGTCATTTTCCCTTCGACTGCAAAAAATGTCTGATAGTTAATGCATGCGATGTTTAAAGTATCACTGACTGTAAAGGTGTGGATATGAATAACACGCTGACAGGAGCAGTTTTGTCGTCTTGGTCAGGAAGTGGATGAGTGTGGAGAGTTCAAGGCGAGGTAAACAGAGATACGGGTCGGGAATCATTTCCGCGAGTCGGTTCTTTTGAACTGAATCAATAATGGTTTACATCCACACTCAAAAAGCAATTGATATAAAAATATGCATAAGCAGGGCCTAAGGTACGATGGGATAAACAATGCTTTTTTAACATTTTACTAAATTGAACCAGACAGTTGCTACGTCACTACGCCAAATCGTTCGAAACACCGGCACGCTGAGGACATCTGCTGGACAGTAGGCTACATTTAAAACGTGTTCTGTAAATGCAGTGGAAAGGCTCAAAATAAAAATACACAATGCTTACAACATTACTGTTAACACGATGACCCGAGCAATGAGTATGGACAGTGACAAAAAACGTGTGAGGTGGAAAGAGATTGATTGTTTTCTCTTCTCCAAGGTGCAAAGAAAAATAATCCAGCAAAACAGTGTGATAAAAGGACAAAATAACAAAAGAAAAATAAACTGTACAATATCTACAGGCTTGTTCAGCTAAATCCTATGGACCTGATAAGCTTCTGTAATTTCCAGTTCAAACTATCTTGACAAACACACCAACCTACTTTCACATCCCCTAACAGTTGAAATATTCAATGATAATTCCTAAACTACTAAACTAAGAACTTCTTATAGAAAATGTAAGTTTTGTTTATTTTATTTTTTGTTTATTTTTTTCACTGTCTTCATTGTACTTGGGAATGATGTGAATATTATGTTCTAATATTTGTATGTAAGCTAAGGTTGTTTGTGAATGTTAAACTATGATTGTCTTTTTGTTAATGTTCTACAATGTTAATAAAAAAAAACCTTTCACATCCCCTGTATCGTCTTCGCTTTTATAGTGGATGGCACTAACGTAAAGGTGCATTATCGCCACCTACTGTGTTGGAGTTTGGCCAGAGTTTGGGGAAAAAACTTTCTCTATATATTCATTAAATTCTCTTAATTAAATCCGTTCTTTTAAGATACAGAAATAAACTTTCTACTCCGTTAACACATCTTTCAGTTTTAATTCTTCTATTAACCTCTTTCTTCACTCATTCTTCTTTATTTCCCGCTCATTGTTATACTTCTGACAAACACAAAAAACATGCTCTACCGACTCCTCTAGTCCACAGTGCTCACATAATCCTGTTGGTTTATTTATTATTTTTAGATTTAATTAAGTTTGGTACGTCCTAATTTTAACCTTGTAAGAATATTTTCCTCTAGTGCTTCTTTTTGTTATCCTCCCTATCCCTACTACTTGCTGAATTTCCTATACTTTGGCGTCCTAAATTTCCTGTATCACATTTATGCTGCCATTCCTTAGTGGCATATGCTTTAATTAATGTCTTTGCTTCACTTTTTCCAAATGAGATGTTAAGAATCTCTTCCTTTCCTAATGCCTTTTTTGCTAATCCATCAACTTTTTTATTAACCTCAATACCCCTATGAGCTTATCATTCTATTCATATTCTTTAGTCTAAATAAATTTTCATATATCTCATTTACCAGAAAATGATTTCAATGATTTTAGACCAGCACATGAATCTGAACAAAGTATAGCTTTATTAATTTGAGTCCCCTCGATCCACTTAAGTTCTGTTGCTATTGCCATCATCTCTGCTGTATAAATTGATAAATTATCTGATGTTCTCTTATTGACAGCAATATTTAAAGATGCTTGTTACAGTAACAGTTCTTGGGCACTATTCACTACCAAAGCAGGAAAGATTGCTTTATAAATATATTTGATAAATATATTGTAAAGATATTTTGTAGAATGTCGGAAAGCAAACTGTTTTAAATACATTTTAATTTTTCCTACTATTGTAGTCAATGGTGACCAAGAACTGTTTGGTTACAAGCATTCTTTCAAATATTTTTCTTTGTGTTCATCAGAACAAAGACATTTATACAGATTTGGAACAATTCGAGGGTGAGTAAATTAAGGTCTTAAGTGAAGGTCGGTCATGTGTCACTGAGGTTTACATGCAAGCACACAGAAGTACTCCCTGCTCAACTCAAGCTCGGCCTCTGTTGATGAAACATTCATCTCTTCCAGAAAACTGTAACAGAAAGTCACGCAATTACTGCAAAGCACATCATCTTAAAAAACAACAGGCATATAAGAGCATTACGAGGAGAAATAAATAAACAATGCTTTCTCTAATAGAAAATGTACAGTATGATTTGTGTTGCAAGCAATAAACTTTCAAAGAGGGCAAATAAATGTAAAGCTGTTTCATCAAAATTAAGTAATTACCGTGACGTTGCTTTCTCTACCAGAGCTTTTGCAGCACTAGGCTCTGCTCTCAGATAGGCTTGGTACATTGAGAAGGTCTCAAAAAGCCCAATTGTGTTTGTGATAGTCCTCTTCACCTTTACTGGAATTACTTCAATCCTTTCAAAGATACAACAGATTATTACAAAGACTAATATCAAGCAACTCGTAAGTTTGTTTAGAATGAAATGCTGATAAAATCTTTATTACAGTGCAGTGATCTGGTTTACCTCTCTTTGTCTGGGAAGGGAATGGCTTCATATAAATCTTGCAGCTTATTGTTGGCCAAAGCTACCTTATTGCTTGTGAAGGGCAGCAATACTTGCTTTACCTAGCACAATGAATTGCATTTAATGTGAATTAATATATTGATGGCCTCAGGTAAATTTCAGTGAAATTGACTGCAATTGGTAAAAATTTGCTCAGTAAGTTAAACCTTTGGAATCCAAAGATGACAGTGTTGGTCAAATGCATGAATTATAAATATGTCATCATGGTAGGGTCACTATATCAGACATGTGCAATGCACAAGTTTCATTTAGCAATTATTTATATTCTCTGTTATACAATTGTGTCACTGATTCTGTTTAGTGCATACTGTATATACAGCCGCAGACAAAATTTAGAGTTTTTTCAATTTATATAGCATTTCTAGATGTATTATGGCCATTTCAGTCCAGTGTCTGTTCATTTTCAACTAAATCAAACCTCAGTAGACCTAAAGTCATGTAGCAGCAATATGAAAGACTAACAGCATGACAAGACAAATGCAAACTGTGATAAACATATATCACACAAAAATAATTTGTAACTTTTCCTAAATACGTGTATAAATATTACTGTAATATTGCTTAAAAGTGGACATGAACTTGTTTTCTTTGCAGTATTTGAGGTATTCAAAATATTGAACATCTTTTCCGTTATTTTGACCTGGTTCTGCAAGTTTCTATTTGCATGAATTTGCAGAATTTTTTTTTTAATTTAAAGTTTGGGAGAAAATTGTCAGTAGTTACAAAAATTGAAACCTTTTTTACCTTAACACATACCTTTAAATAGAAAATTCAGAAAAAAATATTTATTTAAAATGGCCTCTTAATTTCTTCTGCGGCTGTATTGTTAAGCCATGAGCTTACATCCTCATATATGTTATTAAGTCGATCACCACAAGAACCATAGTGGAATTTAAAGTTGTCTCCATAGCCAAAGAAAGCCAAGCAGCCATAGGGCTTCAGGACGCGCACAGCCTCCTTTAAGAAACTCTCAGGGTCAAACCAATGAGCTGCAGAGGCAGCAGTCAGAAGGTCCACTGAGCCATCTGGGAATGGAAGCTCTTCTGCTTTGCCCACTCTGTGCCAAAGAACAACAGTAGTAAGCTATTAGTTAGACCAGACAGTGCAATATTGCACTGGAGTATGTTATGCTTAGAAGACAACATATTTGGTTTATTTCAAGGTTTTGGAAAGATCATTTAATATAAAGGTCACATGGGTATACCATTCTTTTCATGTTTCAATGTGGTATCCTTCATATTATGCATTACTGACTTGTAGCTGAGTTTGGGAAAGCCCTGCACAGCTCTTGCCTCCTCTAACTGAGATTCACTGATGTCCATGCCCACCACCTGCTGAAAGTGTGGTGCCAACAGACGAGTGTTCTGTCCCGTTCCACAGCCTAAATCCACAGCAAGCTGATGGGGTTGTCCTTTCTGGGATTTTGTTGCAGCATTAACAGAAGAATCATGTTTAGTTATTCATTAAATATAAATGACTATGTAAAACAACCATAAAATAAGTCATATAATGACTACATTTTAATATGCACAAGACATAAAAGTTGAATACATACAAATGAACAACATTTAAGTTTCCACATTTGCACTTATTGACTGTACCACCACTGTCCCATAGTACAACCACAGCTTGTTTGCACAGTAATCTACTTACTCTTTACAGTACATTTGAATGACCGTCAGTAATGTAAATACAGTAGGTACAGTGCTGCAGCTGTTATTAGAAGTTATAGTAGCAATGCATACTGTGTGTTTAGCATATTAAGCTGCACACAACACGGCAATTGCATAAATAGCTATTTGACAAATCTCACCTTTTTCTCCAGATATTGTAGAATGATCTCCGTTACATCATCGGGCGGATCAGTGCGATACTTTTGATATAGGGAGGCATGTTGTTTCCCTTCGAACAGTCTGTGAGTCATTTTCCCTTCGACTGCAAAAAATGTCTGATAGTTAATGCATGCGATGTTTAAAGTGACTGTAAAGGTGTGGATATGAATAACATGCTGACAGGAGCAGTTTTGTCGTCATTGGTGGGAGTGAACAAAACACTTACATTTACATTTATTCATTTGGCAGACGCTTTTATCCAAAGCGACTTACAAACAGTGTTATACAGTGGCACATTACTGCAGAGCAATCAGGGGTATGGTGCCTTGCTCAAGGGCCCTTCAGTCATGACCTGCTGGCACTGAGATTAGAACAATTAGAAAAATAATTCAGCAAAACAGTGTGATAAAAGGACAAAATTACAGAAGAAAAATAAACTGTACAATATCTACAGGCTTGTTCAGCTAAATCCTATGGACCTGATAAGCTTCTGTAATTTCCAGTTCAAACTATCTTGACAAACACACCAACCTACTTTCACATCCCCTAACAGTTTAAATATTCAATGATAATTCCTAAACTACAAGAACTTATTATAGAAAATGTAAGTTTTGTTTATTTTTTTTTCACTGTCTTCATTGTACTTGGGAATGATATGAATACTATGTTCTAATATTTGTATGTAAGCTAAGGTTGTTTGTGAATGTTAAACTATGATTGTCTTTTTGTTAATGTTCTACAAAAAAAAAATCTTTCACATCCCCTGTATCGTCTTCGCTTTTATAGTGGATGGCACTAACGTAAAGGCGCATTATCGCCACCTACTGTGTTGGAGTTTGGCCAGAGTTTGGGGAAAAAACTTTCTCTATATATTCATTAAATTCTCTTAATTAAATCCGTTCTTTTAAGATACAGAAATAAACTTTCTACTCCG
Organism: Barbatula barbatula; assembly: GCF_947034865.1. NCBI lineage: Eukaryota > Metazoa > Chordata > Actinopteri > Cypriniformes > Nemacheilidae > Barbatula > Barbatula barbatula. The sequence continues at coordinate 9,705,990 of NC_136772.1, forward strand.
TTAACACATCTTTCAGTTTTAATTCTTCTATTAACCTCTTTCTTCACTCATTCTTCTTTATTTCCCGCTCATTGTTATACTTCTGACAAACACAAATAACATGCTCTACCGACCCCTCTAGTCCACAGTGCTCACATAATCCTGTTGGTTTATTTATTATTTTTAGATTTAATTAAGTTTGGTACGTCCTAATTTTAACCTTCTAAGAATATTTTTTGCTAATCCATCAACTTTTTCATTACCCTCAATACCCCTATGATCTTATCATTCTATTCATATTCTTTAGTCTTTAGTCTATTCTTTAAAATACATTTTCATATATCTCATTTACCAGAAAATGATTTCAATGATTTTAGACCAGCACATGAATCTGAACAAAGTATAGCTTTATTAATTTGAGTCCCCTCGATCCACTTAAGTGCTGTTGCTATTGCCATCATCTCTGCTGTATAAATTGATAAAATCAAAATGCACAAATTTAATTAAATATAACTTATCGCATGTAGTCAAGGACGCCAGCTGAACATGAGTTCACTAGGGTGCTCAAACATGAGCTAATTTTTAATAAAAGCCAATGATAAATCATGTTTAGTCGGAAGACCCCGGAAAAGTGTCCAAATAAGGGCACATGAGATATTTGTCTATGAAATCCTGATTCTTTATTGGTTGACTTGTGATAATAATGTGCCAACCACGATTAATACGTATCCTGTTGCCTGGGATCTTTTGGTGGCAGAAGCAGGGTTATTAAAAATAAGAGATAACAGGAATTTACCCGATTGGTGTAATGAAGACATCAGTTGCATCAGTTTCACTATAAATATGGGCTTGAAAACACTGTAATGGGAGATGCTTTGGGAAGATCTCACTTTGTTTGGCATGCGCAAATAAAGTTAACTTTTTGACACCTGGACCCTCTTTGTCTGAGCAATTCTTTGAAGCTACAAGAACAACTTTCCACGACAATTTTAAGCATGAAAAGAAGGATAAAAGTCAGGCGGAGCTAGGACCCGTTAATATTTTAAAGATTTTTCAGCAAAGACAAGTTAGGACTCACGGTACTGAGGCTTTTAGCGGAGATACTTATAGATATCTATGGACTTTCCAGCAGAGAGAAATATAGTTTATGGCTGCATTACAAAACATGGCAGCGAATTCAATGTATAGGCCGCTCTGTATGTACATATAAATAGCTTTTTCTAAGGTATTACAAACAAAACGATTCATTACGTGAGGTCTTTATACATCCCTTAAGAAGTAGTTTTGTATATTATTTAGCATTTTTGTCAATAGATCCTGTTAAAAACCCTGTATTGTTCCTTTAAACTAACGTCAAGATAATGAGTGATGTCAGTGAGACAAGTGAGATAAAAGTACTTTTTAAGGTTTTATCTCTTGTGTTTATTTACAGGTGTCAGACAACAGTTCTACAGTCATCTACTCTCATATTAAAATACAGTGAGAGACATTTTTCCATTAATTCTCTCTGTTTTAATTAATAATTATATGTATGACAAAATGCACAAATGTTTCACCCAGCAAGCAAAATGCACAAAATAAATCACATTGAATCGCAAGCATTTTATGAATTATTCATTGGTTTGTTAAGAAATATGACAAGTAAATAAAGACATTATTAGGAAGTAATTTGCATTATTAAAATATGATTGTTCATAGACTGACATGCATCGCAATCATAATCATCAGATCATAATCATTTTTTTTACATTTACATTTAGCAGACGCTTTTATCCAAAGCGACTTACAAACAGTTCGGGGAGCAATAAGCGATATGTTATACGAAGAGCAATAGTACAATAGGTACTAATACGAAGTTACTAGTTTCAACAAAAGCTAGACCATGTTGAGAGGAGAGGGTTAGTGTACGTTTTCTTTTTTTTTCATTTGTCTGTCAAGTATTCGCAGAAGAGGTGTGTTTTAAGTTGTTTTTTGAAGGTTGTGAGAGATGTGGTTGACCAGACCGCATTGGGAACAATGTTCCACCAGGAAGGAGTTGTGAAGGAGAAAGAGCGGGAAAGGGATTTAGTGCCCTTATGAGAAGGCATTACAGGGTGCCGCTCGTTTGCTGAACGCAGGGTTCTTGATGGGCCGTAGGAGTGAAGTAGGATGTGAAAGTATGCCCGCGCAGATCCAGTGATAGTCCTGTATGCAAACATCAGTGACTTGAATCTGATCCAGGCTTCAACCGGTAGCCAGTGGAGAGAGATGAAAAGGGGTCTCACATGAGTGCTGCTGCGTTTTGAACCAGCTGAAGTGGTTAGTTTTTGTACCCATTTGTTTTTGTACCCAATTTATACCCATTTGCTCATTAAATTTGTTTCAGAGAAAGTTTAAAATACAGCAGGTATTTTATCAAAGCCAAAGAAAAGGTCAGGCTACATGGCTATTTACAATGCATAATTATTAATTTCATGTTCTTGTTTTCTCAAATAGTGGTTTTGTATTATGTTTATGTTTGTATTTAAAACAGTTTTAGAATACTGTCCCACTATTGAATAGTGTTATAGAAAACGAACACATGTCCTAACAAAATTTATTTCACAGGTAATAATGGTGTTAACTCTTGCTAGTATGTGCTAATTAAAATGGAATTAAAATATTACACTCTTACAAAAACGGTATAAAACCTGTCACTGTGTGGTCCCATAATCAGGAATGCAGCAAATTACTGAGGGTTTTATGAAATCTTTACACACTGGAACAGTAGGGTGATTTCTTTCTTTGGACAGCAGATGGCAATGTCTGATCACAGAAGCTATCCATTTAGACTATTTTAAGGTGTTGTGTGGGAAATGTTCCTACTGCTTTTCTTTAAACTACCAAATAACCTGCTGTCTAGAAGTAGATACTTACAACTAGCAGATAAATGAAAAATTGTTCTTAGAATTTTGCAGTTCTTTAAGTTTTCAGCTGAATTTCTGCATGCTGGTGATAGGAGCATATGATGGCACTGTTTGAAAATATACTTAAAGTAATTTTTTAAATATAAGTAATAAAGACTATTGCAGTTACACCTGCTCTCTCACTGTCTGTATGTCTGTCGCTTTTCATCTGTCTGGAATTCACCCACAACACGCTTCGGTGTACTGCAATCTAAAACACAAAAGTTAGAAAATAATGTATTTTGATTATGATTTATTTAAGAACAAAATATAATGCTCCTCACTAACTCAAGGTTGCTTTGCTTTGTATAAACGTGTCTTAATTTAAACATGTTGACAGGGGATTCTTAAACCCTGGTCAAGGTCTACTAAGAACATCCACTGAATTGTGAACAAAAATTCTCATTACAAAATGATGTTCTGATGTTGATATTGTATGTACAAGAACATGACCAAGGTTAACACACTGTTTGCTTTATATCTTTGTCCCCTAAATGTAGACTTCAGATTCTATTAAGAAAATAAGAACAAATAAAACAAAAGGTGAAAGATGTTTAAACATACAAACAAACAATTTGATTCAAAGTGATTTAAGTTTAGACCAATATTTCAAAGGGTACATTTTCCAGCAGGCTCAGTTTTCATACTTGAACGTGATGTTACTATGGATCAAAGACTGTACAGTATGCAAATGTTACAATATAGCTTGTTAAAATGAAAGTTGCGCCCTGTGATTTTACACAAATCTAATATCATCAATTATTCAAGGAGTAGTTCACTTCAAAATTTGCCAACATTCACATTCCATATAAATTTTATTTTTGTAATCACGTTTATTTAAAACTCTGAATTATTTTATATTTTAAGTATTAATATATAATAAAAATCCAGATTATTTAATCTATTAAAAAACATAATTCCTTATTATTTTGAACAAAATCTTGAGTTCACCCATGTTTGAATAACAATGTGTTTGTCTTCAGAATTTAATAACATAATGTGAAAAATGTATATTCAGAAATTCAGAGCCAGTCACAAACTAGATTCTCAACAGCAGAACAGGGATTTACAGGCTCAGCTATACCGTTTGCTTACGCCTGATAAGGTTCGCCTTGGGATGTCGATGCCACCAGATGTCTGTTTCACTGTCTTTTTTACATGGAGATACATTCCTGGGGCATGAATCTTGAGTATGTTAGAGGAAATGTGTCCTTGTGAATCTATTATTCTTTTGTAAGTGCCTTGTCACTAAATTACTGTTGCTCGGGAGAAGAGGAAGTCAGATTTTTGCTAATGTGCTCATTAAAGAGTGTAAAGGAAACGGAAAAACGGTGTGAAAACAGAAAACCACATCTGATCTATGACTTTAATAAGACCTAGTGAAGCATTTTGTTAGTGTGAATCATGTCATGCCGCATTTTACGGCATGTGATGTATATTCCTAAATTATATTAGTGCTGATATAAAAAAGCAAATTGTGTGACTCTAAACTGTGGTTCCCTTTCTGTCGATCTCAATGTTGTGTCGAGACTGACAGAATGGGGTTTGACTTGAGAACCTATCATCTCCGATTGTACTTTTAAATGGCCAATGAACCGTCATGCCAGTACCCTCCCGTACATATGGGTATAAAGGGAAGATGGCTATTCACTTACCTTTTTGTTCTTTGGAACCTGCCAGGTTAATGCTGAGTGATCTCCTGATTATCCTACTGGATCTACGACGCAGAGCAGTGGAACTCATCCTGGTGTATGTGATTTTCCCTGGGCGTTTCGGTAGTTGGTTGACGGTGTCTACAAAGAATATTGCCTGTCCAGGCCCCGTCGTGCTCACCTAACCTGTCTCCTATGGGCCCGCAGACGGCCGCCACCAGGAGGCTCAATCACCAGATACTGCTAACAACCCGGTCATCTTTAAGAATCTCAGGCTCCCCTATCAACTGGTTCAAAGCCTACCTCTCCGGCAGATCCTTCAGGGTGTCATTGGGGGCTTCCTGTCCACTGCTCACCACATGATCACTGGGGTCCCTCAGGGATCGGTGCTCGGACTGCTTCTTTTTTCCATCTATGCAACATCCTTGGGACCCATCATATAATCGCTTATTGCTCCCCGAACTCAACCACATCTCTCACAACCTTCCAAAAACTACTTAAAACCCATCTCTTCTGTGAATACTTGACAGACAAATGAAAAAAGTAATACACTAACCCTCTCTTTTTCTCTCAACAAAGCTAGTGGTCTAGCTAGTGTTGAAACTAGTAACTTTGTATTAGCACCTATTGTACTGTTGCTCTTGTATGACATACCGCATATTACTCCCTGAATTCTTAGTAAGTCGCTTTGGATAAAAGCGTCTGCTAAATTAATGAATGTAAATGCAAATGTGGACAGGAGCAGTTTTGTTGTCATTAAACAAAACACGTCTTGGTCAGGAAGTGGATTGAGTGTGGTGAGTTCAATGCAAGGTAAACGTTCATTCCCGCGAGTCTGTTGTTTAGAACTGAATCAATAATGGTTTACATCCACACTCAAACAGGAATTTATATAAAAACATGCATAAGCAGGGCTGAAATTACGATAGAAACAATGCTTTTTGAACCTTTTACTTAATTGAACCAGTTGCATATTGTTAGAAACAACAGCCTGCCAAGGACATCAGAAGGGCACTACATTTAAAACATGTTCTGTAAACACAGTTGAAAGGCTAAAACTGAAATAAGCACTACTTTAAACATTACTATAATAATATCTAACTTTTTGCAGAATAAATGGAACAGTAAAGTTAAAACGTATCTTATTCCTAAACAAAAATAAATTGTTAAACTGTTTCAAGATCAATTAATGCCATGACAGTGGGTTGCTTGTTTGTCTGTAGAATAACCATAACTGCACAGATCTGGTGGCCGACTAATTAATTTAGGCTGCAATATGCTACTAGGCATACTGTGACTGTTTAATGTTGCAGCATAGGCCATTTGAACAACATGTGCTTTCTATATTTGAATACCAGGTGTTTGTGCGCTCTAAACCTTTTTTTGTATTTTTAAAAACACTTCCCCTTTTTTTAATCAGATTTCTAGAAAAACATCTCACACATCTCACTGATATGAAACTGAGAACAACACAATGGACACAATCATATTTCTGATTATAAAACTGAGCATTGGACTTTGTTATGAACCTGGTGAGAAAAATACATTTTCATTATGCTCTCTTATATTGTTAAACTTCCTACAAGTTATGGTAAGAACAAAACAGAAATATTTGAGTAGTTTAACGCAATTGTATAATGCTCTTTGATTTTAGCAGGAAATTATAGCAGGAAGATTTGCAATTTACCTTAAAGCCAATAAAGTTAATAAAAACAATACAAATGTAATAATGTAATTGACTAACACTCAAATCTTAAAACATAATTTAAATGTTTTTTTTTTAAATATGTAGAGAATTCTCACCATTAAAAACGTGTAAAGAACAATTTATTTTACTACGCTTACATTTTTCTCACTCTTTGGCTGGATTTTGCTTTTCTCAAAGTCCAGCGAGGATCTGATATGACCTTGCAATGTGATGTCCCAAACATTTCTAAATTCTCAAAATTACTGTGGATTAAAGAAAAAGGCCAAACATCTAACACAACTATTGTGTACAACAACTCTGCCTACATCATCTTACACAATGTTGACGACAACAGTGAAGGAATATACTTTTGTATATTACAGGAAGACGGGAGTATAACTACTGTCATTAATCGCACACTTAGTGTCACTCAGTGTAAGTAAACTTTATTTTTTATATTTATTTGATTTATTGCATAATGGTGACCTCTTTACACGTGAATCAATATTTAGTTTTTCTCGATTGCTTAAACACATTTCTTGAAATAATGCCTCAGTTTCTCAAAACTCTAAACACAAATAATATGGTAGTGTTTTGTAGGTCAGTGTGTTGTGTTGTGTATTTGTATTTTTTCTGAATGAAAGTTGTTGCGAGTGTTATGTTGTCACGAGCTTATTTTGAGACCTATGAAGTGTTTTGTTGGTCCGAGTGAGTTTTGGAGGTGAGATTGAGTTTGGTCAACAGTTATGTTAGTAATGCAGACTGTGTTAACAATTATGAAAATGTAGCTTCAGTATTGAAAAATGCTTCTTAGCAGTTGACAAAAACTGTATTGGGAATAATTTGACAGCTCTGTGTTTATTACAATATACATAAACGAGTCCACATCATCTCGCAGACACCTTCATCTAAAGCTACTTACAGAGAAGATAAATTAAATCATAAAACGATTTGTGTATAGGAGGCAATAAATAGTGTAAATACGGCATGCACCTCTACACCTTCGGCCCACTTTTGTAAAAATATACTATAGCATACTTTCTTTACTTCTTTACTGTAAGTCGATGTCTCTGAGTTCCGCAAATATAAGGAATGTGTAAAAAGCATACAATTACAAATTTGTAAACTTGACAGTCACAAATTTTTGAGTGTACACATCATACAGTTTAATGTATACTTGCACCATACATTTTAGAGTGCAGTCTACACTCCCCATTCTTTTCTATGTATATATATATATATATATTTTTATACATCTTTGTTTAAATATGTGTATATGTACATGTTCCCTCTTTTTTTGAATGGAGAGAAAACATTTAACTGTACAATGACAATAAAAAATATATTCTATTAATACTGTAACGGTTCATGCAGGGACCGCCCGAGAGACGCAGCTAATCCAAAACTTTTAATATTATCCGCGCTGACGGAGAAAAAAGAGGCCAGACAGTAGGCAGTGGAATTTTTCTCATATAGATTTCTGTTATTGTGTACTGTAATTATACCGTATGTTTACAGTAAGTAGTGTAAAGCCCTGTAGATGATTCTAGGGTCATTTAGCAGACGCTTTTATCCAAAGCGACTTACAAAGATTTCAGGGAGCAATAAGAGCCATGTCATAAAAGAGCAATAGTACATTAGGTACTAATACAAAGTTACTAGCTACTTCAGTTCATTATTTAATTTGTTTTCTGAATGAACGGTTTGGAAAATTGTGCCAACACTATCAGCTTTTAGTTTGTTAGATAGTGAGAACAAGTCTAATAAAACCAAACAAACTACTGTGTAAACATAACAGATTTTTTTTTCTTTTTTCAGATTCAGAAAGTAAAAAGCTTACAATTTACAGACCAAGCTCCAGTCACAGTGATTTATTACTAATTTGCAAATATAAAAATAAATATCACAGGTTGATGTGGACCTTGGGGTCGAGGCCTAATTCAAAAGCCGTGTTGATAGCTGTAGAAGAAGGAAGAGAAGTTCAAGTGAACGAGCAAATCAAGCCAGGAGAAAAAACTTCTACCACATACGACAGTCAAATGTTTATCCTTCACATCTCACCTGTGAAGTTCAATTATAGTGGAACATACAGGTGCATTGGGGATGAAAATACTTATACAACCACAATCTTGCGTACCGTTAGAGGTTTGTAAATACATTTGCTTTACTTTTCATGAACAGCATTCCATAAGAGTGTAAGTTTCTTTTAAACGTTTTAAAATTAATATTTCATGGTAAATAATAAACTTAAGTTTATTTTATCATTTAAAGTTTATAATAAGTTTATTTTATCATTTAAAGTTTATCATATGTCGACATGCCCTCAGTTTTTATTACTTTTTCCTGTGGTCTACTTATAATGTTAATCAAGCCTGACCATCAAACAAAAGTAAATAAGTAATGGTTTAGGCTCACATTACTTTTAATTACATTTTCATAAAGAAACTCCTGTTGTGTTGTCTATTTCAGTCTCTGCAGAGCCCCCTGGTGGTGTGTTGAGGAATCAGTCGGTTGTTCTTACCTGTGAGGTGTCTGATGTGTCTGATTCAGTGAAATTGGTCTGGCTCAGGATTCAGGGGAACCGAGCAGTGCTGGTCAAAACGCAAATGCTGAATAAGAAAAACAAGAATAAACTTCTCACAGTGAACGTCCGCCTTCGGTCAGATCTGCTACACTGGCAGTGTGCTGTATTTACTGAGAACACACTCATAGCTGTGGCCCCTATAACCATCAGTTTCGTCTCATCAGCTACAAATGCTCCAAGAATATCAACAGAAACCTCCACTTCATCAAACCAGGGTAATATCCAGGATTAAAATTCTTGGATTGGTAGTTGTAACACTGCTTGTGTAATTATTTAGCTCACATGTTTTTGCAGAAGACACCGAAACACAAGACAGCCACAGACAGACCGTGATCCTCGTGGCCTGTGCTGTCACTATCATTCTCCTGATTTTGCTGGGACTACTTGTTTTTAAATGTCGGCGAAAAACATCTACTGGTGAGTGCTTTTAAACTTTACTAGACACTGGATATTGCGAGAGGGAGAACAAGCTAAGCAACAATACACTTTACATCTTTATTTTTTATCATTTTAACCATGTTTCAATTTACTACACCTTTCAATAAAGGTCAAGACACTGTGCTGGACTCCCGAAAGGAAGATGAGGAGCTTCATTATGCTTCAGTGACTGTAGCAAGATCCAGTCAGGGTGAGACCAAGTACACATTAAACTTAGGCTGAGTCCAAATACCCCTCTTGCGGTCTTTGCACTTGAATACTTTACCACTTTCATGACGTATTTCCTGTTTTTGGCTGAAGTGTTCTAATGGGCGTGAAGATCGTAAGCATGCAGTATTTCATTTTACATTGATTGGTGTGGTTTTTCTTATTATGTGATAAGAAGCAGTTTTACAAAATATATAACTAAAGTTTTCACCCATAAAATGTGCAACACTACGTTTAACTACGAAATTATATGTAATATCAAATTTTTTTGTCAAGTCAGGTTTAAGAAAAGAAAAACACATGTTATCCAAACATGGAATAAATAAAGATATAAGCTTTCTGCAACATCTCGGGGCTATATGATGCATGATGGGATTAATTTAGCCCTGAAAACCGCTGGGAAGGTGTATTTAAGATTGTGTGTGTTTAGTGTGCGTTAAGGGCACTGCACTTTGGCGTTTTTAAGACATTGGACAGACTTGCGCACTTACTTCCTGTCGAAGGCCTAGCACATGTTTTCAAGCAGTCAAGACCGCAAGTGGGGATATTTGGACACAGCCATATACAGTATGTTTCCATCACGACACTTACAGTATTTTGTGCTGAAGGTGAATTCTGTGTGAAATGTTATTTTTTAGGAGCTGAGAGCTGGTTGAAACCCAATGCAAAGTCAAAGGTCAGCTGAAAAATAAACCCACTCATTCATTCAAACAGTCATTTTGATAGTCTCATAATGATTGTTATGTCAAGTTAATGAATGATGTCAGTGAGACAGAAAGTTTGTTAGATAAAAGTTCTTTTTAAGGTTTTATCTCTTGTGTTTATTTACAGGTGTCAGACAACAGTTCTACAGTCATCTACTCTCATATTAAAATACAGTGAGAGAAATTTTTCCATTAATTCTGTTTTTATTCATGATTATATGGATGACAAAATGCACCTAACTAATGATAAATTATTTTCTCTAAAATCAAAGAATGTAAAACCCAGTTTTTAATTGTGTTATATAATTAAATACCAAATTGACAATCTCATACATGCAACTACAACATTTGCACCAAACGTTTCTTTAAGAATTATCAGCCTTTATCAGTTTCCCTGCATCTCTAAAATAAACCACAATATGGTTTCATGACACATGACCGTGTAGCACAGTGTAGCACAGTGTTTCCTGCTTTGAAAAAAGCTTTGCAAAAATGTTTCAACCAGCAAGCATAATGCACAAAATAAATGACCTTGAATCGCTAGCATTTTGTTAATTATTCATTGCTTTATTAAGAAATTTAAAAATAAAATAAAAAGATTATTAGGAAGTTCTTCGCATTATTAAATATGACTGTTCACAGACTGACATACATCGCAATCAAAATCACCAGATCTTATGACAATCTAAAGGAGGAAAATTTTTTTGCTACCCATTTGCTCATTAAAAGTTTAAAACATAGCAGATATTTTATAAAAGCCAAAAAAGGCCAGGCTACATGGCTATTTACAATGCATAATTAATTTAATGTTCTTGTTTTCTCAAATAGTGGTTTTATGTTTATGTTGGTATTTAAAACCGTTTTAGAATACTGTCCCACTATTGAATATTGTTATAGAAAACGAACGCATGTCCTAACTGGTGTTAAATATTGCTTGTGTGTTCTTATTAAAATGGACTTTTAAAAATATAAATCTTACACTCTCAGGAAAAGGGACAAAAGCTGTCACTGGAACAGTATTCCTTAAGAAGCATTAATATGTACAGTTTTGGTACAGATGTGTATGCATATGGGACCACCACTTACCCTTGAGGTACTATGCACTCATTAGGTGTAAACGTGTAATTTTTAAAAGAGGACTGCCACAGTAACAGAAAACATGCCATTCCACAGATCTAAAATCTGATCAATTGAAACCAAATGTTTTGGATATTTAAGATTTTAAATAAGATATTTCTCTTTAAATAATATGACATTAATAATGAATGTAACTGCATGGAACATTACTAAAAGTGCTTACTGGTACAGTATATAACAATAATGATAATATATTTCCAAATGTACTTTTTTTTGTCTGACAGAAACATGCAACACAGGGGAAAAGTTACTGGCTAGTTCTTGTTTAAAACCATTGATGTAAAACAAGATAGAACAAGATAGGTCTTGTCCTAGAAAAACTAGGTCAGAGATATAACCCACTGTATGAAGAGAGAAAGTGTCATGATTCTGCGTTCTCTTGTCTTGATTTTCTGGTCTAGGGGCAGAATCATGACAGACTCACATGTTTTATGTGGAGAGAAACCTATTATAGTCAATCAGGACATAATATGCGTTCTCTCCAGTCTCGTCATTTGGCCCCGCCCCTCTCATTCCTAGTATAACTTTCCTCCTGTGTCTCATTACCCACACCTGTCCATCGTTATCTCCTTTGTTAGTCTCCCTATTTAATGCCCTCGTTCGTTGTACATGTTTCTTGCCACATATGTAGAGTTCATTTTTCATGTTCTGGTCTGCTGTATGTATTTGTTAAATTACCTAGTGTGTTTGGTTATTTTTGGCCCCCTTGTGGGAAGTGGTTGTTTTGTATTTAGTTTAGTTAGTGTTTTCCCAATAGTGGGTGTTTTGGTTCTTGTTTATTAAAGTCTATTTGTTAACCCCTTCATCCCCGCTGCCTTGCACTTGGGTTCTTTCACCACGTTCACCCTATTTCACGACAGAAAGAACAAGATATGTTTGACCAAAAGTGTTGACTGATAAAATATTTTTTTAATGATTGTATGAGAATCATAGATGCTGGTAACATTTTACAATAAGGTGCTATTAGTCAACATTAGTACAGTAAATAGCTAACAATAGAGAATTATTTTTTTCAGCATTTATTAATACTTCAGTATTCAATTCCGTAATAAATGGTGCATTAATGTTAACAGTGACAACATTTGATTTGAATGATGTATCAGTAAATTCTGAAATTAACATGAATTAATATTAATAAATGCTGTTGAAGTGTTGTTTATTGTTAGTTTGTGTAAGCTAATGCATAAACTAGTTGGTAATAAATAGCACCTAATATAACTAAGATAACAATAGGCAGGTGTGGGTAATGAGAAACTATAGGCGGGGCCAAAGACGAGACCTGCAGAGAAAGCACATCATGTCATGACCAACAATAATGTGTTTCTCTCCACACAAAACATGAGGCCCTGCCATGACTCTGCCACAAGACCAAACAAGACATGACATGATGAGGCAGAATCATGACAGAAAACCATTGACCCCAAGGTCAGCTCTAAAACATACACACCCATATTTAAAACAATTGTTTGGGTTATTATAATCATGTTATGCCATTAATAATAATATAACATAAACATATTTATAACATTAAGTCGTTAAGTCAGAAATGTTGTCTCTTTATAATGATTGTTGTAAATAGGCCTTCTCTTTTTAAAGTTGAATCTCAATATCTACAGATGTTGGACAGCAGTACTACAGTTGTCTGCTATCAAAATACTGTGAGATTCAACTATCACACAAATGATTTCTCTGAACTCACTGTAAATTATCATTGTTTTGATTTGTAATTGAATGGATTGAAATTGACTAACAAAGTTATGATAAATAATTTAGTGTGATTAATAAAATATAAATTCCAGAATCTTTTGCATCTAAAAGAACATTACTTAACCTTGTTTAGTCCTCAAAGTGCGTCCTGGGTTTGCTAAATCAGTAATGGTCTTTATATTTGAATTAAGATTTGCAATAAACCCTTTTTTAATCACACTTCAATCTCTTTGATGCATGCTAGAAAGAAACCTCAATGGTTTCATGACACATGACTGTTTTAAAATTAGCACTGTATTTCCTGCTATGGAAAAAGCTTAGAGTAGCTATAGATTTAGCTTTGCAAAAAACTTTAAACATGCGATCAGAATGGTCAAATTAAGTGTGATTGAATTTCAAACTTGTTATGATATTATTTAAAAAAGCTGTAAATGCAAGGCATAAAAGAAGTAAAATAAATATGTAACAATATTATTGACACCAGAAGTCTATTATTATGTTTAGAAGTACTTGCCATGATTTTTTTAGACTGACTTTATACATCCATTACCAGTATAAATAAACGGAAGGGCATTTCTGTCATATTTATTTCATTTAGCAGACACTTTAATCCAAATCAATTTATAGGTGTTTAAAAAAATAAAATAAATAATCTCTAACAAAATACACAGCACATGAAGTACAATACTGTAGATATTTAATCAAAAACAAAGATACAGTAGATAGATTAATAATAATGATAAATTTAATGTCTAGAGAGACATCATTAAAAGGTTATGGTAGAAGTACATAAAATAACTTATTTAGGCTGAAATTCCTCATATCCCCATGTCATAGCCCCTTTAAAATCATGTATGTTTATGATCATGAACATTTTTCATGAATCTCAAATATGTCCAACGTGTTCAATTTACATATCCAATTCTACATATGTACAGACTATATCTCCAGTTGGATTTTACCACAGATTGAATGCAAGTAGAATGAATTATGATGTATAAACATATTCATCGAATATTATTTTGACTTGATCCAAAGTCCCATTTTAGAAGCCTCATCAAACAGAAAAATGACTACAGTATATTACTTAGATACTACATATTGACAGGCCTCATTTTATAATTATAGTACTCATCATAACTTTATCTAGGAATTATGTTAAAATCATCCATAATCAATCAAAACTATTCAGGACTAAAATATATATGTAGCATATTCAAAGTTTCCATCCTTTCCAAAATTGTACTCTTGGCATTATCAAGCAGCTTCTTGAAATTTCACCTTATTGGAAGATTTTTCAATAGTATTGGCAGAAATGTAATCTATGGGCATTTCTTGGCTGCTTTTTTTATTTGGTAAATTTTTGTCTTTTAATAAAATAAATTTATATGTTGCTACGATTACATTTTTGTCTACAAAAGTCATTCTAAACATTTAAACATACATGTTCAGATTTTAAGATTTTAAGATCATGAGAAACATTTCAATTAAGTTTTTTAGAACTTTTCAACGGCTGTGTATTTTTGCATCAAAATGTATACATTTAAGAGATGGCTTCACAAATCTATGCTGTATGTTTCACAACAGAAACCATGCAGAAACACTCTTAAATATATTTATTTGAATGGCCTCTCTGGATACTGGTAGTTTGTTGGATTGAGCAGGTTTCATGTTATCTGGTAGATAGGAGTGAAATAGCTTTCAGTAGCTCGATATTTTGTTGAAAGGATTCCATATACATCGTACATTGAATATGGCCCAAAACACACAATATTTTGTCATTATTTGGCTGTGGAGTCCCGGGCTCCACCATCTCAAAGGACCTGAAGTGGGAGAACCACATATGGCCCAAGTTTGCGCTTTAATCCCTGTCAGGTTTTTCTCTGCTACTCAGTTGATCACAAGGGGACAAGAACGGATAGTCCAGACTACTGAAAAGGTCATTGGTGCACAGACTTGATCTGGACACAAAATCTTTGAACTGTTGCCCTCTGGCCGGTGCTTCAGAAGGAGAACTAGAGCATCTGGACATATTGCTATTAATACATTTTTTTAATATTTTCTAATTTTTAATCTATTTTACACACAGTATTTTACTTCTGTACGATTGTCTATTTACAATTTTAGTTTATTTGTATTTAGTTATATATTTTCTGCTCTGTTTAATTTTTCTGTGTCTGCTGATGCATTTGGATGGATGCAATGAAAGCTTCAATTACCAAACAAAAAAAATCCCAGTGTGTGCAGGCACACCAGTAATAAATAACTTTCTTAGAATTATTTTGGGCTGCAAATGAATTGTTTAACTTGAATCACCTTTAAAAAAAATTAAAATCAAGTAGGACATCTTGTTCTTACTTTTGTTCAGTAGTACCGTATTTAATAAAAAACATCATAAATTAGAATGTCCCGCTAATGTTGTCACAGATAGTCAACATTTGGTATTTTGCTTTGTGCCTATAACTACAGTTAATACACATTCAAATGAAAATGTGACCTACCTTACTGAGTTATTGAGATTGTGAGTAAAGATCACATAGATTTGTGTGCACAAAATAACTCAAGATGGTTTAATTCAACACTCCATTTCCTGCTCTTGAGAAAAAGTGCAAAGCTTTTGATTCTTAACTAAACCAAAGAAGTTATTTTGCTTAGTTATATAGGAATATTTTAGGGATATTTCAAACATTCAACATTCATCAAATGTATGATTACATCAAATGTATGATTACTATTATTTTAATAATAATATGTGCTCGATGTTACACTGTAGTATTTTATTAAATGCAAACATAGTTTTATATGACAGACTCATGCACCGCCTAGTGAAGGTTACTGGATAGATCTTGTGTAAACACCCCAAATTGCTTCACTTCATTCGAGGGACCGGATTATCAAATCATGCAACTTGCACATTTAAAAGTTCTGATATTGATGTGTGGACTTTGTTCCAGACTTCAAAGTATCTGTGAGTCTCACTTTTAAGCGATCATATTAAAAGTACATTTTGTGTATACGTTTGTTTTAATACCTTCTTCTTCTGTTGTTAAATGTACTATTAACAACGTACCTATTAATATGACCAGAGGGAATTAACAATGTTTAAACTACTTAGAGATCATTGTAAATCAAACAGAAAGTATTTTTAGAATCATGAATGAAGAGTATTTGAAGTGTATTTTCCAAAACAAAATGTATAAAGAGAAAATCTTTTGTAAATGAGCCGAGAAACACTCAGTTCTGTGAGTGATATCACAGATCTACACAGATCGATAGATCAACACATCTAGCCTCTTTCTGTTAACAAAATGTGCCTATTAAGACCCTAGGTCTATAAGGTTTGTTTTGTCTCAAACTCTCCAATTTCTCAAATTCTTTAAGGGGCCCGTTTTACCCAAAATAAAAAAAATTCAAACAGCATATTCATTAGTGGGAAATGTTATGGCTAAAGATACAAATGTATTTACAGTTTAACAGTACATAACAAATTATTCTCATCAAATGTATGCAAATTCTCAAACTAGATTCTAACTCATTCTATCTCAAAGTCCAGCGAGGATCTGATGTGACTTTGCGATGTGATGTTCCTCTCCTTTCTGAGTCTTCAACATTACAGTGGATTAAAGACACAGGCCAAACATCCAACACAACTCTTGTGTACGACAACTCTGCCTACATCATCTTACACAATGTAGATGATCACAGTGAAGGAATATACTACTGTAAATTGAGTGAAAATGGAAGGGTGGACACTGTTATTAATCACACACTTAGTGTTACTCCATGTAAGTATGTTCATTTATGCTTTATTTACTTTTGTGTGCCTACAAATCATGATAATGTCTGATATTTCTGTAAATTCTGCTGCCTATCTTGGCCAGGTCTCCCTTGTAAAAGAGATTTTTAATCTCAATGGGCTTTTCCTGGTTAAATAAAGGATAAATAAAAATATATATATATATTTCTATTTAATTGTGTAATAATGTAAAACGTGCAGATTGATTTATATCTAAGAATGTGAATTTATTTTAGTTTTTTAGAAATATGTTTAAAGTGACACTCACAAAATCTTCTGTTACCCCATTTTTGACACATTAGATTTTTTTGTTGTGTAATGAAAGTGTTGTCTAAGATAAATATGCATATTACACACATTGCTTATTAAGAAATTAAGATAAATAAAGAGACTGATACCAACTGTCATTCTAGATTCAGATGGTAAAAAGCATACCATCTACAGACAAAGCTCCAGTCACAATGATTTATTACTGATCTTCAAGACTAAAAAGAATTACCAAAAGCTGAAGTGGACCTGGGAGTCGAAGTCTCATTTGAAAACCGAACTGATAGCTATAGAAAACGGAGGAGAAGTTCAAGTTAAAGGATCAATTAAACCGGGACAAAAAACTTCTACCGCATACAACGGTTATTATTTTATCCTTCACATCTCACCTGTAAAGTTCGATTATGATGGGACGTACAGGTGTTTTCCTAATAATAATGATTCTCCCTACACAAGCACAATACTTCACACCATCAGAGGTTTGTAGAAAAATACTCTCACTTATATTTAATTGACAGCCTTTTATTAGAATTACTTCATTCATTCCTTCATGGTGTGTTTAATGAGTAAATCACATTTCAGTTTCTGCAGAGCCCCCTGGTGGTGTGTTGAGGAATCAGTCGGTTGTTCTTACATGTGAGGTGTCTGATGTGTCTGATTTAGTGACATTGGTCTGGCTAAGGATGGATGGAAACATAACGGTGCTAGTCAAAGAGCTAATTCTGAATGAGACAAACAACAAGATACTTCTCACTGTAAATGTGAGCAGCCTTCAGTCAGATCTGTTGGGCTGGCAGTGTGCTGTATTTACTGAGAACACACTCAGAGCGGTGGCCTCTCTCAGTTCCTTCTCATCAACCACGGATGCTCAAGGTACGGTACATACAAAATAAATCTCCATGTCCAAACATCCAACAAAAAGGTTATCTTTTATCTAAGTCCATTTTTTAATCCTTCAGTCCTTTCATAGTGGAAAAAACATTATTTGACAAATTAACTTTTTTAGTTATCAGCACATCTGGAAAGATTACAGTGGTCATTGTTGTGACTCTGTTTGCTGTGGTGCTGCTGGGAGTTCCTGTGTATTACTGGTACAGGAAACAAATGTCAGGTACAAAAATAGTGTTACTTGCACATTGTCCCAAAATCTTTTGAACACAAGCATCATTTTCTGTTTGTTTCTTTCTTCCTTTTTAACATCTATCACAGTGTGCTCAGTGTCTGAGGAGTCTGAACCAGTGTATATGAATATTAGTAAAACCATTAATGACAGAGGTATTCACATCAATATTTCTTTTATTTACTTTTTGTTTTAGGATCTAAAGTATGTAGATTGATTATCGTTTTGATTTAAATGTGGCGTAGTCATGCTATTCAATAGTTATTGATTCAATAATTTAATTCATCATCAATATTTTATTGTTTAGTTATTATTGTTTATTTTATAATTTGAATTATGTATTTATCATTTTCAGCAGGACAAAGGAACATAGTTAGAAGAGATGAGGTAAGTGAAAATGATTACTTTATTAAAACTTATTGTATATGGGCCTGGATGTTTAATTTCATTTGTCATGCACTGGTTTTCATTTGCTCTTAAAATGTCTCTTTATAGACACCAGTTACATCAGACAGCGTGACCTACACAAGCATTTATTTTAAGAACTCCATGTTAAAGACTTCTCCCCACGTAAATAAACGTACAGGCTAACTTCCCTGAATTATAATGAAAACCATGACAATGTTTTGTTTTCAAAAAGAGGGTGATTTCTTTCTTTGGACAGCAGATGGCAATGTCTGATCACAGAAGCTATCCATTTAGACTATTTTAAGGTGTTGTGTGGGAAATGTTCCTACTGCTTTTCTTTAAACTACCAAATAACCTGCTGTCTAGAAGTAGATACTTGCAACTAGCAGATAAATGGAAAATTGTTCTTAGAATTTTGCAGTTCTTTAAGTTTTCAGCTGAATTTCTGCATGCTGGTGATAGGAGCATATGATGGCACTGTTTGAAAATATACTTAAAGTAATTTTTTAAATATAAGTAATAAAGACTAATGCAGTTACACCTGCTCTCTCACTGTCTGTATGTCTGTCGCTTTTCATCTGTCTGGAATTCACCCACAACACGCTTCGGTGTACTTCAATCTAAAACACATAAGTAAGAAAATAATGTATTTTGATTATGATTTCTTTAAGAACAAAATATAATGCTCCTCACTAACTCAAGGTTGCTTTGCATTGTATAAACGTGTCTTAATTTAAACATGTTGACAGGGGATTCTTAAACCCTGGTCAAGGTCTACTAAGAACATCCACTGAATTGTGAATAAAAATTCTCATTACAAAATGATGTTCTGATGTTGATATTGTATGTACAAGAAAATGACCAAGGTTAACACACTGTTTGCTTTATATCTTTGTCTCTTAAATGTAGACTTCAGATGATCTCCTTTAATTAAGCGTCTGAACACATTGATATTAGTAAGGAATACTAGAGCAGTCAAGGTACAAAGACTCTTACGAGAAGTCTTAATTTTAAGTGTTGACAATCACAGCACCATTTCGATTCGGTAAATTTTCTGCTTGGCTTAATCCCCGTGATTCTGAGTAACATTTTTCAATTTCATAGTCACTCCTTTTTCTGTCCATTTTTCCAAACATTTCAGTAGTAAATTGTTGCTATGGCAAATTATTGCTATTAAGAAAATAAGAATAAACAAACAAAAAGCAAACAAACAAACAATTTGATTCAAAGTGATTTGAATTTAGACAGATAAAGGCAAATGTTACAATATAGCTTGTTAAAATTAAAGTTGCGCCATGTGACTTTACACAAATCTAATATCATCAATTATTCAACTTATTTAACAAATTCAAAGGAGTAGTTCAAATTCAAAATTTGCCCATATTCACTTTCCATTGTAATGTGTATTTCTACTTTGGAAAGTCCATTGGGGCAAATTTTGAAGTGAACTGCTCCTTTCACTATTGTATAGCAACAAAAGGTCCACAATATGCACGACTGGATTAACAGCAAAACATTATTCAAGCAAAAATTTTATCTAATCATGTTTATTTAACACGCCTCTGCAGCATCGCGTGGCGGTCGGGGACAGTGCCTCTGGGATGGCAGACCGGGGTGGTGGTCCCTCTTTTTAAGAAGGGGGATCGGAGGGTGTGTTCCAACTACAGAGGGATCACACTTCTCAGCCTTCCCGGGAAAGTCTATGCCAGGGTACTGGAGAGGAGAATACGGCCGATAGTAGAACCTCGGATTCAGGAGTAACAGGCCGTGGAACGCTGGACCAGCTCTACACCCTCTACGGAGTGCTGGAGGGTTCATGGGAGTTTGCTCAACCAATCCACATGTGTTTTGTGGATTTGGAGAAGGCATTCGACTGTGTCCCTCGTGGCATCCTGTGGGGGGTGCTTCGGGAGTATGGGGTCTGTGGTCCTTTACTAAGGGCTGTCAGGTCCCTGTACGGCCGAAGCAGGAGCTTGGTTCGCATTGCCGGCAGTAAGTCGGACTTGTTCCCAGTGCATGTCGGACTCCGGCAGGGCTGCCCTTTGTCACCGGTTCTGTTCATAATTTTTATGGACAGAATTTCTAGGCGCAGCCAGGGGCCGGAGGGTGTCAGGTTTGGGGACCACACGATCTCGTCTCTGCTATTTGCGGATGATGTTGTCGTGTTGGCCCCTTCAAACCAGGACCTTCAGCATGCACTGGGACGGTTTACAGCAGAGTGTGAAGCGGCTGGAATGAAAATCAGTACCTCCAAATCCGAGGCCATGGTCCTCAGTCGGAAAAGGGTGGCTTGCCCACTTCAGGTTGGTGGAGAGTTCCTTCCTCAAGTGGAGGAGTTTAAGTATCTCGGGGTCTTGTTCACGAGTGAGGGAAGGATGGAAAGGGAGATTGACAGACGGATCGGTGCAGCTTCTGCAGTAATGCGGTCGATGTACCGGTCTGTCGTGGTGAAGAAAGAGCTGAGCCGCAAGGCGAAGCTCTCAATTTACCGGTCAATCTACGTTCCTACTCTCACCTATGGTCATGAGCTTTGGGTCATGACCGAAAGGACAAGATCCCGGATACAGGCGGCCGAAATGAGCTTCCTCCGCAGGGTGGCTGGGCGATCCCTTAGAGATAGGGTGAGAAGCTCGGTCCCCCGGGAGGAGCTCGGAGTAGAGCCGCTGCTCCTCCACATCGAGAGGGGTCAGCTGAGGTGGCTTGGGCATCTGTTACGGATGCCTACTGGACGCCTTCCCCGGAACGTGCTCCGGGCCCGTCCGACCGGGAGGAGACCCCGGGGAAGACCTAGGACACGCTGGTGGGACTATGTCTCCCGGCTGGCCTGGGAACGCCTCGGTGTCCCCCCGGAAGAGCTGGAGGAAGTGTCTAGGGTGAGGGATGTCTGGGCATCTCTGCTTAGACTGCTGCCCCCGCGACCCGGCCCCGGATAAGCGGTAGAAAATGAATGAATGTTTATTTAAAACTCTGAATTATGTAATATTTAACGTATTAATATATAATAAAAGTCCAGACTTTTTAATCTAATAAAAAAGTTATTCCTTATTATTTTAAACAAAATCTTGTTTTGAATAACAATGTGTTCGTCTTAAGAATTTAACAAAGGAATATGAACAATTTATATTCAGAAATTCAGAGCCAGTCACAAACTAGATTCTCAACAGCAGAACAGGGATTTACAGTAGCTAAGGTATACCGTTTGCTTACGCCTGATAAGGTTCGCCTTGGGATGTCTATGCCACCAGATGTCTGTTGTCTGGCTTTTTTACCTGGAGATACATTCCTGGGGCATGAATCTTGAGTATGTTAGAGGAAATGTGTCCTTGTGAATCTATTATTCTTTTGTAAGTGCCTTGTCGCTAAATGACTGTTGTTCAGGAGAACAGGAAGTATTTTTTTGTCAGATCTTTGCTAATGTGCCTATTAATGAGTGTAAAGGAAGCGGAATAACAGAAGAAAACAGAAAACCACATCTGATCTATGACTTTAATAAGACCTAGTGAAGCATTTTGTTAGTGTAAATAATGTCATGCCGCATTTCAGATGCTTTTTACGGCATGTAATATTCATACCTAAATTATATTAGTACTGATATAAAAAAGCAAATTGTGTGACTCTAAACAGTGGCTTTCAGGGACCAAACACACAGAGCTTAAGTATGCAGTGAAGTGAAGCTTATACTGGCAGTCGATGCAGAGAGTGATGGAGTGAATGAGTGCACAGGGGATGCTGGGATACGAGGACTCAAGGTTGAAGCATTGATGGACATCGCCGACTCTCTCTGAGCTTTGAGGAACAGCACATTCTCTGTGGAAGGCGGAAGCAGGAGAGATACTCCAGAAAGAACATTCAGGTTTGCTTCCTGGGAAGTGGGTGTGAAAAGGTGTCATTGATGCATACGTTTCTGGCTTATGCTATTTAACTCTTCCATGAAATGACCCCATTTAAATAGTTTCCAGCATCCCACCATCAAAATATTAATTTAAAACCAGGAAGGGTAGTTTAACATCGCCAGCAAAGGGCACGTTTGCGCTAATGACTTGTGTTACTGAACATGAAAAGGTCAAAGTGGCCATTGTAACATTTCATTAGCAGTTCTGTTTTTAGAATATTGGATTTTAGGAACCACACTTGCTAGACGGTGAATAGACAGAGTTTTGCATAATGCTGCATTTGTATCATTAGAACCAGTAGGTTGGATAATTATGTCATGTATTTCTTCTGTAATATCCAGTTCCCATAAGACTACATTAATACTTCAATTTGAGACAGAATAACAGAATAAAAGGGACAGTTCACCCAAAACTGTCACAATTTACCTACCCTCAAGTTGTTACAAACCTGTATACATTTCTTTTTTCTGATAAACACAGAGAAATGTTTTTTGGAAGTAACCAAACAGTTCTTGGCCACACTTGACTACCTTAGTGGGAAACAATACAATGGTAGTTTTAAAGTGCACCAGAACTATTTGCTTTCCTACATTCTTCAATACATCTTCTTTTATGTTCAACAAAACACAGAAATTTACAAATTCTGTACATTTTTCCTACTATGGTAACCAATGGTGGTTAAGTAAAGACAGAATTTGCATTTTTGGGTGAACTGTCCCACTAAAGTAACAATAAGCCACACAAAGGAATTTGAAAATATCAATCATTGACACATTGTGCATGATTGCTATTTCTGTACCTGTTTGTCTGTTTGTCATTTTGCCATTGTGTTTTAGCCCTCGTGCATTACCGTATCCAGATATGATAAATATGCTTCTATATCTGTCAGGTGGTCAAGGCTGTTTAGCCCAAAGCAATTGCATGATAAATGATAGAAGCCATATCACCAGTATTAGCAATGTGCCGGTACACCAGTTCCCGCAGTTTTTTTTCCTTTACCGGTTAATCTTGGACACAGTGGGGTTTGTGGCGTGCAGACTCCAGCAATGCAACGCAAGTTTGAATACCCTAGTGAGCTTGTTGTGTAACTGGGTCTCTCAGCTGCAGTCTCAAACCTGGCAAGACCTACACAAACACATCAGCATTGGAACTCGACTTACTGCTGTCTGCCTCAGTACACTCACTGCGAGGTCACTGCACTTTACAGTATACATTATATAATGCGTCAAAATCCCTTTGTTAGTATTCCATTCTAGACAAAAGAAGTAATAAATGCATTTCATATTTTCATTAATTCATGTGATACTTCTTTCTACTTCTGTTACATGTGGCTAATTTACACATGTGTCCTTTTCTGTGAAAAAGATTTATTAAAACAAAATCAACGATGATACATATCACTTATGCTATTTTATATTATAAATGACAGACATATAATAATAATAATATATTATTAAAAGCTTGTTTTCTAAATGTTTGCTGTCACACCATAGGGCACATTTATGGTTTGTTTGTTGATTACCCATACATGCGCAGTAACACTGCTTTACAACATTATAAAATTAGGAAAAGCGCCATGGTTTTCGAAATTTGAATGCAATTGAATTTTAACATTATCACACTATAGGTGCTTTTATTAACATACTGGAAGTTGCATTGTGAATTGACTAGGACATGAATTCGGCACTTCCGAAATGTTAATGTATATATGAGTACTGCTAAATTGGATGACACATTGTAAGCCATATTATAGTGACACCGGACAGTCAAATAAATGGTTCTTGATAACAAGTCATAATAAAGCTATATTAACTGTAATTACAGCAAAAATGAGGTGTGCGTGTGGTCATGATGGAGTCTGTAGCATAACCTAGTCTGCCGCTTTCCTCAATTCCAGAGCTCTATTATGAACTCTCTGGGGTGACAAAGGTTTATTCACTGCACAGGCAATACGCTGGACAAAGAATGGGTGCTAATTTTAGAGTGACTTCGTATCTTCCACGTTTGAAATTTCATTTGAATTTAATGAATTCGCTCATCCTCATCTATCAGTATTAAAAAAATACTTTGTCTTCAAATGTTTCTTACAAGTATCATTTCACAGATACCTGACAAGATCTGACTGGAACATTTCAAACTGGTATGTTTTCTCTTTGAACCAAAAGTGTGCTTTTAACAGCTACTGAGATGCTTTATTCTGTTTTGGGTTGTTCTGTGGTTCAGAAGCTGCAGTGTATTTGCCTGCTGGACAGCGTTCAGATGCTAAAAGTGAAAGTATCTCCTCATGGCTGCCGTCTCTCCGGTGTCCTGCTGCTGAGGCTGTTCTAATGATCAACTGTCAAAGTGATGACGCAGCTTACCGGCATCTCAAGAGGAGGAAATGAATATTTAATGCCCTCTGCGATGTGGCCGCATTGTGGAATGGAACTATTTGCTGTTAAGTGTTACGGGTCTATTATGTGTCATTAGGTGCAGGACACTCACTCCCTATTGTGTTGTCGTGTCCCGGGAGAATTTCATTCTGTCCTCCTCACATCAATCTGGGCATCCTATCTGTGCCTTCAACATCTCAGAATGTCCCATCCATCTGGCAGATCTGAGAATTATTGTGTTTTCCTCTGTTCTTCTGTTTCTGTGCACCATCGTCTTTCTTGTGGTTGCTTCTTGATAAATGTTCACCATTCCTTTTACCTTATTTCAGTTCCCCGTTATATATCTTCTCGTCCCCAGAGGAAAATGTTATTGCTCGGAGGTTGCTCTTTTAAGCTCCAGAGACTTTTTTGGAGATCCCAGTTCTCCTGTTTCATTTAAGTATAAACTTTATGTTTGGGAGGAAAAAAATAGTTTCCAAGAGACAGTTTCTAATGTTCAGTAAAGGTATACAATTTGTGTCAGTAGAATATAAACATAATTTGATTTTGGAAGAATTTGATAGGGAATGCTATTTAATTTTTTGTATCTAAGCCTGGTTAGTGACATTGTTGAGATCTCTTCCTGTACTCTAGAGGGAGACACATGTGAGATTAGAGATAGACAATGTTCCTATTTCAGTTTTAATCTCATTGTTGTCTGCGAGAAACACCTGAGAAATTGTTGATTTCTTTTCCTTTTCTCTCAGCATAAATACTTGGTGTTTCCATCTCCCATTTCTCTAGTTTTCTTGTTTTCTCCATCTGGAAATGTCTACTTTGCTCCCTTTCTCTCCGTAATGGATTATTTTCTGTCGGCAGAGCCTCCCTTTCTCCTGAAGAGACTGTAGCAGACATGCTCTGTGGAATGACTGGAAATTGATTTTCAGTGCAGGCTTGAGCACAGCCAGCTATTAAACAGGAACACGATCCCTCATTAACATGAAACCTGAGAAAGTTAATGTGGAGCGAACACTGCACGAGCGGGCAAGGGCGAACTGCTCTGCCCGACGTGATTGGAGAATGTTTGCGGCGCTGGAGCGAGTTTTGTAAGTCTGCGTCTGAACGAGAAAGCTAAAATAAACCAGCTTGAGATTTGACAAGACGACGTGACCGAAAATGAACACTAGTCAAGAGATAATGCACGTGGGAGAAAATCACGAGTCTGCCTTTCTGCTTTTGTGCGTTTATAAGCCTTCAGCTAATTTGATTTGGAGAATGAAAAGCAGAGAGACAAATAGAGAGAGAAAGTAGCCAAGAGACAGATAGAGGCAAAGATCGAGAGACTCTACAGAAGCATTTGTAATTGCCATTGTTGACAATCTAAAGCCTTAATCGACAATAACAAACATAATGGATTTTTGCGGGCCGTTGTCTAAAATACAACCGACCATTTTTTCCTTCTTTCTCATATACTTAATTTGTTTTTTTCTTTAATTCCACGACTAGAGGTTGAGTCATGATTAGACTGTGGCGAGGCTATTGTTAGCCGCAGGAGGTTTGCATGTACCACGCTGCTGTCGCCATGCC
This sequence comes from Barbatula barbatula, assembly GCF_947034865.1. NCBI lineage: Eukaryota > Metazoa > Chordata > Actinopteri > Cypriniformes > Nemacheilidae > Barbatula > Barbatula barbatula. The sequence continues at coordinate 9,732,431 of NC_136772.1, forward strand.
AACACACACTCCACGGCAACAACAAGCGGCCGGGAGATCGCTGTGGATGCTTTTTGATGATGAACCTCAGGGGTCCCCTCACTCCCCCCCGCCCCTTACTCACTGAGCTACATTAGTGGACAAATTTCATCAAATGCCTCGTGTGTTTATTCTCTCGCATCGCCCTGGTATAAATCTGCAATGCTGATATCTAGGCTTAGAGAGGGGAGCTCTGGGCGCATGGTGTCTGTTAAATACAACCCTGCTTAAGTATTCATTGCTGTGATATATGCATATTGGAATGCAGTTTGCCAATTAGAGGGAGGGGGGATAATAAAAACTGCAGCTAGCATGCCTGTGACCGGTGCTGTCATGAAGTGGAGGGTTTGGCTGATTGAAGATCAGAGTTTCAGAGTTGTGTGTGTGGGGGGATAAAAGGGGGGGGGGTTGTCAAGCTTTTATTTCTCCATCCGTCACTCAGCCACCGATCAATAACCCTCTTTAGACCCCTCCGTTCTCTGTGAAATCCCACCTCGTGGACATACAGATTCACTTTTTTCTCTTCCTTTATTTTTAAGAGGACTCGTCCGTAGCCCCGTACCAAACCAAAACCCCACGCCGTCAATCGCACAAATCAGCCCCCCCATTGTCCGCGTGTCTCTGGCACAGAGGTGGTTTCAACAAAGCACACGTGTGATAAACATGTAATGGATTGGCTAAGGAGAGTGATGCATCATGGGATATGAGGTAATGTGCAAGTGATGTGATTAAAATAGATCATTTGTGCTCAGGCGGGGGGGAGGAAGGCGCACGGCCCCCACCGTCCCGCAGATGAGGGGGTCCCGCAGCCATCCATCCTTCTCGGTAAATGAGTAGATATTATTACTGTAGATGGATATCAGAGAGAAGGAAGGGATTGGACAGAACAGCCTTATTCATTAAGCCCTCACAACAGACTTCATCTGTTTAGTGTGGCAGTTGATGCAAATTGTGTCACAGTCAAGTAGCAAAATGGTATGTTAGCGTAACAGGAGCAGACAGGTTCACGTCTATAATTTAATAAACGGCGCATGTGCATGTGAGAGACATACCTCATCATTTATGTCCTGGTAAAAGATTACAAGCTGTTTAATGTTGGTGAACGCAGGAAAATTATGCACTGGCATGATGATCGGAATCTATAGGTCACAGCATGGGTTAGCACATCTTAAAGGAACAGTTTATTCAAAAATATTGTTATTATGTTTACCATAAAATTGTTAGAGCCATATAAACGAGATTTCTACGGGAAACTCATCACAAGTGGTACAACAACCTTTTGGTGCTTTAATGATGTTTTTGTCCTTTTGTTCTTTATGTTTGACCTTTCAGAGTTTGACACAACGGTTCTGTGTGGAATATTCTTTTTTATTTATCTCTTGTGTTTCACCGAAAAATAATATGAGTTTAATAACATGAGAGGTTGTAAATAATGACAGAATGCTAATTTTAAGATCAACGGTTCCTTTAAAGAAGTGGTTCTTAAGAGTGGGGCAGTGGCCCGCAAGGGAACGCAGTTGACTTCAAATGGGGTCCTCAAGATTACTAATACTTGAATATTAGACTAAATGAGCAGTAACATATATTTTAAAACACCTTCAATCCAAGATGTTTGATGTTACATCAATGTGCATGCCAACAAAACTGCTCACAGATAAAAAATACAGTAAATAACAAAATAAGTTTGCCTGGCAGTTTACCAATTGAACCCCATATCCCTTATATTCAACAGGGTTGAAATATGATTTTTTTTATGTAACCAAGTACCAACATATGCTAATCATTTATATCCAACGTAACCAGGTTTACACCAAAACCTGTAAACAACATCACAGTGCATATCACAATAACGGTAAAGAAATTGTTTTCTCTCAGCTCAGCCGTCGCTTGCCCCTACAGAAACTCTGCCACAAAACTGAGTGATGTCCTTTGCTGTTGCTTACAATGTCAACAGGATGTTAGAACGCACCCGTTGCAATGCCAGCAAACCAATTCTAAAAAGGTTAATTAAATCAGAGTGCTTAATATATTGTAATTAACCGGCTGGTGGAAATGACCGGAAAGCATTCCCTGTGTTTCATCTGAGCAGAATAAAGAGCAAACGTCAAAAAAAGACAAAAACCTTCAGTGGGCAAATGCTGCCTAGATCATTTGTTGGTAAGCAGAATGGCACAATGTTGGCACATCACAATTACTAGGAGAATGAAAGTCAGCACATGAGAGAGAGTGTTTGAGATAGTGTGTATGAAGGATCCGTAGGAGCTTCACAACGTGTTTGGTGTATTTTAGTATTATAGCATTTTCTTTGTGCGCTCGAACATAATTATCTCACTACAAAGCATCGCAGCAAACAAGGGAGTTTGTCTTCTTTCAAGACAGCCCCATTAAAAGGCAAAGCACATACGCAGAAGTGCGCTCGCAACAGCAGCCCCCTCAAACGTACTCAATCTCTCATTTTACCACAGCGCCCCTATTCCTTGCTCTCTCGCCTCTTTTTTCACGCTCCGCAGATTATCATAAGTCGCTGCTGTGGAGTTTGGGTATGAACACATCACTTGACCTTAGAAGCCTTTCATCCTCTCTTGTAGACCAAACAAACCGTGGCCTTTTCTCATTCCCCAACACGGCGAGGACTCTGACACTCTCCTCCCATAAAAGGAAATGAAATCAGCAGAGGGAGGATTCAAACAAATCGGATTCAACGTACTTCAAGCAGTTATTTTTTTCAGCCAGACTGTGAGACAGTAGACGTACGTGACCGTGCATGATAGGTTCTGAATCAGGTGGGAAAATGATGTGAGGCTTTAAATTGGAGCAAATGATTCTTACATTTTTCTTAACATAAGAAATACAATTAAAAAGTGTTTCCAGTAATGTCTGAATTGTTTCTCCTATAGACCAAACAGAGATTTTTTCCTAAATTATTTGAGCAAAATAAAAGGAGAATAGTCAGGAGAAAAAAAAGATTTTAGCAATGAATGCTTCAAACTGTGTTCAGATCTGCCAAGATTCCAAAACCTGCCATCAAAATATCAAATTCACTTCTCCCCGAAAATCATTCCAAGACCAAATAAGTTTTTGATGCCTCTCTAATCTTATTGTCAATGTAAACAAAATTGAATTTTCAAAGATTCTTTTAGCCTAATATAACCACTATAGCTACTAAACCGCTTGTCTTCATCATGACATCTATCTACAACACAAATTTTATTCATTACATTTAGATTCTTTGAGTTCAACCCTAACGTACCGAGCCAAAGTGATGTTCCCCACTGTCCTCCAAGCTGACCTTGTTAACATATCAAAGGAGGATGATCCCGACCTTGTTAGACACATGGATTTCATTAACTTCACGCTCTGTGAAATGAACATCAGAGAAGAACAAAAGGGTCTTCAAAAAACCTTAACCAATGTCACCCAGAGGTGGGACCCCTGCTAAAATAAGCAAGCAAAGGTTTTCGTGATTAAAGACCTTGTTGAGAAGAAGCTCAGTGAGAAGCGTGAGAGAACAGGCCAGCAGCATTGTGCATAACTTCACGTGGGCCAGACAGCGAATAGACTTGTTCTTTCAGCGTAGACATCAATCTTCGTAATGGCTTATCTGTTTTTATTTCTCCCCCACACATTCAGTACACGGCTCGGAAGTTTTTTTAATGCATTTCTATTAGGACACTATTTCAACATACAGTGCCCACTTTAAAGAGATATAGAGAGGTGCAGGAGACGAAGAGAGAGAGAGAGAGAGAGAGAGAGAGAGAGAAAGCTTGCTGAGCCATGCATGCCGGCCCAGCTGTGGGAAATAAGGAAAATTGATCTGACATTGATTTTACATGCCCGGCTCACACTTTATTCTGGTGGAGAGGTAAGGTGCCGTGCGTTCATGTGTGTCTATGCGTACAGGGTTTCCCTGGGGACACGGGGCCGGTTGCTGAATCAGTGCGGCCATATTCACGTTCACACAGTCTGGTAATGGGGTTAAACGTATTTATACAGAACCACTGACCTGCATCCAGTCTTTCTTGTTAAGGGCAGATTGAAGCCCCAGCTACCTTTCTTCTCAACAGGGTATGGAGGAATGAAAAATAAAACCAGCCGTTTTCCTCCCTGCAGTCCTGGCACTTACGTTCTTGCTTTTTGAAGCTCCTGCGAGAGGAAAACAAGGCAGGTCCATGTGACGCCGAGTTAATACCGGCATCACTATTAATAAATGACAGCCATTATGCAAGCAAATGGACTGGCCATTTGCTATTTACTCAAAGGACAGTGGGCTGATATTTTCTGCTGATAAACTGGCAGTGGAACACTGATTAGAAGCAGGGTGCCTTTATCGCTTAATGAGAAAAGACGGGCGACTGTCTCTCTCTCTCTTTTATATTTCTTTCCATTCTGTCCTGTTCTGTCTCCTTGTGCTCCCCCAGCCTGCCTGGGTTGCCATGACAATGGTGCGTTGCCATGGCAATGGTAGGAGCTGACAGGTTGGTGTTAAAAGAGATACAGTGATATGAACATCCCTGGCTACATACAGAAGGCACAGAAATATATAAAGAAATATCACAAACATGGTATTTTTAAGGGAAAGAAAGAATTTTCAAAAGAAAAAGGAGAAGAGAGAGAGAGAAAAGAGTGAAAAGAAGATATATCTGCCATCTAAAGAAAGGGTATAGAGTGCAGAGAATGTGTTCCCTTTTGAACTGATGAAAATTGAGCTGAATTTGAGATTGCAGAACAGAATCTGTCCAGCATGCACATCATATAAGAGTTTCTTACTCGCATCCACACCTCTTTCCCTTCATGCAATCTACTGTTATTGCTTACATGGTGCTTGTTTGAAGCTCTTATATGAAAAAGAACTGGGAACCTAACAATATATTTTGTGCTAGATGTTAAAAATGATAAAATATTGAATTTTGTTACATTTGATTCTGATATTCTGTTTTAATTTACTCACCCTTGTGCAATTGTAAACCTGTATGACTTTCTTACTTTTACAGAACACAAAAGAAGACATTTTGAAGAATGTTGGTACTGTAACCTGCAACAGCGTTTCCCATTCACTTCTATTGTACAGTCAAATCTCTTCTTTTGTGTTTTGCAGAAGAAAGAAAGCCTTTTAAAGATTTGAAATCACAAGAGGGTGAGTAAATGATAACAGAATTTTCTTTTTTGAGTAAACTACCCCTTTAAAGTAGAGCTATAAAACAGAAGATAGCATACAGTTTGTGAAACGGGGTGCCAAATTTTAGTTTAGTTTACTTTTTTCTCTGTGATACTCAGAGGAAAGGAAAACACACATACGATTCCCATGTATCTAGCACCATAACCTTGCTGCACGTCTGTTGTGTAATCTAATCATAGCTCTGTCTCATCCTACACTGCAGAGATAGCAGTGCTCTCACCATCTGAAAGAGAGGAGACATGAGGAGAGCAAAGTAAACTAATATTTGAAAGGGCTGGCCAAGAAAAAGAGAAGGATGGGAGAGAGAAATAGGGATGAAGCAGAGAGAGAGGGAATGGAAATATGGACAAATGAAAGCAGCAAATAGGCAAAGCAGTGAGGAAAAGTGAGAGAAGAATCAAAACCATTCTCATTTAGATTTCAGTTTCACCTTAGGTTTCAATTCCAATAACCTTTTTGTACTATTAATGAAACAACCACTTTTAATAATTAGTTAATATACTGGAAAAAAACACATAACCTAAATCTTCTTTAAGTATACACAACCACCAACAAATTCATAAAAATAATTTGAAAACCAATTTTGATTCCAAACCCTATCAAAAGGAGAAAATAACAAAAAGAAAGAAAAAAAACATACACAGGAGGACAAGAGATGGGTTCCTGTCCTTTTTGAAAGCTCTCAGCCTGGTCCTGTTTCTTGACCTTGAGTTCTGTGCTGACACCCCAGGAGCAGACGCTAACGTGGCTTGTGCAGATCAGCAATTCCCACATCACATCACTTAAAATCTGCTTCACGCTGACCCCAGCACAGTCCATGCAGCATCAATTCCCATAGCGCTCTGCTTAATACTGCTCCATCTCACTGACTCGTGTGCAGCTTGCTCCATCGAGTCCAAACATACAGAACTAAATGCTTTTCTATTTCAATGAGTTCAGAAAAGCCCAAATTGAGAAAACCGTACTAAAAGAATATCAATGAAAATGCTTTTATTGATTGGGAACAGAAATACCAGTTCGGCCATTTGCCAATCTCGGAACGAAATACTTGCAGCAGACACTGCTAACAGACGATTCAAATAGCTCAGAAAACATCATGCCTACAGCGAGAGTGAGCACCGAGACATGACCTGACAAAACTAGATACCATTGCAATCAACAAAGCTCCTATTATAATTAACTAAGCTCACTATTTTGCATTATGAATGAAGTTGCAAGCTTGCAGTTAAGACAGGCTTGCTAATTATAATGGGAGGAATCTGTTTTGAATGTTGGACATTGTTTACATTTGGCTAAATATCATTCTGGCACCTCTGAACTAGACAAGGTTTCAGTATTCTTCAGCTACAAGATCAGCAGACTCTGTTGCCATCTTTAAAAAACGCCTAAAAACGCATCTCTTCGGTCAACACGTCTCTGACTGATTTATCCTAATTCTTTTCCCTTTCCTTCTTTAAAAAAAATACTAACCTCACTATTCTAAGCTTTGTATACTGTGCTAGGCTTTAATGGACTAGTTTGATGCACTTATGTATTTTGTTGCCTATGTTGTTATAATTGCTTCCAATGTTTCCTCATCTGTAAGTCGCTTTGGATAAAAGCGTCTGCCAAATGACTAAATGTAAATGTATTTAAAAGTCCAGTTTTTCAAATTTAGCTGCATCTGGTGGTGAGGTCGCGTATTGCAACCAATGGCTTACTGCACCCCACAACCAATCCTTTTGAAGCACTATGGTGGCTGACACAGCACTAAGATGTTGTCAAGTTTGTTGTCACAGATATAATGTATTTACCAAACACCACTGTAAAGCATATGGTCCAACAGCAGTTTGAAACAACATGGCGAATTCCATGTAAGGGGACCCGCGGTGTATGTAGATAGAAATAGCTCATTCCGTTGGAGCTGATAGCCTTGCGGTTAAGTGCTCCGACATATAGCGCTGTTGCGCTCCGGGCGACCCGGGCTTGAGGTCCTTTCCCGATCTCACCCCCCCTCTCTCGCCCACTTCACTTCCTGTCCTCTCTACATAAGATAAATAAAGGCAAAAACGCCCCAAAATAAATCTTGAAAAAAAAAGAAATAGCTCATTCTAAGGCAATAAAAACAAAACCCTTCATTATGTTAGGTCCTTACACACCTCTGAAGTCATAGTTATGTACTGTATATTACAATATTTTGCATTTCTGTCAATAGATCCCACAAAATCTTGAATCTTTAAAGTTAAATACATCTCAATACGATAACAGTATAAATTTGCTCACACATAAAATTGCCCACACTTCTTTCAATCTACATTCCCACATTCCTTTTTCATTTAGTGAGCATACTTGCTTAAAAACACATTACAGGTTATATTGCCTTACGCTTAATTCTGTTTAGTGGCATACCTGGAAAGTCTAGAGCAACTGTTCTCTCCTCTCAGACGTGCCCTCAACCTTGCTTCGCCGATCTCTGTTCCTGTGTAATCGCTAAATAAAATGCAAAATAAAATGCACCCACGTTTCTGACGCATCCAGTGATAAGCTGGAGAAATTTTGCTTGGTTTATCAAAATTTGCATAGGCGGGTGGGTGGTTTTGAACCTGGGATCATTTATCTCATTTGTTGTGGTTTTTCTTAGGAAATATTATGTATATCGCACAACTGCAACATGATTCTACTTAAGTCCCCATTTTTATGAACTTTTATTGTGTCGAAAGAGCACGTATGCAAAATAAATGCAAGTCCACAGAAAGATGCAGAAATAAAGATCTTTGGTGCACTATTTCTTTAAGGCAAAAACAGGCTTGTGCAGTGACAAGATCACATTACATATTTACCAATAACAGCGAGAAAAATCCATGTTGGGACATGTTGTGCTAAATGTGGAGATCAAAGTTGATTTCTGTTTGGTTAAGACGCTTGAAGCAATGAATCAGCCTCCATGATGGTAGAAAAACTCCCCAAATCATGAATATTCAGAAGAGCTGAGGGGCAGAGTTTAGTAAGTTGGATCACACACGTTGTGGTTTGCACACAAAGTGAGCAGTGTAGGAAAACATATGACTAAAGGCTTTCAATCTATTGTTCGCTCAACTGCTTCTCCCTCGTTTTATCTCAGTTTTGCAAAATTAAACTGTTTTTAAAGAAATAAATAACTTAAAACACAACGCCTAGCCTCTCTCACTCTCTGTTAGCGTCATCACTCATGTCTAAATCTTTATTTCTCTGTGAGTTACCTCTTTTATCTTTCAAATTTTTAACACTCAATTTCTCTCTTCCCTCGTATATCTGTTTGTGGTGTATTGTAGTTGGTTTATTTGTTATGATGCATGGTGTCAGCTAAAGGAGATGATGAATGCTACATAAAGACTTTGAGCCTGGGGCTGTCCAACAGTAGTTTGCCACGTGCTTGCTTCCAAACGGAAACCATTTCCCCGTGCCCTCAGGGGTCACGCAAAATCATGTTACCGACCTAAAATGGCTCCCCCCTGAAGCTTTCTGCTACCCCCCAGAATACATCCAGTGCACCAGCGCTAATAAAACGAGCTCGCTTTCACAAAGTGAATCATTAGCCGTGAAACAACTGTATCAGAAAACCCCCATCTCCATCTTTTGCTATCTCTTCCTCATGCTCACTACTTGAGTCTAACTCTCAACTGACGCTTTGATCAAATTTGATCAAATTCTTGCTGATGCAATACCTTATTAGACTTATTATTAGACACAATATTAATGGGTTTGTAAGTTTATGGATGCCTTGTGTGTTTAATGACATTTAGAAATAATTCTAAAATGACATGAAACGTTGTTGCACTTATTGACACATACATACACGTGAGCTAATATTTACCACAACCGCCAAGACGAAATCACATATCTCTGTAATATCTCAGTTATTTCTCCTAGACATGAATAACGTCCTTCTTTCTTCTTCATTTCCCATGGTTCTCCATTGTCCTCTACAATTAAAAGCAAAATAAACCCATAAAAATACATTGGGTGAGCCAGTGCTGCATATCTTTACAACCCAGTGGGGCCACTGCATACTCAAGAGTAATTTTTCTTTCTCCAAAACCAATTTAGAAGCGGCATTATTAAGGATATCCAATCACATGGGTTATACCCGCCTAGGGCAGTGAGAAAGCTACAATCGTCCAGAGAACAAACAATTCAGGATGCAGGGTATGCATATGTTTAAACGACCCCCCAATGTGTGTTCGAACCGTGTGGCTTCAACCTGCTCGTGTTTAAATGATGGCACATATCTATGGCTGCAGACCGGGGAGGATGCAGGATTAGCCTGTGTTCTTAAAGGCTGAGGAAGATCACAGCCGTTTTCAAACTTCACCGACTTCTGCCTATTTTTGGAGTGGGCAGGTGTCAAACCAATATTCCCAATCATTTCTATGCATATAAGAACAAAACATTGTGGGTTTTAACATTGATGACATAATTAAACCCAATTTCACACTGTGATATATAAAATTATATTTGATTTGCATAATTCACCTCTAATTAGGGTTAAAAGCTCTGAGGAACAGCGTTTGCACTTTATGAGATATGAGTGGTGGGTAAACGGTAAACCCAAATGATATTGGCATCTACATGGGCTATTTCCCGTGGATGAGATAAGACGCTCTCTTCCTTCCTGCGCCCTTCTGTTCGCTGGTCTTGCTGGCCTTCTGCCACAGCATGCTTTACAGATAATCAATGAGGAGATCATGGCCGCCAGAGTCTGTCAGCGTGACTCAGCATTCGCCCATTTTAAGATTCTCAGTCAGGCTTTACTTTATGGTATCATATAAACTCAGCCTCACAGGAATCTACTTCCAGGATAACCTCACAACCAAGAAGGGAAACTTTTCAGACCAGACATTGACTATTATTCACACTTCTTTTAAGGTATCTTTCCATCTGCGAGGATGCCAGACAGGGCAAAGAATGAATGGTTTAGTGTCCTCTGTTAAAATTCAAAAGAGACCACCAAGCCATGCACAGCAGATAACTTCACAGTCTAGGACACCCACTCACTGACAAGTTAAAGAAACCGGTTCGTTCCAGAAGGCTGAATTTAGTAGCACAATAATTTATGGGAAAATAACAAGATAACATCATAGACAACATCATAGACAGCAGGACAATACCTCGCAGAATACTTTAATAAGCAACTCATTAAACACTACAAACATATATATATATATATATATATATATGTGTGTTTACTGAAGTTGGATTTAAATATAAAGCAGAACTTAAGGGCATTAACTGATAATTTTATATATATGAGACAGCTGTGTAAAAAAACACCATTCCAAATTTTCTAGATGTATTGTGGCCATTCCAGTGGCTGTTAAATTGATCAAAAATAAACCTCAGCGGTGACATAAAGTCATCCAACAGCAATGTGAAAGACACGTGTAAACTAAGGCTATCACCAAATATTACTTTTAAACTTCCTAAATAGATGTCTACATATTCCTGTGTATTGCTTAAAAGTGAATATGAACTTCTTTGTATTTAAGGTCTGAAAAAATATAGAGCATATTTTCTGTTATTTTGACCTGCTTCTCCAGCAAATTTGGGAGAAATATTGTTAATAGTCCACAGAAAGAAACAAAAATTGTAACTTTACCTAAACACCTACCTATAAACAGTAAATTCATTTCAAATTTGAAATGGCTTCCACAGCAGTATACTGTATATTATGTATTGATATGGCCTGAACACACAAATGCTTGCATGCATGCAGCATTCTGATTGGCTGAACAAAGGTTCTTACGGAAGATAAAAAAAATTGCGGCCTCTTTAAAGCACAAAAACAACACCCAACCCCAATCCTGTTGTAGACTTTTAGTCAGTAAATAATGGAAAAAATACCTTCAAAGCATGAAATCCTTTCTGGGAGTTTGGATAAAAGTTAAGTCATTTGCAGTCTATACACATTTTTATTAAATTATCATCGAAACCCAAAATATCACCTGAGAGCAAACACATACACAATGGAAACAATATTGTTGAAAAGGCTGGGCAAAGGCATTAATAAAAAACATAGTTATTTTGTCTTCAGTCCCTAAAAAAATGTACTTTGAATGAACAAGTTTTCAGCGTGTTTACTGTCTGACCTGCTGAATTGTTTGGCACTGCAGTGGACGTGTCAAGCTGCACAGAGGATTACTGGTCAGCGGTGGGCATGGCTTGAGCCCTCCGAGCCACTGCGGCACAACGGTTCTGCTGACCCTGCTGTTCTGCCAAACCCCTCACCCAGCATCACAATGAGCCTGTGCCAGGGTCCAAAATTCTAGGATTTAATCTTTAAAGAACAACAAAATCTTTGAGAATCTATATATTATTGGTCATTGCAGCATGGTGGTACCAAACATAGACACTGAGAATTTGAATACTGTTGAATACATCTTATGGAAGGTAATTTGGTATGTTAGATGGCTTGGGCGGAGCATCTGTTAACTCCTCCCCTTCAACTGTCAGTCTGCTCTCAATTCCATTTCAAAATGCAACGGCTGTTTTTATACATCCAATCAAATCACTGAGAAAGACCAAAGTTAAGGCCAGTGTTGTTTTCATTCGCAACGATCACAACTTCCGGTTCACAGGAACTTTAAGTACACTTTTTGAGTACTTGTACTTTACTTTACTTAGTATTATTTGAGTAACTGTGACTTTAACACAAATATAATACTTTAAACTCCACTACATTTATAAAAAAGGTCCAAAAGTAGAAAGTTGGTAGCGTGTTTGTGCTAAATCTTTCTGCCTTGCAGAACTTTTCCAATAAAAGATGAAAAAGGCACATGTTAAAGAGTGGTGTCATCGTCTGTGGGTTCAACTTTGCTTAGAATGAGCGCTATGAGTAGTCAAAGATCAAGACATTGTCATGAAAATGAGCGGCATAACGGCTAAACGGTAAATAAATATCACATACACCTTGAGCTACATGAAATTTCTTGAAATCGCATAGCCAGAGTTAAGGAAGTGTGCGGGCATGTTAAATTCTGATCTGCTGCTACAGCATTTAATTTAAAGCCATTTGGAAAATGAATTATGTTTTGACTGTAGTTTTTACTGGACTTTTTTTAGAGAACAAAAAAGTTCTATCTACAAAATCGAATTATAATTTGGTGCTTTACGGTTCTATCTGTAAGAGCCAATCAGCACTTTGAATGCACACAAGAGGACCAATCAGGATCAGATTTCTTTGTCATGTGACCGGACTCCTCAGTGACGGGAATATCTGAGGAAACCATGTTTAAAAGAAACCTCAAGGTTGACTGTTTATACTCTTGTCAATGAGAGCAGCTCAAATATTTTCTCTTTCTCTTATGCTAAATGTGAGTACGCCGTAAAGCTCTTAAACAAGTTGCTCACTTCAAAATTTGTCCCCATTGACTTCCCGTAGTAGGAACCATCAAAAATATATTAAATAATTTAATATAGATTTGGAAAATAAATAGAGTGGTATATTAAATAAAACATTTTAAATAACATGTAAAAAATTTACACTTTTCAAATATTCGTAATGGATAATAAATCTGTATTACAGGCAGTTTTCCAAAGGGTAACCAAATTGCTTCATTTTTATTTGCTTTTTATTTTGTGCTCTATGTCCATTTGTATGCAAACAATGAATCTTTAACTACTAAGCACAAAGTTGTATACAAGATATACAGACTGATATATTTACCTTTAAAAATGTAAATTTCTTTACAGGGAAGAAGATACATTTTTATTTCTTTAATACACTTAAGAGATATTCTCTATAGTACCGCTTTAAATGTATGTATTTGCACGTATAGGACATTTTTCTGTGTGTTGTGCACACTGTGCCCCATTAAAATAAATGGGTGCATGGAGCCTCTGCTGTGAACCACTCAGTGTATTCAGTAGGTTGCTTCAGAGGCATAAGGTATACCACAATAAAACAATTTACAACTGACAAAAAATACATTTACTTTTGTTCTTTTAAAAGCACGTACTTCTGTACTTTTACTTAAGTAAGAATCTGTCTTTATAATTTTTACTTGTAGTGGAGTAATAGTTGACCAGTAGTATCTGTACTTTCAGTCAAGTAAGGAAGGTTTGTGCTTCGTCCACCTCTGGATTTAAAAGGTCATGTCCTAGTTTAGGATCTTCTCAACAAGTCAGACTTCACTATACTCATCTCTGGATCAAGATGACATTGAGCATTGTTATTATTAAAAGTACACAGGTCAATCTAAATAATGACATTTCATTTCAGATTCGTATTTTAAATAATGGAAAAATTGAAACCAGCTCTGTCTTGGATTCATACACACAAACACGCAGAGAGAAACGCACAAACACTCCACAACAAACAGCACATCTCGCTCCCTCAGTGCCATGTAAATAGACTTCTGCATGGGGAGAGATGTTGTAGCTCTCATTGACTCATGCACAGCACACTTTCAATCTTCCTCTCCACTCAATGCTTCGGCTGCCATCCCCATAATCCTCTTACCGCCCGTGTCACACTGACATACATTCCCCCCCATCCCCGTCTCAGCATTGCCAATGCATGATCACAACTCCGTGGCCATAGCCAGTCAATTAATCAATGTTAATGTAATACCGGCCTCATCTCGCATCACGCCACTGATCGCTGCACATCGTCCGAATTGCTTTTGGAAACCCAAGGTCAGGACTTACAGGTTGCGATGCGTTTGTGTGTGTATACGGCAATTAAAATGGCAGGGAGAGGATGGTGTGGAGGACAAGGACAGGTGTGAGTTTGGAGGTGGATGGAAAGAGAACATGGGATTAATTGGAACATTATTGGATCACATGTCACAGGTGACAGAAAGAGCCAGGGAAACATTTGAACTGGGTAATCGATAGTGTAAAGGCCTGGAGGGCAAGGAAAGAAAACAGAACAGAATATAAACTTTTAAAATGATGTCTTGTGTATTTCATTTGGTTGGAATAGATACACCCTCATATACAATGAAAGGGCTATAAAATCCTATTAAAACACCAATCCATATTGCCCCTTAATAACATTATTCTGACACTGCTTTGTATTGGTTAGACTAGTATATTCCTGGATATTTTATGCTATTGGAAAGACTGGCCAAATGTATTCAAACCCTCCAAAATAAACACAGAGTTACAGTAGTGAAACGTCTCAAGTTGTATTCCATCTGTCTATTCTGCTGAAGATGATCCCATTCACAGACACTCTCCTGCACAAATCCTGACGTGCCCGGATTGCATTTTTTACGGCAGCTGATGCGGCCTGTGGATTCCAAGGCTGTTTTTTTTGTCTGGCACATATCTGACATAATTCTCACTGTATCGAATTCTCACGTCTAATCCATTTGCTTCTATTTTCAGAGCCGATAGATAAAAACAAGAGGTAGAAAATGTTGGGACACATTTTAACTGGAGTAATGACTATAATGCCAGATGAAAACAGGGGAAACAGTAGGATGCAGAAGTGAATGCAGGGATATAGGAGAAAAGGCACAAATGAGCTCAAAAACTGCAAATAAAACAAGTTCATATTAACTTCAAGAAATACAACAGTAATATTTGGATGGCCATAATACATTTAGAAAAGCTAAATAAATAAACATTTGAAATGGTCTCTTATTTTTTTCCAGTGGCTGTACGTTTGCATTTCATAATAACTGTATTAGATCCAGCAAAAATGAGTTTCATACAACCAAAAGATAGATTCTGCCATTTACTTTATAATCCAAACAATTGTTTAGAGATGGCTAGTGTGGCGAGCAGGGTGGGACAAGAGCCGTGGGGGAACGGCACAAGGCTGGTGACGTGAGTGATAACGAGCTGCACGTGCACCAGCCTCGCATCTCTCACGGAGGAGCTCCGGAAGTACAATAGAGGAGCGACAACAGGGAAGGGTGAGAGAGGACCAGCCCTGGAGTTTATGTTGTGTTTTTGTGTGGCTGGCAGTCGACCACTTTCGTTTTATTGTTTGTTTTTGATATATTAAAAGTCTATGTTACGTTTACCGGTTCCCGCCACCTTCCTTCCTTCCTTGAACTTTGTAACAGCTAGTTTCATGGAATGATGCACCATAGTGAAATCATTGACTATTGTGTTTAAGACTCTTAGAATAATTTGTCACAACGTGACTTTTAAATGATCTCAGGGCGAACAGAATTGTGTTTTAAGATTGTTCACCATTGACTCAGTTTATGTTGTCAGGGGGCCATTGAGGTTGAGACTTAAAGTGGTTAAGTGGACAAGGGTGATTGGGTGAGACGGGGTGAGAGGGAGGGGTAATGGGGGGATGAAGCAATTGTAGACATGACATCACTCTTTTATTTACAACCCCCCTTAGATCTCTACAAAAATTGCCTGGCCCTTCCATCCTCGCTTTACCAAGCCTCCCTCCTCCCTTTCCCAATCACCCCTCCTTTTTTCTTTTAGGATACATTTTCTGTCATAGTTTATCATAGTCACATGGTCCATCTAATGTGAAGAGACAGCCAGCTTTACTGATACAGACGGGGCCATTTTGGTTGAACTGACCCCGGCCTGTGTGTGAGTTATATGTAGCACATGGCCGACGGCTTTGAAGCTTTGCTTTCACAACAGCACTGGTGATCGTCTCTCCATCCACACAGACATAACTCACCCTTCCAAAACCTCAGGGTCAAAGAAGGGTAAGAGGTTCCAATGGTTGCATTTATTATGATAGCATAACAACCCATTATGCAACCGACAGTAGCTGTCGTACGCATCAACACCAGATCTGAGACCCTGTCACACTTCTAGTGCTTTAGTGTGCTAGACTTTCAGAATTCCTTGACATTTCGAAATGAGATCAAGTGAAGTGTCATCTGTGACAGAAATGGAAAAAGATGGAACAAAGAAGGACCAATGTTTGTTAAAGACAGAAGCTTTTAAGCCATGTTCCATTTTTTTGTATATGCATAGAACCTAATATAGCAAAGCAGATACAGTGAAAAACAGAAAATAAACGTTTCTAGTATTGCTCACTCTGTGTCACAGAGATTTATAATGTTATGTCAATGTTATGTCAATTGTCAAATGTGTGACTTTGTTAAAAGTATGTACATTTGTTTTCTATAAGTCCATATCAACAGTGTGTTTATTTGTGTGCAGAAATGAGGGCGAGAGAGAGACAGAGATAGGGTGATGAGAGTAAAAAGAAGGAGAAAAAGAATGAGGTAACGACAAAAGGAGAGAGAAAGCATGGAGCCTGAATTCTCTGGCTCATTCCATTTGCATCAGTGATTTAGCAGCCTTTCCAAAGCCTGCGACAACCATGCTCTCATTAATTAAAGTTCCCAGTTCTCCCCCCACATCTGCACGCACTGGGCACTGCGGACTTATTCTAAATAAATTTCTACATAGCCATAAAACCTGTCCCTCAGGATTATCCCTCAAAACCCACCACTCTGTGTCTCCTTTCTCTCTTGAGCTCCCTCCCTCTCTTTCTTTCTTCTTCAGACTCATCTCAAACTTTCTCTATAGTTTTTCCTTTTGATCAAAACAGAGGGAAATTTTAAGGAAACTTAATGGCGTTCTGAGCTGTGGTTCATTAAAACATCAACTTTGTCAGTGTTTCTTGTAAAATCCTGGAGAAATGAACACACACACACACACACAAATAAGATGATTGTTGTCAGATATTAAAGCTACATTAGAGTAGTTGAATAGAGTAGTTAAGACAGTTTTGGTAATCGTGATGACTAATGTTTGACATAGTTAGGCACTACGCTGAAAAGAGGAGAGATCTGAGAAAAAGGAGCACTATCAAAAGTGAAAATGATAGTCTCCATTTGCTATCAATTGATGTATGTTTTCTGGTGAAAAGTCGGTTCAAAGTTTTTTAATATGGTATATAGTATAGCAGTAATTAACCAGTAACCCACTGCTTTCCGATGTTTAATGCTTTTAGAAAAGTGGAATATCGGTAGCAAGGCCACGCAACCCTAATGCTACAAAAGTGGCAAAGTGATGGCTAAGAACACGTCTCAACAAATCAGAATCAAGGACCAGAACTGTCCATTTTGTAATAGTTGTTTTAATTGGAACTACTGAAATATATAAACATGTTTATTAGAAGGGGCAATTACATTTACATTTTGTCATTTATCAGACGCTTTTATCCAAAGCGATAACAATGGATAAACAATGGAAGCAATTGAAACAACATGAGGACAACAAAAAGCACAAGTGCATGAAACCTGTTCTCATATAGCCTACCACACTATACAGAGCTAGGTTTATTTGTTTATATTATTAGAAGGGTGTTTCCAGATTCTTTTGCCCATACAGTGTATATTAAGGAGATCTCATTTGTATTTTTTTCATTTGATAATATTCACTTCTTCCTCTAAGACGTTCTCTGTTCTCCTTCGTGGATCAACAGACGCTGCCAACCAGACAACCAATTGGTCACCGTACCCTCTCACCATTAAGCATCTGTGTGTGTGTGTTGACATGTTTGCTGTGAGAAGACTTTAAAATTGATGGTTAGGAAATTTAGAGCAGCTGACATATGGGTCCAAGGAGACAGAAGAACGTTTCTAACCCCTCACCTCACTGCTCCCCAAGCCACCAGATCAGCATTTTACAAGAGGACACACACACACTTATATACAATATAATACATAGTACAATTTTGCAGGTATATGACCTCAGCATGTTTGCCTACACCCATATGTATATTTTCAAAAATTTTGTCTCCGTCTATTGTTGTAAGTACGAGTAAAAAGACAGAGAGGGAATTTTAAAATGCATCCGGGGAGAAAACTGCAATGGCAGGCTTTTTGTTCAGTCCCCATGGGGTAGAAATCACAAATGAGTCAGCAGCCAGTCGGATTTACAGCACATTGATTAAATTAGCATTCGTGCAGCAGCAGAATATCAACTCATTCGACCAGCCTTGTCCTACCACCCTCACACACACCAGCTCAACCTGGGCTGACTGCCGTGAGTCACACAGCCAGGTTCACCAGTCCGATTTTCTTTCTTTCCTGGCCATCAGCATCAGCCCCCATCCATGACCTAAGAATTATTTATTTCCTCATGACAGGCAGCAGAAATGGACTCTGTAGCAAAGTAAATAAAAAAGGACCTTAAGGAGACAGATGCCAGAAATGTATCTCTTTTGTAGGTCAGCGTCCAAGACCAGGCTATGGATGAAATCAAATATTGACCCGCCGTGGTGGAAGATAAGCCCGACTCTGAGAGAAGGCCTGAGGGTAAAACCCAACTCACTGACCTGCTTCTCCGTGATATATGCTGTGCCAATTAGAGTTCTGCTCAATTAATTTGTCAGGGGAAATTGGATCAATTAGCAGGGAAAAATAACAACATACTTTTCTTTTTTATTCCACTGATCAAGAATCCCTTTCTTTTCCTCCTGTGATAGAAAAGTAAACAGAAATCTAAACTGCCCTGATAGCTTTTCTTAAAGCAGTATTTATTTATGAATATCGACTCAATTAGCGAAAGCCCTTCGCAGAGATAGCCTGTAGTGTACAACAGCAAAGTCCTTGTTTGAATAGAGTTTAAGAGATTATTACTGGAGAAGTGCTTTGTGTTTGGTGGTCCCATAAGGAAAGGAAGAAAATAAAAGGGTTGAGATTGATAAAAGGAAATGAGTGGCTGAAATAAAAAAACAAACTATTTTAGCTAATTTGTATGAATTTGTACAATCTCATTCATACATTTGAGTAGGATTTGCTTTTGCTTCAGTGGCGTTTAGACACTTAGTTTTAGAGGCTGGGCTTCAGCATGTTTTTTTATTCTTTATGATTCACAACGTACAAATGAATGCAAATTATCCACCCAGAATAAAAGTTGCGAATTCCTGTGAGATGAGGTTGGACGATATACATTTCAATGAACATTGTAATGTTTTGTAAGCGCCACAGACCCATACAGTTACACTCTCCGGGAACTCAACATCCAGAATAAAACCATTAAGCAAAATCTAAATACAAAAACATAAACCCTAAGAAAGGCTTGTTAGCCGCAACATGTTGGTGAATAGCGTTTGGTTTTGAACTTTGATGCTCAAAATGGAATAAAGGCTTTATACACAGTATTTTGCAAAATCTTAAAATAGCTTCAATACCATGAGTCAATACAAGCTCAAATTCATCAATGAATTTGCCACTTTTCTTTAAAATAATGTAAATGAAGCGTTTAACATAATAGTGTTTAAATGGCAAGATTCAGATTCACTGCGACTCTTCGCAAAGACTGTGATCTGTTGAGCTGTTGAGAAGGCGGAAGGATTTGGGCAATGTTACCAATCAGACCTATCCCAACCTCCACTAATCCAGGGTGGATTTAAAGGCTGTTGCATTTCAGGATTCGTTCCAGACAAATACACGCTGCCCCGATCGGCCCTTTGTAGATAACACACCTTACAGGGGCAGACTGGATTTAAAATTCAAAATAGATCTGTTTAATTCCTTTATCTTCAAATTTACTTGAACAGCCGTTTTTTTTGCTTGTCATTAGAATAACAGCTTGCTCCTCCCAAAATGCAGAACTCAATTCAGACCTCAGAACTGTGATTAAATAACATCTGAGCCAGGCTTTCATTCACAGCGGATATGCTGTATCTCTCAGCATGTCACTAGTGTCCAGTTTTAAAATGGATTACACTGCCAAAACCAATTAATTCACATTCATGACGTCGTTGCTGGAATTGCATTTTTTTTTTGTTTAGGACATTTACAACCAATCCGAACATAAAAGACTTAAGCCAGAATCAGTGGCGATTCATGAAGTGAGGCGCTGGGATGCGGCTCACATTGGCTATTGATTTTAATGTCTTCTGCAGATGAAGCTCCTGGCATGAATCTTCACACATAACTGAGGTGGCGCTCGATGATCTCTAATGTTCGCATAACAGTCAGGCAAAATGGATTTTGGATAAACGTTATGAGGCTTGCTGTCAATAAAGAGCCTCGTTTCTGAATTTTGTTTTGTCTAAATGTCTGACTTGGTAACTGATTGATGTCTCGGCTGTTTGCTTTTTTCTCTACTGCCTTTATCCTTGCTGACCCGAGGAAGTGTGGCTCAGCTGTTGAGGTTCAGGCATGAGGCGGGAGGCGGGAGGACAGGTGTGGACCCAGCTGCCAAAGGCACATATGTTGGATGGATTCTGTAGGGCACTGTGATGGCACACAGGGGCTAAGTTGGACCTTGCTCTGAAAATGACTGGCAGGGCATCAAAAATGACGCATCACAAATGCAAAGTCACACCACCATGGTTTTAAACACATTTTCTCCTGCAAACAGACAAACACATGAGTACTAAGGAAACACAGCAAATCGAACTTGTGGGATGCTGTTTAATACAGCCCGATGTATTAAATGGGTAGTTCAACGAAAAATTTAAACTCTTAATTTACTTACCCATTTACTTACCATGTAGAGATAGTTTAACTATCCTTTAAAGTCCTGCTTCTGAGGCTCCTTTCTCATATCTGTCTTCATTGGTGAATACCAGGCTGGATCAAACCTGCTGGCCTAATCAGGGTGCTGACAGAGCAGACAGGGTAATGGTCAAGGTCTAGTGCAGATCTATTGAATATTGCGCATTCAGGCGAGACCCTAACTAAATCTCTTGCACCAGGGATTTGGGGGAAATTTCCCTGCAGCGCAGGAGCCTCGTTCATCATTCTGCAGGTGATAAGCAATGTAGGCGTCACCAGAATAACAGTTAGATGGGCTTAGGGAGACCGAACCTTAATATCCATCGATTCCCTTAGCTCCTAGTGTTCATTATTTCAGCAGTGGGGTGTCATCACCTTTTATGAAACCAACACTTTTTTTCATCTTGGCTCGACTACAGATCCTTATGCAAATACATTCGTTTAGTATGCAGGTATCATAATGATGCTGTGAATATCAATCAGAGCTTCAGACAGCCAAAAGTAGCAGTGGTGCTTTACTCTGTGAAAGAACATGGGCATCCTTCATATTCTGATGGCAGGTAAATTGACAGTTTTACTACACCTTCCCCCACCCCTTGGTCCATCTCTGTGTTAGCATGCTCCTCAAACCACACAATACCTCATTTTTGAGTTAGGTTCTTCTCTTCAGCCTCACCAATTCCATCCGGTCCTAATGTCTGTTCTGCATCCTGTACCAGATGTGCCTTAATGTGGTTATTGCCATAACAACGCCTAGAGCATACCATCTCTGCCCAATGTCAACAGTCGATATACTCTTCTCTGTACCCCGTGTTATTGCTTCTGAAAGGCCCATATTCCTGACCCTGCCTGTAACGCAATTAAAAAACCCACATTAGGCCAAACGAAGAAGAGCCTGATTCGATTAAGAGGAAGCCGATGAAGGCCAAAGGCTTTCAGCAAGCACACAATCTTGGTTTTGTCACTTCTATAAGGTTTAAGGTCAGAGAGGATTTGGAATAGAGAAAGGAGGCATATATAATGCATACGAGTGGAAATTTTTTTATTTGGGAAGGACTTTGACCCTTGTGGTTGGGATTGGATGATAGGAGGCATAAGTGGGAAGTTGCAGGATAGCTGGCTAAAGGTCAAGGACGGGAGGATTATTGGGCCCCGCTTGTGAAGTTGTAAAAGAGGATTTATTGGTAGGGTCACACTTGGACTAATCCGCCCTGCTTAAAACTTACCTTTGATCAATATATTTCAGCAGAATGTCTGAACAATAGAGCTCGTGAGATGGACAGTGTGTGTGTCTTCGTTCACCCCTCTAGAGTGCCATTTCCCCAATCTCACCTGTGAAGGGGGAATAAAATAAGATTCTGGATATGGGTAAATGGAAAAAGAAAATCCATTTATTTAGAGTGGCCTGAAGGCTAGTAGCACAACTACACCGTCTCTCTCTCTCTCCCTAGCCGGACAGGAAAAAAGCTCACATCCCCCCACCGCGATCACTCTGGAACTCAGTTCCATCTACCAGACTTGCACACACACTTTAACCCTTGACTTTCTGTCTCCCTCACCCCTGAAAGCAGCTTTGCGTATCCCTTTACTCCGCACCATGACTAAATCCAGGGGCCAGAGATCAGCTTTTTTACCGACCAAGAAGAAATTCACCTGTCAAGGTGCCTTTATACCAGCTGAGTTTAAGCCCCGGGGCACCTGCACAGCTACAACACTGTCAAAGTTGCCTTTTCTATTAATGTAGCACGACCCAGTGGTATGTCTGTCCATACCCCTCGCCCTCTGGGAGAAGTTGGACGCTCTGATCGCACACAGAAAGCAGGACTGGTGATGATTCGTGCCTCTATTATCAGTTTCTGTCAAGAAGGTACAGGAGCTTTTCTCAACCTATGTCCACCTGAGGGGAATGACTACGTCCTGTCAGAGAGTTGACTTCTATTTCCCTGTCTTTATCTCACTGGTGCTTGGCTGACTGAGATGATCTCGCTCTCGCTCTCATTCTCTATTTCTCCATTAAATCCACAGAGCTCAACATCTCCCACGTGTCTTTTCAGGGGACAGGGGCTTGGAGGTATTTGATATAATTCTGGTATCCTGACCAAATAAGATAAGGGAGTCAGCACACACGCTCATCAAGAGCCAAGCCCTATCAAATATTCATAGGCCTTGACGGACCCTACAGTAAAATGGCCAATTTGCCATAACGGCACACTGAAGCAGACAGATATGTTCCAGCCTTCTGGATATCCACGAGGGGTCTGCAGGAGAGGGCAAGCCACCTCGAGACGAAACTTGAAAAGTCGTTTTGGTGGCTGTGGATGGTGATGCTGGTGTGGACGACAACCATGGGGGCATGCTGAGCAGAGCAGGGAGAGGAGGAGATGATTTGAAGATAGTGGAAGTGAGTGAGAGAGAGACAGAGAAGAAAAGGATTAGAGGAGGGAATGGTCAGCGGCAGCAGGCTTTAGCAGAGCACTGATATTTCCAGGCACGACTTAGAGCCTCCAGCCTCTCATTGATACAGAAATACAGCACTGCCAGCACTGTCACATACTCTCTAATCTGAAATATAGGTACAATTTAAATGATCAGAATGCATAGCATTTTGAAAACGACACAGCCAGAATATTTCGAATTATATTATCTTCATTAATCATCCTGTACTGTAATTGTTCGGCTACCAACATTCTTCAAAATATCCTCTTTTGTGTTGTGCAAAAGAAACTCATATAGGTGTGTAATAAACCCATTAAATGCATTCCAAAGATCACTTTCTTGATCAGTAACGTTGTAACAAAGATCCATAAAAGGATGTAAGAAGGCGGGAACCAGCGAATGTAAAACAAGCTTTTAATTAATGAAACAAACAATAAAACGAACTTAAAACAACACTAAAACACACCATAAAGCCCAGGCCTGGTCCTCTCTCGTCGTACCCTCCTGTCGCTCATCTCTTGTGCTTCCTGAGCTCCTCCGTGAGAGATGCGAGACCGGTGCACGCACAGCTCACACTTGTTATCACTCACGTGACCAACCTCGCGCCTTTCCCTCGCGGCTCTCGTCCCGCCCTGCTTACCACAATGTGATATAAATTAAATAGTCTTGTTTTTGGAGAACATTCAATCAAATTTAAATAGGTCTGTTTATTCCTTGCAAATCATAATAAATATCCTAAGACATAAAAATAGGTAAGATGTATTGTTTATTCTAATAGGACTAAGGGAAGCTTTTATTCGGATTATGTTACAGTTCTTTTTAGATCATTTTAGATGTAGAAATATAAAATGCCAAACATTTCTTGAATTTTTGAAACGCTATCGATTGCCTCCAAATGCAATCAGAAACTGATGGGGTTCTGTATTGTCAAGATGTATTTACATAACATTGTAATATTTCCCAATACTTACTGTACACTAAAAAGTAACTTTCTATTACAAGTGAAGCATACAGAATATATGGACTGCGATTCAGGCAAAAAAGCAAAACCTCCTGTTTTTGTAACAAAAGAATTAACCCTTTGGGTTAATTTATTATTCAAGTTGCCTTTATGCTTTTCAAGGTTTACATCATGTAGCTTGAGATATATTGCAACATATGAACTTGAAATTGATGCAAAACATAAACCATCTCTTACAACTGTTTAAATCACTTTAGTACATGTTGTCAAGTTTAGTGCTAAAACAATCCTTGAGATATAAGAGGCTATTTGTGACGCACTAAGAATGATTGAGACATAAACAGTCAATGCACTTACACCAGGGAGTCTATAGGCAGAGCTGGAGAATTATCGGCACAGGAGTGAAGCACGGCCCATCGGTATAACTCAGTCTGCCTCTCTGGTGTGTCTGTCTTTACTGCAGCAAAGCCTTCAACAGTTCCACTCCCCATGCACAGGTGCACATCATTGCCAAAATAGCCTCAGCGGTGCTGGCTAAAATTGATAAATTGTTGTGGGATTTTTCCTTTTCTTATTGACGCAATATATATTCCAATAGCTACACTATAGTCTTTAAGATTCTTTGCCTGGGGAAAGAGAAGGAGAGAAAGAGAGAGAGGGTTGTGTTAATACATTACCAGACTGAAGTAATTCACCAGAGTGTTCATAAAACAAGTGCTCATAAAACACACTTCCGTCAGACAGAAGCAACTTCTCACAGGGAGCGCCAAGAACTGAAGGCATTGTGGGGCCGGGGCAATGGGGGCAACATGAAGTAGACTCTAGATATTTGTTCACTTCACTTGGCAAAATGTGTTCATTCATTTTGGGAAGAAACACATACCGCGGTATCATCTTATGAATGTACAGACACACTTCCAAGTTATCCACACACCTAGCTCGCACATGGATGCAGCATCACTGGCCAGACTGGGGAAATTGGGAGAGAGAGAGAGAGAGAGAGAGAGAGAGAGAGAGAGAGAGAGAGAGAGAGAGAGAGAGAGATTGAAACATAAATAGAACAATTTAAATCTGCTCATGTTAATGGCAAAAAAGTGATGAGAGCATGGAGTGAACTCTGTGATCCCTTTGATAGATTTATATGATGTTACAGCGTAATTTATCTTAAAGAGCAACACACTAAATGAACAGAAGTGTGTGATTTATGAGCGTGGCCTTGTAGTGATGTGTGTGTGTGTGCACACGTCTGATTGCCTCATGCAGAGAGACAAGATTTAGATGTTAGCTTCATCTTTAAGCTGCATTTTAATTAGTTCAATTCACATTTACATATCAAGACTGCAGCTTCCATACACAAAATACAAAATATTGTATTATTTCTGTGCGTCTGCTTTAATACATCTTATTGATTTCTCCACACATTGAAAAGGGAAGTACAGTGGCCCTGAAACATATTTGGACATGCTTAAAAATGTTCATCACATTAGATAACAATGTAAAATGAGCAAATTAATAATAAGAAGCATCCGCTGACAATATTCAGAAATCTGACATTAGTGAAACATTAAAGAGTTACACTACGCACAAATGAATTGAAATAGTTGAGACAGTAATTAAATCAGTTTTCCGGGCATACTGAATCCAAACATTATTTGAGAAATATCCTATGATGCAGGAACCTTCTATAGGGCAAAAAATTGAAAGACCATTTCAAAATCATTTTCTTTTGGTCTGAATTCACCATTAATAGGTATATGTAGGTACAATTATAATTTTTGCTTCATTCTGTGAACTTCTTAAAATATTTCCCTCAATTAAATAAAAATATTCTAATCTAAAATCAATTTACATGTATTTACAGAAAATGAAAAGTGGAGAAACAGATCAAAATAACAGAAAGCTGCTCTGTATTGTTTCAGGCCTTAAATACTGCAAAAAAACTAAGTTCATATTCACTTTTGAGCAACAGTAATATTGGAACATATTAGGAAAATTTTTGTTACAATCAACATTTTTATCCCAGTTTTTATGTGTCTTGTCATGCTGTCAGTCTTTCACAGTGTTGAATTCATCAGACACTGGACTGGAATGGTTACAATGCATCTAGAAATACTGATGAAATTAGTCTCTTAATATTTTTGTATCTGTTGATCTATCTATCTTTCTCTCTGTGTGTATAACTTGTGAAAGACTGTACTTATGGTTATTAGAGAGCAACAAAGTCTCACAGGTTATGCAGCTCATCGATCTTAAAGACCATAGAGTCGGGTGCCAATTTCACCTCCGAGTTACCACCAGACCATCCATTACCCATAAATGTTTGCGTGGGCAATTGTGCAGCCATCACACCTACAGCCACTTTACAGCAGACCAGCCAGCATTAATTGAGGTATTGAGAGAACGTCATTACCGTGGCAATAACTCACCGGCGTAAATGATGGCGGCAAAAATAGCCGTGCCTCATTAGCCCCATATCTCATTGCTTAACAAACATGTAATTGAGTGCAAATGTTTTTGCCTATTGATGGGTCCATTTCCAGCTCTGAGCTCAGACCCGACCTGATAAAGCAGAAACTAAATTACACTAGGACAACATGGCTAAAATTTATTTTCCAACCTTAAAATAAGTCACTTTATTTTCTTTGAATCCATATGTCTTTATCGCATTCTGTCAGGGTTGAATTTATAATTAACTTGTATGCATGTAATCGCGTCGTAATAACTATAATGGTCTAAGGATGTCTGTTCAAATTGGCTTCAAATAGAGCCATGAATCTAGCAAAACTGCTGCCAAATGGTCCAGAGGCCCTGGCAGATGCAACCCATTTAAAAGCACATTTCTGTCTGTCTGTGAGAGGACCGCGACTAGCGGTTGGGACCCCGCATACCATCTTCAATGTTTATTTGGTCTCCATTATCTTTTATTTGCAGACTGATGCTTTCTCTTGGCAAGAGATCAGCTGTAATTCAGCATCATAGAGGCAGTGAGGGAATGAGAACCAGCAGAAGAGCCTGCTGTTGCCCAATGAGAGGCACGGTAGAATGGATGAATCATAGTATGGTCTGCTGGGCTATGAAGTGTGTGTTTTTGTTTCTGTAGAGAATTTTAGCCACTTTGATGTGACCCACTAACCCTACTGTTTAGAATATAATATTGTTCCCTTTGATTCATGATACACATTTCACATGTTTATTCTTCTGGTGTTTGATATAAAAAGATGTACTAATGCTAAGAGATAGAAATAAAATCTATTACTAAGAGAAACAATTATCCAAACATTAATAACAAAGAACATTTTATTTTAATTTAAATGATACAATACTAATACAAGTTATGTTACCTCTTATAGATAGTTTTGTTGGACATTAGGTTCGGACCACAAAGCATACGCAGTAACGTTTGTTTATGTTGTTGCTTTGAAACCATTTATATAAATTATATAACAACAAAGTTAATTGATACATATTACATAGTATTTTCATGACTCATTTTTTATTCCAGACATGATAATAGTGTCCTAGAGGTACACAATACCATTAAATTTACGAAGCAAACAGTTCACAATTAAATTAAGCCAAAATTAAGCTCTAGTAAAATCAAAATGTCAATGTAAGTAAAATGAGTTTTATTTCCGACATTGCATATCTTGTAGACAAGCGTCACAATGCCAGTAAAAGCTCAAATAAACCATGATATTCCAGTCAACAATTCTACCATTGGTCAGCTGCGTTTCTTTTCATTTCATTGCATTGTGAACTTTAGTTTGCTTTGTAAATTGCTGCGCCGCTCTGGGCTACCGTAGATATGACATTTACCACACATTCATTCACTGAGAGCATGAAAAGGACCAGAGAGGAGAGATGAATGATAGAGAGCGAGCAAAAAGAGCAAACAATCCCAAGACATTAATGGAAACCAGTCAGATTCTCGCATTTAAGATATGCAAATGACTGCAATGTCATAGTGAGGCACTTGACAACATGTTATTACATCTCAATAGGCAAACAAAACAAGACAGAGAGAGATTAGACTAAAGAAAACGAGGGATATGCAGGGAGAATAAACAGACAACATACAGAAAGACTATCTGTTTGTGCTTTGCATTACAAACACTGACCAAACAATACAAAGCCACAAAGTCCACTCAAAGCCAAAACCCATTTAAAATCTCTTTTATGAAGATGTAGAGATGTGCATGTTCTTATTTGTATTCTACATTTAAACATCACTAAGCATTACAACAAAGCACTTTATCTAAAATGAATAAAAAAGAAGTGCACAGAGATAAGGAAACATTTAAAACTGCAGGGAAAATATACTGAGCTGTAAACATGCAGATTCAGTGACAGAGAGAAGCTAAAAAACTTTAAAGACCAAGTGCTCTGGTGCTGAACGGCTCAATGCCTCGTGGGTCGACCAGTTGCCTGGGAGACAAGCATCTAAGGGGGACGGCAGGGGGGACAGAGCAGCGCCAATAATGGAGCTCCAGCACCTGCCAAAAGCTTAAATTAGAAAGAAATGCTGCAGCCAAATCCAGCCATGGAGAAAGGTCACAGGGAAAACGTTCCAGCACGAATGGAGAAGGTGCTGCGACCCAAGAGCGTCTTAGATCTCCCTAACCTGATAATGCTGAAATGGATGGGACAGCGCACACAAAAGGACAATCTGCTGTATCGAGCCACTTGCTTTCAGCCCTGTGTTTAACCCCTCTCAGTAATGCAGACGCTAGGCGGAGCTACACAAAATGTCAAACGGTAATAGATGGGAGAAATTTACTCTAGAAATAAATAAATGTGCTGTAGATTTGCTGGTCATTCACCAAAGGTCAATGGAAAATATTAAATACCAGGCAATGAAAAGGTACGGTAAAGAGAGGAGATTGTGTAATCAGTACTGGAGAGCGTCCTCATTTTAAATGATGGCTTGACGTTTATTAGGTGCTAAATGAATCAGATAATTAATTGAGGCATCTTAATCGCTTTGGAATTACAAATAAGATTTTATAGCACAATGATTCTGAATATAGCTAGTGAGAAACATGATGATGGTTTAAGGAAGCATTTATAAGGTATTTCTTAATCTATGTGAAAGAGGAATTATGTTTAATAAAGTATAAAATAAACTGTGCATAATCTGTATATCGTTACAAAGTACCTGGAAAAAAGTGTGAGAAAGCATGACCACAAGAAGAACTGAGCACAAACTCACAGCTGGAAGCTAGCCAACAATGTTCCTCTTTAACAAAAGTATGGGGTGTAAATTTCTACAGCTCAGAGTTAAAGGGACAGTTTACACAAAAATGAAAACTCATGACTTCCATTGTTTTGAAACTAAACCATTGAGACATTTCTCAAAATATCAAAGCTATCCCTTTAATAACCAAACATTACACTCTAAGTGATGTCAAGGAAAAATACATTTATGACACGGTGGGCAAACGTATTTCAACCTAATGTTTTTTTATCAATAACATTTTGATTTTGCATCTAAATGTGGACAGGGCATTTAACCAGGGCATGGGTGGTCTGAAGGCTTCTGGCTGTTTGTTTGGGTTCCTTGAGGAAATGTGTTGTTCTGATTAAACTCATTATTGTAGTTGTAAACTGCCAGAGCTGAATGTTCTCAGTATTGATCGTCAGCTGAGTAAAGGTTTGCTCTAGCACCCTCAGGGCTTTAGTCCAAGATTACTATTGCCCACAAATGCTCTTTGTCTCCGTTTCTTATCCTCTGTGAGTGTTTAACTGACCATCACAGCAGCTGAAAAAATTTACCGCTGACCCTCCTTACCATCTCTCTCCCATCAGAAAACCGGCTCTATATCACTCAGGGTTATGTGCCTGACCTCTGGCGACGTTGTGCGAGGTTGACATGGATGATCTAGGTCTTCACGGACAATTAGCAAGAGGCTACTTGACGGACTGTTTTCATCGGCTTCTTCTGGAAGGATAACAGAAGATCTGACTGTGGTCTTAAAGGAGGTGTGAAGGCAGAAGGAGAGGGCATGCTGAGGGGGGCACAGCGGGTGGACAAAAATAAGTCACTACCATCCCCAGGCATCCACAAGTGAAGCAGGATCTAATATTGGCCTTCAAGTCACGATTGCATCGTAAAGCATCTCCTGCATTCTTAAAATTGGTCCTTCCTCTGGAAAACCTTTGCCTCTCATTTAGGTGGCATCTGTGATGTGGAGCATCCTCCTTAAGCACTTGAAATGAAGATCAGCTGGCGTCCAGCTGAGAGCAAGACCATCGGGGTTTTGGCAGTGCATCAGCTCTCCTGGGATGGTTCTGCCATAAATGGCAATTTAGGATCTTTCATTAATTCTTACTCTGTTACTTAATGGTTGCATTGAGTGAAGTAGTGTGTAGACTTATTGGGACAGCAGTTCCCATTCACTTACATTGCATGGACACAAAACAAATGCAAGTCAATGGATACTGCCACTGTTCAGTTACCAACATTCTTCATATTATCATATTATTTTTGTAAATGATGATAGAATTAAAATGTTTGGGTGAACTATCCCTTTATTAAGCATTTTCTACTATAGTCAATGTCATGTGTTTTACCAAATAAATAAATTACCCTCATGTTCCATTTTGTTTCATGATGACCAGCTAACTGAACATTTACCTGGATTCACAGATATGTCGACTAACAACATTTTTATGACAACATCAAAGTTTTATGACGTCACAGGTAATGAACATCATATTCGGAGGTTGGCTATCTTTGTATCCAAGACTCTAGCTCCCTATAGAGCCTGTATCTTTTTAAAGTGTTCCTTGTGGGAGTGAACCTCAACTCCACGCATGGGCAGTGACTGGCGCCACCAGTCTGCAAGCCTAACAAGGTCCCACAGGTCATAAAACATACGGGGCGTGAAAATGATTGGGTGGTTGAGGGAGTAAGAATAACTCTAGTTGTAAATCTGAAGTACAGCATAAAGGAGATCAAAGACAATGGTGTTTGGTTGTTTAATTATTAGCAATACTCTGTTGGATCTTTTAGGTTTTGCCTGTAGAGCTCTGAGCTTTGCTAAACACAAAAGGAATTGAGTAAAAGCCTAATTTGCAATTTGTGTTAGAGTCTTCATTGATGTGCAAAAATGCTTGAATTCCCACAGTCTTATATAAAAAGGCCTGTATCACTTTGTGCTTGGGAGGGAAAATGTGAATATATGGGGGCAAGGGACGAACAGAAACAGCATCTACAGTAAAGTGCACAAACAAATTTAGTGGCATGTACAGCTGCGGGACATAATGAAGAGACAATTTCAAAATAGACCATTTTTATTTACAGTTGTGCTTAGGTAAAATGGTCATTTTTGTCTAATTCTGTGAACTACTACTAATAATTTTCATGTATCTTGTCATGCTGTCAGTCTTTCACGTTGCCGTTGGATGACTTTGTGTCACTTCTGAGGTTTAGTTCTGTTGAAATTCAACAGACACTGGACTGGAATGGCCACAATACATCAAGAAACGCTGCATATGAGCAAGAGTGTGGCCATATATCAATTAGGCTGTGATGCAGCCATATCTTAAAATCTGAAAAAGACCTTAAATGTTTGAGCAGAAATCAGTTATTCATGTCTAAATATTTTCAAATGAATCAAATTGACTGCCATCTGCTGCTGATTATTTGCTTTAAACTAGAAATGTCATTCGTTATCATCTATCAGCCATCATGCCAAAATAAAAATTATTAAAAACGATAAAAAAACATTTTGCTCTTTGTCATTTGGCCTGTGGGGTCAAAGGCAATAAGACAATGCAGCAGGAAGACAAAAGCTTCTCCTATGAGTTCTGTTGTTCCCAAAACCAAAGCCCTATAAACTATTGCCCACCAATCAGATTGAAAAACCACCACCTGAATAAAACAGCCAACCCATGAGCTCGCACGTCTTCACCTTTCATGGATAATTACAGAATACAATGTGGTTTAAATCCAGCCATCTATTTTGATCCTACCTTCTGTGAATTAGGTAGAACAGAAAGAAAAAGCAAACCAATGCACTGTATCTGCTCTTCAAATGGCTAATGCGTAATAATGTCTTTCCAGATTGTTACAGGCAGCGGGGCCACTTGCAGAACAAGGTTTAAAAATTGTCTTTTTCACAAATGATCCCTTACTTTACATTCACGTCGATTCACCTCGTCACCCCGATAGAACTACGAAAGCAATGAAAAAATGTCATATGCTTATAAAAAGATGGTAAAATACCTGTCACAATAAAAACGGCAATGAACCGAGCCCCAGTTTCCTAACCACTGTCTGGAAAAGGTCAAGAATCATTTAAAACTGCCCTGAAACCCACAGGACCCAAGCACATGCTATAAACATTACTGACCATAGCAGTTTTGGTATGGCTGGATGGGCAAATGTCAAACACTATAAGCCTGCTGATGTAATATGGCATCTATAGAAAAAATATATTGCCCTCAGGCGTTCAATGGTATAGAGGCATTAAGAGACCATTTTCCCCAAAGATACTATTAAGGTTCAAATATTTTCACATATTAACACATTCATTAGCTGAAGAATATGCCATAAAAGGAGATTGAAAGGATATGGTTGGAAAGTAAAATGAATTGCTAGTATTAACGTGAATGTTGGGGTCTTAATAAAACATAAAACCATATTTCAATGGTTACATTAGGCTGAATATTCATAATGATGCCTATTTTGATCACATATAAAAAAAGTTAATTTCAGTTAGAATTTTGCTGTGCTGCATTTTAGTCTGTATTTTGACTCTATGACGAATGCAGGGATGATATTGTGTAAATAATATTAATAATAGATCAGTTTAATTTAAATTGTATAAATTATTTGTTTTATTACTTATTTATTACGTATGTTTCAAAATTAAACCAACAGGCAACTTCAGTATGTCAACTATACATTTATTTTAATCCCATGTTTTCCAAAAAGGTAATTCGGTCTCGACACCACTGGCTCCTAATAGTCCATTTTCTCACCTTTACATCTCTGGCTTCCAGCGCTTCCTCTAGCCGGATCAAAAAGTTCAGCTTTATTAGAAACTGAATGTTGCTGGTTAATTTGAAACGCAGTTAAACAGACTGCAGAGTCTTAGAAGAGTTGCAACTTCCACAAACACTAAATCACCTCATTGAAACCTTGCCAGTTGTTCAGCAATGAAATACATTTGGGAGAGAAGGAAGAGCAGTCAAATAACTTGCTTGTTTTCTGATTTACGTGCTGATGTGATAGCAGTCTCTGTCCGTGAGAGGAAAACAAAGAGTAACGGTGTGCTAATAGCGTACGATCGAGGCAGAGAAATGTGGGTGGCTGGATAAATGGCGTTTACAGGATAACCTGAATGGGCAATTGATGGTCATAGCAATTAAGATGCCATAATACTCCACAATAATGTCCTTTTAAGGCATTAAAGCATACAAAGAATAACAGAGATGAAAGGTAAAAGAGAGAAACAGGGGTTTTATCCTTTGTTATTCCCTGCCAGGAGATTCAAAATTATTTGAAACGGGGACGAATAAAACATAGACAGGAAGCGATTCTAAGAGACGTGGCATGAAATGAAGCGAATTGGATCTCATAATGTCTCGTCTTTCTGTTTTGAAATTACACACACACTTTTTTAATGCATTTCTACGCTCTGATATAGAGTACAAATATAATGTGTGAAGTTTAATGAGAGCTCAAAATGTCAACTGAAAGTTGGTGTTTATTAAGTTTTGTGAAGAGGATATGGGAGCTGTTGGCAGTACAATACTGATTTATGTCCAAAGATACATCAGCTCTGTTCCAAAACAACTAATAAACGTCTTCCTTCCAAAAGCCATCATGACCATCATATAACCTCAGCAGTGACTCACTTGGAACAACAAACCGTTCAACACACCTTCAGTCTGTTCACAAGCAGATCTTCAGCACCAAGGACAGCGAAACGCACAGACCAATCAGACGCGAGTCTGACAAACAACTGAATACATATGGAGCTCATCAGCCTTAAGACAGTCATTCAGACAGTCTTGACTAAAGGTATACGGCTTATTTCCCTTTTCTGACATATAGACTTAGACGAAGATTAACGTGGGCCACCCAACATCCCGCAGCTTATTTTCCATTCACCCGCTGTGTCTGCACGACACCATTGGTGACCCCACAAACTCCTGCACCTACTGTGCATACAGTATACCACGTTTATTCTTATGACACGTCGCCCACACTCTGCCATCCTCCCCCCAGCATACCCGTAATCTTGCTGCACGCTAATAAAGACAGAAAACAGTCGTGGCTTACAGACCATTTTAATTGTCCTAAATGGATAAATTAAATTTCCAAGGACATGATAATTGAAAAATTCCTGTCTTTGTTTCCAGTAACATATGTGAAATAATAGATATGGGTAAACAAATACACACAAGCACATTTCATGCCAAGAAAAGATGCACAAACAAGAGCGCACAGATGCACATGTTCCCCCCCCCTGCACAGACTAGGGAAAAATAAATAAATGAAAATAAAAACAAAAGTCAAAATTGCTTGAAAAACATTTCAACCCTTCTGTTGTCGAACAGAACACAGAAATGGTTCACTGGATCGGCCACAGGTGCACGCTTTTGTGACGTGGCCAGCAGAAGCAGACAAGGTATTTAGAAATGTAATCTGATACAATTTAATTCTGATTCCACAACAAAACGTTCCACAAACAGGCCTCTGGCCACAGAGGTCAAGCACATCTGCACGGCATGTCTCAGTCTATCAGCGTTTAAGTGGTGACAGCACCCAGAAATGGTTATAAGACAAACTGTACTATTGATCCGCTGTTTCCAACAAACAGAGGACCGGTCCACCATGACTAATGACTCGCTCAAAAATAATCTAATGATTACATGTTCAATAATTAGACGTTTATAAATCACTACCGCGGTCGGTCTGTAAATACAGGCGGGGGATGTCAGTAAAGGTTCTGTGGGGGAGACAGAGGAACAAAGAAGACTGGTATATTACACCGTAATTGAATATTTGCTATCCACACGACATTTGGAGCCAAGCAACATGTAATCCATTGTGAACTGTGGTAAATGTTGCACAAAATCATTACACATATGTTTACGGCAACCTTATGTTGTGCTAAAGAAATCTGATAGGTCATGGGTTGCAGTTCAGCTGGTGTCCTTGACATAAAAACGGATGAGTATGTCACAGATAATGTAAATCAACAGAATGTCTCTCTCCAAAAGATCATGATTAATGGCGTGCTGTTTTATCCTGATATTACAAAACAGATTGTTTGATATTTTAATCTAGCATGTGATATATCTGGGATGTTCACTCTACCGCAGTCCTTGTTAATATAATAAAAGAGTCACTGTAATATGATATCACACCAATATAAATAAATACATATATTTTTAAAATTGGAATAAACATTTATTCCGCAAGTAACATATCCTAGATTTACTGGTTTTATAGGATAGCAACACCACCAGATATTCTACTCAAAACTGTTTATGTCATCACACTTGTTATATCTTCAGATCAAAATATTTGTTTTGTGGCTTTTAACATGTCACAAAGACGAAACTGGTAATTACGATAATTCTGATCTGATGTGAACAAACCAATAGCTCATTAGCAAACAAACAGAAGCCTGTTTGTGGTTGCTAAGCAACAGAAAACTTGCCATTAATATACTGTAGAATATGTAGTTGTTTGCATTTTAAACAGCTTTAAACATGCCACATCCAATTAGATTTTAGAGTTAGAACAATCTAGTTTATAATATAGCAAGGCACCATTGCATTACAGTACATTTAATACAGTTCAAGGGTATTGTTGGGAACTTGTACCACAGGGCCTTAAGTGTCTTGAAGCTTTGCAACAACAATACTATAAAATTAATTGACAGTCAATGAATAAAACATATTTACTGCATAGATCATTAATAACTATTAGAATTAGAATTCAATTAACATAGAATTGAATTGATGTTGTTATGCACAGTACGTGACTAAAAGGTTTACAAAGGAATACTGTGGCTTATGCATTTAGATGTAGAGTTTTAACTAGAATATTTTTTCCATCTTAATGTTGAGAGTCTGATGTCAAATGTAGTGGCTATACGTTTTATACAATGTTATAGTTTATCTCCCAAAGGCTATAAGCAGATTCTGTAGTGGTAGAGAGACAGAGAGAGCAGAGGTTGAGAAGTGCATGATGAATGAAGAAGAGATGACTGATCGGATGACATAGGGCTGTAGGGTATATCTCCCCTCCCACTGGTGAGCAACTGAGCTCTTATTACCCATCCAGCTCACAACACACACACACACACACACACACACACACACACAGACTTTATTATACATACACACAAACAGCTCCATATACAGCCCCAAATTACACATTACAGACACATATGCACACACACTAGTAGTTTACATCTGTGGGTCAATGTCAGAAGAAGCTGACGACAAATGTGCTCATCACGACTCTTCATGAAATTGTCCTCCCTCCCTCATCTTCATTTTTATACTTATGAATGTCACTATGGGGGTTGGGAAAAATTCAGAATTGGAGAACTGGCTGCCTTGCAAAGCTGAATTTCCCCAACAGGATGCTGAACGGAACAATTTACTGCATTATGATTGAAAAAAACTGAGAAATAACTAAAATACATAAAAATGAGCAGGAAATTCTTGTAAGTCTGCTTAATGTTGGATTTCTATTGAAATGTGAATTATTTGTATTTACAGTGTTTTATAAAATGTCCTTTGCTTTTATTATTGTCAACCTAATATAAACAAAACATATATTTATTCTTATATACAGAAGGCATTTCAAACATTGATTATAATGTAATGTTTTTGGAAATATCAAGTATTTCAGTTTCCCACATTAAAAGTAGAATTTCAACTATCCATCCTCAAAACCTTGGTCACCACAAACAGAATGCTCTACTTTAATCCGCGTTTCTCATTTGAGTGCATGTCCAGCTCTGCTTAAATGACTTCTCATGCCCGTTCCCAATCACATTTCTCCTCTTTCTCCCATGTCTCCACATCTGTCTTTGTCAAAACTGAAAGTTGATTCATCTCCTCCAAATCACTCGTTCCCTCTCGCTCCTCAACCCCTAGGCAGCTCTGCAGAGGAAAGATCGAAATTAAGCAGAAGAAAGAGAGGCAAGAAAAGAAGAAATCGGGTGGATGTGACAGCTTCAGAAGAGAGATCAGAGGCCGGGCGTCCGCCCATCCTGCCGGGCAGAAATGCAATATCTTACCTATACAACCTCTCCGTCACCATTGGCCCCAAATAGCACATAAAACCACTCAGCTGTGGAGAAATAAACTAACAACAGATGCAGCAAAAACAAGGTGTCAAGGGAAATGGTTTCATCAAGTCCAGCTCATAAAAATTGAATTTATGGACGCAAGGTTTTCTTTTTTTTTTTGCTCTGCAAGCGCTCTCTCTCTCTGATCATACGGACCCCCTGTACTGACCAACGGGCCTGTTCACGCTATCACTGCGGCTGTAATCAAGGCCAGGGTCGTAACTCACAGGGCAGCACAAAGAGAAATTGGGGCTGAATCCATTAAAAAAGGGGAAAAAAAGCTTTGAAAGAAATCACACAGTGAGGTTTGAGTCTAGTAAAAATGTCCTGATAGACTTGTAACTCCTGCTTCACTCTCCTTTTCTTATGTTTCAATGTTCTGTGGGTCTGTCAAACTCATTATTTTTACACTCTCCTCATTTTTCTAACGCATTGGGACTATACTCAGAATTTATTACTCCTATATTGTATATTGCACTCTATACAGGGTGAATAAAGTGGGGTTAATGTTGGAGTGGGAGATTTAAGGGTAATCATTTGTCATTGTGCATGTATTCTTTTAGTAGAAAAAGAAAAGAATTTCCTAATCATTTAAAATTGCTATGACATAATACATACAGTGAATATGAATTTACAATATTGTTTTTGGCATTCTTTGAATACGATTTCACGGCAGTTCTGAGCTATTTTACGAGGTGGCTAATTTGTTCAATTGTGGACATGTGGAACAGTACACCATTCAATGCAAACAGTACTTAAAGTCCTTAAAAATACTTATTATTATAAAGAACTAAAGTGTATAAAGACATTACATTATGAAGTGTTATGTTTTTATTACCTTAAAATGAGCTATTTCTATAGACGGTGGCTCCCCTTGCATTGAATTTACCATGTTGCTGTCTACAGTATCCCTAAATGGACAAACTTGTCTATAAATTGTGTTTCGTAAATACTTTATCTCCTTCGGCATAGAAGCGATAACATGATGACATCTTAGTTCTGTGTCAGCCACCTTAGGGCTTCGAAAGGGGGGGGGTCATTGGTTGCAATTCGCAACCTAATCGCTAGATACCACTAAACATAAAACAATGGACCTTTAAGTGCAGCGTTGTTGTTATGTGTTTTTATTACTTGAATGTTAAAATCCGCTAGCTCAATTCCGTTTCGAAATCGTAAAAAAAGGCTTAAAAAGTCAAGCCAACCGCACATGGGATACAGTGTTCCACGTAGTGTGCTGTGATTGCGTACTGCAGATTTTAGCAAACCTACCGTGCAAGGTCATTGGGGTATTCTGTGCACACAGAACATTTACATACTGCACACAGTTTACATAGCCTACTTAAAAGATTGCATGCTGCAGGATTAGTGTAATAGCATGCCATACTGCACATATCTCAAGTATCCGAGCCCAAATTTTCAAGATGCCTCAAAGCAAGAGTCTGGCATTACACAGAAAATCCCACCTCCAACATCTTCACACCTCCTGTGAAGAACACACACATGCTCCACAATGCCCGGAACTTTTTGCGTGCAGGGTCACATTCGATCAAGTCAAGGGGTGTTTGGATCTCAGCCTCCATTCTCCCCTCCAGGCCTTATATGTTCCTTCTCATTGATTAGACTTCTTCACTCAGCCAGACAACACGGGCAAATAAAAACATCATTCTCTGCTGGTTATTAATTGGTCAAGAACAGCTGGGTCTGCATGGGAACATCTGCCGACACTTTATATTTATTTAACCATATTTATTTCTAGAGTTTGATTCTAAAAGAGTAGCAAATTTGATCAAATGTGCTGCACATCAACCCTGTTCATAAAAACCCCAGTTCTCACGTGCATTGTATCATTTGGAAAGCCAACCTTCCCAGCATGCCTGTTAGTTATTAATACCTCATTGTTGGCATTTTCTTGAAAAACCCAAGGAGGAAGATAAAGCATGCGTTTGCTTAAGACTCCCAAGTGAAAGGGGGGTGCACTAGCTCATGGTTCTGTCAAACCCCCACCCCCGCACGCCCCGATTTGACATGCAAATAAGAGCCGCATTTGCATTTACCTGACTAAACAAACAGGAATTAGAGGAGACAATCAGCACACATAAGAAGTGAGAAATTAGATCAGAAAACACCTCTCCCCAGGCTTATAAATAATTCAGCATTGTGTGTTTTAAGAACTAGCGCACTGGCTTTAAGAAGCTCTCACGTTTATGCTAATGCTATGAGATCTGTGCCATAGTTTTGACTGCAGTTCTGAAGAAATCTTTACTTGCTGAGGTCATGGATGGTGACCCCTTGTGATGATCGGGGAAGCTGGGACGCATGTATGTATGCACACATGTGATTGCAATCCGATGTTTCTTGCGTGGGGAGATAATTTGACCTAAAAAATGAAGGTCCTGGAGCGACATTGTCGGCCGTCAGCTTGCCTGCTCTTAATTAGAAATCAGTGTCCGTACGCCCGATCTAGCTTGGCCATGCTACAGGGGACTTTATGCTAATGCAGCTCTGTTTTAAAGAAGCAGCTAGACCCCTCTTTGACAGAAAACACTCCTTGAATTGGAAAAGGAACAGCAAGCAGGTGAAACTCACCTCTGAGGGCAACTTTTTTCAGAGAAATAACACTGCTGGGCTGGGGTGAAAGGTCAAAGCTGATTACCAGACCAAATGACTTCCATGATGAATAAATGGGTGCTTCGGAAAGAGGAGAGAGGTGTCATGACAAACATAAGAGCAGGCATATAAATGTCTCAAAGTTGCCTGTCGAATGGAATGTTTTGATAGTGTTCATCCAATGCACAATTTAGTTCCAAGATTCTTTGCAAAGCAAAGTCCTTGAGAATAAAGAATGCACTAGGCTTATGACGTGTACCGCAAGCTGTCAACAAGCATACACAGTAACAACTTATGAATTTATTTCCTTACAGGTTTAGTAGCTAGCTAGCTACTTTGTATTTTAGCTATTTAAAATTTTAATGAACTACAGTACATATAAAAGCTCATTTCATGTCATGAGAGTAAATTGACAGAACTAAATATGTAGACAAGATGAATAAAGTTTAAGAACCTACTGCATTACTTTGATTTTGTTTTACTTCTTTGATGAAGATGTTTTTTCTTCTGTCTTACCACCCCACGTTTGATGCTGCAGGCAGCGCTGGAAAACAAAACAGTCATTAAGAAAAGGAACTTGTTTCACCAAACTATAGGAATCCATCATACCGTGTGTCCCAGTTGTTGCCTGAGTGTCGCCTCACGCTCTCTGTATCTCTTTTTAATGTGAAATCCATGAACATCATGCGTCACTGAGGAGGAAAGCTCCAACGATGCATTCCATGATCCACATGTAGAATGATGTCTAAAATAAGAACACATTAAAAGTCTGTGTTTTTCTTAAAAAGTAAACAAAGTTTTACATGAAAAAAAACTAAGAAATGCTATGATTTCAAATAAAGTATTACACTCTAAAAATGTTGGGTTATTTTTGCGTTGGGTCAAAAAAAGGACCAATGCTGGGTTGTTTAACCCAAAATGCTGGGTTGTTCTAATACATTGGTAGGGCAAATATATACATTTTTGGGGGGTTAATGTAAGGACTGGGTTCATCTCTTTTAGACCAAATGCTGGATTGAAAATAATGCAGGATTCTGCAAATTGCGACGTTTCTTTACAAAAGCTTCCCAAAGCAATAAGTCAAATTTAAATATTTAGTTAAATCTCCATGATTAAGTAACGTCCAATCTGTTCAAGCAACTTGCCGACGCAACTCTCTCTCTTAATGTCTCTGTGATAAAATAAGTCAGCTCAGGAAATGACATCACTATCATTAAGTTATCTTATTGGAGCCTACAGAGCTTTTTATAGCAACTTTTAATTTAAATCATTGCTGATAATATTTTTTGACATTTTTGCAGAAAAAAGAAAACAAAGCAGTTAACAAAATCTCAGGCATTTGGATATTTATTTATTTTCAGACAGGCCGCAGTTATAGACCCAGTGGTATATATTAAAATTCCAAACTGTATATCTCTATTATTAACCGATTTCTTTCAATTCTGCTGTTCCTTGGAAGAGATTATCTGTAACTCTCTCAGCATTTACCATTCCTCTCATAGGAAAAGTTCAGCCACCTTTAAATTGCTAAATCACGTCTTGACTTGCTATAATCTCCCGTTTGCTTTTCTTCCCACTTGGTGGCTTTAAATCCTACTCTTCCCCTCGAGAGATGGCAGATGGGAACGTGAAGCTGCAATCCCATGTTTCTTGGTCTTGCGGAGCAATTGCGCAGGCCAACCTCTAAAGAATCCTCCAATGCTTGGTCTGTCTGCCACACTTGAGGATGTTCCAGCCTGCAGTTTGTGAGAACACCGGCCAGATGCTGTGCGATGTTTGAACACAACCTCATCGTTCCAACAGCAGAACAGGCTGCTCCCTACCCATCGCCTTCAACAGGGCATCTTATTTCCCACAGACTCAACTGACCTCCATTTAAACACCATCTGTCTTCAACCAAGACAGCATGCGCTTCAATTCACTAAAGGCTGTTCTCCTCTTCAAATATGTACTCGGTGATTGGAAGCATTAGGAATTCAATTTAACAGAGGATGTTTGCTTAGGCATACACAATGCAATTTAAAGCTGAGACTTGTTTTCCCCGCTGTGACTTCGCAATGGGTTATATCAGGTTTGGGAAATTCCTGAATCACTAGCGGTCAGACAAAGGAGGTTGTGATCTGGATATTGTGACTCACGGTTACACGTGTTTCACAACAAAGCTTTAATTCCGGTTGTGATGGTAACAACAGATTCAAGATCCAGTCCTCATTTACTGTGGATTTGGCAGCTATTGTTAAGGTATCACAACAGTACAGTGATATGGGTTGCAGAGACAATTCTAAGACTAGTGGATATTTAGAGCTTAGCTCAGACATCTAAGGAATGCATTTAAAAAAAGGTTCTAAAAGCGTTCGTCAAAGCAATGCTGTTCAAAAGTTATATTATGAACTATGAACGTTTTGCCTTAATCAATGTGTTCATTAAAACATCGGAATAATGTTTTTTTTTCTTTAGGCTATAAAAAATAAAGAAATGTTTCTTAAAGAGTAAGTAACATTAGATCATGAAAATTACATTTCATGCAGTGAATTATGTTGCCGTGTGAAGCGGTCCGGGAGCTTTCTGACTCCCTCTTTGAATGTCAGTTATGTTGCTGCAGAGTTTCAGCTGAGTTTCCTTTTAAATGTTTTAATTGTGGAGTATTTTTTAAAAGCAATAGTTTACAGGAATTTAAAATATTATCAAATATTTAATTTAACTACATTTTCAACATTTGATCACCCTTAAAAAAAATTAAAAACACAGGCTGGAAGTCATGAACATTTAAAACAGACCAAATAACCAAACACATTTCTGGCTGAACTGTCCCTTTAAGCCTCAGAAGTCTGGCAGTGGAGTTAAACTAGACAGGTGGGGCTGGATTTACAACTGGACATATAGTATGACGAAATATCTAAGCTTTATGTAACCAGACAGCAACAATGAGAGAAAACAAGGCACCAGCATACAACCAACCGCAGTAATTTTGTCCTAATCCCCCCTCCTTCCCACACTAGTCAAAACAAAACAGAAACAGCTTGAAAGCCACGGAGGAGATTTAATTTTTTTCCCTTTTGCTTGAATCCTTTCAACTGTAAGCAGCCAGCCATCCGAGCATATTTGCAATTTGACAGTGACAGAGTATTTCTTCAGTTTACAAACACACACTACTGGGAGATGTTTCAAAGTGCACGCCGCTGTCGACGGCATTGTTACTGCAGAGCTCACATTATTCTGCGCATCTTCTCCCCGCTTCAACACCGCTGTCAATCTACCTTCTTGTCCTATGCTTTATTCATGGAGGGGAGGGGGTTCGCTTGGAGGCTCAGGGGGACACCGTTACACAAACAATACAATGCATTATTTGCCTGATCAAACATTTGGGAGGCACCTTCATGCAATATGTAGCATAACGCATGTGCGACTTTGAAAACAAATGTGGCACTTGTCCCATATCTTGCAAGTGTTCGACACATGTGGATGTCAGGACATACAAGGCGGTGTGTATCACTGTCATCAACAGAGATCCAAATGGAGGTGTTAAAGTAGCTGCAGATGCGAAACTGACAAATGGTTACCCCTTCTGTATCATTTCATAAATGTGAGAGGTGAACACAGCTGAGGGCGATGGCTAACCTTTTAAGTGGCCACTTACATTTATCACACTATCTGTGTTTCGTAAGTCTGATAGCCCATGGTTAACAGCTCACATCAGTGTGATGTTTTAAAAATGCCTGTTATGAGGTCCAGAATAGTTCTGAATTTGTTTCAGGCTCCTTTGAATCGGATGTAACTCAAAACAGCAAATTCCAAATGTTTAAAAATCCTGTTAAAGTTCTATATGATATTGCAGACACAGAATCTTTTGTGTTTGTTTTTTCCAGCTTAACAACAGTGGGCTCCCAAGCAAAACTGTATAGTACGTTACTTCATATTTTCCATACTATTGCAAACACTTAAGGGAAATTGAGCAATATTGGATTATTTGTTCATCAACTCTTTCTGAAAAACACATCCTTATATGTGCAGTTGTGCAAGTCTGAGTGAGTAATGTTCAGGAAAGTCTCACCTGGATAAGGATGTGATTGCTCTGAATGTCTGGCTGACTCAAGGCCATTGCTCAAGAGCATGGACAGGTAGAAAATAAAATACAGGTCTGTGTTTGCGCAATATGGGCAGCAGTGTTTTTAGTTTGCTCTCTTTAATTAAATGGTTTTGTGTGAGGGTGTGAGTGTAAAACTGTGAGTAATTGAGTTGGGGGTTGAGGTTGTCGGGCTGGAGGTGTATGTAATGACGCAGGTAAAGCCTTTAGAGATCAAGATTGTAGTGTTTAAATCAGCAGTAAGGAAAACTGAGCAATTTTATCTTAAAAATAAAGACATTAACTTTAAAAACTATTTAAAATTGCCAAATGGCCAATTTACGTTTTAAATTGATTTTTTAAATTGACAATTCTCTTGATGTCGTTGTGCTTATGACTGAATCATACATGTTCACATGTTCAATACAACAGCATTTTGCTTTGTGATATTGCTTTAGCAAAAATGGGATTAAAGTAATAGACTTGCAATGGACGTTAAGGGGTAATCCTAGAGTACCAAAACAAGCATTCAGAATAAGG
The DNA here is from genome assembly GCF_947034865.1 of Barbatula barbatula. NCBI lineage: Eukaryota > Metazoa > Chordata > Actinopteri > Cypriniformes > Nemacheilidae > Barbatula > Barbatula barbatula. The sequence goes on from NC_136772.1 coordinate 9,776,970, forward strand.
CTAATTTGATGGTAACACTTTAACATAAGGCTGTATATTTGACAAAAAATGCATTATAACAAGGAGCAATATAGTTTTTTTCAGCATTTATTAGTTCATTCCAATGATTGTTCACTCAAAAATTGAATTTCAAGTCATCATTTACACACCCTCTTGTCAATCCAATTCTGACTGACTTCTTCTGCATATAACATAAAAATATATTGTGAAGAAAGTTATTAGTAACCAAACAGCGCTGTTTGTGTGGATACAGAATTTTTCTTTTTGGGTGAACGTTAGTTCATTCTATCACAATTGTCAGTTCACTGTCCATTCTCTCTTGTTCACAATTTCAACTTTTTATTTCCATTTTTTTGTTGATGCTGAAATTAACATGAACTTAGATTTATACATTTTGAGGTAAAATTGTTTTTGTTAGCTATTCATATAAGCTAATGCATTAACTAATGTTAAAATACAACCTTATTAAAAGGTGTTTAAATTTAAATTCTGTCATAAGTTACTCAACCTCAAGTTGTTCCAAACCTGTATACATTTCTGTACTGTTCAGTTCTGTTAAACAAAAATTATGTTTTAATAATTTTCTACTATGGTAGTCAATGGTGCCTTAGAAATCTCAGTTGCTAACATTCTTTAAAATACCTTTGTGTTCAGCCAAACAAAGAAATGTATACAGATTTGGAACAACTTGAATGTGGGCATTTTCATTTTTGGGTGAACAATCCCTTTCGCATTTAGTAATTATAGTCATACTTAACCCAGAATTTGATATATCCAAAATACCTTGTTTTTCTTATTTAGTTTTTTACGTGGAACGCAAACAACTCGTTTTTATTTGAATACACTTGTGGCACTTTCAACACCGTATGCTTGTTTGCAGACTACCTTGCACATGGACGACTGCCAAGCAGTTACATAAAATCAATGAGACCTTAGTCAATAGCCCTTTAGACTGATGGTAACAGGATGTGTTCCTTATTTTCTGATTATTCTAGATTAATCTATCCACTCTATTCTCCAGCTCTTTCGGCATGGGGAAGACTGATGTGGTGCTGGTGGAAAGATCAGGAAGAATAATGTTTTAAAATTACATTCTTGGTACCTGTAATTCATGACTCACTGCAAAATGCAGCCCCAAGGCCCTGCTCATAACGTTAGTGCCTCAAAACTCAAGCATTCAGTTTTGTTTCTACTTAAGTTTCATTATTGAATATGTGCCTGACATCAAACGGCTATGATCTAGGCGGTTGGTATTGCCATCTGGAGCTTTGCTCCTCAGCTCTGCAATTCTGAAATCTTGCTGTGGCGGCGAGTCAGCCCAAAGATCAGCCATTTACCTCACCAGATATCTGTTCCCTGTTCTCTGACATCAAATGGAGTTCTGTAATGAGAAAATGTATATTGGCGATAATGAGAGTAATTCTGATCTCGCACTGAGATTATTGAGACAGCACGGTGTGATGTGTAGGAACAGAGTACTCATTTCAATACAGTTCCACAAAGAAAGAAACCAAATGATTTTCATGATGAACTATTTTGTTAACATTTCTGATATTTTACTATCAGTGCAGTGTTTTCTACATCAGTTTTCAGCTTCTTCAGAAGTATTAAAAGAATCATTAATAGAATCGCTAGGCAACCAAATCACAAAGGTGAACTGGAATCACTAAAATGGGAATCATTAGAATCAATACATTCTTTATGAAATGCATCCCAAGTGACGTGTGTGATGGTTGTGTAGGTACATAATATTTTAAAGCCAACATATGAGCAACAGACCAGTAAAATTGACAGGGATTGACTGGAATTCTGGGAAGGTTTATGGCCTCACCTCGCCCTGGCTGACACTCACATGCCTTGCCCACATTTCTGAAATCGGGCTGTGTGAATATGTTATTGGATACAAGTGTGTATGCTAAAAAGGGTGCATACAGTATATGTGAGGGACCAAACATTTTCCTACACCACATCAATATCCTTAGCACTCCAGAGAATGCATTCTGTCAGCCATGTCTATCAATGGGCTACACAAATGTTTAGGGGGCAGGAGGGTAAGCGGGTCGTGACATCATACATGATATTGGTTGAGCAGAACATTACTTCATTATTAAATCCACTATGGTGTTAAATTCAGGTAAGTCATGATATTACAAATAAAGATCATTTTCAGAAATGGAAGGGATAGTTCACCCAAAAATTAAAATTCTGTCATCATTAGTCACCCTGACTTGTCATGTTAGTAACCAAACAATCCAGTACCTCAGAGATGATGTATTTTTGTAGGCTTACCATGAAGTAAGCGCTGCGCTGGTTTCCTCGACCGAAAGCCTATGCAATTTTCCCATAGACTTTTTGAAGATAGCAAAAATAAGTTCAATAATTAACAAAGGTTTATGATGTTTACACGTTTTGTCTATCAAGATAATCTTTACAAATTAATACAACATTTGTTATCTTTGAAGCCAAAATACAATTGGCAGAAGTAAAATGCTAACACGATGCTATAAACAGACTACACAAAGTCGCTCGATATCAACTTCACCACCACCAAGCCTCCGACAACTCTTTCAAACTTTATTAAAAATGTGTTTCCTAGCAAGTAGTTACTCCGTGAATAAATCTGCATCTACATTTTAAAAGACTTGTACCCATGTTGCATTATTTGTGAGCTTTATATGCGTGATGACGTCTAACATCCCCGACAAAGGAAGTAGTCGCTTTTAGCAACTTGATAGCAAGTCAAGTCAACCTCATTTATATAGCGCTTTTTGCAATTTTCATTGTTACAAAGCAGCTGTCCAAAAAACATATTCACTATAAGCAAAACATATAAGGTTATGCAAGTCAAAACAAAAAAGATGCAAACACAGACACACAGATTCAGCCACACCCACACACAAAACACTCCACACAACATGCACAAACGCACACACAGACAGACACACGCACAGGGGCCATCACCTAGAACCACACACCCAAGATAAGGAGAGGGAAACACTGGTCAAATATCAAACAGACTATAAAGTTCTATATGCAGCGTTAATTAAATAAAACCCAGCCAGGCAAACAGTGCCAAACAGTATGCAAATGGTGACAAGGAACCCAAAGGAGAAAGAAACCTCAGAGGGAAACCAGGCCTAGCCAGGGCATTCCAGTTCCCCTCTGGCAAAAGCTGCAGCCTCTAGCATAAGCTCGAAAGTGCTTGCATAACAAGGCAAAATAAAATAAAATGATTTAAGATTATCATTAATAATCTAATAGCTGCTGAAATGTTGTAGTGAAGATTTGTCAAGTCGTCACGTCCTTCTTTATCCAGCTCAATCATCTCAGCTTTTGTCAGGTCTGGGCATGGACCCGCTATGGACTCTGCCCGCTCTGGTAACCTTGGAACAATCAGACAAGACTGGCTGAGGGGCCGTTCACACGAGACCATTTTCAAGTCAAAGCGCAAAACAATTTATGCGATTTGGCTGTCCGTTCACACGGAAATAGCGTTTAAGAGGACTGATAACGCAAACTTTTTAAAACGTGTTTCAAAGTGCAAGTTTTTGAAAACCACGGCGTTCTCATTTCCGTGTAAACCCCGGGTACGCAAGAATGAGAAAACAACATTGTGCGCATGCGTATAAGGTGTGGGGGTGTGGTATGCGCGTGTACACCCAAACATATGGAATCTTTAGCGACAGAAGTTCGCCTTCCAATAAACCGTCAATCAATCGTCAGGGACTCTGGTATTTTTCTTTACAAAGTTATGTCGCCAACTACTGGCGTTGCATGCGTAATACAGTGTTTTAGTCATTTTTATGGATCTGTGTAGATGCGGATTGTTTTGATAACGTTGTCGTGTGGACTTTTTGTACATTTTTTAACCTTTCACAAACGCAAAAGAAACACTTTTCAGTTTTTCATCGTGTAAACGTGGCCTGAGAGTAGAGTACTCTTTGTTGCAACAAAAACATCAGTTGTTATTGGAAGTGTTCCTGGTTCCGGTTGATCTAACCAGTGCAGCCTAAACCTTCTGAATATTTATATTATGATACTGTAGTGTATGCAAGATTAAAAAGATGCATCTTTAGTCTAGATTTAAACTGACAGAGTGTGTCTGCCTCCCGGACAGTGCGGGGAAGACTTTTATCCAAAGCGTCTTACATAGGTATCTGGAATCCCCTGGGATCGAACCCACAACCTTGCATTGTTAACGCAATGCCCTTACCCCAGCAATGCATTACCTGCAAGAAAACATAAACTCTTATGTCAAGTTTTCCATATATGTGTAATTCTGTGTGTTTTCTTTTGACCCCTGTCAATGCTTTTCTCCAGCTCACATTCCAACTTTCTGGTGTCACTGCTGTTCGGTAGGTGTTTGAACTGATGCTTGGATCTGCATTTTGTGTGCAAGGCAAAAAAGCGCCTTTCCCTTTTTGAGAATAAAAAACAGGAGCAAACATTATAACAAACTTTACTCTGTATCAGAAACATATACTTTTATTGTCACCCATAGGGAAGGTGCACATTTTCGGATCAGCCAAGTTCGGCTGAGTGGGATAAAAGCACAAAACAAGAAATCATCCGGGACACACATGTCCACACTTACCAACACAGCTGCAGTATGTGAGGAATTTTCCCAGGCAGGGTTTGCACAGTCACAGAGGCCTGTGGAGCTACGCTTTTGCTCCTCTGCTCTGCTAGTACAGTATGAGGGGGCGTTGAAAATGTGAACCCTGTGCATCCTTCATGCACATTCTTAGCTGCGCGACTGCTACTGAGAGAAGCGGTTCCGCTATGTTTAAGAAGCCCAGCTGGCGCTCTGCCCTTCAGCACATGTAAAAACTGTCTGGCGCTGTTGTTATTCTGACCCACTGCTGCGCATCTCGGATGAATGTCGCATGTAGAAAACACTTGCATAACGGTAACCAAACCATTCTGTGGGCTCGGCATTAAATTCTAACAAAGATTCTTTTTTAGGACACAAGCTTTAAAATAAGATGAGACATTTTATCAGGATCACAGTGTGAATATTTTATCAGTGTTAGTCTAACTTGCCTGATTCCAGGTCTTGATGGTACACTAGTTACTCCGCTGCCAGCAGAGCCCTGGCATGGTGCATCATCACCAGCCCAAACTACCAGCCTCCTCAGCTGGCATTCCGCCCGGCACTGAAGCATTCCGAGAAGCGGGTGGTGGGGGGAGGGGGTGTCTGATGAAATGGGTTGGGTACGCATTTTCCTCTTCACTTGCCAAAGTGGGGTTAATGCCCACAAAGGACAGAGTTGTTTATCTTGTGCATACATGTGTGTGAGTGCAATGCCAATGCGATGTAGGAAAACTAGGTCAGTATTTAGGACTGGAAGAGGATGTGAACTTATCACCTCTGATTCCATTAGAGTTGGTGCGAGAAGACGAAAGAGAGAAAGGGGGATATAGGGTTGAGAGATTGTCTGGTCACTGTGCCATTTGACCGCCAGGAAAACAAACGCTGGACTCCAGGCAAACTTTAATGTGCAATTTCAGGAGCAGGCAAAGATCTCATTAAGCAAAGATTCATGACCATAAACTCCAGCAAGAGATGTAGACCGGGGCTGCATTTCCCCAAGGGCAGATCACTGCAGTCCACATGAGGCACCAGCTTCTTTGTTCAAATAAATAAAACAAAACATTAAATAATAATAAAAACATTTCATTTCATTTCAATATGAAATAAAGCTAAATATGACTATTATATATTCATAAATGGTAGTCACAGAGGCAACTACTTCTGTGAATAAACAAGCCTGTGAATCATTTTCAAGTACGCTTACAAATTGAAAGGAAAGAAATGTAATTTTTTCTCTGATGCAGTTGTCAATGTTTGGCTTGCCATTAACCGCATTGCAGTAACACTTTGTGTCACATCTGGCTTTGCTAGCAAAGTTGTTTATAAATGAAGCTCATTAAAACATGCCTGCTCTCATCCATGGCACAAGAAGGCTTAAGTGGTCTAGTGGCCATCATCAGCAGTAACACAGAACTGGCACAGCAGTTATCTTATGATGACCTTTTTCAATGACTTTGCCGCAAGAAAATCAGGCACGTGCGTTTATTAAAGTTGGAATGCTTAGGAGGAAAACATACAGGCTTATGTTTATCATTTACATGATTTACTAGTTTTGTTTTATTAATTTTATATAGGTAAAACCACCATTCAATAATAGAAAATATTGAATAAAGATGTACAACCCTCACACATAATAACAATACTCAGCATTCTGAGGAGTTTGAAGTGTATTTCTTCTAATCATATTGGATTGGATTTATTAGACAAAGTAGTAAAATACACTCATTTGGCATTTTAAAGGAACAGATCACCAAAAATGTAAACTCTGTCATCATTTACTCACGTTCTTGTCATTTCAAACCTTAATTTCTGTCATTTCAGTCTTTTTTTCTTCTGCAGATCACAAAAGATTATATTTTAAGAATGACGGTAACCAAACGGCGGTACACATTCACTTCTATTGGACACAAAACCAATGCAAGTCCCAAGTAACACCGTGGATCAGGAACAACATTCTTCAAAATATATTTTTTGGTATTCTACAGAAGAAATAAGGTCCTACAGGTTTGGAATAACAAGATAATTCCTTTAAATATTTGTGGGCTAATAAACCGATCAAATGCACTAGGTTTAAGGGCAGCGAGCGACAGCACAACTAACCGGTTATCTATTATCTGTAATACTCTCAAAGAATAAAGGTGTCTCGGTACATGACAAATCCATTTCCATAAAGGTCAGTGGACACTGAAGGTAATGGATTTGTTATGTATGTAACCCAACCTGCCCCTTCATCTTACTGCATCAACAGAATACCGCAGAGACATGCCGAGCGTTCCCACTAAGCGGCTAACACTTCATCAGACGCCATAATTTCATACAGAAACGCTCTTCATAAACCCTGCTGACAGCTTATGGAAGTGCAGGAATGGGAATGAGTGTTGATCCTACATTGGCTCTTAAAGCACCTTCCTCTTTGGTTTGTGGCTACTGTCACCACGCACACACAAACACACACACTGACAGACTGATGGAGGGCTTGTGAAATTGCTGCTATGGCTCTCAGCCCACCGACGCAACCATGCACACTGTCAGCCCCTCACTGGGCCAAGGACAAGCTCTGGCTCCAGTTCTGCTAGTGAGCAAACAATTTGAGGTTACCTTCTGTGTTGGAGAAGTAGACTAACGCAAGGATTAGACCACAGATCAGCAACTTTCTGAAGCGATCTCTAAAATTTGGAGTTGAGAGCACAGACTTTTGAGGGAAGCACAAATCCACAGCTGCTCGGTAGAGGATTAGCCCCCTTGTGCTTAAACTTAATGAGGACCAGTAAGCCCATTCCACCAGCTCTACACGAGACATGATCATGAAGTGCGGAGAGAAATGACAGAGACAAAGAGACAGAGGGAGAGAAGAAAGGACGAGAGATACAGTCAGAGAGAGCAAAAGTGAGAGCGGTTGTCTGCAAAAGGGAACTCTTTAATTCGGTCTCCGTTGAGGAGTGGGTCGAGTGGAACGCAGGATTGTCTGTCACCGCGAGGCTCCAGTGACCGCCTGACAGATCACAGCACAGCGCCACATCAGGGGGGCCAGTAAATTGGCCCGGGGAGTCTCCCTTTGCTTCCTTTACTGCAGCTGAATCTGCAGCAGTTTATGGTGAGGCTGGTGGGCAGTGTGGTACACAGGAGGCTATTTATGAGACATTTTTGTCCACCCTAGCATTTTCAGCAAAGAAGTCTACATGTGTTTGGGATCGTCGGGGGGCCAGGTTCCCCCAGGAGACATATACAGGTGGAGCGTTTTATTCAAAACAAAGTAGCATTATATTCACAGCAAACTGTCCAGTATTGGACGCATGAAGAAGCTGGCTATTTTTGGCTACTGTGAACTCTGAGAAAGGTTGTGAGTGAAGCTTCAAAGGAGGCTATTTGCCGAAGCTTTGGTCCTGGAATTGATTCCTGTTCATGGATGAAGAAACTAATTAGGCACCGGCCAGTTAACTGTCTGCTGACACTATAAACAAAGCTCCAAAGAGTTTCCTGCGCTAGGCAAGAAGGATTGAACTTTAAATAAAAATCATATTAAAGGTAGATTTCAACTTTTCTGTGGAAAATGTGAGCAGTGTGCACCACTCAAATGGTCGCCTCACCAGCAATCATAATTGTCACAAGGCATCAATCAGGCCACATTTACTTGATATCATTTGGGCGTTTGGATAAACAGAAATCAGCAAGTCTAGTGGCACTTAACATTTAAAAGTGAAACCATCAAATCAAGAAAGAAAACAAGTTTAAATGTAACTCTACAAGAGCCGATTTGCTATACAACATAACCCTAATGGTGACATTTTAAAATACAATCACTTTTTCAAAACCAAGGCAAGGGAATGGGTAGGGCCGTAGTTTGAAATATTTTCTTTAGTGTTTTGCAGAAGTAAAAAAAGTCATACAGGTATTTGTGTGTGTGTGTGTGCGTGTGCATAAACATATTCAAGTCCTTATATTATGTATATGTGAAAGTAAAAAACTGAAACAGAAAAGGCTTCTGGACCATTGTTGTTTACATCTCGCAAAACAGTCTATAATAATGGCTTCATAATTTTTAGGAAACAAGACAAAACAACCTGTCAGAAGACCTTGAGTAATGACAGTGCATATATATTTTAAACACAATCTGAAAATGTGCTTCTACAACTTCATTTCAAATATTGATTCGCCTCGTTTTGTATTGTTGCTCATAGTGGATTTATTTGTTACTTCTGCTTTTGCCTTTTATATAGGCACATCAATTCTTAATTCAAAGTTTTATTTCATCTATCGCATTACCCGTCGATTCAATTCTTATTTATTATATATTTTATAACATAAATTCATCATTGCCAATATGTTTATTTGCACTTCACATTACACTGTTTGCTAAAGAAATTTGCTTTGATAGCTCATAAGAGAGCTACAATTGATGTTCCACAAACACCCAATTGACAAATGGAAAGCTACAAAGTGAGACGAATAGCACGCGGGTATTTCTAGAGTCAGTACATCAGTCTTGATAGTAAAATCTCAAATACAACATTGTCCTGCTTAACAAAGTAAGATAAAAGAGTAAGGTGGAAGCACTTTTTATCCGTGGCGAAGAACCCACAACTGCTATGTCATTTCCAGACGTCATGCTGAACCCTGAACATGTGCACAATCAAGCCAAGAGTGAAGGGGGTTCAATTCCAAGCAAAGCAACCTTTCCTGGAGTGTAACCATTCATTACAGACATCCTGAGGCAGGGCATGGGAGTGCATCTCCTCGCGCTGAGACTCAATTTGAACAGTGGGGGATCTGAAACAGAGCCGCCACATATGGCTGACTCACCGCTCTTCTGAGCTCCGTAACCTACAGCCGTGCAGTCTATCATAACAGGTAGAGTGGCAGGCCGCTTCCACACGATTAAGTCGCTCAGGCCTCTTTTCTAGGCGCAGGGGAATAGAAAAAACTGCATATAAACATAATCCACGTGACGGGACCCAAAATAGAAGCCTTAATGTTTATCACCTCCAGTGATCCCTGCCTACACGGGGAAGAGAGGAATATTGGGCGAGCAGCCAAAAAAAAAGAAGGAAAATCTGTGACAAACGGGATGAGAAATCCTGACTGACAGTGAGTTTACTGTAGCAGAGAAGAAAATCACACAGTCAGCCTGTGCTAAAGCGGAAAAAAAAACAGGTGACTGAAGTGTTTGAAGGTGGCCAAACAGTAAACAGAGGAATTTACAATTCCCACACCTGATGTCTGAGCTAATCTGAAAAGACTGCCTGTTTCTTTAAAGTGTAGTGATCTTGAGTGTGAACGAGGGTGAGAACACGTCCGGATGTTTGAAGATATGCGCTCTTCTGCTCGAGGACATTGACTATTATTTTTCATTGTGATGACAGAGTGAACAGGGCCAGCACCTTTGCGAAGGGGAAGCGTGTCAGAGGGATTGGCCAATGGCGGTGAAGGGGACGGGTGCTGGGATGACAAGCTGTCAGGGTGTTTCACAGTTAGGTGAGCAAAGGGAGAGATGGGTAAGCACAGGTAGCCAAATTTCTGTTGAATGATGGGCAGTAGACAAACCACAGTCAAAGCTCAAAGAATCAGCCTCTGTGAAGGATTTTGGGGGTACTTCCCTTAAATAAAAATGGAAGAAATGTACTGCGTTTTAAACGCCTAAAATGAACCAAATTTTTGTTTTAACTAATGCAATAAGTATAAGAACCAGCGTAATGTAACAAGACACAGCGAAAAAGTTCATCCATTTTTAAATCACTATGCATTTTATTTTTATCAACCCACCATTAAGGGTCCACCAAATGCCACCTGAAATAAAAAAGGCTTGCCTTATGATGAATATTTGCCGTTGTTATTAATATACTACAAGCTATAGACCATTTGATCCTGACCCTGCAATACATTCCCCACAGAGACAAGACAAACAAATTCAAGTTCATGCAGATAAAGAGTTAGATCTGTGATAACTGTGTTCAGTCCAGCACTGTTTAAAGGATACAAAATATTACTCTTAAAGGGATGGTCCCCAAAAATATTTTTTTTATCCACAAGCATAGGGCCATGCGATTGACGTCATTTGCACTCGTCTAGGTAACCGATATACTTCCGGTTAGTTTAAAACCATTTAGTTTTCCATTTGGGACTATACTTGCCTTTAAATTCATAGACTACGCGGTTGAGTGCATAGTTTGAGTGCATAGTGTTACGATCGTGGAAGGGGAGAACCCAATTGCAGGCAGACACGGCGAAACAGGGATGAAGGGGTTAACAAAGGGACTTTAATAATAACAGAAAACAAACCAAACATCCACGATGGGAAAACACTAACTAAACTGGATACAAAAAAACTGAAAACAAACTCATCCCACAAGGGGGGCAAACGTAAACAACTAGGACTAAAACAAGGAACTTTGAAACCATACATACACAACGAACAAGACCAGAGAACTAGGGGACATGGCAGGAAACAAGAACAGCATACAGGTACAGCTATAACGAACGAGCACAAGACAATAGACAAGAGGGCATCTTATAGGGAGACTAACAAAGGAGATAACAATGGGCAGGTGTGGGTAATGAGACACAGGAGGAAAGCAATACTAGGAACGAGAGGGGCGGGGCCAATGACGAGACTGGAGAGAACACATATTATGTCCTGATTGACCATAATATGTTTCTCTCCACATAAAACACGTGGGTCTGTCATGATTCTGCCCCTAGACCAGAAAACCAAGACAAGATTAGGCAGAATCATGACAGAACCCCCCCCTTAATGAACGCCCCCTGGCGTTCACCAAGGGAGAACACTAACAAGACAAGACCGACTGGGAAACAGACAACAACCAACAAAACATGGTAAACACAATTAGGGGCAGACAAGAATACATGATAAAAGGGTTGGGGTGACATACTAAAAATAACAAACAAGGGAGGGGGGGAGGGGGAACAACAAAGTTCATGGGGGGAACACATGAGTCCATGGGGGGAAGTCCAAAAGGGTTGGGACAGCGAGGTGCAGTCCTAGTTCCCGGGGGCGCTCGCGAGCGTGGAGTCCCCGGGGACTTGATGGGAGAAGTCCTCGGGGGAACTGTTCTTGTTCCCGGCTTGAAGGCCGACTGAGCCACCGGCTGGAAGGCCGGCAAGGCAGGACTTGACACCGGCTGGAAGGCCGTCTGGAAGGCCGGCAGGGCAGGACTTGGTGCAGGACTTGACGCCGTCTGGAAGGCCGGCAGGGCAGGACTTGGTGCAGGACTTGACGCCGGCTGGAAGGCCGGCAGGGCAGGACTTGGTGCAGGACTTGACGCCGGCTGGAAGGCCGGCAGGGCAGGACTTGGTGCAGGACTTGACGCCGGCTGGAAGGCCGGCAGGGCAGGACTTGGTGCAGGACTTGACGCCGGCTGGAAGGCCGGCAGGGCAGGACTTGGTGCAGGACTTGACGCCGGCTGGAAGGCCGGCAGGGCAGGACTTGGCACTTGCGTGGACGCCTGGGCAGGACTTGGCACTTGCGTGGACGCCTGGGCAGGACTTGGCACTTGCGTGGACGCCTGGGCAGGACTTGGCACTTGCGTGGACGCCTGGGCAGGACTTGGCACTTGCGTGGACGCCTGGGCAGGACTTGGCACTTGACTGAGTGCAGGTGGGACCACCGGACTTGGGACCACCGGACTTGGGACCACCGGACTTGGGACCACCGGACTTGGGACCACCGGACTTGGGACCACCGGACTTGGGACCACCGGACTTGGGACCACCGGACTTGGGACCACCGGACTTGGGACCACCGGACTTGGGACCACCGGACTTGGGACCACCGGACTTGGGACCACCGGACTTGGGACCACCGGACTTGGGACCACCGGACTTGGGACCACCGGACTTGGGACCACCGGACTTGGGACCACCGGACACGGGACCACCGGACACGGGACCACCGGACACGACGGGACCACCGGACTTGACGGGACCACCGGACTTGACGGGACCACCGGACTTGACGGGACCACCGGACTTGACGGGACCACCGGACTTGACGGGACCACCGGACTTGACGGGACCACCGGACTTGACGGGACCACCGGACTTGACGGGACCACCGGACTTGACGGGACCACCGGACTTGACGGGACCACCGGACTTGACGGGACCACCGGACTTGGGACCTCAGGAGGCCCGCTGGACGATCGGGCCCTCCTGCTCGTATGGCGCCCCCCCAAAAAATATTTGGGCTGAGTCCCGGTGTTTTCTTCCGGCTGGAGCTTCGGGCTGGACAATACACCCCTCCTCGGCTTCCCTTTCTTTGACCGGCTCACGGTGGGTGTAGCCGGCTGCGGAGAAGCGGTGGGGAGCTCGACTAGCTCCGTGCTAGAGTCATCGAAGGGAGCAGAGGGTGGGGAGAGGCACACGGCCCCGATTTGCAAAACCCGACCCCCAGGGGCCGAGTCCAAGAGGGCCGTGGGGTTGAGATGGTTTGAGACCCTGGGCGAATCCCGATCATAAATCCAGCTGACCAGATCTGTGAAACCCAGGGGTCTCAGCCTCCTCATCTCCGACTGGGAGATTGGCTCTGCAAGGCAGCGGTTGAATATCGCCTTCAATTCCTCCTCAGAGAAGCAGCCTCGCTTGGCGGTTGCCAGGAAGTGGTCGGCGAAGTCCCAAATCCTGGAGTTTCCCTGGCGGAGGCCAAAGAGGAGGTGCGCCTCCTTGACACGGTCTTTCGGGTCCATTCTGCCTGCTGGGTTCAGTTGGGCTCGTTCGTTCTGTTACGATCGTGGAAGGGGAGAACCCAATTGCAGGCAGACACGGCGAAACAGGGATGAAGGGGTTAACAAAGGGACTTTAATAATAACAGAAAACAAACCAAACATCCACGATGGGAAAACACTAACTAAACTGGATACAAAAAAACTGAAAACAAACTCATCCCACAAGGGGGGCAAACGTAAACAACTAGGACTAAAACAAGGAACTTTGAAACCATACATACACAACGAACAAGACCAGAGAACTAGGGGACATGGCAGGAAACAAGAACAGCATACAGGTACAGCTATAACGAACGAGCACAAGACAATAGACAAGAGGGCATCTTATAGGGAGACTAACAAAGGAGATAACAATGGGCAGGTGTGGGTAATGAGACACAGGAGGAAAGCAATACTAGGAACGAGAGGGGCGGGGCCAATGACGAGACTGGAGAGAACACATATTATGTCCTGATTGACCATAATATGTTTCTCTCCACATAAAACACGTGGGTCTGTCATGATTCTGCCCCTAGACCAGAAAACCAAGACAAGATTAGGCAGAATCATGACAGCATAGTGCATAGTATGTCTTTTGGGACACAGCGATTGTGAATGCTTGGCATGGAGCGTTTAGCAGTGTGAGCTCGTCTGGATTTGTGAGTGACGTGCAGTATCAAAATAAACGTTACGTTATGAAGCGCCTTTATAATGTATGATCTGATTTGCACTCCTCGAGCTAATTATTATACAGTATATATACTACTGCTAGAGCATATATTTTATAAAACTGAGTTCGGATATCAATGCAAAAAAGAATGTGATGTTTATTACAGTCATTGAACAAAAATACTTCGTACATTAACAAGTTGAGAAACAAAAATATGTAGGGCTCTTAATGGTAGCACAAAATGTTAGAACACCGGGTTCTAAAACCTTGTGTGTTTTAAACACAACCCTTTGTTTATATGACAGTTTAGTACTCATGTGCCATGTGACAGCTGGTGTATCAAACATTCAATTACAGCACTCCAAAAATTCTAATATATAAAAGTCAAGGGGGAAGAGCTCAACTCAAGAAAAACGGGTGGGGACTTTTTTGTGTTGAAATACTTTTAGTTAAGATTAATACTTAAAATACATAGTCAATGCAGCAAGATGACTTAACTGAGTCAAACCGTGTCAACCACATTTTTTTTACAGTGTACAGACCTGAGTGAATATTACATTTTACAAAATGATCTAGAAATGGTAAATTTGCAAATCATCAATGACACACATTTTTATCCGTTTTAAATATTATAATAACCATGGTTCTCTGTATAAATAGGGAATTTTAGAAATATAAAGAAATAATCCATATTAAGTCGTTCAATCTGTATTTTATCTGTATTCGCATTGTGTTGTGTTTTAATATTAACAGAAACTTCTGTGAAATAAACGGATAAAGTACTGGCAAAATACTACCAGTACCATTATCCAAACGCCTACCATCTTACGTAATGTTTTACAGTAAATATATAAGTCAGGGCTATAATATTTATATAGCCAGAATTATACTGTATATACATAACTATGGCTCAAAGTCAACTCAGTGTATACACAGTTGGGACTATATACATATATTTATGTTAAATAAACCTACTTCTGGTAAAGTGTACTGGCCTGTTGCTATAACAACCTTTCAATGAGCTTCGAGGAATTTAACAATTCAGGATCATGTCAAATCATAAACAATAAACTGAGCTAACTAAAAAAACACACACCTAAAAGCCAAATTCCAAATGCTGTATTCACAAACACACTTTCTGTAACAGTGGGACAATGGTACATTGCACCTTTCAGCAGCCTCTAATTGGCTGACAGAGACAGGTGTGACGGAAAAGCCTGCTGCATTGTACCACTCATCAAACTGTATAATTACCTTCACTTACAAGAACAAAAAACACAAAAATGTGAGAGGAATGGATTACGTGGGTCCTACTTCTATATGGCAGAATGGAAGGCTATAGGAAGAGAGCTTAGATTAAAGAAACAGACAGAGAGAGAAATTGAAGAAACTCGGTTTCTCTCTTCAGCTCCGTCTGATTCGACCCAAGCAAATGTGGAAATCCATCGCTCTGACAGGAGCCTGTCACATTCTATCGCTCCGGGCCGACAGATCTCTGTGTCTGATTCTGAAGGGTTGTTATGTATGAAAGCGCCGGCTGACTCCTCAGCCCCAGTGCCAGCACTCTGATAAGCAGGATGACATCTGCGCTACATTATTCTGCAGTGGTTCTTTGTGCACGCTGTAGATTGGGAGCTCGCTCGAGTATAAAGGGGAGGAGGTAGGTGTACGATGTGGGGGAAACGTGGGAAAGCAATTACCCACGTTTTGAGGGAAAGCCTTCATCGGGGACCGGGCGAATCGCAAGGTTTTCATGTGATGGTTTCTCTTACCCAAACTCCCTCCCTCTCTAAGTTCCTTCTGTCCCTCTCGTCTTCTAACTCTCACACTATCTCTCATCAGCATCACTAGCCGCATCTTCCACAACAAAAAGCCAAAGTGGCTCCATGCCTCCTGGCCCTCCCACAAGGCCTTAGCTCTTGCCTCCAGCACTCAGTAGATATAGGAGCGAACTCGTAAGCTGAGGAAATCGAGTTCCATACAAGTGGATCTCATTATTCAGGAGACCGTATATGAAGCCCTGCAAACATCTGGGAGCAGAGTTGCAGTAAAGCTTCTTATTTCATAGCATTGAAATTTATGATACCTTTAGATGTTAGTGCTCTATCTTCTCTTTGCCCCTGCTTCCAGTCCCACTGCCCATGATGCTTCTTTTACCCCCACGGCTCTGCAGCAGCCCTGCTGAGATGGCAGCGTGTGGCCAGAGGCAGGAACAGTGGTGTTTAGATGCATAATGGCCCTGATTATGGCAGCAAGAGAGGAAATGACTTGGAAACAGGGATTAGCCATTTATTCTTCCTCACAGTAAAAATATTTCCACTACAATATTTTCATGCCATCAACTTGGCAGAGACGCAACATTTTACTGTTGAGTTGATGGCATTTTGGTAGTTGAAATGACAAAGTTTCAAAGCAGTGTCTGCATTTTTTATGAGCCTATTCTAAGTGTGACTTGAAGACATTTGTCCCAAATAGTATATACATTTTTTGTGATCTGTACAAAACAAAACAGGAAATTGTGCTGCCGTATATTTTATATACTCCACACGTAATTCTAACTTTTTAACATAACTTCAACCGATCAAAAAAGTAAAGCAATTTCAAGAAAGACATAAAATGACTTGTACAGCCAAGCTGATTGAACTAAAAAAATTAAAGGTCTAGTGCATGAGATGTAGCGGCATCTAGTAGAGAGGTTTAGAATTGCAACCACCGACTTACTCTACCCCTCCCCTTCTAAGCACTACGGAGGCTGACACAGGACCAACATGTCATTATGTTTTCACTTCTTTGCCGAAAGAGATAATGCATCTATGAAATGCACTCTGTAAAGCAGTTTGTCTGTTAAGGGCTACTGTAGAAACAACATGGTGAATTCCATGCAAGGGGACCCGCAGTGATGGTAGATAGAAATAGCTCATTCTGATGAAAAAAACACTTCATTATGTTAGGTCTATACACATCATGTATCACAGCATTTAAAACGTTTCCATGTAAATTTCAGAAAAACTGCTTCTTGTTCATTTGTGTAAAATTAACAAGAACAACCTTATTGAAAATGTACCACGTTTCTCAGTAAACCGAAAAAGATTTTAAGCTAAAATCCATACTTAATGTGGAGTGGGTACAGTGTTTAGTTCTTCTGCACTTCTTTAATCTAAATGTGTTACTGTTTAACACATAGAAAATGTTACATAATTGTCACATTACCCTTAATCTGTCTTTGTCTCAGCTTGTGCATCTACAGCACTGGTCAATTTCGACCATTTTGTTTTTATATGCACAGACACCAATAAATTAAACAGCTGTGCTTATCAGGGGATAAGGGCTGCCAGCTTCATGAGCTCAGCTCCAGTTTAAGTGTCAATTTTTATGCATTTCTGGCATTTCAGGCATTAATTTACAGCAAAGTCATCAGAGGTAATCAGGCCTTATTATGGCTGGAAAGAGGTTTATCTCCTCAGCCCTTAATCCCGATTCACTTCAGCTGCTTCCGCAATTCTTATTTTTTACAAAAATGGCATTAACTTTACCACATTTGAATAACTTCCCCATATTGCTTTACACACATATAATCTGTTTGAGCATTTTGAAGCTGCATTTCAAGCGGTCGCATCGTTCAAAGCGGCCAGCGGTCAGGCTGTTGCGACGGGATGAGCAGCAGAGCTGCCTGATTAGATTTTGGGAGTTGATACTATAGCCAGGAAGTGCAGGGGAAGGGTTGAATCAATATGCATGTAGTAATTAGGCCCCATTAAAAAAAAGAACTTCAGAGGGAGGAAGGTTATAAAATGTTAATGAGACTGCAAGCCCTTCAAGCTCTTTCTGAGCATTTGCACCCTGGTTTGCGTGCAGCATCCGGGTAAGTTACAACATAGCGAGGGATGCATAAGGCACCAGGTCAAAGAAAACACAAACTCTGTACTTCCTACATGTGTACTATACCTTCATGTGTTCATTCATTAATCAAGTATTTTAATTTTAAGTCTTGAATGGAACATCTGCAGGTGAGTTGCATCTTTGTGCACCACACTATTCTAGTGGCAGGGCCTGTATGGTAATTTATTGGCAGTGATAGCTCCCTACAGACAGTCTGCCTCCTTCAGGGGCAGTCAGGGGCACTAATGGAGGCGGGTGCAGGCCCGATCAATATGAAGATGGCAAGCGGCCCAGCCTCACAGCTGTTGCCAGGCGAAAAGGCTCCAGTAATGGAGATCTGCTAGACAATGTTAAAGGAAGGTACAAGGCTCATCTTCATGTCCTCATATGCTTCATGTCCCACTTCACAATCTCAAACACAGAAATGTGGATAAAACTGGCTAAACGCCACTGCGTCCTACGGCTTCAACCATTAGCGCCCGAACGGGTCCACCTAGACCAGGACAGCCTCACACTAATGACACTGATGCTTCTCCTGTCTACGGTTCAAGAAAAAATGATGGCACAAACATTCTTCTATTTGTACCTGAGGCCCAGTTCTATCAGTAATGGATCAGGCAGAGGAAAGAGACGTCGAGTGTGTGCGTCTAATATTCTCTCCACAGAAGTAATCAGCGAAACAGGATGAGTGGTGGACTCTAGTGGGCCCGCCATACGATACAACCTTCCACCTCGTGCAGATGAATGGCTGCCTCACTCCACCAGCAATTGGATTATTTGGAGAGCTTTCTCCTCAATGAATGGTTTGGTAATGCAATCTACCCACACTGCCACTGCAGAGATGAGCGGAGCGAGCAAAACGCCATGGTATCGAGCATACGTCCCTCTTTGATATGACGGATGACATTGATAGCATAGCGCCTTTAGAAACAGTCAGCACCTCCCTGTGACAGCGCCGTAAGTGATGTACTGTAGAACGGCATGGATATTTTCTCAGCCACTGACGTGACCACATTAGGGTTCGAATTCTGTAAACCCATGAGATCCATCTAGCACCTGAAAGCCAGCCATTTGTAACACTGCTGTTATGTTATGCAAGTGATTTATGGTTCCAATTTGTCATTTATCCACATGTGTAAATAGGTTGCCAAAATGCTCTTAGGTATTTAACAGAATATTAATGGGACCAAAGTGATGGAGACAGACTACCAATAAGTTTTCTTCTGAGGTGTCTACATTCTTTTTGCTATGGCTGGGCTTTGCAACAGTATATAACATGAGATTGCAAACATATAGTTCGTTTTTGGAATGATGAAGGTTAAGTAGATTAAGTAGGAGTGGATCACATTTTCCCCCATTGACTTTCCATAGTAGGAATAAAAATGACTACGGAACGAGAATGGAGGCCAATATTAAAGCGAACTACTCAGTGGGGTGGAGCAAGGTGTAGTCTCGCGTAGCCAGACCTTCATACTGAAGGTCTGGAACTTACTGCCGATATTTTTTGCCAATGCCCAACCAATAGGCCATATGACTGACAGGTAAAGCAACCAAACACGTTTTGTCTTGAGCCGCGTTAATTTTTAGAGGCCAGCTGATCGTCTAATGCTGAGACTAAGCAAGGTGTGGCCTTAAAGATACTAAAAGCTATTTTATTCATAATTTATCAATAGGTTTCTTTGATGGTCATTTTATAATAAAAAAGTTATTATTTTGCGTTACTGCTTCAGAATCGGATCGGCCACCGACGTTTAGGCCTATGTTCTCTCTGTGCTGTCTGTGTGCTGCTGCTAGCCTGCTTCGACTCCTGACCCCGCCCCCGGGGTCCTATGAGGACCTGTTAGCTGCCTCAATTGTGCCTGTAGTAGCAGCAAACATAGTGATCAAATGCCATTGTCTATGACTGAGCTGGTGATTTTTCTGGACTGAAAATGCATAACTGCCACCTAAAGGCAACGAAGAGACAAAAAACAAATCACCTTGTTTTTTCTATACACATCATGTATCACAGCATATAAAACGTTTCCATGTAAATTTCAGAAAAACTATATTGCTTCTTGTTCATTCGTGTTAGTGAATGCGTAATGTCAACAGGCACAACCTTTTTGAAAATTAAACATTATCATCCCACCCAATGTACTGTATAAGTTGACTGAGGTAAATTTACTGATTTATGTTTAAATAAAAAATTGTTTGCAGAAGGCATGACGCTTTGGTGGGTGATTGGCATACTAGACAAATAACAGTTTGATCATGCATTGCTAGTCTTGGTTTGGTCAAAAAAATCCTCCAATGGCTTTTTAGTGCAAACCATTAGCCCAAATTACGCATAGTAACTACTATTTGGGCAATTCTGTATACAGGATTTTCTGGGTAGGCCTAAAACGGTAACTCAATGACGAAACGGGCGTCTGCGCATGCATGGCCTTGCCCTTACGAGTATGGTTACTATTGCGTATTAGCGTCAATGGTCGGTGGTCGCTCAATTTCGAGTTAGTGTCACCGTTCGTACGTCTACATTTAGCTACCTAGCTATGCCTTCCTTGCTTTTATTGAAGCTGGACAGGAGTTTGTCCTCATGAGGAGACAGAATAACAGAGCTTCATTTAACATTGCCTCAAAACTAAAACACTCAACACAATTCTGCAAGTTCACTCTGTGCTATTGACATACAGTTTATAACTCTGAACTTTCACTTTGAAATGAAGGAAAAATCTTTTACATATTGCTAATGCTGGGGCTACACCAAAATATATTTTTTAAATCTTATAAGAGTTTTAAATGATGAGAGACAAATGAGAAAAAAATATTGTATTTAATCATTTTGTTTAATCAAACTGTCTGGTGTGCGGTGATGTGACGAAGACAGCACACCACACACCAACAAATTAGGCTTTTTCGACTTGATGCGGCGCCACAAGATCCGACATGATCCGATGACATCACAGTACCGTGAGAGCGATTCGAAAAACCACTCTCGCTGTAGTCCTGACTGTAAACACAGGAAATCTTGCAATTTCTCTCGAGACTTCAGAGTGAGTTATTTATTATTGCACTGTAAGCTTTGTTTATCATATATGTGTTCAATATAAACAATGTGTACATAAAACCTTTGATTTAATTTTAAAAATATTATTCATCATTTAGAAATTGTTCAAGCTAAATTGTCTAAAGCATTTAAGGTGGCACAGCACTAGATATAATTTTATTGCAACTCAAATATTGTGGTATTTATGTCTTCACAGCAATTAAAAAACAATATTAATACAGTTTTGCCAAAAAAAATACTGAAAGAGTCTAATGGCTCCAAACAGCTCCACTGGACCTATTTTTTCTGTTCCGCCTTAGGCAATCGCACACTCGGACTCCACTACCGTCACTTGCACATATCCTGGTTTTCATTGAAATTATTGTAATTGCGATGGTAGTGTTTGTAATGCTTTTGACAGAAAATTGAAAGGGGTTTGTTGAAATGATAACTACGGTTGTTATAATTCAGTCAGCTGCTTTTCTGATTGGGTATTGTTTTGTTCCATGTGACAATCAAAAGAGTTCTTGTGCGTTTGTCTTCGGGGTTTCCCCCACACATCAGGATTTCTGAACATGTTGAATATTTAAAATTCACGATCAGGGCGGCTCCGATGTTCTTCCGATCAGGTTAATTCGCTCTTAACACACATCACACCAAAGGGAAATCTGATAAGATTATCTTTAGAGCTGATTAAGTTCATCGGGACTTTACCTAGGACTGTTGGAAGGGGAGAAATCGACCCGATTATCTTTTGGTGTGGCCCCAGCATAACTTGCGTGAAAGGAAGAAAATAATGACCATTCTGACTGTAGCAGACCGACAGTGATGAGGTTGAATCTCATGTAGCAGGTCATTGTCCTCTGAACTGGATTCTGGCTCTGGGGGCTCAAACATGTACGGTTGGATAATTCCAATCGAGCTACTCGATGTAGCATTAGCAGCATGCATTCTGACTGTAGCAGTATTTGACAGTTGAGAAATGGTGTCATTACAAAGGCCGCTTTCCTTGGGTGGGCGTGGTTTCAGTGGAGTGGGCGTGGTTTCATTCATTTTATTTACTTTGATGTTTTGGGTGGGTGGTTAAAAACACACTTTTTTGTTGTGTGACAAACTAAGAACACATATTTTTATGTCACTTTACTCAGACTCTGAAATTCTGGAATTCTTTACTCACCCTTATTTTATTCCAAATCCATATGACTTTCAATGAAACAAAAAGAGCATTTGTTAAAATGTTCTACTTGTTTTCCATAGAAAAGAGAGGTTTATGCTGGTTTGGAATGTCATGATGGTCAGTAAATGATGACAGATTTTTATTCTTGGTACTGTCAATTAATGTTTTTTTGTGAAGCAAATAAATAAAACTTTGGCGCCTATTTGTGACCCTGTCTATGAAAATTCATTTTATAAGATTAGGAGTATTAAAGTAGTAAGAGCTAAAAGCATGACACAAATAAGTAATGTATAGTTGTTGTTGCAAATTATTATATTATATGATCTTAGTACTAACTGGTTTTTAGGCTACTGAAATAAATGGCTTTGAATACTGAAATTCATGATTTTATTGACACCATATTTATCACAAAAAATAGCATACTTCATGAACATTGCTTTCAGTTTTTGACATGTTTTTAGTCAATTTTAAAGATATCATGGTGATATTTTAATAGAATGTCATTAGTGTAATGATTTAACAGAATGTAATTAGTGTAATGATTTTATGTACAACAGTACATAGAAAATGACTTTAGCTGGGTTTTCACAGACTGGGTCACATATGGTCAGAACCATTTTTCATCCAGAAATGAAGAACATGTTTGGGATGTACTAGTTTTGTGGAACCATTGCCGGCCAAGAGGCCATATGACTGATAGGTAAAGCAACAATTCATGTTTCATTTTGTGCCGTGTCCAATTAACAGCTGGGCCAGTGTGCATTCTCAAACATTCCTAAGTTTACAATGTTTATGAGTTCATGCCATGAACCTCACATACTTTTAAGAATTGTGATGAATTCTCATTGTAACCGATGTAAACAAGACAGCTTCTTTGAACTGACTTTGACACTGCTGAAGTGTTTCTGGTAAAGTGTGCCGTATGCATCCGTGGACGTGATGTCTGAGGCTAAGACTAGCAACATATCTGTAAAAAACACAGCAGAATACACAGTCATATTCAAACACAAACCTGTCATTCTGTGGTTCTTGCTGAAATTAAGCCATGACATAATGAATCTCACAACTGGCACAGATATTCACTAATTCTAGAACATCCCATGGTCACAACTTTCATTTCCTTCAATCACATTAACAGTCTGATTTATCATACCACAAAAATGTTCAAACACACAGCGTCATTGGGCCTCATAAAGGTGACGAGACAGACGTCCACAGTCCTGACTTCCATAACAACTCTTGACCATGTTTCTATCTGTAGCATTGTCTGACCCCAAATGGCCATTTTCCCATTAATGTCGCAGACTCCCTGCCATCCTAGATTGAATGCAGAGAGACTGAGAGCTTTAGTCAATGAGAGCTGATTCTTTCTCCTTTGAAACTCCAGCGAGTCACCGGCAGCGGGAGATAATACGTCATATCACATTGCACATCAATCCCTGCATATCTGAAAACTAGCCAGATTCATGTATTATCCTATCAAATGAGACTTTACCCTTGCCTAAATGAATACAATTTGAATATACAGATGTCTGACAGCACGCCTACAAGTCTCTGTCAAGGAAGACACACAGAAGGATGTGGCCTGATTACTATCTGCGTCTGGCATCCAGCTGAGGGGTGGGCAGGTAGAGACCTTTTATCACCCAGTGGGAGGTCCAAGTTGACCTTGATTTCTTTGCGGATTGACAGGTGGGAACTGTGCAGCTTCCAGGGGTGAAATAAACACGTAACATGTCTAGAATTTATTACTGTGACCCATTTAACAGTGTAAAAAGAAAAAAGAGAAATTGCATATACTCTCTCACCTTGAGGGTCATTCTGTTTTGAATGGTTAGTAGAAGCTGGTACTGCCTGGACTTGTTCGTCCTCTTTCTGCCTTGCTACACACTAGCAGTCATGCACAAAACTGGAATAAATTATTCACAAAGAGTTCGTTCCTCCTCCCATACCTTCTTCCGTCTGCTGGATGGGTAGAGGGGATGGATGCGGTAAGGAAGATGAGTGGGAACATTCTAGTCCCACAGCTCAGCAAGGGAACGGTCCAGCCGATAGCGGAGCACAGTCCCCTAGCACACCAGCGTCTGCCATTGTTTAATCATATCTTATGTCTTTTTGGATGGCACCTGTGCTAACAGTAGCTGTTTTGAGCCGACACCTGTGCCTGAACTGAAAAAGAAAATTTAAGTACTTTAATTATTATTTGTAAACTAGATCGCAGCTTCTATGTGTTCACTCAATTTTTCTCTCAGATGTGTTATCTGAACTCATTTCTTTTGGCTGGTTCAAACTTGAGTCCAATTTGAAATACTTAAAAGTGCTGTTGGCAATTTTATATGGAATGGCACAGCAGAAAACACCCTGACAGATTATTTACCTGGCAGATCACTGGAAATAATTCTGTAATATCATTCAGTAAACTCGGTCGGATTCTTTGTGCAGTCAATCAGATGCGCTTTCTGTCTGTCAATAAATGTGCACGTTCATAGCACAGCATATGGGAAGTTTATTGTGCAAACAAATTTGCTGTTTAGGAGTATATGATTTTGTGCTGCTGTTCTCATCTGCAGGCATGTGCTGCAAGCTTGAAGCTTGCGTATCTTTGGAAAAGGGGGCATGTCCAATTTAATGGCTAAGTCTATAAGAAGTTCTACTGTTTTTGGTAATACATGCAAAAGTATGACATGCTAAATGTTTTTAATGCCTCTGTTTTCTTTCTCTCTACTTTTTGTTTTTCTATCACCCCCCTCACTTTTAACTCTGCCGTCCCTGGTGGGTCTGTGTCACAGGAAAATTCCTGTTCTCTTGGTGTAATATGTCCCCTTAAGCGCTGTTTTGCAGACTGTCTCCGAGTATCTTCAGCAGTCTTGTGTCTAGCCCGGCCGCCATCCCGCAGGAAATACCACAACGTTTCTCTTCTCAGCCTAATGCACACAGATGCTAAAAACAATCTGCGAAAACTTTGCACAATTAAAAGTACATGTGATCATGTGATCCACTCCCCCCTTTGTTTTTTCCCTTGCCTATGGCTGTTTTTCCTCCATACAGATTTTCGATCCCCCGGTTGGTCGCAGCCAGTGCAGCATGTATCTGCTTGGGGCCACAACAGGATTCCAGAAACTCCACATCTAAGATCAATAGAGACATCCAGAAGACACAAGTTGACAATAACATGACTGGTAGCGCTCTTTTCAGCATGGTGAAAAAAACAACAACAACTGGATGAGCATAAATAAAACAGAGGCTTTCTTGTTTACAGGCTGATTATGAAGAAAACAAAGCATTTTTGTTCATTCTTTGTGTATTTGTCAACATCAAATAGAGCTGTGCTAATCACAAGGCTTTCTCTCTATTTAAATGCTCTTTATTGTAGAACGATAAAAAAACTCTTTACAATCACACATTGTTTTATTAATTTGAAATGGAAAATTGTTGCCATGTTAAACCTAAAGGCTTCATTTGTCTTCATTACTGTACACAATATTTTGTTGACATCACGTTTAATGTGTGTTTGAGAAATATTTCTATAATGTAATTTTTAGAACGTCATATTTTTTTAAGAATCAAGAATTAACAGGGGAATCAACAAACCCGGTAAATATAAAAATGCTTTCTATCAAAGCAAAACCACTTCCCTCTTAATTGCTCGTGTGCATCACTGTAAATTACTAATGGACAAATGATTGCCGATGTTCAATGCTCCTAACTATAATACAAAAAGTCATAACAGTGTCTGATGCAAGAGTGATAGGGGAGGTGAGATGGGCTGTTCTTCAGCTATCAGGGTCTTATCACTTTGTCACATGACAGGTAAACACTTACGGAATGGTGGATCGGGCCCTTCGACTCTGAGATAACGTTTCTCATTCTCTGGTCCAGTGAGGGATCTCATTTTGCTTGAAGTTTCAGTCGTTCAGTCAAACAAGGTTTGCATGAAGTTAGAGAATATGAGAACCAATGGCTTTCTGCCTGAATGTACATCACACAGAGGAGATAAGAGCAAGATACAGGAGAGTGAGGACGATGTAGAGACATAAAAATAAATGTGGAGACTTTGTCTGATTGAACCGGGTTCCTGGTGGATGTGAAAAGAGTGTCAGTAGGTGAGGTGTATACCGTCCTGCCGGGTAAAATCATGTTCAGAGTGGAATCAATGGTGATTGATAACAGACAGTACAAAGTATCATGCAAGCCGCCATGAGTAAGAAGCATGCATTTTGATGGCTGAAACAACATCATTGATGATTATTCTAACGTCATACATTATCAACGTATTTATTATGGATCCTTTGTACACAGAGTGATTGAATGTACTTGCCACTGTTTCCGTTTCAAATGCAGTCTCGCTCTATTCACGCATACCCGCTGATTGAATCTGATGGAGCTGTCTGTATAATAGCATTTGCATTACGGAGGAAAATGTGCGTCATCGTAACGCAATTTGTAACATATTTTCTCAAACGCGGTCGGATTTCCGGTGGGATCGATAGATAAGCTGTTCACGGCAGTCAACCTCTGCCTCAGCATGAGTTAAGGGCACAGAAGTAGACAAGGTGACACGGCCCAGGGGACGGGGAGGCTAAAAGGGCTGTGTAATACACCGAGAAACAATGACTGTGCAGGAACACAGACCTGCGCCTCCAGAGGTTCTTTTTCTTCAGAAAATATGAAACCCTGTGGTCAAGGCTTAACCCAAATCCATAAGTATAAAGAACGCTCCAGTAGGGGCAAAATTCCTAATGCCGTGATAAAAGATGTTAGTCATAACTCTCATGTTATATCATAGTGTGTCATTTACGCCATAAAAATATTTTTTTAATATAAGACAATATTCGGCATCATTACAAAAACAGCTTCACACTACTGAGGTACTTTTATACTTGGCATTTCAACATCAGAGGTGGGAAATACTGTAGAATTTTTAGCCTTAGGAACATTTTCAAATGTGTATTTTACTGCTGCACTTTATTTATAATTTAGTGAATTTACAAAAAATCCAAAGCATACGAATATCGCTGCTGTCTGAAACCTTGTATGTCCATATTTTGTCGTTTTATTTACAAATCATTATCAATAATATTCATTAACCTTTATGTTTGTCACTGGGTTTTGCAAATGTCTAAACTATAAAAAGTGTGCTTGTCAACTTTTACAACACGATATGTAATCATTAAAAAAATACAGTTTTTTTTCCATTTCCGATAAACAGCGATTTGGACCATGTTTTGAAAGGATCATACCTTCTGCTTCACTTCATTTAATGAAAGCATTTAGTATTTTAACCTTTAACACTAACGTACATTCACATTTTACACAACAAATTTATATAAGAAGGAACATAAATGTTAGTATTAAATGAAAACAAAAAGAAAAGTGGAGTGAAAAGTATACATGTAATATATGGATTAATTATAGAAAAAGTAAACATTTCTCAAAAACTACAGATACTTGAGTAATTTTACTGTACTTCCTACCTCTGGTGAACACAAATCATGGAAATTAACTGATGATATTAAAATGAATAATAGTTCATAGTCATTAAATCAATTTTTGCAACAGTTTGTAAAGCAAGCTAGTTTTCGACTCGGTGATGGATTTTTACATTCATGCCGTATATATTCTGTGGTATATTATCTCTACCAGTTAAAACATTTATACGGCTGCATAATATGTCCGGCCAACACAAATGCTTGCATCTAAATGCTTGCAAGTCAGCATTTCTCCCGCTTAGCTCACACAGTGTTTCAAACGGCGTTGAGTTTGAGTACTCTTCTCAATGTCTTGCCGTGTGATGGAGCTGTTTCCTCTAGAGGATGGCTAACAAGAGCGTGAGAAAGGACGACACAAACTCATCTTGGTTTTGGATGAAGAACGTGCTTATGATGGTGTTCGGTCAATTTGCACTGCCAGGGCAGAGCTATGCTTCTCCACCATTCGTTGTTTTCTGCAACTCAGATCTCTCCACCTCCCCACCCGAAGAACCCTCTGCCAGCTTTCCAGGGAACAGCTGAGCCCCTGCTCTATGGCTCCCTCAATCTCTGCCATCTCCCATCTCTCTCTTTGTCTCAACGGGCTTCAAACAACTCTCAGCTACCCTTTGTTTGTCTCTTCCTTCTGCAAGGCCATTCGGGAGGTTTTCGCAACTTCCAGCTCCCAGAAGCTCCCGGGAAACATCAGCTCTGAGCAGAGAGGGGTGGGAAAGGGGGGGTGAAAGTTTTAAGGGGAGCGAGGGATCATGGGAAGACAAGCAGCTCACAGACATGAGGTGTGGAGGCGGAATACAGTAAGGAAACGTTCCGCAGACGAACAGTGAGGAAAGTTGCAGCGGCTGTGGGTAATTTGCCTAAATTTTTTCCTCACAGAATGCCTCTCATTACTGTCTGCATGTGTGTGTGTGTGTCTGCGTGTGCGTGTGTCTGCGTGTGTCTGCGTGTGCGTGAGAGAGAGAGAGAGAGAGAGAGAGAAAGAGAGAGAGAGAGAAAGAGTGGGTGGATTCTCCAGAACAGGCAGGGGCCTCCAAGGTTCACTGCACTGAAAAGACAGAAGAAGCAATGAAGACACACAAGCAGATGTGAAGCCCAGAATAATTAGGCTACACAGGGTCTTCAATAGAATCTGACTTTATTTGGCCACTCACTCGAGTCTGAGCAACAGCAGGGATTTCTTGCCGTCTCAATTAATTTGCATTAGATCATTCACTTTCTGTATAGAACATGACTGAACTTTTCTAACATTCTGCTGCGGTTTGAAACACTCGTGTTGCATGAATTTAACTCTTAGCTAGCAGCCAATAGGAGGCTGAGATTCAATAGGAGCAAAATACATAATATGTGACGCCACATTGGTAAAACTCCACATTTTACAATGTTTTTTTACCCAAAAATACATCTGTTACTCAACAGTTATTGAGTCTTTGCAGAGGTCAAATAGAGGCCACTCCGGTAGACCTCTATTTGCAGCATGTGTTTTTTTCAAAGTAAAAGTCAAGGTATACGTTTTGTCAGTATCAGCATTAGCTGTGAATTGAATCCAGTATCTTGCCATTCCTAACAGCATGCTCTTGAGCTAAAGGAAAGATTCACTTCCATATTCAATAAAACAATACTCTGAAAAATAAATCTGTATATTTATACGGATATAAAAACACATAATCATACAGTGTATACGACCAACAACAATTTAATAATGAGCGAAAACATATCCCCCACATAGCACATTATATAATAAATGTTTTGTTCATTTGTGATGTCACCTTGTGATCAAAAATGGTAGATGACATCATCACAACAGAAATGGAGCTATGGTGGCCATTATGTAGCTAGCCAAATAACACGCTCCAGGAATCTGAGATCAATATCATGTTAATGTGAAAACAGTCGGCCAATTGGAAATGCACGGATGAAAGTCTCATCTCCATAATTGTTGTGTCGCAGAAAGTAATGTACATTGTAAAATATAGCAGCATTACTTGCCTCTTCTACTGTAGATCACTCTGACTCGGACTCAGCATCTTCACAGCGCTGCAACACATGGGAGGATTATTGCAATTAGGGATTTACATGGCAGTTTTACACAGCCTGTGACAATGCTGCAATTAGTTCAGTGTGATATACACCCCAGTGTTAAAGAAAACAGATGGAGCTTTGATCAAGACTGTAGGCCACGAGTTCTACAACACTGTCATGTCAAATGAAAAAGTCTGCACTTTCATAATCAAGAATGCAGTTCTCACCTAGCTGTTGGATATTCTTTGCTTCGATTTCCTAAGCGTGTGTGAATGCTTTAAATAAGTGCTCATTAGCTAACATCGGCATTATGCTCCATGCAGACAGGAAAGACTGCTCTCCTCATGACCGTTGTAGAAAAAAAACATCAAAAACCCTTTTCATTTTGTTTTCGTGAATGATTTTTCCAAAACCTCACCATGCACTGATTTTTTACATCAGTTTGCAAAGCCACTGACCATCTTCCCAGATTCTGCTGAGAATCCGATCACTTGAAAGTGTGTTTTCAACCCCCTTCACAGGTCATTAAATGTATTTTTTCCTCAAAGCCTCAAAGCAAAAGAGTGTTTAACCACAGGAACATTGTTCTCGCCATGCCCTGAAACCTTCCGTTCTGCAGTGTTAGGTGGGCATCCACAGATAGATAACAATCTGACAGTTTAAGAACACAGAGCACAGACCAAAACATTCTCTATGGTCGCAAATGTGATGCTGAAAATCTTGAAGTTGCTTTAATTATGAGCTATGAATAGCCGGCAGAATTAGACTGAATAGTGACTCCTCTTGTAACAACGTGCTCTGTGACAGACCTTTGAATTTAGTAACAACTTAACCTGTGTACATACATGCACCTGCTCTTGTCCTGCTGCAGCTGACACGAAGGGCAGGATTTGAGAGATGTGACATTTAAAAGCGAACACCAGAGTACTAAGCCTGGATCGTTAACCTGCAAATCAATTAAACATCTCGTTCAGTTTGTGGCCTACAGACTCTGTTCATGGAAAGCTGGAGCGTGGAGTCTTTAAATTATTCATTTTCTAGCCAAAAGAAATATGAATAACATATTTGTGTTAAATTTTCTTATTTAACTTAACTGTCATTGCACACTTTCACATATTCAAACCAAGGATCAGTCATGTGACAGAAGAGAACCAATGACCGGCAAGATACTTTTCAAAAGTAAGGCGGTAGTGCTGTTTACTCACCCTAGTCATTTCAAACCTTGTTGACTTTCTTTCTTTTGCAGAACACCAAAGAAGATATTTTGAAGAAAGTTGGTAACCGAACAAGGTCGATACCCATACACTTCTATTGTATAGACACAAAGTAATTTTTGGTTGAACCATACCCTTAAAATGAACAAGTTACAAATACATATTTTTATATATAAAATGTATGTTCCTTTGTCATTTAATTTTATGAGTTTAAATTTACATAATATTATCTGCTTTATTCACATTTTTGGAACTCAAAAGCATCCACATCTTTACTTTCAATACGTAGGTAAGGGCAGTGTCACAATTCCGCCCTATATAATTTTTTTCATTTGTGAAAAAAAAGAATGGGGTTAAAAATAATATCGTGGTAAGTAAATTACACAATTTCTGCATTTGGTAATCTAATTAATTAAAATAAATGATTTGAAATTCAATTTCTTAAGGTTTTTGAAGATTCCTTGTGTAAAAAAAAGCCCAGCTAGAGATTATTTCACAGTCACGTTATGTGGATTTGTGCTTTTGCTTGTCTATCTGCGATAATTTTAGGAGCATATGGAGATTTCGGCCTCTGGAAATGATGCTTCTTATTCTCCTGCCATCCTTAAAGTACGCCTTAGAGCAGGAAGTCATTGGATCCATCAGCTCACTGTTAATTACTGCTACCCCGCCACCCGACTCCCAATAGAACAGCAGCAAAAATAATTACCACTGTCCCCACGACTCCTCCAGTCCATCACATTAAAGAGATACCCGAGACATCATTGGTCTTCAAGCCCTCCAATCATATCTCTTGTCTTAAAGCGAATGGGGGAAGGGTGTGGGACTTGGCATTGCCTCAAGTGACGTTACCATTGCTTGTGCCAAATGCTTATGTAATTGAATTTCCCATTTTGCTCGAATAGCAAGAAAAGCCTCCCCCAGTCCCATCTAAATCGCTAATGTATATTACATTTGTCTTCCTGAATATGCATACCAGGCCATTTATTTTTGAAAACCACACGTTCCCTTTGTTTTAAAAGTGGCTACAGTCACATTGAGGCTCTTCTTATCAGCAGTGATTGCCATTTAATATCCACATGATGGATGGGGAACATTAGCGTGGATCCACACCATCCAATTTAGCATGGACATGAGACAAAGGTATGAATGCTATCAGAGACACATATCACTGGTTCAGGACATCCAGGCTGCATTGTGAACATGGCAGAGGCTCTGGGTGCAAGGACCGGTACCTCCATGAAGTCCATTTGTGAAAGGAGCAAGAGTGGAACACATGCTTCTGTGCTAATCCAGCTTTGGTTGAGCAGCGAAAATGACTTTCACACTCATTGTCTTCCATCTTTACCCGTTCACAGAGGTTGTCAAGTGTATTGGGTTTCATCACTTGAATCGGACAGATTACAGGGAACACCAATTCTGTGGAACACTTGAGAAGGATTATGGGCTGAGGAGCATGTGGTAGGGGGCTCTGGTGGCTTCATGGATTGTGTAGGACCTGCTAATCCCTTTAAATCAGATCTGTTAATCCCTCTTTCGCTCTTCTAGTCACTGCTTTCTTCCTACAACAAACACATAAACACACACACACACGCACAACCAAGTCTTCAATAATACCCCCAGCGGTTGTCTAAGTGCAGCATTATTCGGTTGCCTAATTATCTCATTTTAGCATTCTCCATTAGCGCTACACTAGGGGCACCACCGCCAAACCTCAACAAAAGTGTTGACAGCATAGACATAGCATCAAATTGCATTCATGCTCATCAATATATGCACATGATGGAACCCACATGGACCTAAAACAGGGGAAAAAAACATTATGAATTACTTAGATTGAACTGTTATTTTGCTACAGCTTTTTCAGCATTGCAATGTCAATGAAGATTATCAACTGAAATGCTGAATTGTTTTTCGTCCTATTTTAGGCTTTTATAACTTTGATCCTTTTGTATTTTCAGGAGTGAATTTGGAGGAACAGTTCACCCAAAAATCTCACCCCTATGTGGTTCCGAATCTCTATACATTCCTTTGTTCTGATGAAAAGAGAAAAATATATTTGGAAGAATGCTTGTAACCAAACAGTTATTGGCAACTAGATTCATTGACTAGTACGAAAAATGTGTTTCTATTGAACACAAAAGAAGATATTTTACAGAATAGGAAAGCAAACAGTTCTGGGGCACGTTTGACTACCCTACTATGGTAGTTAATAGTGTCCAAAAACTGTTTGGTTACAAGCATTCTTCCAAATATTTGTCTCCAATATTTGCATTTATACAGATTTGAAACAACTCAAGTGTGAGTAAATTATGATTTACATTTTTGGGTGAACTGTCCTTTAAAGCTCCAAACTATTTTACTTGATAATTTCTATTATAGCTATACCTATATACATTCCACAAATGCAATGTGACCAATCACACTATATACTGTAAAAAAGTACATCAGACCCTGGAACAGCATCTATTATACTGTAATAAAGTGTTTGAAAATACATGGCTAATTTTGAAAGGCCATCAATGGAAGAATGCTTTTGCAAGCAGATGTTGTAGTTCTGTAGACATGCTAATTAACAAAGAAAATAATTGAAAAAGCTTCGCTCATACCCTTTTTCTTGAAAATCAAACATATGACCACTATTTGACCACTTAAGATACAGACTTTGGAAGATTGTTTTTACAATTCATGCTGTACCCGAGGCCCGCATTTACGCAACTTAATTCCGGTAGAATTCATCTCACGTGACAGGACAGCTTGATGAATACGTATGAAAACATCTGTTTGCCGAACTGTGAACAAAGAAGTTGTGATGGTGACACCATTTTCCTGCTAATGGAATCTCTTGGCCCAGCGGGCCAACTCAGTGGAGCTCTTCCCACTCATTACACTGCCGGACTGAAGATAAACTGTGTACACGGCCGCAGATCATTAGGCCTTAGATGGCTTCTGGAGATGGCGGAGAGATCCAGGGAATGGCAGAGGAGATCCATCTACAAAGGACCAAAAATGAAGCCCAAAGTGAAGGTAAAGTCATGAAAGTATTTGATAGCCCGAAATAATCAAGAGTTACACTGTTGATACATTATCAAAACTCAGTCACACTCCAAACTTACTTTTTGAATAATAAAATTCTAAATAAAAAAAACATTTTCTAAATGTTGTCCAATGCAAATTAACTCAAACTGAGAGCTTAAATTTAAAAAAGCACTGACTCAAGTGAAATGTAGGATTTGAACTGTACATTTTATTAAGATGAATTGCAATGTAAGTCCTTAAATCCATAATAACTTATTATTTTTTTAGTATGTACATTTACAAATATAGTAACAAATGGATGAACAGTCACTGCTTATTAATATCTTGTGAAAATATACAGAGACCAAGTGACATTAAACAAAAATCTTCACGTGACCGAAGGTTCACATACTGTATGTGTTTTCATTTACATCTGTATTATGTAAAAGCATCAAACGTGTTAAGTGCCGAACACTCAAGAATTGTGAAAAAATGACCCACTCAGATGAAAACTATGTCACAGGTCACCAGCTACACTTACCATTTGCCTTTTCATCTGCTTATGGCAGTAGCGATTAACCTCCACCAAAAAGGTCCAATTATCACAGATTTCCATGGCTACACAAAGACACTTTTAATTTAAGGCCGGTTCAGATGGGGCCTTGAAGTGGCTCAAAGAACAGCTCTTTCTCTCAACAAAGCTGTGAAGCCCACGCAAATATGATTAGCCTTTGTTTTCTGGACCCCATTTTTTAATTATTTTCTCTTACTTCTATTGATAAATTCTGCTTTGCATTCTCTGATGACACATCTTTGTCTTCGGGAGCAAAATATGAAATACCACGTGGGCGGAGAGGAAACGTAGAGATTAGGCCTATAAATAATTCAACATATATTATCAAAACATAGAAATCCACTCCAAATTGAAGAATAAATAACAGAGGGACTAATCACATATTAGATTGCAATCGCACAGATCCCATAAACAGTAGGTAGAGGAGCGTGGTGTCCTCCACGGTGCCCCTCTCGCGCAGTTATTCATTATAATCCTGTCACCTAATCATCTCTCATCAAGCTATAAATCACTGCAAACGCTGTAGATGGAAATCAGCGAGGCCACTATATTAATTCTACAATGCTATAATGTAAGAGCCACGGCTCGTGCCCCCACAGACACACACACAACCACACTTTCAACACTCCAAAAATGATTATTTTGGATGAACTTCAATTATGAATTGATTAATTGTAATTCAATTAGGGACAGTGGTTCCACACATTGATGATGTTTTCTTAATATTAAATTAGCAGCAGGAACCTAAATGAGTAGAACGCATTTAAACACATATCAAATTAATCGAAATGAATCACTCTTGTGGTTTGCAACTAGATTAAAATAGACAGCATTAGCGTGCGAAATAAACTTGTTGACACGCATACTGTATAATGTACAGTAGTCACCGAATGGATTGTTTGGGGGGCAGGAGACTCCATCGTGGACATACAAAGAGACCAGACTATTTATTCTTCACCAAAATAGAAACCCAGAAAATTCAACTAGCACTTTTTCATATCCCAACACTAGCAGTTTCACACTTTTCTCATTTAGCCTAAAATCACAAATAACAATTGATTTTAAAATTCACTCTTTCTGTCCAGTGCAATGCAAAGCATGCTGAATCCAACACAATATCACTACATTTTGACTTCTTGACGTGACTAATTCGTATGAATTCGTTTTAGTGCGATTTGCTTGTGACGTCAGCTTTGGGGATAATAGGAGCAGCTTCAGTAATGCTTTTTTCTAATAATCATATGTTTTTGCACGATTGACATCGTACACATTCATTTGAATCATTCAGCCTGTAATATAGTTACGAAAAAGCGCCTGCTCAGCCTTCATAAAATAAAAGGTTAGGTTTATTTGCTTTAAGTTAATTTAATTGAACACAATGAAATAAAGTTGTGACACAATGTTCAAAAATGTAATTATATTAGCTCATTTTAATGAAGCAAGTCGATCAAGAGAAGAGAAAAAGTATATCGTGTACTTTTTTTCCAACACATCCGTAACAAACCATAAATTAATGTCAACACTTTCACACACACAGCTTTTGGCAAATCTGACCCTGTTTTCAGTGCATCTCTGTGGATTTTGCGCAATTTAAGCAACATGGAACCAGATTGGCACTCCTAATAGAAACCGAAGACCCAGATGTACGCAAATCAGCAGGGGGCTTTATCTAAATGAATAAACTCTCTGCTGGGGAAGAGCGAGAAGGGGGGGAACGCATTGCCACTAAATGATCAGAACGCATGGCAACCCTTCCATGCGAGAACTATGATGATCTTCTGCCTTTCTTCTCTCTCTCCCTCTCCTTCCAGGGGATCTGTTTATCCAGGCAGGGTGGCTTTGAACCCTGGAGCCTTTGTAGTTCTGAGGCTTGCGGTGGCATCTGCTAATGTCAATGCTAATGAAATGAGCCCCGTTCCCTGCCTGTCGACACACTTAAAAAGAACAGCACAAAAACCAGGGGGGCAGGTGGGGAGCGCGATTTTATTTCGGGCAGGATCTCTGCATTTATTAATGAATGCATCCATGCACGAGAGAAAACAAAGACCGAGAAAACAGGCGAGAGTACCACATGAGTTGCCAAGTCTGGGACTGCACGCGGAAACCACTTCAATTGACAGCACTACATTAGCTCAAAAGCCGAGAGATGAGCGTCTCACGGGAGAGTACTGGAAAGCCTTTTCTTGAGCACGGCTGCAAGGAACAAAATGATGAAATGAAGAATTAAAGAAATAAGTCTGCTTTCGCTTACATCCAAGAAGGGGAGGGCCCGAAGTGACGCACACTTGATGGGCCCAGGGCTTTGAGGTATAGGCTACAGTCCACTGAACGATTTTGTGGCAAGGCAAGAACAAAGGTACAAGAAAGTCCAGCAATGTCAGCAGTGCATTTCAGATTATCTCCCATGCACTGAACAGAAAATGAACACTTTTTCAGAATTTCCACTTGAGAAATATAACTTTTTTGTCATGCGATTGAAGAACCTTTGGATTGCGCAACATTACCCTCTTTCCTCTTTTAGGAAAACCAAACCTTTTCGTCAGTTCTCAATCGCATCTCTCATGCATTGGCCACTGAATTCCATTGGCCTATTTGCTCCACTTTGCTCGGAGTCAGCAGCTGGTGCTAACTGGCTCTCATTTAGCAATTACCACCAGTTTGCACAATGAAACTAAACTGCAGGTCTCCCTCCCTAAAAATATAAACACATCAAAAGCGATTCAATTAGCTTACCCACAAAACACAAATGGGAGATCATAGCATTAGGCAAATTAGAACACGATGAAGGAGCAAAACAACATGCTGGAACATGTTAATTAGAAACTTTCAGGCATTACACATTCTGAGGGAAATGGAGTTGACCTGAAAGGAGAGGATAATATCAGGGGTTAGATGGTCTCTTTGATTCAAACACCAGTAACATTACAGTATGTGCCATTTTAGATCCAATGGTTGATTGACTGGACCCAGTTTAATGTGATGTGCATGTGATAATTGAAAGACGAGAGAATTTGTTTTTGATGGCTGCAAATTAAATCTGCAAAGCCGTCTATTCCATTAACTACTTTTCCTGACACCTATGCACTATCCAACCAAACTTGCAATTGGCGGTATAACCCAAAATCATGGTGAAAACACAATATAGTTATCTATATCCAGAGCTGGGTAGATTACTTATGAATTGTAATCAGTCACAGATTACACATAACATGACAAAATTTGCAGTCAGTAACGTAATCTCTTAGATTACAAATTTTGGATTACAATTAGATTAAATTTGACTAAAATCTTATTTGATTTGACATATGTTGTAGCAGGATCAGTTTGTACTTTAACAGGTACAACAGGGGAACATATAACATTTTTTATCACCAAAAAGAGCCTCAACATCTTTTTAAAGTACAGTACAGACATAATACTAACACTAATATAGTGTTATTGTTGTTAGTGTTTACTGATAGTAACACTGAATAGTTTTCCCATGATTTACAAAATGCTGAGTGCCGCTCCATTTTGCATCTCTGTCCCTCCCCTCTCTGTTAGAAAAATCTTGAAGAATCACAAATATATATAAGAAGTAGGTGTGTTTAAACTTTATTATAATTTTTTTTAAATAAAATAGAAAAAAGGTCAAAATTGTAGGGAAAATCACTGAACTGTGAACAACGTACTGCCATTCGGAGAATAATATGTAATCATGTAATCCATAAAAAGTAACTGTAGTCTGATTACGAGAAAATTTAAATGTAGTTTATTCTAATCACAAATACTTCATTTTTGGAATCTGATTACGTAATCCCGATTACATGTAATCTGTTACCCAGCTCTGTCTATATCAAGAAACATAAACCATATCCACATCACAGACCTCACATCTGTGACCAACAGTTTCCATTCAAATACAATTAGGAACCATTAGCTTTTCCATTATAACTATTAAGAAAATTATCTTGTAGTGTGTTTTGGGCATTATTCCAATAAGATTTAAGGGTAATTTTTGGAGGATCTATTGACAGAAATGCAATATAATATACATAAATGTCTTCAGAGGTGTATAAAGACCTAACATAATGAAGTGCTATGTTTTTATTGCCTTAGAATGAGCTACGTATTTCTATCTACATACACCGTGGGTCCCTTTTATGGAATTCCAGTAGCCCTAAACAGACAAACTGCTCTACAGATCAAGTTTTGTGAATACGTTATCCCCTTCGGCAAAGAAGCGTAAACGGAATGACATCTTAGTCCCGTGTCAGCCACCGTAGTGCTTCGAAAGGGAGTGGTGGAGTAAGCCGTTGGTTGCAATTTGCTAAATTTCATAAACTGGATCTTGAACATACCTCCAACAGAATTGTTCACATACCTGTTGAGACAATTATAGTACTCATTAGAACCAGTACAATTCCCATTATAAACATGAAATGAATAACATTTTCTATTATGTTTTGGGCAGGGTTCTATTGTTTTATTCAGCAGGGTGATCTGTGCGTTTACCGTCCCAACAGTTTATACCTTTATATCGTTCACCTTTACCAATTTAAAAAGTTTATGTAAAATCTCTGCATCAGTCTTGAGGTAATGTAATCAGTCAAAACAAACCAAACACCATAAATGAAACCTTAAATAACCCGTTAATATCAATGCAGAAGCACTTTTCCTGAGGAAAGCCGGTATTGTTGCAAGCAAGTAAAAAAGCTCAGATGAGCTTGGATGGGTAAAAGCAGCTCTTTATCTGCCTCGTTTGTGCTGTTCCAGAGACGCTCTGCTGGACTGCAGTGCTTATCGATGTGGGCAGCAGCGTTAGGTCAATACCTGCAGAAACGGCTGAGATCTCTACTGACTCGTGTAACACCGATGTGGCCAAGGGGTTGCCGGTCATGGTGGTGATTAAACAACAAGAACTTTAAATCTAGTCATGTATGTCTCGTTTCTACTGACCTTTAGCTTTGCATTTAACCTTCTGCTTCTAATCTTTCTTTTCAACTCTTTCAGTTCCAGCTGCAGTTAAATTGTAAAAGGGAACATTTTTATTCATTAAAAAGCGTTCTGTGGCCTGTGAAAATGGGAACCTCTACAAAATATATTCCTGTTCTTACATTTCCATAGATCTTGAATCATTCCTTCGCTGTTTCTCGGGACCATCTGATTCTCAAAAGTATCTCAGTGCTCTAGGGTAAAACATAAGGGTGCAATGACATATTAAACTTGATTCAAATCTGAACTGACAATGGTTTTGTCTCTGATCAGTGTGTGAGATTGAGTGTGATGGTGAGGAGTTACCTGTGGGCTAACAGTCAAGATGAAATTGATGGACTGCTCCTTTGATCTGGGCCGCTCCTGGACCAGGGTTCCAGCAGCTTTAAAGGCGCTCCACCAGTCTTTGAGGTCGATACCTGGCAGCTAACATGCTGTATGTTGTTGCCATGGCTCCCTTGTTGAAGGACCAATCCCTACGTCAATGACCCCTGGTAACCTCAGGACAGGTCCCAGAGGTGCCAATGTTAAAGTGGGGAAACATTTCTCAGTTAGAGGAACAGTTAGGAAAAAAAGCACAGTCTCCTAGAAAGCAATGAGAGGATGATGACAGCAAATTAAGCATTATCTTGCATGTTATCAATCACTAGGGGCCAGATTTACTAAACAGGGCAAAATAATTTTAAAAAAGCACTTTAGGAGTGACATTTTCTGTGGGTCATGTACTAACAAGGCGAACATTAAAAACACAGGCACAATATTTTACTTACGTAATCTACCCTTCACTCAAGGATTAAGACCAAAGCTTTTTTGGTTGTTAAATAAAGCCACAAAAACCAGATCAATGACGAGCACAAAATCGCTTTTGTGATTCATTTAAATACTCTCCTCTCTTAATGTTTGGGTCTTAATAGGAAACTCCTACAAATGCATACGCAATAAGGTCAATCGCAAAAACAGCTGTGTCCACGCCTTTCCAGCCCTATTTTTACTCCGTGTCCTTAGTAAATACAGACAGTAGTTTTTTTATGCCCTAGGTCACATGTCTCTTTCTTTAAGAAATATGTCAACCCTTGTCATTAACTAGTGGGTGTTTTTCCAAGACAAACTCTTCAGATTTTTTAATATCAATATAATCAACATTCATTGTACTTTGTACCAACATAATTCAATAAAAATTCCAAAAGGGTCCACCCCTGAACTCAGGAATTTTCGTGGCAGAAGTTATTACACAGCATTTATTGATTATAGAGACTATTCAGAGCATTGTGCAGAAGGGGGCATTGCCCACCATCAGAAAATGAGACGCTATGACCCTCAGTGTTGTTATTTGACTTCATAGTGAATCCTGTATTCCAACCTTGGTTAACTGGCAATTAAAAAATAAATAAAATTCCAACAAAACATCGCAGGTCAAGTTTGGTTCCATTTGTGATCACTTTGTGATTTTACTGAAACGAAAAGCGGCCCCTCGGATGATCGACAGAGAAGTAGAGTACGCTTCTGAGACGAATAAAGGTTGGAGCTCTGACAGCTGAGCTAATTGCAAATTTAATGGAGGAACTGAATTGAAAGTCAGGGCTGAATTGGTTATGATTCATTGTCAATTATGCGTTTGACAGCCACAATCCTGTGTAAAGGTAAGAAATTATAAATCCTTAATTCTTTTAGCACAGAATCTGTACAGGTCAAAAAAGACTCAAATCTGATGCTGCAGCTGTGGGAATTATGTTGTGAATAAAAGCATCTAAACTAAATGAATACTATTGCATTTTAGTATTTTCTAAGTAGCCACCCTTTGACTAGACTTAGCAAAATCATTCTCTTGGCATTTTATCATTCAGCTTCTTGAGGTGGAGGTGTCACACTGGGATAGTTTTTAAATGTTTTTTTCTAATGAAAAAGTTGATGTGTTTTCATCTACAAAAGGAATTCCACATATTTAATCATAGACTTTTTTAAGATCATTAGAAACATTTCAGTCAAGCATCTTCAAACAAACTTTTGACTGTTACTTTATACATACAGTACATTAGATATAAAATACATTCATTATAATCCTTAATACATATCAAATATATTCGGTGTTCTGCAAACAGAATGCTGAATCAATACAAAGACAATGTGGTCTTCTTGTCTTTCGGCCTATATGAGAATCAACAGGTTGCACACTCAAAATAAATGTAATCTTCTGAGCAAAGGTGTTATTCTTGTAGCACATTTGCAGCCTCCAACATCTGTGCAAATATATTGTATGCCATGGTACACAGCACATGTCGCTTTGTGTACATACAATATTGTAGCTTCAGTGTCACCTTTTCAGTGTCAAACAGCTTTTTGTGTAGATAAAAATATATACTGTATATTCAGTCTAATTGAAATGATAAACTCTGACTTTATTGCAAGAGCCTTCATTTCATACCAATTGTCTCGGCTCAACAATTGACAATGTTTTTCCTGAGCACTTACTTCATGTCACACCTCAGCCGTTAAAGCTTCTCCCATCCTTCATAGCAGCACTACAGAAAATGACCACTCTATCAAGATGGGTAACATTAGCATTGAATTAACATTCTGGTGACAAGCCGAGGTTCTAGGACAACTGGACAATCTCATCTTGAACTGACTTTGTCAGCCTCTCCTTTTCTTCCCTCTATTCATGTTTAATTCTTGGTAAACAAATGTCCTTCTTGGCCCATCTTGTGTATTCCATAACCATTTTCTCTACGTTCTTTCCTCTTTTTCTGCTGTTTATTCTTTTCCTTGGCACGAGAATCACTAACACAGCACTATTACTGACCACGCTGAGAATGCACTTTCTAACTGTTTCTCTCACGCTTTCACTTTCTATCTTTCTTTCTCTCCATTTCTCTCTTCCCCCGACTTCACCCTAGCACCAGTCTTTAGCTATCTACCCTAGACTAGACTCTAGCCTGTGACCTTCGCTCTAACCCCTGGGGAGCAGTGAAAATGACTGGCCCCCAAATCCCTCCAGCTGAGAATCAGTGAGTGTATCTATAATGCTCTGATGAACTCCTCCAATGAATGATTTGTAGCCCTTTCTCCATCAGTAAATATAGGAGTTATCGACCCAAGCGCACCCCGTCTGCCTGCTATTTGCTCACAGACATCCCCCTCCAATCACATTGGAAATGCATTAGAATTTCGAGAAATGAAGAACAAGCGACTAGAATGGTTACAATAACAATGGTAAAAAAATAGCAAAAACACAGTGGCACAGGCCAAAGTTGGAATTCACTTAATGATTTACTTTTTTATTCTAATTTCTACATTACTACTGTTCTTGTTGGCTTGGCACACGCCCATCAACAGAAGATCATATCCGTTTTTTTACGCACCTGTCGTCATGGCAAACGTTTGCTAAATGTAGACAAAAGGCTTTTTGTTCATGTAGTTTAAGAACATTCCCTTAAGCATTTTTTAGGTGAAAATGAATGCTTTTTTCTAACTGTGTGTACTTCTCCCTGGGTGTCACCGCGTTTGCACGATGCCACACACTTGCATTTGAAAGCTGTTTAAGATGAAAGAGCAACCTTAACTAGTATTTGTTTTCTAAGCAGAAAGTTAGAAATTCAGTCGGCACTATATTTCCCAATTGTTGCCCAGAGTCATCCATTAATTAAAAAGTCAACAACTGGACAATATGCCAGTAGTTGCCCAACTGTTGCCAATGTGCTGGTGGCATTAAAGGTCTTACTGAGCCACAGTAAGTCTTTTTAGAAGGCTTACAGCTCACTACTATCTCTAACAGTGATCACACCAGAAACCCTGTGAGGAAGCCCTCCTGTAGCTCCGGACATACCGGACATCCCCCCTGCTGTAACACACAAAAAAACACTAGAGCCACATATACAAACCTGGAAAACCGAGCAACCACACCAAACTGTGCATGTGCTAATGACAGACAATTGTGCTATAGCTACAAGCCATGTTTTTCCCAGACAGCAACAATTCAGCATCCCTACCATTAAAAAATGAAAAAATAAAAACATACTACAGCATTGCCACCGCCAAGCGACAAGCCCACAAAACCAAATTTAATCACTGGTGCAGCGCATGTTTCACAGCGTGAGCCCCACGTCCAATTATGAATTCATTTATTTGCGATTTATTTTATGACAAACATGCACAGCACTCCAAACGCAATGGTGCACAAGCCTGTCGTGTGGCGAGCTTCTTGCTGAGTGACTGAAAAGGAGCAAAGCGTGATGGGGTTGCACTGCTCCGATCTCTAATGGGAGTTTTGGGGATGCAGAGTGAGTTAATGCTGCAGGCTAATCCCGGAAAAATCACTCAGAAAAGCCAAAAGAAACAAAAATGGTTTAACGGAAATGAGATTTCAAGGCGGAAAATAGACGGAATAACCATGACTAATAAGGGCCTGGTTAATGCTTCGTATAATCTCGCCAAATTAATACGTTAGACACAATTGGCACATAATTAATTCCTGTGAGTACACTCAACAAGAAGATTTATTTAAAAACGTCAATCAGGTTGTAAAACCCGGCCCACCGGAGGGATTACGCTACACGGCAGCATAATTCTAATTATATGGTTATGTGGAATCGCATGGTTATATTGACCATATAGACCGTGTATGTATAAACAGCTATTACCTGCGCCGTAAAAATCATAGCTGACAAGGACTGATCATCAAAAGGAAGGTCATTCTAATAGATGAGCAGTCGGCCCATAGCTTTCGTTTTTATGACTTCATAAAGTACGTGTCTCAATGGGACCATCAGCATTCAAACTCATCTCATAACACAATTTCTCACAGCCTTTCTCCGGAGCGCCAGGCCACGCAACAGTGAGGCGCCCGTGCGTCTGGTTAGGAGTCAGGAGTCAAGGTTGGGGAGAGGAGAGAGGCGAGTGGGCCCTGACCGGACAGGTTTGAGAGGGGAGGGCTTTGAACTGGGGGCAGATTTAAGCTGGAGTGACAGTCCACCAGCGCACAGCTTTGTCCTGGCTCGGGCTCAAACGCCATCCGACTGCATGCACAGGGCGCCAACGCATGGTGTGTGTGTGTATCACGGCACCCAGATGATATGCTCCCACACACATACACTAAATGAAACATCTGTTGATAAACAGACACAAACACATGAAAAGACAGGAAAACAGTGAAAGAAAACAAAAAAATGCATGCACACAAATGAAATCGTCTTGCTTTGCCACAAAGTACTTATAATTTAAAATAGCTAAACAACAATGACTTTAAAAAGATATATACTGTATATGTGTGGTATAGCTGTTCTTTTTGGTCCATGCAAGCTGAAATGGTATGTCTAAAATTGATACCTGCTCTGAGTAAA
The DNA here is from genome assembly GCF_947034865.1 of Barbatula barbatula. NCBI lineage: Eukaryota > Metazoa > Chordata > Actinopteri > Cypriniformes > Nemacheilidae > Barbatula > Barbatula barbatula. Next base: position 9,821,656 of record NC_136772.1, read on the forward strand.
TGATATGCCATTGTGATACATTGTCTTCTCAAAGCATTGTGGTAGGCAAGAGCCTAATTTGGATGAAATGGTATTTCTGACGTGTACCCATTTCTTGAAATGGTTCAGATTTGATGTTGTCATCGATCTATTTTGAAACCAATGATCATGTTTGTGTCACTACTATGTGTATTAAAATGTGTTTACTGTAAGCTGCTTTGAAACAATGCAAAACTGTAAAAAGCATGATTTGATATCATTTCTTTTTGTGTCTGATTGTTTATTATGTAGGAACGAGAATGTTTTTTTTTTCATTTATATTAACCTAATTTTATTAAGTAATGCTCAAACACAGAAGGTTCACGAAAAAAAGCGTCATTTTGATGCTGGCACATTCTTGAGACGATAGAAATCCGTTTTAATTCTATGTAAGTACCACTGGTAACAGCCACCATTATTATCCCTATTCAGCCAAAGTGATTTTGCCTATTTGCATTGCAGTGCAACACTGACTTATGCATTTTTCTTTATTAAAATCTCAATGTAGAATTAGCAAGAGAATATGCTTAACCTTATATACCTTCCACGGCAGGAGGATATATTGCCTCTTCTCTGTTATTAATAAAATCACAGCACGGGGGGCTGGGGTGTAATATCAGTGGTTGGATGAGGGCTATATTGCTTTATAGAACCTGTACGTGTGTGCATTTGAGCCTAGTGTCAGGTCTCATATCTCAAAGCTCAGTGGGGTACTCACTGGTAACAGCACAACTCGGAAAGGTGGGTAAAAGGGGGTGTAGTTATGACCGTTTTGATCAGCTGAAATCCCACCTCATTCCCCCTACCCATTAAGCACATGATGACGGTGGAAAAGATTGGGGTACTCCCAGGGTGCAAATTACGGGGACTAAAGCTATATAATAGTATAAAAAGTGTTCATGTAAACATATACACTAGATATCTCTTTTTATGTACAAGTTCAAATTTAAACAAAGTTTAAGGAAACGCAAAAGTTAAATAAACAGACGCAAAAAGAAAATAGATTCCTGCAGACAGAAATCACATTCGCCTGTGGATGTAACCATAGCAACAGCAGACTGCTTAAACACTTTTAGGATTAGTATCAGACATGACATAAATAATGTCTTTCTTTGTCACCTTACAGACTTGCATATCAGCTGAATTCATTCTACTTCAATGTGTTTAAGTTCACTCAAAAATTCAAAGTAGCATAATACCATTCTGTTTCCCTTCTTTGTCATATTTTAACATGGCTAATAAAGAATTGTATATAAAGTAAGCAGACCAAAGCTCCAAAAATATAAAATAAATATTAATTAGAAGACTTTCGCCTGGCGCGTGACATTTCGAGCACAGGCTCTTCCTCAGACAATGAACAATGCATATGGCTAAGCATGCAATAACTCCAGATGATGTCAGCTTCGGATCATCATACAAACTGTAAAACACATAGAAAATCGTACATGAAATATTTTTTGATCATGCAATCATTGCTTAAATTAGACATTCCTTTTGTTAGCCGATTGGAACAAGATAAGGATAAGTAGCCTACTGTATATATTGTAAACAAAACTTTTTTCTTTTGGGTGAAAGGTCCTTTTATGTATACAATTTTGCGACTGGTAAAACAAATTAGGTTGCAGACAACCTATAGAAATTCCTTTAATACAATATCTGGTTGTATATGGTTGACATTTTATTCACACCCTGGGTTCTCTGTTATACTGCCAAACAGAAAGGGTGGGCAGCTGGAATGTATATGTTGAGCAGGAGGGGGCGGTCTGCAGAGATGCTACCAGCTCCAGGAGCCTTCTTTAAATATTTACACACAGCAGTTCAGAGATAAGGCACCGAGATGATGCGATGGAGAAATCGTCCATATTCACACGCTAAAGGGAACATGTATATTAAGGACAATTCATTTTCCAGTCCCTTACTGCTTGGGTCTGGGTGTTTTATCTTGAATCACATGCACTAACATTGAGTCGTAGAGACGGATAAGGATGAAAGGTGCAAGATAGAAGCAGCGAGAACGAGACAAGGTGCGAGACGGGGAGAAAGATGACACTTTCATAGACACAGGCGGCAGTTTCAGTGATAAAGATGGAGGAAGTAAAGTGATACTGGGGATAAAAGGAGAGGTAAAAGATGCAAGAAAATTATAAAAGTGTGTGATGAACAAATGCTATGAAACAGAACTAGATGAGACTAACGGTCTGTAAATCTGATTAAGGGTTTGATATAAAAGGAAAAAGTATGAAAGTGTTTTGGGGGACAGTGTTAGGGAGCGCTCAATGTGTCAAATGAATGAATGTGATGCTGGGCTGTGCGGCCCACTCTCCTCCATAATGCCGTGAGCATGCCGTGCACTGCCGGGTCAGCCTCATAGAGAATACTAATGAGATTACAGCCCATGTGCCACATCAATAGAGCTGCCGTAAAACTTCACTTCATACATGCTAAACTAGAAAGAACATGGATATTTCAGAGCGCTCTTTTATGTTAGACTCATTCGACTCCAACAATCGAAACCAATGACAACATAACTCTCGTATGACAAAAAAGCAATATTTAGCTCGAAAATCAGGTAACAAGGTAGGAAAAAGCGAAGACACGTAACAACAGAAGTTCCTGAAAGAGAATAAAGCAAGGCTCTCTGTTTCCAGTTGTGATTGAATTTATACGAATCCTCCCCACCTCAAGGTTCACAGGCTCTCCCGCACACAGTTATAAGGACTAGATGAAAGAGTCGCGATAAATGTATTCCCTTTATCATCTAAACTATTATTCCTTGTGCTAAATTAATCATTCTCTTCTCGAGGGGTTTCAAATCTGAAAAACCTTCTTTTCAAAGCAGACCTTTTTTGTGCAGTAGCGGAGCCGCTTCGAAAAAAATCTGATAATAATGGTTGCGGGCACACAAGTGGGGAATGACTATTCTCTTCCTTTTTCCTTCTGCTCTTCTTCTGTCCAACCCAAGTCACATAAAAGGTGTTTTCTGATGCAAGAGCAAAGGTGCTAAAGTTCAGGGTCATCTTAGTGCACAAGCATAGACAGAGAAACAGGCTGAATGATACTAGATGAAACCACGCAAAGGAAACAACGATAGAGAGAAGGGAAATCTCTCTGCACATCTACAGAAGGGGAAGTCTAATGCGAGTGGACGTTTTCATCTCTGTGGCAGAGCTCCAGTCCAACCTAATTGGGACAATTCCCACAAGTGATATAATTTCATTCCTACCTCAGTGTGACTCCAATGATCTCATGCTGCAACATCTCACTTCTCTGATTCCCTTTACCGGGCTCTGCCACGTATGTGACCACTGCGCTGCCAACTGGGGTTTGATCTACAACCAAATGAAAGTCCAGAGTCTCGCCAGAAATCAGTGATGACGAATTAATGCGCTCGTAAAACACAGCACAGGGCGTGATGTACAACTTTTGGAGTCGCCTTATCATAGCAAGCTTCTGTTATCAAACCGAGTAAGCTGAATTTATCACATCTAAATATGAGTCTGTCTTCGACTTCCTTTTTTATCTCGCCAACATTTGTGTTCCGCTCACTGCGTGCGACTCCGCTTTCCAGCTTCGCGAGCTCCAAGCCGTAGACGCCCGCTGTGCAAGAACACTTAAGAGGATGTCAGCGAGTCGAGCGTGATCACAGGTCGCTGATGAGATGGTGGAAAGCTGTGATGTCAGCTGGAGGCAGGGGGGGTTGTGGGATGAGGAGTGAAGGGCGAAGAACGCCCCGGGGTCAGCTGTTAGGGGTTGCTCAGGGAGTTGGGCCTGGCGAACAGACAGAATGGGCGCCAGGCTCTCCCTTGTGTGTGTGGAGCAGCAGGGCACAGTAACGGTACAACCCTGTAGCTCCTTGGATCTGTGTGAAGCCCAGTGACACAGGGGAGCAGAGTCATCCCTGTGTGTTTATACAAACAGATCAGTTGCCATGACTATCCAAGCAGCAGCAGATTCGCATGATGTCACCTTGGCGGCGAGAGCAAGAAACAATAACAGCGAACACGGCTAATTAAGAACCGGCATTATCTATGTGACACCCACATTTCAGTGACACTGGTGATGTCTTGTTTGGAAAACCTGTTTAGAAGAATAGTTTAAATAAAATGAAAACTCTTTCATTGTTTATTCATACTAATGTTGTTCCAAGCCCTCATGACTTTCTCCCTGTACTATTTTGTTTTTTAAGTATTTTTAATAATCAAAATGTCAGTCATTATTCACTTAAAACTTGAATTTGTGCATAACTAAATTATATATTTGCTATATTCGGCTCAGAGACATACACGAAGCCATGGTGATACAGTAGGCCTTACTGTCACAACATTACTGTACGAGCATGTTTACTGTGGATGTGTACATAAGATTTAATATTTAACAGACATATTTTCTGTGAATAATGAACATTCTGTCTCATGTCCCTTTTTCCACAATAAAAAGAAAGTAATTGAGGGTTTGGAATGGAGGGATTGGGCTATTTGTGAACTATTGCTTAAAACCATTCCGTTCAATATGACCTGTATATGGTTTAAGTTCTTCTAACACAAAGATATATTTTGAGAACTGTCTCAGTGGTTGTGTGCCCATACAAATGGGTAGATACAAGTTAATAGGTCCAGTGTTGTTTGGTTACCAACATTCTTCAAAATATCTTCTTTTGTTTTCTGCAGAGGAAAGAAAGTCATACGGGTTTGGTTTAATTAATTGGTTGATTAAATGATGGGTGAACTATCCCTTTAAGTGTCTCTGTGTACATACATGCAGTTCTAAGCAAAGAACTAATTATATTCTTCAGTTCACAATTTTTTTATTTATTTAATTCAGTCACAAAAGAAAAAGTGTGACTTTGGAACAACAGAGCTTGTGAAGAGCTCAGTGTCCATGGCCCAGTTTATAAGGTGCTGGGTTCGTCCTGGTCAGGCTCTGTGGAAAGCAGCTGTTCCAGACTCAGTGGTACAGAGGGTTAGCCGCGGGAGGGAGTTATGAACCAGTCATCAGGGCTTACACAGCCCAGCTGTGCCACAGAGCCTGGCAGACTCACACCTGCCCTTAACCCACCATGCAGTAACACCAAAGCACACACCTGCCTCTTCTTTCCAGCACGTCTGGTCCCCCGGCAAACCTCTCCGGCCGATGAGCAAGAGACAGGACTTGGCCGTGTCCCACAACATCTGACCCTCTTGAGTCCACGTGGGTCTGCAGCAGAGGAAATCGAATGAATTTCAAGGTTTAGCCACAACCACTGTATCTTTTGAAATACATTTGCATTAGACAGCAGTGTCTTGCCGGACATCTTCCATCTCTCCGTCCGCTCCACCCCCACTTCAGCTAATTCTCTCTGGCAGGGAGACCTGTAAAAATCAATAGGGAAAATGTCCTGAAACAGCCAATCTAGGAACCATCTGCCCCGATACTCCACTGAGACAAAGACCAATGTCTCCTGGGAGAAGGACGGAAGAGAGAGAAAGCACAACGCACATACAAACTCAATTACTCAGTGCAACTAAAACACTCTTTCACATTGCACAGTCAGGCTTACACTTTTCTGTCAACTGTCACTAATAGGAACTGAAGTAGCGTTTACATTTACATACATTTTATTTGGTGTGTTTTTAGTGTCATTAATATAGATTTTAGTTATACAAGAAGGCCAGAGCCATTGTTGCCGCAAATCATTTCGAGCATTGTAAAATTTCTGTCTTAAAACGTTTACCCATACAAAAGGATGTAACATACTTTCATATAATACAAAGGTTTTTTAAGGTAATAGGTTTTTAAGTTCACCAAAAAATTTAAATTCTGTCAGCATTTACTCACCTTCGCGCTTTTCCAAATCTGCATTAATTTGTTCAGACAAAGATATTTGAAGGAAAGCTTGTAACCAAACGGTTCTTGAATCCCATTGACAGCTATAGTAGGAGAAATGTGTATTTTTTGTTCGTTCTGTCGAACACAAAAGAAGATATTTTGAATTCTGGGGCACTTGAAATTCTTCCTAGTCAATGGTGGCCAAGAACTGTTTGGTTACAAGCATTTATCCAAACATCTTTCTCTGTGTTCATCAGAACAAAGAAATGTATGCAGATTTGAATCAACTAGAGAGTAATCCATGACAGCATTTTCAGTTTTAGGTGAACTATGCCTTTACATGTTAACCAGTTTTGCCTTCATTTACTCTACGCGCACAAAATAAATAAACAAATTATTGAATGTACCATTTGTTTTGTTAATGAAAGGTAATTTAATTTGTTTATCGTGGTAGTTTCTCACACCAAGAACACAAATGATATTAATTGATTTGTCATGTCTCGCACATTCATTTGAACAGAACCCGTTTGATTAACAAAAGTAATGATGAAGGATTTCAATAAAGCAAACAGCAATTTAAATAAATCTACATCAGCAGCTTAAGGTCAGACATGTGATCATATACAACGTGAAGACGTCTACTGAGATAAAATTGGGTGACTTCATTTTACTGCATGTCTGCTATATTATTCTGGTAGTTTAAAGTAAGAATTTCAGAAACTTTCTGTGGAAGATTTATCTATAGCCAACGTAGTGATGCACCCATGCTGGGCAGGAAAGAAAAAATAAAGACTGATATTGGATTTGTTGGCCTGTTGAGCTCATCTCACACACTTGTCATGTAGAATTACGTCTTCATTCATGTGAGCCATTATCATTAAGTAATTCACTTTTATGTTCTTATTGTGATGATTTGCTGGGATTTACCGTTAATCTCATTTTCATAATCTAGATAAAAGTAATCTTTTTATTAAAACCGGTGTCCTCCAACTGACATACCAAAGCAATTACTGTCAGCTATTAATATGATGACAAACATTAGATTTTTTTAGATGAGATTATTTATTATTTAATTGCTTATATTTGGCGCGAGTTTATAGATTTCATGAACAAACTGCTTTTAGAACAGTTCCTGGCTTGCCTAGAGACGTGAAAAACATCAATTACCCCCCAGCAAGCAATAGCCGTCATTTCAACGTCTCGGTTAACTATAGACCAGATGTAGTCCGGTTATGTGTAACCCACTTCTAGCCCAAAGAACCTAGAATTTTTTTTAAAGTCGTTTTTGGCTAAATAACTTGTGAGATATATGATATTACATCATGTAAGCAAAATGAACAGCGTTTATAAGGTATTTGGTTTAATTTCTTTGACATGTTCAATAGCCTGAGCGTATACGCTATTTTTCTCGTCGTCAGAGCAGCTATTTGTAGCCCACACATAGTCCAAACTGAGGCACTATAGGTTTTGTCCAGGCAGCTGATTACCAGGAAGTGCATGGTTCATATCCCTTCATGTTCGCCGTCTCAACATCTACACAAATACAAGTGTTTCTTGACATGGTCTATATGTAGCCACGTTTTAGCACTAAATTGGACGGGCTACGTGTAGTCTGCTTTTAGCCCTTGGGCGAAATGTTTCCCGTCATGTTAGCATTATCAATAATATCTAAACAATAAGTGTTATTTCGTGACATCTGTAGCCACGATTTATCCCTGAATTGGACAGGCTGTGTATGGGCTAAACGAAGGCAATCTGTGGTCTAATTTCAACGACTTGGCTATAGCCGTATATTGAACCAGCTAGTCTAAAATTGTTTACATGTACAGCGTGTGGGATGCATGACATCATAACAACCAAGTAATTTTGGCCAAGTTTTAATTTGCATTATTTGTACTGACACACATTACATTTCCCGATTAGATTTTTTTACTTTGTTAAATAAACATGCAATTACATATCCCAACCTGTAGGTGGCAATTTGCCCTAGTACTGAGACACGGCCACTGCCAACGCGAGACTTGGAAGTTGGTAGAGAATTCGGCCAGATCTCGCGATAAACAATACCGCCGACGCCATTTTTTTAATAACCAACACGTGAGCAGAAGCCACAGGTGTAGAAGCTAATCAACGCGATCAACAGACGGGCAAAAGGAATACGTTCAATTTTCTTGTAAGTAACTGTGTTATCTCTTTGTCATGTTTCCATTCTACATTTCATATTTTGTAGGGACCGTGAAATTTTAGCAGATAGCAGGGCTAGAGTATGCCATTTAGTGGTTATCTCAAAGCAAGGGATTTGGTTCAAAAGCACTTTGTGTAATGTTGGTTGGAAATCGCTTCATATCCCGATGGCAATCACCAAGATACGTGGTCTAAATTATTTTATATCTACTGTGGAAGTCAATTCAGTATGAATACCTCAGAACTGGAGTGATGTGATCCACGTTCTTTGATTTAAATGCACTAAAAGTTTTATTGATAATTATCCAGTGAACAAAGCACAGAAATAAATATGCATAACAAATATATATATATGTATATACACACATGCATTCATTCATGCATGAATACATACATGCTCATATTGTCATGCTAAGTTGTTGTTATGGAAGTATTTGAGTGTTGTGGTACTTTTTTTTAATATTTGAAAGTAACACTGCCTTTGTTGCATTTAGGGTTTCAAAGAAAGGTGCTAACGCTTCTTGTTGAAATAAAAGAAGAATTAAAAAGAGTTGGCCAAAGGGTGGAAACAGACACTGGTGTCCAACTGTCTGCATTGGCCACTATGGAGGATTTCCAATGCTTGGAAAGGCAGCTGGATTGTATGGAGACCCGGACAGCAATGGTAAAACAACAACAACATGCCCTCACTAAAGCTTTCACCTTTCATAAAGTCCAAAAATAATTTAATCTGTAATATTGAATGTGTGACAGTGCAATGGCTTGTTGCATACAGAGATAGATCTAATAGAATAGACCTTTTTGTTACGAAGTACCATAACAAAGTTTGAAACTTCAAAAATAATTGCATATTACAGTGTTAAAAAAATTCAATTTTAAATTGTCAATATAAAATTAGCGATTACAAAAAGTATCTGTGTGTATTAGAATAGTGCTGTTGATGTACAGTTGAGGTTTAAATGTTTACTTGACTACTTTTTAGTTACTACCACAGAGTTAAATTTTGGCAGACAGTATTGAGGCAGACACCGATTGTGAGGGGACCTACAGGGGGAAAAACTATTTCTCAGTGTGGGCCAGCAATCAGCTTGAATAAAGAGTTTTATAGGGTTAATGATGGAAAACTTGCAGAAATAGTCATCAATGGTCATTAACATTTAAGGTCGGTGCACACTTGTACACTGAAGCATATATTTCTATCTGCCTGACATTGACATTTGTTACTCAGGTGTCAAAACTGTGCAAAGTCGGTGGCAGAAATGTTAAAGACGTACCAGAAGGATGCTGGACAGGTAAAGCCTTCAAAACATGCAATATAAATCAAACATTGTGGTGACCATACTCACTAATTATTCCATGTTTTCACAACAAAGTATTGTAATATTGTAAAAGTATTTCCAAAGAAAATAAACAATTTGTCATGTTCGTATTTGTTACCAATTGTTAACATTTTTTTTGTTTTAGGGTTTTGCAAAACAGCCTCATGTCCAATTTTAATATGAAGGTGGGTGGTACGCTGCAGAAGGCAGCTTTTGAGAAGACCACTCTGTTCTCGGTCATTGCAGGTATGTGCTCTTGTTTGCATGTCTGTCGTTTGGCTTAAAGGTGATGTATACTATCATTTTAATGATTTAATGTATTTTCTTTATGACATCAGTCTGTGTTGATATAAACATTTTCCAAATCAGTATATATGTCAGCGCTATATTACCGAGCCCTATTATCAAATCCGTTACAATTAATGTATAAACTAAAACACGATGATGTCCAAAAAGCCTTTTATCATGCTTATTTTTTTTTTCTTTGCAGATGCTGTGATGACCAACTTCCCAACAGCAACTGAATTTGAATTGAGGAATGCCATTTTAAGCAAGCACCAGGGAGAGTTGAAGGGGGGGGGTGGGTATAGAAAAAAATAATAATGAAACAGTTTACTATTGTTAGATTTTCTTGTTATTTGTATTATTATTGGTTGTCCTTTATTTAAAAAAATTCTAAAGTTCAAATCTTAATTCATTTGATTTTGTTGTAACAAATATATTATTTCTTATGTTTTCCATTTTGTGATTTTTACAATTGTTGGTTTTATTAATAAAAGCTTTATATTTAATTTGTTTGTATTAATTGCTATTTATGAGAAGAACATGTTAAATTTAGTTAACAAAAAATATTTTGGGTATTGTGTGGTTATCTATTATGTAGGCATTCATAATCTGTCTATTTGATGATTATGGTTAGACGTATAAAATTTTCCCTAACAGCCCAAATTCAGCCTTGTTTTAGCTTAGAAACCCAAATTCACCGTCTATTAGACGTCTACGTGTATTCGTTTAATAGCGGTCTATTTGATGACTAGGCTATTCTTCGGTAATGATTAGACGTCTATTAACTTTTCACTGACAGCCCAAATTTAGCCTTGTTTTAGCTTAGAGACCCAAATTCACCGTCTTTTAGACGTCTACGTGTATTCGTTTAATAGCGGTCTATTTGATGACTAGGCTATTCCTCGGTAATGATTAGACGTCTATTAACTTTTCACTGACAGCCCAAATTTAGCCTTGTTTTAGCCTAGACGTCTGGGCTATGTTTAGACGGCTAATAGACGTCTTTTAAACCAAAAATTGCTTGCTGGGCCTTTACACAGGAACAGCACTGTAAATCAATACCATCAATTGCTCCAACAGTTGCCATTATGGAGGCTTTTTGCAACAGGCAAGCCATCAAAATAGCTTAAAGTTATTATAAAGTTAGTATATATATATATATATATATAGGCCTATATATAGTCCATGGACGTTATAATCGCGGTGCATGTGAAACATCTGGGATGTTCTCTAGTATTCCTCCGTCCCTCAATCTTTCATCACAAAACGAGCGTAATATTCGTCAATAAACTGCTTGCAACTTTATCGACAGTTGTTGAGTAACTATTACTCTAATATTTCCGACTGAAATGGCTTGTTACAGCGGCAGTCTTGCCTCACGTTTCAGCGTGACAGGGGACTTCTGTTTGTCGCGTTCTCTCCGGCTGTATGAGAGAAGCCAGCTCGCTGCGCTGCTATATAGCGCTCTAAAAATAGCTCACCTTTCACTGCCATCTACGGCCCGATTGACAGATGCTTTCCACCAATCGCGCTACGATATTCAAACATGACTCCTCCTTTTTGTCCATCTAAGCGCCGCCTTACTTGGACGCCAGTGAGCTCATCAACCCTATTTACCTTACATGGTCACGCACGGAATTGATTGACAAAAAGCCACTCCCCCTCAGTTCCCTGGCTTCCTCTCGCTCGCGAGACAGCGAGCCCAGCAACTTGCCTTGGTGATCCACGGCATTCAAGAGAAGGCTACCTGGAATTTATAGCGCAAAAGAGACAGAGCAATTCGGCAATGCGGAAATAGGTGGACAATTCATGTCACCGAGTTTGCATCCCACTCCCAGGCTGAGGATCTGAGAGTTCGCGGGATTGCAATTAAGTGACGAGATTTTTTTTATTTTTTTTCTCTTGCTTGTTTACACCGCGCGTTAAAATCGTCAGCATTTAAAGTACACTTCGCGGAGGATTTGACGCGTTCTTGTGCGTTTGACAGCGCGCCGAGAAGAAACGATAATACTTAAGGATCAAAGCAACTTGCTCTCTTGCTTACGAGCATCAACATGGACGTGTTGGCGAATTACAGTATTTTTCAGGAACTTCAGCTGGTGCACGACACGGGCTACTTCTCCGCGATGCCGTCGCTGGAGGAGAACTGGCAGCAGGTGAGAGTTTGCGCGTTTGTTTAGTTTCGCTGTACCACTTATTAAAGAATGTGCGCACATACTCTCTCGCCTTATAAATAAGTCTTATTTATAGGGTGAGAGAGTATGTGCGCACATGCATCTTATGGGGACGTTTACAACTTCACTTCACTGACAGTGCGCGTGGATGAGCGATTCTTAAACAACACCGTTTTCTTTCTTTGGATTATTGCGCTTAGTGGCTGCTATCACACTTGCCGCAATGGAAGTGCCAGTGCACTGCGAATATAACTACTGTTTTTATTTAGCATAAAACTGAAAGTTATTATAAGATGAATTATATTATAAGAAGCCTATTATACGCTTTCTTGCTCTATACTTTGGGTGAAACATATTTCATTGACGGAGTCAGAGTCGCGTTTATTTCCATACGAGATGATTGATGAATCTTCTATTTGTAACTGACTCAATGGCGATTTGCCAAGAGAAAATAAGCGTGTGGTTAACAATATGTGACTTGTTATTAAATAATGCATTCGCATCTGTCAGATTACTTCGTGTTTTTCAGTCCGACGATATTAGGAGCAGTTCCCGATAGTCATGCATTATGTATTACCTCCGCCGCGAGGGTGCGCGCGTGAGGACAGAGTGGATGTGAAGAGGACGCATCCGAACTACAAATCTTCAAGCAAATTTGGTTTGCGAATCTTAAAGGGGTTCAACTGCTATCTGATAAAATGCGTCAGCTATCAATGCGTTTCATATTTGTTACATGAAGCTCATGTTTCAATCTATTATGACAAGATTTAGAAATGTTGTAAGATCACTGTCAGGGTTACATTTTAGGTGATGAGTTTTTTAAAGATCTTGCAAATCAAGAGATCGGATTCATTGTTTTTAGGCATTAATGGTTTTCTAGTAGCAGATTACAGTAATAACACCACCAGGGGCTTGAGAATGCTGTAAATAAAACAGCTGCAATTTAATACTAAGATTTATGATTTAAGGGCCAAGGGGTATAAAAGGACTTCTGGAAATCGATGTGGCGATGCATGCCTCTGCGTGCATGCACCGGCTGTCTCGAGCTCATTGCAATTCCATGTGCTCAACTGCAGGGAAATGCGGCGAGTGGTTATTTATCGCTGATGTGTGAACTTGAAACAGATCTAGCCCCACAAGCACTTCTAAACCAACACAGAGATGATCTGGTCACAAATGCAAATACAGGCACACTTGCATGACTAAAAAGAAAAGGCAGATCTGGCATTTGCTCGTCTCGTTGCTTTGAACATAAATATTCGTCCTGCAGGAAAACAAACTGGTCTGGTTTATCTGCTAATTCTGGGATAAATTAACTTAAAGCTATATGGTTGTATCTAACAATGGTTATTGTGTGTGGGTCTACTGGCTTTCGTTCCCTGCAGTGTGGTGAATTGTCTGTCCAAGTACACATGGGATTGCAATTTCGCCTGCTGTTTTACATTTATCCGGCTGTGTGCTTGCAACGGAGCGCAAAAGTGAAAGAGATAAGTTGTGCGTTTTTTGTTAATTTTCACTTTTAGTTTGATAGCTTACTGCTCTATGAAGTGAAACGAAGACAGATTGAGTTTGTTTTACCAGCCTTGTAACATTTATAAAGGAACAAGCTCACGGTGTGCGACGATACAACCTGAAGATGCTTTCATATGCCACTGTTACAGACATCAGAGACAGTCTCAGTTAGCAGCAGAGGAGGGGGACAACCATCCTAAAAAAAGAAACAATAAAACTCTGATTTGATGGTAAGCACGGAGAAAAAATACCTTGTTTAGTAGACAGGGGAATATAAGAGCTTTTCTTCAGAGTGACATCACGGTTAAAATGTGATGCTTTTACAGGTTGGTTTTAAAGCGTGGCCCTAGATCTGCCAATGAACCCTTTAAGTGAGAGACAAGATGGATAGCTGTGCTCGGGCCCCTTGCGAGTGGAGCATGAATCAGACCTTAGTGGATGCGATATGGGTGAGTTGAATTTCAGAGCTCAGCCTGAGACCAGGGATGGGGAGCAAGGCCCAAAGAAGGGAGGGTGAAGGAGCCGATGTGCTTGGGGATGGCAAGAGGTTGTCCGCCAAACCGTGATGAAGTCCTCTCTGGGGCCGCGGGTCGCTGGTACCGTCTCTCTCGACTTGAACAAAGATGCTATCTTTCACTGTCAAGAAGACAGAGAAAAAACACAGAGGAAAAGAGAGAGAGGCCGGCTCACTGTAATCACAGCTCGCCAGCCTATCTTAGGTCACAGAAGGGAGGAATTATTTCGGCAGTGACCCGCAAGCGGGATTAATTCAAAGAGCGGCTGTTTGCGCAACAAGAGAGCCCCTGTTGGCTTTCACCCCCCTCCCTAAGCAGTGCCACCCCGTCTCGTTGCTCCTCGGTGGACCCTGGAAAAGCAGGTGGAGTGGCCTGGGGAATGAGACAGAGACAGTAAACAACACCATTAGTGGCAGTCAAGGAAGCCTGGCCAATTAGCAAGCATCACCTTAGAGACAGGTCGGGGGTGGGGGGCGAGTCTGTTTGTCTGCATCTATCCATCTGTCCTCCATCAGCCACGTGGGCTTCATTGGTGTTTAGTCTTGTGACAGGCAAGCCTTTTTGTGGGCAATGATGAAAATGGGTCACTCTCTGTCTCTTTGCCTACCAAGCTTGGCAGACCTGTCCTAACAGTGATCTTCTCTTCTCAAATGTGTTGTTCTGAAACTTCACATTGCCAACAGTAATTCAATTCATCCACCTTGAATGACTTTGGTCTATAAAAGCACGGTCTGATTGTTACGTGCTTATCCCGAGCCAAGTGCAGGACTACTATGTTTTGCAGTAGAAACTCATGTGACCTGGCTGCCCTGATAATACTGTAAAACAGTGATAGACAAGAGACTAATAGTCTGCTCTCTTTTCCCGTTCTAGCAATAGCTTTTATGTCATATCATTAGGGATTGAGAAACAGAATGGGAGATGTGGCAAAAGTATACTCTCAAATCTCGCTGGCAGCTGGAAGGCAGACAACTGACCCACAGAAACACATCACAGTCAGTAGAACTGGAGCACGTCTGAGGAGGGTCACATAAGCCCTAGAGAGAAGCTGCAAGGCAGCACGGTTTCTCAAATGTTGAGCTTGGTCTGTCCCAGAGAAGCCCAGTTTGACAAGATAATGAATCACGCTGCTTGCATATTCTATGCTGTGAGTCTTCGCATTTCACAGCCCAGTAACTTTTAGAAACAAACGCGTTGATGGTCGGGTTGGTGGGGGCTGTGGTAGATGAAGTATACGCGCATTATAACATTAAAAATGGATTTCCATTGAGTTGGTCCCGTCTGTTTCAAAGGTTCTTGAGGACCCAATCCTAACCACACCTAAGCCTATCTTCAGAACCAGGCATTTGGCTTGCTTATGATTTAATCCTTTTTTAAATTGTGCTCATTGAATGTCCACACTGAGCTCGCTCCAGCTAAACACATTCAGGCTTTCTCTACGCTGCAAACACTGAAATGTTCATTATGTAATACTCTGAGGAGCACAGCTGCTGCTTTCTCACAGTATATCTTCTGACAGCAACCCTCAAGCCACTTCTCTCTGGTCTCACTGCATTTGGGGAAGTTCCAGAAAGGGGATCCTTCCAGAAAAGCAAATCATCAGTATCAATACAGATTCGGTGACACAAATGAATACCTGCCACATCCCCCTGCACTTTTTTTATAATAATGATGTCCTCATTGCTGACCTTACACTGACTGAAACACCTTGGCATTTGATTTCAAACCTGTTATACCAGTCATTCTTTCAAGTGACAACAGGACTTTCAGCACAACTTCAGGCATGCGTTGAAATACAAGGACTCCCACTTAAAGATAAATAATCTGTCACAAGTTATCTTATCCAGATATGCAGTGCATTTGTTAAAGCTTGTGTGCAGTTTCACCTTCCTTCCCCTCCTTTAGCTTTGACCTCAGTGACCCCCGCTGAACCAGGCAACAGACTCCATTAGTCACTATGTCGGTGGTACATCCTGTTGATGACCCCAATGGAAAGTGCTTGTCACTCTTTGTGATCCTATTGGGGACTTAAAGCTGATTTGAACTTTTTACAACTTAATTGACCAGGTCAGCTATTTGGTTTCCACTGGATTATCGATTGTCCCGTGTAATGGCAAAGATCAGCAACACAGGACAAGGCATAAAAATAACGATTGTTTATTTTTAGCAGGACCAGCTGAAAGCAAACACAAACATAATGTATCTGTACAAAACTACATTTCAGTCATGAAATGGAAATATGAAGCTTAGATGCTATACATTTATAAATACACTTGCTGGAAAATATCTGCATATGATGATTTGTTTATTATGTTTAATCCGTTTTAACCGCCTCGAGAACTATTACAAATCATTCTTGCAATTTTGACACAACCTCTATATCATCTGTAATAGTCAGTTACATAACATTACCTTGGCAACTTTGTGAATTTAAAACAGCAATTGTTCAGTCTTTCAAAGATGCAAGACACAAGGAATATTAAATAATAAAGTACTGGCCCTTTATGATCAATCAACCCTGAAACTCTTTCATAATAACACTTGGCAACTTACAGCTGATCCCTGCATGAGTCACCACTGTGTTGGTATCATTGTGACATCATAAAGCAACTCATTGTTCTGGACAATTCTGGATCTTTGAGTCATTGTCAAGTCATGGTCTGATATAATAAAATAAATGTCTGTTGATCTTCCCACCTACCTGTACAGATTCAGATTCTATGTGGGGTGTCCTGTGGTTGGGAGTGAGTAACTGCAGCAAAAGCAAGGGTTGGTTTTCTCTGCCGAAGACTCAGACGGAGCGGATCAGTCAGGCTTTAGACAGGTGACAGTAATGAGGCAGCACTGAGGTGCAGGATGGTCTTTCATGTAGAGACTTAACAGGGTCTTTCTTTGAAAAGGGAAACGTTCTGTCACATCGAACTGATATGTTTGAAAGAGGCTTCTACTATACAATTTGTACACGCTCCTTCAGATAAAAAACAACAATGTAATATTGACATAACGCTGTGCAAGAGCAAAAAACAGTAACTATTCATTTTCTGAAATTTGTTAAAAATGATCTCTCTGTCTCATGACAAAAATACTATGCTCAGATTCAGAGAATCCGAAGTGTGAAAATATCATCTGTGTGTGCACAGCGGATTTGTTAGAAAGCTTTCAAGCCATTTTCTCTGTTTCCGTGTTGTCATAGTTACTGTGTTTTGCATTTGTGGGGAGATACAGAATTCCATCTCTGTTAAAAGAAAATAGCTGTAAACGGATGCTTACATGACAAGATAAACAACTAACTGTGAAAATTCTGCAATGCTGTACTAAACTGATTTTTAGTAATCCAGTCTTCAGTATTTTTTTTCATCAAAGTGAAACTGCTTTTGCAGGATCCTTAAGGTTTAAAACACAGTCCAGGAGCACCCTCATACACACTATGTGCTGTGTTTACCAAATATCTTTCACCATGAAATTTGACAATTGCCCTATAATTTATTCTCTGCGCTGGAGGTGGATCAAAGACGACATCAAACTGGCAGTTGGTAGGTTTTTGAATAGTCAAACACGGGTTTGATGAAATGAGAAACTGTGAGGATAATTGGCATCTAAAGGGAAAGCAACCTAAAGTGCTGAAAAACACGCTTTAAAAGAGTATGCAACATTGTTATACAAATATCAGCGGACTCTAAATGTTTTTTTAATTAGTTGTACCTTTTTTCCAATACAATGACTCGCTTGAAAATGTCACGAGAGAACCAGTGGCATTCTTTGCAAACACAATGCAATATAAAACACAAAACTGTACAACAAATGCTGTCAGGGACAAGACTCTGATAAGCAGGAGGAGCAGAACATTAAGACTATGTGACTACTTCAGAGAAGAGCTGCCGTCAAGCTCCTGCCTAGACAAATTATATTTCTCTTGACAGCCAAAACCAAGGCAAATAAATGATATGGGCTTGTTAAGCATGACGTCACGCACCATATATTGAAGGTCATATATTGTTTCCGGGTCCAAAAGCTCAATAAGATGCTATAGACAAACCACAAAAAAATTTGTATATATGCTCATGGCGAGCTGTAAAACTATTGGAAAACCGCGATCCTTATCTTCATAATGAAATCCCACATAGCCAGTCACCGATTCAGTTTTCATAATTTATTCAAATATGGATGTCGGTGATTCCGTGAGCCTGGCGACTGTAGTGTATACTTGAGTTAATACATGTTTCGCTTAAATATGCAACATGAGTAAACAGTGCTCAGCTGTTAAAGTTGTAGCCTCGCTTGAAATGGAGAGATTATTGGACCCTGTATTCCTCACATCACCACTTAACAAGCATATAGATTAAGGATGGAAAGACAAACACTGATTTGCTGAGGCATTTGTAATATATACACTGACACTGTTAAACTGCCAGTCCATTTCCAGTAAATGCCAATGGATCCTGTTTATAGTTGCTAAGAGTGTTTATTGTGTGCCAACCTGTGGGCGCAAAATAGCGTGGTTACATATGCCGCCTTTAAGGAACTGCTGCCGATTCACAATAGTGCTGCAATACAACCTGCAACATAGAAAACGGTTTGCATTAATCTTTTAAAATATTTACACATTAAGTAATTTTCGGGAGACTAAAGGGTTTAGGTTTTTCAACGCCATGTCAAATGGAACAGCCCCTCTTCTACTCTCCAGCTTGTACCATGAACAACGTGCTAATAATCCTCACGTCTGCGAGTGATTGCTAGTGGAGGTGGTCTTGCTATTTAGGGATCAAGGGCTTTTCTGGGGCCATGATTAAGGAGATTGTGGATGGTGAGGGTCATTCGTCTGCTTCTCAAGAGTCTATCAGCCCATAGAGACGACAAGCAGCATCTAGATGGACAGAGAGAGTAAAAGACGGCGAAAAATGAGTGTTTAGAATGCATCTATATGCATGAGGCCTAGTGTCCCTCTTCGGTCCCGATGGAGAGGCAGTTTAGCCACTCAAGGATTTGATTAACAGGCCGAGTGGAACCGGCCACTTTTCTTTAAGTGCAAGTGCACACACGCATACAAACTCTGACTAACAGCTAGATGATATCTTTCACACCAGCCTGAAAAAAACAGCAGACTGCAAATCAATACTTCCTCATTGCCAATGGTAACACAGATTGAGAATGCAGCACTGTGTATTCTGCAAAAGAGTGAGTTATATAAATCAGTAGGACTGAAATATAATGATATTTTGTGTATTCTAAACCAGCTATAGGGAGCCCCGCAGACTATCGAGGTACAGATAAAAAATAGAGAGATTGAGTTGGAGAGGAAGGCAGAGGAGAGGGGAAAGATGTCTCGTATGTTTATTCAAGTGCTCCTGAGGTGGAGAGGGGTTACGATGGTGCCAAACCTAACTTGCATCTGCTTGGCCTTCACTGCTCATTGTCTGAATGGAAGGCTCCACACACAAGAGCGCCGTCATGTAGTCTAATGTTATTTTGACAGCCTGCGACAGAAAAATTCAAGCAATGTCACTTTGTTTAAAACCACAGCATTCAATATACAACAACTCTTTCTCCACATATCTGTGCATCACCATCAAATTGTCAAGATGGCTTTATGTGCAAACACAGTAGCAACAATACTTACAAAATCATACTTGAATAATCTTTTTTCTCTGGAGGAAACTGGAGTCTTTTGTGAACTGGAGAGTTTGATTTAAGATTAGGTTTCAGGGTGGCAGGTTACTCAGGTCTGGATCACCCTACACCTGTTGTCAAGCTGCCAAACAGGAGCGGTGAGCTCATTGTTTGTTTTGGTTTGGTGACATACAATGAATAAGGACATGTTGCAAGAACATGTAGTTTTCCAGCAGGTTTAATCTGCCTTTAGGGCATGCTTTGTGACTTTGACAAACAACTCTGGCTAAAATTGGGGAAATAATAAGCATTTGCAAAAGGAAAAAAAATGTTGTTTTACTTGTCAGTGTCAAGGGGGGACAAAATTAAACGAAGGATTTGTACAAAATGGCTAAATTATCATGCCCAGTTTGCCTTTTTGTTTGGTCCTGAACCTGGATTATTTTGGATAGTTGTAACATGTGGAACTGTGTGTGTGCGTGTGCAAATTTGCATATCATCTGTGTGCCTTTCTCTGGTTGCCACATGACCTGGCCTGACTCCAGACTGTTGTTGTGCCAGAGCAGTGTTACTATGGCTTTCTTTCATTCTCACACACTCTTAAGGTTCCTTCAAATTAATTGTATTGTTACATAATGCACAAATTTTTTTTGTAAAAAAAGCTACAGTTCTGGGTTCCACAAAGGTTGAGAGTTTTTACAGTGTCGCTGCCGCTGCCCTTTTCGTTACCAGACAATTTGCATGACATATTTTGTGAAAAGTGAAAAATAAATTCCTGTGTGTGTCTATATTATATAATTCTGGAAAAAGAATCAAGAGACATGTATTGTGGCAATTTCAGTCCAGTCACATGTCTGTTGAATTCCAACAAAAACACACCTCATGAGTAACACAGTCACCCAACAGCAATGAAAGACTGAGAGGATGCCAACATCAATGAAAGCTGTGATCAAAAATAATTTTCCATTAAAAGCCATTCAAAATATTAGTATTGTGTTGTTTAAAAATAAAATTCTAGTTACTATTCAAGGTCTGAAAACAAGGCATATTTTTTATGTTTGTCCAGTCTTTTTATTTGAGAGAAATGTTGTCTGTAGACCACATAATAAATAAATATATACATATAGTTTTATATTAACATATTTCTATAAATAGTAAATTCAGAAAAACAGATTTTTCTGATCTTATTTTGTCCAGACCTGTATATTAAGCCGTACAACAGAACAAATAAGGCATATTATGATTTTCGAAAATAATCAAAATAAAAAACATGACATGTTCTATGGAAACTTTTGAATGCTAAATGCAAAACCTTTGTGCAGTGGAGGTTAATTCTGCATGTTGCGCTTAAGTGGGGTTTCTGTACATCTCTCTGCCAGTCATGCCAAGTAATTACATGGGGAGAAAATAAAAAGGGCAGATGCCCCTTTGGCACCCGGACACAGGACCACGTGTGTGTCCAACCTGACGTTGTGGAAAGCCTACAAGCCTGACTATTTGCTCCAGTGAGCAAAGAAGCTCGACACAAACACACTAGAGAGCTGATTTTGAGCACAGTTCAGAAGGCAGGACCACCCCGCCGGGCGCACACTGCAGGCTAGAAAACACTGTCAGAGTAAGTTTGCAGTTTCGCTCCTCGAAAGCGAGTTTCTAAATGTGCCGTTAAAGGGGTGTCTTCGAGGCTTACATCGCTCACCATTTCCTCCACGTTTGTTGCCAGTTCACTGGAGGAAACCAAGCCCCTGTTTACCGCTGGGGTTCTCCACTATTTCGCCCGCAGGCCCCCCTTTGCTTCCCCTTGTCCCAAATGTTACTACGCCACATGGACAACTGCCAACATCCACTACATTCATCAACAGAACAGCCTTACTGTTACAGTTTCTCTGGTTACAGCCCTTGGTAATGGCTGCTAAGCTGGTGCAGGCGCCATATTGGTTTTTTTAAGCTTTATTCTAAGCCTTTTATTTTAGGCAGGCCAGACCCTCTCTAAATTGTGCCAAGTGCCATACTGTACACTCAATATAGCTCTGGCTAAAGATCTGCTGGCACTGCTGTCTCTGCTTAAGGCCACTATGAACCGCTCTGCTGTGAGACCCACCTGTTCACTATTGCTGGCATGAAACACTTCAATCCAAACATAAACCATTGATGTCCCTCAGAGAGCCTGTAAATATATTCAAATAGTATATATATTATACAAATATGCAATAAAACATTTTAAGGATGTTTTTCAGACCTTCAGCTTGTTCTTTTGCTAAATAATTTCAAAGATTAATACTGAGATCTTATGTTTATATTGAGAAGCATTTGGAGCTGCTCTACAAACATAATAACCTCCCCAGCACGTCTACACTAAACTCTAAATGGGCTTTCGTCCTGAAGGTTGTGCACTGTGAGTCCCGCTGAGTGCTTTTGGGAAGGAGACAGAACAAGCGTGCTGCTCTTAGTCTTTCTAGTTTGTTATGGCTCTGTTAAATGGGTCATGTGCTGAGGACTGGCGACCTTGGAGAATTTGTCCTGCTCATTGAGACATTCTCTCTTTGTTTTTTTTTTCAGAAACAGCAAAGACACACTTTGTAGCATTTGGCCCAACCCTCAAGTCTTGACATAATATAGAAATAGTCAGATGATTGCGATGATTCATTTTCTTGGTGTTTTGGGGGTGTTACTGATTTCTTTTTGCACCACTTTCTCAAGGCACCTGGCTGGTATGACAGCGTTTTCACCATCCGGTGCGAACGCTGTAAAATCAGGGTGCAAAAATGACAGGATTTGTGAAGTGCTTGCAGACAATATAGCAAAGACTGTGAACATAAGTCTGCCTTCTCTAAAAGGGAAGCTGAGCCAGTGTACAGCTATGTGGGTCGGGTGCTATTTTAATCTGTGATGTTGCCGGGAATACCTGGGGGAATAGCCAGGCACTTTTGGAATGGGGGCTTGTCTGTATGAAAGTGTGTATGTACAGACGTATGCATAAGTATACCAGGTTGCAGCTTGGATTGTTTAAAAATGAGTGTGGTGTGTGTGTGTGCCTACACTGCACCCCTACGCATTAAGAGATGCCCACTGGGTACCTTACTTACCCTCTTAGGTTCCGTGGAGCAGGCAGTGTTTGTGTTTGCTTTTAAGCATGGGCCGTTGCACTGAGCAAACCCAGCAGAGACTAGTCAACTCTCCGCACCCCCCAGACAAGGCTTCTCTGCACCAATGTACGCATCACGCTGACACTCCCGCTCTTTCAGCACCCTCCCCCTCAGGCGATCCTCAGACAGGCCAACAGCTCAATTCTACATTTTGAGTGCCTGTGACTCATCTCGTGTTTTACAATATTCAGGATGAGATCACCCACTTTGTCAAATGCAAAGTGCTAAATGCACCCGAATGCACTGTAGATTCCAGTAAAATTATGAGGTAATGCCTGCGATCCATCACAGAGTCGCTACCTTTTCCTAGCATTGATGCTGTCATTGCATTTGTGACCTCGTAATAATGGGCTGTAACAAAAGGGAGGCCTGAGGAATTCGGGCAAGGTGTTATATTGGAGCTCCTGCGCTAGGGCCCCCCCGCCACGCAAACAGGTGCAATGGCAGCAGGGGCACCCACCATTCAGCCATCCCACCCCGTCTGTGTGCATGGTGACTTCAAAAAGCTGATCTCTTGGGTGAGCACATTAATGGGAGAACTCAAAGTTAGACGCAGTCGAGTGCAACTCTGGATGCCCACACTCTCCAAGCACTCCTGGCAAAGGTCTCCCTGTCCACAGCTTCCGTCGGAGTCAGGAATTAATAGACTGCAAAGGCATTCATCAAGTCCCTGTTAGGTTTCCTTTTTATGTCACTGTAGCAGCCTTGTCAGAAGCTGGTAATTGGGTTCAAAGTGCCATCGCAGTAAAAGGCTATGTGAGAGTGAGTCAAATGGGGCGGGCCCTCGTCGTCTCAGGTGACCTCACTCTCGGCCCAGCTGCACCAGAGTGCAGGGAGGAGGGAGATGGTGGAGGATGAGGTCATTCTTTCGTTGGAAGTGTGTGGGCTGGATTTGCGTCGGTGTCTTTGTTTGCGTGCCTGCATGCATGAACGATAGACGCTTAAAAGAGATAATAGTTGGAGGTTTAAGAGTACAGCACTGATAAAACAGAAGAAAATTGGTGCAGAGATTACGGTTTAACATGTTAATAACCCACAAACAGTGCAGCATTGATAATAAGACTTGTCAAAAGCAATATTAGCTTACAAAGACAGTAAGTCCACCCAGCCGTAGTTTCATCATCGCTAAGAATTGTCACCATGCCTAACTAGTGGACTGCTGTTTCATGCCTCACAAAAAGCTTTTATGCATCAGTTCATGATCAAATGCTCCCTCCCTCCACCCACCTCAGTCCATTTATGGCTCACTGGCAGAGTGGCAGGGCTTTGTGTCTGTTGTTAGAGATGAGCTAGGCCGATAGCCACGTGGAGAAAAAAGGCACAGCCTGCAAGTATAGATACCTCACAACACAGCGGCAGCTTGTGATTTCATATTCTGAGCACACGCAGACGCAGTATCAGATCATAGGTTGTATCTGTAAAGCAGACATTTGATTCTAGGTGTCTAGGAAAGATGTACGCTTTTAGCCAGTGTTTTAAAAGCTTTGTGAGCTTTTTGTTTAATTGTAAATTATCCTGTTAGCTTCAGTAATGACTAATCCTTGTAGTTCTAAACATCTAGATAAAGGCAACAACTTCACTGCAAGCGTGAAATGTTGTAGCAGGCTCTCTGTGAGATTGCTTATGCGATTTTTATTGCCGTCTTCAGAGCCCTAACTCCTGACTCATGACAGACAACATTCTCATCACTCCAGCTTATATTCTCGCAAAGCATTTAGCAAATTGCAATACAGTTATTTTTGTAAACGGGCCTGGAGACAGGCTTTTAAAGGCAGAATTTGTGTTTAACCGTCTCTCACACGCAAACAGGGGAAACGGAGACTAGAAAAGAGCAAAGGAGTTTGTTGTCCCATAAAATACCAGTTGTGCGGAGTCTGTGTAATTACCACACTGCAGGATAATTATAAAGAGGACAGATGCAGGGATGAAAAAGCCATTTACGTTGACTTAAGTGAGCGATGGCAATTAACTGGGATGCCTATCCTGGCACTGAGAAATTGGGTTGGAAATCCTTGCAGCAAGTTATCACACAAACCAGAAACGGCCAGCTTTTTGCTATCTCTTGGAGGTGAGCCTTGAAAACAGGCTCGAGCAAGTTGTTTAATTTTTTAAGCGGCTTTGCTAATCTACATTCTTCATTTTGTTTTGGAGCCTTTCGTGCGTGAAAAATCCCTGCAGCACAAAGACTGGTGGGGCAGCTGCCAGATTGGGAGGGGGGTACGAATTCCTGTTATCATAACTGCTTTTGTCCACTACTGCTGCCTGATTCAGGGGATAAATTGGAGATTGGACAGGTTACCGTATCCATGCCCCTCAGGCTAACGTGCCTATGCTAGTCCACACTGACTCTGGCTGCAATCCTGCCGATAAGCACGCACGAAAAGATTGGCTCAGACAAATTTTCTGGCCAAAGCGTGGAGGCCTAGCGGGGTTACATAACTTCTCTCTGCTTCAAGTCACAGTATTTACAACGAAGTATGAACCTCTGCCTCCCATCTATGCAATTTCCCATTTCATTTCCTTTCAGCTGGCTGGCTGAGCCATCGTGCACGCTACTCGCATGGGACAGGATGCTGGGGCACACATAGTGTTTCCCCTTCGAGAGGTATCCTTGCGAATGCTGTTACGCTGTCTCCGTATCTCACATCCTGTGGTTTATTACAAAGAGTCACTCCGAGTTATATATATCATCAGGAAACACACTGAAGACCAAGCTTGGTCACACCGGTTTTGGGGTTTCATGCTTTGAGATCACAGCAACGAAGCGCAACATTGAATGATTGGTTACTGTTTTTTAAGAACCCATTTATCTTACATTCGCCAATACTGACTTTGTGACTGTTAAATAAGACTGGCCTCTACACATCTCCCCTGCTGTTTCTTGTCTAGATGTGCTGTTTCAGTGGTTTTATGTGACACCAGAAGAGAAGAGAGTCCCCACAGTGGTATAGGAATAATGCTGGTTCGCTGACTAGGACAGAGTAGAGCAGACAACGTAGAGAGTCACATGGCAAACCTGAGGGTCTTGGTGTCTGAAGCCAACTGAAACATATTATATTACCATCAAAACTTTTTTGGTACTATGTCAATGGGACCTAATTTGAGTAAAATGTCATTTAATGGACAGAATGATTTATTAAACTTCTAATACATTGCTGTATTACAGAAATGTGAGCCAATCCACAGTTACATCTTGGTGAAATAAAGACCCCTGTTTAAGTCTCCTAGGGGTATAGACCTTTACCAGTGCTTGATAATGGGCTTGGAGCTGAAATTGACTCCTTTGAGAACTTGCCCTATTAGTCATGTCTCTCGCCTGTTACAGTATGGTATGTAACGGGAGCTCTCTAAACAAAACCCAAAGGGCCATGCATCTTCTGAAACAAAACGTCCCATTGCTCAGCCCCCACTTCACATGATCCTCTATGCTGGCCAACTTCCTTTTGTTTCCTCCTGTTCTTCCTCCATGTTCTCTTTTGTCTCCATGTGTTGTATCCCCCCACCCACGTGGCATTCTCTTAGCATTGAGTAATGAAGATTAGCCGGGCATCTAACACAATAGACAACCCCCTTCCCATTGCTAGTATCCCTTACTTAGACTCCCCAATCTTATAACAAGCTGTTAACCCCATTTAAAAATGTCCCCTTTCAATCGGCTTGTGATGGGGAATAATCCCGCCCGAGCGGTTTAATGAAAATCGCTGTATCCTGATTAGATTACCCCAGTGCCGCCAGCCAGTGGCCATTAGCCGACCCTGTACACAGATAAACAGCAGCGTGGCTCCGCAAATCCAGTTAAAGGAAGACGAAGAACTGTTTTCTAGGGCTCAGCTTGCCTCTTACCAGCCTGCAGTCTTGCCGCTTTTGTCAGTGGGATTATCCCCCGTTTGGCACATCTTCAGGGAGGACTATTCACTTCCTCTTTTACCCATTCTATCCATTATTGCGCTTGTCTCATTGCTGAATCATTTCACCGAGCTTGATTCTCTTTGGCATATCTGGAAGGGATGATTAAGATGATTAAGAGTGTCTATTCATATTGAACAACCGGTTGTGGTGCTTTCGTTGATTTTCCCCTAGTATATGTTAACAATTCTTTAACCTTTCATTAAAAACATATCGAAACATAAATGCTATTTACACATTTACCACATATTTACTGTAATGTGACAAACAGTCTGGATGAAGCTATGCTTAACACGAGTCTGTAAACAGTGCAAGTTTGTTCATTTGCTCAAATTGTGCTTAAATTCTGTCATCATTTACTCACCCTGTAATTTCAAACCTGTATGACTTTCTTTCTTCTGCAGAACACAAAGGAAAATATTTAGAAGAATGTTGTAATCAAACAAAGGCCGTACCCATTTACTTATATTGTACGGACACAAAACCAATGCAAGTCAATGGGTACCGCCATTGTTCGATTACCAATATTCCTTAAAAATATCTCCTTTTTTGTTCTACAGAAGAAATAAAATCATACGGATTTGAAATAAAGTGTGCGAGTAAACGATTACATAATTTTCCTTTTTGGGTGAACTATTCTTTTAACCAGAGTTATAGCACAACATCACTATGTCTCCTATCCAGTTTGTCCCCTGCTCCCCACTAAAACTATATGACGTGTTCCTGACCGGGTTTTTAAGATGGAAATAAATTGTGATTGTACATTTGGCTATACGATCAAGGTCACATTGTTCCCTATAAGTTATAGAGAGAGGCAGTAGTAGCTTTTTTGTTCCTTCACAGCTTCTGTCCCTTTTTAGGTGTTTGTTAATTTAGTCCCACAATACTTTTGGAGCTAAAACCGTGTTTGTGTACACAAAAATCATCTACTAGCAGCCCCATACAAGCACATCCAAAAGCTGATTGGCACCCAGGCTACCGCCTCCATCTTTAAATGGAGGTATTCATTAGCTGCAGCTGCACCATGTCAGACTTAAAGTCCCCTTGTACGGCTGGATGCAGATGGAGAAGACTGCAGACACTGTCTTTCACTTTCAATGCTAAATTATTGAAGATCTCCCCTAAACGTGAAGTCGGTCTCTCATTAGCTTTGATGAGATGTGACAGTGATGCTGTGCCAGGCCTGTGTATAAAGAGTCTGGTCTCAAAAGAGTTTGAGCATAAATTGTATTCAACTATTGAATTCAATATTGTTGCATTCGAATGTCAATAAATGCATTGATTCAGTTTGACGTTAGAACGGCTTAATTCAGCTAAATACAACAATGCCCTCTCTCTAAAACCTTGCCCTACCAGCCGGATGTCAGCATATTTAAAGGCGCAAAATGATTGACAGGTAAGCGTTTTTATGTTTTTTAAAGCAAGGGAGAACCCTTGACTTGTATTTGTTGTTTACACAGTCTAGGGCAATTTTGGAGACATTTTTGAGTGTCATAATCCCCCCCAAAATAACTGCTTACACCACTAAATATCATTGGAGCTCAACAAGTATGAAATCACACCCACAAACAAAACATACATCATTTGTAGAAACATAAACAAGAGAGAATATAGTGTTAAGTGTTACCAGTATTCGATTTTATAATTTAATGGTGCTAGTGCATACAATTTTTCTATGATGTAACTATTCTATGTATTCATATAAATAGAATACGCTACGGTTAATTTTTTCTGCTTTGTTTTTATTTAAAAGAAAATGTATATGGTATTATACAAGTGTTACGTAAATACAATTATGAGAATTATCCAGTGATTTTCATCAATTATCAACTCTATCAATTTTAGAGAATAATTTGTAAATTATTTTTATATATGTTGTGAAAAAAAGCGACCTCTCTGACATTTATTAAATGAATGGCTGCCCTACTGCCCGTGTCCTGTTTCTTTATTTAAGTGCAGTATCATATGTAATTATTTACTTATTCAGCCGATCTATGAGTGATGAACCCAGGGTTTGTACAGAGCAACACTTGGCTGTGAAATGATTATATGTTCCCACTCTATATAACCATTATTTAATACAAATCAATGCAGGCTGGCTGACATTTGGTGCCAAGGCTGTCATAATGTTTTTAATAAGATTTCATTGTTCATGTTCTTTACCGGCAGTATCATCCATCTTTAAAGTAATCCTGCCTCTAAGGGTACAGTGTACAGATAATGTTTGCTTGTTATCTCGCATGATTAGCACTGCTCTTTGTTCCACATTACACGCACGCTCGCTCACTGCATTGTAGGGAAATGGGCCACGCGTCCATAGAGAAATAGCTCGGTAATATTCCGAAATGTTTTGATGAAGTGGATGGCCAGGGGTGCATACCTCCTTTTCCTGAAGAAGCCTGCATTAGCTGACCTTACGAGTGTTCATGTCATAATAAAGCTGTCTCCGTTATATCACGAACCCGAACAAGGTCCTAATGTTCTGCCAAGAGCTGTCAACATGCATAAACTCAAGCACTTTCACACCTATGGCAAATAAATTGCTTTTCTAGCCCGCACACTCCCCCGCTGTGTGACGAATCTGCCAAAAACTTTTATTACCTTTTTCTCACCAAACAGAGTTCGATTACTTCCATCGACTGACTGTGATGACTGAAACCTCTCTATTTAGTGCAAAGAAATATAATATATGGCCAGTTACTTGGGCATTTTGAAACTAAGACGCTTCCCCAGGATGCATTCACATTCCTCTAGCCCTCAATGAAAGAACCAGGATGTGAAATGCTTCTTTCTGATTCAGACAGCTCACAATAACAGCCCAAACTCGTGTCCTGCTGTCTTTTCAAAATTCAAAACCCAACAATGTGGCTGCCATGGAAACATCTGCCTAGCCTGTTGTGCTCATCTCTGGACGAGTTCCTGTTCGTCTGTTTCCTCCCATTTCCCACAGGAGCTGCTCTGTGTTTATCAGCCAAAGAGAGATGTAGGACCAGCACAGGATAGGGCCTCCCTCACAACGTGCAGCTGGAAAAGCAAGAACCAAGACTAGGAAGGAAAATGGAGGGCAGCGAAAGGATGAGGATTTCAAAACAAATTTGCAAATCGCATTACACGGTCAACATGTAATTAGCTTTGCGTGAGAGTGTAAATATTGACACACGGTAATGAGTACATGGAGTCGACACTAATCTGAAACCCAAAGCCACGCTTAGCCATTCTATAAAAAGCTCTGTTCAACCATTAAGTATGGTGGAGTATGGTTGTCATGGTATCATAAACATATCTTACCAGCTGATACATAGTAGTATCGGTGTTCTGTGTCATATTCATAATTATAATCTCCAAAATAGATCTAAATTAAACTATGTGTACTATAATCAACTTTATTATACTGCACACTACATTCTTTTTAGTATTAACTATAGTAATTTGATAAGTACATTTGATAAATATTTACTATACTAAGACTAGGAATTTTACTAAAGTACACAAGAACATTTTTCACATGGGAGACTATTCAAATGTGCGACGGATTTCACCGTGCAAACCTACGGTGGAGTCATACTTACCATATTACATTTTCATGGTGCTTTTCGTGTCGTCTAGATGGGGGACATCAATCACTAAGACTGATTTCTCAGTGGAGTCACGTAATATTCTTCCTGAACAGATGTGAACAAAGCTATGAAGAGGAAAACATCAAACAACAAGAGTTACAAAGCGAAGCCGCATCAGGAGAATGGCTCGATACATTTTCTTCATCAATATATAATAGTCCAAGAGCTGAAACAAAATGGATGATAACCAGACTTGATAAACAGAGAATTGAGCAGTACAGATACCATATGTTTTGTTCGGGGCCACAGAACCGTGATGAACTGAACTTACCATGATTACTCTTGATTTCTTTGCTTTCAGACCCGTAGTGAAGCACAGAATTACTGAAAGCATGTTTGACTCCCTAAAATATGACTTTGACACGACTGCCCCTGTCAGATTTGTCTAAAATATGGGCGGATAAAAATGGGGAATTGGTATAGGGCCAATGATTCAATTACTCTAAGAACATATTTGGCCAAGGTTAAGTTTGGTACACAGATATTCAAGACATTATGGTTCAAACTGCAGCCAATGTGCTCCTATTAGGCATGGCAGTCATTACATATATCGTAAGACCGGCCACGTTAAAGCTGCTGTGCCCCAGAGGCTAATGCTTTGATTTTCCTTCAAAGAATATACACACTGAAGCTAAGCTTTACTCGGCATATCGACAGCATTCAGAGTAGAGCATGTTCACGGTGAGAAATTACTTCCAATTTGAGATGATGTGGCTTTGATATAAAAAGGGACTTGTTTGCAATCAAGTCGTGTCATTCGCAGTGCAATGCAGAGATTGTGAACAACGTGAGCGTGTGAAGGCTGCATTTCCAATATAAACCCATCAGAAATGAGGCTTTTTGTGGAGAATACCTCAGTCACAATGCATTTGCAATTACATTTGCAGATGTACACGAGGGATTTAAATATCATCTGGTTCCCAGGCAACCACAACAATAATGAAACCTATATGTAAATGAGGGACAAAAAAAACAATACTTGTATTCTCTCCAGAGAAATCTGGGGTAGAGGTACTTCCGCTAAAGAGCTACAGTACATTTGGCCCTGAGAATGTTCAAGCAGCAGGGTTGCCAGAGCCTCAGGCTTATTTGCAGGGACCTATTCGTCACCGAGTGTCCAGTTTTGCCAACACACTAATAGGATACCATCCTCGGTGAGTTTTTCATCATTTATATCATAACTCTGAGGATGCAAATCTTAATTTCACCACACATCACTGCATTGTTTTCCTGTGGGGGTTTGTGTCTGTTTTGGCAGGGGCAGGATATTACAGAGATCTTTAAATGGATAATTTTTAACATGACAGACATTCAGCTCTGATCCATATAACCCATCTCGGCTTCCTCCTTAGCCATGCAGCAAAAGCGGCAGAGAAGAAATCGGTGGCAGGTGGTCATTAGTGTGTCACAGAAGAATGACAAATGGTTGTGCCGTGGCGGCTGAGCATCATACTTTTTACTAAAATTACACAATTTTCTGGATCGCTCTCTGCTGCTCAAACACAAAGATAAGCTGAAAGCGTATGATATTAAATGCGTAAAAATGCCCCGAAACGTTCAAAATGGATTCGTAGCCTGCTAAAAGTAAAGCGTCTCCCTCGTGTCCTTTGACTTAAAGCATAACAAATTGCTACAAGCATCATTTACATCTAGCTACTGTATAAAAACAAGGTTTAATTTTTACTTCATAAACAAATGCAGCATGTCGTAGGAAAGGGCCTCCGATTTGACAAACGACCAGGAACGAGCCGTTTCCATTCACCGCACCAGCGGCCGAGGGCCAAGGGAGATGGGATTAAATTATCCACCCAAATTAAAAGAGCATATCAGTCTTGGCTCCGCTAACAGCTGTTAGCATTTATCTTCCGCATGTGTTCATGCCATCCGTTCGTTCTGTAATGTTTTCAAACTGACTTGGCCGAGATGGGCGGAGTGGGCCTGTGAGTGGCGTCTGGGCGCTAATTGTCTCACTGTGCTAGAAAGCATTTGTGTGTGGATGTGTCTGTGGAAGCCCAGCGATTTGGCTAAAAGGGGGAGGTGGACACACGAGGGGATAGGGAGGGATGACACAGGTGCAGAACCAGGGAAAGAGGACGGCTATTACACAGCAGGAGAGTCTACAAAAAGTCACTCCATCACAGACGGCTGATTAAAATTTTATAAGGAGGGGCCAAGGGTAAAAGTCTGCTGTAGGTTGTGGTATTAGACCACGCTAGAAGTGGATTGAGAGTTCATGGAGACCAGTGGAAACAATTGGATTTCCTTTATTTGCGTAGGGCTATCCCAATGTAATCTCTCTTTAGTTTACTTTTTGGTGCGCCGCATACGAATATATTTTCACAGGTGCCAGCCACATGGATCGTTTGTTGTCCAAATGTTGCAGTTAAGTGAGATTGAGGTTGTGGGAAGGTGCGGGCAATGTTTTTCAGATGTGAGTATGTCTCCGTAGACTCTTAACAAGTTGGCGACATCTCTTTTGTGATACTCCGCTGGTAGTGGGCGTTTATTGACTGGGCTCGCTTTGATGGGGAGCATCGAAAACGAGATCAAAGGAAGGTGCGGTAGGCACTCAGAATTGTACCACGCTGATGTTTACTTTTCACATAAGAGCCTTTCTATTGGCTATTAACTGCTTTATTGGGACTCTTTTTCATGCTTTTGTTAGAAAGTCCGCTTGTAAGAGATTGTAGTTCATTGGTTTTACTGCCACTTATCAATTGAACAACCGCAACGCACACTACACCAGCCCTCGAAAACACACACACCGAGGTCCTTAGTAAATCAAAAACAGTGTACAAGCTCATGCTGAAACTGTATTGTCTAAATGTCAGGAGTCCCAGGGCGAGGGTGCAGGGGGATGGGGCGATGACGCTAGATAAAGTGAAGAGATTCAGGCAGCAGCCGTGTGCGTGACAGCTGTTTTCTTCCACGCTCGCTCCCCGGACCCCTGTCAGCCACCCCACCATCACTCACCCCCTAGACCCCAGCACCGGGACAGCAGTGACAGCTCCCCTCCCTGAGCCCAGCCAGTGAGGTGCAAGAAGCAAACAGAGTCCTCAGCTGAAAAAGCACGCAAGATCCGTGAAATCCTATCTGGGACGGTGAGGGCCTCAGATGACTCTGATGTCCACCCTGCTGTGATGATGGTTTATAT
This sequence comes from Barbatula barbatula, assembly GCF_947034865.1. NCBI lineage: Eukaryota > Metazoa > Chordata > Actinopteri > Cypriniformes > Nemacheilidae > Barbatula > Barbatula barbatula. Next base: position 9,854,895 of record NC_136772.1, read on the forward strand.
GTCATTGGGACAGATCGAATCTGCATCTGACTGCAAAATTGCAGACGGCTCGGTCTCTTCGTCTCAGTGTATGGACAGAGACATCCTAGAGGGAGGCCCTTATGGCCTATAGAGTTTGAATCGTTTCCTAAGGTTGATGGCAGAAGAATTCTCAGAGGATTCATGGGTAATTGTTGTGTCATTACTGAGGTAATCATGCAGCAGACACTGCACGTCGCTGTCATCCACCCTAAAAAATACAAAAAATATATAGATAAATGAATGTCATAGTGTGTAAACAGGCCGAAAAGCCCTTCAAATAAATGAAGAAAGGACATAGCTCCCATCTTACAGGCAAATGGTTATGGTCTGCAGGATGTGTAAGAGATAATGGCTGTGCTGGAGCCTCGGCAACCCGGGATATTGTTATGAAGACTGCAGGGGAGGGAATGATAGCACATTATGGACAGATTTTATCACCAGATCATTGACAACGCTTGTGCCCTATTAAGCGAAACATGGCCGGAGAGCTTAGGGCAGGTTTATGGTTTATGGGAAGAGGCGAGTAACCTGTTCAATTTTGTGTAATGTACACTAAAACAATTATTTTAACTATACAGGGTTCTTGAGCTAGCTAGAATTCCTAAGACAAAGATTATTGGTTCATTTTGTAACTTAAGCCTCAAAATCATCTCGGTGTTAAACAAAATACAGGTTACATGGTACATAGCAAGTACATAAAAAAAATCGGTGTTCAAAACTGGCAATGGTAAGCTTATAATAATGTATTTTACTAAGAAACTGTATATTTAAAAAAAAAAGTTACGGGTTGCAGCTTTAAAGGAATATTTCACCCGAAAATGAAAAATCTGTAGTCATTTTTCATTTCAAACCGGTATGACTTAGTTTCTTCTGCAGAACACAAAAGAAGATATTTTAAAGAATAATATTTTAAAGAATATAGACACAAGACCAATGCAAGTGAATGGGTACCACCGTTGTTCAGTTACCACCATTCTTTTAAATATCTTCTTTTGTGCATAGGAAGGAAAGTAATAGAGGTTTAAAATGACAAGAGGGTGAGTAAAAGATGACAGAATTTTCATGTAAACTATCCATTTAAAGGTTCTTCAGATGAACATATTGCTATATACCATCAGTTAACCTACAGTAGGTTCTTAAAAGTGCCAGTATGAATCAAGCACGGCATCACTAGAACTTACAAACAGACTGTAAACCCGTTTTGTCCTAAAAAGTAAAAAAACACACACTTTTAACTCAAACGTTGTTCTTAGTCACTACATCTTACTCACATATACAGCTCACAGATACACACTAATACACACATACACTTAGGCTTCCCATCAGCAAATTAACTGAATAAAGAGCCTCTCTTTGCTGGGTCGTTTGAGTGGCTAATTAGTCATCAGCGCATGCTGTGTAGATAGAGCGAGAGGGAGAAGTGTAGGAGAGAGATTGGTTTTGCATCAAGAGGTAGAACTTCAAAAGACATGTGATGAAAGCAAAAATGCTTTAATTAAAATCTATTTGTATGAGCAAAAAAATCGTCATAATTCTAACCCCCAAAAATAGAGAGAAAGAAAACTGTGTTGTTAGATGCGGGCGGAGATATAAACACATTAGTTTAGATAATGTGGCGACTTTATTATCCAAGCAGGGAGCAGAAACGGGAGGAACTGACTCTGAGATTGCCGATAATTTCCCCTTTGTGTCTAACTTGGACTGCGGCCATATTTGCTAATAACAGTTTTGTGATTCAGCCCCTCGCCTCTCTCTCTCTGCCCGTTCTTTGTCTGACATTGCCTCTTAGTGCTGCTTGTGAACCCCCTGGCACCGCATTTATAATAGATGGAGCTCAGTGCACACAGAATAAGCAGGGTCAGTGGGAACCATCTATAGTGGCGGCCGGTCCGAAACGCAGCAAGACTGAATCAGGATTAATCAGATGCGGTGGCTTAGTTTAGTGAAGCCATGGAAATTCTAAGACATTATAAAGATGTAGATAACCATAACCATTGACAAAATTCTCCATCTCCAACCATAGATCAATGTAAAGATACTGTTCAGGATTGTCTTATGTGCACTTATGTCTCTCTATGGCATCTCTCCGTTTTGCTTTGAGCAGCATGATATAAAGAATTTATCAATGTTCTGCTCTGTTCTTCTCAATGCTGGATTGGATGTTCCTCAGAGCAATCATTAAGGCCTACAAAACAAGACCTCTGTCCAAAGCCCAAATTCCTGCTAGCTAACACATGAATGAAAAGGTCTCTATGGATAATTCATGCACTTTCCAGGTAGCGAGAAGAATCCTAAATCAACATACAGGGAGCATTACAGCTCGAGCAGTCGATAAGCTCTGTGTCTTTATGTTAAAGCTTTGTTGTATTAGACATTATGAGCCAAATTAGGTGTGGTTGGGCAAAGAGAAATGATTTGGCTTCAGGTTAGTTAAATGGCAAGTTGACTGTTCAAAAGGGTTTTCTTTGGGTTTAGCTAAAGACATTGACTTTAAAGAACACATTTTAATGTATGTTCATATGCAAGTAAATGTTCAGGAAAAAATCCTCCGTTTAATTTTTAGGTAGCTTTAAAGGGATAGTTTACCCAAAATGAAAATTCTGTCATAATTTACTCACCCTCATTTCAAACATTTAGGACTCACTTTCTTCTCCAGAACACAAAAGAAGATATTTTAAAGAAATACGGTGGTACCAATTGACCATACAATAGAAGTGAATGTTGTTTGGTTTACCAACGTTCTTCAAAATATCTTCTTTTATGTTCTGCATAAGAAAAAGTCATACAGGTTCGAAATGAGGGTGAGTAAAAGATGATAGAATGTTTAGCTTTAGGTGAACTATCCTTTTAAGGTTCATGGTCAAAAAAACTAAAACTAAGGACAGTGTCCTGCCCATGAATACCATCTAACAATAGGTTGTATCAAATCTTGTTTTTGATCTACAAAAAAACCCATCAAAACGAAAATTGCAGCTTATCGGCAGACAATATGACACCAGTTAATGTGTTAATATTTCTGTATTTTATTTAGGTCTGAGGTAAAGGACATGCCAGAATAAATTAAGCTTGTGGATTTACAGCTGGGAAGGGAAAAGTTGGAAGGTTTACTCTCCTGCCATATGACTGCCAAAATGCTTTTACTGCTACACACCACAGGGAACTCTTTAATATCCAAACTGGCCACTATGACTGAATACTGTTAAACCAGTGAAAAAGAAACTGCTGAGTAGGCAGTCAGTGAGCCATGATCTCTCTCTTCCATCCACTCTCTATCTGCCAAAGTATTCATCAGAGGAAAATCCAGAGCGAGGAGAAAAGTATCTTAAATAACACGGCCATTTTATTTCAAGCACTGTACAAATTACGCTACACTCCATGGATAAATACTGTTCCCTCAACCGCGGCAAGCGTAATAAAAATTCCATGAATGTTCGGTTTCTCTCCCAGAAAATCTTGGCCCCCAGCTGCTCTTCAGATTTTTCAGCAAAATGCTCCATGTAGCAGGTGTAGCCATTTACACCTTCCAAAGTACAAGCAACCGAATCAACCCCGAGCAAGCTGACTGGAAACGTGTTGATGTGCCAACTGCATTTTTTCAGACAGTTAGTGTTACTTAATTCTCAGCCTCAGACTGCCCACAGTCCACTTGCTAACCATCTGATGCATGTTGCCCACAAAACTAAACAAGACTTTCCCAATATAGGAAACTCTAATCTTACTGGCTGACATCCATGAGTAGGTCACACAATTTTTTTAATGTACTGTACGTACAATCGCTATATTTTGTCTGTGATTTATGTTTAATCGTTCATGGGCAGTCCCATACTAGTATATTCCACTGCAGCCTGTATTGTGACATAATATACATCTCAGATAACGTAAAGCAAATCTGTCGTCTCATATTCATTATTTTCTTTTCTCCTAAAGACATGTTTGGAACTGGAGAGGTACTTACAGACGGAGCCCAAAAGACTCTCCGAACTCTTCGACGAGGAACTCGACTGCCTCCTCACACCAGCCTTCATGAAAGGGGACAGTGACGAGGACTTGATGGACCCTCTGTTGCCTAGCTTATCCGACGAGTCCAGCCCGCCACCTCTGCTCGTATCCCTTCCCAAGATCCTCCACGCCACAAGCACCAAGACTACAGATGCACCGGTGAAAGAGGCCAGTGGTGGGGTGAATCCTGCCCAGCTCAACGCCGTCACATCCCTTACACCACCTTCCTCGCCTGAGCTGGGACGGCACCTCGTGAAGCCCACGCAGACTCTTACCGCCACAGCTGATGGCACGCTCACACTCAAATTTATGGGCAAGAAAGTTGGGCTCGGGGCAGCGAAGCTAGTCGCGACACATTCGGTACCCTCGCCGCCAAGCCGCGGAGCACAGAGCGATGGAGAAGGAGGACTTGGTACAGGCGGAGGAGACATCCCAGAGAACAAAAAGAGGGTCCATCGCTGTCAATTTAATGGCTGTAGGAAGGTTTACACAAAAAGCTCCCACCTAAAGGCACACCAGAGGACACACACAGGTGAGAAAATGCACATCTTTACTGTTTAGGTATATGTATGAGTGATTTCAAAATGTCACATAATTGTAAAAAAACCTGTAAATGGTTCATTTTACATGCAATGTGAAGAAAGGATATTTTGCTTATATTTTGGGCATTACAATCAGCTACCCAAGGAAAATCGGATTAGGCTGAGGGATAAAATCCCAACTCTGTTTCACGAATTTGTAAATCTCTGGTAGTATTTAGCTTTTGTGGAACGCTTATGGTACATCACGTCGACACATGTAATAGCAGAGTTACATGTAATAAGATAACGTTCCAGAAATCTTCCTTGCCAAGGTTCTTATACTATGGAAGGGTCACAAGCGATCTAGTGAAGCTAACTCGATTTTTGCAGCACAGCCCCGAAGCACGATTTCTCTCTCCTGCACCTTAATCTCAAACTAAAATGGGCCCAACCACACCATTCAAAACCTGCCAGTACAGTCAGTAATTGCAAGATGATTGATAGACTGACTGGGCTAAATCTCATTTCCCAGCTAATTCAGGCTTGCACGCCTTGGTGCCGCTGTTGCTGCCCTCTCGCTGAACCTGAGAGTGTGCTGCACTCTCGTACCGGCCCTGAAAACCACTGTGACGGTGGCCTCAATACAGCGTATCTGGCCCCTGCAGCCAACTGTTGACTCGGCAGCTTACTGCGAGTGCTAGTGATGCTAATCGCTTTCAGGCTGATTCTGGCGTGTAGACGGCGATTCTGCTTTTGAAGAAAAGAAGAAAAAAAAACGTTAGCAGGAAGATATAGGGACTGAAGAAACATTCTGGCATGCTGGCTCATCAATAAATATGTTTATTATGTGACAGATTAATTTAGATTAAAAACGTTTGGTTATTATGTCCACATATTACTTATACAGAGGATTCTTACTTTATGCTAAAATTTACATTTATGCATTTGGCAGACGCTCTTATCCAAAGCGACTTACATTGCATTATATTATCCTTTTGTTTTCGAAGTATGTGCTATCCCTGGGATCGCTAACGCCATGCTCTAACCACTGAGCAACAGTAAAACTGCCAAAATCATTGATTATTGTAAGTGTACATATAAGACTGTTTCTTCGGACACACGCACACCGAAGTAAACTTCCGGTCTATGTTTGGTTATAATATAACAACTTATTTAATTTTATATTTTACAATTAGTTTTATATTTAACAATTTATTTTATATTTCATTCATATTAAAATGAATTTATATTAATATTTTAATATATATTCATTGTATTATATTACCTTAAAACTAAACAGTTACAGATTCTTTGCAAAGGTTCCTTTAGCTCAGTGGTTAGAGCATGGTGTTAACAACGCCAAGGTCGTGGGTTGGATCCCAGGGGATTGCACATACTTAGAAACAAGTGTATAGGATGATGCAATGTAAGTCACTTTGGATAAAAGCGTCTGCCAAATGCATAAATGTAAATGTATGCACTGAAACAAGAATTAGACTTTATAAATGTAAGATATTTGACAAAGATGATAAAATATGTGATACTTGACAAAGGACATTACATTTTAATTTTTATATTATCTTTTTTAGTTAACCTGACAGGAGGCAGCCCACACTATTTTTGTTTCTTATTAAAGGGATAGCTCACCAAAAAATAATAATTGCTCACCCTCAGGTTGTTTCAAACCTATATAAATGTCTTTGTTCTGTTAAACACAAAGAAAGATATTTATAAGAATGTAAGCAGTTTTCAGTTCTGTGACATCATCCACTATCATAGTAGGAAAAAAGTATTGTATATTTTGTTGTTCTGTTGAACACAAATGGAAATATTTTGAAGAATTTAGGAATGCAAACAGTTCTGGGGCACCTTTGACTACCATTTAATTTGTCCTACTATGGCAGTCAATGATGTCACAGATTTAAAAATTGCTAACATTCTTCCAAATTTCTTTCTCTGTGTTCATCAGAACAAACATCAGAGGCTTCCATTGACTTCCATTGTATGGACACAAAATCACTGACACATTTCTCAAAATATATTTGTGTTCCACAGAAGAAAGAGTCATATACAGGTTTTGAATGACATGAGGATGAATAAATGATTACAGAATTTCTATTTTTGGGTGACTATCCCTTTAACAAATGTAATTGTAAGCATTAACAATATATCTTTTCTGTGAGGTACACATTAACTACTTCACATATGAATAAATATTTTTTTCTATTATGACTATTTTTTTCTATTTATCTATTATTTTTTCTATATGCATAACTGATGAATTTGTATTAAGCAATGGTATGACATATACTGTATTCTGATGGTTGTCAGAAGTCACTCGCCCCGGTGTGGTCAAATCGTTTTTCACCTTCACCCGCAGCAATTTTCACTCGCATTATTGTAATGGGATGGTCCTGCTTTGCCTTGTCAACAATGTTTGCAGAAGTTAATAGCACATCCCTGAATGAGATTTGGAGTGTGAAAGTGGGTTAGAATCTGAGAGCTCATTTTGAAAGGCAACGTGATCCACTAGAGAAGAAATGAATGGATGATAAGCTCTGAAATCTAAACTTCAGAGACAATAATAGCTAAATCTGTCTTGAGGTGACTGAGGAAATGTAATTAACTGCAGCATACACACCTAGGACACTGGTGCGAGAGCACTGGGTTGCTATTTCGGAGGGGGGACGTTGCTAGGAAACAGTATCAAAAGCTGAAGAGAGACTGTAATAGGTTGATTATTTACAGCTTTTAGATGCCAATTGAGGCTCCAGGATGCCACATGAATCCAACCTTTCCTCACAACCTCATCTACCTCTCTTTGGGTATGGTTGGGGTTGCCAGGCAACTACATCATGCATATCTAAAGCAAGCAATAATTGGTTGGTATTGCGGAGTGTCCATAGGTTGCAGACTGGCTGGATAGCTTCTTCGTTCTCTGTATCCTTTTAACACTCTCTCTCTCTCCCGGTTGCTAGGCGACTCCATCATGCATCCATGACTCTCCAAGTTATAATTGGCCCGTGTTATGGTTGCCGTGGTTGCAGGTCCAAGCCTGCCTCACTGCTGTCAGACAGCAGTAGAGAGAAATAAATAAATGGGGGGAGCGGGGGCTATGGCATAAGGAGGGAGCGTGCGAGGGGGTCTTCGGCCAATTATTGAGAGTGCGGTGCGAAACGTTCGCCATCTCACACCTGCGGCCCTCCATTCTCAAAATGACTGAGAAATAGTCTTATTGTGAACCTCAGTAGTCACAGACACAAGAGCAGACACTGCAATATTTTTAAACTGATTTTATAAATCGGGGGAGCTCAAGGACAGGCAAACATAATAAAAAAACCTCAAGGCACTCTGACCCGTTGTTTGTCTGCACGCATCTTGCGTGGCAGAGAAGGATGAGAGATGTCAAAGAATGCTGCCCTGGCCTGCTGCTTGTTTGCTTTCCCAAAGGTGATCTAGAACAAGAAGAAAAATACAAGTAAATTGTATTATACTTGACAAAGATTTTTTGCCTTAAAGTCATGAAACGAAAAAATAGATGCGGGATGGAAAGAGGAAACAGTAAGAGGTGTAAGTCGTGTCATCTGTCCATCACCCATGTCATATCTACCTTTACTTTGCGTTGCATCATTAGAGAATTTCACGACCAACTGAGAAATGTAGCGGTGAAATCGCAATTATGTAACCCGTGTCATCTTTTTCCTCATCTTGCATCATGGAGCTGGAACCCTAGTTCAAAGGAATAAATAAATACATATACTGTCCATGAACAGACGAAAGTTTCATAAGAGCGGTATGTGCGTTCGGATGAACAGTGTACATTTTTGCAATATGAAAAGTGGAAAGGTAATACCGAATATGTATCGGATCATATTTTTCAAAACAAAAGGAAATAACAGTCATATAGTCCGTAATCCTTTCAATTCTTTCCTTTGGACGTTTGTTTCTTGGGGCAACGGGTACATTCCTCCTGAAAAGTTTAGCTTATAACGGCATCATTTTCACATAATGTGGTGCACAAGCACAGCCAAGATGTTCATCAGCCGAATTAAGCCGGTTGACCATAATGAAGAAGCATACATTAAACCACTACCTAAAACGCAAGATATGTTGGTAAAATACCTCTGCCATCAGCATCAATTTAGTCATCCTCAGTTTTTATTTGAGCAGCTTCCATTTTAACAGAGCTTTTCTCTAGTTAGTAAGATTGGTAAACACAATGTTCACTTGAGAAGCTGGCAGCACCTACGCTGTGAATATGCCATTGTTTCCCATTAAGCGTCATTAAGACCCCAATTATCATTACCACCTCCAGATCTGAATCCGTGCCACTGACACCCTCCCCATTCCCACCCAGGCCCTAGGCTGAAGCCCGTTCTGTTCCATAGGAACAGCGCCACTGTGCCGGGACTCTCTCCTCGGGTACTAAAGTCCCCCTCCTCCCTCACTCAAGGCCATATTTAAATCTGAGGCATAAAAGTACAGCATGTGGAACAATTGGTATCTCCTTTCCCATCTGTTTAACTTCATTTGAATTTTGGAGCTCACTGGGAGGGTGGAGAACATAAAGGGAAACAAATTCATCTGGTATGCTTGACTTTGGATTATGAATTAGCTTGGTTATAGTGACTGAGCACATTTAGTTTGCCCCCCTCAATTTTAGAGAAGAGGGAAAATGACCCTTGAATCGGGTGATTGAATCGTTGGCTGTCTTAAACCAAGGGCAGATGCTTTGCTCCCTAGCTGGCAGCGTTTTTGGATAGAGGTGCCTTTTTAGACGGGTTTCCCGGAATTACAACAAATAGTTACTATAACAAAAACAAACAAATACATTTTAAGTTAGCTTTGGCGATAAAGCAAATGTTAAATTGAAAAAAAAATTATTTTTGAAATCAAATGACGTTTTAAAAACAATTTTACTCTCAACCCCTCAGTCTAAAATGTTTTCATTCTTTCAGTGCATACTGAATTGTGGGATATGTATCTAGTGACGAATACATCTATGCCACCTTCAGAAATTCTCAGAAGGCAGAAATCTTACAATCATTTAATTGACATGCCACAGTGTCTGCCTGCCTCAGATTTTAAACATGGCCATTGAAACAGCAGGAAGTTTGCACTACTGAGATGTGATTGGTTCGCTAGAAAAGACAGATAGATCTGATTGGTTGACTGGATAACAGTGACGAATGATTGAGAGAAACATTAATGAATTCTGTTTATAATGGAAATGCTGACAGTGGCACAGCGGCCGCCTCGTTCCAGAGGTGCACCATCTGTGTACAGGTGTGTGTGAATGGCGAAGCAGGGATTAAATGATGTGTATTTGTGCGTGCAGGTGAGAAGCCTTACAAATGTTCCTGGGAAGGCTGTGAATGGCGTTTCGCGCGAAGCGACGAACTGACGAGGCACTACCGCAAACACACAGGCGCCAAACCATTCAAGTGCAACCACTGCGACAGGTAAGAGACGTAAAAACTGCAAAGCCAGCCCACTTTAGATTTATGCAGATTTTAACCCTTTGGACTTCCCAAACACCTCCATGCATTTTAAACACACTAGGTAAAATTACTCAAAACTACACAGACCACAAGCATAAACTCTGCTGTTGAAACCGTCTCCCCATCCCACTTGCAATCTTTCTCTCTCTCTCTCTTGTTTTTCCTTTTCCGAATTTCATTCTGATGGCACGCACATAGCACACTGCATCAGGCTTATTGGAAGTTAGCACAGGCCCAGTTCCCCGCTGAATAACTCATTCACAGTCTAGTCCTATGATACCCATTACTGAATTACTGCGAATATATCATTCTCACATTCTGTTCCACTTTCGACCATCCTCCATTGGTGTAGCGTACATTTCCACATCGAGTACAGGGAGAAACATTAGTTAAAAGCAAGGGTGTGCATTCCAAGGTAAGCAAGTTATATAACAGCAATATAAAAAAGCTGGGGAGACAAAATGGATGCACATAGAGCTTAAAGGAAAGACACAGAGTTTTTCCTTCGACTGCCAATGTCTAGTTGAGAGTATTATTGGAAGTAATGCAGAATTACAGTAATACTGTCCATTTTAAATGGAAAGATTAAAATTGGCGCATTCAAAATAATAGTATTTCTTAAAGGGATAGTTCACGCTACAAGCAAGAACAGTGCATAGTGCACAGCAGTACATAGTGCACTTAAGTTATTTAAGACTTATATTTTAGGGTACAGGTGTTATGTGGATCGCACGCTGGTGATAAATAGGTGAAAAGACACAGACAGCAGAGAGAGAGAGAGATTTGCATTAGCATGGGGAGAAAGAGTGATAGTCTGTCAGGTGACAGTATTAGGAAGCTGTCACTCCAGCCTGGCACGCGGGTAGCAATTACACAGCGGAGTCCGCGTGCCCACTGAGCCAGCTCCAGGTGGAAGCACAATTAGACACAGCACCCCGTCTCGCCGTGGGCATCAAACCGACCTCGCCGCAGCCTTTTGAAAGTTGTCCATTGAACATTTCTCTGCTGCTCCCGCACAATAAATCTCCCAGCGGACGAGTTGCCGCCGGGACGGCCTCTGTTCTGCAGACTGCCGCCGACACCTGAACAACGCCGTTTTCCCTCGAGCGCCGCCGAGCATGGGAACTCTCTGGGGAAAGGCGCAGGGAAATCTGTCTCCTTACACTCATTACTCAGTGTTTGGCAGCTATTGAATGACAAAAGGAGGTGGAGCCGACTTGGATACAGAAATCTACATTGGCAGTTCAGTCTCCCTGATGCCAGGTTTAAACAAGGGCAGGTTTTGAATTTGGAGTCTAGCCTAAGCAATTTAATGGCACTGTAGAATCCTGCACGTAGTCCCCATCCGCCTTTGTGAATTCAGCCCTCCTGGTACCGGCTCTTAGTTTGGGTTTAATACTAAGGCTTGTAGAACCTCCTGGGTATGCAAATCCATTCTCAGTTCTGTATCGCATTATGAGACAGTGCAACAGTATTACACAGTGGATGTAGTATTACAAGTGTGATCGGTTGTTAGGATATGAACATGTCCTTGTGTAGTGTTATTGCTCTTTAATGGGGTAATAGCCAAGAGTAATGTGCAAGCGTGGTGGAATGAGACTAGGGTGGATGTCCACTAGCACATTTTTATAATAGTCGTATACACAAGTGGCTAAAGGTGCTTTAATATATACATAGTTGAGAGGCACAGTAAAATAGAATAGAATATAGAATACAATTAATGCAAATCCTGTCATCATTTGCTCAGCCTCTTGTAATTTCACATTTGTATGACTTTGTGCAGAGCACAAAAGAAGATATTTTGAAGAATGTTGGTAACCAAAGTGAATGGGTACTGCTGTTGTTCTGTTGCAAACATTCTTCAAAATATCTTCTTTTATGTTCTGCCGAAAAAAGAAAGACATACAGCTGTGAAATGACAAGAAGGTGATGACAGAATAACATTTTTGGGTGACTTATCCCTTTAATGTTAAGCAGACACATTTCGATCACACTTCTGTGTCCTCAACCTTCATGATCCATATTGATTCTGGATTTTTGGCTTAATCACAGTTGTGCATGTGTTTTTGCATTACCATCACAAAGAGTTGTCTAACAGTAAATACAGTGAGCCAACACATCACAGTCCTACTGTCTCTCAGTCACACACACCAGTGTTTTGGCCATCATTAATCCTGCCTAATCAAGCCCAGCCCCCTGTCGGGCGTTCAGAGGGGTTGAGTGAGAATTGGGGGGAGTTGGAGATCTAAGGGTGAGCCAGCTGGTTTTGCAGCCACTTACAGTGAGTCACAGGACCATCTGTCCAGTCGCTCTGCCCTGTCTCCACACACCTGAAAGCCTATTCACACTAACCAACAAAAATCAAACCGTGCACAACAACAGACATTTTTGCCAGGATTGCACACCTGAAATGAAAGCATCTCTGTGGTTTTATGCAAATGTTTCAACAGGTTTTCGGCTACTGGAATGTTATTGGCCAGCACAGCAGTCCAGCCATACTAAGCACACATAATAAAAGAAACAACCATGACTCACAATATATTAAAAATGCTTATCCATAAAAACATAAAACAGCTCAAATGTAATTACAGCACATTCATTTATTATTTTAAAGTCAAATATGACCCAGAAATAGATTCATAAGATTCATTTTTAGAACTCTGTGTAAATAAATAGGCATTAAGGCCTCGTTGCCCGAACATGAGAGATCGAAGGATTCTCCTTGAAAAGTCTTACCGCCATAATTATAGTGATTTGTTCAAAGCTTCAGTACACAACCATTAAAAAGACTAGAAACAACAGGTTCAGCTCCTAGGCATCCAAAAACCATCCAGTTTATATGCAATATTCAGAATTTCTAGGAGGACTGATTTAAACAATTTTCAGTATACCTTTCTGTATACATCCCCCTCCCACCCCAGTTTCAATCTCGACCGTTTCCCCTCGTAAAGCAACAGAGGGGTTAACACTGTGGCTCTTGACTAATTAATAATGGATACAGCCAGAGGCAAATTGAAATTATAATTCTGTACTCCCACACTCTCACTTTCTGCTTTTGCAGAGTTATTCATTCCAGTTTAGATTCATATTCCAAACTATGAATGTAATATAGTAATCCTCGTAGGCCCATAAATGTTAAGCAGACATGGCATCACAACTCCATATTTTCTAAACATTGTTATGTATTACTCCTACCAGCAGCGGCTACGCATGAGCTTAATTGATTATGACACGAAAAAGCCCACGGCCCACTACGAGAAACCAACCGCTATGACTCAAGTGCTAGAAAACTAATGCAGCCACACAGTTTAAACAATACCATTTCACCTCCAGCTTTAAAATCATTTCCTAATTCAAACAGGCTGCCCGTGATTTGTGGTCGCACTTCCAAAAATGATTTCTTTTGCAAGCGATGGCTAGGCAAAGACCCTTTCGCTAAATACGTTGGCAAGAGGTTCGAAGCATTCTGTCGCAAGTTTTCGAGCAAAAAGCTGGCTATGCTTAAAGAAGATTTTTTCCCCAAACGCCAAATGTTGTTTTCTCTGTTCCATCTGCAAAGCCTGCGCCACGCTGTCACGCTTCTTCCCAAGAAACTCAGATTCCATCTGACAATCTCAAAACGGTTGAATATCACTGATAACTGTGTTTCCTATGCTGTATCTTGAATCCAAGATTGACTGTTGCTTTCTCTCCCTACAGATGTTTTTCTAGGTCTGACCACTTGGCTCTGCACATGAAGCGACATATCTAAGGCCGGGAGAGAAAGAGAAAGAGAGAGAGAGTGAGAGAAGGAGATGACGACAAAGAGTGAGAGGAGGAGTGCACCACCTAAAAATTCACTATGGACATTGGGTGCACACCAAGAGGGGTCCGGCCGCAAACATCACCGCGAGGAACATGTGTGGGCAAAAGTTTGATTCTACATCCTCTCGAAACAGTCTTTTCATCAGCGATTAGCCATGCCTTACCAAGCCCTTGCTTGGAGGTCAGACACTGCCAAACACCACTGTTTTTATTTTTCCCTCATTCTCTTTTGTACAGTTCACCACAAGCATGGGACAGGAAATGCCACATCATGTACAAAACCTATATGCACATTCATTCTTCTCAGATGAATAGTACTACTAGATTCACGCTCATTGTACATTCTGGAATGACTTCCGTCTTTTACTTTGTAAACCACATCACAATAACCAACCTGCAGCTCTGTGGTATACAGCAAGCAACCAAACTCGTAAAACAACATTGCCAATACGTTCTGAGGAGTGACCAATGGAACTAGCGGTCAATTGTAACGCCCGACCCCCGGAAGCAGGCTCTGCGTAGAAAACTTAAAAGAGACGCACGCGCAGCATCGGCAATGCTCAGGATGTGCACTGATTTCTCATCCTCTTCGCTCAGGAGCGAACTCTTCTCTGCTCTTCACGCCTGTCACCTCACAGGCGACCGAAACGATGCGCAGCGACACTTTCTTGCCTTTGTTTTTTAAAGACAGTGTTAAAAAGATGTTTTGTTTTTTTCTTCGGAGCTGAAATGTCTTAAACTTCTGAAAAGTGAAAAAACTCGACACAAGCATAAATGTGCACATATGGGCGACAGGAGGGAATTGTAAGCCCTTCTCAGTATGCACAAGGTTTGACTCAGTGGCTGCTATCTGGCACTGAAAGCGAACAAGTTTGACAAACATAAGACGGGAAAAGAAATCCCCCAAAAAGATCAGGGTTGGCTCGGTATGAAAGGACCGCCGTCTTCTGTTTTTCATTTCGATTTGATCTAGGAAAAGTATATCCGCCACAACCTGGCGTCAGCACGGACCTTGTGTGATGCTCTTGACACTGGAAAAGTTCTTTGGCTTTGTGTTGATACTGGCACCCGTGTGAGAACATAGTCCTCCAGTGCACCAAGGCTGTGAGAGGCCGACGGAGGAGACGTTACGGGGACAGCTGGCAGGACTTTTGACTCTCGGATTGGAGGATCAGCTGGGATCAGGATCCAAAAGAACTCGGTGGCATCAGCCCTGATAAAAACTTTGCCTGTTTCGTATCCATTGTCTGCACTGATTTTTTCAATGTTCTCTGTGCTTTTTTCATACAGTCCAAAAAAATTCAAAAAACAAAACAAAAAAACATTAAAAACAAAAAATGACTAGGAGGGAAAAAAGCAGAAAACAAAACAAAAAAAAATTCAAATCTCTCTTTCACACAAACACACACGCAGAATTGTTTCTTTGCTCTTGGCTTTTCCTGAGAAAAACAGAAAAAAACGGAAAAAAAACGTAGAACAATAATTACCAAGTTAATGAACAGCGTTAAAACAAAACACTGCATGGCAGCCTCTTTCAGACAGATACACACACTTGCACACGCACATGCACAGCTTGCCTCTCAGCATTATTTGTTTTTCACCAAAATCTTCACAGCAGGGTTTTAGCAATTGTTGTTTTGTAGGATTGCATTCCATCCAGACATCAGACTCTGCGACGAGAGCTTGTTGATACATTCTAGTCAATTATGCTAAACCGGGCCTAGGTCTAGCTCTGTGTTAACAATCAGCTTCTAAATCACGGGGACAAAATATATATCATTGTTCCCAAGGTTGCGAAGCCTGCCGTGACAACGCGATCAGGGCGTTTCCTTCTCCTCTGCATTGATTTAATGGCTGCTGGTTAGGAGGGGAGATTGAAAGCCATTACGATTCAGAAGTTACATGTTGGGAGTCATGGCAGACTCTACTAAGCGATCCCGGAGTGTCCCTCAGGGACCCGGAGCTTCAGATCAATACTCTCAGCGCAGAACCACATAGAGGTAAAGGGTTGGTGCCTTTCTCTTAGTTTAGGTTTGCTGAAGGCAGCTCTTCTGTCACATATACAAACAAACACACACACACACACAGTCACTTTCGTTTGACCACAACTGCATTAAACTGAACCACGTGTCTGCCATTTTTAATGCCCATTTTTATTTTTGCCAAATCGTATCTTCTTCAGCGAAGTCATGCCAAAATTCCAATGAAATGGGAGATCGCTTCGTCTCCACTAATGTACAATCAGCTGTGGTTTGTGGCACTTTCCGCAAGGAGCGGCGGACTTTTTTGAGGATTGTATGTGTGTATTTCTGTAAAGCAAGCAGGACGTGTTTCAACACCGTCATAAACCTGCAGCAGAATTGTGGGATGTCAGACAGTGTACAGCATTCTGACAGTAATTAGAAAAACAACTTAGATTTCCGCAAAACATTTCCATTTTACTCACAGATAGCGGCGATGAAAAGCAACATTTATTTCACACTGATCTGGTCTCCCACGACTCTAATGAGTTTTTGCTCCCTGAGAAAATGAAGATTCTGCTTGTTCTTTCCATCACCATATGGGATATAACAGCAGGAAAGCAGGGACCAAAAAATGGCGTCTTATCATTTCCTGACATTGATGAACAATGAAGCCACAGCAAACTTGCTCAAATCAACATTGAAAATGTACTTATAAATACCATCCATTTAAATACAAGCCATGTGAAATACGAAAATTACAAGATCCCTTTTCACTCTGCCAAGATGTTCCAGACGTTACCAAATGAATATGGAACAGGCCAATCAAATTCATTAGCCGGCGGCACGTCGCACATATCGCTCCACATATCAAGTGCCATTTGAATCCCAGTTCCTCTCACTTTAAAAACAACAGCAGCGGTCCACACGCAGTTAATCCAACGCATATTTACACTTTGCCCAAAGATTTATGCATTTGCAAATAAACTGCTGGGTGAAAGAGAGAAAGGAATATTTTAGATTCTCTTCAAAACTCACAGTATATCTTCCCCTGCCCTACACCAGCTTCCTTTCTGTTCGTTTTTGAACATCTACGTGACCATTGGTTTGGTCTCAAGTATGTGTGCTTGTAAAATACAGTCATGTTGGTTTGAATGCCGAGTTGAGGATGAGTTTAAACCCTAACCGTGAAGTAAACAGCGAATTAGTCGCACCGGTTCTAGTTTATAGTCAGCGTAGGACGTCTCAAGAAATATTTACAAGGTCACGCCTGCCTTTAGAAGGAACATTCTGAGCATTGCAAAAACAATGGTAAAGATGATGCTTTTCATGAAAGGAGTTCACTCAACTCTGAACACAATTCTGAATTCAGACTTGTACAGACGATCTACTTCAAATCATACAATATTAATAGTCTATGGACTTGAATTGACATGAAGAAGCGTTGTGGCAGTAAGAATGTTTGAAGACATTCTAAGGGAACGATTTATAGTGTACTAGCGATTTGGGCACTCTTCCAATGAAGCTCCCTCTCCAAGCCGTTTGCTTTTCAGCTTCAAAGAGGCTTTTGGCAGCTTTTTCAATTTTATACAAAAAAATGCTTGAAAACATCACTAGGGGATTTTATGAAAAAGGTCAGGTGACTAAGACGACTATCGTTTTGTAATCTCTTTTATCAGAATAGCATTTCACTGCATAACTAACACTCACCGCCGTTGCCGCTAGCTTAGTCTGTTTAATGACACTGCTGTCGATTGTCTACATAACATTTTCTATCATTTCAAGATGCACTTATCACAAAAACATGGGAGCAATTTTGTTCCTCAGCGTATTAAATATGTAAGCTGTAAGGTTTAAACCACAGCATTAATGGAAATGTCTCTTTTGGTCGACGTTGCTTTTAAACGTACCCAATCATGTATCCAAGTACACTATTCCGCTTACTCTATCAAATACCCATACAGCTTTTACTCGCATTGTAAAAGAGAGGGGAGAACGCTAAAGGTGGGTTTGTTAGAACTCATATTTTTTGAGGTATACTGCATCTTGAAGTGCATCCGTATCCATGTTTGTCCAAACTTCCTACATCAGCAAGAAAAAGACTCACCAGGTCTTTTTGCGTTTCTCAACCTCCCCATCTATCCCACCCTGCACCTGCAGTACCACAGTCAGCTTCTCTGCTATACTCAGATCATTTCAATTCCATTCTGCAGTTTGTAGAAGGCTCAAAGTATGCGCTACCAGCTGTCATCTATGTCCGTAGACATAACTAACCAGGGAGCAACCGGCCAACAACAGACCTCAGTAACTCAATGCTTTACAGGTGCTCTCTCTCTCTTACCCAAACATGGCTCTAAAAGACAGCCAGCAGATGGTTGAGCAGGTACAGATATGAAAAATATTAAGAAAGAACCGTATGTGCCATCCGGATTCATATCTATGAAAGCAGAATGACATTTTGCCATATGTAGGCTGAAGCGTGTAGTTTCTCGCTAGAGCAGGGACCCTCACATCCACCGTCAACTCCTCCCCCCTCGCCACATCACTAACACTCCGTCCCTTCACTTCCTGTACTCTTCACACTCTTCCTCTCCGTTTTTTTATTCAGTTCTTTCCTTGTGTGTTTTTTTTGGTCTTTTGCTGTACAAAGTGTTTAAAATGTTATTATTTGTATGATATAATGTTAGTATGGTAATGTTCTTTATTAAGGAAGAAGATGAAATTTATTTTTGTTACTGGTCTGTTTCATAATTCTTTTTTAAATTGGTATTGTAAGATATCTATGCAAGAACTGTTCAGTGGAGCATTTTTATTTAAGAATGTAATAAGTGTAATAAATGGTAGAATCTGAACACCTCAGACTGACGTTTTCTGTGTTTGTGACCATATAGAAGAGATATTAATTTGATAATGAAAGTGAAAAATAAAGACGCTGAGGGAGAGAGAGACACAGCCTTTTCATAACCTTTGGTAAGGTGCTTTCAAAAAGTCAAGACATATATTAAAACATTATTGGATTTTTTCCCAAAGTCATCACGTTGTTACAATGGCTCCAAGTGCAGCGGTTTAAAATTACTATTTTTGTCCAGCAGTTCTTTGTGAACTGTGCTGCTTGTCTTTCAGATTCCAGTCACTTTTTGACAGAGTGTGATGTGAATTAAAACAAATCATGAGCAGGCTCAGACACAATTGGCAAGCTCTTTTTGCATGGTAAAACATGTTAAACAAAGCAGACAGTACTATAATCTTACTAATACTAAACATGATCAAATTCGCCAAACTATTTACTAAAGGAGCACACAAGGGACAAGTGATGGTCAGAACTTATATAATGGGTGCTACAAATGTGCATTCATTTGTTGAGTTGTCCTGGACCTTTGACAGATTGTGAATTACAACACATGACCACGGTTCGGCACAATATGAACTAGAACAACACCAAAGATATAATAATCTAATTGTCATTTCTGCAATACACAGAGGTCCGCTGAGAACTCATGTAGGCCTATTTGTAATTTTACGACGGCTTGAAATGTGGCTCATCCAATCCCATTTTAGCAGTAACTATCTGTTTTATAATTCAAGTTTATTACAAATTAATGACCCGCATGAACGTCTACGACCCCCCCTTCCAAAATTTTCTCACAGGGCCACTTCGTGCGTCGCATCCTTTAATTAGTCGTCACAGGCCTGCCAATGACTAAGCCACCATTTAGGAACTCGTACCCATGACTCAAGGATTAAAAGGGCTAATCGAATAACTAATGGTTAATTAGAGAGTAATTATGTGAAAGAAAAGGTACTTCTACTGCACATTCTCGCAGCCTTGTAAATGTCTTCCAGTGAGATTTCCTCATCAGCTCCGCTCTATTATAGCTGATGCTGGTAATTGAAATTCACATTGTCATCGCCTCAAACCAAGAGCAAATGTGAGATTTATGCGTCATCCCCCTCCTAATACAAGCCGTATGCTCCCGACGCACCGACAGACACTCAGACGGCAGTATTTTTAATCTCAACGGCGGCAACCTGAAACGCAGCACATCTGGTGTCAACATTGCAGAGTAAATCCAATTAATCGTATTGTTAATTTGAAGGAATGGATGTGTCAGTGACTGTTGAATAACCTCACCTAGGCTAATCGGTAAAAAAGGGAATTCTGCAGGCTGCGAATTTCCAGCTCTGTCTCCCGGGATCTGTGTCATTGGCTTAATGTGCCTATCCAGCCCTCTCGATTCAGCAGCCCGCCACCCCTCCCCTCTTTTTGGCACGGGGTCGAATCGTCTGGGTGGCGGAGAAGACATTCATCCATGCCAAGTTTATTAATGTAATACGTCCCCGTGCCCTTGTGAGCCGAGACAATGGCACTAAAATTAGTGTGTTGATTAAATGGAAATTATGCCAGTGATGTGATTATTGCTTTAATAGGGCTAAACCCCTGTAACTGATGCTAACTAACAAAAGGTCACTTAATTAAGAAAGTGATAGCAAAAGATAATAAGAATTTTACAAGACTCTTGGGCGGCTAGCGACAGGGGAACAGTGTTTTGTTGCACGCAACGTGCCGTCATAAAAATGCATTCTGGGATTGCGATCTCTACCCTTGAAAAAACGAATTTGTCAGTACCGAGAACAGATGGTAATACCATGGTGTTTTAGTATACAATAGTAGTAAATGTTTACCATATTTACTATGGTAGTATGTGGTAAATGTGCATTGCCTTTTCATTACAATTACATAATATAAAAGGCAAAAGACTTGATGCAAAATATGAGTATCATTATAATGCAAAAAATTGAATTTTTAACCAAAAATAATTTTTTATTGCCATAGCAATGAAACACCAAACTTGATTGAAACCAGTGAAAATGCCACAGGACTCATAAAAAACTCCTTAAGGGCCCTTTAAAAAATGTATTGTATTAGCCTATAATGTAACGTCCGCTTTGCAGGCTGAAGATATACGATCATATTTTGTTAAACCTCTAATCTTAGGGTGGCAATAACTGTGTGTTTGTTTCAACATTTCTTCATTAACTTGCATATCAAATATCTGCTGTTACGGCACAATGAGCAGATTTTTTGCCCATAAAAGCGAGCAATTTATTCCTAAGCGTGGAGGAGGGGAAATGATATCAACTGCCCTAAAGGAGATGAATGCGGAGTGGGACGTGGCATAAATTGAAGGGTTTCATGGTCGTGTCCCAGCACAGGAAATACTTGCCTTCCTGACAGGCTGGAACCAGGAAATGATGGCAAACGTTGTAGTTTAACTAACATGTGCTTCAAAACAATACCGCCTCCATGTTGACGGGTGCGGCTTCAAACAACTTGAGCTTGTTTACGGGTAGGAAACGGGAGTGGTATAAAAATAGGTTTTATGTGTTGCGTCTGATGGCGGTTTGTTGAACCGTTGACAGTTCGACTGAAGTTTGGTATTCTGAATGAACTAAACATTTGACGAAGACGGTGGCGGAGGCAAAGAAGTTCGAAATAACTTTTTCCTAAGAATAGAAATAAGGAAAACATGAAATCACAAGCAGCCATGCAAACACAGCAGGATAAACACATCCTCACATGATTATTAAGTGTACACGTGTACAAACACACACACTCTCAAAATGTCTGCTGTGATCCTGATATGCTCGTCTAGTCATATGACTACTATAATCGTATACATAAAAAATAAATAAATAAACTTTTTTTTTAAAGTTCCTAACCTGACTTTGGACTTTGCATGTATCAAAACATTTAACTTGCACCCTAAACTCATTTCACTTTGAAGAAAACCTTCTAAAATGCCAACAACGAGTTTGAAAAAATAGCATCCTGCCGATCTCTCATCAGTCTGAAAGTCTTCCTCAGGGGAATCTCGGCGGTATCTTCATAGTGCAGACACCTTGGTTTGCCACGCAGTAATGTTGTTTGTAGACTCAAAGGTCAAGATTTAGCAGGGTCAAGGGTCAGCAAAAGGGTTCAAACACTCAAAACATTGAAGCATAGATTTACTGTTCATCCGGATAAACTGCTCAGGATAGGCCAAGTAATTACAGAAAGACTCAAGACAATACAAACTTATCTGTGGTAAACAGTTGCCTAAGAGCCTATTTAGATTGTCCCCTTTTACCCATGTTTTTAACCCTGCCTCTTACTAATTCATTCAGTAACTCACTCAATGACTCATACACATTTCCTGTCTTTTCCTTGCACATGTTTTTTTCCATTTCCTCACGGAAAATCTTAAAAGCAGCTGAGTCCAGTCTACTGGCCCATGCTCAGGGTCACATAGGGTCAGTCCATTCAGAATTTCCTTATAGTTTATACCAAACATCTGCAGCTTCCATTGAGCATCAGTTGAGACCTGTAAACTTTCTGAATGGCACAGGTGGGCAATTCTATGAAATATCTTTACTATTAAGAAAAAACCTTTTAACAAAAAGTTTTCACCTGACACATATTAAACACAATTGTACAACTGTACAGCCACAAAATAATACATTTTCTATCAGTTAACACAAATTCTACACCCCATTGTCCTGTCTGACAAAAGCAAACACTATCGCCAAAGCCATCGGCTCTGACCATTTGGGGGTATCAGGGGAAGTGGTACATGTTTGGCTAAACCACCCCTTAGTTCAAACCCTAATATCACAGGAGTACATGGCAAATGTAGCTAAAACTCACATTTTATGAAGTGATAAAGCAACAATAAAGACCCACCCTAACCCCCATGTCACAGGGGCAAACCTAAATCGTGATAAAACGTCAGATTGTGCGAATTCACATGAATAAGCTCAAACAATTACAAGTGTCCGTCGCTTTATGTGACGTCATCATTGTTCAACATTACCGCCCCCTCCTCCTACGTCACGGGACTGATTTGCCTAATCTTCATGGTACTTTAAACCGCTATGGAAACACAGACAGTAACAGGTTCCCTCAACCAAATGCTATGCATTTTTCCTATAGACTTTTGGATGATCGCAAAGAATAAGTTTGTGATTACCAAAGGATTATAAAGCTAAACAATTACTCCGGGAATTAATGAGAGTTTTAAGAAATCTGTGCCCATGTTGCATTATTTGTGAGCTTTATATGCGTGATGACGTTTACGCTACTGGCAAAGGAAGCAGTCGCTTTTACAACCTGTACACAACAGCCCGGTTTCACAGACAAGGCTTAAGGCTGGTCCCAGACTAAAATGAATGTATATACTGTATACTTTACTGTATATAACTTGCCCAAAAATATCTTAAAAATATAACAGTGCCATTGTTCTGTCTCGAGATGCACACCAGTATAGTATTCTTCTAAGGTATTTTTATAAAAGCTTAATTCAGATAAGGCAAAGTCCTGGATTAAGCTAAACCGTGTCTGTGAAACCAGTCCAATAAGGCACAAGCGGGTTTAATTTGTACGTTTAATGTCATAGAATAAAACATAAAAATTATTTAGAGGTTTTGTTTAACGTTACCACAGACCTTATTTTGACCGATATACAAAAAACCCATAAAAAACATTGGGACTTTGGAGCGAAGGAACCAAAAGTCCTAAAATGCTAACTCGCTTGCCGGTTTTGTGTACAAAAATACGTCATCTCCTCAGCTCCCTATGTTGGCCAAGAACTGTTTAGTTACAAGCATTACTACAAATATATCATAGAGGAATTTATACAGATGCTCACTTGAAGGCGAGTAAATGATGACAGAATTCCTATTTTGGGGTGAACGGTTCCGTTAATTTGACAAACTGCAGTAAAAATACATTTTCACAACTCAACTGAAAAACAGAGATGCATAAAATATGTTGGATAAAACTGTAGTGGGGAAAATGTTACCACAGAAACCAAATGTGGTTGGAAACACTAATACGTAAAGTGCTAAATTGCAATAGATTTCTGTATTTACACATTTACACAAGCCAGGAAAGAAATACAGATAATAACGATTCTCAAATGTGTCAGCAAAATGACACTTAATGTCTCCAAAGGTTGTTCAGCCTAAATAACGACACTAAAATATACATGTAATCACCACAAATTGACCTCATCGTGTTTCTTTTCCCTCTGCTCGATTTCAGATATGTATCTGGTACTTCACTAAATCTGCTGAGATACACTATTATGGGCCATTTCTTGCTCCGCTGAGTAGTCACATCAACAAGCATCAAATAGCTAATATCAGCACTTCAATTTCTATCTCCGACTGCTTCGACTCATTAATGTCATACAGAGTCTTTATCAGACAGTTGCTGGAGTGTATAGTTTAAATTATTCAGGGTAAACACATGCACATCTGAAGAGGAGTGAGGGAGCTTATCTCCGAGAGCAGCCTGTTGTTCTTCCACGTTTTCTTCTCAGTGCATATAAATTCGACCCGTGTCGGAAAGAATCACCATTAGCCTGTGTCTCTGAACAAACTGGATCGCCAACGTGCTTTCAGTCGAATACACATTAATTGTCATTTTATTTTCATCTAGTTTATCAATGCATTACATTGACGTGCTTTTCTGCACATTTAGTTCTTAGTTTTGGATTATTGAACACGACCACCTAGCACCATTCACACAATAAAAATGATTTTTATTTTTGTCAAATTTGCTCAATTTAGATGAACCGGTAGTGTAGATTACACTCATTTTAGGTCCATTCCTTTTCCCTCAAATCAGTATTTCAACCAGCCTTTGAAGAAGAACTTAAAAGGAACTTTTTGCCCCACTCTGGCAGGCCTCAACCCCTTTTAAAAAAGAAAATTGCAAAACTCTGTAAAAAAGGGGAATTACAAACCAAAGACCTGATTCCTCTTAAGGGGAAGACAGCACTGCACGTACAGTCTCCTGAGAACAATGTTCCTTTGTCACCAAGCTAACCTCAGAACTAATCCCCATGGCAGAAAGAGTGTATAAAGAAAAGATGGCCCACTGCCGTCTGTCTTGTCTTTCATCCTGTTTTTCCTCTCTCTTATCAGACCTGAGAGGGAGAGGAAAAGGAAACACACTTACACACACACACACAAGGGTCTGCTGACAGTCGCACGTGTTTCCTTTTTCTCAAGGGCTGTATGTATTGTTGTGGCCACAGGTGTGGGGCAGAGGGCAAAAACTGCAATTTCTTTCCCTTGCGAGCTAGGTCAAACACACTTCACGACGCTGACCCTACCGCGATGCTGCATCTGAGTCTCAGGGCTGTTGGTATTTGTGCAACAGAACTTCAAATACAGCTCTTCTACTGATTCAAGACTATGTCATTAAAACTAAATGAAGTTCTTAAAATGATCGTATACCCAAAAATGAAAATCCTGTCAACATTTACTCACCCTCTTGTCATTTCAAACCTTTGTGACTTTGTTCCGCAGAACACAAAAGATATTTTATAAGTGTTGATAACTGAAACAACGGCGGTACCCATTGACGTCTATTGTAAAGAAACAAAA
This sequence comes from Barbatula barbatula, assembly GCF_947034865.1. Taxonomy (NCBI): domain Eukaryota; kingdom Metazoa; phylum Chordata; class Actinopteri; order Cypriniformes; family Nemacheilidae; genus Barbatula; species Barbatula barbatula. The sequence goes on from NC_136772.1 coordinate 9,880,134, forward strand.
CCAATGCGAGTCAATGGCCACCGCCGTTGTTCAGTTACCAACATTCTTCAAAATCTTCTTTTGTGCTCTGCAGAAGAAAGAAAGCCATACAAGTTTGAAATGACAAGAGGGTGATTAAATGATGACTGAATTTTCATTTTTGGGCGAACTATTGCTCATCTTTCTTCCTGTTTAACCAGATACTAAGGTAGTTAGCAAGCTTGTCTATATTAGCCTGACAACATACAAACCCAATTCCCTCTGAAACCAGCAAAATGACCAGCTTTGGCTGGTTTAAGCTGGAGAGAGAGATCTTGGGTGCAATCACTCCATTATCTTATTGTCAGGGCATGTTAGACGATCTCATTTCATCTTCCACATCGCAAAATGATGCAATGGACAGGGAGGAGGTCGTGAAATATGATATCAAATCAAACGCACATTTGTGGTCCTCTTTGGTGAAACTAAAAGCCCCATGTGCCCCAACAAATTTCTAGATTTTTCTGGTTTTCCAAGAAGCTAAAAACCTATTTACGTAGATGTTCTTTTCAGTAAACTAATCACATTTTAATTCCTTTTTTGTCTAGCATTTTCTGTTTCTGCAGAGACAATGATCCAATTAAGTGGAGGCTTAGAGCTTATCTCTATACCCGTAGCCTGCAGAAGTGAATGGGCTCTAATTGTCTTTCTTAATTGCCACTGGTTCACCTGCAGCTGGGATCAGTTATATGGCACTCTTACACCACCCTGACAGACCCTGGTATGGAAATGATGCCACTAATGAAGATACTGGGCGGAACTATTCCTCACGTTGACAGGAAGGAAATAGACATCCAGGAAGAATTACAGGTTCCTATAGGGATTAGAGGGCTCCGGGGTTTCAGGGTTGTCTCAGTCTATCTTTCTCTACTCCATATGTTCTCGAGGGCTTTGGGTGCATCTCGGACCCATTATTGCATACTCAAAACCTGAACAATTCACAGATTACTGCTTGAGGGTGACCGACTCCCCAATCACGGATATGATGGTCTGAAAGTCATCTACCAAGCCTAGTATTGATTTAAGTGGATTTGTGCATTGTATTAAAAATGAGACAAGATCAATATGAAAGAACACACCGGTTCAAGGGTTCTATGAATAGCAATTCAGATGAAAGTTTCCATAAAATGCTGTTAGATCCTTTATGAGTTAGTCATGGATATGGTCATCTGAGACGAATTAGTCTTACTAGTGTCTATGTGTAAATTGGCCACAAGAGAAAAATACATTTGGTCTATAAAGAAAAATAAGTCTCTCATATTGTATTGTAGGGATATAACAATATCAAAACCTCACTCTGCGATAATACCTCAGTATAAAGTCCACGGTACGATCAATGTTTATTGAAATATTTAAAATGACAAATGATAACTTGGAAATGTGCCATAAGCACCCTCTTTTCAAGCAACAAGACCTATCGTTTCATACAGTCATGTATATAGGTTGCATGTTGATATATTGCTGTAGCGATAACACGAAATCGATAATATTGTTACATCCCTACTGTATTGTGAAGGTACTTTAGAAAAAAATGCTTTATGTTTTAAATTAGAACCTTATTTATTAAATTTATTAAAAATTTTAAAACATGCAAAACTGCCACTTATGTTAAAAAGTGTTAACCAGATTATATTGCTGGATTATTTCAAATGTTTTTTTTAAATAATGTGGTGGCAGTTTTGCATCCTTAAAAACAGAGAAAAATATTAAATAAACACAATAAAAGATACAATTGACAAGATTAATAGATGTCACGATAACATTGTTATTTTAAATTCTTGTGAAAATATTAAATTGTGACAGGCCTAATTTTCATAAAAAACTACAACATAAAAACTTTTAAATGACACTTTAGGGTCTAGCATGACAACAGACGGAACTGACAGCCACATCTGATTTCTCGTGCGTTTTCTCTCCTCTCACTTTGAAAAAAAGAGACTGAACTAGGGGGCACGTATTGTCTGAAGCCCAGGGTTCATCTGTGTCCTTTACTTCGCCCTTGAACTGATTGTTTATGCATGAGACACAACATGGAGCTAATTCTCCATGTTACACCATAGCAAACAGTGGGCCATCAGCATGCATAAGGAGACGCTTCGGAGCACGCTCTGCCAAAAAGATTGGATTGAGAGAGAGTTCTCAAAAGGCTTTTGCACTAAAGCACCACGAGCCAGCCTCCAGAACCCATACCTAGCAATTGTGGCTTTTTTCCAGCTCTGTGGGAGGAGCAGTGGCCCAGGTGTGGATCAAAGAGACTCTTAAGACTCTGCGATCGTAAGCGCCAAGCCCACGGGATGATCGACCGGAGCCGCGCCCGTGCTGGATTCGACTGAAGATCACATGAGGTGTCTTAATGACGACCTCTGGCCACAACCTCCAGACACGCGTGTTGACGAACTGCTATTACGCTCTCGGGCTGGTGCTGCCTATTAACATGTCTAATGCCTCAGTGACACAGAAGCTGGGGGGAGATGGGGTGTTTGCTGGCAGAGGAGTGTGAAATCTGCTAATTAACGTGACCTGCCTTTGATCCAAAGAGAATACACAAATGACATCTGAATCAGGAGAAGTGCTGGGCGAACGAGGGGCTGCGCCCCACCCAGGCAAGCTGGGGCTTGGCGTGTGACTTCAAGCCTTCGTCATTGCGCGGAAAACAAAGATATCACGGGGATCAGCTTTAATGAGCATCACAACATCTTTTTGCCTTAAATCAAACCTGTGCAGCCTACAAGATTTTCCTTTCCTTTATAAACCAGCCTTTCAGATTACAGCTAGAGGGCGGCTGACTGCCAAATCACAGATGTGCCACTGTAAATGTCGTCTTTCAAGCCGAGTATTGATTCGAGTGGATTTGTGCATTTTATCAAAATGAGACCGGATCGATGTGAAAGAACACACCAGCACAAGGCTTCTTTTAATAGCTCTTTAAATTTCACAAAAACATCATCTTTCAGATCTTTAGGAGTTAGTAATGCACACTGTAATCACCTAGACCCTAATGTTTAGTACGAGGGTTTACGTATAATTTGAGGTCAAATAAATGAGATTACTAGAAAGCAATGGTTTTCTTTATTAAGTGGTGGATTGCTTCAACAGCAGAACAACAATTGTGAACCACCCAACACCACAAACCTGGTGGACACCAACAAGCAAAAATGGACAAAAATCTACATTTAAATATCAATAGTAGATCTGATTCTATATTCTATAGCAGCCTTAATCCATAACCTAATCCATATTATTGCTGGTCCATAGCTGTCATGTTATTATAAATTAAAATGAACAAAATCTAAATTATTGATAAGTTGATTAAGTAAAATTCCTGCATAATGGATGTGACATTTTCAGTCAAAACTTGATATATAAATTATCAGAGAATGTATTTGTTACCAATATATATTAAATAATCTGACTAAACCCAAGATGATAGAGTCCAGACATCAAAAAAATATCAGTCTATGCACAAGTTTTTGTTTCAAAAGAGAAAGATTTATGAGTTATGGATGTGACAAAACAGGACACTGTTTTTGAGAGACAACATACTTAAAATGTACAAACCAGAAGCAATTATACAAAACAAATGGAGGGAGAAGTAGAACATAAAATAGATACTTTATTTTAATTCTCATGTGTCTATTTTATGAGGCATGTGGATCGTTATGGATGTGACAATTCATGAAAATGCTTGAATAACTAAGAGTGACTTCACACGGGTATATAAACCACCAAATATTGACACCTGAGCAATACATATGGAAAAAAACTTTGGTAAAATTTTTTATATTTTTTTTCAGGTTGACATATGCATGTATTGTCCTTCTGTTCTTGGCATACTATTTTGATAATTTTAACTTAAATCCACTCCACTTACACTCCACCAACCACAATCTCGGATCTAGTGCTACTAAAAAATTTAAAAGGTTTTAATACCAAATATAAAATTCCCCATCTTGTCATCTGAACATGTGTGAAGCAGACACTGTTTGAGCCAGGTCTGAAGCGTCCCCACAGATGGCCCTGGATGCCCCTCCCTGCCTGACGATGTGTTGTTGTGCTGTGCACTCGAGCACACTTGATTGAGGGAGGAGGACACGTCTCTTCCTCTCTCAGTGTCTCCTCTGCCCACCACATGGGGCTCACCAAAACATTCCACCTGCTACTCAGGCATCACACGCTCCGGACAGATTGCGGAGTGAGAGGTAGCATGGGCGGAAGGTGGGTTTTGTTGGACGTAATTATATTCCTGTTTTTTTTTAAGGGAGACTGCTCACTGCAAGCCACGCCAGAGGATTTTTGTGGTCCCATGTGGGCCTTGCAATGCATATGTAGTAACACAGAGACAATTTTCCAAGCTATGTCTCTGGAATACACATGGGGGCGTCTCGCAGACATGTCACGATAATGACTGTTTACCTGCCCTCTTCCTGTCTGTATTTTCCATTGCGGTGCAGCCTTAACCAACAACAGAGAAGCAAAACATTTAGGAGAAATATTTAGTAGGTTTAAAAAGGTCATGCTAATCATACTGTATTTCAGTATGCCATATATACTGTGCACCGTATGCATTTTATTTTCTACATATCCTGTATAATCTGACAACACTTGCTGAAAGAATATCTAGAGAAGTGAGATCAAAAATAGGCATAATAGTGACAAAACACAGGATTCTGGCGGAGTGTTTTTTGAGTACTACTGGTGTCTTAAGTGTTTTTAAATAATAGTTAGGACTGTACAATATTGAATAAAAATGCAGTATTTGCAAAAAACACTCTAAATCTAAACATCTAAAATATTTGATACGAAAATGCTTTGTTTTTTAATTAAAAGAGAAATCATATCAACATAAAACAACATACATGTTTCATGTTCTTTCTTGAAAAAATGACCATTTATGTTTTACTGATGCAGTACATAAAACAAATCTGACAATGTTATTGCAAACCATAGCAATATGCATACTGCCATATGAAGATTTGCGATATTTAAATAATTTTGCTATATGTATAGCCCTGCAGCATAGCCAACAACACAACACTATCAATCCACCTAATCCAACTCAAACTATGGGAAACTTGGCCAAAAGTTATTCAAGTTATAACTTATTCACACTGCACAGAAATCCAGTTTTCAAATGGTATCTCCACGACTGACTGTCTGCACTGTCATTTTCCCAGTGATAAAATTAGATCAGTTTATTCAGCCACTATAGTCATTATCTGATATATCTGCATAAATTGCCATACAGATGACTTAAGCGTTAAGAGACTTTCTCTCTCTTGCTGCAACTGAGAGAATATTTCATTGTTGAAAGAAAGGACAAAAAAACTAAACATTTTCCTGAAAGTAAGCGATTCGAGGACACAGCTGCAGGAACAAGCTGACATTATATACACGCCGAATCCCAGATGACAAAATAATCTGAAATCTGACCGGCCCATTCAGACTGAAATGCATTTCCAAAAATCTAATTTTAATTGTATTTCAAAGGCCTTTCAACTGTGATCTGGATCGGGTTTGTTAAATCAGATTTCATGTGGTGATTTTGTAAAGTCCTGGTTTTAGCGAGGTCATTTCACAGAAACAATGCATACTAACAAAACCTGCTTGGGCATTTTCAAAATCTACAATGAAACTAATTATATATTAAAATATATATTTTATAATATAAAACATTATTCAAATGTAAAAAATCTTAAATTAATCAAAACAATAAAACTACCATAATTAAACCACTAGGTCCAGTCATGGTCAAATACCAACATACATAACCTGTGACTGCACGTCAAATGAATTGTATATTAATATGCCAACATGCAGTGTTGCTTGGCAACAATAAGGAATTAAACCCACTTGGTGTTGGATGTAACAAACACCACACAGAAACAACCCATATTGACATTTGATGTCATATTAAGGGTGTTGGGCTTTCTATAGTTCAATTTCAATCCGACAAAAGAAATAATTCGACTTTTGAAAATGTGAATGATGTAGTTCGACTGAAATTGTACATGACTAGTCTGGTTCTGTGAATCTAGTCCAATAGCTCTGGCCTGCCCACTGAAAGCCAGCAACAACAGTCCAGCAAAATCTCTTCCAGATGACACACAGGGCATGATTCATCTGGAAGATCCTGTAAATCAGATTTATTTCTTGAATTGACTTATCTGGAACATTTCAAACTGCATTTCTATCAGCCCAATCCAGATCAAATGTAACACGAACCCTTATAAGTGATGTAGAGCCATGTCAGTAGCACTTGATGGAAAACACAGAGAATATGTAGCACTAGCAGTTTGGGACAAGCTTCATAAATGGTCAAGTGCTGGTCAAAACAGAACACGGTAATTCCCTGCATCCCCATATCGCACACGTTTTGTCTATCTGCTTTTAAGTATCGGTCGGGGCTCTCAGATCTCTGGCAGGCTGTCGGGAGCAGATTAAGGACACTATCTTGGCATCGAGCCAGTTCTACAAGCACAGCTTTTGGAAATGGATTGCACATGGCAACACTTTAGCCACAGAACACACTGCAGGTGATGGTGGTGGTGTCCAGGATGTGCCTATGTCCAATAGCGTGTGTCTATTCATAGAAGAGACTAGTCTATTCTTAGGGGATGTGCCGCAACATTTTATTATTGAAGAAACAATGTTACTCTATGTGATCTCTGCTTCACTCAACACAGAAGTACATAGAGGATGAGTAACCATGTGCCATTTCAGTGTAACTATAATGTTACCAAACTAAAGTGCAAAAATAATGTTTTTAAAGAGAGTTTTGCAAATCCCTCCTCTGCCATTTGCCTAATATATACATATATATAGTATATATGTGGGTAGTTGAGAAATATAGTCTACTTGTGTCCTATGGTGTGACAGCAAAAATGTCTTAAAAAATTAACAATGAAGAATCATTCTCATGCAATTTTAGATTGAATAATATATTATTTTCTATTATCAATATTTATAGAGATTCACCAATACTAAACATCTGCCTACACCGATTCTGAAGATTTAATTAATATTTCTTGACTTTCATAACGTTATTAATTCATATATTAATATTAAGACTATTAATATTTAACATTAAACTGGTTATGTTTCTTAAAACTTCTATATACAAAGCACAAATGCATTGCATTTTCCTGTCCTCTTTTGATTGACCGGATATATCGGCCATGATCTCATGGCTGTTTTAAAAAAAAATGTTTTTATCGACAGATACCGATCATTGGCCGATATATATCGGTGCATCTCTAATAATTAACATATTTGGGTAGTTGACAAATATAATATATATATATAAATAATATAAAGCACAAAATAAGAAAACAAACTGTTAATTATATTTTAATTTTATTCACATTCATATTTAGCCTATAATATAAAATTGCATAAGAGAGATTTGTCTTCATTGTTCTCTAAATTTTAGCCGTCACACCATAGGACACATTTTTGGTTTATTTGTCAACTACCCGCATGTAAGTGATTCTGAAAATGACAACTACTAGATTTCTGGAGGATTGCCTCTTACACAAGATCGCTTCCTCTGCATCATCCAGCATGCAAAGGATCTAACAATGTCACAGTACCAATACAAGAGATGATGTTGCATCTGATTTACGTTTTATTATTGTTTCACTTTAATTAGGATTGAGCAATCAGCTATTGTCTCATGAAAGTGTATGACACATGGCCCGGAATATAAATTTCACAAACACTCCAAATCCCAATGCAGCAATAAGAGCGGACACACTGTGTTGTAATTCACCATATGTTTAACTATTCCGACATTAAAATGTGAAGGACCCTCTAATATAAAGCCTTGTGATTAACTGCCTTAGGAAGCGGATTTAAAACTGTTCTTTTAGCGCAAATGGATATGGTAGCCAATAAAGAAAGGCATCTGTTTTGTGTGAGCATCCTTTCCTGATGAAATGTGGAATCTCACACCTGCTACCTGTCTCTTTTAGACCAGAGGGGATTTCCTAAAAATATTACACGCCACAGGATACGAAGCTAACATCGCGTGGCAGCTTAAAAGCAGTTGTTCTCCATTTTGTAGGTCACTTTGGCTCTGCATTGTTTCATTGTCGACTATAATGTATTCATTTCAGTATGCCCAAAGCACAGAAAGGTCTGAATATTTCCAATTATTGGGAAAGCATCAGGCAGAGCTGCTGTAATTAAAACCCGGTTGACACTGAAGATAGTCAGCGCTCTCACAGGTCACCAGCTCACATGCCCCAGGCCTTATCCTGCACAGTAATTGCCACCCGATTTAATTATGTTTTAACATCTTGATACGGAACCATGTGACAAATACCTGTTAAGAGAAAATGCGAACGTTGCTTTATTCTTTAAATTCTGCTATTTCATACATGTTGTTGTTTCGATCCTGTGCGTCAGATTTGCGATTTCGTTACATTTTGAATGTATTACACCGTAAGAACGCTGTTTATAAATACATCAAGTTTTAACAAGCACTGACTGTGTGGTGCGCTCAGAGAAATACCTGACAGTTCTGTCAGCCCAGGTGAGAAATACGACTGGAGAAAGAGAGGATTTCAGCATTCGAAAAAAAAAAGCAAAACATTTTAATCAAATCCCTTCTGGTCTAATAGTTCATGACATGAATGACTGATTTGTTACAAGGTCGCAGTCACAGGGTGATGAGAAGAATTTATATACAGACAAATGCTCAATGGTCCACAGTCACGTCCGTGAATATACTGGGGCACTTAGTCTGAAAATGAACATGAACGCAAAATATTTTTTTCATGAGTCACTGCAGATTTTAAATCACGTTCTGCAGCACGACTCAATACATTATTCATATCAAGCTTATAAACCAGGTGACCTGCTATGCCATTAATATGCTGATCTAGTGCCAGTTTTTTCTATGCCATGACCTTATTCAATACCAAAACAAACTAAATTTCAAGGCTGGCAATACGACTTTATGGACATTTACTCGTCATTATGAAGCTCCCATATATACTCAAGTCTCACTTATTAAAGTCTTGGCTCAGTGACAGTGACAGTTTTAATAAAGCGCTAAAGATTATCAGTCAATCACTGATGACTCATAACAAGAGGCCGATAAAAACTATTATAAATACAATAGTTGTTTAACACATTAAAACACCGTCAAATAAAAGCTGTGCGTAATGCAAAATCAAAACAAAACTTCAAACAGATACTTCGAATCACGCTACCAAGCGGTTTTAAGATAAACAAATCCAATCATAAAATAAGTGAAAATCTCAAATGTCATTACTCTGAGATGCAATTGAAGGTAGCAACAATTTCTTTTAAAACACAACTCTAAGAAGTAGGCCTTTAAACTTTACTTAAAGGAACAGTTCACCCAAAAATGAAAATGATGTCCTGATAGTGGCCATGTTTTGTTACAAGCATTTTTGTTCATCGGAACAAAGAAATGTATACAACTTGAGGGTGAGTAAATGATGACAGAATTTTTTGTTTGGGGTGAACTGTCACTTTAAAATTACAAACAGGACTTACTGCGGTGATAACACAACATGTAAGAACCGTGTTTCATCAACGAGCACCTCCAACTTAAAAACAAATAAAAGAACCAAATATCAAAGCAAACCTTTTAATGTTCAAGAAAATAGTAATAATAAAACCCTGTGTGGAGTTACCTGGAATTTGCATAATTCTTCAAAGTTAAAAGAATATTTCAGAGGCAAATGATGCAGGCGTGTCGTAAAGTTCTGGTGACGAACGCGGCATTTTTCATTTTGTTCCAATATGATAACTTCTCCTCTGTGCGGGAGCTTTCGTCACCACCACTTGCCGGAAAAACAAGCCTCTGGTTCACGAGCAGCCGAGGGATAACGGAAGTTAGACATTAATGTATCATAAACGCATCGATTCGCTTTCAAAACTTTCGTTATGACCACAGCGCCGTGTCGCGCAGTTCTTTGATCGACGGATGCACTATTTGGAGCTTCAAAAAATTGCCTCCCAAATTCACTACCATTCTGTTGCTTGTAAGAAAAATTATAAATGGTATTAAAACTCCAACTGCATTATTCTTCAAAAAGACATATTCAGTCAGGATGCCTTGAGAGTGAGTAAAACATGGGGACATTTTGTTTAGCCTCTGAAATATCCCTTTAAATCTTATTAAATTGCCTTCTTTTTTTATACCTTCCTACATGGCAAAATAACTTCCAGTATAAAAATTTCTGTTAAAATGTTTTTATTAATAAATTCATTACTTCTATATAAAACTACTTAAATATCCTAATTTAACAAAGTCCTAGTCCTGGTTTTTAACTAATCCCTGTGCGGGAAACTGCCCCTTATTGTTTTTTAGAGTTTACTTTTAAAGTTAAGCTATCATTGCGCTATAAGAACATACTCATTTACTTTTTACAACTTAGTCCACTTAAGTCTATTGTGAGAACTGTACAACCTTTATGTGAATATTAATATTATAAGTTAATATCCACTTTACACCTCCCCTTGGATGTAAACTGGCTGTAAGGGTTACGGTCAGCACACCATGATGCTCGGGTCCAGAGAGTGCACCTGGTTGTGTAACACCCTAGTGCTTCTCCACAGGGGCCATGCATTATGCAGCGATTGCATTTCCATGCTGCTTCCTCCTGCACGGAAGTAAAAATAGAAACGCAGACCTCTGTGCTCCTGCTCCGTTGTTTACGACTGTTCAGTCCTCTCTCGCTCCTGAGCACCAGCGGTTATTACTCAAGCACGTACACATCAACACCACCATACTGGAGATATTAAGACCAGAAGGGGTCAGGCTACACAAGGAGACAATGTCCTGAGATGTCAAAGATCCCAAAACACAAAGCTTTTTATGACTGTGCATGAATAGGAAATAAATGCAATCGCTGTGCTAAATACATTACATTTTACTATACTGTTTTTTTTTAAATAAACAACATGTTTTGACTGGTAACGTGATGTAGATTTACAAATTACATATTGAATCTGATGTCTCTTTGGGAATTTTGAGTGACAACTTCGCTTTAGCACTACCAACTTTGTGTATATTTTAAAACAACAGACAAGGCCAATGAGATTTCCTCCGGGTATACAATATCTCTGTCTGTTTATTGTTGTCACCATTGCAGTTCTAGTGCCTATTATAAGGAACAGCACGGTATAAAAAGCAAGTTCAACTTTACTGACAGCTACACTGAGGCAGCCTTTGAGCCCACGCATCAATAAAAACTCCGGCTCTTACTTTTTCTTTAAGTCTACCGATTTTAAGACAAGCAGACACACAAACAAGAGAAAAAAAGAGAAAGAAACAAGACGGAAGTACATACCCACAGGATGAAAGTGGCAACATTCGAAACAAGAAATGAAAAATGCCATTCTTAATTGAAATCACATCCATAGTTTCATTTCTGTTTTATAATGATAAATCTGTTGGCATCTGAAAAATCTGATTTGTGATTCTCCTTGTGTATTCTCCTAATCTTGTTTCAGAACATGGATTTGTTTTCTTAATTTTTTGGGTTTCATAATTAGTTATAAGAATATAAATCAGTATCTATAATCTTTAAGAATCGTCAAAAAGACATTTCTTCCATCAGCATCTGACTGATCAGTTCTGACTTCTAAGTATTTTTTTGTACAAAAAAAGAGTTGAAAAGAGATAGGTCTCATATAGCCTACCACAGTATACAGAGCTGTTTTATTACACGCATGCTTTTTGTTATCCTTATGTTTTTCCAATTGCTTCAATTGTACACCGCATTTGTAAGTCGCTTTGGATAAAAGCATCTGCAAAATGACTAAATGTAAATGTAAAATACACTGCAAACTATTGGCCATTGAGTGGAAAATTATCATAACATATGATTTTCTTATTCTAAGTATGAGTATATGGAAAAGAATATGGTATAAGATGCAAACGAATAAATTATAATCAATTTGTTAATATTAATCCATCAGGAAGACCATCGGACAGCTGACTTTGAAGCCCTGTACCTTGCATTACAAACACAGCTCCAATACAGTACCGGCATGACTCTTGAAATACATGAACTAGGCAGCTCTCTCTCCTTCATCTGACAACGTTTGATGAATTTTCATTTGGTGATGTGCAGGGTCTGCAGTATTGAAAAGGCTTTAATGTATCCCAGTATATTCTTTTCATCCTCTCCCTCTTTTTTTTTACCTTAAGCACCCTCACTGCACCTTCCACCATCAATGGAACAGTTCCCCCTAACTCATGCACAGGAAGTCCTGTTTATCCTAATGGGTCCTCTTAATGTGAGAGGAAGATACAACCACGCCAGACTCAAACAAGACACTGCGAGAAAAGGAGCATTTTCTCGAGGGATGATGCGCCGCAGGAGCTCCAACACGAGAAAGATGTGGAGGAGGGGGTGAGGAGCACCAGGAAGAGAGAAAGGAGAGAGTCTCTCTATGGCCAACTCTGAATCTAGTTCCCTCTCAAGGTCAACCTCAGTGCTGGATACATACACAAAAACAGCATGCGTGCAATGTGCACCCCAATAGTTGCATATAACAGAAAAGCTCTTCAAAAGATTCTTCTGGATATATGCATTCAATAACAACCACAATTGTATCATACGAGCCAAGCAACTTGCACAATATGGGTAATTTTAACGTGCCGGGGTTATGATAACAGAGCAAATTCTTTTATTGATTTGCCGTATATCACAGTTTTCCCCTATCATCACTCCATAGGTCTACCGTCATCCCACGCACCATCGTAAAGATAATTTCACATATTGCACAGATTTGTCACTATTTCCCTGAAGACATCCACCAAGCACAAATTCATGGCTGTTCATTAACAAGACGGTCAATTCCCCAAACAATGTGCTTCGTGTCACAATAAAAAGCAGGTTTTATGGCTTGTAGCAGTAAAGCGCTATTAAACAGATAAAGCACACCAAACGGGCATCTGGAGGATTATAAAAAGGGCTGCCACACGAATAAACTCACACACCCAAAACACATAGCCATTCAGAGAGAGGGGTTATTGAGTGCATGCTGTAAAAACTGCATAAATGCTGCCCCCGTGAGGGCGATCTCGCTGTAAATGTGCGCCTCCGCAACACCTTTTCGATTGTCCAATGGATTTTTCAGTCTTCTCCCGAAACAGGCTTAATGCTGCCCCCTTGTGTTAGCAGCGTAGAACTATGGCTCACAATTTGAACGTTGTAGGGATATAACAACATTCACCCCCCATGTAGGATTATTCTCTCTACTAACATCTGGGAAGACTGAGTAACAGCTTCTTCCCCCTGGCTATTAAGTTACTCTGTCTGTCTGTCTGTCTGTCTACCTCCCTAACATCACCTCAAAGACATTTCTCATGGACCTCAAGTATATATGTGCTTATACTATTGTTATGCTGATATTTAATGCTACTGGGTATATAATGTGTCACAGGACACTGTATTTTGTATTAGCATATGGGAAATAAATACTGTAACAAGAATACTGTGATAAAGGAAGGTCACAAAATTCACTTCATCTTTTTTGTCCATCTTTAACTACAATGACGATTTTAACACATGGTGCTAATAATAGGGGTGATTTGCCTTTCCGGTCTTGATCATTTATCTTAAATTAATTAATAATTATGAGCATTACCTAAATGAATATTTTGCCTTTGATGAATTACCATTATAGATACAGTGTTAAAGGTTTCTGTCTAAATATAACATTTAGATTTAAGTCGGATGTCTATTTGCAAATCTCTAATTGTAAATAGCGTGACAACTATTTTTATGTCGCTGCAAGTCACTTTTTTTTATTAAAGAATTGCATTAGAGATGCTTCTGTTGGATGCAAAGAAATGAAAGGTTTTTGTTACATTGGTGATCCACGTTTCTCTTGCCACTGTTCTTGCCTTACACATCAAAATAAATGTAAGGTATAACCTAATGTGTTCATCATGACGTCATGAAAACAATTAAAACAATATTCATATTCAAACAATGCTTGGTTTTGTAGTAGACAATTCTTTGAAAAGCAAAAACTGTGAGAGAAAATTAAGTTTACTTTTATTTCATATTAAGTAATTTATACGAGTTTTACCCACTTTGGCACAAAGGTAGACTTGTTTTGCCGTGTATCTATTAAACTGAAAACTCTGTTATACCAAGTCAGTGTTTCCGCTCATATCTCAACAAACAATGATCCAATAGTCTGTAAACAGTATAATTTGTGAACATTATCGTTGATTAAAAAACAAATAATAAACCCCTGACATGTCTCAAGTTTACTTTTTCCACCATTTCATATTTAAATGGCTATGAAATAAAAAATCTGATGTCCTTGATGGCACATTTCTTTTCACTGACATTACACATTCTAATGAATAAAATTTTAGTTTGGCCATTATTTCCCTGGGATCCAGTAAACATTTGTTTTCGCGGTTGTCGCTTTGATTATAATCCTTGACAGGCAGGCAATTTAACCAATAGTTACTTGCAGGTACGGCACATAATCGACCAATAGACTGTTTCATCGGACGCGCATGTGCCTAACCCCGTCATCTTCAGGTTTGTGTTTGGCTAGGGTCTATTATGTAACTATTTATATTGAATTTAATTTATGTTAATATTGATTTGTATTATTATTTTACTGTATCATAATTGTATTAAATAAACGCTTAGTTTAATTTTGTTGTGTTTGTTTTATTAAATAAAACATTTGTTGATGTTTGATTGCATTTAAAGAAACCGTATGGCACATTGACATCTATCAGTTGAGCTTGATTCACAGTCTTAATTCTAAATATTGAAGAGACAAGTTTAGCCAAGTAACAGACACAAGACCGCTGAAGAACGCATATCGAGAAACGGCCATTGTGTTTTTTAGAAACACTTGAGGGGCCTCATTAGTAAAACGTGTGTACGCAAAGATTTGATCGTAAAGCATGCAATAATGCACTTTGAGAAATGATTGTAAAATCGAATTACATTTACATTTTACATTTTGTCATTAAGCAGACGCTTTATCCAAAGAAATTTTCAGGGAGAAGTAAGCGATACGTCATACTGGAGCAATAATACAGTAGGTGCTAATACAAAGTTACTAGTTTCAACAAAAGCCAGACTGATACCTTTTGAGAGAAAGAGAGGGTTAGGGTTAAATTTAAGAGCAGTTTCGACGAAACATTTTATAAATGAGGCCCCAGGTTTGTGCTGAGTGACAAGAGAGGAAATGACGGAGTGTAGAATGTTTAAAATAAACTATCTTTTTTTGCACTTCTACAAAAGATGGTGCTCCAACTCGCCCGCACTACTCCCTGCTCTAATTACTCTTGTATATGGGCTTTAACAAGATCATACTGAGATGGGGGAAGTCGCCAATAGCTCTGCCTAATTGGTGTATCATCGAGTAAGGGGATTTCATGTACTACCAAGTTGGTACACCCCAAATCTCTGCCACCTTGCTAAAAACTATACTATACATCAGTAGCAAAGCGTTAGATTGTTCTTCTTCCACGATAGACAAATTTGACCTCAGTCTAACCTGGCACAATGTGATTTCCTGCCTCAACTGACTGAATAAAAAATACAGCTGGTTAATTGCTAATATGCTGAGATGACAGTGACCTCTTGTCCTAAAGATGACCATCCATGACGCTACATAACCAACTAAAAACTTACTATACAACTTACTTTAAAAACAAAACCTTCGAAGCATTCTCTTCTTACAAAATAAGATTAATACTAAACATATAGATACAAGTGTTAAATCAATATTAACTGTCAAAGGTGATTCATATTCAACCAGTTTTATTGTCAGCTATTTTTCTGAAACCAGGGGTGACGTTCGATCTCCTCAAAAGTGGGACGTTTATCTGGAGTTTTACGAAGACACCAACGAAGCAAGTGTTGGCATTCTGTTAAACAAACATAGTCCTTGTCTTCAATAAAACAGAAGATCAAATCACTTCCTTATTTAGTCTTGTGATCTTAATCTTACGTTTAGAGAGGAATCTCGGTACAGAGAGTCTTCGTTCGATGATGTCCTCTATGGTGGAGAACGGGATTGAACCAATCAGAACTTCATATAGTAGTATGCCTACAGACCAGACGGTCGTAGTTCTCGCTTGGTACCGTCCGAAGCGAAACAACTCAGGTGGAGCATAGAGAGTAGTGCCTGAGAGAACAAAATGGATGAAAATAAACAAAAAACGTCCCAGTCAAAATAACCTGTAGTCACTATCACTTAAAATCGTTCAGGTCTTCTCTGAGGGACTCTGCTAGAACCAACCTGCATACTCTTCGTAGGAGTCCTTCAGAAACTCTCCACACCCGAAATCCAGAAGCTTGAGTTCGCCCGTGTCTGTGCAGATGAGGACATTTTCGGGCTTGACATCCCGGTGCAGGACTCCTCTGTTCTCGCAGTGTTTCAGAGCGTTGACCAGCTGCAGAGTCACCACTTTGGCCATCTTCTCGTCCATATCCTCATTGAGGTTGGAGAACGTCACCAGATCCATGCATGGATCGGGACGCTCCATGATCAGCACATAATGTTTTGGCTGCTCAAACCACTCCAGAAGGCGCACGATGTTGGGACAGGCTGGAGGTGAACTCACGCGTAACATCAATGCCACCTCCAATGGCATTGAACCCTGCAATGAAGGAAGAGGTTCCTAGTTCCGTTATTTTTATTGCGCTTTCTTTAAAGGCTGAATTTGGATGTGCAGTGACCCCCGAAATTGCAAACAAATGATATAATAGACATTTTTAGGAAGGTTTGACACCCAAAAGAATTTCAAATTAATTTTTGTGTGTTTTGCATGTTCTATTGAATTTGATACTTTGTTGTTTAATGCAAAACAGATTCAAAGTGGAACTTACAGTTTGAGAGTCCTCCACCTTATCTGCCGACTCTTTAGGGACGTACTTGATGGCAACCTACAGAACAAGAAAAAACATATATTCAACTTACAGATTGTGTGAAACAAGTATGAGGGTGAAACCTGTAATGTAGATTTTGGGCTCTGTTGAGATCAATTCTAAAATAAGCCTAATAGAAAAGATAAATAGATAAAGCCTAACTTACTTCCAATCCATCAGATATGCGGGTCCCAGCATACACAACACCAAATCCACCTTCCCCCAGTTTAGGACCTTGTATATATGGCAGTCCTTTCAGGAGAAAACATGTCAGAGTAAAATAAAAGCAATGATGAAATACTAAAGGAGGAACATTTTTAGTCAATGTCATTTTCACTCACATCAAGCATAGGTTAGATATGTTTACACACATGTAAACACATGGACTTAGAAATGGTATTTCCTGTGAGCTCAATCTTACCTTCAATGGTATGGAGGTCGCTTTCATCGCTCTGAGCTTTCGGAGTGCTCTCCTCTTGGGCCTGTTCTGTAGAATTCGATGAGAGCAGCCCTGAATTCCAAGATGACTCCTTCCTTGGCTGTCCAGGCATCTTCTTCAAACTTGATTGTTGCGCATCTTCCATGCTTTTCTGAGCTTTCTGCAAGAGATCTGAAGAACCTGATAATGAACAAAAACAGGTCAAGTGCAGCGACTAGTAAACTTAATCATCTTTCACTAAGTATCTGTGGAACACAGAGCGTTGTTTAAAACAAAATCATTGAAAAGATTTGCAATTAATTTTATAAGCACGGTCATACCTTCCATGGCACGGAGGCCTGATGTGATGGAGAAGGGAGAGGTCAGGTCTTCCTTTCTAAGCTTCACATCTGGACACTCGCTGTCTTGATGTTTTTCCACTTTTCTATTCGACGAGGACGGTCCAGAAGAACAAACTCTTTTCTGGGACGGACCAGTGGAACCTAAAGTGAACAGCACATTGGGAAGAGGTGCGATGAAGCCACTCGGTTGTTGAAGCTAAGTTGGTTTCTTAAGAGATTTGCAAAAGGGGTCATCCTTACCCTGGCTCTCTGACAATGTCAGCCTCTTGCTTAGATATTCGCTGTCTTGTTTCTCATTCTTGCTTTTTCGGACAACACGTCTATTGTGCGAGGCATCTTTAGAACCTGAATATGTGGGATCAAAATGAAATTTGTCATGTATCATTGCAGACCTCATATTTTTTGTTGAAGTTGAATTTGCAATTTTTGTCAAATAATTGGCATGGTTAACTTTAGCTTTACTAAAATTTGTTTATTGTTTTCTTGCTATATTGACCTAAATATGTGGAAAATCATATTAACTGAACCACACCCTTTCCACACATCATTAACATTGCACTACAACATGTATCAATAATAAAGAAATCATAATTAAAAAAAGAAAATATGTTGTGCAGATCTCTTACCTGGCACTTCATCTCCCTCAAACTTGGATGTTGACACCGGTGAACCCTGCAGCTCAAAGGACAGAGTTGCTGTGATGGCACTCTGCTGCTTTGACTTGCTCGGCTTTGACGGGGGTTCCAGAAAGAGGTTACTCCTCTTCCTTCCTTCATCTTTCTGGTCAGACCGGGTCAAAGGACTTCTGGACCTGTAGCGCTTGGTTCCTTCACAAGAAGTGTTTTCCCTCCGGTGAAGGTAATGTGAGGCTGAAATAATAGCATTAGGTGAAAACAAATACATTTTTATTATTCTACCATCATTAAACTTGATATGACAGTGTTTATAGTAAAAACGGGTATCTGTGGGGCAAAACAGGACACCTGTCATTGAAGACTTCAGTGTTGTATAAATGTTTTTTTATAAAGCTGCTTTGATCCAATGTTCACAGGAAAAATAAATTAAATGTTGCCATCTTGTTCATGCTTTTACAAAAACAACATCGATGACTCATAAAATAAATGAAGCACATAAAATAAGCATTAAAAATGTTGTATCCATGTTCCATGGAGAGTGAAGTCTGCTCTGAGAAGAATACAAACTAAATAAGTGATCAAATTTGATTCAATGTTTACATTATCTTGTGGGTGTTTTGTTTTTGTTATTAATAAAGCCCATATTCCTAATGACGCTGTTGTTTGCCTTTTTGACGAAAGGCAAACTTTTTGTCCTGATGGTTTGGTTAAAAACAAATATTGCTCAAATTGACGATTCGGCCATCGCTTTTGGCTTCTGCTAGGTTTCTGATAGAAACATTTGATGGTGTGGTAACGTTAACTTCATTACAGCGTTTTATCCTTAGTGAGATTCACCCAAAATGTGACACGTTATAACTGATGCTCGTCTGCCCTATATGTCATGAATATTTACCGAAACACCACAAATAGCCTACTGTATGAGACATAAACAAAAAATAAATAACAACGTAGAGATACTTACCTCGCTTTTCAGATCCTCTGAACGCCATTTGTGCAATCGACAATATATTTGTACCCCAAAGAATAAACTTTTCGCACTAAAAGCTTTCTCAAAATATCAAACGCTTTGACGAAAAAACAAACTCAAGAGACCAGTGTAGCTATGAGTCGCCTGAATTCGCCCACAGAGAAAACGCGCTAAAACATCGGCGTTCACCTTTATGACGAAACATGTTTTGCTTCGCGTTTTCGTTTTAGGCGCCGGTTTGTACTCAAAACTCATATCAAACATTAGAAAAAACATCGGAGGCCGTGTGTATATGTGCTTGACACAACGTGAGGTCGTATTTATTTTCAATGTGTGGAACTTTCGACGCACATTTCGGATTGAATGTGCAATGGCTCATTACTAATGGTCAGAAACCAGTTGTTATGGTTTGGTTATAAGCAATGTAGTAATAACAAAACAAAACGATTGGTTTATACTTCGATTTATACAGAAAGCACTGTTTGTACTTTAAAGTTGTGTCTCTGTCTATTTCATATTTCCCTGTACGTTGTAAAGAAAGCTTATTACTTATTCGCTTTTCTTTTGGATGCTGACATCATGAAGTGGGATGAGAAGGCTTATGTCTAGTGTAAATTAACCAACATATACTTAACTTTGCAAAGCTTATAAATTCGTTGCTTAACGCATTGTGTGCTTGCATACACAAGTTTTGTGTGTGTTGACTTACCCAAATTTGAATGACACATGTTCCCTAAAGTATTTACTCCGTGAATTAAATGAATCCCTATCCACGTTTTTATAGATTTGTGCACATGTTTTATTCGTGATGACGTTGAATACGGTAGATATTTCTCTATTATTTCTGTAATACGTTACAATTGTAATGATATTACGACTTCAAGTAGGCTATGTAAACCCCGCATTTAGAAACCGCCGTTTTTAGGACAAGCCGTTAAAACCGGAAGCGGGTTTTTAGCATACTTGTGTTTTACATCGTAGAATAAAACGTGTATAAAATATTTAGTTTTTGTTTATCACAGACATTAACCAAGACTCACTAAAAAACATTGACTTTGTGGCGATGGACAGAGCACTCAAGAAAAACAATACATATGCCATTGCACAAACATTGGATTTTTTGAGAATAAAGAGGTAACGTATTTATAACCACCTTTCTGACACCCCAACGGTACAACAACGCCATGCCTGTATGCTAAACTATTGTCCGTAAAAGAAACATTTTGTTGAGGCGCACACGTTTACACATTCTTTGAGTTGACAGATAAAATCCTCGCAATGCTTCGTTCGGCTTCGTCTGATTTCGTTAACACTCGTCATTTTCCGCCACGCTCTCGGCCACTCTCGCTCAGTGCAGTGGGGCTGATGATCGGATTTTCGTCTCGTTCTCTGTGTTGTTGTTCTCGGTGACGCGACGGAGGTGTAGCCTGACGCGGTCTCTTACGTGTCGGCCTGAATAAAAGTGGAGCTCCGAAGGCTCGAGAGTGACGGAGAGAGTCTGTATCGGTAAGAGGAGACAAGTGTCCGGAGGGAAAGGGCTCGTCCTAAATGGCACATACGTCTGGTTTGGGTTCGGCCCGTTGGAAACAAAGAGATCATGGCGGCTGTCTCTAGTTGTTGCATGCAGAGGGAGGGGAAGCAAACGGGAGACCATCATGAACCCAGGGTGGGAAATCTGGATGCATGGATGATCATTTAAAATGCATCGGGTGCACAATATGTCCGGTTTTCTGTGCAATTGTTCATATAATCGTTGTGAGGTTTTCCCTCCTTGGTGGCTTTTTACACATCCTCGCAAGAAAAATGTACTGCTGGGTGTATCGAGGGTATAAATACTGTTATATCATTCTGGGAATTGTTTGCTCTGATTCAGTGTGCTTGAAGCGTTGAGCAGTTTATTGGACACACCCCGATCATATTGCAAATGGTTTACATGGTTTTATACTTTTAAGAAATGCTGTTGTTAGAAAGCTACGACTACCCAACATCAAACATATGCACGCTATTTGATGGTGTGTGTGGTCAAGGAAAACATGACTTCTAGACATAACACATGAATAATAAACAAAACCAATATTTTAATATGTATTGCACTGTACACATGATTATGCCCTTTGGGTTAAAATTTGCATTGACGTTATTCCCGATCTGTCAACAGTGTAAATGTTTTTGATACAGAAAAGTGTTTTATTGATCAAATCAAAATCAGCAGGTGGTCATAGAATGCATGCAAATAGCTATTGATATAAAGACCCACGAATGATCTGCCGCTTCGTGTTTCCAAGAAATATCTGTGTGGCAGAAAATAGGATTTGAAAAGTAGAGGGAGAACTATGCATGACCAATCAAACCGCAGAGCGTCATGAGGTCACATTACTGCCTGTTCACACTTTCTGCCATGCTCGATCTTTTT
The DNA here is from genome assembly GCF_947034865.1 of Barbatula barbatula. Lineage (NCBI taxonomy): Eukaryota > Metazoa > Chordata > Actinopteri > Cypriniformes > Nemacheilidae > Barbatula > Barbatula barbatula. Next base: position 9,901,851 of record NC_136772.1, read on the forward strand.
CTGTCTCTTTCAGTTTCAAATAATCAAAATCATTGTTTTACATGCAACATTTACATATGTCCAAAACAGAGACGCTGATAGGAAAAAGTCCCATTAATGGTAATAAAGATAACATTACAATAAGGTTTGATAGTTTAAAAAACATTCTCTCTTGTATATAGACCCAAGATGGCTGCGAGCATTTTTACATAAATAATGACTGCATGGAAGTCATACTGTTCTACAGTCCTATAGCCTTCCTATCCATATGATGTAATCCAATCCAATTATATATAGCTTTTTAATATCTGCTGCTTAGGAAGTCAGGGCAGCACTCACAGTATATTCTAATGCACTATCAATAAAAAATATGCTGTGCGATGATATCTTTATTACAGTACTTACATTTTATCACTGACCGGTGCTAGAGTCATTTTATACTCTCATATTAGTCATTATTGTACACAAAGGCAGAAAGGGAGACTGAAGGAGCATCTGGGGGCTCTGCACTGTTAATGTTACTTAAATGAGAAGAACTTCTTTAAATTCACCCTGGGAGTTTTTAGTTATTTCCAATGTGCACTGTAAAGAATCGAAAAGAGCTTTATTGTCAAGTGTGCTTTACACACACAAGAAATTTGTCTTAGTGACAGAAGCTTCCAGTGCACATGTGGTTGAAGGTGACAAGACATGGAACAAAAAAGCGAAAAATAAATTTGTAAAGACAGGACACTTTTGACAAAAGACAATATATGACAAGAGCAACAGAGTAACAGACTATAGTGTATGTACAGATGTATATGAAATAGTATTAAATCAGTAGCCAACGTATAATAAATCAATAGATATGAGTATATGTAAAGTAGGGAGTTGTTTCTATTACTTTGGCTTTTGATAAACAGCCCCCCCCCCCCATATTTTGGACTAAAATGTTGAAAGTCGGCATTGATTGTCCTCTGACCCCATTTAACTGTGCAGTTGATGTTCAATGCACAACACATATACAGTGTGTAAGCAACTTTATCTGCATAGGCGAAGTTCTATATTAGAAAAATATAGGCTTTTATTTAATTTTGTATCTTACACCTGCTTAAGCATGCAGGTGCGTTGTTTTTGATAGCGGTGTGATATCAGTTTGTTTAGAGGGATAGTTCACTCCAAAATAAAAATTCTGTCATCATTCTAAAATCTGTATAAATGTCTTTGTTCTGATGAACACAGAGAAAGTTATTTGGATGAATGCTTGTAACCAAGCTGGTCTTGAACCCCATTGACTTACAAGCATTCGTCTAAATATCTTTTTCTAAGTTTAACCAAACAAAGACATTTAAACCGGTTTGGAACAACAAGACAGTGGGTTTTTGGTTGCATTATCCCTTTAAAGTGCCATTTTATAGCTCAAATTAATAATCGAACCATTTTAAACTCTTTATAGCTTATTTTTGTTGTATCTTTAACCCCAAAAAAGATTACAAATAGCTTTTTAAAGACAGTTTAATCAATGAAGAGAACAGGGTTTGTTGAATAAAAGACCCATTACATCAGTTGGTAGTTATGGGTGGATGCTTGAATACACAGAGTACACTGCATTTGTTTGTCCTCACGTTTTTAGAAATATATTTTGGTAGAGACATAAATGTTACTGTCTAATGTAGCAACTTTTCTGGGTTTGTTAACAGATTTTCCCCGAGCGAGGATTCACAGGAGTTAGAAGACGGTGTGAAGATTCTCTCTAGGAGTCCCATTTATAGGTAAGTAGTGAGAATGAGAATTAGCTGAAGTCATTTGAATTCTTATTTCCTTTTTTTCATTTCACATTTTTTGAGGTGTTGGCTCAGATGAAAAAACATAAGGTTCTTCACGTATGTTCCTTGTCCTGGCTCACCAGCTAACTCAATGACCATGGAGTCGGGAACCGATGCCCAGCAGGGTGCAGAGACTGCTGTTTCTGAAATTGAAACCCAACAGATCACCCAGGCTCAAATCGCCACTCTTGCACAGGTAGGAACTAAGAAGACGCATCCTTTTGAAATTAACTTATTTAAAAAAAAACAGAAAGGCCGTGTTTAAATGTGTATCGTGTTGGGTGTAGGTGACAATGGCTGCAGGAGGACACGTAACTGCCACGGGGCCAACTGTCACGCTTGTGCAGCTGCCAAATGGTCAGACAGTGCAGGTGCATGGAGTTATCCAGGCAGCTCAACCTTCAGTCATTCAGTCACCACAGGTGCAAACTGTCCAGGTAGGACACTGTAACAGTTCCAGCATATCTCTTAATGTCCTTGACTGTTGAAAAGTGTATATACTCATTCCTACATGATTCCAATAAGACAAATGTACATTATCTGTAATTTGTGTATACGGATTGTAATTAGGCATTTTGTTATCTCTGTCAGATTTCTACAGTAGCAGAGAGCGAGGACTCACAAGAGTCTGTGGACAGTGTGACCGACTCTCAAAAACGGAGAGAGATCCTTTCTAGACGCCCCTCTTATAGGTATTTATAGACTTACATGATGACAAAACACTTATAAGGAAATCTTCCAGTCTACAGCGGTTTTTGATCTATAGGAAAATCCTGAATGACCTGTCATCAGACGCTCCAGGAGTTCCGAGAATCGAAGAGGAGAAATCTGAGGAGGACTGTGGACCTGCCATCACTACAGTGACCATGCCAACCCCTATTTATCAGACCAGCAGCGGCCAGTACAGTATGTGCATATATATCCATCTTTTTATTGTTCGATAATTGAGGAATTGACCCTGCAGCTTCCTCATGAGCCTGACAGCTCAAGTATACGTGGTTCTTAGCTGTATCATGCCAGATGCAAACCTTGTAAATAATCGCTAACAGCCTCATTCCCATTTCTTCATCAGTCGCTATTACGCAAGGTGGAGCTATTCAACTGGCCAATAACGGCACAGATGGGGTGCAGGGGTTGCAGACCCTCACAATGACAAATGCAGGAGGTGCCCAGCAAGGCACTACCATCCTGCAATACGCCCAGACCAGTGATGGTCAACAGATTCTTGTGCCAAGCAATCAGGTGGTTGTACAGGGTGAGTTGAACTATACTGTCTTCCTACAGTCAACATTTAGGATTTGGGTCTCTTAAAGGAACAGTTCACCTAAAAATTTTTTAATTCTGTCATATTCACTTCCCCTTAAATTTTCCCAAATCTGTATAAAGTTCTTTGTTCTGATAAACACGGAAACAGATATTTGGAAGAATGCTTGTAACCGAACAGATCTTGGCTTTGTTCTTTTGGACACAATAGAAGATATTTTGAAGAAAATAGGAAAGCAAACAGTTCCGTTTTGACGACCATTGTAATTCTTCCTGCTATGATTATCAATGGTGGCCAACAACTGTTTGGTTACAAGCATTCTTCCAGATATCGTTCTCTGTGTTCCTCAGAACAAAGTTTATATAGATTAAGACCAACTCTAAGATAATTAAATGATAGAATTTTATTTTGGGGTGAACTATCCCTTTAAAAGCAACAGGAATCAGTATTTGAAATGCATTTATCTTTCCAAATGGAAAACAGAATATAATTTTTTTATTCATCTGCAGCTTTGTTTTCTCTGTAATCTGTAGTAACCGATTGCTTGTTGGCTCACACATGTACCCTACAGCTGCTTCTGGAGATGTTCAGGCCTATCAAATCCGTACTGCCCCCACCAGCACAATTGCCCCAGGTGTGGTCATGGCATCCTCCCCCGCCATGCCAAATCAAGGAGGCACTGAAGAGGTCACACGCAAAAGGGAAGTCCGCCTTATGAAAAACAGGTACAAACCAAACATGTTCTTTAAACATTAAGTCTGGGTCTATCGATACTCTCTCGCATGAGATTCTCTTATGTGAGCTTTGCTAATTTCCAGACAGATAAACATAATTTGCATTAAGATAAGCAAATGGTTTTTGTTTTTTTACAGGGAAGCTGCGCGGGAGTGCCGTCGGAAGAAGAAGGAATATGTCAAGTGTCTGGAGAACCGTGTGGCTGTTTTGGAGAACCAGAACAAAACTCTCATAGAGGAACTCAAAGCTCTCAAGGACCTGTACTGTCACAAATCGGAGTGACACGGCACCAGTTCTCTTCTCATTCTGTCGGATTTACTCATACAGGGACTAAAGGTTGAGTGAGCCAGACACGGACGCATGTTTTCTAGATGTTTTCTTTTTTATTGCTGAAAAACTACCTGTTTGAACACACAAGAACATGAGGGAACAGAACAGACACCTCCTGGCCAAAAAAATCTTTTGAATTATTGGATCATGTCATTAAAGACAAAAAAATGCTGGAAAAACTTTACTGTGGACATAAACAAAGTAGTACATTCTCCACCGTCTTCAGTCCAGGACTTAAACTGGGGGGTTTTGTGGGTAATGTCAGCTTTTTTCAGTGTGTTGGTGTATACTGTAAGTGGGTGACACATTTTAAAAAGAGATATAGATAATGATAAAGAACAATTTAAGTGACATCTCTGTAGTGCAGTAGAAATCATCTCTAAGCTGAGAAATGGAGTTGACAACATTCCCTCTTGAGATTTAAAAAGTTGAACGTGTCTGACTGTTACGCTTATTTTGTGTATAGTGCTCTTGTGATTTAAGTTCATGTTTTTACCTTAAATGTCATCTAACTTTCAGAAGTACAATATATAAAAGTTTTATTGATTTAAAGATTCTATGCCATTTATAAAATGAAATATTAATGTGTACACAGAACAGGATTATTACCCCCAAATATTTCATATTTTTCAATTTGGGAGAGGTAATTTTTTTAAATTAATTTTATTGTTCACAATTTTGCCATTAGTACAGTAGTAGCAACAAATGCACAAACAAAAAAATCGTTTTGGACATTGTCACTTAATTCAGTAAAATCATAGGAATTGGGGATTTTGAGCAATATTTTCAAGTTAGGATGATTCTTGACACATTTGGCATATTACTCATGTTAAGCTTTGTCTATCATAGACCTATTGGATGTAATACTGCATTCTGTCTCTGGCATTATTAGGCTAAAGCATGTTTTGTAAATGTTATATTGTTGACTTTGGTATCATAATATGGTCAATTTTCTATTGCGTCACTACAAACGTGGAGACAATGTCTTCACGTGATCACACTAGTAGAAAGTAAAACATTATCAGTCTTTTATGGCATATGCTTTTTGGCAGCTATTTCATAAAAAGATCTGTAAAATATGTTTCTCTCTGTTTATGTTTGTCTGCATTAAATAATTGTCTGGCTTTTTTAAGAAGAAAAAAAATGTAATTTTGGATGCATGTTTGTCTTTATCAGCATTAGTTTTTTCACTCCTGGCCTGTGACAAATTGCCTTGGCTTTTTGAACGGTTGACAGATTATCTAGAAAGAGAGATTAAAAGTTCTTGCAACCCTTTCCAAATTAAACCCTGGAAAATACTCTTTTTAAATTAAGTGTAGATTGTTTAAAAGCAAAGCTAACAATTCGAACAAAGACATTTAAAAATGGGTCACAGCGAAGTGTTGTCATCTATTTAAAATAACATAACTCACTCTGACACAGGTTTTAAATTGAATGTTCAATTCAAGCGGAAGAAATTAAAGAAGCCAGGACGGATCTACTCTCTCACTGAGGCTGTGCAAGATGACACACCTCACTCTGATCCCATAAAAAGCAATAATAATATTCTGACCCAAGAATTTAAATGTGAATTGGCTCATTAAAGAACAGATCAACTTAAAAGTTTCAACTTTTAGGGGAAAAAAACATTCAGTTTTGATGATAAGATGTTTTTGTATGTGTCTTTATCTTTAATGAATCTTCTATGTGTTGGGGTTGACCTAATGCCATGCAGGCTAAAGAGCATGCGTGTTAAATTCATGCATATGCATTATCAATCAATTGCAAGCAATGCTTGATGTTAAAAACATTATTCAACTCATTTTTGGATAAACACATCATGCACTTTTTGTATGAGCTGTCACGTTTTGGACACTATGTACAGTAATGTTGGGTTTTATAGTGTTTCAAATGTATAGAGATGTGTACTATGTGATATGGCTTACATTTTTAGAAGCTTTTCACTCTAATTGTTACAAAACAATTGTGTATAACCATTGTTGTTTCCCCACTACCTTTTGTACACAATAATGTAAAGCTTTAATAAAATATTAATTCTACATGAGGTATTGTAACTGCTGTGCACAAGTGTGCTCTTTGAACATCGGAGTTGCATGCCTATAAAGTAAAAGCTAACAACTAACTTTTTTAGTTTCTGTAACAATTTGTTTAAATTGTGTAATTAGCCATTTGCATAGAATGCCTTGGTTAAAACTATAGTTAAGATCCATTTATGCAGTGCTCGAATTGAATCAAGTCTTATGTGGGATGGCTGGGTGCGGGTGGGGGTTAGTCTCACAATATACAATTTATACAAAATACACAATATATTTGATCATAATATGCCTAACTATATACTAATTAAAAACATGCTTACATAAAAGAACAGGCTTTTACTGTATTTTGGATCAAATCAATGCTGGCTTGGCGAACAGAAATTACCTTTGAACGGTAGTGTTTCGGCATCCAACCATTTTGCCTTAGAGACGGAAAAACGGGGACACTTCTGTACGCGTCACAGTAGTTTTAATTGACAGAAACATTTTACTTGTACGGTCAACGGAAAGTCGGCCATCCCATCGCTCACCCCCTACGAACCACGACAAACAATTTGACACACCGGATATAAATGAAACGGAAGTGACCACATCAAAACACGTGATTACAAATAACCAATAGGAAGATAAATGAATTAAGGCCACTACAGATAGTGTAAGTCCAACAGAATAATTCTAGAATTATTTACTATTTTCCCTAAAAACAACTGGATGATTGACACTTTAAATGCATGAAACTAGGTTATTAGATATTACAAATATAAATTGTGACAAGACCGGCTGTAAATCAGTGTGTTAGTGTTGTCGGGATTTTTCAACGATTTCAGTGCAGTTTACCTAGTTACGTCCAGTAGGTGGCGACAAGGGACTGTTATGAGTGAGTTTGTCAGTCAGCGGACTATTCAACCATTTCAGTCCAAAAGTCTGCTTTATTCAGGAACTAACTTTGGCCGTCAATATGTCAATCATAGCTATTTCATGAGTGAATCCCGCGTTTACCGTGCATGTGTCTTAGCATGAAAAACACGTTTTGTACAATTCTGAATGGATTATATATAGCACACAAACCGCAAAACCTTTATAATAACTAAAAAGCCGTCACTTCATCAAGATGATCTCTAGCACCCACAACCAGGTCCAATAATAATTTACGCAAGGAATACAAAGGCCCAGACATGGAGTTTATACATACAGTGGAAAGATATAGAGAGAGAGAAAATTACCTCTAAAGTTTCCTCTTCCCGACCCGGAGTGGAGGTTTATTATTCTCCATTGTTTAGCTGAAGTTCAACGAGGCAAATCAAGCTAATCAACGATATCCTAGCGGTCTTTAGACGTGGGGCGGGGCGTTTCAAATTTAAAGAGACACGACAACTAGGCCAACAAACTTAATATCATTTTTTGTACAAATTCACGAAATTGACCATATCCATTGCAAGAATTTAATCACATTTGTCATTATCATTTTTACTCAAATAAAAATATCTGAAATATCCCCCAGCACCCCTTCAATCCGAGCACTGAATTTATGTGACATTTTCCTAAACTAAAAACAGGGATATTAAGACAAATTTGTCAGAACAACTGAAATTGTTCAAAGAAAGTCCTCAAGGTCACGTATTTGAAAGTTATTCCACATAGAAGTTGACTCCATAAATTAATACGTTTTAATTATGATAATTATTGTTATTTAACGTTATTTATATATTTTCCAAACTTGCTTGCGTGATATTAAATTACCCCTTGATAAGAATTATTCTTTGGTCATATAAACATGGCATTTGCCATGTATGTAGCATATAACAAGAGCACATTTAACTTAACGTCATCATGAAACGGAAGTTACTATTGACTTATTTTCCGTATCGTGACGTGTATCCGTGAAACGGCTTCTGAAAATAGAAAAAGCAGAGGGTTGACTTGCCCTTCTTTTGATTGGTTTGTTGTCAATTGGGCCTGCAGGGGAGGGCTAAAATGCCTGGCCATTGGACAGTCGATAAAGTCCTACCTCTTTTTTATTTCTTACGTCATGTGGTGAAAAGTTGTGATGTTTTTAATGAAAGATGAATGAATTGCCAATGCATTAAAAAATAACGGTGGGCACCTATAAATCATTAATTCTGCACCTATAAATAATTTATAATAATCACTGCAAAACTGTGTAAAACCCTTAGACATTTCCTGTTTGATTGCATGGTGACTTTAACGTATGTTTCTTGATGACAAATAATAAAAAATTTCATACAAAATTAAATGGATAAGTATTTTCATTTTGGAGAGTATAACTAGACACAGCAATGGTATAGCACAAAATATACAGTACATGCTTTATTGCGCTGCATGCCATACAGAAGCATTCCTAACATTTCCTTTCTATTATATTCCCACGAAAAGAAAGAGGTGTGTAAATGGGCGGGGGTTTAATCCCCAGCCCTCCGACGTGAGTGACAGGCCTACTCGCCAACCCGTGAACACTTCTCTATTTTGTTTTGATATATTACCCAATCGCAACTAACGGAATGTAAAAACAGGCGGGTCACTTCTGCGTCACTCGTAGCAGATGGCGGAGGTGGTGAGGAGCGGATCGCTTCTGCTGCTGCACTGGCCGGCGGGGCGGAGGGACTAACAGGGGACTCCGACGAGACCCGGTGGACGAAATTGTATAACTTAACACAATTCTGCAGTTTGATTTAGGCGCAAGTGAAGGGACGGGACTTTATTCACGCTCTGCGTCTGAAGGTCTAATTTCCTCCCGTTGGCAGCACCGAGGCCTGAGGATTTAGAGTGCTCATTGGATCTAGAGTTTCGACCAACACACAGATCTTCTCGTTAAATTAAGGATTAATACTCGGAAGTTCATTCTACAAGGGCTATTTCACCTGTTAGCGATCTGAACTGTCGAACCGGGTTCGGTTATTGAGAATTCATGTTTTCAAGCCAGAGTTTAAGGGATGGTTTAGCTCAGTTAGCTCACCGGCTAATAACTCACTCATTCACAATGAATCAATATTAGCAGTTAGCAGTTAGCATTTAGGGTTAATTTAAAAAAGAAATCTGTATTCCGATCGATATGTTGAATTGATATGTCGTCTTACTCGTGTATTACATCCGGCTGTATTGATTTCTTGGATGCTAAAGCCTTAGATCCTCTTTGGCACTTTGTGAATGCATGGAGTCGCATTAAATAGACTGGCACAGATAAGTTAGTAAAGTATCTTGAACCCAGTGCACTGGCAGTAAATGCAGACCCTGTTTCAGTGTGTTCATATCATCCCTTTAAACACCTTCATACAGTTCTCATTCATTAGATCCATTGATTCACATCTGATGACAGAAGCAGTCCAGGCGTGAGATTTTCAGGTGTTTGTCATAGGGTAGCACACCTGAGCAGGTGTTTGAGTGTGTCATCATGGGGAATACAGTATCCTGCTGCGTGTCCCCCAGTGGGAGCCCAAAACTTCCCCGGCAGCTGGAACGTCTGGACGACTATCAGAACAGTACGGACCTGAGCGACGATACAGGTCCATATCTACAGCACATCAGTGATCGAGAGGTGCCTGACGGTAAGTTCTGTTGGTTGATGTTTATTCATGGGTTGCTTAGTCTTACAAGATCTTCCTTTTGAGTTAAAGTGCTCGACTTCAAAATTTCAGGTAAGTGTGGTAGAACTGGAATTGAACTTCGGAGAAGGCAGATCTCAAGACTGAGCACCCCAATTGAGACTAGAAGGTTGCGGACCTGTCAACTGTCACACCAGTGACCTTGATCATTACACTAAATACTTTTTTTATGTTATTCTTGTTTTCATCTATTCTCAGTTTAACCAACTTTGGCCAGCACACGGTATATGCCAGCGTTTCCTGCTGGTGTGATCTGACTCCTTGACCTCATGTGCGTGTCAGGTTTCTCTTAAAAGCCAAACATGTTTAGTGCTGTTGGTTTTCTTTGAACTGGACAGTCTTAAGATATTTCCAGTTGAAATATTACATTCAGGCAGTCATGTACAGTAAAGACTGATGTCTTGAGGAAAAGAGTTACCTACATTACTGGACTATATTCGATTTATGGAACTTTTGAGGTGTGCGTGTTAAATATGAGGAGGTTAAAATAGTTTGCAGGCTTTACTGCTGTTTATTTAGGCTGTGCTAATTTACCCTCTGGGAAACACACATAGTCTCACATACACACAAATAACTTTCTCAATTTAGAGCTGTGTAAACCGTACCGTTGCGCCTGTGGTTAATCCTTCACGATTAGAATAGTCTGTGTCACGGTTAATTTTCTTGGATGTGAAAGTAACTGAGATTCTAAGGTTAATTAACAGAGACGATAAAAATGTGTGCCATTCCTGGCATCCCAATGATGTAGATCTTTGGGACAGCTGCATTCTGTCTCCTCATCTCTCTCTATCTTTGGGAATCTCCACTAGGCACATTTCTTTCATGGGTGTAGAGGTTTGAAGTCACTTTGCTGAATGGATTTCATGTTGATCTGATCACCATTATAAAGAACCATACATGTTATTTTGGTGTGCCACCCAATAGTTGTGTTTGTCATTGAGGACATCTGCCCCACCCCCAGGGGTTATTTTTGACTCTGGGGGAGAATGGGAGTATCAGCTGAGTATACACTGCAGAATGGGTGAATCACAGTTTTTACCACATGTATTGAAAGTACTTCATGTAAAGTGGTATTAGTGATTGCTTTGCCAAGTAATACAGTTAACCTGACTTGGTTCTTTATGGCTGCAAAATAATAGATACTTGAGAAATAATTTCAATATTAACTACCCATTTTATAGAACTACGTTCCATTTATTATTGTCATTTTTAACTACAAACGTCAAATAGATTTATCTGTTTTAGTTTTACAGAGTGCGTTTTAAGATTCATCTTAAGATTCAAAGCGATTTTCCCCAAAAAAGCATTCTCTCATTATTTACTCACCCTCTTGTCATTTTAAGCCCGTATGTCTTTCTTTCTTCTGCAGAACACAAATAAATGGTGTTAACTCAACAAAATCATTACCCATTCACTTCACACAAAACCAACGCAAGTCAATAGGTGCTGTTAAGGTTGACTCGATTTTTTTTGGGTGAACTGTCCCTTTAATGCGAAATCCACCAAGTAAAGAACACTAAAAAAAAGTACATGACTGTATTAAAAAGCACAAGGGCCACATTTCAGAGTTAGCAAACAAATAATTGTCTCTAGTCTGCCGTGTCACCAGGCAAACCTGCACCTCCCTGTTGGCCAGCATTCTCTCATAGGCTACACCTCAAATACAACAAAAGTTCAGTCAATAAATGTCTTCAACATGACGTCGCTTTGGAATGCTGTTCATTGTTTTCTAGTTGATGGATGTGATAAATCTCTAGACTGGCACTGCCAGGTTGTCATTTAGAAGAGTTTCAGTTTGAATGCGCCTTAGTTTAGCACTTGGGAATACATTTTGTTATGCTGTTATCATTCTGTAGCATGATAGTAGATGGCCATATAGGGTCTTAGATTGACTCTTTTGTGCAAAAGGACATTATGCAAGCTTTTGCTCCACCATGGGAGTAGTTGAACTAATGGGATATATAATAGATGGGATGGAAATTATGGATAGAAAGGCCCATTATAGTGCCTCTTCGTTGTTTGTCTTCTGACACTTTAAGTATGCAATTGTGTGTGAAGTGCTTGTATTATTTATGGGTTGTGTTTCAATCCATAGACTGCAGGATAAAATACATAACCTATACCTCATTACATATATCTTCTGTTCACCTGTGCTACACCTCCTGCCAGGTTTAAAACTCTTATGACATGGTTTACGGCTGTCCAAACATCTCCTTGGAGTGTGTTTACTGTACAACTTAACAGCATTGGCACACAACCTTGGTCACGGTTTCCATTCAATTCCAATGGAATGCCTCATTGGCTTATGCCAGACAGTTTTCTATGCCGTGATCTTGGGCACACAATCCTAAACTTTGGGAGTCGAAATGCCTGACCAAGAGACAGATTATCCAGACAGTTGATATTTCTTGCATTTTTTTATTGATGGTGACTGATGGATGCTGATCAAATGCATCTGAAATTTATGATTCTGATGGACTAGCACAGCTCTTGTGTCACCCGCCAGCGTGGGCGGAGCGCAGGATGTGAGGTCTCTGTGTTCTACACTAGTGCCCATACAATGGCTTCATTGTGCCTGCTGTGCCCGCCGCTTCTCTCACCCCTGTGGCCAAAGCGGGTTGCAGCATGCCCCTGCCAATCAGTCTGCTTGTTAACAGTGGACCGACGCACAACCTCCCTTGTGGGGGTTGTTTTACTATGTTGTGAAAGAATGCTGTGTGGATGTGACTGAATGCATCTTCTGAGAGACAGGAAGGTATGGGGAGAGAAAGGAGGAGAAATGTTGCAGGCAGGACTCAAACTTGTGATACCCATAAGCACCAGGGCTTGATATGTTTTCTACATCTTTGTTAACCACAGCTTCCATTTTCACTTTCATTTTTAGTACATCTTCACTGCTCCTATAGTGTTTATATTTGTAATATTTGTCCCATCTACTGTCGATTGATGTTTCGTCTTTTCTTTTAGATTTGGCTTTTGAGTCGAACCCCTCAGATCACGCCCGCGCCAGCACCATCTTCCTTAGCAAGTCACAGACAGACGGTGAGTATTTTCAACGTGAATCATTTGAAACAAAGCTGTTTAGTCATTTAGTCACTTCTGTAATGCTGGTATTGGGCTGAGCCAAAGATAATATATATTAGCAAGGTGCGACGCCATTACAATGAATAGGGAGGAAAGCTACTCTCAATATGGCCGCTCTAGCAAAGAAAGTTAAAAGATCCAATCATCAATCGATACAGCCTGACAATTCCCCTGGGCAGGGCTCTTGTGAGGCGCTTGCCAGACTGTGCCGATGCATAGTAGCTAAAGCCACTCCGAAAGAGGTGTTTTTTAGCACAATTGAAGTCTAGCAAAACAAAGTTATGTTACAGTCCGTGTAAGGTTTAATTATTGATCAGAAATATGCTATTTAATTGTGATTTTCAACAGCAATTTTAGAAAAATTCTGACTTCCACCATTCAAGGCGATATGACTGTTGACCTGCTATGACGTAAATAGCTGCCCAGAGGTGCTGTGAACATGGCTGCCGAGTGGTACTACTTCCGTAAACAGTCTTTAGCTGTTATTTAGTTAATAATTTAACATTTCAGATACTAAATATCAGAGATATAATATAACTTATGTGCTGACCATAAGAATGAAGGTCAGTTTAATTCAGATTCACTCATAATGTCATCATTTAAAAAGTGTTTGCAATAAATTAGTGAATGGTATATTCCTATTAATACATGTAAGAGGGTCACAAGTTGACCAGCCAAACACTGTTTACTTTATCTCAGCAAACCCAGATATTTCTCCCTCTCAAATAAAATAAGCATGGCCAGAATAGCACCTTCCTGCTGTGGCATTGGTTGTTTTGTTTTGTGTGCTGCTGCCTCTACACCGCATAGGGTCCGAGTCCAGGATGCGTGTACCAGTGCAACATAAGCGAATAAAAAACTGAGTCCACGTTTACATGGACAGCCGTACAGCTTTGTCGATACACTTGATCATAAAACCTTTGTTTATGTTTTTAGTTCGGGACAGGAGGAAAAGCAATCACATAAATCACGTAAGTGGATATGGCATGTGAAGTTGGCATCAGGGTTAATGAATATTCTGTAAGTATATTAACTTTGCTTCTTTCCGAAGGTTTCTCCTGGTTTGCTCTCGAAGAAGTACAGCTCCTGCTCAACGATATTCATTGATGATAGCACCGTTAGTCAACCCAACCTTAAGAGCACAATCAAATGGTATGTGATGTTTTGTTGCATACCTTTTAAGAACAAGTTTTGTTTATAATACAAAATATTTAATCAGTAACTTGTAAGTGCACAAAAATAAGTTTCACTGCATGAAATAACAGTTAGCTATGAAGTAAGCGGTGATTTGTTTTTCTTTGTCTTGCCATTGTATCTGACCTTCTTTCTGTTTTCTGTTGCAGTGTTACATTAGCAATATATTATCACATTAAAAACAGGTAGGTTTCAATGTTTTTTCCACTAGCAAATAATTTGCGATGTATTGAGGTTTTGCACGTAAAGTTTGAATATGTTCAGTGGTTTGAAGTGTCATTAATTCATTATAGGGACTCGGATAGGTCATTGGACATCTTTGATGAAAAATTGCACCCCTTGTCTGTAAGTAAATCGACTGTTTTTATATCTATCCATGTTAGTCCCTGTATTTAAAGTCTCTTCAGAAGAAAATCGCTTCGAACTTACAGCTTTGTATTTGACCTAATGTGTGATTTTGTATCCAAATGAAATTCAATTAGGAAACGTTAAATGGTATATCCGGATATATGATATAATATGTCCATGTTATTGCTATTGACAAGAATGTATAAACAGATCAAATTCCATCACTTGCGAGAACAGTCAGTCCTTAAAGTTCCAATAAAAAAACTGGGTGCAGTGTGAACAAAATGTACTTTAGATATAAAAGTCAATCATGTTGCATTGCGACACCAGAAATATTTCCCCGACACCCTACCTAGACGTATGATTCATATTCATCCTGTCTGTGTCAGAGAGAGCAGGTTCCAGATGATTACTGCCGAACAGACCCAGAACACAAACTCATCTATCGGTTTGTCCGGACGCTGTTCAGTGCGGCACAGCTCACGGCTGAGTGTGCAATCGTCACTCTGGTAAGTGTCCAAGTCATCTTGTAAATAGTTTTTTATCAAAAGTGACTATTTCTTGAATAGTGATGGAGTTTAGGGTTATGGCCACTAGAGGGCAGCAGAGCTCCAGAATCATTTGACCATCCAACCTGTCTTGCTCCTAAATCACTTCCAGCATCTCCTTTTACATACAGTTAAATAGAGCACTGTTCACATCCAGTCAGTGTGGCTCATTCAATAGTAAAAAACAATCTACCGTTCTGTATATACACAAACTCCAGTCTGCTGAGAACAAACATGTTAACGTACACGCTGTCTTTGCTCCAGGTATATTTGGAGAGGCTGTTAACGTACGCCGAGTTGGACATTTGCCCGTCTAACTGGAAGAGGATCGTGCTGGGGGCCATCCTGCTGGCCTCGAAAGTCTGGGATGATCAAGCGGTGTGGAATGTAGACTACTGTCAGATCCTCAAAGACATCACTGTTGAGGACATGTGAGTGAGGGCTGAAATTATACAGGCAACAGTCTGCTCTTTCCATTCATACCAATATATTTAATTTTCTACAGCATATTTATATAATGTTACTTCAAGATGACCGCTGTAAGTTTACTCACTTGCATTGTTTAAGAAAATGATTGCTCATTCAAACTTATGCTTTGCTGTTTTGACAACCTAATCCAATGTAAGTGACATAAATTTCAATATGCCCTAAAAAACTACTGTTTTAAACACTCTAGGATACAAAAATGTAGAGATGTTTAAAGGGAAAGTTCAACCAAAAAGGAAAATACTGCCATGAAATACTCAATAGTGGTTCCAAACCTGTACACATTTCTTTGTTTGATTGAACATATAAAAAAATAAACAATGCTCCAAACAATTAAGGGAACACCTAAATGATACTGTATTGGATCTCAATGAATGAAATATCCAGGTTAAGACTGTTCACTAATATACTTTGCATAATATTCTGAGAACAAAATAATGTAATGTGCAGTATATGTTGCTACTTGACGGCTTCGGATACATGAGATCCCACAATTGAACCTAATTTAGGTCTGGGGAACATGAGGGCCAGTCAATGTCACCAGTGCCTTCATCATCCAGAAACTACCTACAGACTCTAGCAACATGAGGTTCGGCATTGTCATGCACTAGGAGGACCCTGCACTGCACCAGCAAAAGATCTGAGTACTTCATAGCACATGGTGGTCTGACCTTCTGAGAATGGTCCTCCCCATTGTACTTTTTGTCACTTTTATTTGCACCAAAACAAGTAAAAATGGTTTACAATCATTAAGCTTGCTTATTGGGTTGATTGACATTCCTTAAGGTCAACTGACTTGTTATGCTGCGACGATCGGGTGTTCCCTTAATATTTTTGAGCAGTGTACTTGTAGGAATGCTTGTAACCAAACAGTTCTTGGACCCCATTGACCAACATTGTAGAAAAAATTACAATGGTAGTCAAAGTCCCCCAGAACTGTTTGCTGTTCTATATTCTTTCAAATATATTTTGTGTATAACAGATCTAAAGGATATACGTAACGTTTCTTACTACGGTAGGTAATGGGATCCAAGAACTGTTGTGTTATAAGCGTTCTGCCAAATATCTTTCTCTGTGTTCATCAGTTCATCAAATGTATACAGATTTGTAACAACTGGAGGGGGTGAGTAAATGGGAGAACTAGCCCTTTAAGTTGATCAGTCTTGGTATTAAAACAAAAATGCACCATGAAAAAGATGAGTCGTCTCGTGCAGTACTGTGTATTACTTCACTCCTCTTCTGAGATATTTCAGTCTAAAACTCACCCTACTTCCCCTGTCCCTGGAACAAGCGCATAAGATTTTCAAAAACATGTAGCGCAGCACTTCAAAACCTTGTTTTAGTGTTTGTTCTCTAGCCTCAATATCCATATAAATGACACAGACAGGGTCTGTGTGTACGTGTGTCTGGTTTGCGAACTTGTACCTGATTGTCTATGTTAAAGGCCACGGCCCTCTTCTCTCCACTCTGCCCCTCCGCTCTATTTTCATCCCTTTCATTGAAGCCGTCTTTGTGAGCCCGGGCTGGCGGGCTTCAAGTGCTCTCAGAGCCTCTCTACAATGGTCCAGGCTCTCGCCCACTCCATTTGTTGCCCCTAGCAACCGCCTCCCTACACGGCACACCACCCGTACCCACCTCAACCTTATGTCTTGCTTTTCCCAAAACATTCGGGTCACTGTCTCCACTGTGACCATCTCCGTGCTTGCTCTTAGATGCAGTGGAGCATCTCCATGATCAAGATCTGTTATTTAGTATGAAGAGTTTATTAGAGTATTAAGAGTAATGTAACCTTTATGATGTAACCTCAAGTCTTTGTGTTAAAATGTATACGGGAAAGTGTATATTGTAGGTATTGTGACTGACTGGACATGATTGTTTCAATATTTTGCTTATTTCAGTTTATTTGTATAGTTAATGATATAAGAATTTCTAAAAGCATAAAGATTATACATATGTTACACATGTCCACTTCAATCATTCATTCACATTCCTCTTGTCAGGAACGAGATGGAGAGACAATTTCTGGAGCTGCTGCAGTTTAACATTAATGTACCGTCTAGCGTCTACGCCAGGTTTTACTTCGACCTGCGATCCCTCGCAGATGACAACAACCTGAGCTTCCCTCTGGAGCCTCTGAGCAATGAACGGGCTCAGAAACTAGAGGTGGGCAACAGATCCCTTAACATTTCAACTGTATAACTCAATCTAAAAAAAAGACAGAACTGATTTTCTCATCCTCCAACACCAAGTTTATGACATGTTTTTTTTTATAGGCAATCTCAAGACTGTGTGAAGATAAATACAAGGACTTGAGCAGGGCAGCCATGAGGAGATCGTTTAGCGCAGATAACCTAATCGGCATCCGCAGATCCAATGCTGTTCTTTCATAGAGCGTTTCTTCCGATTGGTTTCTGCTTTGAGACAGTGCTCGATGGATGAAACCTGTTTTCTCTCCCCGCCTCTGGCTGCAACAGTACGGCAGCCAACAGATCCTACAAACACTTGACTCAACTGATGCAGAACAACATAGAGACAAGAACAGACTGAATGTTTTTTTTGTTTGTTTTTTGCTTACTATGTAGGCTACTAGCTGTGAACTTTGTCAGTTTTTAATGGAAATCATTTGCAGATGGAGTATTTTAAATAAACACTAATCATGTATGAGTCTGCATTTATGCTGGAGCATTGTGTCTTGGGTTTCCTTATAGAAGTTATCCGTGGTGTTATGCAGTTCTTTCAGATATTTTTTACTTTATCTGGTTTAAAAGGTTATTTCACCCAAAAATTATTTACCCTCATGTAATTCCAAATGTATAAAACCGTGTCTACACCAGATGCGACAAATTATATTGGGTTCTTTCGCGTTTCTAATGTCTTTTATCACATCCTGTATAGACACTGTAAGACAACATTGGCCCCCATTGACTTTGTATGGAAACAAAATCACGGAGACATCTCAAAATGTTTCTTATGTGGAAGACAAAAGATGATAAAGTCATACATGTTTTGAACAACCATTGATAACAGAATTTTATTTTTGGATGAACTAGCCCTTTAAATGCCAAAAGTGTTTAGTCCCTGTAATATATAGGGCTAAAACATGTCATCTGAAGAAAATGTGTTTATGGCCTTAATATCTGTTTAGGGACAGCGGTGTAAATGTTTACCCCTGAAGAGCCCTGACACTATTGAGGACAATAAATGATTGACTAAACATCGAACTTGCAGGTTCACAGATTGCTGCACACTTTTATTCTCTAACAGTAAGAGAAACAAGAAACATGTAAGACACTTTTCATAAATATCTAAAAATCTCTTTAAAACAGTAGCACTCATATTTTTTACTAAACAAAATATGTACAAGTTGCAGTCCGGACTCTGGTCTTTTTCTTAATTTACAATTGAATTGACCCCAACAATTCTGTACACAAACACGAGCAATATAACTGTAAGTGATGCAGAGGAAATTGGCTAGAGCTCAGAGTTCGCTTAGGATCATTTAAGAATTTCAAAAGTGGAAAACCTATTTCTAAACCAAAAATAATTCAAAACAGATACAAAAACAGAGGTTAACAGGTTTAAACTTGAGCATTCAATCCAAATAAGCATTTGACATATCGAGATCAAAACAGACACATGCTCTACAGTGTTGAAAACTTAATATTTGGCATTTTTTCTCAACAAAGCTAGTGTGTCTGCTGGGTAACAGTTAAACCTTGTGTGAAGGTTGAACCACCGACCACAAGAGGGAAGTCAAGCTCAGATTATAAAACTAAATATTCTTTAAACTGCCTTATTGATCTTCAAGATACATCCTATCCTTTAACACTGCCCAACAGATGCTAACCAACAATCCATTAGCAGTGAAAAGAAGGACATTGATAAACTGTAAGTAATGAATTTAACACTAGACTACCGCATTTTCCTCCCAATTTCTTACATGTTGTATTAACCTGCTCAGTAAGCAGTAAAAGGTGTTGCTGTCATTCATAGATGACCCATACAAGCCTCACGTTTTACCTATAAAATACATTTGTAAATTATATTAGGATGGCGTTTAAAATTATGCCACAAAACAACGTCTAACCCACATGCTGATAAAGTCTCAAACACGACAGAGCGACTGTTAGCTGCATTATCACAACGTTCTTCAAACGCATATTTACAAGAATAAACAAATAAATAAAACATCACCATCAACAGTAAGAACTTGATTCAAGCATTAACCATCTCAGATCTTTTTTTCCATAATTCATGCTCTAAAAGCCACAGACAATGACTAAAATGATGGTGACACTTTTGTTTAGTACAGTATAGTAGAATTTCACTGCTTTCGGAATTAGATTCATGAACGAGAAGTGTTCGACTACAATGAAACAACCAAGAGTCTATAAAAATCCTTCATAGTGTAACTGTGTTGTCCATCACATCAGTTGCAGAGATGTCACTGGAAGGTCGAACAGACACCTGCTCATTCAGAGTCACGACCTGCACTAC
Source organism: Barbatula barbatula (assembly GCF_947034865.1). Taxonomy (NCBI): domain Eukaryota; kingdom Metazoa; phylum Chordata; class Actinopteri; order Cypriniformes; family Nemacheilidae; genus Barbatula; species Barbatula barbatula. The sequence continues at coordinate 9,921,777 of NC_136772.1, forward strand.
ATGCGTCACTCGCTTGCAGAATTTATTAAGGATGGGGACAATCCAGCCAATGTTCAAACGTGTGAGGATGGGGCTGATTTGTGGTAGGTCCCAGTGGGGGCCGTTCCGGCTCGGGCCGTTAGGCCATTACTGGCCTCACTGTACATGGACGAGGCCAACACAGGCAGCTTACGGGTTCTACAGGGGACGTAACGTGCCACAAAGCGCCTCCACGACTCCAGAGTCTTCCCTGACCAGATCCATACGCCTGAAGTGATGCCTACCACCAGACACATGAAATACTTCAGCATGAAGACTGCATAGTCTGGGCCCATGTCCAAGCGCTGGCGTTCAGACGGGCACGAACAGGCCAGCGCCCGCTCCCAGCCTGGCCTGAAATGTTGCTCGTACACTAGGCAGGCCACTACGATAGTTGCGGGCACAGTGTAAAGGACTGTAAACAGCCCAATCCGGATCATTAACTTTTCTAGCTTGTCCGTCTTAGTTCCTCCTTGCTTAATGACGCTACGGATTCTGAACAGCGAAACGAAGCCGGCGAGCAGGAAGAGCGATCCGGTGAAGAGGTAAACCACAAGAGGGGCCAACACAAAGCCACGCAGGCTTTCCAGGCTCTGGTTGCCGACGTAACAGATGCCCGCCAAAGGGTCGCCATCCACCGAACTTAAGGCTAGTACAGCAATAGACTTGACGCTAGGCACAAGCCAAGCAGCGAGGTGAAAATACTGCGAGTAGCCTGCGATAGCCTCATTTCCCCATTTCATCCCCGCTGCCAGGAACCAAGTAAAAGACAGCACCACCCACCAGATGGAGCTGGCCATTCCAAAAAAGTATATGAGAAGGAAGACCAGCGTGCAAAGCGCCGGACCCGTGGTGTCGTAGAGAATGTGCTGTTGATCGCCAGAGCCCTCGCAAGCCACCCGCTCATGGCCCGCAAGCAGTCGTATGATATACCCCAGCGACACAAACAGATAACAAGCAGCCAGAAAGATAATAGGCCTCTCTGGATATTTGAAACGCTCCATGTCTATAAGAAAAGTGGCAACGGTGGTGAACGTGGAGACGAAGCACAGCACCGACCACAGGCCTATCCAAAAGGTCGTAAATGTCCGCTCATCCGAAGAAAAGTAAGGTTGGTGGCATGGCAAAGCACAGTTGGGCACAGAGCCCGTATGCACACGGTTATAAAGAAGATGCGCTTCTTTTTTGATGGGCACCAGGGGGTCTCTGCACCGGCACTCACGGTCACATTTCTGGGGCGAAGCTGATTTGGCAGTGGCTTTGTGCCTCTGCGTTTCCTTAGGGGTGGGTTTGGGGAAGGGAGGCGATAGAGTCGTGGTCTCGCTGCTGTTGCGGTCCATACACAGCCGATCGGTATCGCCCAGCATGGGCAGCTGCTCACAACTCATCCGCTCTGGCCACTCGAACCCATACTGGATCATGAGAGGAGAGCAGCCCCTCTTGGCTCTCTCACACACGGATCTGCACGGCGGCAGGGGCTTTTTATAGTCCTGGAGACAAATGGGAGTGTACATGCTGCAGAGGAAGAAAAGCAAGTCAGGGGAGCAACGGATGCGGACGAGCGGCCAGAACTGGTGCACTTCCAGGCCGACTTCCTCTTGGGTGTCATGATTGAATTGGTTGGGCATGTACGTGAGGTTGTAACCGATGCCTTTGCACATGGGGACCGTGATGGCCTCACACACTATATCCTTAGAGGCAGCATCACAGAACCGAGACAAGAGGAGAAAATGCAGGTAAAATCCAACCAGGTGCATCCCCGACGTCGCCACGGGGAAATGAGGCTTGTCTGCAGGTTTCCTCATACTGAAAAAAAGATGCATTTCAATTCTCGAGTATTTTCTCAGCTCGGCTTTTTCCTCTTTCTTCTTTTTTGTCGTTTTTTAATTTATTGCTGCTTTTCGGAAAGAAGAAATCCCAAAAGGAAACCTTAATAGCTCCAGCAGCATGTCCGCGGTCCACAAGGTTGTAAATCACGGTGAAGTTTCATTCCAGACCTCGAGCGCACTTTCTTCCAACTGTGCGAGTGCATTTCAAAAACGGCCTGAAACGAGTTAAAGAGCAACTTTAGTGAAGCGAAACAATAATCCGCTTGCTTTGTTATAAATTGAGCAATTTTCCACTCCTCCCTCACAGAGAAATAAAAGTCATGAGTAGAAATAAAAGTCTAAACTTACCCTAAAAATGCATCCGTGGACTGAATGCTCGATCAATCATTCACCGAGTATACGTGTAAAGGCCGAAAGTTCATTTCCCGCAGATTTTTTGTAAAGAAGTAACACTTCAAGCGTCAGTTTCCCTTCGACTTACATTCCTGTCGCAGGTGAACGCATCCGATGATCCCTCGAAAGGTTACGACTCACAACCAAAAAACCCCCAAAAGCACAAAATGAGCGACGAAAATATCAGGAAAAAAATAAAACCCCGACGCACAAAAAGGCAAATTAATTTCCAGGCATAATAAACCCTGCAAAATAAAATCACCTCACGCGTCAGAATTGAACGCAACAGGTTTCAGGTGCTGCCTGCCACGTTACCTTTAATGCGCGTCCTAACAGTCCTCCGGAGTTCTTTCCCCCCACTTTATGATCCATAAACCCCACAATTCCAAATTAAACTCTTTTCCATCATAAACCACAGATATCTGCAGAGTTCGAGCGGTGAGCTGCCTCCTGCGTGCCGCACAGCCAGTAATAATTCACTCAGAGGTTCAGTAGAGTGAAAATACTCCACCCGCATCGACACGCCCACAACTTTACACGCCACGCCCCTTTCACCAGAGGCCACCGACAGCCCGCTCCGTCCATCGCCTTCCATCCGTGCTCGGTATTACTTTCGCATCTGCCGTATTGAAAATGGCATGTTTGTGCAACAGGTGTCATCGTATTGTATGAAACCGAGCTTTTAAATAGTCATGAAGGGAGGGTCGAGGAAAAGGTGATTGTTAAACTGCATGAGCTTATAAAATGAGTCGGTAGTCGGAGGACATCCGAGGGGATCTGTTGAATGTGTGTGTGTGTGTGTGACTATGAAAAGGCCTTGAATGTCTTGTGCAAGTGTATCCTGTATTACTTCTGTGTTGTTTACCCACTGGGCCCATTCAATACAGACGGAGCTGTGCAAACATTCACATAATGACTCCTAACTCAGGCTTAATCACTCATGCCTTAACATGACAAAGAAAGCGAGCAAGAGGAGCAACCTGCCACACTGGTACTGCTATGATGCACTGGAGTTCAGAGGTTGTGTGCGTTATTGTGATGTTGGGAATACATCCCATAAAAAAACGACACAGGGTTTAGAATAAGCATAAATGGCACGGCATTACATCACCTCTAGAGCTGTTTGTGTGCAGGAACCCTTCGATTAAATGTCCGCTCGTGCAGTAACAGTATGTATGTTTCAACTGTGAATTGTATGATATTTTATCAAATATGTTTTAGAATTTTTCTATTCATTAAATTATATTTATTGATATATTAATTTGTTTTATTTGTATTAGTAATTGAATTAATTGATTTATTTGACTTAATTTGATTTAATTTAGTTTTTTGGCTGTTGGGGCAAGCATCATTTTCCATCCTGATGCAATTGCATTTCCACTATCTAAAGTCCTCTGCCCAAGTATTCACACAGGTAGACCTTGGAATTCTTTGAAATTCTCTAAGGAGGGTTACCTCTCTCTTCTCTTTCTCGTTGTTGATTCAGTATGTAATCTCACAGATTTCTAAGGTCCAAAGGTCTTCCAGGGTGTGTATGTAAGTGCGTAAGTGAACGATCAGGCGGCTCCATCGGGTATTTCTACTGCTCAATAACACTTTGGTTACGTTGGCTAACAGCACGTTTGAATAGAAGACACGAGTAAACAGAAAGTCTACATGCCAAAGACTAGCTCAGGAATCAATCATTGAGACACGCGCGGCCATAAATGTGCGTACATTGTAACGCTCGAGATGTTTGATTGTGGCTATGGTAACCAAATCAATCATGCCAGACATTTGTGCACCTGTTTATTGGTTACCTATGCACAATGTCACACATTAACTCCTGAACCCCATCTTGAGGTAATCACCACCAGCTTCCTGTTTATATACTGCGTCCATGGAAATGAGGCCCCGTAGACTAGTGTACAAACTAATAAGTATCCAATGTAACGCTAAATAAAAATGCTTCCCTGTTCCAATGGCAATAACATTAAAATGGTGCGATTGAAATAAGTCTCAGTCATGCTCTAGATAAGGTGAGCTTGGGTTTGCTTTACTTGAGCAGTGGAGCGTTGCTGTCCTTGTGGAGTGATTCAGTTAAATGATGTTGATGAGGTGTGGTTCTGTAATGTCTCATGGGCATGAAAACATACCATGGTGGTTGGTTTTCCCTGTCTTGTCCTGCAAGCTTGAACACATGTCTGCGCGCATGCCTTTATCTGATACATGACTCTCTGTCTGCGTGAGGACGGACAACAATTCATTCACAATAATGTGTGATGTAATCTGACTAAATTAGCTTTTATGTTCTTGATTTGCTTTGCTTTTCTTGTCTCGGTCACAGACAGATGACAAGATACGAGACGCTGCTTTTGTGTGGTTGGAGGAGTGCAGATAGTGAATGGACCTGGAGCTGCTTTAGATGGAATTGTTTTTTTCTGCTGCATTTATGCAATTACGTTTTTTAAAACAAATGTCATTTTTAATGGAAGTGTATGATGTCAGGAGTCCTTTCAGAGTAACCATAGGTGCAGTTCAATACATTAAAGTGTCAGTTTGCCCAAAAATAAACATTCTGTCATCATTTTATCACCCTCTAGTTGTTCGACATTGTACAGATTTCTTTATTCTGATAAACACGGAGAAAGATATTTCAAAGAATGCTTGTAACCAAACAGTTCTTGGCCACCATTGACTAACATAGTAGGAAGAATTACAATTGTAGAGACAGATGACAAGATACGAGACGCTGCTTAATATCTTCTTCCGTGTAAAACCAAACAAAGCTATTTACAATGTCATTTTTTGTATGTGACTCATAATGTGATTTATGAGCCTCAAATGCGCCTCAAATACACACATCAATGCACACGTATCCCATCTGACATTGTAAATGGACGTTGAGTAACTTGTCTTTGTGCAGCAGGTGCACGTTAGAAGACCACTGTTCTTACGTGTACTGGGAAGATTGAAGCCGACATTCTAACCCCTTTACATGAGAAGCAGACCCTAGCGTTCCATCCCATGTCACTATTGTCTCCGGCGCTCTATTCTGCCTTCGTCTTTTTCTCCTTAAACCGCCCTTTTGTTGTCTTTTTTCATGGCATTTCTGGCCCTGTGTTGTCAGAGCCCTAAATGAGTCTTGACTGGCCTGTGGGCCACTGGAGAAGCACAAAGGAGAACGTTCCCTTCGCTACATTGGAGCCATTGTGCCTTTCAACAATGCACTAATTGGCGATGACAATTAAGCCTGACCAACACTCAGGTTCAATTTGCCCACTCCTCAATACAAATCACGGGCAAATGAGTTGGACCGCGCACAAGCAGCTCGTACACAAACACATTCACACGGCCCCGCAAAAACAACAGATATCCTCATGTGCATAACATAACTAGCAAATATACCCTCCCACTCCTGAGACTCCTGTATTGGATGTGAAGGAACGTAGTGAAGAAGTCTCATACTGTGACAACCATGGAACGGTGGAATGGATTTATTTTAATGGTCAAGACTTTACACAAAGCAGCAGGTTTATTTATTAGATAAACTCTAAACATAATTTATCAGTTCTTTGTGTGCAAACAAAAACGAAAACGAAAAAAACCGACAAAAATCAATCCCACAGATCCTCAAAAACACATCTTCCTGGCAAGAAAATCTTCACCGTTCCAAACAAGGACACAGCAAGTCCAGATATGTGTGAAAACACCTTTTTAAAGTAATCTTTGACAACGAGCTGTCACACACATTAAGACCATAATGGAGTTTGGGATCAGCAGGACGCCTCGATTTTAAGCTCATGCTCGAAAACCAGCTTTAAGAGTTAGTGAACAAACACATCCGCACAAAAACACACACAAAGAGGAGACTTGGCATGTTCCGGCCCATCAGCAGTGGCTAGATCCTGGTGGATTATTCTCTGTCAGAGAAAGGCTTTGGAGCGCACTAAGGCCAGGACAAATTACTGCTCTCTTTCAAGAGAAGAAAATGGGAGGGGAGGAGAAAAAACATGAGGGAAGTGTTGAAAAAGTAAACCAGGGAGGAAGCGTCTGGGGTGGCCGACCATTAGCTTTACCCAGGCATCAGTCAGTTAAGAATTTGGGGAGGTTTGTCAGACCGTGTTTAACTAGTCTGGTTCTTTTTTCCTGCATGTTAAAAAGTCTAAAACCATAAATGAAAATGCAATTAATAGTGTAAACTGTATAGTGTAAGTAACTGAATAATAAAGTACAGTTTTATTGTTAATAGGAATTAAAAGCTCAGTGAAAAAGTTAGAATCTTGAATTTTTTAACTTCTTATTTTGTAAGTAATTTGTCCACAATTTTTCTGTGGAACACAAAAGAAGATATTTTAAGAAATGTCTCTGTGGTTTTGTGTCCATACAATGGAAGTCAACAGGTTAAATATTGTTTGGTTACCAATGTTTTTCAAAATATCTTCTTTAGTCAGTCGTATAAGTTAGAACCTTTCATCTTAACATTTTATTGTTTTAACATTTTTCCAATCCCAAAACTTTATTTCCAGGTTTTTCAACATGGACTCTGACTACAAGGCCACATTGAATGTTGGCCAAATATTTAATATCCCCTCAAGAAAATACACTGCCATGGTTACTGTTCTCAGTAAAACCATGATATCACTCGACAGAATTTCAAATGTTTATATGTGGTGCAGTTAAATCGGGACCACAATGCATCAGTTTAGCAAAAATTAGAAGCCTCATGCTGTGGTCTATAACAGGTCCAGTGGTTGTTGGTGTAACTCCAGACAGAAGCACATACAAGCATGTGGTTTTTAATTTGGGATTAGCTCATGAGTCAGCACCTGGACCTGCTCTGCTGCACCCGGACCCAAAAGGCAACACCATGACCACAGTCACGGCGTGATGCATTTCTTCCACTTCTAGCAGGTCCAGAAACTCACCTTGGATTCTGATCAGGAAAAGAATCCATGGAGTCAATTCAGATTATTTAATAAGTGATCAAACATACCAAATGTTAGAATGTGTGAAGTAATTTATTTTATTGGCATCAGTGGTAAAAAAACAAGGAACCTGCAACATTACTGAAAACAATTGTCTGTAGTTGCATAACAGGTTGTCTATAGTGGCGAGTTTACAGGGCGCAATCCAGAAACTGAATAGAAATACAATAAATACCAATGAAACAAAAACCTGATGACACAAATATACAACAGAGATCAACATGATGGCTGAAAAAATGTAAAATACCTTAGCAAAAACATGAAAACAAACACAAATTTGGTGTACAGAAATGACAAAAACAAAACAATAAATTAAATTCAGATCCTTTTGCTCAATCCTCATGACCTTTTCCAGTGATAAGAGTCCCTGATTCAGTGTCAGATATTGCAAGTGATAAAACCATAATACACCAAACTCACAAAGCTAACAGATTTCAAATACACTATTTAATCCTACAGTTTCATTGTTTCCTCAGAAACCGTAAAACATGATGCAGTTCAAGCCTCGAAAAGAAAATGACAAGATCTCTCATGGGAAAACAAGAGACTGCCAGATTCCAGGACCCACAGTCTGGGGTGATTCCATTTTTTAGCAAGGTAAGTAAAGGTGTTCGCCTTTAAAAACAAAACAAGCGATTACATTATGATATCTTCTATAGCCTGATATCCTGATTAGATTAAATACTGAAACATTTTCCTCTCACAAACTGAATGACTATAGCTTGCTAACAGAAGAACATCAACAGGCTTACGCATTGGCTTTCAATTTTAGACAGGCCAAGAGACAGACTAATAAATACATTCTGAACAACTACCAATCATTCATCCATCTCTAAACACATCTAAACTAAGAATGTATTCATTCAAACTTTAAGTATTCTTAGTACAAATGTCTCAAAGTAACACACAAGGTAAAAAAAAATTAACATAAAAATGTACACTGTAACAAATGATATGTACGTTAAAGTTGACCTAGTCCCACTTTCATGCTCTCAAAGGTACAGTTTACCCCAAAATAAAAAGCTTTCAGAATTTACTCACCCTTGAGTTGTTCTAAATCTGTATAAATGTATTTGTTTCGATGAACACAGATAAAGATATTCAGAGGAAGCATGGTTAGCAAACTGTTCTGGGCCACCAATGACTACCATAGTAGGAAGAATTACAATGTATCTTCAAAATATCTTTTTTTTTGTGTACAGCAGAACAAAGAAATCTGTAAAGCAATTTTGGTAGTCAATGGTGGCCAAGACCTGTTTGGTTACAAGCATTTTCCCAAATATCTTTCTCTGTGTTCATCAGAACATATACATTTATACAGATTTGCATCAACTTGAGGATGAGTAAGAGAAGACAGAATTTTCTTTTTTGGGTTAACAGTTCCTTTAAGAAGCCACAACTGTTGGTCAGAAAGATCTAAATCTGAGCTAAAGGTCCATGTTGTGAGCAACTTGAAGCAATTGTCCACCACTTCTAAGTGCTTTAAATTTGTAGCCTAGGTGTGCTGGTAAGGTGATCTAACAGATCCAAGATCTAAAAAGTAACGAATTAAATATAATAGGGATTTTAAGTGTAACAAAAAGCGAATTAAAATGTCAGTCGGATGAATACATGTGGGCGATGGAAATGGCCAGACATAAAAAAAAATCTGTAACCTGTTCACATTTGGTTTCTTTGGAGAATAACAGACCTGAACATCAATAGCAGGACATAAAATAAGGCAGCAAGAGCAAAAGAAGTGATTATTGCCAATTCTTGTCAACTTGGAGAGGTCAGCTGGACGACTTGAATTATGAGCTTGTCCATGTCGGGTTTGCTTTACAGTTCTTGTTAAAAGGACCTTACCAATACTAAACCATGCCAGAGAACTCTGGACTGTAATTTTGGGGCTTGGTGGCTAAGGATAGTTTGTAATCATAGTATAGGCGGTTATCAAGAACACCATGTTTCTGCTGCTCATAGGCAGGGCCACTGAGTGTTGATAAACACTCGCGCAACTCTCCGACTCCAGCTGGACGGGAAAAAAAACACCAACCCTATATCCCGCTACACCGTGCTTCGAATCATCAGTCATGCTGAATGTGACATCAGTTAAAAACATATGGTGACATACTGTAACCTAAAGTGCAAAACACTGATCATAAAAAGAATATAATTGACAGTGAAACAGCTTAAGCCGTGTCCAGGTTACCCCTCAACACGAGAATCTGTTTTTTCCTTCATAAAACGTAAAAGTGCAAGAATGAGATCATGTGAAAGGGAGCGTATAGTTTGAACAGGAAAGCAGATGTACCCCTCCCAGGTAGTTAAGCAGATGATATTTCGTTTCTAAGGATGTTTATCTTCAAACGTTGAGAACTTCAGCATCCTAGGTTAACTCCAACACGGAAGAAACCCAAATGCAACAGCCAGACGTCCACCTCGCAGCGTTCATTTTGTCAGAACCATTAATGGATTAGAAGCTCTATGTGTGTCCAAAAATTGGTTTGAATCATCGCTCTTGGATTGTGAGTCTGCCACAAAGTGCATTATTTTACATCTGTCAGCGAGCGTGTTTACGTGCGAGTGTGCTAGCGTACTTCGCCTGTATTTGTCGGTTGGCCCCTGCTGTCATTTGGTAGATGAAAGGGAAGGGTAAATTGGTATCATTATGAAGCCTCTGCTCTTCCGGAGCTGAATTATTGTTTCTGCGTCCATCTCTCTCAGGTGAGAGAGAAAGTAAAAAAGAAAAACATTGCTGTGTCTCTGTCACTGAGCACTTCCACCAGGAGACCGCAGAGTCTTGTTTTTCACGGATACGCGCACAAGCACAGCGGCACTTTATTAGTGTATTGGGCTCCTTCAGAGAGCTGCAGTGCTCTTCGTGAACCATCTCAGGTGTCCAGCTCAAAGCAGCCCAGCACTTCATCGTCCGGGCTGCCGTGAGGGCCGTGCCTCCTCCAGAACGACGCCGGTTTCTTGTGCAGCTCTCTGCGCACACAGCGTGGGCACGGCTGGGCTCGCATTCGGCACTCGGCGTGGAAGACGGCACTGCAGCCCTCACACCTGAGAAACGAAGAATATCAAATAGTCAAGACATTTAAAAAAAATGAGTTTTGGATGCATTGTAAATGCATAAATAAAAGTGAAGCGACACCAGATTTAGAAAAAAGTACAGATAGGTTGAGTAAAAAACAGCACTGGCTGACAGATATAAATATAACACAAAAATATATAATATACAGACTCATTCTGTACTAGAACAATTAGATGTTTCTATAAACAGAAATTTCCTCTTTCTCTAAACCAACATGGGCGGTAGTTTTTGGACTGCCAAGCCCAAACTAAATTCCGAGTTCACTTCTGGCCAAGAGGTGTGGCTATACTGTTCAAAGTTACTCCTGGTGGTCAATTTCTTAAAATAGTACACTTTGCATACAGGCACCATTAAAAACAATATATAACGTTACTCAAACTCATCTTTACTACACATAAACACACGCTACAGGAGAAATTTAATACGCGCCATGAATAGTAGCTGAGACCACGGAAAGTCTATTTGAAATCTGCCTCCATAAATAAATAATACTTTCCAATGTTTTCAGGTCTAAAAGCCATACAGTTATGGTACTTGCTCATCTGTGAGGTGTGGTGGTGGTTTGTGGAATTTATGGATTTACACTGGGGCGTGGAAACAACTTTAGCACTTATGGCTGCACGCTAGCATGTGTTGGTTACAGATACAAAAGCAAACGCACACAAACACACCCATAACATTCTGGATAAGCTAAACAGGCCGAACAGTAAAGCGGTTAATATAACACCTGGATCCAGCTGGACTAACATATCTATATCATTGAATCCAAATGTGTAGATACTAGGGCTAATAATAATAATAATAATTCAAAATTAACCTCAATTGTTTGTAGTTTAAACATGTTAAAGCACACACATAACAGAGATACGATATTTGTCACTAGCCCCAAAGCAATTCTCCATCACTCATCTCATTCACGTTGTGTTTTACTGTTAATAATATTTAAAGTCACCATGAAATCAATTTGTTTTTCAATAGAATGTTGCATTGTATAATGGATTAATCCATGCATGTCATTATTATTATTTTAAATTCATGTCCCCCTCAAATGAAATCTCTTCTCTGCATGACATATATCTTCGCCTGTGCTTCTGACTGTCCATTTGCATGGCTTCCAACAATGCAATTAATTCCCATAGAACAAAATCAAGCCCCACCTAATACCTCAATCCACAATTTGTTGCACTCAGATTTGTCACAATTGTGACCCTGGACAACAAAACCAGTCATAAAGGTACATTTTGTGATTTATACATCATCTGAAAACTGAATGCATTCTATTGGTGTATGGCTTGTTAGGATAGGACAATATTTGGCCGAAGTACAACTATTTGAAAATCTGGAATCTGAGGGTGCAAAAGAAATCTAAATACTGAGAAAATCTCGTTGAAAGTTGTAAATCAGAGGCGCTGTAGCAGGTCGTTGCTATGAAGAAGCAGGTTTGTTTTAACATTCTCTATTGGCTTGCCGCTGTAATGATGTTGTGGAGAGTAGATGAACCAGAAAGCGAAAATTCTAAGCTTGAGTGGGTAATTCAGCGACAAGTTTGTAGGTGTTTTCTGACATTTGTGACATTATTTTCCATTCACAAAAAAATTGGAATGAAAGGGAAATTTACAAAAAATCTTCATGGAACATGATCTTTACTTAATATCCTAATGACTCCTGGCATAAAAGGAAAATCTATAATTTTCACCATTTAATGTATTATTGGCTATTGCTACAAATATACCCATGCTACGTATGACTGGTTTTGTGGTCCAGGGTCACAATTTTGAAAAATTACAACTTCCGTTCCATGGTGTCTTTAAGACTTGTTATACATTAATGTTAAACATAATTATTAACTTTCTGAAATACTTGATTCTGATTGGTCCGTTGCGACATTCCCCGGGTCTGTTATCCCCCAGAATATCTAGGTTAATCATTTTAACATCAAAGTTTAACAAAGGTCCCGATCCAATTTAAATGCTTTAATCTCAGATCAACCAACAGTCATTCAGGCTTTATCAGTTTTCCACAGCCCTGAGTGAGGTGCTATGTTTAAATACTTGCATCTGGTCACCTAACAGCTCTTTACTACACAGTGAGGTGAAGAAATTCTTGTCTGGTGTGAAATGCACAGAAGTTTATCAGCTGCCAGCCATAATCGGAGCCTGCTTAAAGATGCTGGAGGGATTAACTGTCCTCTAACACACACTGACCTATGCTCCATTATACCTCACACGCCTTCAATTCACTGCCTGCTGGGTGTGACTGACATAAGAAAGGAAAGGACAATCATCAGATATGAGCTGACCGTTCGGTACAGAGCTGTGAGATCAACAACACCATTATCATCATTAGTGATGAAGATGATATTTAATGCATTTATGATATTTAATCAAACGCTATCCATCTGGTTCAAACTGACTTTGATTTTGTCATCAAGTACAATGAAATGTATACATTTTTTGCCAATACTTTTGGTGACCGCAGCATGCAGCATTCACACCTTTCTAGACCTTCGAGGTTAAAGATGAACGGTGACTGTAGGTCTAACCTTTTGGTGGCGTTCTCCTGGAAGGGATAGATGACCTGGCTGTTGTGGCACAGCTCACAGATGAAGCCCTTCTCTCGACACAGACTGCAGCTGTACACGTGAGAGCTGGCAAACTTGATTACCTTCGAGAGGAAGGGAGAAAGCTTTCCATCTATAACCTACAGGAAAGAAAAAGATCAAAGTTATACAGTTACCTACAACTCTTACCGTGGGGCAAATCTGCGTAACAGATTGAAGTATGATAAAATGTGTTAAACAGAATTCAGAGCAGTCTTGTAGCTGGAAAACATAAGATGGAAAGCCATGGAGGAGGAACTTTGGGAATATTGAAGTTTTCAAACGTGACTCTTGTGAATCCGCTATCACATAAGTTTGACATAAAAAAGCAGCTGGAGTCAAAAATAAGAAACCTCTATTATTCAACGGACGGTAATCCTGTTAACAGTTACATGTCCATCTGAGAGTTTTAGCAACTGGACAAACACTTCAAGCGTTAAATGGGAGAACAAAACAAGAAAAAAAAGACAGCACACGAGGAATCAGGAATGAAACCTAATGAATGCTTCGAGAGTGGGGGGATGGCGATGGATCGAGGGTGGGGTAATTCCTTTCGGGAGACTGTTTGTAAAAAATAATATGTGAATGCCATTTATCGGGCAGAGTAGTTAAAAACCGGCATGGTCTTTGAAAGTGGGCTGCTGAAGAAGGCGTATTGTAGGCAGCTGAATGAGACAGGGGAAGGGGCCTAGACTTCCAGTGCATATTCACCAAGGGGGCAGAGACAAGTGGCTACACCTGGCAGCACTGCGGCGGACCAATTAAAGGGCCTGCCAGCATTCTTCAGCCCTTCCACAAGGAGCCGACCAAAGAATGGTGGAGGAGAAGAGGGGACAGTGAAGGAGAGCTTGCGAGGGTGGGACGGGAGGGCCAGGGGGAAGAGACAATAAAGGAGGGACCACCACAGTCTCCCACGAAAGACGCGCGTGCACGCACACATGCGCAGCATGAGCAAGGAGAATGGGGTGGAAGGGGGAAGGTTTGTGTGGGAAGGGGAGTCTACGCATAAAGACACTGTGACCGGAGGATCTGCGAAGTCTCAAGTCTGTGACACAAATGCACTGAAGCTGTATTAAAAGAATAGGAAATTATTCAACCTAATGTTGTTCACAACCTGTACGACTTACTTTTGAGAAATGGTTTATGCAATGGAAGTCAATTAATAAAGGTTTGGAATGACACAAGGGTAAGTAAATGATGATGAATTTTTCTTTTTTGTTGTTTAAATAAACTGTTCTCTTAAGCGACTGGAATAAACTGGAATTATATTTCCCCTTCCAACAGAGCTCGGAATACAACACCAGTATAACCAAAAACCCACAACGCTATAAAGCAGTCACTGTCACTGCCCAATAAACACAGAGGTGATACTGTTGGCAAGCTTTCTCAGCATAGGCAACAAGAGAGCCCTCAACTATCCATCCATCAAAAAGCTTTCAGTTCAGACATCCCTGTTTTTCACCGGCCAGGCTGACTGAACCTGGAGGCAATAACCTGACTTTTCCCATGCGGGAGAGTAATATAGCGAGGCATTAAGGAAACGTTGCAAGCCACCAATCAAAGCGTCCCGGGGTAAAGATGATATATACCCCTCTTGATCAATGCTGGCGGGGGGAGTAATTAAACGTTTTAATAATTTAGAAGGGCCGCTGAGATACAGAGAGTTCACTTACACCAGGCTTGATGGGAGAAAGCTTTACTGAGAGAGCTTGAGGGCTGTTAAACAGAGTTACTGACAATGAATTCGAAGTGTGAATTTATGTATGAAAAGTGAGGTGTTTGAGAGAACCAGAAGCTGAAATGCAATTATTAATATTAAATGAGCCGAGTTTAGAGTAGCTGTATTTCACACCTACCTTTTATACTTTCTCTCAGTTTAAAGTCATTTAATCATACTTTTTTTGCTATTATTCTACAATATATGGACTATGGAAAGTATGAAACAGCTCAAATACTGAATTATGATAAAAAAAATTCTAAATAGATGCAAACTACTGTAATAAAGAATATAGTCTCACTTTGGCTTTTTGCAATTTATCAACCAGCTTTAAAAGGTCTTACGGATCCTTTATCAGTATTATTCAATGTGTTCCCATCACTTCCGTGCTTTTATTGGCAACTTTTTCTTTATTATTCGGTCCAAGTCATTGATTCAAAATCATTTTTAAACCGTAGCGTAAGACACACATCCGTTCCAAATGAAAGACTTACAGGACGACTGATAAAAATTCAGGGTTTCACATAATTTCTTTACATTTTTTTCACAATACATATCTTTCAATTGTATTACTTAAAAGAGAATATTAACTTGTCTTTGCATTATTTGAGGTCTTTTATCCCCCACATATATCCTTTCCTAAACTATCCTCTATCACCATGAACTCAAATCAGCATCTCTATCCTTGTTACGAGGGGCATGGGTGATGTCCGCCAAATCACCACCACCCCCCAAATCCCCCACCTTCCTCCTGTCTTGCCTATGCTTTGTCGTCAGCAGCTTAATCCCCTAAAACCACAGTTTAGTGCCTACTTCTTCATCCCCTCCTCAGCCCTGGTCTTAATGTCCTCACCCGCTCCATTAAACGGCAGAGAAAGGGCCCAGATTAGACAGATAATAAGAGTGTGAGCTCTGTTTGGATAACACTGTTCATGCCAAGACCTTGCAAAACAGGATTAAAACTAGCGTGTAAAGAAGAGAGAGGGTCCACCACCAGGGTATCGCGTGAGGTGGACACGAGGGACATGGTATGAGGATTTATCCCGTACATGGATAAAGAAACAAGGGTTTTGAAATGAATTAAAAGGGAATTTCCAAAAATGAAAATTCTGAATGAAAGTTCATTTTCTCACCCTCAGTTTGTTTTTTCAGTAATTTTCAGTTCTGGGACATTATCCACTACCATAGAAGGAAAATAAATATTTTAAATATATATATGCTTTATCGAACACACATTTTGATATATTGAAGAATCCAGGTGCACCCGTTCTGGGGTATTTGACTACCATTTCATTTTTCCAACTATGTTAGTCAGTGATGTTCCAGAACTGAAAATTGCTAACATTCATCCAAATATCTTTCTTTGCGTTCATCTGAACAAAGTAATTTATACAGTTCTGAGACAAAGAAGGTGAGTAAATGAAGATAGAAATGTCCTTTTTTGGTGAAGTGTCCCTTTAACCACCCTTATAAAAGAGTTACTGCCACAAGATCGTGCACATTTCTCCAAAACATGTAAATCCTTACGCGTTTAATTCTTGCAAACCGCTGGGGAGACTGCTGCGATTGACTTTGACACAATAGATACAATACAATTACAGTAGCATTTATATAATGCTCTACGTGTGGGTCAGGTTGGGCCTCTTTGAAAATTGTTTAACTCTTTAAAAAGCCACATCAAACAAAACACAGTGGCCAAACAAAGATGGCTTCTGGGCGAGCCTTACGCAAACAAATATGGTCAATGAGGTCATTTTTCATAAAAGAACACAGCCAAAACCCTGGTTTAATTGTTAAAAGTGAATAGGCAAGAGCATTTGGTTTTGGTCTATGGTGCTTGGAGGCTTGCTTAGAGATAGTTCAGCATTCGGTGACCTCTACACGAAGGCAGAGCATTCCAGAGGCAGAGGACCTGGTATTAAGTAGCAACACTAAAAGAAAATGGCTCCTTAATAAGGTAAGCCAATTAAGAGGCTGAAAGAGACAGCGATGTGATGTGAATGGGAAATGCCTCAAATTTGGGCCTCACAGAAGCAATGAATAAGGGTTTGAAGCAGTGGGGGAGAGTATAAAGGCTTTCCAACAAATGCAATGAATGAAAACTCCACAAGGAGTGGCGAAAGTAGGAAAAGATGCATGTAGGTGCCAAATTTTCCCAACTAATGCTATTTGTTGAAATTAAACAGAGAAAGCAGCACATCACTTGCAGTATTGCAGAAGAGAATGTAGAAATGTAAAGAAGGACAGTAAGGTGTTGTCAGGCGATGGGATGTTAGAGAAGAATAGAAGGGAACAGAAGCAGAGGGAGGACTGTTACGCTTTGTTCTTCTGCCTGTTGCTCCTGAATGGCAGCAATTAGTTAGCTGAGTGGGGGGGGGACACCGGGTAGAGAGAGAGCGAGTAAACGGACTCCAGCCTCACACCAGGAGACCGAAGGGAGTGGGGTTGTGGGACAGGAGAAAATATGTTCTGAGAGTAACAGAAGAGTGACAAAAAAATCAGCAGGGGGTAGGAGGAGAGAGAGAACGAAAGGGGAGGAAGAACAATAAAAGCGAAATACAGTTACATACTTTACGTCTTACAGCAGAACATAAGGATGTATAAAACAATGAATATTAGTTTTATAATATTAGCAATTCTTTCTTCTCCTTAATATGAAGATGATAATCAGATTATTTGTTTCTATCCTGAGAACAATGTATTCCATGTTTCTCAATTACTTTTCTATTTCGATCTAATTGAAGCATACAAAATAAGATTTACTAACATATATACATACGTACGTATATACATATATATATACATACATGGAAAGACACATTTTTTATCATAGCAATATACACAATTGCACAATTAGCCACAACTAGACAATCTATTTATGATTTGGGCAGCAAATAAATGCCATGCCATGACTTTTCTTTCAATAAGAGGTTATTTTATTTGTAGTTATGTAACTATCAATTGTAACCTTTAGTGAAATTTGTCGTCAGGTTTTCGCTTCTTTGTCAAAGCAGGTACCGTATTTACAAAATACGCTCTGTAGAGCAGTGTGTCCATGTAGGACTCCTGTAGAACAACATGGGGAATTCCATGCAAGGGGACCGCTGTGTATGTAGATAGAAATAGGTCATTATAAGGTAATAAAAACATAATGCTTCATTATGTACGGTCTTTAAACACCTCTAAAGACATACAGTAGTTATATTATATTGCATTTCTGCCAATAGATCCTCCAAAACAAACACACATCGGACCTTTGAAATTTGCCTGTTATTGCAAAGAATAAGGAGAAAAAAACTGTTGGTTAGGCAAAATGAAGTCAACCATTTCAATGACTAAACTAAAGACTTCCAATGCACTGTTTAAAGAAAACCTCCAGATGGATTTACATGTGCATTTCAGGTGACAAGAAGGTTTATTGGAGTATCTTAACTCTTAACGCTCTGGGTTTTTGTGCATATATCTACAGTAACTCGGAGTAACACTTCAGCAAAGGGTGTGAAAAAACACACACACAGTACATTCTCACAGCCTCTTAACTCCAACTGCCAGATGAGACTGAGCAGACACACAGTCCACATTGTGATGATGTGTGCTACAGGTGTGTGTGTGTGTGTGTGTGTGTGTGTGTGTGTGTGAAAATGTGATGACGTCTTTTATGTGTACAGTGTCAGAATCTGATATGTCCAGGAGGTGTGTGTATATATATAGTGGCCCATAAAGAATGTCAACACTTAAGCCACACTTAAAAATCTGTGAACTTCATTGCATTACTGTACATAGCAAAATATCATAGCAGGTAGCATTTAAAATGTAGTATAAACATACATTTAACACATTTCACACAGAAGTTTGTTGAAATAGACAAAAGTATTTGTTTTTCTGGTGATGAACTGCTCCTGTGTTTCCTTTGCTTTGACACCTATGTGAACCTGAGGGCAACTGACTTCATCCATAAATAAGCTGGAAAATGTGCTTGTAAAAATGTTCAAACAAGTTATTTCTGAAGAAAGCATACTTTTGCTTTTTGCTATGCAATGCAATGAAGATCTAATTTTACATGATCAAAGGGCCATAATGTAATGCATCTTCTTCACCTCAATTTAGCGAATCTGTGTATAAGATGTTTACAAAAGAAAAAATAATAATTTACAAAGTTCTACAAATCATCCACCATTTATTAAACAGACATACAGCCCTGGAAAAAATAAGAGAGACCATTTCTTCATTTAATCAGCATTTCTAGATATATTGTGGCTATTCCAGTCCAATGTCTGTGGAATTTCAACAAAATCAAAGGGGCAGGAGTGACAAAGTCATCCAACAGCAATGTGAAAGACTGACAGAATGACAGGAAACTGTGATAAAATCAAGGTTATCACATGACATTATTTTGGGAACTTTTCCTAAAAACATGTACAAATATTACTGTTGTATTATGAACTTGTTCTCTATGCAGTATTTGAGGTCTGAAAACAGAGCATCTCTTCTTTAATTTCAACCAGTGTCTACAGTTTTCATTTTCTGCAAATAAATGCAAATAGAAACAACCTTTTTATTTGAAATTTGTGCGAAATATTGTTAGTAGTTTACAGAATGAAATGATCATGTTACCTAAAAACATACCAATAAATAGTAAATGTTGAAATCAGCAAATCGGATTCTGTAAAAAATCGTCTGTATAGTGCATCTTACACTATGAATGTAAATTAGGTAAAATGTAAAAAAGCATAAAGCTGTTTTTTGCAGGCTTAGTTAAATGTACAAAAAGAAAGAAAACGTACCTGCTGTAAATCTGCCAATGAATAGAGGTGTACATGCTGTAACAGATATTCCCTTGGAAAGATCCTGCAGAAAGAGCAGAAAAAACACATTAGCATGAAAAGCATATCAATCAGGGATGTAACCATATCAAAATCTCGGTATATCGCCCACGGAACAATATTTATTGCAATATTTAAAATGACAGACGGTGACTTGGAAACGTTCCATAAGCGTCCTTTTCTTTATCCTCTAATCATAACTGTTTTTAGAGGCATGAGGTATAGTTTGAGATGGGTCAAATGACCTAAAAATCCCTTTTATAAAATTAATTTGCACCAGATGGACCTTGCCAAAGGTAATAACTATTATTTCTTCTAACATTCTCTATGTTCGGCCCGGAAGACCTATCGTTTCATACAGTAATGTGAACACAATATTATTGAGAACATTTTGCTATTCCGATAGCAAAGTATCAATAATATTGTTACATCCCTAATATCAATATTTTGTTAGTTCATAACATAAATCTGTACATTTCTAAAAAAAACATTTATTGCATTGCTGCGACTCACATCCGCTCGCAAGTTCGTTATTTTAAATGTAGACACGCAGCAGGCACATGCATCAGGGCCACATCGAGATGAAAATAGTTAAACATTTCATAGTGCCCCGCGCGCACCTCGGGGGTCATTTGACTAGAGAAAGCGTAGCGGCTCGCGTTTTCCGTACGGTTTTAGACATAAAATGTGAATCGCCCCTTAGGCTGCACGGACCAACATAGAAAACCATTCCATGAGCAACACTAGTATCCTGTCATCCCGCCTCCGTAACCATGACAACATGGGTCCAAATTGATTGGAAATGGGGTTAATTCAATTGAATTGGAAAAAGGCTGTAAAATAGGCATTTAAAAGCACTACCCCTTATTATGGGTGAAGTGGGGCGGCTCTGTCTCTCTCTCTCTCCATCTGGCTGGCTATTGTGGCCCTCTTCACCTCTCTCCTCCCATGAGTCTACTCTGGCGCTCTCGCGCTCTCATTCACCCACGGCTGCTCACATTACAAACTCAAGGGCCCACAGAATCATTTGGAAAAGAGGGGATGGGAGTGGGAAAGCAACAGGCATATTGTGAATGGGGGAGTGAGGGAGGACAGGCGGAGAATGAGAGGAAATAAAAGATACAAAATATAACTGAAAAGAGACACACAGGGTGGAAACTTTGAGGGTAACGTGGATGCTCAACATCTCATCTTGTACTACATGACTGGATAGATCATAATAAGCAAAGACATCGGACCAACAGAACAGAAAAATCCTCCTAATGAAATGTGCATAAAATAATTCACTCGGACACATTGCCAATAGCACAGCCCCACCACAGACAAGCATGATAATATTATAAAGATCCCAACAGGATAATTGGGTCGATTCAATAGTCTGGTATTGTAATTTTCAATGCATCTTTAACCCTAAACCACTAATAGTTTCTCCCCTCAGCGGACGTTTGTTGAGAATTGATTCTTGAGACCCAACAATGTAGCTCAGAGACACCAGTGAGATATTTCTGTGGCATTCATGCTCCCAAAATGGAAAGCAAAACGGGTAGTTTTGAGCTCTAATGATCCATTTAGGGATATTATGGAGACGAAGCGACATATCATTTCAAATGGCGAGCAGCTGTAATTTCGAGTGTGCCTTTTTAGTGTTTGCATAGTTCAAGTTCTGAGACCTCTGTCTATTACTTTGTGGTTTGTGGTAGAGCTCAGTTGTTCTTCTTCACTGCAGTAATCTCAGCGCTGGCAGAAGGAAAGCATGGCGGCACTCCAGACAGCCCCATTCACGGCTCATCCCCCAGGCCTCATTAGGCCGAGCCATCATTACAGCACTAATCTAAAGTCTAAACTGAGGCACGGACGCAGGGGGTGGGATGTTTACTAAGCTGGGGATGAATTCTCTTTTCATTTGTTTATGGAAGGCTTAAGGGTCAATAGACAAGAGTTGCAGCAGGTGTCATTAGTACAAATAAAGCTGCTGAAAGCTGCTTTGTTACTATGCGTTTGACACATGGCATGTCAAAAATGATACTTTATCAAGAGCCGGGTTTATCTGTGGTTTAAGAAATGAATGCTGTAGTGCCCATAGAGGGGGTGAGAATGTGTTTACCTGAAATGACCGGGCTGTACTGTTTTCAGAGGGGGAGGACAGTGTGCGCGTGTTCTTCAAAGTAATGAGAACGCTATAGGATGAGACACTTGAAAAATACATTTGTCACCCAAATTCAATGTTCGGTCATTATTACTCACTTTCAAGTCGTTTCAAAACACCAAACTTTTGGAAAATAAAGTAATTATTGAAAATAATCTCTTGATTGCTATTTTCCATGTATTGAAAGTGAATGAGCACGGGGCTGTAAATATGCAAAAAAGCAGAATAATGAAAGTAGTATTGGGCAATTCCAGGGTTATGGATGTGACACTAAGTAAAAACTTGAAAAATACATTATTAGAGAATGTATTTATTACAAAGATATTGAATTATCTGTTTATATTTGACTAAACACCTGATGATAAACTGATGTCTACATACCGTACAAACCAGAAGCAATAATACCCAACAAATGGAGAAATGATGGCTCTTCATTGAGCATAAAATAGTTAAATCTATTTTATAAATGAGGAATTTATGAGCAATATGGACCATTATGGATGTGACAGTTCACTTACCGAACTATAGAAGACTTTGTTTTAAAAACAAAAGATACTTTAAAAACTTTAAAAGAGTTTCCACATAGGTATTGAAGCCACCAAATACTGACATCTGACTTATTAGTATGAAGAAAAGCATTGGTAAAAATTAAACATTTTATCGTAAGGTTAACATTCATGAAATAGTCAGATTCAGGAAATTTCAGGCTGTCCCTCTAACAAAGCTGTCTTATGTCACTCAGCTCTACATACCGCTTTAGCTTGGTAATAATTTTGCAGTAAACAATTATGTTCCTGTCTCGAAAACTTGGCTCAGAAACTATTTTTTACATCTGGATGAAGACAAAACAAATTGTTTAATTAAAACCAAACGATAAAACTGACTTTAGTACTGTTTACTTGGGCTCTCTCACCCAATACTGTGTACATGCCGCCAAGAACTTGGGTTTTACATTCGACAGTGGTCTCAATCAATGCCACTGTGAGTTCCGGTTTTTATCATCTCCAAAGATTGGCAAAGGTGAAACCTCTCCTGAGTAGGAAGAGCTTCGAGACTGTGATCTAGTTCTTCATTTCCTCGCTGCTTGATTACTGTAATTCGCTGTTTTATGGGCTGGCGGTGTCTGCTGTACACCGACTTCAGCTGGTTGAAAATGCAGCTGCCCGTCTGCTCACAGGCTGTCGCAAACGGGTCCACATCACAACAATTTAATGTTCATTACATTGGCTACAGATCCAATAGAGTATTGAGTTCAAAATGTAGCTTTTCGTTTATAAAGCTGTAAATAATCTTGCTCTGTAGTACCTCTCGGAGTTGATCATTGCTCATAATCCAGCCAAATAACTCAGATCACAGCCTGCTCTAATGCTACAGGTTCTCAGATCTGAGGTAGGGATGATAGAGCCTTCTCCGTTGCTGGCCCGAGGCTCTGCAACAATCTGGCAGCATCTATTAAAGCTGCCTCAACTGTGCCACAAATGTTAAAGTTTGTTAAAAACTAAGCTTTTCTCTCGTGTGTTTCTCGATCTGTGATTTGTTCCTTTTTCTTTCCATTTATTTATGTATTTCTATTTTAATGTTGTGTTAACAGTAGGTATATGAAAGTTGTACAGCGCCTTGGCAGATGCAAGTTGTTTTAAGAGTGCTTTATAAATTAATTGAAATGAAAATATGACTCGAGAAAACCAGATTTTATTATGATTTTGCGATGTCCGTTTTGTAATCTGAAAATTGTGCAGCCCACAATTCATTCAATTTTATTACATAGACTAAACAGGAAAAACACAACATGAGTGTGAGTAAATGACAACGGAAATTGTATTTTTAGTTGAACTATCCCTTTGAGATAACAAATCAGTCTTTACTTGACAGATTTAGAGCCTTGGTGAGACACCAGTGCTTAATAAAAGAATCTGCAAGCCGCAGACCACAAAGCTTTACATACCCACAAATCTGATAGAACAAGTGAGGTATTACTGAACATCTTAGGAAGGCTGACAAAGAAGAGATACAGCATTGACAGGATTCCACGGTCTAATGCGGTATCTCCACTATGACAAGAAGAAATCCTAACTTAATCCCTGCGGATGTGTTGTAATGCTGATTTGGTCGATTTAGTCAAGCTTGTTCAAGTCAGGATGTGTAAAAATGAACCTGGATCTTGCTCTCCTTTAATCTCGCAGTTACCCATGGACATGGTGAACTTCTATCTCCTCGTGCGTAAATTAATCTCTGCTCATGGAAAATATGATATATGAATCTTTTGTCCTTTCTCAAGGTAAATATATATATACCACTTGGAGGAGTGTTTGCAGTGTTGGTAACCAGGCGATATGGAGCTTGTTGTCAAACAGAAGAACACCGAATGCACCCACCGTTATCAGTGGGTGGAAAGCACACAACCGAGAGGCCAATGTTGATTTTGCTGTCGAGCAGGCTTGTTTTTACAAATGGTTGTGATGAAAGAATCTTACTCCGGAACCAGATTATTTTTGAGAGAATGCCATTTGGTGTAATGTTACTTGTAATAGCTTAACAAACAGGCAGCCACAGAAACTTCTCAAAGAAAAAATATGTTTCTTAAAAATCTTTTATCCAAATACAAAATGTACGCATGCATAGTCTCATTTTTATAGGTTAGAGGAATAGTTCACACAAAAAAATAACATTTGTAATCTGACATGACATGCGAGTTTGTGCAAAATTATAATTAAAGTCAGTACAGCAATGAAGCAGAATTTTTTTTTTTGAATAAATAAGAACTTAAAATGTAGTCTCGACCTCACTATTTTAAGACTTTAGGACAGGGTTTTCAAAATGGGGTCCGGGACTCCCAGGGGCATCCAGAAGATTCTAGGGGTTCCCAGTACATTATTACGGTTACATTTTGAAGTGTGCATATTTGTTCTAAGTGTTTATCTCTTCTTCTTCAAAAAAGAGATGACTCAGTTTTTCAAATTGAGTCATGCTCAATAAAAACATGATTTAAAACAAATTATCTCTTTTTGGAACTAAACTCTTCATATATACACATTAACCTTGTTTGTGTGTGTGTGTATATATATGATTTTAGATTAGAGATAGAGAGATAGAGAGATAGAGGGCGACAGAAGTTACCTTTTTATTAAACTAATTCTTTAAGGCAGCTATTGATGGTGCTTTAGATCAAGCTCAATGGTGTGGGCTGTGACATTTCTCCCCCTCCCGCTATGGCTTAGAGTAAACACACTGCTGAGCCGCTCATGAGCGTCCGGACCGGGCGATGGATGGGTAAGGTAATATTTTAGCGCCACTGCCCTCATCAATCCTGCAATGTTTTGAAAAGCGAAGCATTAGCCGTTGCCTGCTAATAGCCTGGTTGTAAACACCAGCCATCTTGCAGAGCCTCCTGTTAGGGTCAACACTGCTGCACCCCGCTGGACCCCGTAAACAAGGCGGCCAGATAAAGTCACCGCTCAGCGGGCAGCTGGGAGAGCTCCGAGAAAATGGACCTCAGAGGGAAAATTCAGTTCAAGCCGAGGTTGCCTTTGCAAGAGCCCCCACGTCTGCACTTCAAACGACCTTCCCGGCTCGACGTCACCGTGGAGTTCAAAGGACCAAATACATACGAAAGGGTACTGGCCCATTCAATAATTCAGAGATTCAAACAACAAACAGCGTTCTGAACGTGTAGGTAAGAGTGCATTAGCAACACGATTAAGTCAACGTCTGAAGTTCTTTTTATATTTAGTGAAAAGCATTCGGCATGCTGATCACCTCAGATAAAAAGAATAAGATGGAAATACTTATCCTTAAAAACTGTACCTGATTTTTTTTCATGAACAGTTGCATATGGAAACTTTAAAACGTAATCGACTAGGAATGAGCAAAAGATATTTCAGAAATGTCCAAAAACAAGTTGATGAGAAAATAGGGTGGTTTGTCTGAATGACTAGTAAGAAAAAACGTTTTTATTGTAAGAAATTACAGAGTTTCACCTGATCTGCAGCCGTATCAATTTAAAGGTACATTTTTAAAAGAGGGTTTTGGGCAATTGCAAATGTCAACCTTAAAAGGTTTTCAACATACCGATACTGAGACCAGATGTCGATATTTGGTGGTTTAAATACCCATGTGGAGTATGGGAAAGCATGTTTTGTTTGCTTTTAAAGCAAGGTTTTGCATTATGCGAATTGTCACATCCATATCCCTATTCCTCATAAATGGACACATGAAAAGTTTAATAAAATAACCATTATCTTAGAATCACCCATCTCCATTTGTTAAGTATTATTGCTTCTGATTTGTACATCTTAATACGTAGAAATCCTACAAGGTGTGCTGCCTGAAAAATGTGTGTCCTATTTTGTCACATTCATAACACATGAATGTGTCTCTCTTTTAAAGTAAAGAACTTGTGCATAGACTGATATGTTTCTGATGTCTGGACTCCATCATATAGGGTTTTGTAAAATATAAACAGATGATTCAATACATTGGTAATAAACACATTCTTTATATTCTATTAT
Organism: Barbatula barbatula; assembly: GCF_947034865.1. Classification (NCBI taxonomy): domain Eukaryota; kingdom Metazoa; phylum Chordata; class Actinopteri; order Cypriniformes; family Nemacheilidae; genus Barbatula; species Barbatula barbatula. The sequence goes on from NC_136772.1 coordinate 9,947,853, forward strand.
AACAAATGTATATTTCAAGTTTTGAATGAAAATCTCCCATAGCGCTGGAATGGCCCAACCTGTATTAATTATAAAACTAATAGACCTCAGTTATCAAACTCTCAACCACCTCCCTGTTTGTTGTACCCAACTGTAGCTTCTCTTTCTAAACTTATACTTAACCCTGACATCAGTAAACATTTATCTTTCTTGATGATTAACTGTCAATGGATGCAGTGGTAGCTTTCCATTATGTCATACTTTATCACAGAGCCGTACAGGCTTTCTTCTCTCCTGGTGTGAATGTTTAAGAGGGTTTCCACACATGAGACTGACCCTGGTAAGAGCATGAAGCATTCATCACCTAGACAAGCCTTTTAGTGCCAAGACCTACAGATAAACAACGTTCCTTTACATTCTCGCTGAACCTGGACTTAAGAATCCACCGAAGATCTGAAGGAATTTCATTTGCATTCCCAGCAACCAAATGCATTACTTATAATACTGTTTAAAAATGCACTATGTTTGTGTCAAAGTCCTTAAACTGCAGCTTTCTTGTCTATAAAGAAATTAAGGTCACATGCTGTGTTACAATTTCCAGTTACACTGTTCTTTACACATTGGCAGGACAAGAGTTTCCATTTCTGTCTACACAAATGACGTTAAGTATTATGTTTTCATTTTCTTCCACTACTAATGTGCCTTTCAAGATTCCACAAATATTTAATGTAATAACATATCGTAACTCAAATGGATAATGCAGCAGATGCTGTTATAAAAACAGTGCAGCGATTACAAGCAGATTCTCCTAAGGCGCTCATTATTCAATCAACTTGTTATGGGTGATTTCCTGTTTGGAACAAAATCAACAGCTTTACAAATCCTTCACTCCCAGTTTACAAATCTGCACCGCTGAACAAGGAAAAGCTCAGTGTGGATCCATGCCGGACAGAATCAAACACTGTATTGGAAATTGCAGGAATAGTTACTGGCAAACCTTACCAAACCTTAGGCACTGATATAATTTTTTATCGCAATGTCTTCCAGAATGTGCTTCGATGTCTTTAAAGGCAATGATAATATAATTTTTTTTTTATAATTATTCACATCTCTTAACAAAATCCTACATATCCATATATAGGCTGATACATTCTCAACAAACTTCCTCCCTGTGAACTATAGGGATAGTTCACCTAAACATGAACATTTTGTCATCATTTACTCACGCTCATGTAATTGTTCCGATGAACACAGAGAAATATATTTGGAAGAACGTTGGTAATTTTCAGTTCCGGGGACATCATAGACTACCATAGTAGGAATAATTAAATGGTAGTCAAAGGTGCCGAGTACTCTTTATTTTCCTAAAGTCTTCTAAATATCTCCTTATGTGTCCAACAGAACGAAAAAAATACAATATTTTTTCCTAATTTGGTAGTGAATGATGTCGCAGACACATTGATGTCCCGCCAAAATTATTCCAAATATCTTTCTCTGTGTTCATCAGAACAAATAAAGTTATCCAGGTTTGAAACAACCTGAGTGTGAGTAAATTATGACTTTTGGATGACTTATCCCTTTAGGCTCAAAGTGTATTTGTATCATATAAAAATCAGTCAAGGAAATTAAGTAAAAAAAATGATTCTATTTAAATTCTATTTGTCTAGATAATAAATGGTAAAAAGCAGACCCACTTAGGTACTCTTTTAGACCAGTTTGGCCAATCTTTCCACTCCAAACAATGCTGTAATGTTTTTTTAACCAATTCTTGGGTCAAATATAGACATTTTCCAGGTTAAATAATTTACATTTACCAGACGTTTTATCCAAAGCGACATACACATGAGGTAAACAATCAACCCAACCGGATGGATTAACCATATTTTACACAACCATGGGTAGAAACATTCTATGACTACAGAAATGGGCATGGCTTCTGGAACGTTCCTCTACCTGCTCTGTGACATCACTCACCTGCGACGGAGGTCTTCCGCCACTGTAGCTCGGCAGCTGAAGAGGTAAGCCCTGAGAGACTGAAGCTGCTGTCTCAGTTTGAGAACGGCCGCCAAAGCTTCGCAATGCTCATACAGACATGGATTCAACTGCTGGATGTCTAACAATGGCTCCTCGTAAACAAACTCCAAAAACTCCTTAGCCTGCTTCGACACCTGAGCCACAGAAACAATGTGATGAATCATTTTTCACTTTCATAAATTGAAGAGATAAACCTAGTATAGAGGTCTCAACACATACCTTGTGTTTGTTCGTGTCCCAGTTATGCAGCAGACGAGCAGGTATGAGAAAGAGATTGTCCTGGTGACAACTTGGGCAGTAGTACCAGCCGCTATAAGAGCAAACTTTGGCCTTCCCGCGTGACAGACCCACTGGCCTCTGACATCCTGAAAAACAAACCAACAATAAATGAGGTACGAACCTCATCTACAAACACACAAATCAAACCGGTGACAGGAAAGATCGAGTCCCTCATTAGAGATTGCCAAACCACACACAGGTCTGGTGAGGGAAAAAGTTAATGACCACCTAATCTACTGATGAGGGCACGACCCTTTTAAAAATGGACAATCATTAGCAGAAGGAGATTGAGTTAACATACATTGTGCTGATGTGTCAAGGTTTACAACATAAGATAAAGCAACAGCAGATTTACATGGAAAAAACATCTAGACTCTAAACTTCTTAGTACTCAACAGGCAAAACAGTAAAACACTGATCTCATTTTATAACAAAAGATTTATCTTGAAATTGCTTTGTCTTTTAAACTTTTTATTCAAGTTCTTCAAACACTACAGGGCATCTACAGCAAAGGGCTTATCCCAACCAAACCAAAACAGGTGATTGTGAACATGGCAGGTGTCTCTTATCCAAACCATCACGGGCCAGACCCAGGACAGTGTGGAGGAAAAAGAAGAAAAGAGAAGAAAAGGAACAGGCAAAGACGGATATAGACCTGCACAATCTTTTCGGTGGAGCGTAGCGTCAGCTATACACTTCACAGAGAGAGGAAGAAACGTGGACAAGATGGGAGGTATGATAGAGAGGACAAAAACGGCCAGAAACACAGTCTCCAAAATAAAGGCGGTAGACTGTTATCAGAACAAATGTATGTGGAGGTAGACACAGATTAGAGTTTGTCCAGACAATGCTGTAGGGTCTATTTATGATGCATTGAGTTCGTTTAAAAATCAAAAACAGCTATGTAACACGTGCACCCTGACTGTAAGCTGAATTAAATCACTTTCTCAACCAATTCAACTTGGTCTATGTTAGCTCAAACATGTTATCATCCAGAAAGGGTTCTAAAAGAGAACTGCCACATATTTTTAGCTGCCGTTCATGCCTGACAAAACAAAAAAGTAAAATGTTATTCTTTGAATAAGACCCTTGACACGGACGTAATGTCGCCAAGGTACATTGCCATATTGGACCAAGAAAAGAACATCCACTCTACTTGTTTCCAAACCAATACGTAATGGGTTGTTCTAGCTGAGGTTAGGCGCTAGCATCATGCGCTGCACTATGCTGCCAATGTAAACTTGAGGTTTTAAGGGGCAGGGACCCCATACTATAAAAAGTCAGAGGGGGTGTCCCCCATGCCACAGCTGATGGGTGCCTGATATTCGGGCTGAACCACAGAGAGCAGCGGGGTGTCGTGTGTCAGGGCTGCCTTGTAATCAACATACAGGCAGAGCGTAAGCCCGCAAATACCACCCTATACCAAAAATAGCGCATGGTTGGGCACTGCCGGGGAGACTGTTATTAAGAGAGATCTAGTCGAGGCTGTGTTTTTCAGCACAAGGAAAACATAACTTGTCCATAAATTTAAGGAAAAGCAGTGACTTAAAGTCTTGACATCAACGTTTGTCTAAATTCAACTCACTTTCAAATGATTCTACGTGGTAAAAAATGATGTGTTCAATAAGTCACATTTTTCCATTACTTTAACTCAACAAAATAATTTAACAAATTTGTACTTTAAGTCAGATTTTTAAGTCAGTTTAATATAATTTAGATTTGTAAAGACTTGCACAGTACGAGTCGTTCGTTCTTGCTGACAATGGGTTTGAAATGATCCAGTGCTTTTTCAAGTATCATAGATAAATGACTTTTCCTGAACTCCTCCGTGGTTAGTTTAGTTTTAAACGTCTCATTTATAAAATCGTTGGTCCTCGGGCTCAAGAAATCCGTCACAGCAAACAGCAACTCGAAGTAATGGCTTACATTGTGTGTGTGTGTAAACTTGTCAATGACAACCTGGATTGTGCGCTGCAGCGTGGAACATCAGTGCCGCAGTCGGCTATCCCACACAGCCTACACTGGTGGCGCTCTACTCTTCTTTCCACATGAAAAAACAACTACAAGAAATTCCAAATTTGCAGGTCGCACAAGTGCGAGTACTTGTATTATGCCCGCTCTGTCAAGAAACTGGACGCAAACAGCGACCATTAAGTCGCAGTCTGGAGCCCTGTAAAATTGCTATAAAAAAAAAGACAGAAGTACACTGCAAATGTACATGTTGGGTGTAAACTAACATGAAAAACATATAAACTTCATGGCTCGCTTTAAAAATCACTAGTAGCCCTTTGAGCAGGCCGTCTTCAGATTTTGGAAGCCAAAAATGAATTTAACTAGCACAAATAAAGATTTTTTAATTTTTATTTAGAAAACTGAATAGGAGTTGAAACATCAATCAAATAAATTTTCAACACAAATATCAACAATAAATTGTGTTTAAACCTATAAAATTACAATCATCGCTACAAATATGCATTTGGTTGTAACTGAAATGTGATTTCTTTGAACGTCTTTGAATGAATCGGAGTCTAAATCTTAGATATCGTCTTGCCCAAACATTTAAAGAGGAGAGGTAAACACACAGAGTGCCTATGAAATATATATATTTTCCTCCAAATCCAGTGTATTTGACAGATGCTTTGAAACTGTCCGTCTTCAAGCAAATGGTAAACGGCAAATGGTTTGAAGTAAACTGTAGCATCGGGCTAAACTTTGCTGCGGACCAATCAGGGTGCTTACAAACTTGTATGATCATACTGTATCTTTGACTTCAGACAACAAGTAAAAGAGAACACAGTGTGAATCAATTAAGGAATGTAATTTGACTATTTAAGGTAGCCCATACGGGCAGGGCAATGATATATCTTGGTAACCCTGAACTTTATATACATACATGTTATTAAAAAAAATCCAGAATATAATTATTTTTCACTGCAGTGCATATAAATTTGATATACAATGCATAAAAAATAAGGTATGGGATTAAGAGTAACATACGGAGTACAATGTGAAGACTTTAAATAGCAAGATTTAAACACATTCTCTGCAGTTTTAGCAGACTCTGTTAAGAAGATGCCACATTATCCAAAGAGGATTTGACTACAGTTGTAGGTAACTGTGTAATCTATCCCCATCAAGCCTATTGGACTAGACTGGTTCTGGTCAGTAGACAGAGAGCATGTCACTTCTGGGAAGGAGCTGGATACTTCTGTGTATTGTGGACAATACATCCCAAGCCAGCAAAGTAGAGCCCAAAGCATGAATTCCCACATACGTACAAATACACAAGGTGTGAGTTTGCACATCTCATCTAGACAGACAGCTCAGAAAATATCCAGTGTCACTGCCAAAGAGAAGACAGTGAAGAAACCAATCTGCATTTCAGCCAACTGAACCCTCTGATGTGTCAAAAGAGAAAAACAAATCTAGCAGAGGAAGAACATGTTCCTCACAAACAGAACGGGGCCAACCTGGGAGTGTGGGAAAGACAAAGAACGTTGCCAAATAAGAGCCGTTTGATGTGTTCAGTCCCAAACTATCCCCAAGGTTTCCCGCTTTCATTTTTAGCAGCACTGTTGCCCTAAAACGGCAACTATTTGCAAGAAAAAGGAATTGGAGTGGGGGCACTCTCACAATGGTTTCCTGGTAGAATAGCTGTTTCTGTCCTTAAGAAGGTCGCTACGTTTTTCTTGCAGAAAAAGCCTTCAACTCAAGCTACTTTCAACTGGCCGCCGATTTCCGTGGGACAAGCATCACAGGGTGGGCCTTTGCGGCCCCATAAGCGAAAGACAACAAGACCTTAGTCAGCTTTGATGTTTTCTATTCAAACACTCCACTCCACAAAATATGGCATGAGGGGCAGGCGTAAGGTTGTGCGTGTGCAAGTGTGCTCATACGTGCGTGTTTGCTTGAGAAAGATGCCCATCTTTTTGATGTAAACAGCAGTCCTTTGGTCCCCATTCTCTCCCCCTGACCTTGTACTGCCCTATCTCAGCTCTTTTGTCCCACCTACAGCTGGATCTTCCTATTTGATCTGCCGTCCTTGTATACTCTACAGGGTACTTTGGTGGCGGTGTGTGAAAAAGAAACCCCAGGCTGCAAGATAGGGTTTAAGCAAACTATGTGATTGGCTTGAGAAAGGGAGTGTGCATGTGCTTGAGAGAGAAAGGAAAGGGTGTCTTCTTTAAATGGATGACATAAATAGGTCAAACAAGGCTGATATGCGTTGGTGTTTTTAGTATGTAGCCCTGCAAATAAAGGCTTTTTACATACCAAAATATATTTGCAAGTCCCTGAATTTGAATTCTCTTAGCATTTTTGGGGAAGAATGCAGTTTTTCAGGCCAAACTAAATCTTGTTTTTCGGCAGGTCTATACATTTGAATAAAATGCTCAATTCATGTTGCTCAGCTGTGTTTTAATGTGAGATGGTGGGACTAAGTGATGTGAAAGTCAGTGCGCCATGGAGGAAAGGTGAGGACAATTCTTAGGGCCTGTGCACCTTTGCACACTGCTAACGGATGGGGCACCTCCCCCCGGAAGGCGATTGCAGACGGGGCCCAACCCACAATTTAAAGTCAGGAGGCACAAAACAGCTAGCTGTTTATACCCTGTTGACAGTCAAAACACATCCATCTTAAACATAGGAAAGGATATACAGATTACAAAATTAAAAGATTAAAAGTAATAGGATAGGATATACAGATTGCAAGAATAATTATTTTATGTACACTGACTTTCACGTAAAAAACTTGATTGAAATGCTTCTCATGATCTTAAAACAAGAAAATCTGAAGGTTTATGTTTTTAATTGTAAATTTGTGGAGTATCCCCCAAAACAGCTCACTAGAAGCCAAGGGCACACAAATTAATTGTACTACAGCCTATCACAAAAAATAACCCATCAAAGTAAAATTCAGAAAAGAAAAATAACATTGAAAGAGAAGCCAACAAATCAAAGAGTAAACACACTCCATTAATACTTGAAATTGTACGAGGGAAATGAGGAAAGAGACAGAAAGACTGGGGGGCGGCCTAGAGCCGGGATGTACCCAGCTGTTCTGTTCTTTTTAGGCAGACCTGTCCCATTCGAAAAATCTATTTTGTGGCCCTAAACCAAACAATTAGCTTCCGTGCGCCTTTGATTCTAAAAGGGGATTTTTACCGCTTTACATGGGCCAATTATCATAAGGTGCCTGCTGTCCTTGTGCGGTGAGGCTTTCAAATATCCTGCATTAAAAAGCTGGTTGTAACAACCAAGGAGGAAAGCGTTTCATTCATTCCCATTTAAGAAAAAATGACTGAGAATTAACACCAAAAATGACATAAGTGTAACTCCTTAGATATCTAGCTGGACTGTGAAAACCGGAACTGTGAAAAGCATAGACTCATAAGACCAAAAAGCTTAAACAAACAACATATGGCATGAAATAGTTAATGTACTAAAATTACAGACTTGCGTTAGGGGTTGGTACAGCAAAATGGATACTTGTTTATTTAAGGAATGATATGGCATATGTTGAATAGACAGGCACTTGGTTTGAAACAATAGTTCAATGAGAGGGAAAACTCTTAGGGTTGGGAAAGCTTGACTCATGCAAAGGTAAACTTCATATAAATACAACCAATTGAGAAAGCAAAAGTGAAAGAGTTTGCAGTCTGTGTCTGTCATCTTAAAGGGATGGTTCACCGAAAAATCTATATTCTGTCATGACTAATTCACCCTCTGATTTTTCCAAACCGGTTTAAATTTCTTTGTAAGTCTGAACACAAAGAATGATATTTGGGAAAATGTTAACAACTGACATTTCTGGGGCATCATTGACTGCCATAGTAGAAAAACATTTTTTGAGCTGTTGAACACAACATATATTTTGAGGATTTTAGACAAGCAAACAGTTAGGGCGCCTTTGACTACCATTTTAATTGTTCCTACTATGGTAGACAACGATCCCCCAGAACTGTCACTTGCTAACATTCTTCCAAATATCTTTCTCTGTGTTTAACCAAACAAAGGCATTTATACAGATTTGGAACAACTTGAGGGTGAGTAAATCATGACAGAATTTACATTTTTAAGTGAACTGCCCCTTTAACTTTGATTATTTTTATCTGTTGATACATGCAGTTAATTATAATATCATTTAAATAATTTCTTTAGATTTAATCTATCGCTATATTATAAACCAAAGTCTATTGTGTCTAGATGTGTTCACCTGCACATCGGAAGCCCTGAGCAGTGAGGCCCTTCTCTATAGCCAGACAGGTAAGGATGCTGAGAAAGCTTGTGGTGACGGACTGACGTTTTGCTCTTTGGGCCTCCCGGTGTCGCCGTTCCCTGGCTGGCTTACTCCTCATCAGCACTCCTGTGGGACCCGACTGATTATTCTCCCACTGGGGTCGCTGAGCTGTCACAGCTGTGCGCAAGGCCTCCACCCAATCCTTGGCTTTGAGCTCGCTCTCCGCCCGTAAGCGTAGCACATCATCAGGAAATACAGCCTGGAGGTGAAAGTTGGTTCCACTGTTTTCATCATCCCGTTGCACAGCCAGACAGGAAGCCAGCGGGTACCGCAGCACGGGCTCCGACACAGGACCCCTCCCTTCAGTTGGAAAGGCCTGCAGCTCTGTGTGGCTCAGCACGAATGTAAATGCCCTCCAGTTGTTGAGGTCGGTGAGTCGATGCAGAAGGCCAGCCTTGAGCACGTCGGCACAGTGCTGGTTGAACAGCGGAAGGGCCGTGGGACGAATCAACGGCCGAGGGATTGGCACCGACGCTGCGTCAGGGTCGTGGGTGGTAGGGGAGGTGGCACGAGACAATTCGCCTTTACGATGAGCTGGACGTGCGGCCAAGACTCGTTCCCAGAGGAGTCTGCGCCACTCCAGTGCCTCCCACTGGCAGGGTGCGCGTAACTGCACACGGGTGCTGTTGAAGAAGACCGCTTGGAGCACGCGTCCATCTTGGGGTTGGGGTGCGCTCACCCCATGGCAGTGAGATAGAGAGAGGGCGGCACATAACTGTTGGTTACCGCTGCTGTCCAAGCTGTAGAGACGTAGCTCGCAGGGTGTAAGCTCGACGTGACATGCACTCCAGCGTCCCCAAGGTCCCTCTCGCTGCTCCAACATTCCCTGCTTCACCAGGCTAGGGCTGCTCTCCTTATGAGCTACAGAAGAAAGTGAGAGAGAGCATCTTTAGCTTCCAAATCATACTACAGTTTAAGAAAATGTGAGTTTTTGCATCAAACTGATTTTGAGATTTTCATTTCTTAGCTTAAAAATAAAACGCTCTTATATGTTTATCTGAAAGATTTGCGTGGCTGATGCCATTGTGCATCTTCGTGATAGTGGTCTGTCCAGCCACCACACAGCAGGAAGACCCATTATTGTGTACTGGACTACTGTTAAAACAAAACGGAAAAATGTAACCGTTAATCTTTGACACTCCTTTTCAGTCCTTCCTTTCTCCGTCTGTTTCTTTCACACACTCCCTCCTTTATCTCTTTTCCTCTCTTAGTTCACAACAACCCCATCACTACACTTCCTTAGCTGGAAACAGCCCGTTTCCCTCTTAACCCTCTGGAACCTGCTGGGTGCCCGGGAATGCCAAGTCCAGCAGAGGCCAGGAGGAGGCTAAAGTAACAGTAAATGCCCATGGATTGTTTTCTTTAAGTCTTATCTATCACGTACCAGTAAAAACTGCACGTTCTTACATCTGTAACTTATAATGGGCAGTCCCCTCCCTTTTTTGTTGTTAACTGTAGGTCTGTGGGTTGGGTTCATTTGGGTCGTTTCAAGGGGAGCCCGCAAACACTCAGGCAGCTTTGGTCTTCTAAAGAGTTACTGTGGATAGTTGGGGCTCCTTGCGCACCGAGGGCTTCAAAGACACGTAGCTTGCAGCTATGGAAAGTCACTACTAATTTCACGGCAGAGCGGATGCTAGGCGTGCTGACATGACCCAATTAGTGAGCTGGTGCAAGGCCAGTGTGCTTCCAGAGCTTGTACGTTTGAAAACCTGCCATCTGCAAGTTGCAAAAAGACTTGTTTGATGAAGACACGGTAGATAAAAATGGTACTACGGAGTTCTGACTGAATATACACTCATGTATGGACGTGAGAGGTAAAGACTCAAACCTCTTCAAGCCTAGAGGGAAGGGCAAATGAGGATGCAGAAACAACACCAAACCAAATACTTCAAGCAGTGATTTTCCAGAAAGATGTACTATGATTGCGGCTGCCGTACATCTCCATCTTATTACTGATGATGAACTATTCAACAAATAATAACACAGTTCTGCTTGAGCCAATAAATATGTTGCAGAATGGGGGCACATGTCATTGTGACTGCTTGTCTCAGGGACTCATCTCAGTCTGGCACATGAAGACCTCACAGTGCACCGCTGCAATGAGACTAATAAAACATCAACATAGCCACATCTCTACTAAATATCACTCTGTAATACTGCGTCATCCATAGGGCTGTAATCAAAACACAGACAGCAGTACTCCCATAGAAGTCACATCATTACGGCTGTCATGATAAACACAGTTGAAATGTTAAGTATATAGTCTCTGCACATGTTACACTTTAAAGCAAAACTCTGTAGTTTTTCGACCTTAAAATAATGTCTCAAAAATTATTTCAATGGTAGAACAACTCTCAACTGGACGAATTCTACTGCCCCTACTACTTAAGCAACATCATAGAGGCTACAACCACCGACCAACCATAACAAAACAGAGGACGGACTTGCCCAATAGTAACGTGCACCTACATTATAAGAAGCCTAATATGGAGTAAGGGACTCTATTTACTAAAGTATGATTTTCTGTAAAGCTATTAAAAAAAAGTGACATGACTTTTGTCGAAATATTCTTAATGTTTCCAGTAGGCATTTCCTTTTGAAAAACTTTTTAAATTATCAGTTCACCATTGCTTACAATACAGGGGAAAAATTACAATGGTAGTCAAAAGTGCCCCAGCATTGCTTTCCTACATTCTTCAAAATATCTTCTTTTGTCTTCAACAGGACAATGAATTTTATAAGCATTATTCCTACTATGGTAGTCAATGTTGGCCAAGAACTGTTTATACAGATTTGGAACAACTATAGTGCGAGTAAATAATGATTATTTTGGGGTGAATTGTCCCTTTAAGGTAACAAAAGCATCCATCCATTGTCCGAACCCGCATCGTATGCAGGGTCACAGGAGGGCCGTTGCCTATCCTAGCATCTTGTGTCACAGGCAGCATACAGGTTACCCTGGAAAGGTGGCCAGTGCATTGCAAGGCACTCACAGATACATAACAACGCTTGCACAGCTATATTTATTGGAAAAACGTAACACATAAAGGCTATCCTGGCTCTACCAGGCTCATATCAGGATCTTTCTCACTGAGAGCAACTAAACAGTATAATACAAAAAGCTTATATTCTAAAATTAACTAGATTTAGACTTAAAACTTAAATCTATGGAAAAAACTGGTTTTGAAAATAAGCAAACAAGGCATACCATATTGAAATGGACTGTTTTAATGAACTACAGAGACAAGTCAAGCATAGCACAAACAGCGAGAGTAATGTGGTGAATGGTGTATGGATTTCTCAGGTCTTAATCAGTACATCTATCAGCATTAGAAACTGGCTGGATTGCCAATATCTTAACGTCACCTAACATTCAGCTCTTTTCAATCTTACTCAATAAAGAAACAGTGCATTCTAGCATGAAACGAGTGCCTCTTTCCACAATCCCTTTGGCACATTGTGCAGTAATTAACAACTTGCTCTATTAGTATTTAACACAAGCAAGAAAAGCCAGGAGGATTGCTATCACCGGCTGACATGCAGTATCTTGGATTGATTTAGTACTAGATGCTGAGGTAAATCAAAGTCTGTTAAAATGAGTAAATACAGAATTAAACTAGACTGCAGTGGATATAAATAAGTTCAAAATGTAGTCACAATTTGTATTGGTGAGGATAAGCACATTTATAAATTATAATCATTGTAAAGAATTCCTAAGTGCTAATGAAATGTGCCCTCCCCCTTCCTACAGACTGAACATTTCTTGAAAAGCACATATCATCCAACAGATATGTTCTTTCTGACAGTTGCTGTATGGCTTGGCATCATGCAATATATTTGATTTGTGGCTAGAAAAACATTATAATCTTGTCACACAATGTCACTGTCATGTATAGACAGTCAGGTTTTGAAGCAACAATATATTTATATGTTTAACATACCATTTCAAATTAAATGTTCAATGAAATCTACTCTGTTTTGTTGCTTAAAGACAAAGGTTTGAATCTTACCATCCCTGTAGTCGTTCAGCGCCATGTTCTTGAGTGTATTTTTGTCAATAGCTAGCATGCCGTTATCTGTGTAACTACGGTTGTTGACGTCTGAACGTGAGCGGTTGTGGCCACGTTTGAAGCCTCCACTGGATGTTGTGGTGGTAGAGTTTGTCTCTTTGGCATGAGCTGCCAAATCATTGGTGGATCGTGCCCGGTTCCTTTTTCCGTGTCTTAGGCCCAGCACGTGAAAGGACGCCTGCTCTGCCCAGGCCATGTTGCCAGGTGATATCTCAGAATGCTTTCCTGTCAGTAGTCCCCACACACCGCTGGAGTTCAGCTTATCCAAGGTAGAACCTTCTTTAAGCTTCTGTGTATGTACCTGGCCATCTCCTTGGTTGTCATCGAGGCAATGCAAGTAATCCTCAGTGGCCTCGAGGGCGGGGCTAATGTCCTCAACCTCCAGACCCTCCATCACCTCCACAGTTTTGCTGAAACGGAGAGTGCGTTGAGGTGGAAAAGGCGGAGGGATTCCTTACGTCCGGAGGCGTAGGAAGAACGGGATCGACGAGCCTCAAGGCACCACAGACGGAACATCTGCTTTATGATAGATAAACAGATGGTCCAAGAAGGCCTGAACTCCGTCCAGGAATGTCAGTTGATGAGCCAACACTGTTAATCAAGCACATAATGAGAACCGATTACTATGCCAGCAATCAGTATCAGCACTGGGCAAGGGGAATCCGGCAAAACCCAAGTGCAAATATAGAGCAGTCTAGAACAGGTGTTGCTTCTTATTCAGAGCAGCAACTCAATTCAGTCACTGCAGTCGATAAGGCAGTTATCCAGTGACTGATAAATGCAATGTGGAACCAGAACGTCCTTCCCAAGGGCTCAACATCCTGAATTCAGACAAAAGAGAAAGAAAAGCACAAGACTGTCAGAAGGTACAGTAGTGACATAATTTACAGCTGATAAGCTATGAGAATATCAATACTGTCCTTCTACAACATCAAACTCAAGTGCGCTTCCTTGCTTTCACATTCAAAGTCAAATGGAAGCGACATATTCAAAACACTTTACATAGTGCAAGACCTGCAATGCTGGCCTGAAATTCAGATAAAACAGAATCTGATTATGATATATAGATACAACTTACTAGGTAACTGAACTCCACTTACCTTTAAACAGTCTTTACACTCACAACACCCTTACAACAACGCTGTCATTTCACGTTCCTACCTGACGTCTTAACTGACTACTGTAAATTTTTGACCATAGGGCACACAGACACCCCAACATCATCAGTGAAAGTTTCTAGCTTGGGGTGGGGTTCCCTGCCTCTATACGGGAGCATGTCTTTCCGTTTCGTTCAACAAGATTACGCAGCCTCTCCTCATCTTACACTGGCATACCTCCTCTGGCACTTACATCGATTTCCTGTTTTCCTTTGTGCTCTTGCTCAGGGTCTTTCACTGTCTTTAAAGCATAAATTATTGAAAGACCATTACATCATCTCAGAGCAGAGACTCATTAGACTTCATTAAAAGAAGTGGAATGAGAGACAGATACCGAGAACAACAAAGGGACAGATTGTGAATTTGAGAATGGATGTCTGAACAAAAAACTGAAAGGCATTACAATAAAAGAATTGGGGGGAGAATTTTTATATGCTTAGATAAACTCTGTCATGTTGGTATAGTAAAAACCTAAGACAGTGATGTTTTTAGAAGACAAATTATTCTGACAGAGATGTAAAGGCCCTCCTCTGCTAGTCTATTTTTAGCCATCAACAACAAGCATCAGTTCTCAGCACTGACAAAGCAGATTTATGGTCTGGACCCGTGAAAGTGGTAGTGAGCAGATGCATTGCCCCTAGATACCATTTTATAAAATGTGCAATTTAGTGTAGTACTTGCTATGTTCTGATGCTATAATATACTGTATGCTATAGTCGTGCTAAGGTAACAATAAATTACGTTTAATCTATTTCAAACATACTGTAAAGAACAGAGCATCACTATTTTATCATCATGCTCCAGGTACATAAAGTGACATCATCAAAGAGGTGATCATATATCACCATGTGGAAAACTAAACATCATTGATCCTTTTTATTTAGCGCAGAAAAAGTAGACACCGAAAGAAAAAAAGAAAAGAAAAACACAGCCACAAATCCATTCATATACCACCAATAATTTTCAAAACTTTAGGCAGAGTGGAAGTACATCCATGTGCAGCTAAACAACATATGCTAACATACCAAATAAACTGCAGGCAATAAAAACTAAAAGAGCGAGACTACTGCAAACTAAAATATCTAGGTTTTTTTTGTATCTTAGTGATTAAACGTTTAATACTCACTGTGTTATCAAATTCATCCGATGACTTCATATCATGATGCTAGTTAGCACACCGCTACATCCTCTCCCAATGACATTTGTGTCACCCAGTTGTGTTTTATTTACAACCAAAATACTGGTATAGCACACATTTGCTTAACAACGAGGAGTAGATGTGCATTATATTAGAATATAAGAGCACGATTAGAGAGATTGCTCTATTATTTGAGTGTAAAAATGACTCACCCGATTCTGTTTACCATCTGTCAATTTCAGATCCGTCACCGTGTGAAACCATTTCCGGATATAAATGGTTCCGGCTTCCGTAACGCATTTGGCAAAGTAGCACGATGTTCGAAGTACCTCAACCTATCATTTTATTACAATGTATGTATTTTTATAATTGCTTTAGTTTTCAGTTTCTTTATGCAGCTGTATCTACAGGGCACTAAATCAGGGTTGTTGTTGTTGTGAGGGACATGCGCTAAAGTTCGGATGATTCATTTCCTTTTCTAGCGTTTATTGTGTGTAATCTTTGGTGCTATAGTCTTTAACAAAAGCAATATCCCCGGTGTCAATGCCTAGAAACACATACAAAAATCACGTATCTTATTCTTCTATGCAATTCCCAACTGTTCCGGCTTAATTTGTTGTGTGATTTTCTATCATAACATTTCTAAATTTCTTTCTGTGATTTGACGAATACTGTACTGAAAAAATTGACTCTGTTCCTCATCTACAACATTATAGGCTTTTTAACATAATGTCTTCAAGTCTCCATTAGTAAACATATAGCATTGATACATACTAAATAAAATATGATAGGAGTAGGTCAGTGTGTGTAAAATCTGCATTATAACCCCCCCCCCCCCCCCCTCTCTCTCTCTCTCTCTCTCTCTCTCTCTCTCTCTCTCTCCTGCTCTCAAACACAAATAAACAAACTGTATTTTGGTAAAGACATTGACTTCAATTGTTTCTTTGATTGTTAGAAAATAATGTATTTCCCTACCCCTAATCCTAACACACATACATTGTAACCTTACATTTAAATCAGTATGAGTTGACTTGGCCAGTTGACAAGTGTTTGTTTGTCTTTTTAACCAATTACGACCACCTATAAAGTCATCATTATTACACACTGTAGCCTATTTGTGAGGATATTTGCCCTTGTCCAGCCAAACTTGTCCACACATACAAAAAGCAACATCCCCCGACAGTACATATACAGTAATTAGCAACCCGCTTAGAACTGGACTGAAATGGCATACAAATTCTCCCAAAAGAAGTCTAAATGCATAAAAGAACCATGCATACTTAATGTGTAAATTGTGGCCGACATTAAGACTTCGTTCCATAATGAAGCTAAGAGGTTCGGCGTTGTAGCTGGCCCTGTATCTATTGTTCACTACAGAAAAAGAAACATTAAAGTCTTTTTCAGGCCACAGACAGAAACACAGTAATTATCGTGGGTTCTCGGCTAAACCTGCGACCTCCCCTCCAGTTCTCCTCCGCTCCTCCGCTCCCCCTCTCTACCCTTTCTGAGAGCTCATTGTCTTGGCTTGTCCAAAGAAAGGGTACGATAATGAAGGAGGAGGGGACGTGGGCTAATGGGCTTAAATAAGTTCCCCTCTTCGATATTGTTGTGGGATAATAGCAGTGCGAGCCCCAGCTGTAAACTTGTGGGCACCATATTGTGCATGACCTACATAGACCCTCAACTGAACCCATGCTGAATGCTTATCTGCTCCAGAAACTCAGCGTTTCTCTCCCCCTCATTTTTGTCTGAGTCAATTAAGAGAGTCAGCAATTGGACAGGACGCTGTGACATGTAGAGGGAGGAGAAATTGTGAGGGCTTCCTTAAAAATCACTGTTAAAATGGGAAAGTGCTAACTTGGACAAAATGATGGCACCTATAAAATGTTTATATTTAGCCTAAAACGTTTGCAATCTTTTAGAATGTATTTTTGAAGTCAAGCTATTTATTTACAGGAGTAGGTTTTCAAACAAAATAGTCAGTAGATTGTCATTACTAGGAGTGCGATCAAATATTCCAACAATTATTGTTGACCCTCAAATGTGTGAATTACTTTGCCCTCAAATTTTTAAACAGATTCTCTAAAAATACCAAAACAATAAATGTAGTATAGTGTTTGTTTCAAGAATAAATCAACTGATTTTCAGTCTGTTACATATCTGCTTTGAATCGGCTCTTTATGACAAATAAAAGATGCATAATGTCATAAACAACTTTAATTGTATAGAAATGAACTCCATCGTTCCTATCATGCCAGCACAAACTCCACTGCATAGAATTGATCATCTCTATAAAAAACATAACTGTTTTTTTATTTCTTTGAAATGTATCCTCATGTCAGTCTCTCATCTCTCTCTTGCTCATATCTTGACCTACTCATCTCTCCTTTTTCGTGTTTGTGTTTTCTCCCTCTATTTGGGTTTTGTGCTCCTGCGCTGATGACTAAATTATGATTGGCCATAAGGATAGCAGGGCTTTCATCTGTCCAGCGTTGTTCCACGCTTTCCTCTCCAGCACAAAGGGGCCCTCTACCTCTGCTTGGCCTGCTTTTGAAGAGTAGAGTGGCTGTGCGTCCCCATGGAAACCACTGCATTTGCTACATAGATAAGGCATGTCTCAAAAAGACAGACAGAAACAATATCAAGTCTTTGTTTGTGTATTTATGTTCGATGTTAGTGTATATCTGAAGTTTCAATAGATTCATGCATGCTGGTTTGATTATGATGAAAATATTTACTATTGAACTTATGGATAGGTAGTCTGTTTATAAGTGGATGGGTACTTATATTTATTAGTTATGCAAATATCCATCAGCATACACTTTCTGTACTTTTTTAATTCATTAGACAACTTTGCTTTCACAAGTCAAGTGGATAGGTGCTATACTTTCATTTAGAATAATCTGAGCAGGTTTGCATCTCGGTAGCCCTCGTGGTGGTCCACTGAACTCTTGGCTTGTGCACGATTGACGTCATAACATCAGAATCACCATTGTGCCTCCATTTCATATTCATAACGTTTTACTTCTTGTGAAATAATGGTAATCTTTATACTAACAAAGCCGTGAATATGTCTGTATTCACACATGGAGAATCCAATTATCACGGTACAATGGTGGCCGTCTGAGAGATGATCTCCCTCTCCTTTTCTCTCTACATCTCATGCCAAATGTCCTTCCTTCCACATTTCACTTTTACCGGAGAAACCATTGTGACAGATATCTAATAATGTCAAGGGCACTTGCCATAGAATTTGGAGGTGTAGCAATATGGCTATGTTCAGAGTACAGTGGACTGTTTTCTTTCTTTTCAGAGTGTGATGGACAGCAAGTGGAAAACACATCATGTGCAGTAGGCAAGTGAAATATATTAAACTCATTTTGTGAGTTGTTTACTTTGCTCTAAAAACAGCAAAAAGGACAAAAATCCTAAATAAAAAAAGCAACAATTCACAATTACCTATTAGTTACAAAAAAGGAAAATCTCTGTCTGCCATCCTCTCTGTAGATGCACACCAGGCTGATCTCAATGTCATGGTGCTGCCATCTGGTGAAGAAAGTGTGCTAGGTGAAATTCTGAGCATAATTTCTAACTTATTTCAGTGATGACATTCTTCTAAATGGATAGTACAACATTACATTTGTATTTATTAAGTAAATACATTCAGTGATTTAACTATATAAGAGATTTGGGCTTGGTGCACTGTAGGAACAGTCTTAAATTCGTTTTTAATTCTATCCTCCAAACTAAATGTGTATTAGTAATATATAATTGGTAAAGCTTATATGTAATAAAAACAGTGTGAATATTAACTTTATAAAATGTATTTCCCTCAAATTGTTTAACTGTGTTTAACAAATATGTATTTTTTTTATACAATTCACTCATTTATATACCTTGTCTATATACAGAGTTTTATACAGAGGGGCAACATGACCTATTAAATGTTAGCTTGTGTTAAACTGATGTTTACAAATCAGTTTGACTGTCATTGCTTTGTGGATTTCACAAAGCAATTGTAAAGCGGAGCCCCCTATCATGCAACACTTTAATATTAACACCTTCTTTACTTGCCAAAAAAACATTAATAAACACAGATCAGAATATTGCCATGTTAATCTCTTAAAAACAAATTTATTATTAAGGTCATAATAACACAAACCTGATCACATGAGCACACAGACCACACTGAAAAGAGGCATAGAATATTATCTATGCTGCATACACGCAAATTCATTTGCAAACCGGTGACAGACAGTGGCATTGAGTATTTGACCATAATAGTGAAAAGGAATGTCTACTGATTGTAACTACAGGCATTACAGTTAAATCAGGTATTCACTGCCATGTTGGTATTTACACTGTTAATACCTAATCTCACTCCTCCTAATACAGGCATCTTTCTGAAGACAAGACAATTACACACTGAGACTGATAAGGCAACAGGTATTCAAAGTGGACCATAACCACAAACACATTACGCACGGCAGAGGGTATAATGCAAAATAAAAGTTGCAATGTTAAAATGATACACGTCCTTCATGAATGCAAATGCATATCAGCAGTTTGTTTCTAAAAGTGTAATGAAAGGTAGCTCCGTCCATTTTAAAAGGCCCTTTCATGTTTCCCAGCTGAAAGTGCACTGCTCCCCTACTGGTTGTAGTGGTACGGTCCATAACTTCTGTCTTTGGTCACAGTTAGACAGTAGATGGGACTAACAGAGTTGGTGGCTTGCCGTGGGTGGACGGTTGCGAGTCAGTGTGTGCGCCTGTCGCGTCAAGAACACCCGGCAGCTTTACAGTTTGGGTTGGCTCGACAACTTGATCTTCAGATTCTCAGCAAGTTTGTCCAGAAACTCAAAAGTGTTGAGGTAATCCGAGCGTGCGACGCTGTGGAGAAAAAAGGTGTTTTTACACACTGAGGGATGAAAACATAACAATGAAACAAACAGGCTACTGAAAATAAAATAAAAAAATCACGTTTTGGAGACATTGACCCAATGTTAAGCAGATCATGGACATACCCGGACATGCCCTTAATGCAGATGGCCAGATCCTTAGTCATAAAACCGGCTTCGATGGTTTCGACACAAACGGCCTCCAATGCCTCTGCAAATACTCGCAGCTCGGCATTCTTATCCAGCTCCGCCCGGTGCAGCAGTCCTCTTGTCCATGCAAAGATGGATGCTGATAGAAAAGAACGATGTGTATGAAGCCAACATAACATTTCATGACATTAATCATCATAAGCGAATACGATGTTCTTGCTGTGCATGTGTAACAACAAAACAGCAGGTTTGTTTTTCTCACCGATGGGGTTGGTGGAGGTCTCCTTGCCCTGCTGGTGCATACGATAGTGCCGTGTGACAGTCCCGTGGGCTGCCTCAGCTTCTACCGTACGCCCGTCCGGACACAAAAGCACGCTGGTCATCATTCCTAATGACCCATAACCTATAGACAGAGACCGGAAGGGTTCGATTTCAGAATTCGTTAACTTCCACAAAAAACACTACACAAATCATTTTTCATAAATTATTGCACATTTGTTTTACTCACCCTGAGCAACAGAGTCTGACTGCACATCTCCATCATAGTTCTTGCAAGCCCAGATAAAGCCTCCCTCAGACTTCATGGCTTGAGCCACCATGTCATCAATTAACCGATGTTCATACCAGATGCCTTTGGCCTCATACTGAGCTTTGTAGTCTCTGCCACAAACAAACACACACACAGTTTTAAACCCACTTACATTCCCCATTTAAACAGTTTTTTCCTCATAGCCATATTTAGACTGCGCTGTCAGCATGTAAATGCAATGTATTTGTTCTTGACTAAAAACTCTATAATGTTATGAGATCTTTAGAAATTGCCTTGTAGAAGTTATTACTAGGCAGTCATTGGTTTAAGACATGACTCACTTTTCATAGATCTCCTGAAAGATGTCTTTGAAGCGCCCGTCGTATTTCTTTAGAATTGTGTTTTTCGTGCTGAGATACATGGGCCAGCCTTTGGTCAGCCCCATCTGGAGAGAGCTGTGAGCGAAGTCGCGGATGGAATTATCGGTGTTGTACATCCCCAGGGCAACTCCACCAGTACCTAAAGCCAAATAAAATACAGTGCCATGTCTGTTGTTTCAATCGATTATATAAAAAAGCTAATTATATTCTGATTCGTTTAATGTAAAAGTCCAAAAGGTCCAATCAAAAAATATAATAATGAAAGTGAATGGTGCCATTTTGTGTTTCACATATGATTCTAAGAAAAATGATGGTGAGTATTTGAGCAATTTAATTTTTAACTATCCATTTCAAAGCCAAAAGATTATCTACTAACATGTTTAAATGTTAATCTTGTGTCAAAAATCAAATCAAAAGTTGAGAAATATTAAAAATAAAAAAATAGCATCCCAACATAGACCCATAAAGCTTTAAAGCAAACACTGATTAAAGGAAATAAACTAACTTTGGACAATGTCCATCGACCCGAGTAGCCTCATACTGGGCTCATACTGGCATTGCAAATGCATTCAATGCCCAGACAGGTGAAAGTCTGCTGCTATGACATCATCAGAGGATGACTTTAGAACACTTTCGATTTATGAAAGTTTGCTCATGGGGACTGTGCCACAAATTTGTGCAAAACATTACAAAGGTTATTTCACAGTTTTGCTATGCAGGCGACCTTCAAAGTTGTGGACGACAAAGTTGACTGGCTCTCCTCCGTTCTTGGGTGTGTATTTCATCTCTACTTTTCCAGGACCGGGCACAACAAAATCTGTGGCCTTGTACTGTAGCAGGGAGATGGAGACAAGTTATCAGAAGAGAATTATGATACCGTGTCATTACTGAAAAAGCAATAAGCCTAACACATTAAATTTCGCTGCAGTTACTGTAAGTAGAAATGATTAAAAAACAGCAGTATTATGATAAAATAGAAACATACAAAATACATACAGCAAGAATATATTTTAATGTGAGAAATCATACTTGGTCTCCATGCGCGTGCCTGCCGATGATAATAGGCTTGATCCAGCCTGGAACCAAGCGGGGAATGTTTTTGCAGATAATAGCTTCTCTGAACACTGTTCCACCAAGGATGTTCCGGATTGTCCCGTTGGGAGAGCGCCACATCTCCTTAAGCTTGAACTCCTCCACGCGCATCTCGTCAGGAGTTATGGTGGCACACTTGATGCCGACGTTGTACTGTCTAACAGCCTCTGCAGCCTCTACTGTCACCTTGTCATCAGTGGCATCACGGTTCTCCATTCCCAGATCATAGCTGCCACACACAGAGGAATACAGAAACTTACTTTAAGGGTTTTGTGATCTAGTTCAAAATGTGCTTGACATATTTATAAAGATTTCTGTGTGTACACGGGCCTATTGTTAGAGACAGCTTCTGCAAACAGAAAGTTCATCTCATCATCTTAAATGTCGTATTGATAACTGCACACTAGCATAACACTGTAACAAATCTATGCATCTCTTAGCACTCGGTCAGACTCATGAGCATCTCATCGCGGCATACTCAGAATGGGGTCAATGGGAAACCAGTGCCATGGTAATGTATGCCTCATTCCTTTCTGTATTAAAACAGACAGACCATGGTTGAAATCTTCAAAACAACTGAATAAAGCTAATCCCACAAGAACAGAGAGAAAAACTGTTTAATACAATAATGCAATAGGTGCTGATACAAAGTTACTCGTTTCACCAAAAGCTAGACCACTACCTGTTGAGAGAAGAGGGTTAGTGTACATTCTTTTTTATTTCATTTGTCTGTCAAGTATTCACAGAAGAGATGGGTTTTAAGTAGTTTTTTGAAGGTTGTGAGAGATGTGGTTGACCCGACCGAGTTAGGAAGAATGTTCCACCAGGAAGGAGTTGTGAAGGAGAATGAGCGGGAAAGCAATTTACTGCCCTTATGAGAAAGCAATACGCAGGGTTCTTGATGGGGTGTAGGAGGGTGTGAAAGTAGGCCGGTCCTGTAGGCAAGCATTAGCGGCCTTTACCAGTAGCCAGTGGAGAGAGATGAAAAGCGGTGTCACATGAGCACTTTTGACGTTAATATTGAGCTACCATAGTGTAGTCGATTTAAAGCCTCGTGTTAACTTCCATTCATTGTATTCAGGCTTCAAAAGAAACACATATTGTGTTCATGTGTAAAGATTAACTTGATAAACAAAACGTGTAAACATCATCAACCTTTGATATTCACAGACTTTATCTTTTTGCGAACTTCCAAAAGTTTATAGGAAAAAAAACATAGGCTTGCGGTTGAGGATTCCAGTATGGCATTATCTCTGCAGTACTCTACTTTCTGGCTATTGTGTTAACAATACGGTGACCTTTGACCCATTTCTCCTTCTACTCCCTAAAATATAATAGGCTTTGGAAAAATGAATCCAGTGCGAACCCAGTACCAGTATACACTGCTTTAATTTAGGTATGAGTGTTCTTGCTGGCAGGCGATGCTGTAAATGTGAACAGTTCAATGAACTGCTCTAGACACTTTTGATCTGTTCAAGGGATTCTGTCATCATTTCCTCCCCACAAGTTGTTCCAAACCTATATAAATGTCTTTGTTCTGATGAACACAAAGAAAGACATTTAAAAATATTTTAGCAACTGACATTTCTGTGATATTACTGACTACCATAGTAGGAAAAATATTTCTGTTGAACACAAAATAAGAAATTTCGAAGAATCTAGGAAAGCAGTGCTTTGGCACCTTTGACTAACACGAAAATTGAAATGGCAGTCGATGTTCTCCCAGAAATGTCAGTTGCTAAAATTTTTCCAAAATATATATCTTTGTGTTCAACAGAAAAAAGAAATGTATACAGGTTTGGAACGACTTGGGGGGTGGAAGTAATTTATGACACAATTTCTATTTTTGGGTGGAGAATCTCTTTCATAGGACTACAACTTTTGATTGGCAGTTCTTAAAATTGACATTAGAAACCTACCAAAGACAAAGTCTTTCAAAAAGTAACAAATTTATTTTTCCAGAAACATGAGACAAAGAACAGTACTAAAGAAATCTAACAGATATAATAGTGCACCTATGCACCTTGGATCTTGACCCCTAACTAAAGCGCAGAAACCTTGAACATGAGAATAGTTTACGTATTCTTTACTCTCTAGCTTTGACCAGTAAAATAACTCCATTGGACATTGCTTGGATAAAATGTATACCATTGATTCCATTACGAATGACTGCAGCATGGCTAGTCAAGGCCAGTGTTGCAACTCCACTAGCAATCCCCGGAAAGGCAGAATGAATTCATGGAATGTAAAGAGGATTGGCTGAATGTTACGCTACTCTCAAAAGCTTAAATTGAACATGCACTGTAAATGTTACGTTTCATCTCTAAAAGTTTGGAGAGCCTGCGACAAATAGTAAGCATATTGTAAATAAAAGCATGACAGGTAAAAAGACACAAATCATTTAATGACTCTACATGCAGAGCGTCAGAGGTCTCAAAAACAAATTCAAAGTTCTGAGGGAAGTGACATAAAGCACAGACGTTAGAGAATCCCATTTGATGACACCTTGTTCACTAACATACTTCTTCCCGAGTAACCTAGAAAAATGTTCTTAATACCCACAAGGTCTCAAGACAGAAAGCATTCAGACAGCAGTCTGATTCAAACAATATGCTTTTGTTCCTAAAATGTACACATTCATAAATACTGTATCCACATACTGCACCTACATTAATAATGTTGTGCTAATAGCAGTAGGTGAAGGATCACAGTACTGTACAGTATTTTAACTGTGAGCAGAAGAAGTTTAACCAGAGGACATTATTTATGATTTATCAGCTATGTCGGCCTAAATGTTATTATCCGCCGATAACATTAAAAATGTAATTTATCATGCTTCCCTAAAATTTGTTATTACTTAGTCATTGTAATTGGCTTAACGACAGCATTAAGGTAGAAAGGGTTACCATGGTAAAACAATGTAAGGGACTACCAACTGGCACTAGAGTGTCACAAGGGAAATCAAATAAAATGAGACAAACGTTCACCTGCTCTGAGTGTCTCTAATCTCACCTGTGCAGGTCGAGCTCCAGGTAAGGGAAGATGAGTTTCTCCTTGATTAGTTCCCATATAACTCTGGTCATTTCATCTCCTTGCATCTCGACCACAGAGCCAGCTTTGATCTTCTCAGACATCTTGGAGCCTGCAAGATTGATGATGGTTAGATGTATATTAACAGCAGTGGTAGTAGCCCCTGCTGAATGAATAGACTCCATTGAAAAAAGATAGTTGCACAACCAGTGAGTCAGCATTTTACCCAGTAAACTTGTTATAACGCACGGCATTTCAACGTGCGTCGTCCCTTTTGGGGCCAGGAATGAAAGAAACGATATGTGCATGACCTATAACATATAGTGCCGAAATTTGCTATGCATCATCGAGGGTTCAGTTTATGTCTTGTTTAACGATTTACTTTAAAGAAAATAGGTTGTCAGCGCCTGTCAACCATTGTGTAACATGTACAGGCCTTTCACTCACAAGCTATTTCACGTCAATGTTACGCGGCGCTTATAGATTTGTCGTACGTCTCGTTGTAGTTCCACAAACCTCGACGTTACGTAACAAAACATTTAGGACAAAGTTCAAATGTTTCGCGTGTAATTACACCTATCATTCATAACGCGATAAGAAGTTTTACTAACGATGCTTTACAATGGGATGTGGATTATTTTACATATTTGAACGTATTATCAATTCACGTAAAGAAATGAAACAACTTACAAATCTTACGCTTCATAAGTATAACTATTGCGTTTTGATCGCCTTTATTTTCGGTTTTTACAATATAATTACTTTACACTATGTGTCTTTTCTATGTATAGTATGCATAACCGGTAACGTCAGCGCTTCGCTGAAGATAAACGACAGCAAATGAATCGGCGGCTATTTTGAACAATTTTAGACTTAAAATTCAATGCACATCGCCTACCTTTTCTCTTGAGTTTATATCGGAGTAAATTGAAAGGTCTTATCGACGGTCGATGTGTCAGACTTGAGAAGGCTTTTGAGCTGGACTTGACAGGCGTCGTTTCCTATCAGCTGAGAGGACGGCCCGATCAGACGATCTCCCACCAATCCAAGAAAACACGGAAGTAAACTCGAACCACTAGCCCCGCCTTCATTATCCACCCCATCAGGCGATCCACCCGTCAGGCACTTGTTTTTCTCAAGAGGACGCTTGGGCCAGTGTTGCCAACTATTTTTCAGGGGAAGTTGCTAAAGGCAGATCGCTTTGTTGCTAAAAGTTGCTAAATGACGTTGTGACGTCATTGCGCTATGACGTCATTGCGTAATCGCAACACAAAACTACGCCATTATAAGTAATACGTAGATATTATTGTTTATATTATATATACATACATACATACATACATACACACACACATAGCATTTGTAAAAGTAATACAAACAACACTTATTCATGATAAGATTTTTTTCATTTTAAATACAACATTGACATTGAACAGTTAAACACTTTTGAACAATTACAGTTTGTGTAGGCTATTTTCTAATTTACCATTGAAACTACACGTTAACTGAACAATTAAAGCACTGTGGTAGTTGATATACCCTAAAACAACTTTTTTAATTGAATGATCTGTAAGACTTGGGCTTTATTAATGCTGTTCATTTATTCAAGTAATTTTTTTGACATTTGGGTATAAAGTGTTTTAATTCTACAATATATGCTGTAAAAAGGTAAAAACGTCTGAGTGCTGCCCTTTTCTGGTTGAACGGTGGCTACTGCAGTTGAATTTTCCTATTGGAAGTTGTGATGCCCTTACCAGCTCACCACGCCCTTGCCATTTCATGTGTTTTTTGGATTAGAGTCACTTTCCAAAAGTTGCTAAAAGTTGCCAAATAAATAAAAACAAATGCTAAATTTGTTGCTAGGTGCTTTATGAAAAAAAAGTTGCTAGGGTAGTCTGAAAAATTGCTAAATCTAGCAACAAAATTGCTAAATTGGCAACACTGCGCTTGGCGGCCCAGAAAAAGAAATCCTCCTTTGAGGGATCTGAGGATGTTTGACCTTACTCCGGAAATGTTAGAAGTATGTGTTTATGCGAAAACGGCCTATGGTCCAGACCGAACAAGCGCAGAGAAAAGTAAAAGTTAACACGCGCGGTGTTCCCTGAAGCACGTCTCCATTTACAGTAGGTGCCGTCAAAATGTACGTGCACGAAAACACGCAGTTTTAAGTATGCAACAGTATATCGTGTCACACTCCCACTTGCGCCTTGATATCATATTACAAAATAAGCGCGTACCACACGCCCCATACAAAACGAATGAATTGCAACGTCAAACGCCATCAAATTCAAGCCATCAACAACACTTGAAATAAACAGTTCATGCAGGTAAGAAATGTACAAAATGTAAAGAGCCACCCAACCTCCAAAACGCAATCTGTTTCCAGTGTAAGCCATAACCACCTGATGTTGATGTGCTATTTTTACAGAACGCACGGAAAAGCTTGGGGTCGTAGTATTTTAAAGGCTGTTTTCGGTCCTGCGTGTTTCAAAAGGGACCGGTAGATGTCGCAATTTATTTACTTACCAGGCACGGGGTCAGCGTTGTGACCAATGTCCTCGATTCCCTGTGTAGGGTGTATTGCACTGGCATACCCGAAATCTGCATTTTACTTCGTAAACGATTAATAGCAATGTATGAAATGCATACATGAACGTACCGTTGCTTATTTCATCACAATGGCATTATTTATTCAATGCACTGTGAGGTGGAACGCAATTAGAGGCCAAAAGTAAATGTAACAGTAAAACTGGATGAGGTTAAGCGAGGTTCACAGCACTTCTTGTCTACTAACGACTTTTCCTTTTGTAATAAAAACATGTTAGTCATCTGGAACATGATTTCACTTACTAAAGTGACACCAAAGCTTCAGATTTAGACGATTTGGAGCCACTCACACCATACGTATAACAGCACCATCAATAAATAAAAGAATGCACAAATTTAGGTGTTAAGATGTAGCAGGATAGATCTTTTATACATAGATTTCAGGCGCTTTCACGTTATTTCTGCCTAACAGTGTTGCATTTATCCCTTACACATTTTTTATTGTGCATATAGAAAGCATACATCCCGCCTTCCTTTTGTACACAATTTTGCTTTATACATTTAGCAGTTTGGTAAGAATTAAATAATTTCTTTAGCGACCACTTACACTTTAACATGCAGTCTAACATGTAAATCTAAAATGTAATAAAATCAAACCGACCACTGCTCGAGTTATCTCGCTAGTCTGCGCTTACCACGTGATATGACATCTGCTGGTTATAGCAACTTGAGAAAGCCAGTAACATAAATGTGGAGAGAAAGAACGGATCCTGGTGGCACAGAGGAGTCCACACGGCATCAGTGCGCAGTCGCCTCACCTTAGAGCTCCAGTCTCCAGCGCTGCCATTACGCACAGGTTCATCACATCTCCAAACACCTGTTTTAGAGAGACAGATTTTTGGGATTTTCGCTCGCCTTGTGACATGGTATAAGGCAGATATGTGTTTTTTCCGTTGAGGGATATGGTCACTGTTGAGCTGCCAAAGTGGAGCCGCACGTATCACGGATCGGGGCGCTCCTGCAGGGTCTAGGATGCGCGCCCGGAACATCTCGATTCTTACCGGGGTTCGGGGCTGACCAAGAGTCTGCCTCATCAGGGCGCAGAGGCGGACGGAGGACCCAGTCGACCCGCACCAGAATGCCCGTGATGAGAGGTCTGCTGGCCCCGCAGAACACCTTCCTCGACACCATCGCCACCCGTTTCGATGGCACCCGTAAGTGCGCAGAACTTACCAACTTACTGTTCCTTCCCAAAGTGTCAAATGCAGCGTGTTTTGCGCGAATGACACAATCATCTTTCACAAGCTATATACATCAGTGCGTAAACTGCCACAGTTGAAGTTTGTGAGTGCGTGTGGAAAGTTTTACTCTGTTCCAATTATTATAAAATGCCTTTATCAGTAGAATATATTATTATTTGTCTTAAAATATTGTTTTTTTATAGCCTATGCCATTACTACATTGAAAGCAGGGTTCCTGTAGTTTGACAAATTATTTTGTAAATTTTATGTGTAGCCTCTCAATTAATATTTTGCCTTCAAAATGCAATGCATGCAATTATAGGCAAATGCTGGTAATGGTTTTATTGAATATTATTGAATATTTATAACTTTAAAAGGTTTGTCACAATACACAATTTAAATTTAAAGTGAACAGCCAAAGCATCTAAAATATTCACATTTGCATTACCATTCATATAAATGTCAAATAGAAGTTAGGGATGGATAATGCTTGACTGAACTGCATGGATAATTTTTAAGAGATTTAAGAGTTATTGAGTTCGATATAGCAGAGGCTGGAGATGCAAAAGCGATAAAAAATGTGTTCAAGACAAAAACAGGTGCATTTGTCAGTATTCCATCACTGAAGGTGATAATGAAACTCCTCAGTCTCTCATCTCATTATTCTCTCTCTCTAACTGTCTTTATTACAATCTAGCCCACTAAAAGTAAATCCGCAAATGTCTATTGATCTCATGTTTAGTTTGTGAAGTATTTGAGAACAGAAGGGATGAGTAACTTGTGCTGTCAGAGTGCGCAGTGGCTGTGTGGGTGGATAGAGGGTCGCTAACATGGCACGGCACATCCAGTGGCTATAAAGTCGGTCTAATGAAAGGGTGATCCCAACTCTTTTAGTGGGAGTGGTGTAACCTTGTTTTTAAAGATTCCGGCTGGTAAATTAGAAGAATTAAATCGCTCAGGGTTTAACTATCACCATTGTGTCATTATGAAATGTTAAAGACAATAGTTTGCCCTAAATTAAAAAATCACTTACCTTTTACTTTTTGTTGTAAACCCTCATTTTCCCAACAAAATCTCGCTGCACTTCGTATTTTATGAGGTGGCTAATTCGTATTTATTTCCTTAAGTGTGATTTGCTTCTGCGCTAGTGGGTTTAGGGATGCGGTATTGCTTTTTTACAAGAATCATACACTTTTGTATAATTCACATTGTACAAATTTATACTGATAAGCATTCACATAAAGTAGTAACGAATTGAGATCAGGCTTTTTTTCAGGAACAGTATGTATGCTGCCATTTTTTATTATTGTTAAAGCGGAGGTGCACATGCAGTTTTTGCCAATCTCATATTAATCTTGAGTACATCTTGATTGAGTAATCTTGATTCACTATAATTTTCTGTTGTTTGCATAATGCGCCGGTTGCCAACAAAAACAGACATTTGACGCAGTTTCGCTTACCGCATGTGGTTCATGACCGCCATCTTTAAGCGCTGGGACCGCTCGATCTATCATTTTCAACAGAACTTCAAATTCAGCGTTTTATCCACGTCTGTATTACATTCCTGCAGTGTATAACAAACCTAGCTGATCTTCAGTACAACGTATGAAGCGCATTGTTGGGCGTGCTCTTTTTCCTGCGTTCGCTGGTTGATGCGTGGGCATGCTTTTCCAGCAGAGTTATCCAATAAGGGACTAAGAAAAGTTGTTACGTAAGGGAATTTCATGTTCAAAAAAAAGTTTCCGAAACCTATACGAACCCTAGGGGGGTGGTTCGAGGACAGAAATACTACGTGATGCGTCCAACTCGTTTTTTGACAAGTTGACCATGTAGCATGAGAAGCCAGCATGTATAACATAGTAAAGAAGTCAGAATGCATAAAACACTGTTGCACCATCCCTTTAACCATCATTTGGTCAATGATAAACAAATGAACACAGAGGAATCTAGACTGAGTCGAGAGATTGAGCGTCATGACTGTGGATAGAAAACAACACAGAATTAATAGTGTAGGAAAACAAATGCATGGAGATCCCTTGTTCTTGTTTAAATGTCCTTTTCTAAAGATTATTCAGTCATCAACATAATTACACAGTGTACCAACCAGAAACAGCTTGATGACGCAAAGTTTCTACAGCTGTGTGCAACCGAAATTTAGACCAATGAGGTTTTATTGAGAGAAAAAAACGGTATTACAAAGGATACGAGCCAACATATGATCGCTATTGCTCTATTCTTTGTGTAGTCAGGGTCAGTTAAGACAAATTGCTTTTATTACTTAAAATGTTATGTTTGGTCAGTAGGATTTAAACTTGCGATGCATTATCAAAGGTTTTATTCTGCTGTTTGATGCCAGAGGAAAGGAGAGAAAGAGGGAGGTGAGTTTTGTGTTGCTGGATAGCTGCCATTGGTGAGGAGTTCAAAGACAAGCTCAGAGAGATGGGATAGGACTTTATTAACACTGTAGGGTGCCTCAAATTTGCACATTCTGCCAAAAAGTGACGGTTCCAACATCCAGCGTGTCTGTGATATTTTGAGTATGCATTCATAATGTGCAGTGTTCCTTCTTAGATAGTTGGAATAGACCTTACAACCATGTACAAGAGAATTTGTTGTGTGGTGTAGATGTCTAGGTGTTTTGATCCCTACACATCACATCCCGCTGCACATTTAACACCTGAACTGAATGTGAGCTAACCAAAGCCAGCCAGGAAGAGTGGAAACTCTGAATAGCTTTGGTTTGGTTGCGGAGAGAATGTAAAAAGAATGTAATTTCTCTTTTGTCAGTCATATTCAGTCAAACAGTCATCCAGAGCGATCAGCACATTTCCCACAGATTAAACGCAGGCCTTTCCATTCAACGAAAAACCAGCTAATTACAACCCCCAGCAAAACGAGTGCAGTCATCATAATTATCCGGCACCAGTGTCAAGAATTCATCTCAGCGTTTCTGAGAGCTGGTAAATCGGAAATGACAAGAAAGCAAAAGTAAGAAAAAACATCAGTGTGAGTTATAGACAGACTTAGTTTGCTTCCTGATTGCAATTAATAGAGATGAATCTTGTCGTTTTGGTGAAAGTATTCGGAAACTAAACATCAAGCGTATTAACATAAATGTATCAACCAACAAATTATCGTAACGAAGACAACAGAACAACATATAACCTTAACCTTAAAGTGGCATATGCAAACAAATCACTTTTTGAGCCATTTTTGCAGTTACTTTGTGCAGCGGCCCCAAGGTTGTTTATTATGTTTATGTCTAATATACATTTTTCGCCCCAAGTAACAATAGTGCATTAAAATACACTTTATTTACTTACACTTCCATAAGCGTACTTTGTCTTCTATTTTCACACATTTACAAAATTGTCCTTAAAATACTTACGTACTTCTAGTCATGGTACGTACGTTTTTATCTTAAAAATAACTAATTTTTTGTACTTTTAGTACAAAGTTAGTGTGTGAAAATAGAGCACTTCAAAAACATTTAGGTGTATTTAGTGCACTTTTTTCACGTGGTCCAATGGGTGAGAGTTGTTCTGTTGTTGTTTCTGTCATCATTTACTCATCTTCTTTTCATTTCAAACATGTATGACTTTCTTTCTTCTCCAGAACACAAAGGATATTGTGAAGAATGTTTGTAACGGAACAAAGACGGTACCCGTTGACTTTTATTGCACCGACACAAAACCAAGGCGTGTCACCGTTGTTTGGTCACCAGCATCCTTCAGAAATATCTTCCTTTGTGTTCTGCAGAAGAAAGGAAGTTAAACAGGGCTGAAGAGATAAGAGGGTGGGTAAATGATGACAGAACTATCACTTTAACAACCTCAACATTCACATTTTGTCTTATTGCACACAGACACACATTCAAAACCAAACGTGTGTGTGTACTTTGTAAAAATGTGTGTGAGAAAAGAAAGCTTTATGAATTTTTTAAAATCTTTTAGTCAAAGCTCTTGATATGGACATAGGGGTCCAAGCCTAAATTTCCCTAATCGAGCCTGCAAGCCTTTATATTAGTGAATCGTCTATATTAATTGTGTCCGTCTGTTCTCTGTAATCGGGTTAGAGTTTGTTCACCAGATGGACCCTTTCTTGGCTTGTGTGTGTGTGTCACAAGTCACACACACACAAACACTGCTCCCATTTAAGCTGCAGACCCCCGTTCTGTATTTGTTCCAGTCAGCCATTTTGGCTGCTTTTCTTGCACCTCTGTGGAACAGTCAGACGGAATCCGGTTCCTGCCTTTCTTCTGTATCTGTTCATCTGCTGTGATTATCATTTCCATCAAAATTGTGTAAAATTTTCATAAACTGTGTGAAGTTTTCAAGTAGTGTCAGAAGCTTTCACAATTTTTATGGGTGACAGTAGTGGCTGATACCGATTTAGCACATTTTTTGTGTAGTAACAATGGTATTTTTAACTGTGGTTACCATGGTGAATTTTTGTAAGGGTTCGCTGTGACTGTATCTAAAAGAGTGAACAGTAGAAAGGTAGAGAGGGTATTGATAATCAACAATCTACAACTGTCCATTTGGGATTTTAGAGTCGAATTAACACTGACCACGGCTGTCTCAGGACGTTAGCATGATGATTTTATGCCAGTTTTTTTGTCTGTCTCCAGGGTAGAGTACTGAATCCACAGTTAGGCACAATCTGCCCCCATTATAAACAGCAGACAAGAAAACATTGGCCGCTGGAGAGACATCATTTCGGAGAGAGCCAGGCTGTGAATGACCTGAGAGACGTGTCGTGGAGATCATCCTGTGCCAACATAAAATATCAAAGTTGACATTCCTGACAGAACCCTATGTGTATTATGGATGAGAGGTCTGGTATCCAAGCACTCCATCTACTCGGCATACAAAACAAGCCTCCGATACTGTGTCCACATATTGAATCCTGCATTAATGCAGCTAGAGAATTGTCTTCAGTAAGAATTATATTACCCGATCGAAAATATTTAGTAAATCTTTTTATATTTGTAATAATACTGTACTCATTTATTTCAAAGTATTAATAGGTTACAACCAGGATTTATCAATGGCTGTGACGTTGCTATTGTTGTTTTAATAAAATATGACAGGGTTTGTCATTGTATCCGAATGTACGTGGTTTATGTTTTTGTGGCAAACATTTACATTCAAGCACTTGCTCTTGACTCAACGACATTGTATTCGATTAATTCAAACTAGATTACTAAAATTACTTTTTGACTAGCAAACAAATTGGCTGCACCAAACAGTATAAAAATATCTCTTTATTGTGATTTACCGGTTATTTACTTAGTATTGTCGGAAAAGGGCAAGAGATTTTAAGCAGCTGTGAAACACAGTTATGACCGTGGACCACTAAACCAATACATCATCTGAAAGCTGGGTAAATAAGCTTTTCATTGATATATGGTTTGTTAATGTTAATATTTGGTCTAGAGACAACTATTTGAAAATCTGGAATCTGACCATGCGAAAAAATAAAGATATTGAGAAAATCGCCTTTAAAGTTTTTCCACCAGAGGCCCTGTAGTAGGCCGTGGCTAAGAAGAAACAGGTTTGTTTTAACGCTCTCTGTTAACTTACCACTGTAATGACGTTGGGGAGAGTAGATGAACCCGAAAGCAGAAATTTTAGGCTTTACATTGATACCAAACTTGAGTGGGCAGCAGCGAGCATAATTTGCAGGCTTGTTTTCAGCCATTTTTTGTTCATGGTTTTGGTGCATCCAAGTTTTCATATATTTACGGAAATTTACAAAACATCTTCATGGAACATGATCTTTACCTGATAACATAATGATTTTTGACCAAAAAAAAACCCTTACAACGTTTTGTTGACTACTACTACAAATATACCTGTGTGACTTATGGCGGTTTTTGTGGTCCGGGGTCTCAAATGTCATCAAATCACTGTATAAAACGACTTCAATGGTCTTACTACAGTATAATAGCTATTGAAGGCAATCAGACTGTTTGTTTTGTAACGTTTAACCCATGCTTGACATGGTAAATAAGTCCTGTAAATGTTATTTCTAAATCTTTCCTTATATCGGTTCATTGAATACAGGGCTGAATCTGATTTAATGCATGTTGTCAGTATTTGTGTAGAGTAGGCTAAGAGACTGTTAAAGGGAGAGACAGAACAATAAACTGAGAAACACTCAGCATGTTGTGCGGTGTAATCTTCCAGAAATATTCCTTGAACATCACGACACCTACATAGACACTCACACAAGCAAGCACATTTTGCTGTATGCCGAAATCCTTTGATAGCTAGAATGTCACAGTGACTTTAATTGGTTTGAACAAATGAACTCCTTTTCATTGATCTATTGGCTAAGCAATGACAAAACCTTTCTAATAAATCAATAAGGGTTTCCTGCTTTAGGAAACTGCTGTAATCTAATGCCATAAAATGTAGTTTGTGAAATGGAAGGTCTGCTACAGTATGCCTGGTTAATAAAAGCTCAATTCATAGAAAAGTCCTATACAATTTGATGTTGTTAAAACTGTTAAATAATAATAATATCTAAAACTAACCGTGAGCTGTGGAATAACCATTATACAAATGTTGTCATGAGCCTCTGGCGAAGAGACAAACCTGGCGGGAACGTATTCCTTTCTCTGTATAAATAAAATCTGCTTAAATTTGTAGAGGTTTTTTCACTCAGTAAAATCCAAGTGGCCTTGGTGGTGATGTTTATGCTTAGGTTTATCATTTATAAATTAGGAATGCCTAAAATAAGTGTTTTTTTTTGTTTGCTGCTTTTTAATTTGTTTAAAATCCATGTAAAAATTATGTTTAAAGTTACTTAAGCCACAGTTTGTTTAGTATACCAACAATCATATTTTGTGCATGTTCCAGGAGAAAGAGATTTCTCTCAGGGAACAAAACTGCTCCTTCATATGGACAAATGATGCTCAAAAAAGTCTCTGAACACATGACCTGGTTCTGGTTCCAGGCAATGCTTCGATGAATCCCATTGAATCCTTGAATGAACGGAAGCAGAAATATCAATATCACCATGGTGTGTTCCTTCCAGTCCTGGAACTCCGTGTGAATAAGAGTAGATAGCATTGAACAATGTTTTATTATACTTTCGGTGAAATATGGATTTATATTTTTCGTTGAAATGAATTGATAATCAATGAATAACATAGGGTGAATTGAGTGAGTTTGTTGTTCTCAGATTTTCAGAATTTCCACTCAACTATTACAACATTTATTTCTGCAAAATATTCACATAAGTGAATCACGTTACATTGACTTTGGATGTTTGCACCTGTTAAATCATTAGTCCCTGTCGTCGAGAGAGAGAGAGAGAGAGAGAGAGAGAGAAGTGCAGTGTTCTGTGACAGCATTCTGGTAATGTTTGTGTGGGGATCTCTCACAAGAAACACTTTGTGAAAGAAGAAGCTGTGTTTACTTGTGTTTATGAAATTGTGTTGTGGGAATGCAGTATAAATTATTATGTTGTGGGTCACGGCATATACTAACATTGGTGAATTTATATTTTTTAATTCAGTATATTTAAAGTAATAGTTCACCCAAAAATGAAAATCCAGTCATCATTTACTCTCCTTCTTGTCATTTCAAACCTGTATGACTTTCTTTCTTCCACAGAACACAAAAGAAGATATATTTGAAGAATGTTATTTATACGCATCCACATATACGCATGTGTCCATAAAATAGAAGTGTATGGGTTCCGGCGCTGTTCTGTTTCCAACTTTCTTCAAAATATATTTTGTGTTCTGCGAAAGAAAGTCGTACAGGTTTGAATTGACAAGAGGGTCGGTAAGTGATGACAGCATTTTCATTTTCTGGTGAACTATCACTTTAAATTTTCAGTTTGGATGTTTAAAGTAGTTTGTTCATCTATCATTGCAAGTAAACTTGCTCACAGATCGTATTTTCAGGGGGTAATTTTCTCTGCTTAAGTGTGTCATTAAGCTTTACTGGTTGCAGTGGTCTGGAGGTGTGTGTTACGTTACATAATCTGCTGTTGATTTAACTTAGACCCACTGTGACTCCAAATGTCAGCCATTCACTGCCTGCGATACCCACGCTTCACATCGCGCTCGACACGCCCCTCTGGGGAGCCACGCAGATGTGTTGTGCAGGATGACATGAGCCATCATGTCAGGCCCTCAAACTGAAGTACTAATTAGCTTTAGCAATGAATTGCTTCTTGAGTGTAATTCCATCCTGCTTCAAGACATCTGTCGTTCTTTATGTCTCTGTTTGGTGGCTGTTAATGTGCTTTTATTTTCCAATTACACACATGTGGTAGTCTGTAAATCTTTAAACCAGTTATAGGAGCAATGAGGAGATTTTAGCGGCGTCTAGTGGTGAGGCTGCGAAATGCAACCAATGGCTCACTCCTCCCCTCCCTTTTGAAGAAGTACGGAGGCTGACACAGAACTAAGATGTGGTCACGTTCTTGCTTCTTTGCTTATAAAAAACAAGCTCTGTAGATAATTTTTTTGTACTCTAGAAACAACATGGCGAATTCCATGTAAGGTGACCCGCAATGTATGCAGATAGAAATAGTTAATTCCTAGGCAATTAAAAACAACGCTTCATTATGTAAAGTCACCTCTGAAGACATAGTTACGTATGTTATATTGCATTTCTATCAATAGATCCTCGTAAGAAACTACACACTGGACCTTGAAAAATTGCCATGAAATAATAATGTTTCAAATTACATTTTGCAATCAAAAGTAGTAATAAAATCGCCATGAACTGGAAATTGCAACCGACTTTATTTCCGAATCATGACAAATGTGAACTGAAACAGCATATCGCGCAAGAAATAAATATGTGGGTTTGGTGCTTTACTAGATTTCAGTTGGTTTTATTTGACAGGTTCTTGAAGGTGCAGGTTTATAACTTATTTGGCTATCGCCTTCGCTGCCACGTAGTCTTGTGCATGTCAGCACAAAAGTACGATTGTTTCAGTTGGAGAGTTAAATTTTTATTAAAGTTCACAAGGACCAAACCTAATAGAATTTCATGTTGACTTTGTCGGGGGTAGATTTGTTCCCTCGGACCGAGTAATTCAACCCAGCTTCAGTGATACATCTGTGCTATAAAACATCTGGTTGTGACCCTAACGTTGGTGTGCTTTTCTGTGCACGTAAGATGTTCCACATATACCTAACCAACACCTGGCACACGGTAGGTCTTCAGCAAAGTTAAGGGAATTGTTTTTACATTTCTCTAAAGCATTTTCAACGCTTTACAGATGACTCAGACTTCATGGAATAGAATTAGAAATCTGCCTTGTTTAAGTGACAAGCAAACAGAACAATACCACTAAGCCTCAGTTAAGCGCTCGCTGTTCCGTCTTTCCTTTCCTGCATTTTTCACTGCAGCCAGGCCTCAGCGAATCAGCCGGTAATTGGCTCCGCTTCGAATACGAAAAGACGCTTAGCGGAGAAGATGGAAATATCTTGATTAAATATCCTCTGCTCCATCAGAGGCAAATGCGCCGTGAACTGCTTCTCTTTAACACACACACCGGCATGTTAGAGAGAACGACCCTCCAAAACCCAAAGGCACTGAAGAGATCATGGTTCAGATTTATGAAGAAATATTTTGCCAACAACTGCAATGTCAAACTATGTTCTCTGCCCGGGGTCTCACAAAGGAAATAAGTGATAGTTAATTGGGTAAATATTAATGAGAGAGAGAGAGCAGGTGCACACATTCTTTCGCAATATTTAGATGTTTTAGGTGTCTGATTCTTTAAATGGTAAATGTGGTAAACCACAGAATGAACAACAAATCGCAAAAGAGCAACAAAGACTGTTTGTGGTTTAACGTCGCTCTCCATGGTCCTGAGGAAGTAGACCAAGAATACTCTTTCTCCCTGTCTGTGTGAAATAAAAAAACATGTTTTGTTATTTATAAACCATATTACCTGACGGATGAAGTCAAGCTTACACATTAGCTCTGTTATTACACTATAATGCTGCTTAGGTCATTGGCATATGCTTATATGCCAATGTTCTAGCGACTTATGAGAGCACATCAAACAACTATGCCTTTTTGAAAGAAACCTTTCTTGTGCAGAAATGTTGTCTGTTCAGATTAAGAATAAAAGTGTGGCCAGAGTTTGTGTATTATGCATGAATGGCACTTAGTGGGTGGCTTGTGGGTTTTGTTTTTTTGGATGTGTTCAACCCTACAGCTTTAAAGGGATAGTTCACCCAAAATTGAAAATGCTGTCATCACTTACTCACCCTCCAGTTGTTCTGATCCTGTGTAAAGTTTAATGTCCACCGTCCAGTCAACCGGAACAGAGTATTCAAACAGACTATGGTATAAAGATTTTTATACAGTTTTAGAACAACTTGACAACTTGATAGTTAATTATGACAGAATTTTCATTTGGGTGTGACTGTGTCAGACTGTGTCTTTAACTTTGAAGCAATTTTG
Source organism: Barbatula barbatula (assembly GCF_947034865.1). Classification (NCBI taxonomy): domain Eukaryota; kingdom Metazoa; phylum Chordata; class Actinopteri; order Cypriniformes; family Nemacheilidae; genus Barbatula; species Barbatula barbatula. Next base: position 9,987,122 of record NC_136772.1, read on the forward strand.
TGAACTGTATAGAGTGTATTTAAACTACATATTTACATTATTGAATCCCTTGAAGTCACACTAGTGTTTTCCATAAGGGTTCATATTTTATCGCTATGCCCAGTGGTGTAATTAGTCTCCTGACAGATTTAAATTGACAACACGAATTATTTAGTGGTAATGATTCCTGAATGCCATGGACTTTTTGTTGGCGTGTGTCCCAGTGTAAACACAGAATTTGTAATTATGCCAAAAATGACAGTTAGTAATTAGACTTTTCATTCATTATGTAGAATTTGAAGAGAGACTTTTCTGTTTAGGGTTCTGCCAGATATGAGCTTGATCCGGTTTTTTGATCACATTCTGTTTACATAAATCTTTGTTTCTTTGGTGGGTTCAGTTTTCATTGTTCTTCTTCTGCGTTTTAGACAAGATCAGATATGTTTCTTTAAGATGCCACACATCGTTCGCTATGCTATGTAAGTAAGGACTGCATGCATTCTGTTATCTTATACTGTCAGGCTAATTATAATGACTGCAGGCTAACTGCAAGTATGTCCCCAAAGGGAGGCCTTGCCACGTTGTTAAATTCCAGGTCCCCAAAGTATAGCAAACTCAACCCACCTAAATAGAGAAATACATTTTTGCTTCTTTGCTATTTTCTGTACCTACTCGGTATTACAGATGTGTTTGTTCTGTTGTGTGTGTGCGTTTGTCAGATGGTTGGGGTTGTGTCCTCTCTGGACCTGGAAGCAGCAGGCAGTCTTCTTTAATTGGAAGCTGAAAGACAAGACGCAGTGAGCTGAAAGGACCAGAGAATAAAAGTGTATATACTGTAGTTCTATGCAAAAGGCTAGTGCATGTTAGATTCTTCACTAAAAAATGATAAATTAAAGATTGTTATGTAAATTTTAATATTTAGCTTTAGTGCTTCAGTAGGAAATATAAATACAGATGTCCGGTCATTCTTGGCCATTATCTATAACTATAAAGGGAGATTTTTGCACAGCCTATACTGTAGCAATACATGGTAATGATACTGCTAAAATTGTAAATCTTGTAGAATGAGGTAATTTATACAGTGTCAAAGCCCACATGAAGAACTCATCACTACTAAGCACCAAAAAGGCTTGATAGATAGACCAACAATCTGAGGATGTTCTGGAGGTTTGCGGAAGGGCATCCCTTATTGGACACCAGGGATTTTACCACTTTGTAGTGTGTAAAGGCAAAAAACCCTTGATCAACCACAAATACAATAGAGTCCCCTGGTGTCTTCGTGTCCTGTATTGAACTTGTTGATGGGAAATGCTTGTGTCTGCTACTACAGATCGAAACGGCCGTGGAGAATGAAATAGCAAGAGTGGTTTATTTTGTCTGCCTCTTAATTTCTTAAACTTAACTTCCAACTCTTCTCTTATTATATTTTATGTATCATATCATATTATATTGTACAGATTCTTTTTTCCTGCATAGACCACATCGCAAGATGTAAAGACTGACCCAAAAGCACTTCCGGTTTCATTTTTTTAATCTTTCGTGGTTAAATCTTAAACTGGCATGTTAATCTTTTGTATTTACAGAATAGTGCCGTACCCTTCAAATATCTGTAGAGTCTTTAGTTTGATCACATTTATAAAATACAGATATAGCTGTACGATTATTTCGGAAAACATACAACGCATGTGGTGGGAGGTTGGAAAGCACCGCTCCATCTATCAGTTTCAAACGATCTCCAAATCCACCGTTTATATAACATTCATCACTGAAATGCTGTGAACAAAAAAACACAGTAAGAAACCGAGACAGGGTATTTTTTGCACCAGCATTGGACCAGTGTTGTTTATGTTTTCTATTGTACCATATTATGTAGGAATCTGCCTTTAAACTGCTACTTCGCTGAAATAAAACGATACGATTTTAGAAACCACACAAAACTGAATAAAACATTTTTAATGTTGTTTCATTTATAAAATGAAGCTGTTCTGTCACTGTAGCTCTTAAAGGTCCAATGTGTAATTTTTGGAGAATATATTGACAGAAATGCAATTTAATAAACATAACTATGTCTTGAGAGATGTATAAAGACCGTACATAATGAAGCGTTATGTTTTTATTAGCTTAGAATGAGCTATTTCTATGTACAGTACATACACAGCAGGTCACCTTACATGGGATTTATCATGTTGTTTCTACAGTGGCCCTAAACTGACAAACTGCTGTGCTGAGTGTTTTTTATAAATACGTTACATCCTTTGGCAAAGCAGCGACAACATGACAAAATCTTAGTTCTGTGTCAGCCACCATAATGTTTTGAAAGGGAAGGATTTGCTAAATTTGATATGCTGGATATTTTTTTCATATTTTGGAAAGAAATGCCACAACGTTGTGGGTGAACGGTGATGGAATTTTCATTTCTGGGTAAACTGCTAAAAACATAACAAATAAATGTGTCTGTTAATTCCCAAATTAGTTTGTAGAAATTTGTGTTCTATTTTAAGCCGTGCTACCTCGTTGAAACAGCTCAGTTGTCAATCAACCGCATGTTTAAAGGTTATATGTCAAGGATAAATCGGGCTGACATAGCGTGACTGACAAAGAGTGTGAATCAGAAAAAAATCTTTCTTTTTGGAGGTGTGTGAGTGTATCTTCATTCCCTGAGGCCGTGTGTAGACAGAATCTTGGGAGGATCGCTGCTAGTGTGTTCAATGCAGTGTTTTTCTTGTTTGATCAGAACATATAACTAAGGAAGGTCAGTCTTGCTGTGTTATAGACTGCAATAGCATTACACAGAGTCGCTCAGCAAAAGCCCCTGTTTCTTTCAATTTCAAACAAGTATATTCAAACAAAACAAGTAACGGCACATATCAAAATAATTCTAGAAGTGGAGTATGATCCTACCAAGATGCCGGTGCCACTGCAACATGTAACACGCAACACAGGGCGTGATGTACAGCTTCACATTCTCTATTTACTTTTTGAATAGTCCAAAGAGTCAAAGTCATAGTTACATTGTCATTGTTTACTGTTCCTCATAAATAATGTTCATGATTCTACCCATTTGCTGTTTTTCAGTGTAACACAAAGGCATTCTATTCTATTCTATTCTATTCTATTCTATTCTATTCTATTCTAGTCTATTCTATTCTAGCAAAATACATTTTCTCATTTTCTTTTTATATTAACAAAATTATTTATTAAAAACATTAATTGTATACATAACGTTTATACACTCACCTCCCCCAGACTCTAATCTAATTTCCTGTCTGTATTTTTTTTTAAACGTTCTTTCTTTCTCTATTATGTTATGTCATGTGTTTTTCTATAATGTCATGTTCTTTGTATATTCAGTCACACTTCCATCTGCCATTATGCTTGGACCAATTACACAGTGACTTGAATACACAGAGTTTGGCTTGGTCTTTCATCCGTGACAGTATTACTTCACCTTTCCTTACAATGCATCGGTTTATAATAGTCATTCTGTCTTATGTGATTTTCAGTATAATGACAGCCCTCGCTGTGTATTAATTCAAAGCACAGGTTTTACTCTGTGCTCTATTTACCGCGGGCTTTTTGTGCTCGACAGCGGTACCTGTCAAGAAGTGGATGTTCTTTTTGTGCTTGCAATTCTGAAAAATATGGGTTTGATTATTTAGTATTAAACATTAAGCTGACAGCATCCATTTAATAGGAACGTTCTCATCAGGGACATTGCCTCAAAAAGACCTTGAGTGTTGCTATCTGTTCTTTAGAGAACATATAATAGGTGTAGATGACAAGACTTCTTTGTACCGTGTCCTGTAGCTGAAACACATGCAGTCAAGTCTTTGAGAGATTTCATCAGGAGCAAATTAAGTTAATGTACCACCCGGTGTGATCCTGACTGTATTCACAGCATGTGTAAATGCCACATTTACGATAAAAGGTTTGTTTTTAGATTCAGTGTAATGGGTGCTATACGTTTGTTATAATCTTTATAAGAATTTGTAAGTATTTTCATTACTATGTAGTCATGATTCTCCCGAACAAACCTTTTTTAGTGGTTTATAAGTATGACATGAACCATCCAATAGTAGTGCTTTATAAAACTTTTGCTGGCTGTTAAAAGTTTTTAACTGTAGCAAGAATTAGCAAATTAAAGGTTTTTCAACAGTTCTTTTTCAACAGCAGTAAAATTAAGTAGCAGATATTTGAGCAGCATTGAAATTCATATATACAATGGTAAACAATTAAAGGCATCTTTTCACTTTTACAAGTCTTTACGTAATGCATCACAGTCCACACTGCCCTCTGACATCATCAGTTTTCCCATGATTCTCTGTTAATTCTTTATCTTACCTTTATACTCTTATATGTAAAAAAAGGAAAATGCAGTGATTTATTTAATGTGACCTAGTTTCTCCAGAAAATATGTGTGATCTACCTCTAAGCAAAGCTGCCACCTGCACTAATCTTATGAATTACCATGGCAAACCCCGCTACCAGAGGGATGTGGCCACGCTGTGTTCGTGATGCATGTCAGTCGAACCACAGCGGGAGGATCCAATCAAATCCCTTACTCAAGATCCATTTGCAATCTCGCACCTCTTGACAGTGGCCTCTACTCTGGGAATAAAGAAGCCAGGGATGAAAAAAGACCCAAAGTGCAGACACAGATTCCGTTTGGCCTACACAATTGCTCTGCCGCTTTTGAAAGACGGGGCATGTCAGTTTTGTCAGCTACAGGTGCACCTCTTTCTATTTTAAGGAAATAATCTGTGTCATTAGTACAATACAACTCACCTTTATACATCACAACTTCTATTCTAATATTACAGCCACACCCACGTGGTTTGTGTGTTTCCAATAAAATTCTCTAGTTCAATAGCATATAAAAGACTCATTAGAATAATTTGAATCATCTGTTAGGATTGGATTTCTTTATCAACATTGCTTTAAAGGCCATTTCACACTGATCTAGCAAACATAGATGTTCTGCTTTTGAATGAATGAGATTGTTGGTTGGAGTTTGTTAGATCAGTGTGAATTAGGATTAAGAAGAGAGACTTGTCTCTCAGCGTCCGCAGGGAATGAACGTGGTTGTGGAATACTCCCAGAAGACTTTTCATTGCATAACTGTGTGACATAGCAACAACTGAAAGAGTCCATTTAAACATGGTCCAAAATGATCCTTTTTCCACATCTGCCAGTGGTGATGAATTGAGAAGATTTTCTGGCCATAAATATTTTACTTGAAATTTTTAAACGATAGTTCACTCACAAATGAAAAAAAATCATAATTTACGCAATTCTTATGCCCAGTTTCTCAATGAATTACGGTTAAATGCCGCCACATCCAAAAGCCAAAGGACTCTATCGTGGAAAAACTCAGAATATGGTAAACAGAAGAAGTACAATTTACACAAATTAGCTGTGTCCCAATTCGAAGGCTGCTAACATCTCAGGTCACAGACTTAAAAACAAGGTCTTGGTCTTCAAAGTACGCAGCCCCCGAGGTCCACAAAGCAAACCGAAATGAGACGGTCTAGTCTTCTGCAGGATTTCCAAGTTGCTTCCTTTTGCTCCTGTCACGTGGTGACAGCAGCAGGACATAGCAAAGACTTTTTTTAAAAAGACACAGAACCTAAAATCTTTTTTTATTTTAGAGAATATGACGGGTAAAAGTAGATAACAACAGCCCAACAGTATATTAAATTAACCAACTTTAGATATGTACATATGTATAGCACAATAATGCATTAAATATATGAATGAACATCATGTATCAATATAAATATATATTTATATATATTTTTTTATCAATATAAAAACACAGACGGGCACAGTTTTCTGCAGATTATATACTTTTATTAGTACAGTACATACTGAATTTGAATAAGTACCTAACTATCGGCCCTTAAAACAGTACGTTTTATATGTGGGAGTAGTATGAATACATTTCGGACATACTGCTTCCACCATGTTTTTTGGTCATTTGACCCATATGTTCTTTGACATATGACGTATTAACAATAACCTGCATGTGAGCATTGATAAAAACATAATTTAGTCACGAGAATTCATTTATTGGCACTTGGCACGGAACTCCGCTATATTTATTTGATTTACTTTTGAAGTTTGACATTTGCTCAGCTCCGGTGGCATGATGGGATAGATATGTGTACATCGGATCCACACTCGCGAATCACGGCAGAAGTAGTAGACCATCCGAGTATTTCTCGCCTACTGTCTTTTGCATACTGAGGTTTCGGACATACTATTCATGACACATACTCATTTTCACCTACTATATAGTAGGGAAGTAGGCGATTTCGGTCGCAGCCTTTGTCTTACCAGCCTTGAGTCGTGCTGCTGTGACGCAATCGGTCTTGAAAGTCAGCCTTCGAAGCACGCAGCCTCGAAGGGGTCACAGCTGTAAGCTACCTAATGCTACCTGTATGACTTTCTTTCTTCTGCAGAACACAAAAGAAAATATTTTAAAGAATGTCATTAACCTTGACCCATTCACTTGCATTGGTTTTGTGTCCGTCAACAGTACTTTTATTTAGTGAAATATTTGTATGGCTTTGATTTAAATTCCTTACATCATTTAAATCAATAAGTTAAAGAGTATTATTAATATTACAATCAAATCATGTAACGTTTTAGGAAGGCCTTTTCTGTCTTTCTGTGCTTGTTCAGATCTTCAGTTTGCTCTGAATTGGTCATGTTCAATTGGCTCAGCAGATAAGAGTCACACAGAATGAGGTTTGAGAGATGCTCTGTAATTCCCTCAAATGACGTTTGGAATGACCTTCACATGAAAGAAGAAGTGAGGAAGATGAGGACGAAGAAAGGTTTGTTCATGCATTATTGCAATACTTAGGGGACAGTAAACATTTCAGCGAGAGAGTATATGATCAGTAGGCTACTTAGTTGGAGTTTATACTGTAAGTGGCGAAGTATGACATTTTCTAAAGTTTACAGATAGCATTTTCAAGAAGGAAGGAATTGACATAGCAAGAAAGAACCTGGTTTAATGTCAAAACACCTCTGAAAGCCTGACTGTCTCCTTGTTTCTCAGTGTTGAGATCCATTCGATACTTTGACGTAAACCCCCTGCTCTTTTATGTTTCTCCTGAGAAAAGATCACAGTAATCTCACGTGTCTTCTTTTAAATTTCTGCACAGATCTCATCAACGTCTGTAACTTAGACGTAGCTCAGATTCGACAAGTTGCCAATGTTTTCATGCTAAAGTCTGATCATACAGATTATTCTGAAACCAAAGCATCTTATCCCTTCAAATATAACTCACATGAATGGTATAGCTCTATACTTTTACAATATGTTAACAGTTTTCTTATTTATGACTTGTGTTTTATTTGTCTTATCATTTATGTTTTATTTTCCCAAAGGGAATGGTAAGAGAAAAATGTATGCAGAACCACATTTGCACTTAAAGGAGTAGTTCACTTCAACATTTGCCCCCATTCACTTTCCACTGTCACTTTTTTGATTCGTACTATAGAAAGTCAATGGGGCAAGTTTTGAAGTGAACTGCTATAAGCACCAGCCACCTGCCGGAAGACATACATCACACAATGACATGAATACAGCACTGGACATGCAACAAGTGACACATGGGAATGTCAACAAAACTGAAAAGTAAACAATGTTTATTTAGTGCCCATGTCTCTTTCTGAATCCCTCCTCAATTTAGGTGAAAAAAAATGATTTTCTCTTCTCTGTCCAGAAATTGCAATTGCTTGTCACCTTCCAATTGTCTTCCTTATACTGGATCTCTAGATTGACTGTGGCTTCACTGTGTTATTAACCATGGAGATATCAAGGCCCTGGAGTCTGGTGCAGGTGTCTCTGACTGGCCTCCTGTGAGGGGAATGTTACATGCTGTCTCCTAATGGGCATTATACCCCCCCTCAAGTCCTGCTTTACAGTGCCCAGCCCCCCCATGACCCCGAGAGGAAGTGTGGGAAGAGGGGTGGAGAATAAGATATAAATACGTGGGGTATAAAAGCAATTATGGGAAGAATCGAGTAGAAAGGATAATGAGGTGATGAAGGGGTTGGCTGACTTCATGTCTGTAAAAGAAAAACAAGAATAAGTTTCATGCGGACTTGACATGTTACGCTTTCGTAACGTACAGGACGAAAATCCCAATTATTTGAAGTATGTACCACAGTGTTGGTAATTCATTTACTGTGTGATATAAATTCAGAGCCACAGATGCAAAATCCAATTTAGTATTGGGAAGTGTAGTGTGTTTTTGCCAGTTTTGCCCTTTTCCTTTAATCAGTTTTAAGCTATTTTTATTTAAAAATATTTTATTAACAAATATATAACAATATTTATATAATATAACTATATTTACAGTAAAAAAATATGTTTATACATAACATGTTTAACCTAATCAAAATGTTTTTAAAAAGATAAAGAAAAATGAGAACCGAAGTGCTTCTGGTTTAGTGTTTACATCTTGCGAGGTTGTTTATAGATACGTTTTTATTATGTTAAATCATTATAATTAGTAAAATGTATGCATACCGCATTATGATCAGAAAATAAATCTTGAGCATGCCATTAAAAATTACGTCTCTCAAGACGTTACAACTCAATTTGCGGTTCTTTTGTTTTTGCAGCCTTTTGTTAGTGCGACCAGACCATTCATTCCCTTTCTATCTCAGATCACCAGAACCGTACTCCGGTGTCCAACATCCCCAATCCTGTTTAACCAGTGCAAGTTTTCCCATTTGTGCTTAATCATGCATCTGGTTAAAGGAACTAATGTTCTGTAACAATGAGCGCACGAAGCCTGCGCTTTCTTAGCAGGCGTGCACCTGGCAGAGAGAATTAGCAAATTCCCTGCAGGGATCTGGATTGTGTTTTCCATGTCACTCGTATGTCTCCAGTCCCCGCACCGGCGCCAGGGGAACGGTCGGTCACGTCACCGCCAATGAAGGGCTAATGCGAGACCGAGAGCAGGGCCTTAGGGAAAAATGTTAGGTCTTAGACCGCAGCCCCAAATCCGGGGAATGCAATGAGATTGAACAGATTGATTCCTGAGGCCATGCTGAATCCTGCTCCCGTTAATGCGCCTCGTAATGGAGGTGCTCCGTTCGGTGCCCTCAGGCAGGTAGATACAAAAGTGCACCATTACGCTAGCCTGCGTTTAATGCTAGTTGCGAATGGTTACTCTGGAGAAACATGATAACCCTCTTAAACCAATTATGATGAAGCAATGGTGGTCTGAGTCACCATTATCCTGAACCCATGTGAAAGTTCACAGAAATATGAATATCATGAGCAGGTCAGTCCTATTTGTGTAATATATTTAGTTTTAAGAATGTATTACACAAATTATGCATAATATTATTGTGAAACTGTGTTTTCATTTTTTAGCTTTTTTCATTAGTTGCTTTTATAGCAACAGTTTGTGTAGGGCCATTTTCTATTCCAACGTGACAATGCGCCTGTACGCAAATACAGGTTTAAAAAGAAATGAATGTTTCTAGAATGTCTAGTGTGAAAGAACTTGTCTACATAAAGCCCAGCCCTGAAACCAGCTAAAAACCGGTATGACCTTCAGGCTTTAAACAGGGGTTTAGTCATTTCAGAAAAAAAGCCTTTCCAAAACTGTTGCAACAAAGATGGAACTTTGTAAAAATATGGTATAGTGTTGTATAGCATTAATATTTGTTTTGATAACTGGAATAGATGAACATTAATTATAAGGGGGTGTCTCAATAGTCTCGCCGTAATATTGTAGCAATCTAGCAGCACATCACAACCATGTAGCTTTGGCATTGCTCTAAAAGCAGAGCCAAACCCCATTCAGAACTACAAGTGTGAAACATTGCTTTACCCAGGGATAAAAGAAGTCTCTGGGATTTAAAAAGACCTTAACCCCAGGGCAGGGCCAGATAATCCAATGGGCATTATGGGCACCGGCCGAGGGGCCCATCTGCGCTTGGGGCCCAAGAAAGGGGGAGACATTTTCACATAACAATGTTTTCGCTACATTCATTTTGCTATGTGCCTCTCTGGCCCGCACACACGCAAGTGCGCATACAAAACAGTGTTCCTAACATACGCAAGTCTGTCTCTTGATTTGTTCACTGTTATAACCCTTTAAGCAACTTTTCAGGAGAAGCACGAGGCGAAACTTCCAGCACTCTTCAGATAAAGGTATCATTCATTGGGAAAATGTCACCAGTGCTGTCCGGCGAGCACAATGTCTCTCTTTCCCCGCTCAGGGATCATCTCAGTTAGCAGCAGGAAGAGGCAACACATTCGACAGGTGACTCATGAATGAAATGAGTACAAAGCAGCGTTTCCAAAAACCTGTCAACCTGTAATCGACTGTTTGAATGTATAAAAATTTTAAACATTTTGTCTGTAAATATACACATCGTTACCTAGACTGTGTGAAAGAATATATCCAAATATAATCTATAGGCTAAGTTAGAATACACTCACGGTGGTCTTTAAAAACTCAAATGGTAAGAGTTTTTTACATGAATTTGGAGGTATTTCTTGCCAATAATGAATTTTGATATAATGTTGATCAGGTCTAACTGCCATACTTTACCAATTTTTAACCTTCGTTATTAGAAAATCCAACTCAGACTCGTAACATATAGGCTAAAGAAGTACCTATAATATTTGTTAACACGCTTACATAAGGACATGAGTCGCGAGGTGCTTTGTTACACAAATAAAGTTAAACAAATGGACAAATTATTTTTATAGTATAATCATTGACAAAGTCTGCCCTTTTATTCTTAGAAAATATGAATATGTTGGTAAGAAAATATTTTAGAATTACTCACATTTAAGAATATTCTTAAGAATTCATCTTAATAAAGTTCTTATATTTTCTCTTAAGAACAGTTTTGTTAATCCAGCGGTTTTGTGTGTGAATTATGAAAGAATCTGATAGAACTGAATTCATAGGTAGAGGCGAGGCAGTGTGTGCTTGCAAATGCCATTGAGTTACAGTATGAACAGAAATATCTTGATATTGTTGTTGCTGGTCTAGGAAAGCATTGGTGTAAATCCTGTATGATGGAGAATGTGTACAGGTGTTGATATTGTCCTTCAGATTGTGATCATAGTTTGTACCTTGGCAATGTATTCCTCTATAAGATACAGTAGAGGTGTTTCCTACATGTAGTACCCTGTAGGCTATTTCAAAACTTTATTGTGTGCCCGTGCGTATGGGGGGGGGGGGGGTCTACAACACACTTGTGCCCAGGGGCCCCTGAATTATTAATCCGGGCCTGCTCCAGGGGGTTAAGCGTAGCGCCAAATGCGACATTAACCAGCCACAGTCTTCCCTAACCATCTTCTGTCCCTCTCTGATCTCATGATTTGTTTTGTTTTGCATATCTTACTCGTTCTCTCTCAATTTATCTGGTCATCACGCTGCCAGGGTTCACAGCTGCAGAGTACGTTCTGATAAAGACGGCCCGCTGAGCTGCAAAGAAGCGCTCATGGTTCCTGCTGCTCACACTCAGTTTTGAAGCAAGTGGCACTCTGGCGTTCCTTCTGTGCACATGCCCAAAATACCAGACGAAATGGTGTAAATATTTAAAAACAAAACAGGGCGAAGGAGGGGGCTGCTTGATTGCTTTCTTTCTTTCGGGTTGAACATAAATTTGCATTTACCATAACGTTATCCCATTGTTTATGAAATGCTCTTTAATGTGACTTTGTGTGGACTTATGTTAAACCTGTTGTGTTCGTTTCAGTCCTACCACACCTTAGACATGTGCGTAGTATACATGTCAAGTAGCAGGTTAGTAGATGGTTTCGTGTTTGTGTCTTCTTTAAATTCTCTTACATGGGAAATCTGTTGATCTCACATGCATGGTTTCAAACCTCTTTTTTTAACATTGTCCAAAAAGCACCAAGCTAACTTTTTAGTTATTTTGCAATGAAAATGCCATACATGTTTGATAGTGTCACTCAGAACACACTTTGAAATTGTCTTGGTATATTAACCCACTGAAATGAATGTGTAGACTGTAGTGATCCATCATCGGCAGAGTGCATTGAAGATATACAACATTGGATGACCTGTAATTTCCTTCTTTTAAATTCTAATAAAACAGAAATATTACTTATTGGACCAAAGACACGCAAAACAAATATTTCTGATTATAAACTGCAAGTTGAAGGATGTACTGTTACTCCTACAAATACAGTAAAAGATCTAGGCGTTATATTAGACAGCAACCTGTCATTTCGAAATCACATCTCAAATGTCACAAAAACAGCCTTTTTCCACCTAAGAAATGTTGCCAAGTTACGAAATATTCTGTGTGTTGCTGACGCGGAGAAGCTTATTCATGCATTTATGACCTCAAGACCTGACTACTGTAATGTGCTACTTAGTGGTTGTCCTGCATCATCAATAAACAAACTACAGTTAGTTCAGAACGCAGCTGCCAGAGTTCTAACCAGGTCCAGAAAATACGATCACATAACCACAATTTTATCAACCCTTCACTGGCTACCCATTAAGTATCGTATTGACTTTAAAGTTCTTTTAATCACTTATAAAGCCTTAAAGGGTTTAGCCCCTACCTACCTAACAGAGCTTCTATCACACTACAAGCCATCACGCTCTCTAAGATCTCAAAACGCAGGACTTTTGATAATACCTAGAATATCTAAATCCACCAGAGGGGGTCGAGCTTTCTCATACGTAGCACCTAAACTCTGGAATAGCCTTCCTGATATTATTTGAGGATCAGACACACTCGCCCAATTTAAATCTAGATTAAAAACACATCTTTTCAGCCAAGCATTCACTTAATGCAAATATGCTAAATAAACCACCAAGAGATGCTGACATTAGATATTATTTACTAGAATAATTGGATTTATTATATAACACACCATGTAGTGTGTTTTACCCTTTCTTGGGTTTTTCGTTTTTCCCCTGTAAAGCTGCTTTGGAACAATGCAAATTGTGAAAAGCGCTATATAAATAAAATTGAATTGAATTGAATCGCTGATTGCAGCTATATTATTTATTGATATTGTTCAAATAACAAGTAAGTTTAACAAAAAATAAACATCAGAAGACAATTTTAGGCCATTTTCCTTAGATTTTCTATTCCAAGCTTTTTGATAGGTTGGGTAGACTTCATCAAATTTCCAACAGCGTGTGACCAATATAAGCCTTTTCACTTGCACCCACATACTGAAAAGGCAAAAGTCTGCCGCTGATGTTTATTTCAACCTCATTCAAATGTAAAGTGATGCTCATTTAGTGTTCCAAAAATCAGTCTGTCCAAAAATGCTCCCATGGTTCATCTAAGTATAATTTATTTGTATGTGAATATGAACAACCTGTTTCTTTGTATTGAGGAATTATAAATTATCTTATCAACTAATCTGCCAGTTCTTTCCTTCTCTAATGGCGCTTTTCCATTGCATGGTACCATCAGGTGTAGTACGACTCAGCTCAGTACAGCTCACTTCACTTCGTGTCGGTTTGCTTTTCCACAGCAGTTTAGTACCGCTTCAACGTGGGTGGGGATTATACAATTATCGTCTTAGTTGCGCCGCCTCTACAGCCGTAACATAATTGTGAACGCGACATAAACACAAGCACAACATAGGAGATATATGGAGCATATCGATGGCAGCAAAATAAAATACTGCCAAAAATACCAGAGAGTTTGGGAAATCTTACAGCAAAGACCAGACAACGATCATTTGGTTTGCTCGACGGATCACAAGGTTAAGCTAATGTAGCATTTAGCATTGCGTTAAGGGTCTCAATCTCTATATAAGCCTACTGTCACGAAGCATATAACGAAATGCCAATATTACGTATTAAAATGTGTATTCATGTGTTGCAAATCCAATGACGCTTGTACGGATTCTCTCCGCACAATCAGTGATCTGTGTGTAAACACGTCACATTTTGATGTGGGTACAGTACGCTTGAAACCTCAACCGAGGTGGTACTAAAAAAGTATCAGGTACTAGGTACTGTACCCAGTGGAAAACCCCCCAAAAGTGAGCTGCACCGCACCGTACTGTGCAGTACTATGCAGTAGAAAAGCACCATAAATGACATGGGAAACAGACATGCGGTGACTCCACAAAAGGTTTACAATGTCTGGCATTTTGACAGGTGACAACCCTTTTTTTCTTTAAAAGGCCCACATTGATCTGGTCCATATGTGACAGTCTTCTCCAGTGTTACAGATTTCGCGGTCTACGAGATAACAGAGGCCAGTGAATAGTACAAATGCTATCTGATGCCTCTAACTGGCGGTTCTTCTCCTTTTCCCAGCCCATCGTGACAGCCTCAAAATAGCAACGACTCATCCCCAGCAATAGAATTTTCGGATATTTGCGATGCCCAAATTGAGCAAAATACCTTATTGCAAAAGAGCCACAGTGTAATTTAAATGGCTTATTTACCCATGAAAATCCTTTATAATTTTCAGATTATTTACTCACTCTTCTCTAGAACACAAGTTCACAGAATGTTTGTATTTTTGGGTTAACTGTCATGATTCTCGTGGTGAGACACGGAGAGAGGACCCAGGTGCAGACAGCGGGTAAGGGGTTAACATATTTTAATAATAAATAATAAAACATAGACCCACGTGGGGGTAACAGAACAAAACAGGGATACAATAACATGACAGGACTAAAACTAACTACACTTAAACAAGACTTAAATTAACTTTTGACATGAACTACAAATAACTAATCTGACAAGACATGAACTCAACAACCAAATCACAATGAACCAGCACAAGACAGAAGACACAAGGGCATTAAGTAAGGGAGCAAATCAAGAGGGAAACAGGTGTAGGGCATTAATCAATAACGAGGGTAACGAGAGGATGGGAACAAAGACGAGACCAGAGAGAGTGTCTATAAGACCATAATAATTGCCTCTCTCCACATTAAACATGAGGTTCTGTCATGATCCTGCCACTACACTAAGAGAAACATGACATGATGCAGCAGAATCATGACAGTTAACTATATTTTTAATGTCAAATAGATTCGAACCAGTAATTTGATAGCAAAGCTGACCTCCTTATAGAGCTATGAAACATATAAACGCTTTATCACACCAACGATTGTGCAGTTTTACAACAGCTCCTTTGCGTTGTGTTATACGGGTATGATGTTTCATGACAGAATATGATGATAAACTCTCTGCAACAGTAGACTGGGATGGATGCTTAAGGTCTTCACCATAGCCTTCAGGATTATTTTCCAGTCCTCACCGCTCAGAGAGCCCATAATGAGAAAGAGCTCTTTCATCTCCAGTTCAAGACATGATGAAAGTCTAGCACAGCCAAAACACCATTACGAGGATACACATACACCTATTTCCAGTCTTATGCTGGTATCCAGCTGGATCCACCCTCTGTTTAAAATGTTGTTCTTTTCCTTTCTTGTCTTTCAAGAAAAGTATAGAGGTATATCGATAGAGGAACGCTGATATTTTGCTAATGCCATGTCATGTTAAAACCTTTCCAAAATTAGCTCAGTGTTTCTTAAGAGGATTACCTAAATTCAACACTAAACCTCCTTTTTTCTTAATGCATGTCCTGGTCTTGACTGATTTAAAAAAGCCTAAGAATAATTTTGATTCAGGTGTAGCTCTATTCGGGTTTATTATGATATCTTTTTACCTTCCAGCTTTAGACAAACAAAATCTTGTTTCAGGTGAAGGTAAATTACATTACATAAGCACAAACGTGGTTTCTTGCTGAGTATAACATTTGCCATAGTTTCAGGACAAATAGCTTCTCCCACAAAACGCTGTGGATGGTGACCATAATATTGTTACAAATAAAGAACAACAGAAGATTTTCTAGAGGCAGCACTGTTCATTTTGCCTGTTGCTATGGAAACAAGGTGCCCCTCCTCCTCACATGATAACTACACTAGAGCACACATGTTGTCGTGCATGTAGGGCTTGGTGTTTTCGTGGTGTGTGTGACAGTAAACATTGACCTAGTGCTCTTCATTGTCAGGTTATGTAAGACCAGAGGTAAGAGAATGGAAGGCACCGGCAGGTGGTCCTGGGACCGCTTATCCCTGTCATGCACGAATTTGTGACAACCTCAATCAGCATTTATTCCTTTTAGGAAATGTAAAACAAGACAGTATGCGTTTTGTGTCTATTGTGTAGATCCTTTAGCTATGACCTCTATACATGAAAGGGTTAATGGTCAGGCGTACGTGACTCACATTGAATGCCATTGATTGGTCTGGAGACGTGAAATCCCATTTTTTGCTTCTTGCAGAAGGTCGAATAGAGGGGATTATCTGGCGCTGAACAGGAGATTCTGTCTTTCAGAGTTGAACCTTCTTCTCAATCTCAAATCCCATCAGTATCATCCCTTGAGAATTTTTCCTGGTTCATTCATTATCTCCTCTGCCAGCTAGCCTAGCACAGAATGGGTATCACTGAAAACATCTAGGTACCGTATTTCTGTTATATGTTATGAGAAAAACCTGTCGCAACACTCTGTAACTAGTGTGATTATTCCAGAGTTGAGATGCAAACAAAGATTAGCTCCCTCAAACAGTATGCTAAATACTCCACAGTCAGTCAAAGCAGTCCGTTCTTGCAGGAGCTTAGCGATCTCGCTTTGTTAGCACTAATAGTTGCCTGGAGACATTCATCAACTGCTTCGCTTTGCAATGTTTTAAGCTCTGCTGTGGCATAGGGAGGTGATATCTTTTCTATGCTAAAATGAGTACAAATGTCAAAATGTCTCAGACTGTGCCTGACTAACTCGAAACCCTCATTTTTGCGTTTTGCTTGGAAGTGACACAAAACATCATTCTAAAAAACTGATGAGGACAGAATATGTTGTTGTCTTTCTGTGGCATTTCTAATAAAAATTAACAATGCACTGTCAGAAAAAGGCATATATGCTGTCACTTTATAGTCAAATCAATACCGTATAATATTTTTTTTTCCATAATAAAACCTTGGTTAATACTTTTTACGGGGTTGCTGTGGATAACCCCGCCACAGAGATATCTCATTCTTCCAAAATGTTAAACATCAAATAAGTTTTAATTGGCTTTATCTGTGTGTCATTTTTTTTACTTGATCGTAGAAAAGAATTCTGGAAACTTGCCCTCTGACACAGTTTAACACTGCATTTCGTATACTGTAAATAGTATACAATATGGATATAATGAATACAATGAGGTTGGATTCACAACTGGAAAAAAGCTGTCTTCAAGAGTTGTTCCCCTTTAGTGAAAAAGAAATATACAAATATATATTTTAAAATAAAATTTTCATGCTAAGTATACTGCATTCCATTTACATATTTATGTACTTTATTATATATAATACTTGTGCAAATTGAAAAAATACGTCACAAACATCTGCGACAGCAAGTATTTTTACCGACACATGTCCTAAAAATAAAACGTAATACTCTTGTATTTATTGTGCTGTATCGCATTGCATCTCCACTTATATGGCTCTCATCTCGATACATCAATATCAGCCTTGTTTATTTAATGTAACGTTATCTACTGCTTTTTCCCTCCAATAGTTTTCTATGCCGGTGTAGCCGGTCCCACTCGCCCCGCTCTTCGAACCGAATGGGAGACGGGCGATCTAACGAGGAGGCTAAAGACCGCAGTCTCTAGCGTCTGTCGCTAGAGCGTCTCTGTTGGTTGGGGAGTGAGGTTTACACACTGCACAGCTCTTCACTAGCTTGCACCCGTTACACTCACCCCCCTAAACCTCACTCCCATCCGGGGATGGCACCAATGTAGCCGGTCCCACTCGCCCCGGGCTTCGAACCGACGTCGGTCTGAATGGGAGACGGGCGCTCTAACGAGGAGGCTAAAGACCGTAGTCTCTAGCGTCTGTCGCTAGAGCGTCTCTGTTGGTCGGGGAGTGAGGTTTACACACTGCACAGCTCTTCACTAGCTTGCACCCGTTACACTGGTTTACTTCCTAAATGACCACTGATCTCTGAATAAAGCTTCATGACTTAAGGAACTTGAGTTTGTCTCCAAAATGAGATAACTACATTCTTCAAAAATCATGTTTTAGTGTGTTTTATTGTGTTAGTTAGCTGTATGTTTTTGCTATAATGGCTTAAGTAAAAACACATCAACTGCTCTTTGATTGAAATTAATTGGAATGCACAATAAAAAAAACATGAATTTAGAATTTTTTTAAACAAATTATCTCATTTTAGATCTTCATATACAGCCTGTATTTGTCTGTAGTTTTCAGAATAAGCACATTTGTCATATGTTGAGGCGTCTTGTTAATCTGCTGATCTAATATGTACGCTGTAATGAAAATGAACGTAACTCACTCTATATCTCATAAGAAGGGAAAATTACCAACTAAATTTACATGGTTAAGACATTTGCGTTGTAAGAATGTACTGTGAGACTTCAGATCAGTGTAAATGACTCATGTCATTTACTTAGTGGAGGCAGAGACATCTGTGATCGTGCTCGGCTGCACAAGAGCCGAAATGAAAAGACCCTCTATCAGCTGTACACACTTATCACAGTCTGATGAGGGGCAGGCGGTGGACCCTTCACCAATCCCCAACCGCTTGCCCTGAAAAATTGAGCACAGATGAATAAACTGATCCCCCTTCATATCTTTGTCAAATAGCACACGAAATATAAGAAGGAAATGTTTTGAGGTTAGAGTTCTGTTAAGTTGTGTTTCAAATGAGGAAAACTTTTGAGGCCTTAAAAAATTCCTTATAAGAAAGCACATAAAAAAAATCATCTTTTGTCCAATTTGTTTCTGTTTTATTTCTCCTAAGCAATTTTAGGAGAAACATCTAAGACTGAGTTGATAAGTAATACCCAACTGAGATTTCATGAAATAAATCAGAGCTTATACCTAAATCTTTCATGTTTGTAGATCTTGGTGTCTTGAAAAGTCTGTGTAGATTTCTTCCAGAAATGATAACTGGATTCTTTTTTTAGAAACACTTTGAGAATTCTAAAGTTTAATTAAAAGTTTCCAGTTGCTCTACATCTCTGGTGTTTTCCTGGCCGTCACAGAGAAACTTTTTAAGCGATTTTCAATTTGTGATTTGTCTTTCTGTGAGATCACCCCAGCATGGGTTTCGTTGTTATTTGTATTATATCATTTAACCCCCGCCCCATTTTCATCTCTCTCACTGCCTTAAATGTCCTTGTGTCCTCTCCGCTCTGTTCTTAACCAGCCATTTCAGATCTTCTGTCACTGAACTCATTATAGCATTGATTTTCTTTACCTCAGCCGTTAGTACCAGCACTGTACACTCTTTTTCTCATAAATATTCACCCGCACACTTTCAGCACGCTTTAGACAAGTCTCAGCCAATTAGAAAGAGGTATTGGTAAGATTGAGTGTCTTGAGGAAGAAATGGAAATTGAGAGAAATGTACAGTATGAGGGAGTAACAATGCATCAGAGATAAACATTCAAATGAAAAAAAGTGAAGATCGTTCATTATACTCCTTGATGTGTTCTAATGAATCAGGATGAAGTGGCTTACGATTGTTGATTGACACCTTTCTTTTGAGAGTTCTGGGAGCGAACGGCCACCGATTCTCTGGAGATTCATATATTTGACATTTGCCTGAGAAACTAGGATGACGTTGTTCGACGATTTGCCAAGGATCATGCTTAGCTAGCTTCAAATGTTTGACAGACAAGCATCCCAATTCCCAATTCAAAGACTCATCTAGAGGATGTTTGGTTTCCCATTGACCAACGACACGGAGGTCACATTTAAATAAATAAACAAATTAACGCGATGACTAGGGAAGTTCGTAAAATATGTCCTACTATAGCACCACAGCTTCAATATTCAATCCCTTTATCCATAGCTGGCTTACACACTTCACCAAGACAGTGATGTGTCACCTCAATACCTATAATTCCCCTGTGGTGCTCTGTCACCTGAACATTCAACAACACCTTGTCAGCCTGCCAAATCGTAGCCATCACTTAAAAACACACACACAGCATGTATACGTTTAAACTCAATAAAACACATAAACTCACCTTCCCCCAACCCAATTACCACTCAGATATTACCACACGCCATGTCTGGGGAGCCGGGGAGCGATATTAGTCTGCCAGCTCACTCCACAGGGTTTTAAATTACATTCCACCTGTCACCTGTTCCTGGCAGCTGAGGACCACAATGTGAGGGCAAACAAAGCTGGCACGAACCCGTGGGCAGTCGAGAAGAGTCAAAAAGAGCACCATCGCGGGGTTTCCAAACCTTAGCTCTTAGTGAGCTGTCTCGTGAAGTGTTGACAGAAATGCAGGTGTATTATAAGGATTCTTCTCTGAAGTCTGACCCAGTTGTGGCCCACCTCAGATTTAAGTGTCGTTCAAGTAGTTTTACTCAGTTTCATACATCATCATGTGTTAGCAGAATGTGATGTTGATTTTTGATTTCCTTCTTTCATGGTCATTTTCTTTATTTCTGATCTTTTTTTGTCTCACCCAGGCAAATGTCTGGCAGTGCAAGACCGCTTAGCTGAATTCTTTAATGCAAGACGGTCATGAGTCTGTCTCAGTTTCACTCGGCTCTGTTGTTTGTCTTTGTTTCTCTAGCTTTGAGAATAAATCTTGTTCTTGCATATGTACAATAGTTCATTCTAATCTGCACCTTTCTGAAGCAAAACTACAAAAATGTTTTGGCATTCACTAACTAAAGGGAACAAACAGCCGTAAAGTTTTACCTTTAATCAAAATGTCTGCTTTGTGATTATTTCAATCCAGTGTTTGTCTAATTTTAACAGAAACAAACCTAAAGAATAATATAAATTCACCAAAAAGCAATGTGAAAGACTGAGGGAGAAAAAACACAAAAATTTGAAACAATACATGTAAAAACATTGTTATTGTGTTGTTTAGACATTTTAAGTTTTAGCATTTTTTGTCCACTCTGTTCCGTTTCAATTTCATGCTGCAAACATTGCATCTTTTTTTGTTATTTTGACCACTTTGTCTATATGTCTATCTATATATAAAATAATATTTTTATTTGGAATTTGGGAGAAAGGTTGTCACTTGTTCACAGAATAAAACCAAAATGATCATTTCTTTTAAAGACATATCTCTAAATAGTAAATTCTCAAATCTATTTAGGAGATCTCTTAATTTTTTCATGGCTATACATGTCCACAAAAATCTTTTGGGGGATTTCAAAGTCGACATGAAATGATAGACAATTCTAATTGTTTTATACAGTGTTGTAGTAGGCCTATTTATTATATATGATTTATCCATGCACATCGTTCTTTTTATTAATTTGCACTTGTAATCTTTAATCAAAAACGTTCACCACCTCCCCCCTCAAAATGAACTCACTTCAGGTCACAGGGAATGGCGTGAGGGCGGGGCTCCAATGACTGACTGATTGCAAACTGGCATTCAAATCTGCCTTCATTTTGTTGGCAACGCCCAGACCCATTGAGAGAGAGAGTTGCGACAACGAAATTTCAAAATTGATTCATCTCACGTTATTCATGGAGCTTTGTTAAGCCGCAGCTCTATGCATTACTAGTAACATCCGGGAACTATTGAGAGGCTCAATGAACTGCCATTGCTGTAAAAAAACTGTTCCATTTGAGTCAACAGTGTTGACTCTACTCTCTCAATGGCCATGGCAATGCTTTTCTTTCAACGATCCACTCAGTTCTCAATGGACGAAAGTCCTGCCCTACATTTTCTCTCATTTCAGAAGCTGTTTCATTCAGATAGATGTCACTATATGGGAAATTGTTTGATTGTTACTTCTGTTTAATGCCAACTTTAAGTGCTCTGTTACAACTTAAGCTTTGTACAGTTTCTGTAACATGCTGTAACCATAAAGTATAAAAAACATTTGCAGCATATTACTTTCAATGGAAGGACTAAGTGAACAATAAGACAACTTCAAAATGCAGTTTTCTTCTATAAATAATTTACATTTGTGGCAAATTTGGCCATTCTTGTTTTGTTCCCAGATGCTGCTGATTTGTTTTTTGTCTTTCTTGTATGCATGAATTATGGCAACCTCAGTGAGGATGTTTTGTATTAAGATTTTTTTACACATATTGTTGATCTGAAGAGAAGGGATTGCATAAGATGATTCACTCGTCTCCCTTTAGTGCCTGAATATGCTATCAAAACCTATGAATCCGCTAGAAATGGCTTTTAATCGCATCAAATCGATTATTTTTACGTATGTTGATGTTTGGGATAGTTATTCATATTCTGCTGCCTGTTCTGCCGGTTAGAGGGGGTAGATTTCACTGAGAAGACACATTTCAAAGCAAATATAAGTGACGCGTGATTGGTTTGAGTCACAGCTCTTGCAGTGCAGCCTCTCAACGAAAATTTTCTAATTAAGACCATTAGAAAATCAAATGCCTAGGAGAAAAAGCACTCGGGTTTATCTTTTTCACACACTTTTATTCCATGAATGACAAGTTCAGGTGTTGAAAAGCTGTCACGGCCTGACCTCAACAGTGTCACTAGAGTTGTTTTACTGCGACCAACACATGAAATATCCCACCGCATCCATGCCATTCTGCATTTGTTACTCGTCCTTCCAAGGTAAAGAAATTCAATGGCTGGCCCCTAAGCATTACCTGGAAATGAATTCAACTGGCTGACACTTAAAGGTTAGATACCGTGTATCCCACACAAACCAGATGGTGAGGGGATATATTAAATCAATTTACAGGTTCAGACATGAATGAATGACACTTTCATTCAGTTTTACAGTACACTGTGAGGATGATTCATCAAATGTGCTAAGTTTGCACACACAGCATTTACTGTAAAAAGCATCATATCATGAGATTTGTTTTCTGATAAACATGAGGCAATGTCATAGTTGTACCAGATTTGCAGTGTACCTCTCAAAGTTGCTTTATGAATGCCGTACCAGTGACCACACTGGTGTCTTACTCTAGGGACAATTCTCTGATTGGCTCTTTAGTACGGTTATGTTTGTCATCCAATTTCAAGGGCAAGATTTTCATTACTCATCCACACTTAGCACCTTCACCTCTCTATCACCCTCTGCCTCTAACCACCAAAATGCAATAAGATTCACTCTTTGTTTTGAATGAATTTAAGCCATATCAAAACAACATGTCAATGATATCTTTGGTCTGTTCACAATCACATCAGGGATTAAGATCCTCCTATTTATATGCCTGAGTAGAAGGATAGAAGTCGAGTCAATGATAATTCAACTGAGCCTTTGAGACAGCCTTTAATACAATAAAATATGAACTGCTAAAAAGTAAGGTGAGTCCAGGCAACTAACTAAATAGATATTTAATGGTCAATGTAAACAGATGGCTGTAAACTATCGTTGCTTTCATGAATAATGTTTTCAGTCGAATATTTCAAATTAAAGGATGACATCTCAAAGTTGACACTATGATTATGATACATACATCAAACACTCGCCCCAACACAAAAGTGGCTACTGCATGAAGAAGATCAAGACCTTAGTGACCCAAGTGTGTTCACATTGTCTTATATGACAGGATAACATGCAGATTAAAGATGACACCGTTACCCTGGCTTCTTGTCGCTGTGCTTTCACAAAGTTAATGATCAACCTAGCTTTACTGCTTGTGGATCTCCTAATGAGCAATTAATGCTGTATTAAAGAAGAGTTTGGAGGTTGTGTTTACTGGATGTCTGTGTGTGTGTGTGCAATTGAATATGAGGAAAACGACTCAAATAAAACATAGCATACATTGTTATAAATGTTTACCTCATTTGTATGTCGCTTTGGATAAAAGAGTCTTCTAAATGACTCAATGTAATTGTAATACCTTTGAATGTGGATCTATTATGGCAAGAAGTATTTTTGTATGGTAAGAAGAAGCATTACTGCACTGAAATTTGGACATAGCTTCATGTTTTGTGATTGTGTTTCTATCTTCATCAGTTTCTTGTCTCTTCTTCCTTTTTTACTACTGGATACAGATTCTGTATCTGATATGCATGAGGTTTTGGTCATAGAAATGATACATTCCAATGGTCTGCTCTTGATCTCTTGTGTATTTGCATCCTGGTTTGTATTTATTGAATATAAAATGTGCTGTTTTAATTGGAATTATGGTGAGCACCTGCCAGGACTTTTAAAGGGATGTGCAACGGTGTTTCATACATTCTGACTTCTTTGCAATATTAAACGTGCTGTTTTCTCATGCTTGACATGGTCAACATGTCAAAAAAACGAGTTGGACGTATTAAGTAGGATTTCTGCGCTCGATACACTCCCCCAAGGTAGAAACCGCTGCGTAACAACTTTTCTTATCGCCCGAGGCAAAGCGAAAGAAATCGCCCCCCAATGTGAGTGATAGAGATTGGCTGCAGCTCGTTACTTTTGTGATAGTAAGAGAAGTTGAGGTGTGTTTGTGTGCATGCGCTTAGAAAATGTCGGACACGAACTACATGCAGTTAGTGAAACTGAGTCATATGCCTGCATTTTGTTGGCAATGGGTGCACACTTGCTTAAAATTTGCCCTCCTCCCGCATGAGTTGTATGTTTTATGAAATAATCACACAGCTGTATCCGTCTTTTATAAATGTGATCAAACTAAAGACAGGTTATTTGAAGGGTACGATACTATTCTGTAAGTACTCAAGATTAACATGAGATATGCAGAAACTGTCTGAGTTACGGCCACTTTAAATGTCAATATTTATAGGCCTTTAGCATTGCCAGAATAGAGTTTTCAAATAGGATTTGCAAGTGCTGGGATGCTTGTATAGCTGCTGGGTGGAAATCCACTTTAGAATCTTCACCAATTACTTCTGACAAATAGTTATTATATTAGCATTACTGATTTTTTCATAGATAAATTCACCACAATTATATAGAATAAACCTTTTGATCCGATAAAAATGCAAATGCGACTTCCGGTGGTTCATTTAGTAATATAAAATGTAAGCAGTACACCAAAAGAACAATTCCTTTTATGATGGGATAGAATGCAATATTTAAAGACAAGAATAGTTTACCAAAAATGAAAAATCGCCCATAATTTATAGTACACATCATCGTGTCATTCCAAAAATGACTTTGTTTCTTTTGCAAAACACGAAAATATTTTCAAGAACATTTGTAATTAAACAACAATGGACCCCATTGACTTCCATTGTATGGACACAAAATATATAATTTTCTCTTCCACAGCCGTATACAGATTTTGAATCATAGGAAGGTAAATAAATGATATCAGAACTTTAATTTTGGGTAAGCTATCCCTTTAATAACGCAGAATGTGCAGTTAGCAAGTCCAGACATGGACTCCTTACTATTTTCTCGTGTATTAACCTATGCAGTGATTCATTTTCACAGATCATTGTCATAACCAGTGTTAGAATTCATCACTGACTATATTTACACACATACATTGTACAGTTACATGAGCAGTTCTGTACACAGTACATTCCTTACATGTTCTGAATAAACTACTGCAAGACAGGCACATTCTCTTCTGCTCTTGCCATTTCTCATGCTGTCTTTTAAGTAATTTAATCATCTCGTTCTCATGAATGACCTTAACAATTGCAGACAAGAGGTTGAAGGATGAATTGGAAACGTCACCTCTGTGAATTGGAGGCTGTATAGTGCTGTATTATCTGTAAATTGATACACAGAACATATCATTGAATCCCTGTAAAAAGGGTTCTTTTATTCAGATGTTAAATAAGCTAAACTAGTATAAATAAGCATGAACTAGAATGCAAAATATTGAACGTACACTTGCAATTGAGTAGCCTGGAATTATGGAAATAAAGCCAGTATTTCGGATGGACCGACAAGTACTATAATAATAATTGAAATAATTGAATTCTCTTTGCATCGAACTGGCAGCTTTAAATGGCAGTAACCAATTTTCCCTGCCACACTTAAATATTTATATATCTACTGTATATGTTTGTCATCACCCTAAAAAAATTGTACAGCGTCTTTGAAAAAGAGTGCTGAGAGACCATCATTGTTAACCAATAAGAACAGAACCGTCGTCACAAATCTGCTTTCAATACAGAACACCTCAAAGCAGCTTGAATGAAAGAATGCCCTGCGATACTTCTGACCTCATCCAATTTTAAAGTGCTGTAGAGATGCATTGTAGCTTTTATTATTGGTCCAAAAATTACTAGCTCTTCTAGAAAGGTAAAGGACATGGGTGAGGTTATAAAGAGGTGAATGACAGTGAAAGCTTATGAAGGGGGGGGGGGGGGGGGGTTGTGAAATTGAACAAAGAAAGATGTTAAGGAAACGTTGTTACAATGTTTTTCTTTGTCTCCTAGTTTCATAAGAACCACGCTGGTTGACCAGCTTCACCAAAATGAAAATTCTTTCATCATTTATTCACTTTCACGTCTTTCCACTTCTTTTTCACGACTCGTTCTTCTGCAGAACACAAAAGGAGATATTTTAAAGAATCTTGGCAACACTAAACCCCACTGACTTCCACTGTATGGTCACAAAACCACTGAGACATTTCTCCAAATATCTTATTTTGTGTTCCACAGAAAAAAAGAGTCATACAGGTTTAAAATTACATCAAGTTAACTAAATTACAGATTAAAAAATTATATTGGTTTGAAGAATCCAATTAACACTTTCCCATGGTTTGCTTTCCATCCCAGCTCCATTATCCTAGAATACCGGAAATACCGGCTTTGGGCAACTGTCTCATTTCCGTGGCTGGCACTTTGCACCCACATAAAAGAAATCCTTCAGCTTTTATCTTTTCTTCTGTCCGCATCTTTCACATTAACAAAACAGTGTTTGCCAATAAGAAAATACCTTGAATGTTATCACGGCAGGGTTATAGTGTTAACAGTTACACTGGCTAATACCCTGTATTATAGGAAATTATATCCATGTTTGTTCTCCATCAGGGCTCTTATCTTATACTTAAGTCAGTTCAGTCTACCAGCCGGCTTTTCACTGTTTCGGGCGGACCGTACAGCGGACTCGCAAAAACAGAAGGGCGGCGGGGTCTCCTTCCTGGTGAATGAAAGATGGTGTACCAACACTACAACAATACATCGGTCATGCTCGCCTGAACTAGAGGCCCTCACAATACAATGTCGGCCCTTCTATTTGCCGAGGGAATTCGCCTCCTTTATCCTGGTGGCTGTATATATCCCCCCGCAGGCCGTAGCCACAACTGCAATGCAGCAACTGGCTGCCCAGGTCACGGAGATTGAAAGAGCGCACCCGGACTCGGTCCTTCTGTTAATGGGGGACTTCAACCATGTCAACCTCAACAAATCACTCCCTAGATACAAACGACAGATTCACCTTGCCACGAGAGGTGAGAAAACACTGGACCAATGTTATTGCACTATTCCACAGGCGTTCCGTGCTGTGGCACGGGCGCCTCTAGGTCAGTCCGACCATAATATGATCTTTCTAATGCCTCAGTATCGTCAACAATTAAAAACTGTTAAACGATCCATAAGGACAGTAAGACAATGGACGCCTGCTGCTGCGGGAATGCTAAGTGACTGTATGGAACAAACGGACTGGAATGTTTTTAGGGCAGCATGCGATGGTTTAGATGAATTCACTGACACAGTCACCTCCTATATCAACTTTGTAGAGAACTCATGCATAACGTCAAAGCCTGTGGTTGTTTTTAGTAATAATAAGCCATGGTTCAATAAAGAGATTAAACAATTATGCACAGAGAAAAATCGTGCCTTTAAAAGTGGTGACAAAGATCTATATAGAGTTGCTAGATTTGAATTTGAACGTGCTGTGAAGAAAGCAAAGGCTAGATACAGAGATAATCTAGAAGATAAATTAAAAGCTAAAGATACTAGAGGGGTATGGCAGGGACTACAGAGGATAACTGGGTACAAGACTAAACAGGCACCTCAAGACATAGACCCCCAGCTTCCAGATAAGCTTAATGAATTTTGCTGCAGATTTGATTGCCCCCAGCTTGACACAGCCCCTGCACCTAGAACAGACCCTGTTACCCCACCATTTGTGATTAGGGAACATGAAGTCAAAGCCCTGCTCCGCAAACAGAATGTGAGGAAGGCAGCAGGGCCAGACGGTGTGTCTGCTTTTACTCTCAAGAACTGTGCCCATCAACTCGCCTCTGTCTTCACAGATATTTTTAACTGGTCTCTCTGTGAGTGCCAAGTCCCTGCATGTTTTAAATCTGCTGTAATCATCCCTGTACCTAAGAAATCAAATATTAGTTGTTTGAACGATTACAGGCCTGTTGCTCTGACCTCCATTGCAATGAAGGTTTTTGAACGGCTTGTCTGTAAACAGTTAGCCAGTGTTGAGATGGACAGCTATCAGTTTGCCTACCGTGCTAACAGGTCTGTAGAGGATGCTGTATCCTTGTGCCTCCACAGCATCCTGCAGCACCTAGAGGCCCCAGCTACTTATGCAAGAGTTTTATTTATAGATTACAGTTCTGCTTTTAATACTATTATACCCATTACATTATTTGCTAAACTCCAGCTGATGGGGATCAATCAATCCCTCTGTCACTGGATCTTAAACTTTTTATCAGACAGGAGGCAGGTTGTGAAAATGGGCAACCTGTTATCCAAACCCAGGACCATCAACACTGGGGCCCCACAGGGGTGTGTCCTCTCTCCTCTGCTTTATTCTCTCTATACCAATGACTGTGTGTCCCATTCTGACAATGTAAAAATCTTTAAATATGCTGATGACACAACAGTTGTAGGACTGATCAGTAACAACTGCGAGTCAGACTACAGATCTGAGGTGGCAGCCTTGGAGGTATGGGGTAAGAGGAATAACCTATTTTTAAATGTCAATAAGACAAAGGAACTAATCATAGATTTTAGGAAAAGTAGGTTAGTGCACTCCCCTCTGATCATCGACGACCAGGCAGTGGAGAGAGTGTCCAATTTTAAATTCCTTGGCACCACCATATGTCAGTCCCTGAAGTGGGAGGTTAACATCAACCTCATCATAAGTAAAGCCCACCAGAGGCTTCACTTTCTGCGCCAGCTCAGGAAGTTTGGTGTAGCTAGGGATGCAATGCTCCAATTTTACAGAGCTACAGTGGAAAGTGTGCTAGCCTTCTCGATTACTGTCTGGTACGGCAACTCCACCTCTTTAGAGAGGAAGCAGTTGGAGAAGGTGGTGCATTCAGCATCCAAAATCATTGGACATGCAATCCCCTCAGTAGCCTCTATCTACGCCACTCGGGCCAGCCATAAAGCCCGGAAAATACTGGATGATCCCTCGCACCCTGCCAGGTACCTCTTCAAACTACTGCCCTCTGGTAGGAGAGTCCGAAGCCTTGGGGGTAAAAAATCCCGGTTTTGCAATAGTACTTACCCTGCCACTATTAGGCTCCTGAATGCTTCTAAACGACCTCTTTCAAAAGCACTTTACTGAACTGCACAAGACACTTTATTGGGTAGTTAATAGTAGCACAAATTTTACAGTCTTATATTGGTTTGAATGATTGTCTATGTGATTGTTTTTCATATACTGTATGTTATGTGTATGTATATGTATGGCCTTTTTAACTGGAGTGGCACTAAGACAAATTCCAATCAACTGTTGTTGATATGGCAATAAAATTACAATACAATACAATACAATACAGAGTAATGTATATATATATATATATATATATATATATATATATATATATATGGTATATACTGTATATATATATATATATACATACAATGTTTATATTGATCTAGAGCTAACTATAAAAAATGATCTGATAAAGTGTGACTTTGATCTGGAATGAGCTTAGAGTGTTTCACTCATAGACACAACAACTCATGCTGTGTTTTAAAATAAGACACGAAGTACGCGTTAAGTGCTGTTTTATTGTGTAATTTCATAGTACCAGGGCTTGTTAACACAGCGCAGGAAATTATCAGTAGAACCATTTCTGTCTGCCTGCAAAAGACCAGGTTCAAAATCAGAGACATTATTTGATCTTTTTATAGCATCCTGGAATGGAACAATATGTCCCTTGAGGCAAAGCATGTTTTAAAGCATTATTGCTAAACTATATTGTGCTCGTTTGTAAAACAGTAATATTATGATGGAACCCTGAGGATTTATAATCAGAGCCAAAACAAGAAAGAACTTGTCTTGCTGGTTGTCAGTTAAAATCGTAGTTATAACTACTCCAATGTGTAGTGTTTGTTTGTATGCGTGTATCTGCTGTGTACACACACAATCGCACGTGAGAGCTTGTGCTGTCTGAAAAGACAGTCTGTACCTGTTCCACAAGCCCCACCCTCCTTCTTCACCATGGCAACCAAGGAAAACAGAATGGGTACCTGTCGCTTGGCAACATGGCCTGGTATCTCCAAGCCACAAGCTGCTGGAACAGAGAGTAGATTAACAGAGAAAGTGTGATAGCTGCCAACAAGCAGTGACATTAACACTCCATGCATGTGGGAGTCTGTGTGTGAACATGTGGGCATGTAAGATACTCAGTCAAAAATACAGGCACATTTACACACACTGTCAGAAATTAACTTTGTAATTAAAGGACGATTTGCCCCCTGGAATATTTTTTTAGAGGCAATTTTATCTTTATGGGAGCGTTTTCTTTTGAACCACATAAAGTATGCTGTTTTGTTAATTTATGTATATTTTCCTAGAGTACAATCTGTTTATCTTTAATACAAGCAATAATTAAGGTTATGTAAAAGACAAATCAAAAATCCAGTATAGTAAGATTTGGTGCTATAAGTCTAATATTTGTATAATATGCAGATGCGGAAAAATTAAAGAGACCATTCCACATTTTTTATTAAATCTGCATTTCTAGATGTATTTTGGCCAGTCCAGTGTCCGCTGACCTCAGGAGTGACAAAGTCATCCAAGAGCAATGTAAAGGACTGACCGCATGACAAGACAAATAAAATTGTAAATCACATAAAAAAATGTTCAAATATGTACAAATATTACCGCTGTATTGTTTTCTTTGCAGTTTTTGAGGTCTAAGAAATATAGAGCATCTTTTCTGTTATTTTGATCTCTTTCTCCAGTTTTTATTTACTGCAAATGAATGCAATAGAAACCTTATTTTTAATTGGGAGAAATGTTGTTGGTAGTTAAATGAAACAAAAATTATAATTTTACCTAATAAACATACCTATAAGTAGTAAATTCAGAAAAACTGAAAATGGTCTTTGAAATGGAATCTTAATTTTTTTCCACGACGGTATATAGACTGCCCCTCTTGAACTCAGTAGTCTGTCTTAAAGCGGTGCTTCAACTGCAATGATCCGATTCATAAATGCATTAGTTTCCATTTTATTCAGATACCTTGAGGTGACTGCAGCATGGCACGTGCCTGTGTTTGATTTATAGGCTTTAGGTCTGCGCACAAGGTTTGTGGGATCTGTGCATGCAGACAGTACGTTTAATAGTACATGCTAGTACATGTGTGGGTGTTTTACGAGTGAAATACATTGTATAAATCTGATTTAACAGAGAAAGACTGTGTATTGTAGTGTGACAATCAATGAATGCACATATAAAGCCCATTTCAAAAAAAAAAACTGTAAGCCTATATCACTTTAACATAAAGCAATAGCTTTCAGCAACTATTCTGCCAGATTATGTGTAAAATAGAACTTTCCTTCCATTCCTTTAATGAAACGTCAACGCGGCAGGTGAAAACAAACCCTCTGAGTTTTACTAACATTGACGCTGCCCAACTCTCTGCAAGTTACTTAATGTATTGTTTCAGAATGACCTTTTAAATTCTTCATTTTTTAAATCTCCAAATGAATGTAGAAACAACTGATTTCTTTAACAACATCATTTTATGAATTAAAGACATTCTGATATTAGTACTGCAACTGATGTCTCCATTAAATGTATAATTTTTCTTTATTTTAACATTTATTATAAGCCATTTAACATTAAAGTGCAGTATAACTGAGAGCTCTCGTGTCTAACAGGTAGAAAATATACAGAAATGAACTTTTTCATGCTAAATTGTCAATTAAATACAGAAATAAAGCTACACATTGAATTCCTCTTTTTTTTGTTCTTTGATTAACAATAGTGACATGAGTCTCAGAAGCAGGTTTAAGAATGCGGCCCCTTTAAGAGCTGCCTACGCAGATCTGACGCCCTTTCCCATTTTCACAACTCTGCATTCATTTAGGATTTTATTTTAGACGTTGAAATCTGTGCTCATGAAAATGCTTGAGAAAACGGGCTTTCAGACAAAATCTTTGTGGTTTGGTTTGGTTCTTTCAAGCACGAAAGAGAACTCAATACTGATGCGCTGTCTGACAGAGATTCACTGACACAGCCTTTTTATATGTGTTGCTTAAAGCAGTTTATTGACTGGCTTTCATCAAGGTATACTTTTTGTTTGGACTCAATGAGGATTCATATATGATCCACAGCGTATTGTGTTTGTTTAGCTAGCTAGCTTTTAGTTAGAAATTTAACTGCAATACTTAAATATACAATGACGTTTGTCGATTAAAGATCAGCCAAAACAATTAAGCTAATATTAGTCATATAGACAGAGTCTGTATGTTGTGGCATGAAAAATGTATCAAAACAATTAGAGTGTATATCAAATATGACAAAACAAGATTTACTATACAGGCAGACATTGGATAATCCATTACAGACAGGGGGATTTGTCATCACATCGCTAGTTCCAACTTCCTTCCTTAACTTAGTAAATCAAACATCCAAACCTTGTCTTCGGGGATATCATCATCCCTTTTAGATTCTTCAGAGGAATCCTGTGTCCAAACACATTAATAATAATCCATGCTTAACATTTATGTGAGATTTGAAAAACCTATAAATGTTGTAAAGGTGTATTTATTTTTAAACAGTAAAATGTGCTCTGTGTGTGCATGTGTGTGTGTGAGAGAGAGAGAGATTAAAGAAATGTAAATGAGAGAAATGATGTAAGCCCCTTGGTAAAACCCTGCCAGTTTTTTGTCAAACTGGTATGTGTTGGTTTGCACGTCTGACTGTGTGGGTCTGTGTTTGTCTATGGTATTCCAAATTGAAAACAGGTTTCCAAGTTCTTGTATGTCATTGAATGTCAGTCATGATGCTGTTCATTTGTAATTGCAGAACAACATCCATGTTCATAAACACACGCACACACCACACATACACACACAAAATCCTCTCTCTATTTTACTTTCATATCCCGTCATTTCCTTAATGTTCTGCCAAATCCTGTCATTTCCATACTGGCTGTCTGTCAGTGCATGTCATTCTCAGTCTTCCCCCATATACCATCTGCCAGAGATAGTTCCCCCTCATTTAGCAAAACAGGCATCCTGATCATTGCCTGTCAGGTTTCCCAGCCTGTGAGGTTACGTACCAAACAGCTCAGCCAGTCACCCTTACCTCCACACAAACCACATGGAACAGACTTGTATTGTATGCTTCCTCTTCATTTAAAGAGATTTGTGTAACTTTTCTGTCATCTATCCCACTTAAATCTGGAGAGACAACAAGTAATCCATTTGTAGGTTGAGTGTTTTGTTTGGAGAATGCTTTACATGTGGTGTTTTTAGATCCATATTTTAACAAGTGGTGCCGCTAGTGCTCCAGAAACAAATTTACAAGCTTTACATATATATTTTTAGACATTTTTAAGTGACCGATAAATATTTATCGAGTAGTTATTTATGATATTTTCAATACAGAGGAATGGGTGCTGTCGCTGTTTGGTTTCCAACATTCTTCAACACTCTTTCGTGTTCTGCAGAAGAAAAAAGGCATACAGGTTTGAGTAAATGATGACAGAATTAACATTATTGTGGGTGAACTGTGCCTTTAATTAATTTGGCAGACACTTTTATACAAATCAATTTATGCAGTAAAGATGTTCATTGCGAATCTTTGTCTTTGTGTTAACTTTAATGGAAAACGTACGTATAAAACATTTATTGATTCATTTACACAAATAAGCACAATATATGTTATCTTGGTGGAAGTGTGTGTTGTCTTGTGGGTAATGTGTTTGAAAATAGATTGAAGAGAAGCTTTTTCTCTTTGAAAAGATCTCCTTTAGTCTCTTAAGGCATGATTGTGTTACAGCAAAAGGAAGAACGCAAACAGAAGGGTTGTTGGGAGATTTTTTGTTGCTGCACGTTTACTCAACGTTTACAGTTTTTGTGTCTCAAGTATATTTTTGGGCCTTCCCTTGTTTCTGTCCTAGCCCTCTAGCCAGCAGTATCCCGGAGGAGAGGGATTATGGGTTCAATTTTCTCATAACGTTGAGTAACGTATTTACTTTTTAGTTCGTTTAATTGCGCTGTGCTCATATTAAAACAAGCGCTTTAAGGTCTTCGGGTGCGAGCTGAAGTGATTTCCAGCTTATTTGTTTAAGAGAAAACTCAATTCTGTGTCTCTCCCTCTTCTTTCCTCTGTTGCCTTTCACTCTCTCTCTCTCTCTCTCTCTCTCTCTCTCTCTCAAACACTTCTCAGTTCTCCCTCACACACCCTCGCATGGCTGGGCTCCTTCTAGAAATGATCAATCTTTTCCCATCATGCATTTTGTTTGTTTATGAACTGTTCGTGTCTGCTCTTCATGTTTTTATGAAAGAATTCATGTTTTGGCTAGCGTTCTATACTGCACACCGAATAAAGGGATAGTTCACTCAAAAATTTAAATTCTATCATCATTTACTCACCCTCACCTGTATGACTTTCTTTCTTCAGCAGAATACAAAACAAGATACTAAACAAGTAACTAAACAACATTGACTTTCATTGAGTTCCATTGTAAAGACACAAACAATTTAAACATCTCTCCAAATATCTCATAAAATATCAGTAACGTTTGATTGGCAAGCTGGTAAGAACATCACGCAACATTTTCTCGCAGGTTAGATAATAAACCAAGACAGGCTCTAAAGAGGCAAATTCTGATGGAAGTCAATAGAACAATAAGCTGAAACAAATCAAGAGGTCTAATGTGTCACAGTGGGTCTATTTGCCATATTATGATCCTGGGTTTTGTATTACCTTTGACTTTTGTGTTACCTTAGGCTGGTTGTGTTGCCACGTTCCAGAGTCTTGTATGTGATATTTCATATTAAAGAGCGATTCGGGAGCTATTTTGTATAACGTTCAGGTGGTAATTCACTAAGAATGATTTGCCGCAGCTGATAGCATTGTTTATTTGCACACGTTGAGTTGTAAATGCCGATCAACTAAATGAATTATGCAAATCAGGTAAAGTCCAAGCACACAAATGCAGCACACTTTAATCCGATGTACTTTTACTTTGTACAACACTGCAATCCAGACACTTAGATCTGCTCTTTAAAAACTGCTGGACGTACAGTATGCCTGATATAATGCAAATAGTCATTTAATCTTTAATAAATTGCTGCTGTCATAAATGATAAATGTAAACATATAAATTGTGATTAAAATTATGTTTGCGACCATTGATAAAGCAATGTTCTTTGTGCCACGCAAGTAGCACTGACCTTGTGATTAATGTGAAATCCTGTTTTACATAGCTTGTTCGCTTGTTTGTGCTAAAAGGCTGACAATTACTTCATTAAAATACTCACAAATACGCTTGTTTACATACTATGAACAGAACATGAATTTGCCTCTGAATGTTGTCTGTCACCGAGCTCTGCGGAACATAATGACATTCACGAATGTGCATGTACTGAGCTGTCGCTTTAAGAACCACAGAATGTAGCTCATTTGTATTAAAATATTACTCAGTCTGATGATAAATGTTCTTTCTCTCTCACACAACCCATACTTACACGCTCATCCTTTAACACCATGCATTTATTCTCTTCTCACATTCGCTTGCTCACAAACTCACAGACTGTTGCTCTCTCTCTCTCTCTCTCTCTCTCTCTCTCTCTGTCATGTGGGTGTGCTGCTTTTTACGTCTGCCGTATCGCTCTCTCTCTCTCTCTCTCTCTCTCTCTTTCTCTCTCTCAAGGCTATAATCAGCAGTGTGTGGGGGCCGTCCCCATAGTTCTTCCCGGGCTCTAGGGGCCAGTGACAGAGCTTTGTGTTTCAAAAAGAAAGAGAAGGGATGAGAGAGAGAGAGAGAGAGAGAGAGAGAGAGAGAGAGAGAAATGGCCAGTCAGCTTGATAATTATGTTGCCAAAGTGCCACGCATTTTGCTGTGGCACAGCACTAATAAATTGCCTGCTGTCTGTGTTTGACTTTTTTTCACGCTCTGTTTTTAGAAAGAGATGAGGTGGAAAAAAATCACAAAACAACAAGTCGTCTGTGTCTTTTTAGTTGCGCTGGTGTTGTGGCCCATCAGTGTTGTGCATATTGTGCATTCTTTCGACAAATGTATAGCATTCAGGAGCATGTTTGATATTGAGGGTTATGTCACCTACTTTATGCAAACCATCAAAAGTGAAGTGGTGTAAAATACTTTATAGACACAGAGTGTAGCAATTTTACTTTTAAAATAATATAGCAATTTGCTTTGTTTAACTGTTTTAATTTAAAATAGCATTTTGTGTAAATGCCTCCAGAGGTAGTTTTACCAGGCTTGGCTGGTTTAAGCTGGTGAATATGTAAATGCATGGCCAATATGCAGTACCGCTGTACATTATTAACATGCATTGTTGTTTTACTGTAACAGTAACAAACCTTCGTACTCCAAACATGTTTGCACTTACGTTTGCAATGTAGGGGAAGAAGTCTTAGTCCGGGCAGGTGCTCTAGAGGGGGAGAACGGGGAGTCTGGGGTGTCTTGACAGAGAGAGTCTGGGGAATACGGCCCAGGGTAATGGTCCCTTGAGACCAGGATGCGGTATGGGGACCCAGCTGATATGGGAACATGTTTTCGATGTTTTGTTGGTTTCTGTCTGTTTCTTAGTCAGTCTTGTCATGTTAGTTGTCCCCTCGGGGGACACCAGGTGGCGTCCCGTGATGGGAGGGGGGGTACTGTATTGATCATGACAGTCCCATGTTTTTTTTGAGAAAGCACATAGTCATTGTTTGTTATGATGGCCATGTGCTCTCCTTATGACCCCACCTCCTCGTTGCCTCGTTTAGCTTCCTGCCAACGTTTAATTCCCCACACATGCCTATTGTAATCGTCCCTTGTTAGTTTGCCTATTTAATGCTCTTGTGTTTGTTGTCCTGTGTTTTACAATGTTTAGTAGACTTACCTCATATCCTGGTTCCAGTTTTCCCCATCTTTTCAAGTTCCTGTGAAGTGTTTTGTTTAGTTTTATCCTGATCTCTCTTGTTTTGGCCACCTCGTGGGAAGTCTTTGTTTTGTATTTGTTTTGTAGTTTGGATTGTTCTGTTTTCGTTTTCCCCCCATCGTGGGTTTTCATTTTTGAGTTTTGAGTTTATGTACCCGCTTCCTGCACTTGGGTTATCCTTTCTAGCGATTTCATGACAATGTCATCACGGTCATGCATGCAGGTAATCGGCCTACTCTGTAATTTACATCAGTTCATCAATTCACACTCCACATAGACTGAAGTGTTCATCTTGTCCACATGTGAAGTACCTCTTATGTCCATTTGCTGGCTATTATGATCAATATCTATCACTCTTTAGTTGTTCTCTTTCATCTGATTGTTTTACCATTTGCACTTACATACTGTAAAGTATAGACTACTGTGCCTTTTAAGCATATAAAAATGCACAGTAACATTTAAATATCAATGTTCATTTGTTTACTCTTTGTCTTCAGATTTGGGGTAAAAATGGCTAAAACATGTTTTTTTAGATTCACTCATCTATACTTTGAGCCTGTTTGACTCAAGATCAGCGTGGTCCTGAGAGAGGTGTCATCTGCACATGTGACACTCAGTGGTGGTCTGATGTCACACGGTGCCCAGTGTGAGATCAGACAGGAGGTGTTCGGAAGCCTATTAAAGCTACTCTGAATAAAAGCTTTTCCGAACATTACCTACAGTAGGACATTCCAGCTACACCTGTGGCAACCTCATTGCTCAGATAACCCTTGCATTCATATGCTGGTGACACATCATGGTTACCATCAATTAGATGAGTCTACTAATGGAAGCATGTGTAAAAGATTTTGAAAAGACTTGAAAACAGTAGCAGCGCATAAGGGGTGACAGTCAGCTGCGAATTGGATGCCAGCTGTTCCAGAATGATTCTGTTTGCCTGAGCTGATCTATTTAGGATCTATACAGTACCTTCCAATTTGGGAAACTCAGCAAGTCGAATGCAGCTGTCGGAACAATCCATGTGGTGGTCAGAGGGCAACTCAAAATATTTTTTCCGTAACTTTACAGTTCACACTGACATCTGGAATAGCAAAGATATTGTGTATGCTTCTAAATTTGTGCTCTCTGCCTCTTTGTTGACCACCAATGGGGTAGCTATATGCACACGGAG
Organism: Barbatula barbatula; assembly: GCF_947034865.1. Classification (NCBI taxonomy): domain Eukaryota; kingdom Metazoa; phylum Chordata; class Actinopteri; order Cypriniformes; family Nemacheilidae; genus Barbatula; species Barbatula barbatula. Next base: position 10,025,500 of record NC_136772.1, read on the forward strand.
CGATGACATCCTTACGTTAAAATCTCTGCCAACAATCTCTGGGAACAATGCCGTTTCGCTTCAGGAGGCACATAGGATTTACAATCAACAATGTGAGTCTAATTATTCAAACAGACACATCATTATCACTTGGTAAAATAAACCTTAGTGCTATGAGAGCGGAAGTGACCTAGATGGCAGCGATTTTAGCAGAAGTATGTCATCGTCCATCTTCACTCTCGTTAGGGTTTCATTCCCATCACCTGCTCTGTGTTTCACTCTCGTTAGGGTTTCATTCCCCTCATCTGCTCTGTGTTTCACTCTCGTTAGGGTTTCATTCCCCTCACCTGCTCTGTGTTTCACTCTCGTTAGGGTTTCATTCCCATCACCTGCTCTGTGTTTCACGCTCGTTAGGGTTTTATTCCCATCACCTGCTCTGTGTTTCACGCTCGTTAGGGTTTCATTCCCATCACCTGCTCTGTGTTTCACTCTCGTTAGGGTTTCATTCCCATCACCTGCTCTGTGTTTCACTCTCGTTAGGATTTCATTCCCATCACCTGCTCTGACTCGCGTTAGGGTTTCATTCCGATCACCTGCTCTGTGTTTCACTCTCGTTAGGGTTTCATTCCCCTCACCTGCTCTGTGTTTCACTCTCGTTAGGGTTTCATTCCCATCACCTGCTCTGTGTTTCACGCTCGTTAGGGTTTCATTCCCATCACCTGCTCTGTGTTTCACTCTCGTTAGGGTTTCATTCCAATCACCTGTCGCCACTCTCCCCATGTAATTACTCCTCGTTAGTGTCTCCCTGTATATAGCCCCAGTTTCCCTCTGTTTCAGTGTTTGGTTCATTGTCTAACGTATGTTTATCATTCCTGTTAACTGTTGGATAGCTTGTTCTGCTAAAATGATTACACTGTAAAGCCTACAGTGTACAACACCAAATGTAACCTATTATTTGGAAGTAGTAAACTTAAGATTCAGGATATAGTTCCTGAAACTTGTCTGAATTTGGCCCAAATCAGATTTTTTGATCCAAGTGTGAACAGAAAATAACATTGAATATAATTTTTGTTGTACTATTGTGGCTACTTTTATATGTGGAAATAAAGCAGATGTTTCAGATGTATTACAATATAACTTCAGGTAACTTTATTCATTAAGTTTATGCCAATTCAACATTTCATTGACTCTGTAGTAAGTGTTACTCTATTCAGTAACATATAATATGTACACGCACGGACATACACACGCACACGCACACGCACACGCACACGCACACGCACACGCACACGCACACGCACACGCACACGCACACGCACACACACACACACACACACACACACACACACACAGTGACTGTTGAATTTCAACAAAATCAAGCCTCAGGAGTCATCCAACAGCAATGTGAAAGACTAACAGCCTGGCAAGAAGGTTATCACATAAAAAATATTATTTTCCTAAAAACATGAACAAATATTACTGTTATATTGCTTAAAAATTAATATGAACTTGTTTTCTTTGCAGTATTTGAGTGTCTTTTATGGTATGTTGACCTGTTTCTCTAGTTTTCATTTTCTGCAAATAAATGCAAATAGAAACATTTTTGTTCAAATATTTGGTTTGGTAAATATTGTTTAAAGGTTCACAGAATGAAACAAAACTGATCGTTTACCTAAACACATACATATAAATAGTAAATTCAGAAAAACTGATTTTTTTCCCATTGCTTCTACCAATCAAACAGAACAATACAGAAAAAATATAGCCAGAATGAAAATACTATCGTTCTGTAAGAACTGCATAAACTGGCAAGAGTGCTGTCCCATTACACTTGAACTGTCCAAAAATCTGTACTCAGCAGACATACAGAGAAACCTGTAATATTCTCTGGCAGAATGGTGGAGAGTGCAGTGCTTCAGTATGACAGGTTTGACAAGTGAGCCTCTCTAAGCTTAGTGCATTGGGAGATTTCTGCCCACTGGCTAGAGAAAAAAAGGCATCACGATTCATTTAACAAACATTACAATGAAAATGCTTAGCCTTTTTAAAAGAAGTCATGAGAAACACTGGTAAGAACATTTATTGATTTAGTACGTGCTGTCGCGTTTATCGCGTGTCTGTTGCTGCTTGTACATCTTTAAATTCACTAAGAAATTCTGCTTTATATACTTGTGTTTTTTGTATTGCCGACAGCATGAGAACGCTTCAGTTGTTTCAAGTCCAAACGGCACTCATCAAAATCTTCATCACTGACATGTGATATGACTGATATTTTCATTAAATCTTTCTGTCAGAGTTTTCTGAATGTGCATGATTCATTGCATCAAATGCTCTTATAGATGTTGTTCTCTGAACGGGCCATTTTTAATATGCTGTGGATGAAACGGCTACTTCTGCTGTTTATTTTAGTTGAACCTATCTTTGTAATGTCATAATCCATTAAACATCGCTCATGTTACAAAGCCCCTGTTCCTTTTACGTTTTAATTATTCTGGCTCATCTGTTGATTCTGCTTTATCTTTTCCAGCGCACAAGTTACTCATGTCAAATAAATCGAATGTTAGCTACAAAATATTTTTAAAGCAAAATACACTTACAGTAAACTGATTGCAGGATAACTTTAGAATAATCTGGGGGTTTATAAAGAAAAGCAGCAACTGTAGCGCAACTTAATCTGAATTCCTACAACCAAGTATAACCAAGTATACAACCAATTGTATATTCTACAACCTAGCACAACATATAAAAACAGCACACTCCACCACAGCAGTTCATTATTAATAGAAAGCTGCTTTTAAAAGATGTGTTGTTTTATTTATTACAATCCCCTTGGTTCTACTGCCCTGTAGCAAGATGTCTGCATACCTGTTTACATAAAGCAGTAGAAAATATCTAATGTGCAGTCTACTGTGAGTTCTGTTGTTATTTTGATTGTAATGTAATATATAGTCTATAATATCTTAGCCTTTAGTAGGTTAAGAATCATCTTCTTTATTCCGTTCACTATAATTGAATTACAGCAACGGTGCATCAGAGAATACTTTTTGTTTAAACATTAAAACACAGTTTTTTATTTTTGCCTGTAAATTAACTTAAATGTAAAATGGCCTTAGCAAAGACCATTGGCGATAGACTGATAGTGAGGCCTGGAAAATTTTGACACAAACATCCGTCCTATCTGGAGTCAAACATTGTAAAATTATACTTTAATTCTGTAGTATTCCATGAATTTAATTAAACACTGAATGTATTCATTTTCATTTTCCAAAAAAAGCACATCTCATGAAGAAACAGTTCAGTTGAATGCTCTGCTGTGCTTTCCTTTGCTTGTTTTTGCAATCTGTCATAATGATTAATGCCGCTTTCATCATGTTATGGTCTGAGACTCCCCAGTCTAGTTTGCCATTCAAAAGTGAAGGTTTATGTAACCCTGTCATTACCTAAAATATAATTTTTGAAAAAGTTGTTTGATGTCCAAGCAAAGCCCCAGGCAAAGTGCACAGAACAAACAATCATTTGGATGGCTATTAGTCATTATTGGAGTCATGTTGTGTCTTCTCATCCAGAATTCAGAGGGAATTAGATTTATTGCGTAAAATGTATTTGATCTGTGAGTGAGAATAGCCTTGAGCAAAAGTTTACATTCCTAAACTTGCTGAAGTTCTTCCAAACGGTTGGAAACTACATCATACCTCTTAAAGACCCAGTGAAATCAAAACAAAAGTATTTTTCATTTTAGTAAAAATTACTGAGCCTTAAGGACGTTAATAAACTGATTTGTTATTAAGCGCTGACAACATTTGCATCTATGAGATATAACCATTTGAAACTGAGAGTCTGGCACGTGCGCTTAAACAAATCTAAAAATTCCATGACATCATGCTACATTTCAGCCTCTCGTCAAAGTTCTTGGCCAATCAAATCCGTGTCCCGCCCCTTCACTAGCAGAGCTGCAGAAGTGGAGCCTCATATTAGCCACTTGTTTGCACATATGTTATGTCCTTAATGGTGAACGACACATTATGCACTAGACGGGAGATAGGGGATGATCCAGACAATGCAAACATTAACATTGAGGCTTAATTTCGCGTTAGTGTCACGCGAGTGGTTGCACGTGAGTGTCCTCCGGTTAAGAGACACTATAGCTCAGAGCTGATCATATGCGCGATCATACGCACAAGCCGCTGAGAAAACAAAACGTATCTGACCCATTTCAAGTCAACACAGTATGTTGAAGGTTAAGGCTCTATGGAAGAGATCAGACATCACCTCCTTGGTGAGTAAAGGAGAAGACAAACGCCAGTGTCATTCACCAATGTAATAACAAGCTGCTTCAAATCGCACATCACTGCTATCACGATCTTACTATTCTTTTCAATAGACTTACCCTATACTGTCACAGGGATTGTACAATTATAAGAAAAAACACTAATGAAGCCCCACCCCCTAATCTAACCCTATCCGTCACTGGCATGAAAACAAATCGTACAAAAACACACAAATGAGATTGTAAATAAGTTGCTGTGAGATTGTGTTGGACATGAGTGTTTTATATTGTAAAATAACATTTCCCAATATTTCACTATTTGGTGTTATTGGTGCCATTGTAGAGCATCTTAAATTGGTCACGAATGAGGCTGAATGATGGTTAGGATGCTCTCCTTAAAATCAGGTTTGGGGGGGTATGGGGGATATTGTAGCAGATGGCGGTATACATTTTATAATATAAACTGTGATAAACAAATCATCTCATTGTGAAACCATACAGGTTAAACCCTGTCTAGCTTGATGTACGACTGCAAAACGTATCATTTTAAACAATTGCCATGCTAAATTATAGCCATAACTGCAACGTTTATGGTACTGTTTATTTTCTTCGGACAGCACACAGCTGAGATAGTGTGACGGGTGCACATTTTTACTGATAAGAGTAATGTTTGTCTGCTGAAAATCGATGGTGATAGTGGCAAAAACAATTTGCACTTACAATGGAAAATGTGTTAATGTGTACTTCAACAGAGCTGGAAATACTAAATGCTTTAAAACGGCTTCATTTATTGTAGAATTTATTACTGTTTTGAGTTTGTTTATTTAAATTCATTGCACTTATTTCCATTATAAGTATAAGTGTTATTTGTTGGTCATGCATACAGCTTTCTGCAATAAAACCTGTAATGTGCAGTTTGCACATTTTCATTCATTGCTCAGTGGAAAAGATAAATATAAAATTTCAATGAAGGTAGAATACAATGTTTTCCAGGTGTGGAGACTCGTGAGACTGGGGTATTTTTAGGTGAATATTTTTTTAAAGAAACTTGAAGGGGTTGTTCACCCAAAATTAAAAATTCTGTCTTCATTTACTCACCCTCAGGTTGTTCTAAACCTGTATACATGTCCTTGTTCTGCTGAACACAAATGAAAATATTTGGAAGAATGTCAGTAAGCAAACAGATCTCATCACCCATTGACTCCCATAGTATTTATTTTCCATACAATGGCTGTAAATGGGGGATGAGATCTGTTTGGCTTCTGACCATCTGTTTACCCTCGATTTAATCTCTTTGCTCTCTTGAAGTAACAATCGAGAGATTTGAGTGATGTTGTGATGAATTCTTGCGAGAGAAACATTGATTGTACTGATCAGCACTGAGGTCTGGACAGCTGTACAACAATATATCACTTTTCTAATTTACAAAGCAAAGTTGTTAAACAATAAACTTTACGGAATGTGCCTTGTCTATCAATAAAAGTGCAATTTATTGGAGGTTTACAACCATGAATGAGTGAATCACTTAAAGGATTCAGATAATTGAAAAGGTTTAGCCGTTCATAACTCAAATTATGGGTTCAGCATCGACACCCACCAGATTCTTATTAATAGGAAAAACAGGAAAAACAATAGTAAAATAGATGAACCAAATAAGATTATTGTCAAAATATCAATGAAAGCTACCATGTCTTAAACCTTAGTAATCCATTCGAAAAGGGAGCGAGCGTTGTGTAGTAGACGCAGTATTGTAAAGACGCCTGAGTACATCTCCCTGTTGACATCATCTCCAGGCAACAATCAAATGAAAAATTACAAAAAAGAAACAAAAAGATTGTCTTCCAGAAAAATCCCTGATGTTTACTTTCTGTATCTATTGTGTAATCTATCAGGAATGCCGCTGAGACATAAGCAAATAATTCAGAATGTATTCCTTCACCTCCGGGCTCTGAAAAAAATCACGCCCAGCTTTCATTCAACATTACTCAGGTTCTAACAACAGGTTCATTTATTATGACCCATACATGACCAATTGTTAGTGTGAGCTGCTTCATTTATTACTGGGGGCTAATAAGAATACCAACATTTCTTAAAACATTTTATTGACCGAATCACTCAGTGCAGGCAGACACACAGATGGGAGGAGAGAGTTATCAGTCCATGCTGTGACTGATAGATTTACACCTTTATATGCATCGACAGTCGATGATTGATTGGACTTCATCACAGTGGAAAGATGGGCGGTTGGCCTTGCATCTGATGAAAAAAATGTAAATAAGAACCACAAACACACTACACTGTTCAGTTATAAGTGGAACCTTTTTTTTCAAGTTCCTCCAAAAATCTGTCTGCAAAAACTATGATGTCAAATATTTTCCAAAGAACTACAACTCTAAGAGAAAGCGAAAAGAAAATGACTCTTAACCACAGGTGCAGCAAAGACACATTTAAAAGCACTTTACTCAGTGAAACCGTATATGTCCATTATGAAATAATACATCACTTATTCTCCTTTGCTCGTCTCACTCCTGTCCTGTCTTCTCATCCATCTTCAGAAGGGATGTTTTTGATCTCATCGCATTTTGCCCCGATATTCCTCACTAAACACCGAAAGGCGCTCTCCTGACATTTCCTTATTGCTCTGTTGTCTGGCGGGTTTGATGGGTAGCTTTCCACTTCCATTATAATATCTCTCAAATGAACCCGCCGCTCGCTGCCCTACTTTAAATACCGCAGTCACGTATAAATCTGCTCCCATTCACCACCCTGTGAAATATTAAACATCGAAGACCTTAGGGAGAGAGAGAATGAGAGAGACGTTGAGTGAGGCGCCCACTAGCCGATGGATCAATATTTGCACCTCTGAAAGCAATAAATATTCGATTGGTGCGAATATGGTTTTGACTGCATTGCCATAAGGGATGATTTAATGAGTGCTTATGAATAAAGGGAAAGCACATGCTTTTGAAGATTAAGAGCAACCCATCAGAACATGAAGTGAGCCTCAGTGAAGTTTGAAGTCAGGGATTGGGTGTATTTGGGAAATGTACGGAATACAAGGCTTTTTAGTCAGCGATTGTTCTTATTCCATCATTCATAGCTTCAGATACGAGTCGTTTCAATTTGGCTCTGCTTGCCATCTCGTGCTGTTTGAGATTGAGAAATCAAGAGTGAACTAAATCTCCTTATAAACGTCAGCTTGTCTTATGAAGTCAATCAAGATCTGCAGTTAAAACTCTCAAAGTTTGATTTGAAATGTAAAAAAAATAGTTTTCTTTCATGAACACAGAGGCCTATCCAGTGTCCATACACTTCAGGGCTACTGTATGTTGAAGTTGGCAATTCAAGTATATACTCAGAATTGAGATGTTTTTAATTATGTGTTCAGTATGCTAAATATATACAGTATAGTGCAATATATATATACAAAACCTCAAGTAACAACATATTTATATATAAAGGTATCCCTCCATAATAATTAATCTTTCTATATTTTAATTTATTGTTACCAATCAAAAGTTGAAAGTAAGAGTTTAAAGGTATCCTTAAGGTATTGTTGATGGGATTCGCAGAACTGTTCTTGTCCCCCGTGAGCTATGTGTGTGCGTATGTGATAAGAAAATGTGAGTCAGGAAGGACTGGCAATCTCACTCTCTAGCAATCCACTGCAAACTTTTTCAGTCTAAAAAAAAAGTGTTGAACTTTCTGTCCCTTTTTCATGACATTTTTTCTCTCTTTGTTCTTTTCTCAAACAGACAGTAACTTTGTGCTGGGGAATGCACAGGTCCAGTCCCTCTACCCTATCGTTTACTGTTCTGATGGCTTCTGTGAGCTCACCGGTTATGCCCGGGCGGAACTGATGCAGAAGAGCTGCGCGTGTCACTTCCTGTATGGACCTGAGACCAGTGATAAGCTGATGGCACAGATCCAGGCGGCGCTGGACGAAAGGCGGGAGTTTAAGACAGAACTGGTCTTCTACAAAAAAGGAGGTAGGAGATGCTATAAAAGAAAAAAAAAACATGATATAGTTCTGAAATACTACAGTATGCAACTGTGTATGGTGAAGGATAAGCCTTGCTTGGGCAATTTTGCTCACAATCCCTTTAGTAAATAGAAATATGCTAATTGTGATGCAGCTCAAGCTTTAGCGCTGGTCCCTTCACAGAAAACTGAAATGTAGACAGGGAAAGAGGTTTATGAAAGAGGAGTTGAAACTATTCAAATCATTTTAGGTTCATTGTGGATACGGAGAACAGAACAGGACGTTTTCTAACATGATTTAGGGAGATCTGAATATTTGATGTGGTGAATTGGAGTTATAAAGCAGGTATAGCTGCAGGCGAGAAAGACATTGATTAACACAGAGGGGTGAAGAAGATTGATGGAGGGATGAAAATAAAAGAGCAATTATACAATAAAATAAATTACATATAAACTTGTTCATGTGCTCAAGCTAAGATTTCCAATGTCCGTATAGGTTTAAAATGCTGTTCAGAATCATTTAAACTCAAATCAACATTAATGGGATTTAATTATGTGAAAAGCACTGGTTCAAGGCAAACAAAGGGGAAATATTTTTACATTATCCCAGATAGCACAGGTACAACTGTAAGATATCTGCTAAAGATCTAAGATTTGGAAAACATCTGCTGTGTAAAAACAACTAATAATCGCCTTAGAATCCTAAACATCTTACAGACGTGTTGCAGAAAAGCAACCAATCAAAAAATATGTCTTGCAGACATCATACAGACGTCTCCGAGATGTAAGTGTGAGTATAGGGTAGCATACAAATCTTATGTATTGATCAACCATCTACAAATAATTAGAATGATAATGGAACATGATTATTTAAGTTTTTACTTTTTATGGATAGAAGAGAAACAAATTATACTGTATAAAAGCAACCCGAGTGAGTAATAACATATCTTAAAAGGAAAACACATTTTTAGCAGCAATTTCTAAGCCTTCACCTCACGATTTGTAACAAAACAAATGTCATTTCATTCCAGAAAACCTCTTTTTGTTCTCCCGAGAATAGAATATGATAACATTTTAATACAACATCTGGCACCTTCATCTCTGCGACACAGATATTCCTGAAAATAACAAGATATAACTAGCATTGCATACACAACAGCATGGAAATCTAATGGCTTGATCACTTACACAATAAACACCATACACAGAAAGAGCACAGCATGTCATATGGTTAATGCCGGACGCATATTTACCCACCTGCGGTCAGGAGAACAATTTGATCCTTGTAACCGGAGACCATGCAGATCATGCGGATCGACCTCTCCGTCAAACCCTATCCAACACCAGAAGTTCTGGGAATTTGGCAACACTTAGGGCAAAATGTTCCCTAAGACCAGCAGCAGTGACAAATGATTTGTCACCTGATTCAGTTCAATTTAGCGTTTGTGGAACAAGCCTACAAGGAGACCTACCCCCCCGATGCCTGAACTCATAGAGTGCTCAGTAGGACAAGCATTCTTTCCTACTCATTCATTTGGCCGATGGTAAGAGACACTCAGGAGCTGTGTGTTGGCCGATTTGTATTTTAGGCACGCAGGATTCAAAGAGAATAGGCAATCTGTGTGTTCTTCCCTATCTGATTGTTGATTGTCTGAACAAACCGCTGCAGTCCCATGCAGCATTTCAGACGCTTCCGCTGTCGCCCTGCCTCTGCGCATTAGTCACAACATTCCTGTTGCTTTGTCGCACACTGAAACAACTTCCAAACCTTGGGGTGCTTGTAGAACACGCCTTGCACACCTCTTAGGTTCGGACTGAATGCAGAGGGTATAGAAGATAGTTGTAGCTGTTAAATTCCTCTGTTGCACAGCCGCCCTGTTCATGGTTTATGGAATACAAAGGACTCCACGACCTGTCAAAAAAGCAATACATTGCTTGGACACAATCAATTAAAACATTTATTACAATAAAACAAACAAAGATTAGAAATCATTTTGAAAGAAATCATTTTGCGACGCTAAATTAATTGGATAACTAAATTGGCAGTATTGCGTTTAAAGGACTGCTTGTATTTGTTTTAGACGTGCAAGACATTTCAATGATTGTAAAATGAGAAGCACAGTGTATTGGCTTGTGAACAAAGCTCAAGCGGGACAGCCGTGTACACGCGTGTCAGTCCTCACAATGGCTCGATTATGTGTGTACAGTACATTCGGTGGAAACCTAATGCTGTAATGAATAACTTCATTACGATTGAAGCTCTTATTATTGCTTTTAATCATAAATGGTGTGTAGTACCTGCTTTGAAATACAACGGTTATTGATTTACTGTGTTAAATGAGCTCTGCTATTAGGTTTAAGAATAAATTAACCTTTTGCCCTATAAACACCATAACCATTTAGCATTCATAGTGTAATCAAACCAGAAACTGCTGGTTAATAATACATTTTTTAATTCATCTGTGGTTGTCACAAATCGATTTATTGTTTGTAACCATAGTCATCACACGTGTTATTTATAGGCCGGCAGGTTCCTGTTTTTAGGTCTTGAGTGGTTTGTTTAGATGGCATTTAACACATGACCTATGTATGGTGTTAACCCACTGGTTCAATGGAATGCATTCTTTCTTTGTTTAAATCACTGAAGGTAGATTTCTTTATACTTTGCTTGAGTTAAGCTGTGCCTAATGAACAGGCTTCGCGATGGATACACACACGCACGTGGGCGCACACGCGCACAAACACAGATGTTTGTTTCATTAGGGACTCCAACCTCCAACCAAGCTTCTTTGTTTCTGTTTCTCCCCATTCTGGTTTAATGAGGCATGGTTTAATGCTGAGGCATAATGTTGAGCGGCTGTGGAACCTGCAAACATGTATGTGTGCATAGAAAAGCACACGCATGCACGCACGCACGCACACACAGACATAAAGTATTCCACATCTCCAGCTCACCTGTCAATAACTGTATGAGAAAAATTCAGAGCTCTAGCAGACTCGTGGTGTACATGAATCGATGTTGTTGACAAAAATCAATTGAAAATTGGATAAATTAAATCAAATGGAGAAAAATATGTGAAACATATTCACCAAAATGTTATATAATAATGGGATCTAATGCGTTCTAGTGTATTTTATTGTATCGCATCACTCCACACCGCATCCGGTGTAGACACGTGTAAGGCAATTCACAAAGAATGAATTGCTCCGACAGGAAGTGGATGGGAAATGGTGTTTATTTGCCTGTACTGTCTGTGTTGCATTAGTGAAGGATTCAGTCCAAGTATTCAAATCAGGTAACCGCGCAAAAAAACGTGTCTACAAAGTTAGCATGTTCTGCATCCTGCAGGTCGAGTTCTGGCTTGTGGAAGATCAGCAGACTCTTGTACAGGGATTGTATGTCATCCCATCATTACAGTTGGCATCTGCAGTTCAGGCAGATACACTGCTGAAGGTCGGAATATATGGCCAGTAAACATATTTTTAAGCTCTTTTTTCTAATACAGTGAGATACTACTGGTACGATTAGATCATTTATTTAAATAAAATATCTTTTTTAAACTATCTTTTTTAGTGCAACATTATTTGCAAAAAGACAACAGCATAGAATGGGTTGAAATATAATATAAACCTGATATACATTACATAGAAAGCATGGGTCTTTCATCGCGATTTCGGTTGTTTCCCAATCTACTGTAAATATATTAAACGGTACAGTTTTGATTGAAACACCAAGTCAAGAAATTATACAAACTTCAAAGCACAGCAGTAGGTATATTACCCCAGTTCTAATTGAATTCCACCAATTTACACACAAAATAGTAAGACTGATGTGATCTATATCATCTTTAAACTTGGTAATGTCTACCAGGTTTGTTGGAACCCCAGATATTATACAGACATGTACAGAGCAGATTTCTCAACTCAAATACAAGGTCAAATAAACTACAAAGCAGCTCTGTAAAAAACAGGGGTGTCATTTCCCAACTCAAGTTGTCTTTAAAGGAACCCAAAGATAAACACTGTATATTAAATAAAACAAAGTCAAATAAATATAAAGCAGCTATGTAGAGAACAGTAGTGTTATTGTCTGGCTCAGTTGAGTTGCAGTCAAATCAATAATATAACTGCAAACTAAATGTCTAAGTGATCAGAAAATGCAAGATGACCCGTGAATAAGCCATTTATTGGTACTGTAAGTGCTATAGCTCAGTTTAAATGCTTGTGGTCTTCCTCAAACCACAGGTGTTTACAAAGCATTTGTTGACTAATGGTGTGTGAAGATTGTGACAATCGATGCTAAACAACACTCAGAGGTAACAGAATGTACTTGCTATATTATTGTAGTTATTTTTAAGTTTAAAAACACACAAAAAATGATAACACGGTTAGACTGTAAGTTGTGTGTTGATAGTGTAAAGTAAACAATGTTCCACATGCTTATTAGTAATTCATGTAGACATTAATTACCATAAATTTACATTGGGAAAGAAAACATTGCCTCCTTATTTCAGACATCCGTCTCACACAACTGTTGTGTGTGCATATGAATATCAGACACATATTTTCTGTCGTGTAATCCAAGTGCTAGAATGTAATGAGGTGTTTCCTGACAGACAGGAAAATAAAGAAGGTTACAAAGGAAGTGATCTTGAAATGTCCTGATCTCGGTGTTGCCATGCAATTTACAAGAACTGCAGAGTTGTTTTCTCATATTTAGATCTATACTGCATTTTATACATATGTTACATATGCTCATGTTCGCAGGTACTCAGTTCTGGTGTCTTCTGGATATCGTGCCCATTAAGAATGAGAAGGGGGAGGTGGTGCTGTTTCTTGTATCACATAAGGACATAACTGACAACAAGAAAGTTCAAGATGAAGAACAGAGCACAGAAAGAGGTGAGTGCTGTTACCCATAATTTTCCCATCATGTTTCTTGATCAACCCCATTTGACTGCTTCCAATAGTGATAAAAACTCTAATCTCCACCTCTAAAATCAAACAGAATGTTGATCGTTTCTGCCAACCCTGTCCTTACAATACAATTGGTTGATGGGTATGTTGTTCCAAGCCTAAAAAAGATGTTGATCCAGGAATATGTCTTGCTTGGGTGATACAAGGGAAAAAAAATTCATGACAAGAGTTTTAAAAACTGGGGTCTTCATAGAAAAAGGGGAGTTTCGTAATTATTGGGCTCTTTCAAACCAGGATGGGCGTTTTTCAATCTCTTTCATTGATTTGCAAAACCAAGTGGCTGATTCCCAATTCCTTTCTCCCGTTGAATGGTTGAAAAACACCAATACCATTTGGAAACGCAAAGTAATTGAGAAACGTCCCTTCTGTGTTTCGCAGAGAGCTGTACTTTGAGGTTCTTTGTTGAATTTAAGATTAATGATAGAATGTATTGATATGCCTATCTTTGTCCAGTTTAAGATTAAGTTGGGAAAAGACAGGAAGGAAAAAAACGTGAAGTGAAACAGTGAGTAACATACAACACAAGATCCCCAAACCTGAGACGGATTTTAGTCTCTAAAATAACTTCATTAATGAAGATTGTCTTTTAGAAAACATCCTCAAAACACAAGTGTAATGCTGTGTACAGAACAAAGACAGCAATGATATAAAGAGAGAAAACCAAAGAAGTGTCCTGAGTAATAATACTCTACATCACAGGTACAGAGACAATGCAAAGAGAGGATAATTTTGATCCTCTCTGCTTTATATGCCCTTCAAGCCTATTCATTACCTATGATTACCTATTTTCTTACAAAAACAAACACACACACGCACACACACACACACACACACACACACACACACATGCACGCATGCACGCTCGCACACACACAGATTTCATAAGTCAAAGACATTTTATCATTTTCAATTCATACATTAACTACGCCCCACCCTAAACCAAACCCTCACACAAAGCTGTTGTCCATACCAGATTTAAAGTAATAAAAATATTGTTCAATTTATTCAATTCGATTAATGATATTACTTACCTCTTATTGTTCTTACTAAATTTGTGAGGACATTTTCAAAAATCTGGCAAACATGCACGCCTTGAACCCCTGGTCCTGTCAAGGTCATATTTATCCTCCTCATCCTGTCCTATAAGTCTCATTCTCTCTCTTTTTGGTCTACTGAGTCATGCATTTTGGATGTGTCAGTGCAGGCCAGCATCTCATGTGGTGCTTTTACAGTAATCCTGACACCTCTCCTCCCCAGAGAGAGAGAGAAATAAAAATACACACACACAGGGCACAGAAAAAGAGAGCGAAAGCTTGGCACAGCATTGTGAACCCCCCATTAACAAGCGTCCTGGACAATATTTCACAGTGGCTGTTATTTCACTTGGCTGTGGGATGTGCAATGTATTGGCAAAGGTACATTTGATCAATAAGATCAAGTCATTTAAAGCAAATCAGGGAGATAAGTTGAAAAGAATGCAGTTGCATCCTTAATCATTCTGACTAAATGTCCTTTTAAAACAGATGGTCTGAGGATATGAAAATTTTTCATTTAATAAAGGTGTCGTGTGTAATATTTTGGAGCATCTATTGTTTAAAATGCTATATAATATACATAACTATGTCTTCAGAGGTGACCTTACACACTAGTGAACCCTTTTTATTTACAAACTTTAAAATGTTATTTTCAATAAAAGTCGGCCGATTTTTCCTATCAGATATGTATATTTGACGTCCTATCCTCTAACCACGACAGATTTATTCTGTAAGCATATCGATGTTTATCAATGGGAGGGATTTATTTTGAGTGACAGTAAAACTGACCAATCATATCATCTTACTAAACGGGCGCGCTTTGTTTTTTGATAACTTTCCGCCATCTGGGGAATTGTTTAGCATCAATCTGGTAAAGTGGAAGAAGCACCCGAAGCAGGTTCGCCAACCGCCAAAAAAAAAAGAAAAAAGAAGATAAGATAAGAAGATATTCTGCATAACTGGTCAATTTACTACGGTCAGTTCCATACATTTAGTTCACTGTAACGTTACCAGTTTAATATTAATATTTATTAAAATCACGGTTTATTCGCTGGTGAATCTCTGTTTACTGTTTGCTAGTGTAGGTTTTGGGGTTGCACGTGCGCAGAGGGCAAAGGCTCAAACGCCTCAGCACGCTACTAATCGTACAAAATGAAGTGTTATGTTTTTGTAACCTTAGAATGAGCTATTTCTATGAAAATACACTGCGGGTCCCCTTGCATGGAATTCACCATGTTTTACAGTAGCCCTAAACGGACAAACTGCTCTACAGAGCCTTTCGTAAATAGGTCATCTGCTTTGGCAAAGAAACAAAAACGTGACGACATCTTAGTTTTCTTTCAGTGTTTCGAAAAGGAGTGGTGGAGTGAGCTGTTGGTTGCAATTCAAAACCTCAACGCTATATACCGCTTAAACTCTCTTTTAAATGAAAATAATTCAGATTTAAGACAAAAGAAGTGTGAGACAGATTTGCCATGTTATAAAAAAGATACAATATAAAAATAATATCAAATGCCAACTCTTATACAAACACTTCATATATAAAATCATTTCACTTCTAAAATGTTGTTATTGTTAAATTATATATGGCTGTTCACTTTTTAGACGAAGAGACAGGGTTGGAGGTGCACAAGGTCACACGGCCAACTGGCTTTAATGCTAACCGGAGACGTAGTAGAGCTGTGCTATACCAGCTGTCTGGACATCTGCAGAAACAAGACAAAAGCAAACTCAAGATCAACAATGTAAGAGACAAGCTAACACATCTTTAACTTGAAACCTTATGTTTGTCTCCTGCAGGCTAACTGAATTCCTGCCTGGTCATAATACAGAAGTACAGAGCATTGTGTAATCTTAGACTCTTCAAGTTTTATTTACAGTATTTGTATAGAATTTGAGAATATTGTCAAATGGGTCACTTTTTCACTAATAGAAGTAAAAATTGACCTTGTAAGTATAGAGACTGTAGATAATAACGTTCTCTATTCAAAGCAGTAAGGCATGCTTTTCTTCTTAGGAGAATTCGATGAGCTCTATGATCGTGACTGGCTTGCATGCGACACATTTTTTATGAATGTTTCAAATAAACCTGTACGTATTCAGCTAATGTCTCTAAAATTTGCTGTCATTTAGAACATGTTTGGTGAAAAGCCGCCAATCCCAGAGTACAAAGTGGCAGCCATACAGAAGAGCCGCTTCATTCTTCTTCATTACGGCACCTTCAAAGCAGGCTGGGATTGGCTGATCCTCTTAGCAACCTTTTATGTAGCAGTTACCGTTCCTTACAACGTCTGTTTTACCGTCGTCGGCGGACGGGATGAGGCGTCGACCCCTAGAAGTCCACCGAGCGTGAGCGACATCCTGGTGGAAATCCTTTTCATGTTAGGTAAGTATTTCCACAATCAAGATTAACTTAGTTTAGTCTAAAGTAAAGGTGTATATAAAGGTGAAATTCAACACTGTATTCTTTTGCCCGGACTTTGTCCTGCTGTTTTATATGGTTGTTTGAAAACGCTACGAACGAACAAACGTGCAATCTCATTTAGGGTATGCAGGTGGCTTATGTGCAATAAGCCATGTGTTGAAATAAAGTACACAACCCTGTTGCTGCCAGATTTCTTTAGTTTAAAGGGATACTCAACCCAAATGAAAATTCTGTCATGACATTACTCAACTTCAAGTACTGTAGTTCCAAACCTGTATACATTTCTTTGTTCTGTAAAACACAAATAAATATGTTTAGAAGATTGTTGGCAACTTAGATTTCTGGGGTAGTCAAAATACGGTAGTCAAAGGTGCCCCAGATGGTTTGTTTTCCTAACGTCTGCAATATCTTCAAAAAATATACAAAGAAATTGTATTATGATAGTCAAAGGTGCCCCAGAAATATTTTCCAAATATCATTCTTTGTGTGCAACTAAACAATTAAATGTATACAGGTTTGGAACATCTTGAGGATTAGTAATTCATGACAGAATTTTCATTTTTGGGCGGACTATCCCTTTAAGTTGGTGAAGTGTACTGTTATCAGTACGGAGAGCCAGATTTGTGTTTGCATTCCAATGCTAGACAGTCTTTTGTCTCAGAAGTAGCTCTGTATAAGTCCAAATATCTCCCAGTTATTGAGAGCTGGAAATTAAAATCACTAGCATTACTCAAACACAATGAGAGTAAATCTGGATGAATTCTGAAGGACAGTTCAGTCAATGCAGATGTTTGAGGAGCCATGCTTAAAATCAAGAATACACGCCTATTAAAATCCATTAGATTATTATTAAGAGCTATTAACTTTGTATTAAAATGCTATAGAGCTTCACAGTGTGTGGAAAATATATTTAGTTTATTACTGCAGCGTTGTTTTCCACACTTAACATTAGCAGTTAGTGTTTAATGGCAGAATATGTTTCTGCTCATTACACACAGTTGCCAAATGCGAAATGAACAGTTGTAATGTCAAAACATTAAGGAGCAAAAATGTTCCCGCAATAAAAGCTGTTTTCAACTGTTTTGTTAAAGATCTACGCGTAAATTGAGTTACAACAATGTTGTTTAATCTCACAAATCGACTGACATGCTAAGATGCTAACTGTTGATTTGATTTTCTCCATGCCAGATATCTTGCTAAACTTTCGCACCACATTCGTGAGCACCTCAGGCCAGGTGGTGTATGATGCGCGCTCTATCTGCGTGCATTACGTCACCACCTGGCTCTTTGTGGACCTGATCGCTGCGCTACCTTTCGACCTGCTGTATGCCTTTAATGTCAGTGTGGTACGTATGTTTTTGCGTGCCACGTGGTATCTTTTAGTTATTATCTTAAGTTATTGTATTTTGTCTTTTTAGTCTCCATGCATTTGATCTGTGTGTTTAGTACTTTGGGGTTCATCTGCTGAAGACGGTTAGATTGTTGCGGCTTCTGCGCTTGCTGCAAAAGCTGGAGCGTTACTCGCAATACAGCGCGGTGGTGCTCACGCTGCTTATGTCCATGTTCGGCCTGCTTGCTCATTGGATGGCCTGTGTCTGGTACGTCATTGGACGCAGCGAGATTGAAAACAGCCCTGGTTCCTGGGACATTGGTAGGTAGCATCTTCAAAGTTATTCATATTCCATAGTGCTCCTCCAAAATTGTATACATTTCTAAAAACATGAATTGTCTCTAGACTTTAAAATCATTAGTGTAATTAAGATACCACACTCTCTCTCAAATAGTTTTTCATCCTCTATAATCATCCTCCATCTTGTGTGTGCCAGTTACAATATTAGCATAAAGATTGCTGGCCTACAGTTTAACCTCTAGCCTTGTTATATTCATCACAACCGCACACAGCATACTTATTTACCTCATTTATTTCTGTGTGGAAGAGTTTTTTCACAGTGTCTCGTTTGCAGAGGTAATTATCGAAGATGTATGTCCTCTAAAATATTTATGAAATCGTAAACGACCCTACATGTAAACATACTTGTGCTTTTCTTTTTTAATACTTCTCCAAAGCGCAAATGGCTTTACAGATCAGATAGACGCATGAACAGAAATAAGACAAATAATGTGTTTTGTCAAAGGAGCAGAACTATCTCTCCGGCTGTGCGAACAGCAGACCTCCAAAGAACTGATGAGGCAGTCACCCATTAAAGACATTTGTGTCTCGCCATTCAATTCAGCTCCTGGAGAGAAGCCTGCATCTCGCCTGAACAAACCTTCCTGCTTTAGGTTCATTTATGATAACTTGAACAGGTGTATTACAGTATCAATTTGACTTGAAAAGAACCTCGCTATCTTATTCTCATGTTCTGACCATCACATGAAAGAGAAAAATAAAGCACGAGGTAGAGAAGGTGTATGATGACATTGATATGCTACAGCCCCGATTTCCTAAAGGTCGTGGTTTCAAAAGCTATTTGATCGAATTGCTGTTTAGTGTGTTTGATCGACTGTTTGGTAAGAATTGCATGCGTGTGTATTATTTTTAGTATATCACCAGCGATACACCCACAAAGTTGTATATTACACCTCCGTTTTTACATTGCACAAGCCCAATAATACAGTCTATTTGGAATCTTTGTAGGTTTTTTTGAATTTCCGCAGGCCAACACAATGCGTTATCTTTAATGGAAGTGATTCTGATTGGCCACTTAAACGGCATCCGCTGTAACCTCTGGCATGTTAAAGCCCTAACCAACCATTTCTTTTTGGACACAGGTTAATGGTCTAAATTGCATCCATATGGGAGCAAGGATGAAATACAGATATCCAATATTCTGCTGGCGTGCCAACAAAACCCTCTTGCACAGTTTTACTTTGCGCAGCCATTAAAGATTTAACCGTGTGTGTCTGTCCATCGAGGTTAGATAGTTCTAGTGCGAAAATGTGCATTTTGCACATCAGATAGAATATTTTAACAATAAAAATATGAGGCATATCCAGTTTAACAACCCTGGCTACTTTATGAGTTTAATTTTAAAATTGTAGAATATTAAAGGTCTACCAAATTTACAAGAACTTGTTACAGATCTGCTCATTTCATGTTATCTGTTTTTTGTCAGCAAATTAAATGATAAAATTAAACAAATATTGTAAGTAGCCTACTTTTGAATATTGGTGTGTATTTTGTTAATATTTAGTTCAGAGTGGACACGGAAATAAAAGGATGGTAATGCACTGAAGTTCTGCTGTTTAAATAATGAAAGTCTTTCAATAATTCAATATATTTTCTGAGTGCACCACTGCTGATTATACTCTTGATTGGGTTGCCCTGTCCCTTCTTCATGTTCTCTCCCACTCTCTTTCTGTCCATTTATCACTTACTTTACTGTCCTCACCTTCCTCATAGGGACCTTATTCTTTTTAATGGCCGGACTCCCAGCAAACTTTTAAAGACCAGAGTGATTTTTGGAGTTTCCACTAGTAGCCCAAACAAACAAAAAAAAGGAAATCTGGGTTTATTTAGGATTTATAAATCAGTCAAAACTAATAGTAGATTAGAAATGCAAGACAACAGAGCCTCGGTATTAAATAAAGTTGACCTTTTGCTCATTTAAAATACTATTTTGAGACAATAAACGTATACATATTGAATCATTTATTGCTATTTATACTGCATTTCTATTTCATGTCATCATGTTGAGTTTCTCTTGGCTTCTTTGGGATGTTTTCCATTACAGATATTACAATATCGGTCTTGGGAGCATCAATGTCCCTCACCCATTATTTCAAAACCAGATTTTCACAGAGTTTTCTGCTTGTATGTCACGTATAACCCCGCTTATATATCCACCCCCACCCCAGCTTAGACTGTTTAATGTGTCCTTCACCTACCACTTGACATTGCTCTCGGCCACAAGCGCTGTCTGTGCCTCCATCATCTACTGTATGTTATCGTTGTGTCACAGTAAATGGACTCATTAGTTCTCTTTTGTTACCGGAATGAATAATGTGTCCCTTATATTGAAGATAAACATATTGCATTATCCAATGATACATGTATAAGATCATCAAAATGGACAAGTGAACCATTCTCTGGTCCTCTTCTGTGTATAGCCTGCACATTAAGTCCGGAGGTAAAGGGGCTCATGGATTTCATTGTAAATGCCAAATAAAATTACCTGCCCAATAAAACGGCAGCATTAAAAGAGTTAATGGAATTGTGGAAATGTAAACTGGTCACGGGAAACAGCTGGACTTTTGTCCAATATTTAATCGTAAAGGCTTGTAACACTTTCTGAATGTTTGTGTAAGTTTGTGATTTAGTATTTGGTGAAGGTGTTTTATAGTATGTGTGATTGCCTTTCAGACCTTCACTGATAAGTGCTAGCAAGATATGTTCCGTCACACTTTTCCCTTTTTCTGTCTCCTGATAGTTTTCCTCGTTCTCACTAAAAATATTTCAAATTCCACACTAGTACCTGCACAACCTTCAAGCTAGAAGCGTACAGATAAATATGCAGTGAAAAGGTGTGTGAGAGATATTAAGAGTGACAAAAAGAACACGGTCAGTCCCCCCAGGAACAAAAAGTCTTAAAAAATGCAGATCCGGCTGCAGTATATTCTGCTACAATTCAGGTGATATTCAACATATGGTAGTTTCAGCACCATGGACAAGGAGAGCTGCTCTTTATCTGATCAGTTCTGAAAGTGGACAGCGGCCATGTGCAAACTGTAAAGTATTAGGAGTTGCAACTATATTTAAATGTGGGAGTGAATCCTCTGAATTATCATTTAATGTTCGAACAGAATACAGGAGTCAAAAACGGCAATGTGTAGATTTATGTCAAGGGTGACATTTTGACAAAATATGAGTGACTGAAGACATGTAACGTCTTGCAATTTTTAGTTTTTAATAGCTGTTAACTAAGGCACTATGTTTTTGAGCTGCTGCTTTTAAACAGTACCCCCTCTCTGTGGGTTGCCAGCTATTAATCAAGACACATAACTTTTCTTTTGTGGAACAAAAAAGAAGATATTTTGAGAACTTTCTCAGTGGTTTCGTGTCCATACGGGGGCTAATGTTCTTCAAAATATCTTCTGCAAAAAAAAGAAACTCATACAGATTTGGAATGACATGAGGCTGAATAAATGATGATGATGAGTCTTAAAATTTGAGTTAAGATAATCAAGATATTAAAGTCATTGAATCATTTGCAAAGCTACAAGGATTATAAGGATTTATAAGGTGTCCAAAATACATTATTTCCAAAAGTGTTGGTGTACCCTCATACATTTGTATCTTTTTTTATAGGTTGGCTACACGAGCTGGGTAAACGTCTAGGCACCCCTTACTTTCTCTCCCCACTTGCATCCCTCATTCCTGAGTCGCTGCGACCCACCATATTAGATGGATTGGTGGTCAATACAAGCCAGTGGAATGGCTCCGATGTGGTGGGACATGAATCTGTGTGGAACTCAAGTAAATGGAACACAACAGGGGTGGCGGCGCCTGTGAGCACTGTAAGCGCGGGACAAACTGGAGCGGTACTGGGAGGCGGGCCCTCAATTCGAAGTTCATACGTGACGTCGCTTTACTTTGCTTTGAGCAGTCTGACCAGTGTGGGTTTTGGCAACGTCTCAGCTAATACTGACTCTGAGAAGATCTTCTCTATCTGCACCATGCTGATTGGAGGTGAGTAGAAGAAAACACAGGTACAGATTTACTTTAGACTTCGGAGTTCAATGACCAGGTTTCCATATGTAAGTGAATTTTTACAAACTCAAGGCAAGATGCTCGAATTAATGTTAAATTGTGTAATAGAAAACACTACTATGAGGGATAAAATTACAGTCTATTCACTGGGTTGTGATTTTCTCAGAAAAAGAACATGGGCTGTGAAAATGATAGATTACGAAAGTACACCCACTGTACCCACTGTGTTGAACTCATGAATATGAGTGTGGTGTTTATAGATTGATAGATTCAGCTGAATGAAATGAAACCCTTTAGAACTGAACCATAATCTAGTTTCAAGCTACAGGGTGTTCTGTCCTTGTAGGTGTAGAAATAAAACTCACTGACACTTTCCTTGAGGACTTGATTGTATTTTTGGCTAGAACAAATAGTAACTTAACCCTATTTGTTGATTTTAAGATTCTGGCTGTGGATTTTGGTTATAGGTTTTAATATTATGACAAGTTAAAGGTAATTCACATGCAATATCTTACTAACAGAATAATACAATGAGTTTTACATATACAAGTACTATACATAATAGTGTGCATTTGGGGTAGACATCATTTATTAGCTTAATTCAAAATACGTTGATATTATAATAAATATAACCAAATAATATAACAAATATAATAATATAATACATTATATGATAAATACATTACATATAGTCCTTTTTATTATGATTATATTTTAGTTTATATTATGTTCATTTTTAGTTAGTCAATTTATTTAGGAATCAAATGAAATATCAGTCTAAATTATTATGAAAATGCGAAATGTTGCCTCAATAATAATCTTAAAAATGTTTCGAAAACCAAATAATACAAACCAAATAATAATACAATATATAATAAATACAGTACACAAGTATCATGACAAATAGCTTATTGTTTTCATATTTTTACTTATATCATATTAATATTTAGTTTATTATGCTTATAAAAGTATAAATAATTCTGAAAATCAGGAGTGTTGCCTCAGCAATAAACTGAAAAAGGTTAATGTTGAAAATAATGTAAGCAAAAAAGAAAAACATAAAAATTAACTAAAAAATCTACAAGATAAATTCAACCAGCAAAAAAACTAAATGAAAAAATCCCATTAATTGCTGCAAATACAACTACAATTTACATGTAAACTAAAAAGAAAAAAGACAAGCTTATTCAAAACAAACCACAATAAAACTGAAAACAGATTTAGAATAACTCTGCACAGCAGTGTATAAAAGGCCGCGTGTCCACGTCATGTGTCATTTAGGACCGGGCTCTATTGTGCCATATTGGACTTCATATTCCCAAAGGTTTAAGCTTGGTATAGGGCTGAATTTCCCAAAGGACCGCATTCTTAATGAGACAAGACAGAAGTGCATTTGCCTTATTGAAGTGCTCTTTAGTGAACCATCAGTCACTATTAGGTTCTGTGTCCAATTTCACCCCATTTACCTTTAAACTACATTTCCCATGGGCTTCTATTTTTAAAGCACCAACAGTCATTTAACAAAGTTATAAATGATAAGTAAGCTTTGTTTGTTATTTCTTATTAGATTAGATTAGATTAGATTCAATTTTATTGTCATTACACATATACAAGTACAGTGTAACGAAATGTAGTTTAGGTCTAACCAGAAGTGCAATTAGCAAGTTCAGGATATACAGTAAGAATAAATACAGAATACAATATGAGAGAATATTATACAGTGGGCATGGATTATGAAAATATGACAGTAGGTATGTACTATGAACAATATATACAGATGAATATATACTATGAACATTAACACTATGAACATTAATGTACAGGTGGATATGAGCAGATAATAATTTAGACTAAACAATAGTGCCAGCGATTTAAGTGTGCATAGATTATTGACAAAAGGTTATTGATTAACCTTATCATTAAAGCACATTTCGCCAGTGGTTGGTATGGTTTATTGAGCATCATTTAACTTGCTCAAAATCATCAAACCTATTCATAGATTCAATGGTAGTTGAGTAAATACTTCAACAATGTTCCTGCATCTACTTATTGATGAGACAAAACCAACTTTTTGTCTTGATGTACCTAAAAATACCAGAACAAATCAATTTTTATTTAGGAAATTTATTGTTGCATTTAGTGTTGCATCTTTTCATTCATCGTCCACTCTCCACTGTTTCCAGCTAACTTGTTGACCATTGGAATTAGGCTGCTACAGAAATAGAAAGTCTTGTTATCTGTTGGGACAGCTGTAATGATTTTCATTGCTGCATTGCCCTGTGTGGGTTCGTGAAAGAAGCTGTGACAGTGGACTGAATTTTAAGGCATGTCCTCTGGGCCGTGAGGAGAGAGACACAGGCCTCACTGCACTTAAGAGGGTCGGATGAGGCCAGCTGAATCCAAGCACACTTATATACATGCACACTGAATCAATCTGTCACCAAATCTTACAATCTAGGGCCATTACAGACCTGGCCAGCTGATAGCTGTGTTTCTTCCCACATCCAGAGATCACACAAATATAGTATTTAAGGAACACAACTACACTGATAAGCACTAGACTAAAAATGACTGAAAATGATTATTTACTTGTCAGAATGCATGTCGATTCACCGAGAACACAGTACTCTCATGTGCACTAGATTAAATATAGAAGTTCTTACTGTATGTCACCAATTTGCTTTTTCAAACTTTAAGATGCCCAGGACCCCAAAAAAGATTAACGTTTCGTGAAGACCACCTTTCTAAAACATCATTTTTATGTACAGTATAAATAATAGATAAATAGTAAATGTGATATAAAGACATAGTGTTTTTAACCTTGCAAACTTGAGGTATCATATATCATCATTGACTACATTAGTAGATTTTTTCGTGTTTGAAGAATTGAGGAAAGCAAACTGTTCTAGGGCACCTTTGACTACCATTTCAAATTTTCCTCCTATGGTAACAGGACAAAAAGAACAAAAATGTTAAGGAAAAACTTGGGTGGAGTAATTCATGGCAGAATTTTTATTTTTGGGTCGTATCCCTTTAAGACATCGTCGAGGTCTCTAGAGATGATAAACCAATCAAGAAGCATTTTCTCTCAATGTAATGTCACGTTATGTTAAAGGTACTATTGAGATACTACGGAGACGTTGTTGCTTTTCCTTCCTGCAGAAATCAGGTGGTTGAATCAACTTTCATTAGCTCTTGTTTATTTTGTTGGCTTATTAGAACCCGTTTTCATAAATTTCAGCACAACCCTCATCCAAGCACAGTCAGACAATCCAGGTGCAGGCACTTTAAAAGACCCCTGATCTTGAACAGAAGAGAGCAATGCAATTTCCTCAATAATTTATGCCTCAGACTTTCATTAGCGCCCCGAGTGCTCTCCAATCCTTTTTGATTCTGTAGGACTTCGGCAAAGAAACTTACAAAACGTATCAAATTCAATCGAAACATAAAATACAAATAATGTTAATAAAATGAAATATATTGATTACATATTGATGTTTTGCTTTGTTTTTGCGGTTAGTGAAAGCATTCTGTGTATTTTAATTCAATTGTGAATGGACAGTCATGTTACACTTACTAACACAACATTAGTGTAGATTCATCCTCTACAACATTAGGAAAATTAGACCTTTCCTATCGGAGCACTCTACGCAAGTCCTAGTCCAGGCTCTTGTCCTGTCCAAACTGGATTATTGCAATGCGCTTCTGGCTGGACTTCCTGCTTGCACAATCAAACCTCTCCAGATGATCCAGAATGCGGCGGTAAGAGTGGTCTTCAATGAACCGAAGAGAGCGCATGTAACTCTCATCAGGTTACACTGGCTCTCTGTTGCCGCCCGCATAAAGTTCAAAGCTATGCTCCTGGCCTACAAGACCAACACCGGATCTGCACCATCGTATCTCCACTCGCTAATGCGGATCTATGTTCCTGCCAGATCACTGCGGTCTGCAAAGGAACAACGACTAGTGGTACCATCCCAAAAAGGAAAAAAGTCACTCTCTCGTACCTTCTCTGGATCTGTTCCACATTGGTGGAACGATCTACCAGCTGCTACAAGTTCAGCAGACTCGGCCATCTTTAAAAAACGCCTAAAAACGCATCTCTTCCGTCAACACGTCGCTGATAGATTTTTCCTAATTTTCTTCCCTTTCCTTTTTTATAATAAAAAATAAAAAATAAAAAAACCTTCTAACCTCACTATTCTTAGCTTTTTATACTGTGCTAGGCTTTAATGGACTAGTTTTGATGCACTTATGTATTTTGTGTCACATGGTAGACCTTCGCTGTAGGAGCAATCTAGAGAGAAGACATGAGAGACAGATGAATATATAGCGAAAGAGTAGCTTGAGAACATGGCTGGTTCTTTACACCAACAAGAAAATACAACACGTACCACTTTTTGGACACGCGGGAGGAAATACAGTGGTATTATCCACTTTTTCTGTGTATTGTACATTTAGCGTCATACATAAAAGTACCATGGTTTCATGGTGGGGTATTATTATTGTAAACTACAGTATTTTTGAAGATTACTGTCAACAGTGTTTATTAACATGTGGTGATATCTATTTGCCTGTCTCTCTGCAGCACTCATGCACGCCGCGGTGTTTGGTAATGTGACGGCCATCATTCAGCGCATGTACTCGCGCCGCTCGCTCTATCACACCCGCACCAAAGACCTGAAGGACTTCATCCGCGTGCACCGTCTGCCCAAGGCCCTCGCGCAGCGCATGCTTGAGTGTTTTCAGACAACATGGTCTGTCAACAATGGCATCGATGTCGGTGAGGTACGACTTTAACCCCTTCTTCTACTTTCAGTTAGTTTTATAGAGATATTTAAACACTTTATTGAAATATTTAAACATTTTCTGAAGAAATAGGGAATGATAGTGTGGTGATGGGCTCCCCTACTTCTGATTGGTTCATTCGCTGGGGAGGCTGCTATCTGAATGGTTCCCATCTGTAAAGCTCATCCCCACACCTAATCCTAATTTTAACAATAGCTGTAGGAAACTGGAGAGTCATTATCTCACAGGCGGTTAGATTTTTATACAACAGCTGGCTAGGTTGCTAAAAGTGTTTTGAAGGGTTGTGAGAGGGTTGCTGTATGGTTGCCGGATTTCCGCAAAAGTCTGTTGATTCAAGTAAATTCACAATTTATGTATTTTTTATTTTAAAGCACTGGTTAACTCTAGGAGGAAATGCTTTTAACATTTACAGATAATGGGTTTTGCATTTCTCAGTATGGTTGTGATGCATTTTAATAGAGGATGTTTAAAAGTAGTTCCTACTGAGCAACAGATTACAAAAATATAAGTAGTCCTGTAAACTTTTTAATGAAGCATTTTCATTTCTCAAAAGTATTTTAGTTGTTTTATGCTCTTAAGCAGTGGCCTTAATAATGAAAGTAAGTCTTGAATGATTATTTATTTTCTTAAAAGTACTTCTTGGAAGCCTTACAGGAAGTATAACAAATTCTTGTAATACATTTTTTTACTGTCTGGAATGTCCACTCATTTCCTGCTCATATTTTTAAATATTAATACTATTATTTTAAAAGTTTCAGCACGTTCAAATATTGCGTAAATGTTTCTTCTCAATTCAAGAGTCATTATTGGGTTTCTTAGTATAATACCTCCACTGTGGTGTGACGCATTTTTTATAGATTTTCATAATCCCTCATCTTTTTCATTATTTCATTTAGTTTTGTTCCACCCGCCTCTCATTCACACCGTCTCAGTATTATCATTGCTCTGCTCACAAACAGTTTGGTTCCATCTTTCTCTCATAAAGTATCTAATGAGCCTGATTCACAAAATAACTCATTACATAGCATCTCTCTCTCTCTATCTCTCTCTCTCTCTCTCTCTCTGTCTCTCTGCTTTGATATTCAATACTGATCTCTTATTAAAGTTCAAATATTAGAGTGTATTATGTTTGTTTGCTTCAGTTGTTTCTTTGATGAAGAAGTGTATATCAAAATGAGAATGAGAATCAGGAATATTCAGAATCTTTGACATGCTTAACCCTTATGAGCAACAGTGATGCTTCAGCAAAGATCACCATTAATTTGCACATTAATTATTTAATTCGCAAAATGTGTTCACGTTGTTTATGCAATAAACTAACTTACCTTACGGAAATAGAACTATGGGATATGCATTTCCTTTTGTTTATTTGGAAAAATAATGATTTCATTACAAACAATTTACTAAATGTTTAAGGTCGTATAAGTTCTTCTCTAGTTCCTTAGAAAACCATATTTGTATGTTAAAGAACCCAATATGAAGGAACATTTAAAAGGATCATATAGCGGTCCAAAGAACCTTATCCAGCTAAAACTAGAGGTCTAATTTCCATCAAACAAGGAGAGTCCAAAACCACTTAAATATATAACAAAAGGAAGAAATAAAATAAAACAATAGACAATGAAATATTAAATAGACAATGTTATGGAAAATCTAATTGAGTAGTTGTAATGAACAATAATAAAACAATAGAAAGCAATATCGGGATCTGTGGTGATAGTCTGGTTACTCACCATCTCTCTGTCACATTCTCTCTTCCCTTTTTTCAGCTGCTGAAGGACTTCCCAGATGAACTGCGGGCTGACATTGCCATGCACTTGAATAAAGAACTCCTGCAGCTGCCTCTATTTGAGTCGGCCAGTCGCGGGTGTCTACGCTCCCTCTCACTAATAATCAAAACCTCATTCTGTGCTCCGGGAGAGTACCTCATTCGCCAGGGTGATGCTCTACAGGCCATCTATTTCGTCTGCTCTGGCTCCATGGAAGTGCTGAAGGACAACACCGTGCTGGCTATACTGGGTGAGTTTACATCCACATAATGTTTATTCACACATTGATGGTCTTTTATACTGGAACTAACTATACAATGAAGGTGACGTTTTTTGTACCGCTGGCACCAGACAGACGTGCAAAAACTCATCACATCTGCCATCGGGGCCGCTCAAAAGAAACAGATTGCAAATCCATTTGGTGTTGCTAATTGTGCATAAATTATACGCTTTTATCTTTATTAGGATAATGAGATTTATCCTCATAAAAGTGCAGAAGGTAAACAGGTACTGTAATGTATTGGATGTCAATTGTGATTAGCAAATAAAAACTGCATTATGTATTTAGGATCATTCTATGGTCATCTGTATAACTATTGTACAAATATATTTCCACTTGTCCGTCAGGGTCTCTTATTCAGAAGCATCTATATTATAATTTCACAGCAATTTAAAAGGTCATTTTAATTCCTCCTACCTGTCACTATTCATTGTGCTTTCCGGTTGATACACTTTAAATTATATAAATAATGGCTCTTTCATTGATGAGATTCTCACTTTTTTTTGCTCAGCAAATCTAATCCACCCATTACCTTTTTGTCTTTTTGTTTTGAGAAAGGATTCCCATGTAAATTTCAAGTCCATTGAGCAGTAATCCCCTTCCAAATTCTCTCTCTTTTACTCGCTCTTTTGCGCACGCACAATTGGTTTCATTTTCTCATTAATCGCCTTCCTTTATTCCGCATATTAATGGAATATATTATCTTTGAGATAATATTGTTGAGAAAACTGTGGCTTCTCTAGTGCACATTCCAAAACAATTTCTGATGTGCTGAAACATGCCAACATCTGTACAAGCTACACTATAAAACCTATTGACTACCTAGGCAGCAGTCTTTTAAGTCGCCATCTAAACTGAATTGAAATCTGATGCATTTTTTACATTTGAGTTGAGTATAAAGTGAGAGATATTTGCTCGGCAAATTGATGTGAAAATGTTTGAATAAGTTGCAATGCACTAGGAAAGGTAAGTTGTTTTTCATGGTATTGTAGGGGTTAATGAGCTGGGCAAGCAGCCAGGATGAGAAACTCAGTGAAATGGATTCATGAAGATTCATGATTTTGTGGCCAATGGGCTCTTGAGCAAGACACTTAACCTTCATGTTGCTCTGAGGGAGTCTGAGCTTACAATCATTTCGCGAAGACACTTTGGATAACAGGCATATGCTCAAATAGCAATAAAATTAGCGGAAATGAGGCGTCTTTCCTCTGTGAATCACACGGTCAACAATAGTTGTGGTGCCTGCTGGGCTGGCTAAACAAAGTTGAATCTGTTATCTGTTAGGTAGATATGTAAGAAGACAGTGGCTGGTTGTCACACTTTATACTCTTATGAATGTTTCTCAATATCTGTTACTGTAGCGATACATACCTTGAAGTCTTGACTGCAAAATAGATAGGAACACATTGGAAACAGTATGCCTTTGCACTAAGTTCTCACACTGGGAATTTAATGGTATTTTAGCTGAATTTAGCAAAAAGGTTAAGTTGCAAATGAATATTATTGTAACTGATGAATTAGCTGGTAGCTTGCTCAAAAACTGACAACCTGCTCTGTCCTAAATATGATATACAGTATAAAAGAACAGAATGGAACCTTTCTTTTTAAATCTACATTATAGACGGTTTCGAAGCAATAACATAAACAAATGATACTGCGCAGGCACAATTTTGTCGACCACACTTCCGGTACACGCAAACAATAGGGTCTCTGCAGATTATTTCTGATAAACAAGCAAAAGAAATAACAACTCACATTAGCTAGAAGCTAGTTAAAAGTATGTCAAGCCAGTATTATTTTGGGTTACCAGTAGATAAACCACGTTACACGACCCATTTAACAAATTGTTTATTTAAATAAAGTAATAGTCAATCAAATTCAACAATTTCTTTATTTAATACTGATAATATGAATATAAATCGTTTACAATTTTAATGATATTATTAGCCAATAGCCAGACCGATCAATAAACATAGACCTGAAGTTAACTTTGGGTCAGGCGCGTGCATGCGTTGAATCTGTCTATGTAGTTGACCCTAGTCACTGACAAACTTTTAATTAAATAGCCATTATAAAAATATGATGATTCTGAAATTTAGATAAAAGAGATTTAAACTTTGAAATCAACATTTGAATTGCAATATGACATTGTCACAAAAGTAGCATGAATACAGCTTTCACTAAAACGTAATTTACAATGTCATGCAGCTCTAATTGATTTACTTTAAAGTCAATGAATAAAAACAGAAACAAACAGACAAACAAATAAAACAAGAAAAAATAAATACATGTTAACCAAAAAAATGGAAGCAGATTTAACAACCATAATTAAAAAAGTTTGTAGTTTTAAAGGGAAATCTTAGTCATGACAGCTGCTGTTTGTGGGTCATTTAAAAATACTCCTCACCTTTCTGCATCATCTGAAACTAGTTTCATGTGTAAAAATAGCACTGTACAAAGGCCTGGAATCTTCAAGAGGCAGATAACAGCAGGTAAAACTGCCTAGGGCCAGTAACAGTAGGGTGCCTTTATAATGTCATTTCATTTTGAGAAGTTGGTGAACGTTCAAATAATGTTTTCTTGTATGCTGCTTGGGTAAGAAACCGTCTTCTATAGTCACATACCTAAATATAAAAGCAGAAAAACGTTTTTCCTAGCAGTTCTGTTTTTTTTCTTATCCTCTCCAAAGCACAAATTGTGAACATAATTATAATTTAGGGGTAACTACTCCTTTATTTGTCATTCTTATTATGGCTCACATCCAGGTAACATTATGTTGCATAGGTACGTTTAAATTCAACTATATTCTTATCTGTGCCATTCATTTAGCATGACATGAGATACAAATGCCACAATGTTTGTAATTTGTTACTGCATCACATATAAACTTAATCATGGGGATTTATGTATACACATAGGCAAGAAAGAATAACATTATAATCCATATCTAATGTCACGCATCAGACCATATGGATCAATGTAGTGAAATAACGTCATCCTGTTTGTGATATATTATTACTTCAATGATGTCTCAGAGATCGCCTATATGCCTTTGAAAGTTCCATATCATTGGATTATCACAAAAACATTCTTTCTGTGATCTTTCTATGCTTCTGCTCTTACACTTCCTTTGTGTTCTTTCAGTTCGTGTCACCCAGGACCCCTTCACCTAAAGCCTTTTCATTCTGTTTTTTTCCTCATGTTGCCTTTTAAAAAACTGGTTGGCAGCAGCTACTCATTTCATGAAAATGGACCAGCTGCAGCCCAATTCCATGCCCATAGACATAGACATTGATAGTAACATAGTACTTTGTCCAAAAACATGCGGTCATATCATTTTTGTACTGTTTTAAAGAGATCAGCATATTCACCTTCGTGTGCATTTTGTATTTTTGGGTGCCTTTTCCCAAAGCTGTTACATATAAATGCATCCTGACCCCATCTGCGTATACTGTATGTACATATACTATATATATACAAATACAAAACCTGCTTTATCACCATTAGTTTACATTGGACCTATGTTTCTTTTTTGTCTTACCAGAGGTCACGTTTTCAATCAGTTGTTCACACATTTCAGTCATAAATAAACAATTGGCCGTATCTGAACCCCCTCTTGTACAGTGCCTACAGTTAAGCTGGATATAAAGGCTCTCAAAAGGTCACACTAAATGATGAGCCAGAGCTCTCACCAAGATAAAGGTTCCTGTGTGTGCGTCTCTTTATCTCCAAACGCCCGGACCCTATTGCTCTGATCAAATCAAATGTTGATGTGCCGGTAGGCCACATCCATCTCGCTCTCTCGCTTAATAATTGATGGTTAATGCATTATTAAACTGCTCTGACTATTAATACATGCTGACAGTTGAAGGCAAGAGCCATAGATCTCCACACACGCACAGCAAATAATGTGGACTGGGAGGGATTGGATTAAGGAATAAGAACAAGAACATAAAGTCTGGGGGGAATAAACACATCAATACAGACCCAGAAGTGCAAGCACACTTTTAAGAATTCTGTTCTGAGCCTATATTAAGGGGTCTTCTAGCATTATAGATGCACATCGAAAGCAATGGCATTTCCAATACTTGCAGCTAAGTATACACTCTTAAAATTGCATTTGGTCAAAAAGGGATGAACCCACCCATTGGGTTATAAATTCAGCAATGCTCCGTTGTGTCAACCCATTTTTGAGTCAAATATAAACCATTTTATCGATTAATTTAACCCAATGATTAGGTTTGTCACGTTTTGAACCAATGCCACGTTGAAAATAACCCAGAATTTTCCAGAGATGTCTACTACTGTAGATAGAAGAGGAATCCCAGAATTCATTGCTACTGGGATTGCTCGGTTATTTTCATCCCAGTGCTGGGCCAAAAAGGTTATAATTTCACCAATGCTAGGTTCCACAGAAATTCCCAGAATTCATTGCTATAAAAACTATGGGTGCTGGGTTATTTTCAACCCAGAGTTGGATCAAAAAGAGATGAACCAAACCAATTTAATACAATGGCTGAGTTTGTTCCTTTTTAACGCAGCACCTTTCCCCTGAGATACTAGATAGAAAGGAACACCCAGAATTCATTGCTACACTATGCTGGGTTA
The DNA here is from genome assembly GCF_947034865.1 of Barbatula barbatula. NCBI lineage: Eukaryota > Metazoa > Chordata > Actinopteri > Cypriniformes > Nemacheilidae > Barbatula > Barbatula barbatula. Next base: position 10,059,339 of record NC_136772.1, read on the forward strand.
TTTTCAACCCAGCATTGAGTCAAAAAGAGATGAAGCCAGCTGTTGAATTAAATTTGGAACCATCAATGGGTTAATTCAACCAAGCATTTTGAGATGAAACCCAGCACAGGTTAATTTACCGCCCACCGTTTCGGTTCATTCTTTTTTTATCCCTTGCTGGGTTAAAATTACCCAGCATTTTTTTGTGTGCTTGAGCTCAGTCAAGAAAAATGCTATTTATTATATTTAGTTTAATTAAATACAGAAAATTATTGGAAAAAACTGTTCAATCTAGTTAAACATTGACTGTTTTGTTCAATATCCACTTGCACTCATAACTATGCCGGTAAAACAAATCCTATTGTAATCAATGATGAATGAGTGTAAACAAAGTTGCTACCCATGTGTATCACAATCTAAATCTGAGTCTTTATTTCGGTTAAAATTCTCCCTCAGTAGGGTACAGACAGCTTGCTGGTACTTTAGAAAAGGTTTTGAAACTAAACAAATATGTTACAAAGTGCCATTCTAAAAACTCACAAAGCACAAGTTAGATACTGTATATAACCCCTTATTTTAGGGATCTTGACCAAACTGCCAAAATCGGTATCTGCCCAAATACACAGCAGTCAGTGAACGAATACATTTACTCATATTAAGGCATACACCTGCTTACCATCGTTCCCATGCACATCCACCCACTGTCAGTAAGAGACTGTTTTTGAGCTCAGTGTTTGGAGGATTTGCTTCTGATGTTGCAAACACACACATGCACACATGCTATGTAATGGCACTTTCCTACTGCGTTATTGATCTGACAGCTTGACCCAAGAGTCCACAGGGGGCTCCTGAGAATGAGAAGAGAGAGAATGAGAGCAAGAAGCAGATAAACAGAGAGACAGCAGGAGAGAGAGAGAGAGAGAGCAAATAGAGAATGACTGATAAAAAATGAAAGCATGAAATGAAACCGAATGATTAGTCAAGACAGACGCGGTAAACACTTAGTCTCCGAAGAAGACATAAATACACACACATGCATGCGCGGACGTCTCCGAGCCGCTGATGGAGTGGAAGTGATTGTCTTAATTAAAACTGTGATATGAAATGGCTTCCTCCACCTAGACTCGTGTCTGTAGCGGCCTCAAACCTCACAATGAGATTACATGTGTTATTGCATCAGAGCTACTGTCTGCCGAAGCAGTGAGGACAATAATAGAGCAAAAATGAGCGACAGAGGAGATAGCAGATAAGAAAAAAGGAAAGGAATGGAAAGGGAAGGGAAGGGAAGGAAAGGAAAGGAAGAGGCACAGAAGAGAAAAGAGACAATTTGTCTGAAAATATTAGAATCTGTAATTTTACAAAGCAAATGAGATAAACTGGTGCGGAACCCGAACACAACAGCAAAATAAATAAGCAATGCTATTTGGCCCTTAAAAGATTACAGTTGGCTGCTCACTGAAAGTTGACAATGTGACAGATCACCACCCCCGCTCTGATGCAACTACAGTCTGAAGATCGCTCATGAATTCTCCAGCTATGTATTATTATCACATGCCAGTCCAGTAGAGATTGTCCTCTCTGGACAGAAAAAATATACTTCCATGTTATGCTTTAAAGGAGCAATGTGGAGATTTTAGCTGCATCTAGCGGCAAGGATGCAATTGCAACCAACGGCTTATTCCATACAAAACACACAGCTATTTCAAGCGGATGTCAATAGGGAAAAATGCTTTTGGCACACAAAGGGGCTCAGCAGACTCCTGGCCCCCTGGAGGCCGGAAAAACAAAGCTCAGAGAAAGAACAAGGTGAGAAATATGATTGTGATATATTTTATCTTAACAAGATACTGTATATAAAACTGTAAAAACAATTAAATACACACTCGCCCTGCACATGCAAACTGACCACACTTGCCAACTCGATGTACTTGATGAAGGATGTGCATATAATCCACCAACTACCTGTTTTCACCCTCTTCATCTCTCTTCTCAGTTCAGTGCTGCTGAACTCAATTGACTGCCAACCAGTTTGATTTCCCAGAATGCACTGCTCAAAGATAAACTCACTTGCGAATCTGTCACTGCTTTCTGAGTCCCTTTGCACCAAACCAGGGCATATTTTTTGCCTTTTCTGCAGTCTTGTCTGCCCATTCTGAGTTTCATTTTAAACTATTTATTTGGTCGTTTTTAAACCCGGAGCAGATACTGTTTGATGTGTTTATTCTGTAAAAATGATTGACTGTATGTTTTTTGTTGGATGCTAGATCTGTTTGTTTCTTGTCTAAACAGATTTAAAATGTATGTACTTTGTGAATACTGCATGTGATATTGGATGTGTAGAACAAATCAAAAGCTCAAAACGTACCTGAGACAACTGCAAAGTTAAAATTTGGTGTTATTGCAGATCTTATTTTGTCTGTTTTAAGCGTAATCAGCGACTAAACTAAATCACACACTTCAAGTAAACACAAACACATTGTAAAGTAAACAGTTTCAAAAAGGAAAAAAAACTCTACAATTAACAGCTTCCAACCTTTGCCTAATAAAAGCAATATAATCATTAAGAAAATGCTTAAATATAAATTGATGTCAAATAAAATTGTATATACCTAAAAGTATTTCCACATTTCAGAATGTCAATACGTGTGTTAGCTTTATAATTATAATTATAATTAAACTAGCTTTGGCTTTACATGTATTTCTAATGCAGGAAAGGGCGACCTGATTGGATCAGACTCGCTGACAAAGGAGCAGGTGATAAAGACCAACGCAAACGTGAAAGCACTGACATACTGTGACCTGCAGTACATCAGCCTGAAGGGGCTCCGTGAGGTGCTGCGTCTCTATCCTGAATATGCCCAGAAATTTGTCAGCGAAATTCAGCACGACCTCACCTACAACCTGCGGGAAGGCAGTGGCGCTGACGTGAGTGACACTTCATGTGCATGCATGCAGGACAATGGATGGCAACCCCAGACAGTTACCTGTGTAGGTTATATGTGGGTAGTTGACAAATATACTGTTGTGTCCTATGTTGTGACATTTAAAAAAAATTTAAACAAACCGTTAATAATATTATTTATATTTAGCCTGTAATATAAAATAAGATAGATTTGTCTTAGATATCCTACACAAACACACTATGCTGTAAAACGACCATTTTATGGCTGTATGGTTCCATAAACTGAAATATTCCCAGAACCTTTCTTTTGCACAAAACGCTCTTTAGACTGTAACAAAGTAAGAAAGAAATAGTTTTTTAAGAAGCTTTGACTCAATGGTGCTTTGGGACGAAAATGGTTCTTTGGCATTGCTTCGAGGGATGTTCTTTTAAGATTGCAACATTTCTTAATAGATATAACAATCCTTAACATATAATGGGAATATAGAACTTCCGCAGATATAAGAAACTCAGATAAATCGGTCTTGAATGAATGAAGTTCATATTAAGGTCTCGGACTTTGACTGCAGGCTTTATCTTGACAAATATATTAAAAAAAATTAAATGCTCTCTCGTCAGTAAGTCGCTTCGGATAAAAGCACCTGCTAAATGAATCCATGTAAATGTAATGTAAATCTTAGCACAGTTTGGGACCATGCAGAGATCTCTCGAATCTCTAGATGAGATACATTTTGTAAGAGCAAATTTTTTTTCACCTTTTCAGGCAAATCTGAGAAGCAGGCGATTTTAACAGTCTCAATTTGCTTTCTATTTCATACTAACACTGTCAAGAAGAGGAACAGATAATACTGAGAGGAATCTTATTTGAAAGATTTTAGTTTCTAAGGGATGCCTATAGCTTAACTTATACTTGGGACGAACAACCAACTTTAAGTCACATTGCATGAAAGCATCTACCAGATGCATAAAAATGCAAAAAAGAAGAAGCGTCTACCACAAGCCCAGTTTTCCATAGTGAATTTGTGCGTATAGAAATAATTTCATAAATAAATGCATGAGTTGTGACTGATAGATGGAGGGTTATGTGCGCGTAACACTGCAATGGCCACACCCACATCCACAACAACCAGAATACAAGATAAATTCCCCATCAGCCAGCTTTGGCATCTTCCCTTGCTATTTTTCAGAGTCCGTGCCCTTTTCCTGACTAAAACCTTGATCCTCTCATCTTTTGAATGTACATGTATGCCTCCTCATGAGTCCCCTCTCTCATCCACGCACCCTCTCCCAGCCTTGAGTGTAACTTGCAGGGACAGGAATAGCAGCAGGCTGTGGTGTGTACTGATGCTAAGAATAGCACAGAGGGAAGGCGGGGACTCCGCGCTGGCTGGGTACCCCGTGCCTCGAGCTAAGATTGGATCCCGGCAGATAAAAATAGCACCAAAGCGAGAGGTGGGGGTTGAGAGAGGTGCCTTTTTTCTCCTCTTGTTTCTCCTGCAGTGATGTATGTGCAAGGAGTCATATGCAGCTTTCACTTCAGCTGGAGAATGCGATTGCTTGTTTTGAGGAGAAAAACAGAGAGGTACGGTGAGAAAGAGAGGGGGAGGTGTGGAGAAAATTATAAAATAGGAAAAGGAAATGAGATGGTGATAACAGGTGGCTGGTGGAGTGGCGGGAACATAACGTGTAAAAATAAGCAGGATCAGCGATGCTAAAGCAAGCATCAGTGTTAGTGTTGTTTATATGTTAAATAAGGGATTCAAACAAACCTGAATAAACCCATTTAAACAGAAATGAACGATGCCTCAAATTGTATGGCTGTAGAGTGATGTGTGGTTACTTTTTTAAGTAACCGACTAGTCTTCACCTGCCAGATGATAATATAGGTGAAAATATTTTATATAGGCCTACCGTTAGGTAAAATTATTTTTATTTAGAATAATTTTTTTTAGAAAAAGTGTGGTAGTAGTAATGTTTTTGTGTATTTTGACCACATTTCTCGTCAAATAAACATTGGTTGCTGTATAATGCCATGGCTAATTTGTGGTTATCATGTTTTCTCTTTCGTAGCAACTACATGTTTAATGTTCATACATTACATTAGAGCAACTAAGGCATATCAGGGACCAGAATATAATTTGATGCTTTTGACTTGACCAGAGCGCAGCTGCTGATATGGCCTGGCAACCCCACAGCAGAAACAGACAAAAAACAACTCAAAACACCTAGGCAACCCCATAGCAACCCTCAAAAATAACTCTGAACAACTATGCAACCTAGTAGCAACAAACAAAAACAACTCAGAACACCTAGGCAACCCCGTAGCAACCAACAAAAACAATTTTGAACACCGAGGCAGCCCTATAACAATACACAAAAACAACTCAGAACACATAGGCAACCCCGTAGCAACACACAAAACAACTTAGAACGCTTAGGCAACCCCATTGCAACACACAAACATAACTCTGAACACCTAGGCAACCCCGTAGCAACCAACAAAAACAAATCTGAACACCTAGGAAACCCCTTAATCACACACAAAAACAACGTAGAACACAGAGGCAACCCCCTAGCAAACAGCAAAAACAACTCGTAACACCTAGGCAACCCCGTAGCAACACACAAAAACAACTCAGAACACCTAGGCAACCCTATAGTAACACACAAAAACAACTCAGAAAACATAGGCAACCATTTAGCAACACACAAAAACAACAAATAACACCTGGGCAACCCCTTAGCAACACACAAAAACAACTTAGAATGCATGGCAACCCCATAGGAACACACAAAAACAACTCAGAACACCTAGGCAACCCCATAGCAACACACAAAAACAACTCAGAACACAAGGCAACCCCGTAGCAACCAACAAAAATAACTCTGAACACCTAGGCAACCCCGTAGCAACACAAAAAAAACCTCAAAACACATAGGCAACCTTAGCAACACACAAAGTAAAACTCTGAACACCTAGACAACTCCAAAGCAACTCACAAAAACAACTTAGAACGCCTAGACAACCCCATAGCAACACACAAAAACAACTCAGAACACCTAGGCAACTCCATAGCAACACACAAATACAACCCAGAACGCCTAGGCAACCCCATAGCAACACACAAAAACAACTCAGAACACCTAGGCAACCCCATAGCCATGAGCAAAAACAACTTAGAACGCCTAGGCAACCCCATAGCAACACACAAAAACAATTCAGAACGCCTAGGCAACTCCATAGCAACACACAAATACAACCCATAACGCCTAGGCAACCTCGTAACAAAACACACAAAAACATCTCAGAACACATAGGCAACCCCGTAGCAAACAGCAAAAACAACCCTGAACACCTAGGCAACCCTGTAGCAACACACAACAACAACTCAGAACACCTAGGCAACCCCGTAGCAACACACAAAAGAAACTCAAAACACATAGGCAACCCCTTAGCAACACACAAAGTAAAACTCTGAACACCTAGGCAACTCCAAAGCAACTCACAAAAACAACTTAGAACGCCTAGGCAACCCCATAGCAACACACAAAAACAACTCAGAACACCTAGGCAACCCCATAGCAACACACAAAAACAACTCAGAACACCTAGGCAACCCCATAGCCATGAGCAAAAACAACTCAGAACACCTAGCCAAGCCCCTAGCAACACATAAAAACAACTTAGAACGCCTATGCAATCCCATAGCAACCAACAAAAACAACTCTGAACACCTAGGCAACCCTGTAGCAACACACAAAAAAACCTCAAAACACCTAGGCAACCCCTTAGCAACACACAAAGTAAAACTCTGAACACCTAGGTAACTCCAAAGCAACTCACAAAAACAACTCAGAACACCTAGGCAACCCCATAGCCATGAGCAAAAACAACTCAGAACACCTAGGCAACCCCATAGCCATGAGCAAAAACAACTCAGAACACCTAGGCAACCCCATAGCCATGAGCAAAAACAACTCAGAACACCTAGCCAACCCCCTAGCAACACATAAAAACAACTCAGGACACCTAGGCAACCCCATAGCAACACACAAAAACAACTAAGAACACCTAGGCAACCCCATAGCAACACACAAAAACAACTAAGAATACCTAGGCAACACCGTAGCAACACACAAAAACAACTCAGAATACCTAGGCAGCCCCATAGCAACACACAAAAATAACTCAGAACACTTACTGTACAGTAGGTACACTGTAAAAAATGTAATCCCAATTCTTGGGATTGGAAGTTCTTTCACACTGTTTTATTTTTGTAAAATGTACTTAACAATACTCAGAATATCTTAGCAACCACATAACAATAACCTTTGCAAGGATGATGTGTGAACGGATCAGCCTCTGTGCTCATTTCAGCACTACACTACGTGTGACATCCCAAAATGCACAGAGAATACCAATGAGCACGGACACACGTAAATTTGCTCAAGATTTTGAAGCAGGGGGATACGGAAGTGCGTTTATTACAGTGTATGTTTGTCATGCAGCAGGGCTTATGTAGAGAAAGTAATGTATTACTTCCTGTTTATAGCTTTGATTGACTGAATTTGGTGACTCTAGGGACACGGTGAAGTCTGAATAAACACCTCTCTCTCTTGCTCTGGAGGAATGTAGAAAAGAAAGAAAGTGAAAACTTCTTTAAAAAAAACACAGATTTAAGCATCTTGTTTACAAGCTGTGCCACTCGGATCCATGTTACTAAGATTAGAAGAAGATAGCTAAAAATAAAATCTGCTTTAGGTGGTGAGGGACTGCAGACGGTGCGTGGGGGTGGAGATCATCAGATGAAGGGGAAAAAAATGCGAAGAAAAAAGAGGCAGAGAAAGAGAGGGGGGTTGCGGAATAGATATCGAGGGATTTCAGTCAAATGTGAATCTGGGGAGAACAAATGGAGGAGTGAGAAGAAAGAAAGATGAGTGGCAGATGATCTTAATTTGAATTAAGATTAGATGCATCAAGGATCATTTTTTTTGGCATCTCTTCTTTATGTTACGGAAGGAGTTTGTTTGCAATAGAGGAAGCTGGACTGTGTTGGCACCCCATAGCGATGGATGGTGATTGACACAGTCTTTTATATGTTATGACAAAAATAAATAAACAGTGTTGCCCCTCCTTTCCTCTCCCTTGCCGCAGGATGAGAGCGCTTGAAGTCATCGACATTCTAGGAACATACAGATACAGCACAGATACAGCACAGGGAGTTTATTGATGGGGAAATCAAAATCATTTCTAGTTTATACAAAGAAAAATGTTTTGCGGTAAATCAATCAAGGTTTCTTTATTTAGTTTTTTGGCAAACACTGTATTTAGGGGAGATAGAGGAAGAGAGAAAGATAGAATAATGGAGTCAACAGGCTGTGTTAGTGTGCCACACACTGGTTGTGACTTTTACCACTCATTCTGCTTAAACTTGACATTAAAATATCATACATCAGTTAATACATAAAATGACAATGAGCAGAATACAGCCAAGGAAAAAACAAGAGACCTTTTTAAAGACAATATTTTTTGATTTACTATTTATTGTTATCTGTAGTGGTAAAATTATTGATTTAGATTCGTTCTGTATTCCAAATAAAAACGTTGTTTCAATTTGCATTTTTTTGTAGAAAATGGAAACTGGAGAAACTAACAGAAAATATGTTCTGTGACTCCAAATACTGCAACGAAAACAACTTCATATTCACTTTTAAGTAAAAAAAAGCAGTTAGATTTGTACATGTATTTAGGAAAAGTTCATGCGATAACCTCGATTTATATCACAGTTTTTATGTGTCGTGTCACACTGTCAGTCTTTCACATTGCTGTTGGATGACTTTGTCACTTCTGAGGTTCGATTTTATTGAAATTCAACAGACACTGGACTGGAATGGCCAAAATACATCTAGAAATGCTGATTAAATGAACATTTGTAATGGTCTCTTTTTATTCTGTTGTATGTTTACATTATTTATTAATCTTTGTTGATTTAATTGAATACCAATAATGTTGTTCCTTAATGTAAATGTGAATTAATGTTAACAGATACTTTCATTTATTTATATCTAAATATCTAGCAAATGTTTAAATGAACTTTTATTAAATACACAAACATGACAGAATTTGTTCTCCCTCTCGCAGCTGGACTGGGAAAGCAACGGCGGCCTTGTCAAGAAACTACCTGCCATCCGCGAGGATGAGGAGAACGACGAAGAACAGCACTCGGTTTCAAGAGCCCCACGTTCTCCCCTACGCCTGACCCGAGGCCTAAACTCCCCTCTGAGATCACCACTCCTCCCGCCACGGCCCTTCCGGCCTCCATCCGACCACACTAGACCTGCAACCCTCCGAATCCCTGTGGTCAGTTTCAACAGCGCCCCCCCAGAACTCAGCCCGAGGTATGAACCGCGCACCTGCACAGATTCTGCATTAAAGAGACGATTCTTGCTTTTGATTTTGCATTGAAATAATTAAGAGAGTCTGTGTTGAAAAGCTTGATACATTAAACAATTTACAGAAAAAAAAACACTGTGACTGGGCCATGCATGGATCGCATTTACTCCATGAGCTATAGCCCCCTGGTGGCCATCATAAGAACTATGCTGATTCATAATTTAGGAGAAGTATCCGGCTACCATGACAACCATTTTGGCTGGAATCATTGCATGCTCCAGTGATTGACTCCTCAATTTCACACTAAGAAATCAGAGCTTAGCTAAAGCCACATTTTAATGGGCACAAAGTGAAGGAAATAAAGTGACAGTGTTAGACGCTGTATTTAAAGCTATTTAGACATTAATCTTATGATTTGTAAATTTCAATCATTTGACTGTGCAAAGTCAACATTGCCAAACCAATTCATGAACTACACATAAACAATATTTTTGATGTATTTGTAGGTTTGTGGATGGAATTGAAACAGAAAGTAATTTAAGCTCAACACAGCGGTTTGAGTTTGGTCCCAGCCTACCTCAGAGTGGCCCTCCATCCCCTTCTCCAGGTACATCCACATCCAGACGGCAGGAAGCGGGAGACAATATTATAAAGTGACACTTCCAAGATATTATATTTTATCTCTAGTCACACATTTTTGACTCTCCTTCCAAAAAAATTGACTCTAGTTCCACATTGCGGTTTATTTTAGCCAAGAACCACCCACTCGAGACATTTAAGTATGGCAACAGCTGAAATCAAATATAGCAAAACAAGGCTAAATATCTCTTAGGGATTACTGGATTAATAAGTGCCCGAAAACTATCAAAGATATCACCACTTATCCGGGTACTGTTTAATGCATCACACTGTCTCTTCTCATGCCAGATTAGAATTTTTGCCATGAACTTTACCAGAGGATTCAATAGTCCTCCATCAGATAAGTTCATTGAGGCTGTCTAAAATATTTGAAAATTTCCGGTGGAAATAACCAGCCAGTCAGATTGGATTTTCAAGTTAGTCAGATGCAATTCGTTGCTGTCCTTCTGAAACGTCAAATATCCAAATTCGCTGTTTATCAGGAAATTAAAGAAACACAATGTGCCCTTTAAATGATTAAATACTGTGATGTCAAAGTTGACAAGCCCTTTTTATTGGTTAGATTTTTGCAAAACGAAGTGGCAAACATAAAGAGTGCCTAATAAAAATGATTTATGGAAAAATTATAATCACAAAATATGGAGATATGACGCTTCAGATGGACATTTTTAAACTAAGGGATAATGTACATCCAGCTTGTTGTCTCAAAATAATTCCAGAATCGATGATCAGGACTTCATTTTGCTATAACAAATGGCGGGAGGTACATTATCCTGCTTATTTATGAGTAAATAGTTGGACACAAAATATTGATTCATAAAAATATTTTCTTAGCTAAAAAATTCAAAGCTGACATGAGAAAAGAGACAGCGGAGGGATCCGTTAAACAGCATCTGGATAAGTAAGTGGTGTGTTATTTGCTTAGTTCTCCGGGGAGCCATGCAATCGATATTTTATAACATTTTATATACATTTCAAAAACAATGTTTAACAAACTTATGACACTGTTTTGTGAAATGTAAAACTCACTGTGTTCTGTGTGTGCTTGTGTGCAGTGAACCAGGAGCAGCTGGAAAACAAACAGAGCATCACCAAACTGAGTGAGGAAGTGAGTAAATCATAACATTTTTATCATTAATAAATCATGTGCATATTATAGATAAAACATTTTATAATTTAAATTACATTATTCACAGATGACTAGTCTCTCCCAGCAAGTGTCTCAACTGAGCAAAGAGCTACAGGAAATGACACGTCTCCTCCGTCCCTTGCTCGTCATTGGATCTCAACCACTCCTGACAGCCCTCAACGCAACGATGCCCATGTCTCCCAGCAGCAACAGCAGCCCAACAATACCCATGCCGCCTGTTCCCTCACCCACAGCTTCACCGACCTCCCCACTCAGGCCTACCTGCTCCCTATTAGACAGCGTGGACACTCGGGGCATAGTCTTATCCAGCTGTCTCACACCCTCCAGTTCTCCACAGAGACCCCAGACACAAGCACAGGTGTCTCCAAAAGGCTGTTTAAGGGGACCTTCCTTACCAACCCTCCTCTGTCCAGTCACAGACCAAACAGAAGGATCTGGGCCTTCCAGCCAAGCGTACACCCAAGATCAGCCAACGCAAGCCCCTCTCACCTTTTCTTTCTCACTTCCATCTTTTCGCTCTCAATCTCCTTCCTGTTCTCCATGCCAGGGACCGCACCTTTCCCGTTCTGCCAGTCACAGCAGAGGTTTGCTACCTCCACCCGTCTCACAGGACTACCCACCTCACTCTTCTCATTTCTCGGCCCCTCCATCGATCAGTAACTCCCCTGGCGACAACAGGCTGGGCATGAGCCCCTTTCCCCCCTCCTCCGCTCCTTCCATTCAGTCACAGTCGTGCACTCCTCCGTCATGCCCGCACATGTCACCGCCTTGCAACTTAGACTCCCTTCCTGAGAGCCAGGTCTCTTTTGGTACTTCATGGCCCCAGCTGAACCCCAGGCCGGCACCTCCTCAGTTAGAGATTGAGATGCAGGAGTGGGCACCAGGAGGGATGCCGTCCACAGAGCATATCAGCTTCATAGATGAAGAGGGACCACCACTGTGAAAGACAGATTGTGACTAGTTGACTGTAATAGTTAATGACATTTGAGTGGAGAGCCGGGCCGACTGCAATTCCCCCAACACATCTACGTCCCGAGATAACACCAAACTGACTCTTGTGTTGACACTCTTGTAATTTGACAGATAGTGGCTCTGTTGCAAACAGTAGTAAGCTGCATACCTAGACAACGCATGCATGCAGCATGGTTAAGGCAATCCCACTTCTAAGGGTCTTTCTCGGTAACGAAAGCAAAGCGGCTCACTCGAGTTTAAAACAGAGCCACTGTCTCGGTTTTCACTTTGGAGCACCTTTGTACCTGATACCAGCCAGTCTTTCCCTCTGAGCAAAACTTCACGATGTTCCTCTTCAGAGGCATTACAGGGCATTCACAGGCACGGCGGTCGAACTGCGAGGATCCTGGTACAGACATAAAAACCTGTGAGGATTTTATATAACAAAATTTTAAGTTGACTGAGTATCGCACATACACCAGAATAAAGGAATTGTCAGGTGGAGTTTGTTATTTTTTGCAACGATTCTGTATTACCAAAATGATGTTTTTACTCTATGAATAATTTACCTTGGAAAATGAATTAATATTTAAATTTCCAGACTCGGGAAATGAAGGAAGCTGTCACAGCTCATTATCTATAACACCCCACACTTTATTTCTGTCCTCCTGGTGGCTAAAACGGCATATTTAGCCAGGATGAGGATGCAGCACCTTGGAAAATGATCCAATTTAGTCAATTTAGAGATTTCTTCATTATATTCAGTCAAAACTAGCAGGATTTAGAGCATTGGGTCTCAAGTTTACAGTATTGTGCAGTTTGTATGTTGGAACAGGTGTGTTAGAGAGGTACAAAATGTGCAGAGCTGTGGGTCACCATGACTGGAGTTGAGAGACACTGATTTAGAATGAGCTGAAAGTTAGGTTATGGTTATGTATGAGCTGAAGGTTATGTTTCTTTTTGAGACACAAACACAAAGCCAGGGATCAAAATGTACCTTAGCCACACTGACATATAGCTTAAACAAGGAAATTATGCCATTTTTACAGAAAAACTGTATTTTGCATTGTTACCTTAAAATATTAAGTCCCTATGTCTCCCTTGTATATTATATATATTATATTAAGATTATAAAGCTAAGTAAATATTATATAAATATATATATATACACATACATATATATATAAATATATATATATATATATATTTATGTATACACATATATACATATACATACATACATACAGTACATATGTGTATGTGTGTGTATATATATATATATATATATATACACACAGTATATATGAAGAGTTCGGTTCCAAAATTAGATTTCTCCGTAAAAACAATGTTTTTTATGTTAACATGTTTTTACTGTGTTTCTATTGTGTTAGTTAGCTGTATTTTTTTTGTTATTATGGCTTAAAACAAACCAATTGCAGTTTGATTAATAGTCCTCATTTTGGAACCAAACTCTTCATATACACACACACACACATAATATATATATAAAATTACCATGAAAAATTATATAGATAATGGTCTATTTATAGTTATATTTAGAATTTCGTGTCAAATGTAATATAAAAATGAATCACAAATGGCCAAACTTTCAGTTGCTTTACAAAAAAAGTTGACGGCCATCTGTCCTGTAGCCTAATTTTATTCACTTGCCAAAGCCAATATTTACACACATTTGCCACTTGGTGAGTGTTCATTTTTGACTGTGAATGACATGCCAAGCAGCATTTAAAATCACATTTAATTTCCCAGGTTACCCCTCTTTACATTACATTTAAGGCATACTCTAGGCATTTATCACAACAAACTAGATTTTAAGAAGACTGCAAGGTCAAACAAAGTAATCGTAACATGAATTGAGTTAGTCTGAACATTAGGGAGGGTGTGCCAGTTAACGGTCAGTTGGGACTGTGTTAGGGGTTGGCATGTCATATATTGTGCAAAACATGGACGCTCCAGAGAGCTTGGCATGTCTGCTAATCAAATATCTGCATAAATAGAGTTAAAATATACACACAGCTTTAGCCATCCTGCCAGCGTGCCTTCTCATAAAACAAGAAATCCTATAGCTCTCCCCCTTCTTCAGCATTCACGTCCCTTATCAAAAGCAGTTGGTCGTGTCACAATTGAGAGCACTGCACTTTTATTTCACTGTTTATTTAATTGAATATGTATTTATTTATTTGCTATCCTAAGAGCAGACTCCCATAAAGAACCTCACAGATGTTTCTTGCAGCTGGTGCCCATTCATTTTTCTCGTCACCCATGTGAATACGGATTACAGTATAACCACGGTCACATCAGCTTCTCTGATATCCGATGACCAGCAACTAAGACCCCACCATTATCTTCCACTAGTTATAATAGTTGGCATATTACTGAAACCAGAATGACATCATATCGTTTTATCAGTTTGCTGAGGTCCATCCAAACGAGTGGTGTAGGTGCGCCATCTGTCCATCCTAACTAACACGTGCTTGCTTAAACTGGAAAAGGGCACATTGGTTCTCAAAACAGAATTTGGTCTCTATTTTCTTTATGTAGGTCAGGGAGTCTGAATGTGGATAGTAGGAAATTTGATGGACTTTGGGGTCTGGGGGTTTCCTGCATGTCCAATTCATTTGCATGAAGAATGTGCCTGCATGTATGGCAGGAGGGATTGGGGGCGGGGGTTGCACGGCCCACGGCAAACAGGGGTCCAAATGTATTTTATTAACTGTAACAAGCTTTACAAGAGACTCTTGCCAGTATAATAAAACAAAAGGTGATGTTTTATAGGAATACAGACTTCTGTGCTTCTTTACTTTTTTCTTTAAACATATCAATGAAATAATTGTTAAAAAGGCTGAATTTCAAGTGTATTCAACGTGTAGTGACTTTCATGAAGACCATCGAAGTGGGTAAACTCAAGTTGAAATGTATGCACATGCATGGAGTTTTCTGTCACTCCCACAAAATTAATGAAGTACCCACTGGGCCATACTCCGTGATTTATATTAATAACATAATAACCCATCCCAGGAAAGAACAAAAGACACAAACCAATAGACTGCTCCATGGCAGAGGCCTGCATATATTTGAGTGGAAACATTCACTATTGAGCTTTATAAAGATGGTGTTATGATGGGGTTTTGCGAGATTAATTTTTGTAAGGGAGGGAGTAAAAAACATTATCCAGTGGTAAAGCAAACTTTTAGGGGTTGAATGGTTTCTATTAAATGCTCTGTGTGGGTATATAACCTAACATGCTGCCTCTCCACATATACCCAAATTAGCCTATATTACAGAGAGGAAAATACAAAGGGGAAAAACAACCTTAAAGGGTAAATTAAAAGTCCAAAAAATATATTTATATATTTATATTTATATATATATATATATATATATATACGAGGTATGTATCCACAAAAAAAAACAAGCAGTCTTTTTTCTAACCTCTCCTTGTGTCAAAGTCCAAATTAAAATAATAAGAACAATAATTGTTATAATAATATCACCAATAGTAAATCAGCAAACCAAAATAAGGAGACTGAGCTCCTATGAGCTTAGTACTGAGAGGTCAGTCATCTTTCTCCTAAGGGAGTCCAAAGCGTCCAAGTCTCCAAACCACCAGGTGGCTCTGCAACACGCTTTGAGGAAGTTTTCCTTCACATTAAGTACAAAAAAAAAAAAAACAAACAAAAATAGTCCCAAGAGTTCAGCAGAAATCATTGAGCCAACGTAGCTGAAAGCCCAAACGGTGCTGTGGCCCCTGGCAACCGAGTCTCTGATTTGAGTTGTTTGGGGAGTCTCCACAACAAAAGGTGTCTTGTGCAATGACACAAAAAGGTTAGAGCAAAAAAGAAATGCAAATCTAAAAAAAAAGCAAAGGAGATACTCCTGGAGTTGTTAGGGGACGTCGCACCTTCCTCCGAGGTCATGCCAAGTACTGTTGCATTGCTGTTTTTGCCCTGAGAGAGAAATGGTTGATGTGAATTATCACGTCAATGCTATGGTAACAAACCAAAAAACTAAAAGATGAATTTAAGTCTGCACTTCACCTGTCACAGAGGTTGGGATCTGACGCCTGGGTGAGTTTGTGTAAGATATCAACAAAGCCCATCTCTTTCAATTTGTCTTGTCTCTCTTGTGAGCCTAAAGCAAGCAGGAATAGACAATGAATAAAATCACAGTGCATTTTGAACAGAGTATACGTTGCCTTTGAGCAAGTTTATTCCTCACCATCTTCCTCATTCCAGATGAGGTTGGAGATGCAGAAGGTGGCAGCCAACTGCAGCTTCACATTGGAGTGACCCTGAAACACAGAAAACAGCTACATTTTGAAAAATGCAGCATGCAACAATGCAAACAAGCATCTGGAAAATTAAACCAGTTGACTGTACCATATAATATTTGATTTTTTGGAGCATATCATCATTAGTCATAATGAGTTCCTTGGCAGTGTTTCCATCAGCAATGTTGGCCAATATGCACAAAGTCTGCAAAAAGACGACACTTATTGATATCCTTCAAACGCTTTAACATGTTTGCATTCCACTAGCAGAGCAATGTCATCTCAATCAAGTGTGTTTGTGTATCTAACCTGCTCTTTGACCTCTATGCTGTGTTCTCCCTCCAGGATAAGAGTGACCGCTTGCATTATCTGCTTTCCATGTGAGCTCATGATCTGGTCTATATGCTACGACAAACAAGAGACAATTAGCTTGTGTGTGTGTGTGTTTGTGAGTGTTACAGGAAACTGATAAAGTTGTTAGAATCTGGAAAAGAGAATACATTAGTCAGCATTTGTCTTACTGGTCTGGTAGAGAGCAGGTTTCGAAGCAGCCCCAGTGTTTTCATGAGCACATTGGTATCAGGGTCAGACAAGAGTCTAAACAGCTGTTCTGTGCCCAGTGCTCGAACAATCTCCACCTTGACCTTCTGATCTGCCTGGAACGCCATGTTCTACACAAATACACATATTTCACATCCTATTGACATACATGTTGAGCTATATCCAAACATAGAGGGTTTCCGCTATAGTTTTGAGATAGCAATAATACAATATGGTGACAACAAAACCAGTCACAATGGTACATTTTTCGAAATTGAGATTTATACATATACATATCGCCTTTGAAGTTGTCCATCAGGTTTCTTACCATGAGAGCCCAGATGCCATTGACCCTCAGAGCTGGACTGTCACTTTGTGTGAGGCTGCATAGTAACTCAATGACCCCAGACTCTAAGATAGGCTGTGTACATAAACAAAAAAAACCTGTCTAAACACACACAATCACTTTGCAGAAAAAAGAAATGAGGATAAATCTCTATAAAATATTAATTTTAATGATGACAAGCTCAGTCCAAATTAACTTTTTTTGTTTTAATACTGTACGTTAATGTACAGAATAAAAGATTTAGGTCTTTACAAACCAGATTTATGTTTACCATTTATGTCTGGAGCTCAAACAGTATGGAGATTAGGGATGCACCGATACCACTTTTTAGGATCGAGTACGAGTACCGATACTTTTTCCCTGGTACTCGCCGATACCGATACCGACGCCTGTTGTACAGTTTTTTTTGTTTGTGGCAATTTTCTAAGAACAACACAATGAGACTAATGAACATATCAGCATCTTTATTTTTAACAACTTCAACTCATATTATGAAAAAATAAATCAATCTTATGTGCTTATCAAAAATTTTCAAAGCCCAAAACTCAAAGTGTCCAATAACCTCCAAAGGGCAAAACCAAGGACATAAGCATGCAGATTGCCATGCGTGGGTCGTCATCATTGATTTAGAAATATTTCCACACTGCTAAGCGCGAATGAAGCGTCAAGAGAGAGTGATTTACATGTTAAGTCAATGCAAAGACGCGATAGACCTACTTGCGGTGCGATTCACGTGAATGAGGGGGCGCGAATTGAGTTGAAAAAATCTGAACTTTGGCGAATATTTGCGCCGTGTTAACCAATCAGGAGCTTACTCTAGTAGGGACGTGATTATGCCATAGTGAGCGGCAGCAGTAATCTGAAACAACAATGAAGGACTGCGCCTCCGAAGGATCTGATGGACCCAGACACGGCGCCGAACGAGTCTACGTCTTTCTTCAGCCTTCCATAGCACATACTGCGCAGCTACCTGCTCAACAAAATCCATGTTTGCCATTTTGCGAACAAGACTGGAGCCGCCTGCCAGAAGCCCCTCCCATGACGCGAATGAAGCGAGTAAACTCAAAATGTTCAAGCGTCCAATTACACACGAATAGCGCGATTTAGGTGTGAACACTCTATGACATTGTGTCTGCTACGGCAGGTGTCTCTGTGTGCACTGGAACGTTCTGTCAATTACGTCACGTGCGGTATCGGTCTTTGGTATCGGGGAATTTTTACGAGTACGAGTACATGAGCTTGGTATAGGGCCCGATACCGATACTGGTATCGGTGCATCCCTAATGGAGATGTTCTCAACAAGTGCCCAGCTTTTCTTCAAATCCCAAAATCTACAATGCTTGCCTTAACAAACACCATTAATAAAATGCTTAGCTCCTTAAATTGTGTGTATTTCATTGTATTTACCTCTTTGCTGGGGGAAAACTCCAGAAGTAAGTTGCATAGTGTTGAAGAGGCCATCACCAGCACCTCATCCGGTGCGTTCTGTAATAACTGGTAATAAAAACATAACGCTTCATTATGTAAGATCTTTATACACCTCTGAAGACATAGTTACGTCAATTATATTGCATTTCTGTCAATAGATCCTCCAAAAAATTATGCATTG
This sequence comes from Barbatula barbatula, assembly GCF_947034865.1. Classification (NCBI taxonomy): domain Eukaryota; kingdom Metazoa; phylum Chordata; class Actinopteri; order Cypriniformes; family Nemacheilidae; genus Barbatula; species Barbatula barbatula. Next base: position 10,078,140 of record NC_136772.1, read on the forward strand.
GACCTTTAATGTTCAGTTTCATGTAAATCAATGTCATGCGAATACGTACCTTCATGAGAGGCTTCCATACTGCGTGATCGTGGAAACTCGTTCTTAGCTGTTGTACGGATCGTGATAAACTGTGCAAGCATCTAGAGGAGATTTGAAGAAATAAAATTAAAAAGTTTTTGTTTGTGTCCTTTAAAAACTTTCAATAACCAACTTCTGTTGCCCTTTCAACCAACACATTTTACATTTACAAGTCGCTTTTCGACATTTTTGTAATGAACTGTGAAGTTGAAACTGTGCATCATACCTGACCGCTGCTAACCGCACTTTGATACTGGATTCTGATAGGCCGCTGACAATCCTGTCCATCATGTTCTCCGTCTCTGTGATCTTTATTGGAAAAGGATATGTTGGGTCACAAACATCAACCTTCATTCTGAATTTCTCAGACATATGACTAAACAATTATACCTCCACGTGAGTGGTAATACTCCGATCTCTAGAACAGCCTACAAGTGCAAATGAGCCCCATGTCTCACCTTTTTCCTGATGTCCTCGTCGTTGGACCCCAGCGAGGCGTAGAGTTTGAATGCCGCCTGTCTGAGCTCATGTGCATGTTTCAGGTCATGATCCAACTGCACGAAGAATGAGTGACAGTTAAACTTAGCCTTAACAACATCATAAGAATTGCATAAGATGATATTCGTTTAAACCTGGTTTTAATGTTTAAGTGCATCTAAAAAAGATATAACGTGTAAAATGGAGTGTGTGTGTATATAAAGTGTCAAGTCACCCTTTTAAAATCATTGATGGCGCTGACAGAGCTGGGGTATTTGAAGTAATCGGCCAGCATGGATACGAGATGGTCAGTGACACTGGCGATCCGCTGAAGTTCTATGTCCGGCTCCATCAGGTAGGCCAGGGTCTCCGCCCCCTCCACGCGCTCCTCCAATAACCGTTCTTTACTGCACATCCGCACCAGACATGGTAGTGTCTGTCCGTATAAACACACATGGAATCATGTAGTATGCATGCATTAAAGCACAGGATATTGGATTTGGATCAGATGAATGCAATTTGTTACCTTTAGTACAATACAGCTGTCATCTGTCCTGATGGCTCCTGCTCGACACATGTATGTTAAACTGAGAGAAAGAGAAAGGTTAGAACGGGAATAAGTAGAAGTCTCGTTTTACAGATGTGAGATTTACTCACCATTTGGCGGCTGTAAGTTGCATTTCTATGGGTTTGTCCCTTTGCATCATTCGGACAAAAACCTGAGAGAGCTGCTCTCCATCTACTAGCACTAAGAAACACACACATACAAAGTCATATTTAATCTCAATATATTTTAGAAAGAGGACAAAATCATATGACGATAAAAGCATGAAGAGGGACACACTTACCATTCACCAGTGTCATGGACACCTGAGTGTTCTCATAGGCCAAGACTGAAAAACACTTTAACGCCTGCATTCGTACCTACAGCGAGAGTTCACAAGACACTCGTTCTCAGAATATACACAAATTTGTAACACATACGTAAACACTTTAACATACTTTCATTTTTAGATGCAAAACGGATTCCCCAAACCAAAAAGGCTGAAACTAAACTGCAAAAAACATTCCTTAAGTTTCTATGAAGGATCCTTAAGCTAGACATACGTAAGTGACTAAATTTTATTTTTAACAACACGAGAATAAACAGAACCAGTGCTCCTGAGGCGCATTTAAAAAAAATGAATAACTCTTGTTGACATATCTAAAATATGCAGTGCTCAAATTTTGAGTTTTGTACCTTATAGGATGCAGAGATGAGCAGAGGAGCAATGTTCTGGATGGCACCGTGGTTGAACAAAACTGTCTGATGTTCTGGAGTCTGGACATAGAGAGAAACAAGCTATTTTTAGCATGGTCAAAGGGATAGTTCACCTAAAAATAACAATTTGTCATCATGTATTCACCTTCATGTCGTTCAAAACCTGTATAAGACTCTTTCTTCTGTGGAACACAAAAGAAGATATTTTGAGAAATTACTCAGTGGCTTTGTGGCCATACAATGGAAGTCAATGGTGGGCAATGTTTTTTGGTTACCAACGTTCTTCAAAATATCTTTTATGTTCTGCATTCTTCTTTTGAGCTTCGATTGTGTTCATACAGATTTTGAATTACACGAAGGTGAATAACTGTTTTCAGTCGTTTACATTTTAAGTTAAGGTGACTATTCCTTGGTGCATTATGATTAAATCAGACGTATAGTCACAGGTCTGTGTATGTCAGATATTTTACTATAACATGGCTAATTAAAACATAACTTAAGAAATGTATAGAGCTGAATAAATGCGAGTTGTCAGAGTGTTACCTTGCAGCAGTGAGCAAAGATTTGCGTGATGTATTCCTGCGTGTGCTGTGATCGGCTTAGCAGAGACATGAGGTGGGGGATCACAGTGAGGTCCTAAAAAATTTCACACTTTGTTTACACCAATGGGTCATTTTCACCTGGTACTGACAAATATGCAAATTGGTACCCTCTTCGCAGTTGATGTGTAGGTGCATGTTTGGGTAATTAAAATACAAAAGGTAACGTGATGTTGACTTACTGTATATAACAGCTGCACTGGTGTTACTGGACTGATGAAAACAGTTCTTAGACAGCGCAGACATGCTTCAATGAAGATCAGCTCAGAACACAAGAGACCTGCACAAACACAAAACATATCAGTGCTTTTCTTGCAGAAATACATCAGAGGTCAGTACATATTTCAAAAGAGTGAATAAGGGTGAGAGAGTGACAATGAGAGGGAACCTTGTAGCAGGGCCGGGATGATGTGACAGTCCACCAGGGACTTGATGTTGTTCTCTGTGCCCATGGCTAGACTGCCCAACACCACCGCACATTCAGTCCTCAAATCCAGACTGGATGAACTCTGCTGGAGAAGATAAAGCAGTCTACACACACAGACAAACACACACTTTATCAGTAACAATATTGATAAACACAGAAAGCTATGATCATTATGTAATCAGGTATTATTTTGTGATCCACCTTAAACTTTTTAAATACAGCATTATAATATCATTGCACAACGAGCGTAATAGATTTGAGTCATTTTATTAGTGGAGCCTTGAAAGCAGACACAACTATAATTTGATAAATTACTAAAGGCGTTTTTTCTTATTCTGACGAGCTGTCACACATTCCTGTTGTACTGGTTCACAGTGGGTTAAAGTGGGCGGACCTACCTCGGCACAGCTCCCAAAACAATCAAGTTAGCTTTTTGTTTGTTGTTTCCGATGACAGCATTCTTCATGTCACTGTCAACACAAGCCCAAAAATTTAATTTCTTGTACCAAACACGGTAAAACAGAATAATATAATCAACATAATAGAACGTTTTTAATCATTTTGGTGGTGTTCTCTCGCAGGTAATCTAAATCAACCTACTTGTACTACACACTGGTGCAAACAGTTACTATGTATTTGAATGATATTAAAGAATGCAAGACCACGAAGGGCAAAGGTCATACATGAATGTAACTGATGCTTCATCTTTGCATCTATCATTCTTGTGTTGTCATATAATATAAAATGTAGTTTGTTATTGCTACTTTTTGTCAACAGCCAAAACATACACAGAGACATATCGCTGTGGTCCTACTGAAACCTTGTTTCTCCATATTTTGTAATTTAACTTTTTTTCATAAATAATTATTATTATTAGTCACGTTTTACTAGGTTTTGCAAATATCTAACAAAAGAATCAAAAGCATTAAAAAGTGCTTGTCAACTTTGAAAACGCAGTATTTAATAATTTATAGTACTGAGTTTTCTCCTAAAAATTACATATGAGGTTTTGGAACAACAGCAAAGGGATAGCAACTATTTAACTAAATATACATTCAACATTTACAATGTAAATCTATGTGCAATTTAGATCACGTTGGACTGCACGCGGATTAACCAGTGGCAAAGGATTCCATGGCATTTATACCAGAAGCTTCCTGGCATTGATCATCATTTTTTTTATTATGAATGTTGACTATAGTTTATTTTGCGTATTTGTATACTGTTAATGGTTTGTCGTGGTTATTTTGTGAAAAAACACTATTAATTTTCCAGTTTTTTGAGGAAAAGTACTTGTGCAACTATACTACATAGTACACTACATTATGCATCCTCTTTGGCAGCACAAACAAGCTAAAATAAGTAGATTAAGTAGCATCCATTACACCCTAATGCACATGTTTTTCTCTACATTTTCTAGCATCAGCACCAAACACCTTCCTGTCTTTGTCGAGAAAAGATACTGCGCAATTATATGTTTATTTTTTCTGTAAGTACATTTTATTCAGACTCAAATCACTTGAACGTACTTGTTGTACTTATAACATTTTTTAACTTTGCAGGACGAATTAAATGCAGCATTCAATATGACCAATCCCAACTGCTGACTTTAAAAGACAGGCCTCGACCCGAAAAGTAAGGGCTGCATGAATATCATGTGGCACTTCATGCATCTCGTAAACACAATCATTAAGATTTGAAGGCTTAATGCACAACCTCTTAAAGAATCAGAGTTCTGCTCTAATGGCGGCTCTACTTTTGTGGAAAAGTATGGCTGGGGCAGTCAGTAAGCATCAGAATAACAGTAACCAGAGCTAGAGCTCGGAGTTAAAAATAAAGATGAAGATACTCGAGTCGCGTTCGCACGCTCTCAGTCAGTTCTGCACCACAAACACACAAGATCTATGTTTCCCTTGTGTTATAAAACTCTCCAAAGAATCAGTGTGTGTATGTTTTGAAGACCAAAAGTTAAATGTTTAAAGTGACAGTCTCTCCGTTACCATACCAGAGTAAAGCGTGACCCATGAAGGACACATGATTGTGTACTCACATGACACCATGCTGCACATTCTGTGGGTCCGGGTCGAAAAGCCGATCAACATAGTGGCGACTCGTGGCTGTGACTTCCTGCATGGTGACAAACGACAGCACAAAGATGATTCAGCAAATGCACAGAGACATCAAAACAGGCCACAAGCCTCATTCTCGGCCCGTAGCCACCCTCTTCCGGCTCACGGGGTCATTACCAGTCTGTTTATCCTAACAGTTGCCGGCTGTTGATAGAAGCATCTAGAAGGAGAGCAGGTTACAGATCTCACTGGAGCTTGCTCAAGTCAATTTCAGGTCAGAGAAATGGAGGAATGATGGTCAGATTTCACCTCTGACATCATTAAGTGTCTATGCAATTGGCTGGCAATGCCAAATCATCAACCGCATAAATTCATATTAGACAACACAAGAGTATTAAAACATTTTAACCATGTAATTATTTAATATCAGTATTATGGCTGTTATTACAGAGACCTATTGATTCTCTAGATAGCCACTTCAGAGCAAGTTTCTTCATTAACTGCCTGTTTTGCATGAAAGGGGTACGTGGGAGATGTCGGCAACTGTAGGTAAGCAAATAACTGAAATGCAATTGTACTACTACTACAACAACAACAACAGGACATAAACAGTCAATTTGTCTCTCTGATGCGGGCACGTTACTGATGACCAATAAAAGCATCACTAGGCACCACTGCAACAATATGAATATTATAGACACATAGATCATCTTGATAACATTTGACAGTGGATGCACAAACAAGCAGCAATGTTTTGCACTCTGCACATATTTACACGAACAGGACAGGGAATTATTGTATGATAAAAGTTACACATAGTACCCTTAAACCCACCCCCATATGTTCTTTTCGGGGTCTGGTGAAAATATTAACGTCTCAGTTTACATGTCACAAATTTTACTAAATACACATCTTATGAAAATGAGTTAAAACCAAAGATAAAGTTCACTGTTAAAGAAAATGAAACAAAAACAGAAACATGAAAGCGTACTTGTTGAAAATGACTGTGTGCTAATGCTTATCAATACTATATGTGCCTAGTTTCGAATATGTCTTAGAAGAAACAAAATAGCTTGAAAGAAAAAAATCAATCATTATCATAATTTAATCAAATTAAACAGCAAATTTGGGGTCTCACACAGTAGAAAAGAGAAGCCAGCCTCAACAATGCATGACAATGGTCTAAATTATTCTTCTATGATGGTAATACTTTAATTTAAATGTACCATGTTAAAACCTGATTATATAGATATGGTAATAATTTACCATAGGAAAACAGTATTTCCTTCAAATACCACCAAAGCACCATGCTACTATCAAAATAATGCCTGATCAACATGTGTCAATACATACAATAGAGAACTGTCAAAAGGGGGGCGTTACCTCACATTTTCTCATTAGATCATCATTTAACTACCTTACCAGAGAAAGCCAAGCAGGTTTGAGTTTGATTTTAGAGCCTGAGCTCCAAATAGAGATTGAAAACTCACTATAACTTTGATTTGACAGTTCAGAGCACCTCCAGCTCTACTATTAGCCACATAAACACACAGCCAGTCATTGTAGACCACACACAGTTGAATGCCTAATCGCTCTCTAAAGTATATCTAAAATGTCTTTTATATATCTGAGCTATAATAAAGTGAACGTGTTAGATATTGATGTTTATAATGAGCGAGACTCACGGATAACACGCTGATGCGTAAAGGGGCCTCCAGCAGGCACGCCATCATTCACTCGGCGAAACATTCACAGCGGCACTTTCCACACCCACTTCTTAACCATTTCGATATTCACAGAAGCACTTTCCATACTGATTCGTGCGTGTCGACAACAAGTGCAGCACATTCCATATGGAGGACGAAACCTTCAAAAACAATAAATAAATGCGGAATTAAATACATAAGTATGTGTATACAAATAATTTCAACTTGCGTGAGATAAACAAATAATGAAAAGAATTTCCAGAAAAGAATAGTAGCTAGAACAGGTTACTCCAAAAGACATGCAGGTGTCATTGTGTGTGTCTGTATATGGTGTAAGCATGGGTTGTTTGTTTATATCGTCTTGCCGTATTCAGAACAATTTTATGCTTACTTGCTTAGACTTCAGAAGCAACATCTATCCTGAAGACAATGGGCATGCGCAGACAAGACCCGCCCACCGATGCATGATCGACGTCCTCTCATTTACACGTTGTGTTGAGGAATAAATAAACACGGAACCATAAAGGAATAAATTAACGATCATGGGAAAATTGTTACTTTGGATTTAGCTTCTCACACATTTAAAAATGTGTTTACATATTTTAACATCAATATGTGTAATGATTTATTTTATAGTTTTTGCAGGTTTCGTCCTTCATAATTCCACACCAGCGGGTGGCAAATTTTACTAACCATTCAGTATTTAAATCGTATTTTAAAAAGCACAATAAAATAAAAAATAAACAAAAAACATGCAACATTTTTATAACATCTAATAATAGTTTTAATATAACTATTATTCAACAACGTCTATGCAAAACCAATATATTGTTAAAAGCTTAAATTGCATATAGTTAAAGGGACATAATTTATTTATTACCATATTCTGATAACGCAGATAAAAAAAGAAAATATATACCATGTGACAAAATATAATCACCGGAACATTCTCAGAAGCACTTTCACCACAATTTTAGTTTTTTATTTTAATGCCTATAATTTGCATTAGAATTTCCATAAATATTTGCCTAAAACATCAACTGTACAATCATAAAATATAAAACAGCATTCAACATGGCATTGTACTTAACGAAATGGTAAACATTACAAAGCAAGAGACAAAGACAGTCAGTAGTCTTCTGGTCAGTCATGTCAGTTGTCTGACTGGAGCAGTGAAAATGAAATTAATTATTACAAATATCTGCCCTTATTTTTATACATATTTTTTTGGTTTTGTTCATTGTTATCTAACGTAAAGTAAGGGACATGTTACAAGTTCATGCCGTATACATAAACTACATTCATACATTTTTTAAAGAGAACGTTGATAAAGCCGTATATCATATCACTTTACTACTTCAATTTAAAATACCAAATTATTTATTTACACGAAGAGTGAGTGTAAATGGAAAGTGTCAATAGAGAATAAAAATGGCTTTTGTATGTTGGTCACATGATCGTTCTGCGCATGTGCAGGATATCATGCGAATCAAGAGAGGCAAATCGTCTGCTTGAAGCGCAACATGTCAAACTGTTGTTAGATGTAAACGCGTTTTAACCAAGCTTCTGTTAGGTGTTTAATCGTTTTTAGTGTAACGTTCTTTTATGATCTAGAAATAAAAAGATGAAGATTGCAGTCGAAGGCTGTTGTCATGGAGAGCTGGATAAGATTTATGAAAGCATCAGTTACCTCGAGAATAAAGAAGGTGTTAAAGTGGACCTGCTCCTCTGCTGCGGAGATTTCCAGGCCGTCAGAAATGAAGGGGACATGAAGTGCATGGCGGTGCCTCCCAAATATAGAACCATGCAAACTTTTTACAAGTCAGTAAACACCTGATATATTTTAAATGAATCGTATGCAAGGTTGTAGGCCAGCATGGTGTGTGAATGGTTCTACAGTTAAATGTAAGCATTTGGCAGATAGGCATACTTTTATTTCTAGTGATATAAAGTGCATATTCAAGCTGTTCGTTTATTCATGTTCTTGGTTTCAAACCCAGGATGCACCAGTCTAACTACGGGTGAATCTTTGCATGTAAATATAATACTTTGCAGGCTTTTTAAACGTCAATGTCATTAGATCAGATTTTAAGATGTCTAGATATTGGTAGCACCCTCTTTCTGATGTTTCATCAATGCATTTCCCAAGATACTACTCTGGTGAAAAGAAGGCCCCTGTTCTGACGATTTTCATTGGTGGAAACCATGAAGCATCAAACTATCTCCAGGAGCTCCCTTATGGAGGCTGGGTGGCCCCCAACATCTATTACATGGGTAAGATCCCCCCTCTTAAAACATTGATCATTTTTATGTAGACTAGATTTGATCAGCCTTTCATTGTAATGCTTGTTACATACAGGTAGGTGTTGTTAATGGACATAATGTTCCTCATTCTTTAGGTTATGCTGGTGTTGTACGCTTCAGAGGTGTACGGATTGGTGGTCTATCTGGAATCTTTAAATATCACGATTTCAAAAAAGGTTAGTTTTAATGGCACCAATTATCTTGAAACTTATGGCGTCAACTAAAACATGACATTTAAAATTTTAGGACACTTTGAGTTCCCCCCATACAACCAAGACACCTTAAGGAGTGTGTACCACATAAGGAATATAGATGTCTTCAAGCTTAAACAGGTAAAGGATGTACATTAAATAGGTGTCTTTTTATAATAGTTTATGCCCTTTTAGTATCAATACTACCAAGGTACTAGTTATCTAATAGATTATTGTTGTTTCATGATTCTTTTATTTTCCATGTATAATTTTTAATCTCACTCCTCCAGATCAAAATGCCTTTAGATGTGTTCATGACGCATGACTGGCCACGAGGCATATATCACTACGGAAACACAAACCAGCTTCTGCACAAGAAGAAGTTTCTCAGGCAGGAAGTAGAGAGTGGGATCTTGGGCAGCCCCGCTGCCGCAGAACTCCTAGAACACCTGCAGCCCAGCTACTGGTTCTCAGCTCACCTGCATGTGAAGTTTGCTGCAGTGATGCAGCACCAGGTGGGTCCCTATTTACTCACAGCGAGTCCGTTCTTTTATGTCTATATTAAAGACTTTTAACACATCTCGGGTCTACTAAGATGGAAATGTCTTAGAAAATGTCTTTTTTATCATTAATGAACGTGGTACATTGAAATGACCATGGGTGATTTCCTATATCCATCGCTCGCAATTCTGTTTAACTTTGCCATTAAAAAGGTCCTTGTATTTTATATTTAACATAATATTTGATAACCTGAATGTAAATATGTGGTCCCTCTTCTCATTTAAATTGGATTTTGGTGTATTTTATTGTTACATGCACTGCTTGTATGTGTTATGTGATACACATGAAATTGCCTTAAAGAATTGATGTAATGGACGGAGTATTTATTATTTGAAAGCAAATAAGATCATACCATTTGTCTGTAGGCTAAGAATAATGCTTCACCAAAGGTCACCAAGTTTCTTTCACTCGACAAGTGTCTTCCACATAGAGATTTCCTTCAGGTAAAGATGATTTTCTTTCTAGCCATATAACAACAGAATAATTTAGAATCATCCATAAGATATGTGTTTAGTGTTGATATGCAAATTGTAGATGTAGTCTTTGTGAGTAAACTATAGTTTTGATACTGCAGATTGTGGAGGTAGCAGATAGACCAGGCTCATCGGAGAACCTTGAGTATGATCCGGAGTGGCTTGCCATATTGAAAGCAACAGACAGCCTTCAAAAACCTTCGTGCAACTTCTGGATACCCCCACAGGATAATGGTCTACATACCCGGTAAACATTTACACATTAGCTGCAGATTAAGGTTTATATTCAAGTTAAGCCAGGGCTCTAGACTGTGACCAAAATGTTCGCAAATTTGAATAGTTTTTTATAACGTGCAAGGTCAAAGGGTTCATTGGTGTGCGTAAAACGATTTTTTTAACACACAGCGATTTATGAGCGGTGAATGACACACTTATGATAAGTGCAGGTAAGAGCGAGCATAGAGCTCTGTCTCCAAACTAAAGTGTGTGTTTATACTTCATTCGGTGGTGCGCATGCTGAACGACATAAAAGCACTACGGGACAGAGGTTTTAAAATGCTCTTATGGATCAGATGTCATATTCCGATCGTTCTGCGCTGCGCGTAATGAAGTCGAACACATCGGTTTCTGAACTGTCTCTCTCCCTCACACTTCAATCAAAAAGAAGGTCGGAAGACAGAATCCATGTTTCACTTGGCACATTCAGAGGATATTTTTACCTGAATTACAGCTGGGTGTGAATGTGCTCAAAAACATGTTGCCTTTTCTTCCCTGACAATAAAGGAAAAAGCTGACATAATCCTATCCAGTGGAGTGTTTTCCTTGTTAACTTCTATCGTTTGCGATGTCCTAACAGCTGTAAAAACTAACGTTTTTTTTGTCCGATTCGCGACACTGACTCATTTAAAAATATTTATTTGGTCACTGAACCCATCAAATCAGTCACTCAAAACACCTCAGAACGCAAGCGTGCCTAGACCATTTAACAAGAGTGGTTAGTAAGTTTTAGTATTTAAAGTTTATTAATGACACTGTGTAGTAAAGTACAGTACATATATAATAATTTAGGTACTTTTGAGTTTTGAGCTGGCTAATTTAATTTAATTTTATGTGGTAAAAATAAAGAAGGCCGGTGGCAAAATTACAGGGGGCAAATAAAGAGGATTGTGAAAAGTGACAGGTTACGTTTGTGTCACAAATGTTTATAGCCAATATATAACTTTGAATGTAAAACTAAATAATAACAATTGTATAAAATAGCAAATACAAAGTTTCTTTGCATTTATTTTAGATTTTTTGGGCTCGCAAGTATGAAGTGGTCTATAGCCGACTTTTTTAAAAGACAGAGTGACAAATAAACAGAACGATTCATCAACTGAGGTCATCATTAGGCAAGGTCATTAGGATTACTATACAAAAAAGGGTGCGACCAAATTGTAAATTGGTGCAACCTACTGAGAAAGTGGGTCGCACGAGCCAGGTATGCCTTTAACGCAAAAAAAGATTTACATAACTTAAATGCTATTGCCACACTTTCCCTTTCATTTTCCTATTATTCGCTTGTGAATATACGGCACACAAATAAATATCAATATCTGTAGTCATACTGAATCACTGCTTTTCAGGTGGGATTTCAGAGCCTCACAAGAAGCAATGATGGAGGTTGTGAATGATTTGAGTGGTGACCTCTGCATTCCTGACAACTTCAGTCTGACAGTGCCCGCCTATGACCCCAACCGTCCTCAGCCCAATGCCCACCCGACCTACTGCACCAACCCCCAAACCACAGAGCTGTGTGCTACTTTCGGCCTGACTGACGTATATGCTCTGGTTGGCCAGGGTGCACAGAATTACAGGGTGGAGGGTGCAACCGAAGAGGAGGAGGACGAGGACAACCAGAGCACGGGTAGCATAGATGAACCCAGTGAATATCCCACTGACACCTCCGTCCTTTCCAGTTCTTACAACCCTGATGAAATCACCATCGAGGATGAATGGGAGGAAGAGGAGCAGGGGGTAGGGTGTGCTGAGGAGAAAGGGACCGATGCAGTGGTTCCAGAAGGGCAGGTCAGGGGCCAGGACAGCGATCGAGACAGCAGCCCATCGCGAGAGACTGCAACCAGGCTTGTGCTACCACCACCGCATGCTCCACCAGAGACGGAGGCTCCAAGACGCTCCTCACTGTCTCTTTTACTTCCCCCTCCAACTAGCTCTCTATCCACCTCAGCATCTCTCTCTCAGGGCAGCTCGGAGGAGGAGGGAGGCCTCACTCTAGCCAGGGTTCCCAAACGCAACAGCGGGGAGACACAGGGGTTACCGAGTCACTCCGGTGGCACACCTCAAATCAAACGAAGAAACCAGAGCATATATACCGCTGTAGAGGATGAAGAAGGTGAGGGGTAGACCAGTGTAATTAAATTTTTTATCATGAAATTGACACATGTCAAAGAATTGTCAAAGATTTAAGGCATAGTTCATCTCAAGCCTCTGTAACATGTATTTGCCCTTATGTTTCAAAGCTTCCCGAATGTTCACATACATTTTTATATTTAGCAGAATGTCTAAATTTGCCATTTTCCCTTTTAAGCGGGAGAAGAATGAGACCTATGGTCACCATTCACTGTCATTGGATAGCACATGAGCAGATCAGACATTTTTAAGATATCGTTTGTGTTCCACAGAAGATATAAGTAATGAGTGATATGAGGTCAGAAGAACACAAGGAAGAGTGAATAACAACAATTTTTATTTTAATCCCCAGTGTGTCGTCTCTTTTTATTACTTCTTGAGTTACTAAGATTTGTATAGCCCTATCGACATAACTAGTCTGTAACCCGATTCAAGGCCCCGAATAATGATTTTCTTAATTTTTCCAGTATTTTCATATGCCATGAGTTAAGTTTTTATCTTGGATTTATAAGTTCTAGTTTATGATGGGTTTTAATGATGCTCTGTAAAAAAAGTCACCCTCGGTTGTTTTCATTTCTCAACAATTCTTTTATTAGTGTTGTGGTGATTCACTTTGTCCGTTGTTACTATTCTGAGCTCAGGAATATGATTTTGATGTAATTTGTTTTTATGTTGAAATGTCAATATGCAGAGATCACTATAAATAAACAGTTTAGGCTGACTTCCTGAAAAGCATGAATGATGTGATACTAAATTTTGAGTGGGCTATAAATTCAACTTCTACCTAAACCAATGGCATTGATTTAGGGAACAGTTATATTTGTCTGAACAATGGTAGACGGGGCCGTGCAGAAGTTTAATAAGTTCTCAAATACTTTTTTTCATGTATATTACTTCAGGAGAGCTGTTAATGGTACAGAAATTACAGACTGTAGATTAATCTCATAAAATTCCACTACGGTCAGAATCCTAATTCGACTTAAAGGAAAATTTCTGTTTTCATTTACTCATCCTCATGTTTCAAATCTGTATAAATGTATTTGTTTAACAAGGAAACCTTTGCAGAACTCAAGGGTGAGAAATGACAGAATTATTCGGTGAACTATCTCTTTGAATGCAGCACTCAAAAAGCCAGAGAAATCGAAGCAATTGAAATCACAGCAGGACAGCACAGCTTTATTTAACATTTCAGTACACAGAGGTGTTAACAGGAGTTCTGATCTATTCCACAACAAAAGGTGGACCTGAAGACACATGACAAATGACTTAGCTTTGTGACACCTTTTTATGATACCTACTTCATTCCCTAAATGACCATATAAATGTAACCCATAAAATTACTAAAATCATTTTGAAATAAAACTTTTTATACACATCAACAGACAGCATCCATTAATCAAAACGTCATAAATCGTTCCTGTTACTAACACACTCAACTAATTATTGTTACAGGTTATTGCCTGTACACTTCGGGCCGATGTCTCTGAAAATGCTACTTTTTGGCATTCGCCAACATGGACATACCCCATAAAAGCCCAAAACAAAGAACACGGAAAAAACTTAGTAGGCACTTCTGTTTTTTTCCACCTTTGATGGGCTTTCGAACTGAAGTGTGCGAAGAGTCGCTATTTGCCGCCCCAGTGTATCTATCACACAGCGTCACTTGGTAAATCGATTCGCAGGTGCTTTCACATTTTTGTTGCTTTTAAATACACAAACTGACACACAAGCCTGGTACTGCTGACCATCCAGACAAATCAATGCGCTTCGTTTTGCGATTTTCTTTAAACGTGAAATGATATGTTTTCAATCAATTTCATTGTATTGGTGCCAATACGTTATGACTTAATGATTGTTTCTCAAACAGTAGTTTACACACAAAAAAAAGATTTAGAAGGCATCGTAAGAGCTCGCTGTTGTGTTCTGAACTTTAATACTGAACTTATCAATGTGGATGCGGTTGGGAGGAAGGAATTGGGTCGGGAAGACAACATTGATGTTCTGTAATACTTTTAGGGTCTAGGATGGATGACAAAGTTCACGAGGGCGACCAATTAAAATATTCACGTAAAACGTTTTCATAAATAAAGTCGGAAGCTAAAAAGAACGTCTGGGGTGAACAAATTCTTCAAAAAACTGCTTCAATTTTTCCTGTAATTTAGAAGCTGTGGCTCTCGCAGTTGAGGCTGTACAAGGATCCTTTCCACCTGGTGATTAATTTAGGGTTAAGGTGCCGATTTTCCACCAGTGTCAGAGTTGGGATCAAAGCATTGGAGAGCCCAGAGCATACAGTTCCACAGAACATTGTGTAGATTTTGCTTGAAGACTTCCTGAATGTAATGGAATGACGGGATGTTTAAGGGGGCATTACGGACCATCAGTACATTCCAAGAACGGGAAGATCGGTTTAAGAAATTATTATTTCCATCTCTGCCTGGTGTTTACATCATTATGAACGTTGGCTGGAACTATTCTTGACTGAACTAAAGAAGAATCCGCATTTTCTCCCAGATATGACAGACTCCGTCTGTCGTTTGCTTTCTGCCCTGCCCATCAAACCATCAGAAGTCTTCCTCTCAAAAATCTCTTTGTGGCATCAGTGAGGGTTTTTCCTCTATCACTTTCTGTCATTCTTCTCTCTCTTTCCGAATCTGTCGTGGGAGGTGAAAGGGTGAAGGGTGGAATTTTGGGAAGGAGAAGGTGTCGGTGGTCTCCCGTGATGCAGTGTTGATGGGTGTTTAGTTCCCACAGCAGCTTCGAGTGGACTGTGTGTCTGGGTCCTGCAGGTTGACTCCCCTGTGTCGTGCAGCATGCGTGGGGTTTTGGGTGTCTGTCTTTGGCATCTTTTTTGCTATTTATTAATAAAGAAGAGTTGAATAAAATATGCAATTCAGTAATAAAAGATAATAAGTTTAGAACGTTAGACTAAGAGCTTAATGCTTACCGATGGCCAGGAACAACTCATTTACATTCATTGCAGTCTTGGCAGAGGTCTCCATGAAAAGCAAGCCTGTGTCTTCTGCATATGTCTGGGCTTCCTGTAAACGAATAGACACTCTGGTTACTGCAATTATGTACAACTAAGAGTTTGGTCAAAACTAGACCCTCTGCAAACTATGCACACACACACACACACACATCTCAAAACTAGTGACTCTAGTTTTCTTGTGAGGCGAAGACTAATAAACTTCAAAACTTGAGGTGTTGCATGAGCACCATTGCATAATCATCTCATTTATCTTCTGTTTTTTAACAAACATTTGTGGTTCTAAGCAAACAATTTCAATATAAAGTTCTGAACTACAAGGATCGAGATAAAGAGAAAAGGATATGACCTCATACTCCACCAGTCTCTTTTCTGCTAAATCAGCCTTGTTTCCTGCGAGAGCAATGACGATGTTGGGACTGGCTTGCCTCTGCAGCTCTTTAACCCAAGCCTTAGCTCTCTCAAATGTTTCCTGTAAACAGAGTTTTAGAAAGAGCTACAGAAAGAGAACCCCCATGTGTATGTGGTTTATTTAGAGACAATTTCCTGGACATAGAGAAAGTCTAATCTACTTATCTTCAAAATAGAAAACTGAAATCTTTCGAGTGTACCATTGGTAACTTACAGGCTTGGTGATGTCAAATACTACAATGGCCGCTTGGGCTCCGCGGTAGTACATGGGGGCCAAGCTGTGATAGCGCTCCTGTCCTGCTGTGTCCCAAATCTCAAACTTCACTGTAGTGTCATCTAGACAAACAGACTGTGCCAGGAATGCAGCTGATGGTGGGCAACAGAAAGAGAATGATTACTAAACTGAGTAAATTCTTAAAAGACATTCTTGGTCATTCTACTGCTTGTCCTTTAAACATACTGTAGACTTACACAGTAAACTTGTACTTCTGTGAACTTTGTAACTGTATGAACCATATGCTTCTATAGCCTAGAGACCTTGAAAACCATACTGTCTTTTGTGTTCCACAGAAGAAAATATGTCATACAAGTTTGCCCGACATGAGGGTAAATAAATGATGACTTTATTTTGGGTGAAAATACCCTTTACCATAGTAAAAAATACTATAAAATTTGACCATTTCCTCAGTTTGGATCACATTATGATCTTTAATATTAGTGTTGCATCTCCTCCATATTATTTCCCCTCTTAACAGAAGACAAAGTCTACATTTAGAAATCCACATTAAATAAGATGACAGAAAGGCAATAAAAGGCATTGAGATTCAAAGAGGAGTTTTCTCACTGTTTCTTTTCATTTTAATGCCGCCCAGAGAATCATATGTAATGTAATTAACAATATACTGTTAAGTCATGCATGTTATTGCATTAGTATAGAGTTGCCAAAGGAGTCATCCTGAAAAATGTAAATAAAAAAAGCTACAGACAAACTGATACTTTTTTATTCCGTTCTAATTCCTTCGTGAACATAGATCAAATTTACCGCGTATGTTGGATGAATGGAAAAAAAAAGTGAATCAGCCTTTTTTTCTCACCTCCTATAGTGGTCTCCTGAAACTCATCAAATTGGCCCTTGACAAAACGCAGCACTAGGCTGGATTTTCCAACGGCCATGTCTCCCAGCAGCACCAGTTTGAACTGGCATATCTTGGTCTGCGGTAGGTTCCCATTGGTCCTGCCGGTCCCGCGGGTGCTCATGATGAAGGAAGGGTGGGTGTCCTCCCTGGTAGGGTGTCTTTTTCGTTTGCTTCAAAGACTGCAGTCGGACTGTGTGATGCAAAAACAAACAAAACAGTAAAAGCATTCAGAGTATGGAAGTGGAAGAGGTAGTGGAAGAGGAAGAGACAATTTGACAGAAAACCACACTAGCATGTAGTGGCAAATTCTGGCAATGTAATAACTTTTTGGGATTAGAAATTATTATTTTCTGACATACTGTAATGCAGTTATGAAGACAGGACATTTACATTTATGCATTTGGCAGACGCTTGTTAAAGCCAAGCTCTTACCACAAGAGCTACAGGAAAGCATACGAATGCAAGGACAGTAACTTTCTCTCGTCCTTGTGTTGTTCCATGAGTTTATTTTTGTCTTAACAGTCATCATTTACTTTCACTGTGTGGAAAAACAGAAGTGTCAACACTCGGGTATAAATATCTCCATTTGCGTTCCAAAATTCACACAAGTTAAAACGGTATAAAGTAGGTGAGTAAATAAAGACTGAATTCTTATTTTTGGGTGAATTATTTCTTTAAATAAAAGAATCAAGTAGCAACTTGCAAGCAAAATTTAAGGGACAAAGTGAATAAACAGACTCAGGAACAACAAGTTAACGTCTCTGTTCCTTCCGAACACAACCAGATTAAGACTTTTAAGTCAAAGACAGAGTTACGAAAGGACTCGAATCAGTTCCCGTCAGAAAAGGGAAGCTGAGGCAAAGCAATACAAATCTCTGAAGCAACAAACGAGACTGCATAGCTAGACATCTTTGTGACAGTTTAAATCATAACAAAATCTTTCTAATTAAACACCTGTCAATCCTAACAGAAACAAATATTTAACCTAAAGAGAGAACTTCAGGAAGAACTCCAAAAGTAAATAAAAAAATAACTTCAGTGCTTTGTCTGATGATTTGACTGGTGACATCATCTTTGCATCTCATGGAAAATGTGTAGAATCTCTATAACACATTCTATATATAGATGTTTTAATCTACAATTTCCACCAAGAATATATTTTCTTTGCAAATCCACTGCGATAGAAGCCCTCATAAACAATAAACAATGCACTAGATGTTGCCCAGGAGAAAACCACCAGGTTTGTTACCCCTTGGTGGTTTATCAGTTGTGTTCTTGCTCATGGTTTTGCATGAGTATTGCTTTGCAGTGCAAATATTTATAGCTTAACCACTCTAAGTACACTGGTTAAACTGTCATTTAATGACTATTATGAAAAGCAAAACCTCTTCTTATATTGATGAATGCCTGGCCGCCTTTTACAGGGACTTATATTTATTTTGGTCAGACTTTACAGTACAGAGATCATGTAACAATAATGATGATAATTAAACTGAGCAAACAATGTCAAGTAAATAGAAATTACTTTGTTGAGCTGCTTGTTATTATAGTTTAATTGTCAACCCTGTTGAAATGAATCGCATTTTCAGATACTACTTTACAGACAGCAATAATCTCAGGGACATAATAGACAGTGTCAATATTGCAGTTAATTTTATGCATAAAATAACTAATTCTATAAAATTCTGTATCTCTTTTGATATGAATGATTATTTTGCCCTAAATGTTTGCAGGGCACTTTAAAACTGTAAAGCAGTTTTTTATTTATATGTATGTAACAGTTATATGTGATTGTAATGTATAACTTAACATAGCTAACAGGTTATGACAGGGTATTCTAATGAATTTATGTCTGTGTCATCTGATGCATAACTGTAATTGTCAAGTGTATTTAAAGCAATCTTATATATAACTCCGGTAAGCAGGTGTCTGTGATCTAATGCATTAGAGGCGCAGTATAGACTCTCGAATCATACATGACTCGTCTCGATCCAAAATAAGCGGGCCAAACGCTGTGATGAACATTCATTTCGAAAATAAACGCACAACATTTGTATACAACGAATAATATAGGACTACAAGAATATGTCATATTTACCTGTTGTTGCCAGTAGCGGTTGTTTAGTCGGTGGTTGTTCGGTTGTTGGTCTATCAGCTGGTTATCGGGTTGAGCACTTCCTGCACCAGGGCGCATGCGCACTGATTCATCTTGAATCTATTTTTTATTTTTATTTTGTATTGAAATTATCAAGATTAACAAACAAACATGGCTGCATAACATCCGTTTCTTCATAATACAGAAAAGACATAGCCTGAGGGAGCAGCTCTTAATACAAACAGGAATTATATATGCAGTCTTAGAAAAAAAACGAAAAAGATGATTTATAAAAGGAAAAAATATATATAAATAAAACTAATAAAAAATTAAGAAAATTACAACATGACATAAGGGGAGAATTCCGTTATTGCTCAGCTATTAACCTCAGTTGGGAAGTATTTTAGGGTATCATATATTTTTTGTGCTTTAGGACCTTTCAACATTTTTAAAGACTTCATATACAGTTCAAATTCGTTTAAAAAAACAAATTTGGGAGATGATTTCACAATTCTACATTTGTGGATGAAGAATTTAGCTAGACATACAATTGTATTGGTACAGAGCTCATCACCCTTCATCTTGAATCTTGAGCGATTCCTTGCTTTAATTCGTAACTTATTTATAAAGAACTATTTTATGACGTATGCGTTTTTATACTAAACTTAAATAAAAAAATCATACATTTAGCAATAAAACAAAATGCTAATAATACTGTAACTTAATGTCTCTCAAATTTATTTCAAAATCACACCCTTTAGTTTCTCATTTGCATATGCATTTGACAGACATTTTGGGATATACACAAGAAAAATCGCCGTCCTTAATAATCAACGTTATAATAGACAATAAAAGTGCGCGAAATCAATGACTTTTATTTTAAAACACAGCAGCACTACGGATGATTTTACGTCACGCGTTTTCGTCACACTGTGACGTTCGACATGGCAACCGTTCCTGAACTGCTTTGCAGTTTTAGCTTTGTTCATTTTATAAGCTGTGATATTGCTGCTGAGACGTGAGGTGCGCTAACATATTCTTTAACTTTTATTGACCACTTGAAAGCTTGTCTGGTCCCCAAATAATTGTGGATTTCATGAAAAAATACAATGATGAAGTTTTGAGCGGCACGGCAACGCGCGTTCGCGAGGCTTCTCGGTTTGGGATCGGTCGCGCGCGTTAGTCTTTGCAGCATCTGAAATCTCTTTCAGTTTATATGCGACAAATTATATAAATGTACATATTTAACCCATAAAGCAAATGTGACCACCTGTTGCAGACGAAGGAATTTCAATGATCTGATAAGGACAGTGCTTTCCGACTGCATAAACCTGTCATAATGTTTGCTGATCAAGGAAATGGCTTGATTTATATGAAGTATATTTAAATGATAACGTTTTTTAGTACGTTATCGTGTTTTTATTGTGTTAATTAGCAGTATTAATTGAGTTATTATTGGTGGTTACCATCTTCAGCAATTCTTAACATGTAAATATAAAGTACCTATAATCATGTGTAATAGTCTGTCTTTCTAATACGATCTCTAAATGTTGTCATGTCTATCCCTCACTATTGCATTAAATGCATTGTTACATTTTACATGTTTGCCAATGTTTAAGTATAAAATAACAAAGACACTTCAAATGTTAGGTGTTATTTTTTACTTGAAAACTTCCCTACACCTAACCCATATTTATCTCGTCTGCCTCTTGTAGAAATGGAAAAATACACAGCAGGTGTATGGCCACGTCTGGAGCCCTTCCTGATAGGGGTGCTTCCCGCAGCACCCCCAAGCAAATTCAGCATGCACTATCTGCGCAAGATGGCCTGTTATGTCCGGAGTCGAGACGGCTGCTTCCCCAGGCTTGGCTGGCACATGTGGCGACACATCGCCTGTGGCAAACTGCAGCTGGCAGAGGAGCTCGCCTGGATTTATTTTGAAACTTTTGATATGTTGATGCCCCATTCTGCAGAGAGAAGACTAGAGTGTGCTGAGGCTTTGTCTCAATGCCAAACTCCTATGGAACTTGATAGACAGCGTGGTAAAGTAAGAAGAAAACAGGGTTTGAGTAAAGAATTACAAGATCTGTATAATTTAGTTATTACTTTTGGTTTAATAAGTATTGATCATTTGTTTATTGTTTTTCTTTCTTAGTTGTCAGTGGATACTCTGCAGTTTCTGCTTTTCTTGTATCTGCAACAACTAAACCGAATCTCTCTACGCATGTCACTAATTGGGGAAGAATGGCCAAGCCCCAGATCAAGATCTCCCTCTTCCTCCTCTGAGAGAGAAACCAAAATAAGCTCCCAAAATAAGGTGTGTGGTCTTGCTAAAACTTGCGTGTCGTGTTTTAGGGCAAACTCACAAGATAGCTCTAATAAATCAGTATCTTAGTATTAGAACCTTTAAAGTTTTTAACTTAATTTTGAAGAATGAATCTGGAGCTTGTGAGGTATATTTATTATCTTTGTCTTACTAGAACTGGGATGACCAGGCTCATCTCACTTTCATCAATACACATCTCCCTGAGCTTTTGGAATTACTGGTGGAACCGGGGCAGCTGAGCGGCTCAGGACAGATTTTGCGTGACAGCCAGCTCACTCCAGAGGCCCTTGAGAGCCTCAGCCTGCTGTTGGAAGGGTCTACGTGCCCCGGCCGTACTGTGCATCCCATCCACAAGCTCCTCAACCGTGCACCCCTTCAGGCTCAAGCTGGATTCTCCAAACTCAACCGTGCTTACTCTCTGCAGCAGTTCCAGGGCTTCCTGCGCAAGACTTTCTGCCTCAACCCCTTCGGCATATCCATGAGCCCTGAGTCAGGCAAGAAACTGGCATGGGCCCTGCCAGGTACACCGGCAGTTATTGTCAGCGATATGGTGTATTTAGGGTTCTATTGTGTTTGTGTTCTAGTGTATTGTCTAACTATTCGTGTTTCATTTTATAGTAGAGGGCATCCTGAAGAAACCCAACATATTTAGGAACAGCCACACAGCTCCTCCAGGAAGTAGTCTGGTGCTCATGTCGCAGGTTTGCAAACAGACGTTGGCCAAGGACTCGGAGAAGCTGAATAATGCCAATGTTAAATTACACCGCTGCAGTGATGCATTCATCTACCTCCTCTCTCCTTTGCGGTGAGGAAACACTGAGTTCATATGAACGAGAAGTATTACAAAGGTTAAAGGTTTGCCCAAGTATACATCTAACTGTATGGATGTACAGCTGCATTTGCATAGCTCAAGTACAATAGTAATCTTCTTGAAAAAGCAATAAAAGTAATTTGCATTACACCTTAATTTTAACATATTTACAAGTTGTTTTTAATGCTAATGCTAAAATCAATGAAAAGGAAAAAAGTGATAAACTTAACACTTACCAAAATACTAATGAGTCTATCCATTTATACTGTAGTAATAATTGTACGTTAAGCTGCTTTGGATAGTGACAACTTTATTTAAAAAGTATGAGTTCCACATCAGTCAAAAGATTGTTGGTCATAGTCTCATGTATGTGTAATGATTTATTTTGTTGTGTTTGTTCAGTACTACCAATGTCCTTGTACAATGTTATCTTTCAGGTCTGTGACTTTGGATAAGTGCAGGAACACCACAGTGGTGCTAGGCCCGGTGGGGACCAGCGTCCACATTCAGAACTGTGAAAACGTTCGTGTTGTGTGTCCCGCTGGCCGTCTGACTGTCGGCACCTCCTTTCAATGCACGATCCACACTCTAACCCCCACTCGACCCCTTCTACTACCTGGGAATGTGTCTCTCACTCTTGGTCCCTTCCACACACATTACCCCACCCTGGAGGACCACATGGCTAGCGTGGGCCTAGCAGTAGTTCCCAATTTATGGGACCAGCCGCTGCTGTTTGGAGCTGAGGGTTCGGCCCCAGACCCAAGCTGCTATCGCATCTTGAACCCATCTGAGTTTTGTCCACTGGTGATACCCTTTCAGATGGAAGGGGATACCTGCGAGATCCCTTGCGGTTTGCCAGAAGAGTATCAGAAGGCCGTGGAGAGCAGAGAGCAGACGGTACAGGAATGGCAGAAGACGGTGAAGGACGCACACTTGAACAAGTGAGCTTTGATTAAGTTCTTCTGTTTTTCCTTTAAATGGAAATTATGGAATGATGTTTGTCAACTGAGCATAACACTAACCTGAATATGTAAGACCAATTGTTGTGATATATTATGTCTGTGTTCTCTTAAGGGTCCAGAGACGGCAGTTTCAGGCTTTAGCAGAGAAAAAGTTTCACGGGTGGTTGCTTGAGACGGGAAAAAGACAAGAGCTGGACAGCCTTCTTCCTCCAACCCTCACACCATCTTCCTCTGTGGACCATTGGCCTTCCAGCCACCCTTTAAACTTTGCAATTCACCCAATGAATGACCAACCACCTCAATAAACAACGGGTCAGACACCAACTGTTTGCTAAGACAACAGGTAATCAGTTGTTTTTGTTTAAAAACTGATTTAGAAACATTAGCACTGTTCCAAGGCATTTGTAGATTCTATAGAAATGCTGTATGATCCGGTTTGACAGAGACAGGGTTTTTGACCTGTCAAAAAGGCCTGCCATACTGTTGTTCTTATTTAGCTGGAGCTTGAACCATTTGCCTTAGATTTGTATTTTAACTCCAGGATAGTATTTTCCTAGAGTTTCTGTTACGTTATATGATATGTATAATTGCTTTATGTGTTTGATTCCTGAAGTCACAAGCTGCATTTGCCACTTTTTGTTACAAGACACGTGATTCCAGATGTTGACATACAAGAGAATATCAATCGTAAGAGCATTATTTAATTAAACAGGGTACGGGAACTGTTATTCCCCTCATACATATACAGGGACCGGGGATTAGATATGTACAGAAATGTATTGCAATTTTTTACTTACTGAAGAGTTCGCAAGCAGCTATTGTTTCCTGAATATTGACCGCCAGTTTAATTTTGAATGAATGTTTATATTGTGTTTGCTGTCTGTTCACAATGCACTATTACTGTACATTCACAAGATAAATGCCAACAACACTTAAAATGTTTCAGTTTCTTACCCTTTAAAGGCAATGTGTAATTTTTTTGAAGGATCTATTGACAGAAATGCAATATAATTTAAATGACTACTATGTCCTCAGAGGTATATAAAGACCTTACATAATGAGTTATGTTTTTTGAGAATGAGCTATTTCTATGTGCATACTCCGCTGGTCCCCTTCCATGGAATTCGCCATGTTGTTTCTTCAGTAGCCCTAAACAGACAAACGTTTCGTAAATTTGTTATCTCCTCAAGCAAAAAACAATGTGACGACATCTTAGCCCTGTGCCGCTTCGAAAGGGAGGCTTGGAGTGAGCTGTTGGTTGCAATTCGCAATCTCACCACTAGATGCCGGTACACTGGACCTTTAAAGGGATGGTTTATGTGTAAATGAAAATTCTTTCGAAATGTATACACCCTCATGTCATTCCTAACGTGTATGACTTTCTTGTGCAGAACTCGAAAGATATTTTGAACAATGCTAGCCAATAAATGTTCATCTACTCATTGACTTCCATAATACGGACCACTGAGATATTTCTCAAAAAATCTTCTCATCTACAGAGTCATATACAGGTTAAGGATGACGTGGTGTATGTATATAAATGATGAGAGAAGTTAAATTTTCAGATAAACTATCCCTTTAAGCTACAGTATATAGCTGTACTGTTGAGAAGAGCTGAGCAGGCTAATGAGTGCCATTCAGCATGATAGAACACAATTCAAAGCATCTGGGCACTTCATTTGACTTTGCTCTTGGCATGAGATTCTGGCCAGTGTGCTGTTTGTTGTGGTTGGTATGGTTGTGGGATGCAGGGCTGTTCCAGTGAGGGCAACACACGGGGGGGGTGAGTGAGTTCCTGTGCCAGGCCGGTCATTATGCTTTAATCCCCATTTGCTTTTCTGGAAAAAAACTGAATAGTGCTAGAATCACTGACTCGATTTTTGGATCTCATTTTCATGACAAAGCGTTTATCAGACTCCTCCCCTCCTCATCATTTTGACATTGGGGCTAAATATTTAAGCAGCACTGAAAACATGAAGGCTGTGCTTCAAACAACCTATCCAGCCAAGCCTAAATACACTATCCGAAATGGGCAGGGTGAGTAGCCTTCTCTTCTACATACTTTTAAAAGAAAATGAACATGAAAACTGCTTAGAAAGAATGATAGAGTCCATTTGCTAGATGGCTGATATCTCATGACATCATTAGTGATTCAAATTAATATATATTCTTAACATACCCAAAACATGTAAATATGTTTTTTGTTTACCACTCAATACTGGTTTTAACTATAGTCATTCTAGACCGTAAACAGATAAACAGCTAAGGATTATAAAATTGTGTTGATGTCCACCAGATTGTGTTTTTCGAGGACAAGAACTTTCAGGGTCGTCGCTACGAGTGTGACAGCGACTGCTCAGACTTTCATACCTACCTGAGCCGCTGCAACTCTATTCGTGTGGAGAGCAGTGCCTGGGTGGTTTATGAGCGGCCCAACTACATGGGCAACCAATATGTGCTGACCAGGGGGGAGTATCCTGAATATCCGCGCTGGATGGGTCTCAATGACCATCTCAGTTCCTGCAAGATGATCCGCATTGTAAGTCAATTTTGTCATTTCTTATTCCCTGTGGTTAAGTTGCTGAAAGGAATACTCTACCAAATTGAAAATTCTGTCATGAATTACTCACCCTCTAGTTGTTCCAAACATGTATACATTTCTTTGTTCGGTTGAACACAAAGAGAGATATTTTGGAATAATGTTCCAGTTCTGAAGCATCATTGACTGCCATAGTAGGAAACATTGTATCTGTAGTCAAAGGTGCCCCAGAGCTGTTTGTTTTCCTACATTCCTCAACATATCTTCTTTTGTGTTCAACAGAACCAAACAATTACTATTAATGTTCCTACTGTGGCCGTCCATGGTGCCTCAGAACTGTTGGTTGCTAACATTATTCCAAAATATCTCCCTTTGTGTTCAAAATCTTTGGGTGGAGTATCCGGTTATATTTTCATATATCCGTTTATATGTCATAGTTTGGATATTCTGCTTTAAAGGGATATTTTACTCCAAAATAAAGGTTCTGTCATCACATATTCACCCTCTTGTCTTCAAAACATATATTCTTTTTTATTTTGTTGTCTAACTGTTCAAAATATATTTGCAGAAGGCAAACAGGTTTAGGTTTATTTTTGGGTGAACTATCCCTTTAAATAGTTTTGTTTCGCAGAAGTGATACAGTTTTGGTCAGCTGTGGCCTAATGGTTAGAGCGTTGGGCTTGTGATCAGAAGGTTGCCGGTTCTAATGTTAGTGCCAGCAGGTCATGACTGAAGGGCCCTTGAGCAAGACACCTTACCCGATTGCTCTGCAGTAATGTGCCACTGTATAAAACTATTTGTAAGTCGCTTTGGATAAAAGCGTCTGCCAAATGAATAAATGTAATTGAAAGCTACGCAGATCAAGCTGTTTCACAATGCCATGTTTAAAGAAAATGAAATTACATTTCACTTAAACAGTATGCATGGTGAAAGGTCATACATAAACCTTTTGTTACTGTATGGTTGACCTAATTAGATCACAGTGCTTTTGTTAATATATCAATATCCATATGTTCTTCTGTATTTGAATTAGTTAAGTTAAAAAAACGCTCTTTGGAAAATGTTTAGTAAAATGCTTACTCTTTGCCAATGTTTAGCTTGCGACAATCAATGGAATTCTAGTAAATGATGGTCCAGGATCCATACAAACAAGTTTAAAAAATAACTTTTAGGCTTTTATTAACAAGGATCAAAGGCAATCTTCCCCAAGAGACACAGCTATTTTTCATTGTTCAACACAGAAGTTTTTACCATAAGGGCCAGTTTAAATAACTACTTCAATATATAATCTTGTGGTTCGCTCTATAATAAAAAATATTTACACAAAAAAGCTTTGATGCATAATAAAAAAAACACATCACAGGTGATGTCATAACCTGCCCATTCCATCCCATCTCCCCTGCAGACAAGCGGAATGCAGTACAAAGTTCAATTGTATGACAAGCCCGACTTCACAGGCCAGGCCATAGAGGCCATCGATGACTGTCCATCTTTGCTGGAGAGGTATCGCCTGAGAGAAGTCCATTCCTGCAAAGTTTTGGACGGCTACTGGATCTTCTACGAGCATCCTAACTACCGCGGCCACCAGTACCTGCTGGAAAAGGGCAACTACCGTAAACCAGTGGAATGGGGCGCAGTCTGTCCAACCGTGCAGTCCTTCCGTCGCTTCACAGAGTAACCTCGGGCGTTTCACGGTCACGTTTCTTGACCTGCCCTTGTCCCTGCCCCACAATATTTGGGCCAACTGTCTGTGGCTCAACCTGAAGTCCAAGCTGAAATAAAGTTTTGCTGGCAACTCACTCATCAGCATGTGTTGCTTGTTTTGAATTTGATTGTGATTATTCTCCAGGACAATTAATATTGTGTGCACATTTTTGCGATATGCATATCAAAGCATCGGCCTTAGATCAACGGTTATTGGTTGGAGATTGAGGTGAGTTCCAAATGAGAAACAGTTTCCACCTCCACCAATGAGCATCAACTCAGAACCCTCAGAATCCAGCAGCTCAGAGCAGAAAGAATGCAGCATAAGAGGCCAAGGCACAGATGACTGGATAATAAAAGAGATCAGGACAGAAATATAGAGGTTGATAAAACATTTATACTTTCTTAAACTACTGTAACTTGCAAGTACAGTCGCTGTATATTTTTATACGACTTGAAAACAAATGTATTGTCCACACTTCAAACGCACCATGTTAAAACTAATTTATGCAAATACATGATCCATTTTGTAATAAACCATTTAGTGGTACAGTTCATGACTTACGGTATCCAGCTGGGCCTCCACACAGACCCCAGTGATCAAATTTATTACAGCAACACCAGGTACTCCATCAGCCTGAATCCAAACTCCACCAACCACAACCAACCTACCATTTATGACATGGGCCGAGTGAGAATATCTGAAAATGAAAGAACATGACTACCATCACTTTACTTTTTCATAGGTACCACACCACTTATTATTTTTATTTCTCAGAGCAAAATTAAGTTTGAACACCAAAAAAACCAAAAGACAGCAATAGCAGTCTGAAACAACATATCCAATTGAATCAAAAACTTAGAATTAAGCATTAGATAAACATTTTCAATAGTGTTTTAAAGAATGTGGTTGTGAACCTGGGCACTGGAGGTGGATGTAAATTCATTCTCTCCCAGCAGAAACCCGAAGACGTTGGTCTCAGGTAGAAAGCATCACCCAGAGGTCTGGCACATTTACCCAAACCTCCAAATATTACAAGCCCCCCACCAAAGGCACATGCTGAATGTGAATGACGGGCTTCCGGAGCGATACCATCTACAGGAATCTGCATGACGCACACAGAACCCGCAGTATGAATATGAACTGTTTGGCAAATGGCTACTAGTTGAAACTTATGCATCACATTGTTTCCAACTTTATATAGTGCAATGTATATTTTAACATTAGGTTCCAATGTAAAACTAAAAGTAGACCATACCACTGTCCAGTACTTGTTTTCCAAACACAGGAAATGTGCATCACCTAGAACTGCATCCTTCTCAGTACGTCCTCCAAACACAAACAGAAAGGTCTTGTCTGGAACAATAAATTGTATTTTTCATTTAATGCTCTTTCAAATGATAAAAAACATGATTATGTGCTCATTATCTCTCTTACCCCTATGACTTAAATAGGTTGATGTGTGTCTCCACCTGGGTTTTGGAGCGCTGCCGGTACAAACCATGTTTTTAAATGACAGTTGTATTGAGCTTTGGGATGGCTGATCACCAAGGTCAGAGGTCACCCACACAATGTTTCCCATTGGATTGAGTGGAGAAGTTCTGCCGCCGAAGAGGACAGCTCCGCAGCCAGGGACAGAAGTAAGTGTCTGATAAACACTCACCACTAAGAGAAATACCATTTTCATCATCAGAGTCAAACAGTACTATCTTGAAAAATAGAAAACCTCGCAACATCCATGTAAATAAACAAGCACTTCTATTGTGTACATTGTGTTTACAAAATTCGAATTGAAATATTGATGACACCAAAACTAGTCACCTCTGTCTCCCCAAGGCTCCACACTGGCACATTTCCAGCCGGCCTGCTCTTTGATCAGGACCCTGGCTGCTGTGTCTCTTCCTCGTCTTCCACAGCCTCCAGTGAGAAGGATGATTCCAGATCCCAGCACGACAGAAGCCATACCTACAGCCTCTACACATGCAGAACCACTCACGGGTTGCACAAACAGGGAAGGATTCCTGGTCCATTTAGGAGCCATGTGAGGGATCGAGGGCACTAGAAGTTGTACATTGGATAATGTATGCATTAAACCCATATACATTTTGTGGTATGACAAAAAATATCAACACCGCTGCTTGGCTTTTCGTCCATTATTTATTTATTGAAAATCTTCATTTATTGCACAGTGTAAAGTGATCAAATTGTCACGATGTGACCAAACAATGGCACCTTGAACCTTTGAGGTACAGGGACAACACCTTCCTGAAATAACCTTAATATATTGATCAAGAGCTCATGGCTCACTGTATGCAGAGGTCAAACATGACAAAAACACCTTACAGCTACTTACCCTTTGGCAGCATGAGAAGGGCTTGACTGGTCAAGGAGCCTTTTGAGGCTGTAAGGATGAAGTAATGAGAGCATTTCTGGTGCCATTCCTAATAGTACAGAGATAAGGACAGGCCTAGGATCAGGTATTACAGATTATTATATGATCTTTGTGGATGATGGGTCTGTTTCCTTACTTCAAACTCATCAAAAGGCTCCAGTCCCTCGACTCTCTGCCTCTCGTCCTCGGAAAGAAGATCAAAGTAAAACTCATTCATATCCAGACAGACACATTTCTCCCAACCCTGTGGTGATGAGGTAAAAATCAGTTACTCATTTTACTGATATCAGACATTTCAGGTATTAAAGATGAACCAGATCATTAATGTATGACACCCCTAATAAATTAATGTTGTTTTAAAAGCTTGATATAGAAAAATGTGCATCTGTTATTGTATAAATTTTGGTTTTGTCACTTCTACCTTCTGTATGAATCTTTGTGTCTGAGCAACACTGTCTGGATACTGTTTCAGAGCATGTATGGTTGAGTTGAGCTTCATGAAGTGGTTTTGCATGACCCTGCCAAAAGGATCATCAGGGTGGATCTGCTCGTACATCACAAACACAGACTGTGGAAGGAGCCTGGCAGCCCAGCCAATCACAGCATCTGACCTGGATTCAATCACCAACAACTTTAAAAACTTCAATGTCTTTTATGCTTTCGCTTCTTTTTACTAAACAGGTAAAGCAGAGGGTATTTATAACTGACATGTTGCAAGCTGGACGCTAAAATGACTGACTGGATAAGCAGCAAAACACTATTTGCTGCTCTACGGCACAAACTAAGTTGTTTATGCTTCCCTAACCAACTCTTAATGAAATGTTACAGAAACAAAATGTGTGTGTTAGTCTTCACCCCTGTGTTTCCATATAGGTCAACACCACCTCTGAGAGAACGAGCGTGGGAATGTCCCACTGCAATCCAGCTCTGCTCAGAGTCGCCTCCACCTCCTGCTCCTTCCTGACATCCACACCCAGAAGATTGTAATGACTGCTTTTTATGAACACACCATCTACACATGGGCAAGAAACACAACTGTGTATTGGTAACCAGGGCATTAACTGCTAAAATTAACTGCTTACCCAGGAGTAATATCATTCATTATATTAGTTACACAGTGAAAGTCCTACTAGTCTGTTCAGTTGACACAGTCTCCCAATCTGGCAACGCCTCCATCAGGCAAGCATTCCTACTGATCAAGGCAGCCTTGCGGCGGGCAACTTCAGGAAAGTCAACCTCAAAAACTGTGACACTTCCGAGGGCTCCTTCAGCATATAGACGGAAATACAGCGAGTCAAATCCCGCCCCAAACGACAGAATCTGACATTGAGAGAAAGACATTATCAGGATTTTAAACTTCTACAAAACAACTTTTGAAAAAAGTTCACCCTACCTGCCTCCTTAAGCAGGATTCCGTGGCGTGAAAAAACAGCTTCAGACAGTGATCGACTGCTTTCAAGCGAACATAATAACCTCTGAGAGACAAAATAAATGATACAATTATTACAAAATGTTTTTTTAAACATATTTTCTTTTTTAAATGCTCACAATCTAAATACACATTACCGATGATTTGGTAAGTATTGCATTATTGGTCTTGGTTGAAGAAATGACAATTCTGTCATTATTTACACAGCTTCTTGTCATTTCACACCTGTATGACTTTCTTTCTTTTGCAGAACACAAAGAAGATATTTTGGAAAATGCTGATAACAGAAAACAGTTGGTCCCCATTGATTTGCATTGGTTTTTATAATGGGGGTCCCTGGGCTGGCTTAGATTCTGGGACTGAAGTTGAAAACACTGTGCTAATATTTACCTGTTGATCAGTGGAGCTCTTCTCGTCACCTTGCACACAAAATGCTTAAGGAACTCATCCGGGAAGTATCCCTGTGCAGCTGCCGACACCTTGCTGACCACACTGCTGTCGTTGGTCCCCTGCACCTGGAAGACACATTTCCATTCTGTTTTAACACATTTAAACTGCATTTATGCAGCACACACTTTTATATTAAGTAATTTCAGTGAATCCAAGCAATATATTTTTGTGCATGTGTGTTTGGGATACAATGTATAGTATTGGGATAATGTAGTATTTTACACCATAGTACTGTTTGATTACATGGCAGTTTAAGGCACAAATGCTGTAGTGCTATGGTACTTCTTAACGTACGGAGTCAATACCAGTATCTCCACGTTTAATCATATACATTAACTTACACAACGTAACAGAGTGTTCTGCTTAGACGACACAGCACACAAATACAGTCAGACTTACAGCAACATCTTTTCCCTGCTCCTTTTTGTTCTTGATCACTGGCATCACTCTGAACACACGTGGAAACTGCACTGTTGACAAGTAAGCACACAAGCGGAAGCGGCAAGCGGGTTCGATAATACCGACGCACACCATGATGCGCATGATAATTACATGACAAAAGTCTTGTCTTTACAACTGCACTTACTATAAATTTAGTTTCGGGAGGAAAATATAATATTTATTTTCCACAGGGATAGAGTCAAAATCTTTATAAGTTTTATTTTGTACTTAAATATTTTATAGAGATCGTTTCATGACAAATAATATACTTTATTTATTATAATGTTTAAAAAATAATCTTATTGCAATAAAATATTGAAATCAATTTATTTAAATTTCTTAAATTTATTTTGGACGTTTTATCCTCTTGAAATCGCCACGGGACTTTTTTTCTGCAGCACCCGGCCAGTAACTAGGTCATTTCCGCTCAGCGTAAGGGTGAAGCAGGATAAGGAAACTTTCTCATCTAAACAAGAGCTAAATTAAAGGTTTGAACTTCTTTATTTAACTCGTTTTGCTTTTTATGTTTGTTATTTTGCTCGAGGTATCATTATAGGAACATTATAAACTAATATTAAAATGTGCACTGAGGTATATGAAGCTTCTTTTGTCAAACAGCTTTACTATCGCATAGCATAGTTTTATTTAAGTGTAACGTTATAACTTTAACTTGTAAAATCGCATTTAATTCGCATGTTTAATTAGATGTTAACCGAATTCTACAACAATTTAACGTTACATAGCGTCTGTTCTTTATTCTTGTTCATTTATGTCGATAAATCTGTCTCTAAACTCACTATTACAGTGATTAATGCAGGATGACGCCTGAAGAGATTACTGGCGGACTGTAGTATGATCTCCAGTCTCACATTAGAATATTACATAAATAAAGCAGGTTTTATGGATGTTACTTAGTAAGTTACTTGTTACAGGAGTTCTCTACTATACAACTCAGCTCTAGTCAGCTTCTGATGTTTTAAAGCTAGCCTAAAATGGTCACTTTTAAGGCTTTAAACTGGTCTAGATGATCTATTTCTTAGATCACCAGCTTCTTGGACCTGATCTTGACCTGAATAATCTTCCTTGTCAGAGCTGCAATACCTTAGACTAGCAAAAAAGCTGTCATCCTGAAACCAGCCTGTCTAGTAGTAGTTTATGTGCTACACATTTTGCTCATAGATCATATTTGCATCTTATATCTCTTTCTTTGTCTTTCTTCAGATTTCTATTTAAATCCCTAAAGTCTGATCCCTGTCCTCACCCCAGAGACGCGGGATCCGGTCACACCTCCACCTTGAACACTTGCTGTTTTCCTCCCGCCATCCCTCCATCTTTTAGTTCTACTCTCACTCCATCATGACAGAACCAGAGCTTCTCACAGAGGTCCCTGCGTCTCTAAAGCGGTTGGCCAAGCAGGTTGTGCGTGGCTTCTATGGTGTCGAGCACGCTCTCGCCCTAGACGTGCTCATCCGGAACCCATGCGTCCGTGAGGAGGATATGGTCGAACTTCTGAAGTTTGACCGCAAGCAGCTGCGCTCGGTGCTGAACACTCTCAAATCTGATAAGTTCGTCAAGTGCCGCATGCGCATGGAAACTGCACCCGATGGCAAGGCGACGCGGCACAATTATTATTTCATTAACTACAGGCTGCTGGTTAATGTGGTCAAGTACAAGCTGGATCACATGCGCCGCCGCATTGAGACGGATGAACGGGACTCAACTAACAGAGCATCCTTTCGTTGTCCCTTATGCGGGAGCACATTCACTGACCTGGAGGCCAACCAGCTGTTTGACCCCATGAGTGGTGAGTATGCGGGATCCAAGGGTACGCCAATCAATATGCACCTTCTGTGGCTTTTATTTTTCTGGTTTGGACTTCAACCCACTTACAATGTGTTAGGCAACCTGCACATTTCATCTTTGAAACAGCAATGGTGATAGAAAGGAAAGTTCATCTTTATTATTATAATTATAATTTTTATAAATATACACTGGCAGAACTGCATGTAGGCACATGATGGCAGCAGAGGTAAAGTGTTAACATGCATTTAGGCATTGTGAGGGTTTGCATCACCTGGATTTGGCTTTCGGAGAGTTTTGCAGCCGCTGCGAATGTCATGATGAAAGATTAAACACAGTTGAGATGATGTCAAATTGCATTAGTAATGTTCCCAGACAGGAATGGAAAAATTAAAAGAATTAAAAATAAACAGGATGAAAGCGCATTGAGCCAGCTGCAAGGATTAAAGCATCACATTGTCGCCGACGTCTTGCATTTCGTTTTCCTCAGGCTTACTGTCTTACACATCTTATTTCAACAGCATCCTTATATATGTATTTGGAGGGATACACACACAGACAAGTGCGGCTCTTGTCTTGACGTGACTTGTGTTATAATGAATCTTGAGATGAAGTGTTTGTGAAGCTCAGCATCCTGCTGGTTAAGCTTTTATTATAGACTGAGTCCAGAAAATCCAAAGTCTGATGCGTGTAAGTCCATCCCAACAGTCTTGGGTCATATATAATTGATCTCATCTGTGTGTGCGTGTTCAGAATATGTTTAGATGGAAAATAAATAAGAAGGGATTGTGAGCACAGACGCAAAGATTTCCTTCACCCTCCTCCAGCACTTTTACATTAATGCACATGGATATTGAGCCAGCTTATGTGTGGGATTTTTGTTCTTTCAACTTAATGTTTATGCATTGCATCTGTAGTATGCTGTTGGATAAGCAAACAGGAAATGTGTTAACAGTAATGCACTTATAATAGCAGCCTGACAGGTAAGCGAACATGAGGCCTTTAAAGCAGGAATGTAATTACCATATTTTTGTTAAAGCACTTACATAAATTCCTTAGTCATAAAATGTCAAGGAACTTGGAACTCCCTGTCAACAGTACTTTTGAGTAGTTGCATCATGGCCCCAGTTCACCCCATTTACTGCATTTACTACTGTACTCTTTGTGTCTATACAAGGAAGGAAAAATAATAATTATGATTAATTATTCATAATAAATAAACATTATTATGAATTATTATGTATTCATAATTGATAAACACATTCCTCTTCCTGTGTTGGTATCATGTTGTATATATAAACCATATATATTTATGTGTACTTTACACTTACTAATTTAACCTGCAACCAAGATGTTTGTTTACCTATAGATTCTACAGAGGGTGTATAAAGAGTCAAAAGAGCAATGTGGAGTTTTTAGCGCCATCTAATTCTCACTCCACACCTCACCCCTCAAGTCACGTGTTTGCTGCTTTGCGATAACGTATTTATGAAATGTGCTCTGTAGAGCAGTTTGTCTGTTAAGAGCTACTGTAGATACAACATGGTGAATTCCATGCAATGCGGTGTATGTAGATTGAAATGGCTCTTTCTAAGGTAATAAAATCATAACGCTTAATGATGTAAGGTCTTTAATAATAATAATGAACAATTTGTTACATTTATATAGCGCTTTTCTGGGCTCTCAAAGCACTTTACATAGAAGGGGACATCTCCTCAACCACCACCAATGTGCAGCATCCACTTAGATGATGCACTGCTGCCATATTGTGCCAGAACGCCCACCACACAACAGACAGAGTTACGCAAGCAATTAGTACATATGGACATAAATTAGGAGGCCATTATGTATAGAGGTGAACTGGCAATTTGGCCATGATGCTGGGGTTACATCTCAACTGAAGGACTTTATACTGAAGACATAGTTATGTATATTATACTGCATTTCTGTTAATGGATCCTCCAAAAAAATGACTCGAGGAAGAGATGTCCTGAGCCTATCACAAAGATCGGGATCGGGGCCGATCAAGGCATGTTTAACCTGATCGGTATTGGCTATATTTTGCACGATCATTTCCCATAACCTCTGCCATCACGTAAATTTTGTAAACATAAGCGAGCTGTGACAGCGGTGTCTGCAGTGCAGTGTGGATATGTCCAGTGGAACAGCCACTTGTAATGTCGGCAGCTCGAGCAATCCCAAAGTCATTAGTAATGGAGCTTCATTCAATTATAACAATTTAATACCAAACCCTGAAAAAAGTGGACAGATTACAACTCGTTCACTCAGTCTGTGCTGCTTTTATAGAGAACGCAGGTTAGCGTCTGATTTCTTCCTTTATACAGCGCTCTTCTAGAGCTTTACAACAAACTTAATGACACAGATGAGAAGCATTAGCGGATGCAGGACACAGACGCTGTTTTCCCTTTATTTCAAAGTGATGTATATGCCACAGAGTGACCTTGCTGTATTGTGTTGTGTGTTTTCAGTTTTGAGGCAGTGTTGAATGAAGCTCTGTTATTCTGTCTCACAAGGACAAACTCCTGTCCAGCTTCAATAAAATCTTTGAAACTATACTTCATTGATAAAGAGGGCCATTTTAATGTTTAATCTAATCCTGCTATTTTAATTTATTGAAAAGACTAATTCTGTCATTATGTTTGCTACAATATGTTAGGCTATCATTTATAGTATACTGAACTGTTAAATCGTAATCTTTTAATAACCTTAATATACCTGGAGAGTGCACCTAGGAAAATAATCATAAATCTATCGGATCGGGACTCGGATTGGCAGATAATCAAATAAAATGACTTGGATCGGGACATCACTACACTGGACCTTTAACTTGTACTTGATTGACAAGAGGAACTCTTCTGTACAGAGAGAATGTGTGTTTCTGAGAGTTGTGGGCGAGCGAGTGGAAAGAAGAGGAATGAAAGACAGAGAGTGATGGAGGGCTGAGAGCAGGGCCAAAGGTGGGGTATGAGGGATAAAGAAATGGAGAGGTAGGAATAGACCCGCGTGGCACGTGTTTGCCTTTACGTCTGTTGAAAGCAAACTAGCAGGCAGGGAGGCAAAGCTGTTGCTAGGATACACATCAGCAGGACCAGCAGACAGGCGAGGATGGAGAAGGAGAATGAAACAGCCACGATGAAGAACCTAACCCTGTGTAGACCTTGCCATCACACGTGTCTCTTAATTTCCCTGTTTTTA
The DNA here is from genome assembly GCF_947034865.1 of Barbatula barbatula. NCBI lineage: Eukaryota > Metazoa > Chordata > Actinopteri > Cypriniformes > Nemacheilidae > Barbatula > Barbatula barbatula. The sequence goes on from NC_136772.1 coordinate 10,115,385, forward strand.
AGCGGACTTTACTTTAGATTACTGAATATGGGAACAGTGCATCTAAAGGTCAACGGATTAGTATCTGTGATTCTTTTTTTGGGTGGGGGAGCTCACATTTGCTCATGTAAGGTCATGTTTGACACAGGCTTGTGTATCCACAGACCTCAGAGGATTTTATAAATATCATTTTGTGATGCAGGCCTCTGGGTAAGCTTAAACATATACACATATGTTTTGGGATTGCCTGTTAACCCCCCTTCTTCATGTTACCTTTAATGCTGAGGTGGGTTAGTGATGTCTGGAGCAGGAAAGAATATTGATGAGATTGGTCAAGCCCATCCAGGTCCCCCATCTTTGAGAAAAAAAGATTGATCTGTGCAAATCTCTTTGATTGGTGAGGTGTTAAGGAAGATAAGGAGATACGGCTTGGTCAGCCGCATACATCGCTCGCTGATCCTATCTCGCATGTCTTCACCCTGTCTCCTTTCTGTCCTGTCGGGATAGTATTTATATTTTATTTACATCAATACTAATTTATATTAATATTTTATTGTAAAATAATTGTATTAAGTTAACAATTTGTTGAATGGGTTGTGTCACTATCGCATTTAGGTTTAGCCAAGTAACTGTTCTACTGGTTAACCAAAATAATATTGGCCTGATATATGTTAACTTGCTAGCTGATGTAATATCTTAATTTATTTTGCTTGTTATCAGAAATAATCTGCAGGGACTCTTTGCTGATGCGTACCAGTTTGGCGCCTGCAGTATAATATTATGTAGATTAAAATCATTTAAACTTTTTAGTTTTTAACAAAGTTTTTCACAATGAAAGGATGTCAAAATGTATCAGTTTATTTGGAATTATGTCAATAAAGCGTAAGCATAATTGTGTCCATTTAGTCACGTAGTCCTTCTAAATAACAGTTTTGCACAATTTGAGTCCACAGGGAAGCTTCAGTTTATCTTTTTACCTAAATGGCACATATCTTATGGTTTACGTATTCGTATTTAAATAACATGACCAGTTTGTGCCTTCTGCGACGTTATTGGCTGGATTTAGTTCATATTGACAACACGCGGTATGTGTTCCATATATGAAAACACACTACAAGATTAAACGGCAAATATTTTCAGATTTTACTGACCTGGTCATACTTGACCACAATGAGCATGATTTGTCCACGATTCCGAGGTTTTGTCACAGATTTTCGATATCTGGCTGGACCTGCAAAATTTGCATACTGTGATCTTGTCTTTTTGTGGAGAAACAACATAAATAATAATAATATTTGATTTGATAAATTGGGGTTAAGCTGGAGTACAGGATGAGTTGGCATTTTTTTACTTCTGGGAACAGATGTTTGAATATTTAATGTGTTTATCTGCACATTTTGTGAACTTTTAAAACCACCGAAGCATATTATCGAGCCCAGAGCTAACAGACATAGACTACGAGCCGCAAAACTCCGGTTATGATTTAATGCTGTCTAAAACAACTTTTTTTCTTGCAATTACTATTGTAGCATTAGCACAAACACACAACAGAGCCATTTTGCTTGTAATTGGACTCAATGTAGCACATTTGTCACAATTGCTCCCCCGTGAAAAAGTTATCTTTCAAATGTTGAAATGATTCAACTTTCAGGGGCTCATCACAAAAGTTCTTTTGTTCTTTGCTGTAGACGACTGAACAAAGCGCCATCCTGCTTTCAAAAGAGCTCTGAATCATTGGAGAGAGTGCTATGTAATTTAAACCAGACCTATTCATATCTGATGGATAATACAAAAACTATCAACACAAAGACAGCATCACGCTTTTCTCGAACAGAAAGCTTTAACGTGTGCCTACACACTAACAGTTCCATGTGCCTTCAGATCGTGTGTGTGTGTGTGTGTTTGTTTTTACCTGAAAACAATGAAAGTGTGTCTGTGTGCATGTCCCATATTGCCAGTTTGATAGATTCTTCATACTTGCCATTGCCTTCTGTATATTTAGTTTTTTATTATATTGAATGGTACATTATGTTTGTATGTGTTTGTCAAGGCATCTCCTGAACCAGCCACATGTATTTTAGATGTTTAAAATTCACCCCGTTACCTTTGTGCTTGCTATTGCTCATGCCTTTATTCTTTTCTGTCCGTGAGGGCAGCCAGACAGACTGACTGACCGGGAGGGTTGCGGTATAATTGTTCCCTGCGGTCAGGGTTTGTCGATATTTCCTCTGGAACTGTGTCAGATGCGACGCAAGGCTTTCTTTATCTTTCCTTCACCTGAATGCCATTTATTTTACACACGCGCACACTTTGTGTCTTTTTTTGTGCTTGTCAAATTGTTTTCTTTTTCTCCCTCCATCCATGAATTGGCAGAGGAGACATCTGTAGAGAAAGGCCCCAGCCAAAGGTGATTGTTTTTCAGCGCTCGCTCACATTTTGTTGTCAACTTTCCAGCGAAGCTTTTAAAATGGAAATTGCGGCGAATCATTTACTCGTTTGATTCACCTCAAGGCCACGGACTGGGTTGCTTGAAATATTTCCGCTTGAAAACCAAACATGTCTTGTGCATTCATGATAAAAGCATGCAAATAAAGGCGACAGTTTCGACACCATATGTGACTGACCGCAGTTATTGGTGTCATAGTCTATGCGTAAGCTACATATGCAAGACATTAATTCTATATTCAGGTAGCAGGCAGCGCCACACACACATCCTCAGAGCCATGCTGTGTGTGTTCTTATCAGAAGGCTGTAAATAACTTCAGCAGCAGATGGCAAACCAGACCAGCAGAGGAACCGCAAGCGTGTGTATGTTTGTCCTTGTGTTTGTCATGGTTCTTACTCTTTTCTGGTAAAAAAGATTTTGGCTCTTTTCCCCAAGATGACATAGAGTTGTAACTGTTATTGGTCCACACACTGTTGTTATATGTCTGTCAGCGTTATGTCATTCATTTAAAGAGAATTTTGCAAGCAACAATAGATCCATAATGCATTAAGCAAGAGACACTAAACTCAATGGCAAATGAGGACTATGATGATGTTGGTGCTGGTACCAAAGCTTGGTGAGGCTCAAGTAGGATGGTTACTGGTTTAATACCTGCATGGAGTGAACGATGAGCTGTTGTCTTTGTGCCATAAGCAGGGGCACGATAAATGGTCGTGTAAAAGAAGGAATTCCAGGTGTATTTATTGTGTGGAACTAAATATTGTTTTCTATTACAGTGGTTCTCAAACTTTTCAGATAGTACTTAATGGAGTAGTTCATTTTCAAAATAAATGTTCATGATAATTTACTCACCCCCATGTCATCAAAGATGTTTATGTATTTGTTTCTTTAGTCGAAAATAAATTAAGGTATTTTGATGAAAACATTCCAGGGTTATTCTCCATGTAGTGGACTTCAATGGACTCCAAACGGTTGAAGGTCAAATTACAGTTTCAGTGCAGCTTCAAAGGGCTTTAACGATACCTGACGATGAATACATTTGTATATGCATTATAAATATGAGCATTTGTGTTTATAAAGAATACATTTTCTTTTTTTTTGAGTGACCGATCGTTTCGCTAGATAAGACCCTGTTCTGCAATACGTGTTCATGACTTCTTGTAATACATAACCAAGTTAACAAGGTCACACTTGACGTAGGTAGGGCAGGGTGAAAAAATCCATCTCACCTTCTCCATTTATTTTAGAAAATGACTGATCGTTTCGCTAGATAAGACCCTTATTCATCGTCCGGTATCGTTTAAAGTCCTATGAAGCTGAAACTGTAATTTTGACCTACAACGGTTTGGAGTCCATTGAATATGGAGAAATTTCTTTTCGACTAAAGAAACAAACACATAAACATCTTGGATGACATGGGGGTGAGTAAATTATCATGAAAATATATTTAGAAAATGAACTACTCCTTTAAAGGGATAGTGAAAATTATGTTATTATTTGTTCACTATGTTGTTCAAAGCCTGTATATGACTATTTCTTCTGTGGATCACAAAGAAAAAAATAATCTTTAGAAATGTCTCTGTGGTTTTGTGTTCATACAATGGAAGTCGATAGGGGCCAGTGTTGTTAGGGCACCAATGTTCTTTAAATATCATATTTTGAGTTTTGCAGAAGACGTCATACAGGTTCGGAATGACATGAGAGTTTGTGAGTGGTGAAAGAATTTTCATTTTTAATTAAAATATCCCCTTAAATTAGACATTCCGAGCACCACCTACTTACTGGCATAGAAAATAATATTTTAAAGTAAAATTCAAGTGTAATTGTTGAAAATGTTATGTGTGATGCAGTTTGATTGCTCTTTCCTGTGTTTGTGCTTTTGCTTTGTAACGAATGAGTTACAATAGTCCAATAAATCATTTATGCATAAACTATATTAAAACTACACATATATCAAGTATTTATTATATATTTATAAAACATTTGGTAGCACTTTGCTGTTGGGTTTTATTTGTTAACATTGCATTTTTAGTTCATGTTTCCTAATGCATTGACTATGTTAATAAATACATTGTAAAGTTTTACAAACATTGACATGAAATACTAAATCTATTTAATATATCATTTCTGTCACTTACCACCAGGGGTGATACACATGCCACAGGTTGAGACCCACTGTTCTAGTGTATAATATTATTTATGTGGACTTTAACTTAAATATATTTTGTATTGATTTGGATCTTGTTATGAACACAGAAAAGTTCTGCTGTACCTTCTGTCAAACGGAGGTGGAAGAAGACGAATCGGCCGTGCCAAAGAAAGATGCCCGCACTCTGGTGGCACGCTTCAACGAACAGATAGAGCCCATCTACGTTTTGCTACGAGAGACTGAAGACATCAACTTGTCTCATGAACTCTTGGAGCCAGAGCCGTCAGAAATCCCAGCTCTGAAACAGAGGTCAGCTTCTCTCCCAGTATACACTATGTGTTTGTGTTGGGGAACAGTGGTTGTGACCCAGAGTCTTTGAACTGCAGATGTTATTTACATGCAAATAATCTGTTTGTTAAATTTGAACAAAACCAGAGATATTTAATTGTTATCAGTTTGACACTTGTTCAGTGATACTGAGTTCATAAAGGTTTTAAAATTGCAATTAATTTTTTTTAAATGAAATCTTTCAGCATTTATTGTAAATAGCTTACCAATTTGGGTCATTCTTTTTCTAAAATTCATTAACCTCAGTTAAAATCTGAAAATGCACTCACGCCCTAGGGACTCCGTTTCAAATGACGTAAACTAGTCGGCTTGGGCGGAGCATCTGTTAACTCCTCCCCTTCAACTGTCAGTCTGCTCCTAGTTCTATTTAAAAATGCAACGTCTGTTTTTATAAATCCAATCAAATCACTGTGAAAAAACAAGCCACGGCCACAATTTTTTCCTCATTTGAAATTGCGTTTCACTCACGAAATGCGTTAGAATACAGAAGTAAAAATGATTGTAACTTCTGAATCACAGGGACTCTTAAGTATACGTTATATTAGCCAAATGCCAATAACAAAATACGTGCATTTTTATTCATTAAAGCAAATGTATCTCTGCTTCTGTCTGTAGTCGAGAGCGAGCTGCCCAGGCCTTAGCAGGAGCTGGTGCACCTGGTCGGGAAACATGGAAAACCAAGAGCTCATCGTATGACCTCTACACTCAGAATGTGGTCATCAGCATGGAGGATCAGGAGCCTCAGCCTGGCCAGACAGGCCAGATAGCCCCCAAAGAGAGGCCAGTGTGGCTGACGGAAAGCACCGTGCAGGGGGCATACAGTGACACAGATGCTTTAAAGCACCGTGAGTCAAATCAGCTACATTGTATTATAAATGTTGGTAATTTCATGGGTGTATATTAACATAATTTTGCCTTATTGTTATCTTTCACATTCATGCTCCGGTGCTACAAGAACAGTGAGAAGCCTAAGGGCTCTGATTGGTTTAAAGGGACGTGTCACCCAAAAATTTAAATTTTCATAATTTATTCTGCCGTCATCACCTTTACGTCTCTCCTAATCTGTATTATAGTCTTTCTGCTGTGGAGCACAAAAGATGATACACAGCAGAATACACAAGGGGCCCTTCCCTGCTAGCTCCAAAAAGGGCAACAAATGAAAGTTGAGACTTGCAGTTACTCTGTGTTTTGCATATAAAATGACCAGATTTAGCAGTGCAGTCGGCAACAGAAGAAAATTTTCAAATATGAGTTCTGCAGAACACAAAAGAAGCTATTTTGGGTGATCAAAAACGCCATTATCCATTCACTTCTATTGGAGGGACACAAAACCAATGCAAGTGAATAGGTTGAATGCCGTTGTTTGGTTACCAACATTCTTCGAAATATCTTATTTTATGTTCTTCTGCAGAAGAAAGTCATACAGGTTTTAAATGACACCAGGGAGAATAATAATTACAGAATTATCATTTTTGGGTGAACTGTACCTTTAACTCCTAAATCTGCAATAACCATAACATTAAACACATGAGGGCAATGATTTATGTATTTCATCAAATCATGATGAATTAATAATGAGTGCCTCATTATATTTTTAAGGAGTTAGAATCAAATATTGAGGGACGTTTTAAACCACCCTGCATCTGTTGCTGCGGCCTGTTTTCATGTTTTCGCAAGAATTTGTCCTGAGTCGTATCTTTTTCCTTTATTTTTTCCACACCAGCTGGCGAGGACGACATGGCATCCCAAGAGAACATAACTGGACGAGCAGCCCCGCAGGATGAGAACGAGGAGGTTATGCGGGCTCTCCTCATTCATGAGACTAAGAGCGCCGCTGGATCCAGAGGCGCTGCCGTATCCAAACCATCCATTCCTGCAGCTAATGCCAGCGACTCTGACAGTGATACCAGCGAATCGGACGAGGACCCTCCACCACAGGCTCTGGTACACAATGCTGCCGCCGCCGCTCTACGGCCAGGTAGACAAGCTGAGGAGGAGGATGAAGATGATGATGAGTTTGAGGAGGTCGGAGATGATCCTGTGGTTATGGTAGGTGGAAGGCCTTTCTCGTACAGAGATGTGAGCCAGAAACCCGAGCTGGTGGAACAGATGAGCGCTCAGGAGAAAGAGGCGTACATTGAGATGGGTCAGAACCTCTTCCAGGACATGTACTTCTAAGTAGATCGTTTCTAAACCTGTTTTGCTAAACTGGCTCATTCTTTCTGTATTCTACTGATTTTCACAGGATATATATTTAATCGGTATCCTTTGCACACTTCATTTCAAATGGTGTTGTGTGGTGTGCCAAAGCCGAAAAACGAGTGTTAAACGTTTTGTAAACATTGAAATAGTTCTTCTCAAACGATTTCATTTACCGAATTTGCGGAATGCTCAAACCACTACCACAAGTATCTGTCCTCACGGTTGTAAACAAGAGTATCACACACAATGGCACATGCCCACACAACTGGTTTTCCTTGTAATAGTTTTTTGTTTGTGCTTACCACATTCAGAACAAATAACAGTGTTGCGCAGCAGTGACCTCTGGGATGGTTTCACTCAAACAGAAGTAGTACTAAGGCTCTTTTGACCAGATTTACATTTGCACTCAAGAAAAAAGCATTTCTCTTGTAATGTTGACCAAAACCTCATCTGCGTCTTTCTCCACGTCTTCTGAACAGTATTTAACAGGGCTTGAAATTGTGCAGTTATCATTTGTTTGTTGTGTAATCGCTTTCTTTATAAAGATGAGAGATGAGAACTTTGTTCGCTGATCTCTGAATAAAATGTTATTGGCTTAAGTTTGTTTGTTCATAGGTGGAAAAAATATGTTATCGGTAAAGTCTTTGTTAATGTTTTATTGCAATAAAAGCTAGGAGTGAATCAGCATATTCATAAATGTGTGTGTGCGCGTGTGTGTGTTCTATTTAAACCTTACAGTGTGTGGACCAACAAGGTTTAGTTTGGTTTAAGATGAGGGGTTTGGGGATAAAATATACCGTTTGTACAGTATAAAAGTCATTATAAAGTTCTCATAAAACATGAAAACCCAGCGTGTGTGCATGCAAGAGAGACACAAACTCAATTACAGCTTTCATGCTTTTCAAAATAAAACCATCAAATCTAAGCAGATAAAAAATGGATGCTTTACATCATCAAGAATCCTATTATTTGCATTTGAATGTATTTATTTTGGCCAGAACAGAAATGATAGCTTTTATCCATCCCAAAATGTTTGAACGGATCTTTTATGTGTGGGAATGTAATTGAATTGGGAACACGGAGTATGCAGGGATGAGCTTTGGTGCAGCTGTGGATGAGATGGTGCCGTGTTGACACACAGCCAGGGAGAAAAGCAACAGTGATGCTGTCACTTCACATTACAGGAGCAGCTCTGCGTGCAGTCCAGTACGGCTGTCTACAGGTCACTGCTCTGGGCATGTCGAAAGGTTTCTTCCCGTAATGGAAAGAGGCCCTGTGAGAACCAATGAACTGAGAATTGATGGATTCACTGCATCATTACTACATTACATTTTTGTGCATTAAAAATGTCATGGTTTTGACATTAGGTTGTCGAAAAAACTTTTCTTTGTGCTGTTAGTTACAAGCCTCGTAGATCGTATATATTATAGATTGTTGTTCGCTAAATGGATGAAATATAAGGCTACACAAACAATAGTGTTAAAAATTTAATCTGCCAAATTGTATTTGATAAAGTAATGGGACCTTTACACGAGTTAATACATTTTATCAGATATTTTGTTTAAATGCATAGTCATTAAAGTAGCCATTTTTGTGTGTTTACCCAAGGTAAACTTTTATTTGTTGGCCAGGTAAAACATTTGTCTGCCAAATTTGATCAGTTTGAGTCTTAATAATTTATAATTGTGTGCGTAATTTATTCTGGTTATTAACTATCACGCTGACTGGTATTCGGTCCCTGTTGACGGGAAGCACGGATTATGGTCTTTGAGGGCTCGATGTACAGTTGGTTCAATGACTATTGTCTACCTTCATTTTAATTATTAGTCTTTCCACACTTTTTCAACTATGGAAATGACTTGCGGATCTTGTAGATCAAAAATTTGCGTCCAGTTTCACTAGATCTCTCCCGGTCAGGAACTTATTAAATCTGAAAATATCAAGTCCGTTGTAAGCTAACTCTTCAAATCGACCACCAGGTAGATACAGAGACGAAGGAAAGAACAGCGGGCAGGAGACGAAGTGATGTTGAATAAAATGAAAGATGGTTTATTGATCTCAGCTGTGCTTCAATGCTCAGTCTAGCTCTGTCCAACTTCGTCTGACTAGAAACAGATTCAATAGGTATTAATAACCATGCGAGATGACGGTCTCAAAACATTGTCTTGTGATGTTATTATGAACCTTGAGATGGAGTCCATTGGAGACATGAAAGTCACTATTAATCACAATAATGAATTAAATTATCCCAAATTCTTATAAAACACACCAAGGGGCTCTAATGTGTGGAACGTTGTGAATGATGTAAGCTGAAGTGGGAGTGGAGATCTGTGTGGTCTTCCTCAACTCAACAGAGAGGGCAGATTGCGTATTGTGTTTGAAAACTTTTCAACTGAACTCACTTATGTCTGAACATCTGTTTAACATATAAACGACTTTCAAATGAATTGCCAGATCTCGTTGTTGTAAATTACATTCTGTTTCTACATACGACTAGACTGAGTTGATTTGGAAGAGACTGGCCCTTTAATAAGCACAATCACCGCTGCTCGCTTATTTTACTCTCTTTTTATAACCTCAGCTGTAAATGAAAGCCATCTATTTCTAAGATAGAAAATCCAGGGAACTCTTGATTATTTCTCCGTTTGTGAGGTCAAGCTGTCCTCTGCTTTGCATTGGTTCATTTATGTCTCCAAGACTGCGGTTCAATCGCGACACTGGCTCCGTGCAGCTCTCACGGAATAATCGCAGATTGAACGTTTATGTATATGCAGGTCTGAACCAACAACCCTTTTGTCACGGGTCCATAACTCTCCTTGCTTTATTGTTTTGCAAATTAGTCCTCTTCTCATCACTTTTTTTCTTATCTGTTTAATGAAGAGCACACGAGAGATTAATTTGCGGAGGTTATTTTTGGAAGCAATGGCCTTCTCTATTCAATTAGGAAAGCGCACACACTGTCATCTGTCAGTCATTTAAAAGCCATTAGCCGCCTCCTGTGGCTGCTGCTGCTTCTGTGTCCAATCTGAACATGTTGCTCTTTACCTCACGGCTACTGTGTCATTAGTTACGGTGCATTGTTTACCTCTCTGTCTGTTTATTTCCAAACACACTAATTAATGTTTTTTTACATGGAAAGCTGTGGGTGAGCTGGAAATGGGCGTTCAGGATAACAGCTAGATAATTACATCACTCACAACAAACACATTTCAGATGTTTATGTCCACCTTTCTTTGTAAGTACAATGCGATTCAGGACATAAATGTGAGCCTGCACTCCTAGAATCATTTTGAAAAGCTATCAGCGGGTGGTTGCCTTTCTAAAAAGTACACTTTTGCACTTAAAGAGTGCATATAGGTCACTCAATGGTGCATATTGGTACCATATGTATACATATTTGTACCACATTTTGGGAAATTATTAAAGGTTATATCCCAGCGGCAGCTTTCGTACCTTTTTTGAGTGTGTGCCTGTGAAAAACCGAATGTACGTAATTATGACATTAAAAAAAGTTTGATTTTACAGAACACAAATAATGTATTTAGGAGAATGTTGGTAACCAAACAACCCACTGACTTCTATTTTGTGGATGGACACAAAAAAAGCAACTCAGTCAGTACCTCCATTCAAAATATCTTCTTTTGTGTTCTACAGAAGAAAGTCACACAGGTTTGAAATGACAAGAGGGTTAGAAAGTGATGACAACATTTTCATTTTTGGGCGAACTGTCTCTTTAAGAGCCCTTTAAAAATAGATAATTTTAATAAATCCAATGTCACTTTATGGAAATCTTGACACTTGGCCGAATTCAGAGTAATGGCAATGCTGCATCTGGTTGATATCTTTGGTGTGCTATTTTTCTTATGTTCATCCTTCTATGTATGCATTCATAACATTTCTAACTATCACTTTATGTTAAACAGTGTTCTCTTGCTGCGCTTTAAACTTTGGATGTCCTTCAGGAGATGCAAATGTAATGTTACATGCACAACAAACAGTACCAAGCACCTTGGCCAAACACAGCAGCTGCCAATAATCACATTAAACTACATACACACTATTTATGCTGCCAATGTGCGGGGATGCTGGATGCCCTTATCTGTTTTCAAACACTTTGAAATGTTACATTGTTCTCGTTGTGGTTACATTTACATTTACATTGAGTTATTTAGCAGACGCTTTTATCCAAAGCGACTTACAAAGAGTTCGGGGAGCAATAAGCAATATGTCATGCAAAGAGCAATAGTACAATAGGTGCTAATACAAAGTTACTAGTTTCAACAAAAGTTAGACCATACCTGTTGAGAGAAGAGGGTTAGTGTATGTTTTTTGTTATAATTTTTTCTTTTTCATTTGTCTGTCAAGTATTCGCCGAAGAGGTGGGTTTTAAGTAGTTTATTGAAGGTTGTGAGAGATGTGGTTGACCGGATTGGGCATTGGGAACAATGTTCCACCAGGAAGGAGTTGTGAAGGAGAAAGAGTGGGAAAGGGATTTAGTGCCCTTATGAGAAGGCATTACAAGGCGCCGCTCGTTTGCAGAACGCAGGGTTCTTGATGGGGTGTAGGACTGTAGTAGGGTGTGAAAGTATTCCGGCGCAGATCCAGTGATAGTCCTGTATGCAAACATCAGTGACTTGAATCTGATCCGGGCTGTTGGAAGATGAGGCATGCTGCTGCGTTTGAACCAGCTGAAGTGGTTTGATAGCCTTTGAAGGAAGACCAGCAAGGAGAGCATTGCAGTAGTCCATCCTTGAGATTACCAGGGCCTGGATAAGCAGTTGTGCAGCATGCTCAGTGAGATAGGGTTTAACCTTGCGAATGTTAAAAAAGGCATATCGGCATGATATGCGTTGTCTTTGCAATGTGATCATTGAAGGACAGCTGTTCATCAAATATGACTCAGAGGTTCCTGGCTGATTCAGAGGGAGTGATGGTGGAATTGCCAAGCTGGATGGTGAGATCGTGTTGGACCGTGGGGTGTGCCGGAAACACGAGTAGTTCTGTTTTGGCCGGGTTCAGCTGCAGGTGATGCTCTTTCATCCAAGCTGAGATGTCATCTAGGCAGGCTGTTATGCGAGCTGCTACAGTGGTATCGTCTGGGTGAAACGAGATGTAGATACTGTCTGGTTAGACAGTATACTGAGATTATGTTGTTGAATGTTTGAAAGGAATGTTTTTTGTAAAAGCAATCTGTAGTGTGGAGTGAGACGCGTTCATTGGTGTCATGATCTCATTTGAACACATTCACCACAAGTGTGTTAAAAATGTAAGGGGTCTGTCAAAGTTACCTCTGATAGTTCTCTGTACTGTGTGTTTGGGACTGTGCGTGTGTGAATGCTCCATAGCAGGATTTTTAGACTGTGTCACAACAACATGTCAGTGTGTCCCTAGTGAGGAACCCTCCGGCACGCAGTGTGTGTATGTGTGTGCCGTGATTTACACAGCCTGAGGGAAGAAGTTACTTCAGTATCATTCTGGGTATTGTACACTCTGTTCTTTTTGAAATGAGATTCTTCTCACAAAAACAACAAGTATTTGGACATACAAGCTCCATATAATCATTGTATAACAGTACATAAGACAACATAAAAGCAAGTATTTAAAGTGTTACCTTACATGTTTAAAGAAACTTTCTTAAAGGGACAAATCAAAACTTCTGTCATCATTTATTTAACCTGATGTTTATCCTTCAACAGTACTAGCATGTGCGTATTAAGTAGAAACAGCACCACACTTATTCAAATTTTTTAGACGGTTTCAGCGGAAACAACATAAACAAACGTTATGTGACATCCGGTAGACCTCCTCAAAGAATCAATAACTGTTGATAGTTTTAATTTAACTTAATACAATTAATACTCAATAAAATAGTAATATTAAGTAAATATAAAATAAATGATAACCAAAATTTGACTATAGTGTTTTTTACTACAAGGCTCAAAAAGCTCCTTTAAGATTTTTTGTGTGTTCGCTGTTGTGGACTTCCAAACAGTGTTACAGTGTCAAATGACAATTTAGAGTTAATGTTTGGATAAGTTCTACCTGATCTCTGAAATAACCCTGACTTCAACGTGCCATTGGTGATGTCATTTTGTTGCCAGAGCATGTTCTCTTGAGGCTGTTTTGTGTTCTGAGAGACTTGTTTCTGCAGTTTCTGCTGGCTTGTAATGAGCAAAACACCCTTTGGACAGGAAACTGTCTTGTTATTTGGCTTGTCACAACACGAAGCAGAATGTGTGTAAAACACCCTATTTTATCAATAAAAACATGAGAAAGAAAATATTTGGAATGAAATACTTTACGGCACACATACTTTATTAAAAGATAGAATATGAAACACTGTTAAATATGAAATATAAGCAGTATACTGTTTAGCTTTGGGTGGCTTAATAAAGCTTCTAAAGTTATGCGTCAATTACATTTTTGTCCTTTATTTTACACTTTTTCTCTTTGAATGCTTCCAAATTAACGTAACGTAAAGCTGTCTGGCAATTTGCTCCCTTTAGTTACATATATTTTGATATTAATGAGCCTATATATGATCGTTGTGCATAAATCATTACAGAGTAATGATTCAAAGTTTCAAGAATTAGCTTTTATTTTTTTGTCAAATTTTGTCACATGGCATCCTGTCATAAGTGAGCTGATCTGATATCCAGACTGAAAACGCGAGATGCAGGCAGCATTTTATCTGAAGTAGTCAAATCTAGTTGAATTGCTCCCAATTTTCCACACTGTAAATATTATAGTCTCAGAAACACAAGTTGGCTACTATCCCATCTATTTCAGCCACCAAAAAGACAAACGTGTTATCAGTGCATGAAAGGTCACATTTCATATTTTCTCTGTTTGGATCTAATCTGGCTGCCCTCATTAAGGTCTAATTGATGTCAGTGTGCAATTACGTGAGTCAGTGGAAACGGTGCTCATGTCGAGAGGAAGCACTAGACTCATGCTTTTGATGTCAAAGCCGATCTCTCGACTGAGCGTCTGTGAAAGCAGCAGCTGCCCGCAGCTGAGAGATACTAATTGTTTTGATACCTCCTGTCAACTCATACTTGCTGTGTCTGAAAGATAGAACGACTAAAAGAAGAGATGAGACGGAAATGTAGAAGATCAGTGTGTCCACCCTGATCATCCATCATCAATGATCATTTGTATCATTTATTTATGAATGCTACAATTTCAATTAAAAATGACTACGATTTCACGATTTATGTAAGATCTTAAAATGTATTCACGAGGTCACCATTGGAATAAGAAAGAAAATCAGAATGAGAAATGCTTGAAAAGTAATCAGCTGATTACACCCTCAATTGGCTGACACTTAAAAGTGAATACAGTTATTACTTTCATTTATTTAGACATTTGAAAATCTATTTTTTATGGTCTCCCACAAGTCTTAATTTGCGACTGAATGCTCCAAATGCGCCCTACTTTGATTGAAGTATCACTAAATTATAACTCAATGTTTCTTTATATATTATCTTAGAATATTGGGTAGGTCGAATTTTGAAAGTCACAAAAAAGTAAAAGATCAACTAAAAATAAAAACGATTCCATCATTGATTTATTCTTGTGCAAAACATGTATATGACCCTTTCTTATGTGGGAGAAAATGTTTTATTTTGAGAAATGTGATTTTGTATTCATATAATGAAGTCAGTGGGGTCCATTGCTGCTTGGTTGCCAATGTCAGATTAGGGCTGACCACACTGTTTAAAAACTGTAATTTTAAAGAATGTTACTGTTATTTAACAGATGTTTCATGAATGACGAAAAAAAACTGTTTGTTTTTCACATATTTTGGAAATACGGTAAAACAATGTAAAAAAAGTACCAAATTTACAAAAAACAAAAGTACTTTAATGTGACAAAAACTGTTCAGTACCCCTGCTGCCAGAAAAATGCATGTTTTTTAATGGTCTCCTTTTGCAGTGCAAATTTACAAATTTACATGAAATGAGGATCCCAAACACTTTATGTTTCGGATGTTTCTTTTTTTTACCCCCGTTTCAAGTTGTGGCATCCCAACAAGCTGTTGAGTTGTGTGTCTGAGTATAAGGTGACTTCCAAAATGTGTACTGTAGGATGTTCTCCATTAACAGGATCGGGAATCACTAATCTAACCTGTCTGGCCACACTTTGGTCTTCACTTTCCACAATCGTTAAATCTATCAATTCATTCAATTGATCAAGCAATTGAATGTGTCACCCGCTGATCAATACAGTGATCAGTCAGGGTTTCAAACATCAGGATAAAGGGATCAGTAAATAAGAAACCTCATTACAAAAGTAATGAAAGAAGTTGATCTATAGTGGTATATATGAAACTTAAAGACATTTTCATTTATGGACGTCTTGCATGGAGTCAGATATAAAACATGCACATATAGACATGCACTGCTGGTGGTATGGGCTTATGTGACCCTGCCCCTGATTTATGGCCAGGCAATTGAAGGTGGCGCTGTGATTAATGTGATTTATTTGTTTCACAAGCCACGCCTTTTCTAGTTAGGGGTTAGCCATGCGAAAAGACTGCGCTGGATTATTGTCTGTTTAACCGTGACCTCTAAAATGTAGGCTAATGCAGGAAACAGGATCACGGTAAATCCACGACTAATTCAAAACTGCATATAACTTGATGATACAAGCAGAGGAAAATTGGCCTGACTGCAAAGTCTTACAATCTGAAATTGAAAAAAAAATAGAACCGATGAGAATCACTATTCTGCAGAGTCAGATCCGGTCATGCAATGACTGCTACAGCTTTTTCAGCAGCTGTATGTGTCTCCAGTTTAAAAGAAACATTTTTTTTTCCGTTTTGCTTTTTGCAAGTCGTATTAACAATTAAAGAGAAAATTAAGAAGTCTTTCAAAAATTGATGGATAACAAGCAGACTAGCTGTTAGCAGATGCTAAGCAACATGCGGCTTCTCTTTTCACAGCGAACAGGAAGATCTGTTCGGTTTGATTTAATGCGTGACAGCGCAATGAGATTATCATGTTTTATATATGCTAAAATCCCGTAAAAGCACATCCGCTCAGAGGGGAAGAAAAAGATAAACGTCACTTATGTGTAATGGATTCTTCAGCATTCTACTGAGACGCTTGAAGGGATAAAACTGACATGACCAATAAGTGCTGTAGTGTGGCAGTGAGTTTTGATATAGGGCCCTATGTGAAGAATCAAAACGAAATTAAAAAACGTGGAAAATGAAATAAAGTACTATTCAGACAGGAAGATTTGCTTTACCATTCTTATGTCTTGCATCTGGTTTTGTTTGACAAGAATTAACAAAAAAATCTTAAATTTGGTTCTGACATGATCCTTTTTAAACGAAATACTATATAAACCTTTGCATTTTTGTAAGTAGATTATATGCATTTACGTATTTTTTTAGATATTTATATATTTCTTAGATAACTTAAGTTAAGAAAATACTTTTAAAAAATATTAGAGAATATTTTGAATGCTGGATATCTATTACAATAAAGGTACAATAAATCTCCTTTCAATCAGTTACTCAAGATGATCAAATAAGGTCATTCCTTAACCCACATGCAGAATATTTTTTTTCTGACTGTGTTTCATAGAAATGCTTAAATGTACCCTACTTAAAATAAGGCAAAAAACGAATGAATACAAATAATGTTCAGTGATAAACTGAGCAAAATAATAACTGGTAATGTGATTGTCAATTTAAGGATTTGGCCAGATTTAAAACAAAAATATTTTACACAATACAGATGTTTGATAACTGGCATCAGGTTTGTTGCAGAATAAACCTAAAAAAAGAATGTGTTCCTCTGTGTTTTCTGTGTGTGTCAGTACTTCACACTGTGTAATGCACACGGCCCCTCTCGATAGAACATTCTAAATCGAAAGCAGGAGGGCGTAGGGGGGTTCTGGGTGATCTGGCGTAGCTTTGTTCCACTGTCATGTGGATTTTTCTCCAGTAATTCTATTCAGAAATCAAATGTTAGGATGTAATAATATCAGATGTCCTCATTTTCCTTCATCTCCATGTAATCTTCTCATAACATCTCCCTTACTGGGACAGATGCCATTTCTAATGATCATGATTATGTTAATGATGATAATGTTAATAATGACATGGATGAAGATAATAATGTTGTGCTCTGTGATGATATAAGTGATATTATAATATTCGTCACATGGAAGTACAGATACATGAAAATAGTGCCTTGCACAGCTTTGCAACTGCTGTGCTTGTCTCTTCTCGTCACCTTCATTGTGTGGATAACATTCGATGCCATAATGCAGGGTGCTTAACCCTTTATATCTATCTACTGTGATTAATTAACCCAATGTAATAACTAATAATAATAAGTGATTATTATATTCTATACTCATTATTATAGCCATCTGTGAACCAGAAGAAAATATGTTTTGTTATTTAGATTTCTGCATAAATTAGGGTAGTGGAAAGGAAATATATAGCATTTTTTTCGTCTGTCCTGTGTAGTGAACATAGGGTCTTAATGATATCATCATGGGAAAAAAGAGGAGTTAGAGAAAATAGTATTTAAAAGGGTCAGTCACCGTTTTGAAAATAAAATCTGTCATCTCTGTCAGCCTTACCCCAAAAATGTGCCATCAAAGACCAGGATGTTTTCTTGACAGTACAGTAGGACTGAATAAAATGGATTGAATAAATTGTGCTTGACTTGGAGGTCTCAGTCTCAAGTTCCCAGGATATCTAACATAATTTAAGACAGCACACAAAACTGAATAGAAAATGACACCAACCATTATTAATTTCTCCTCCCATACTGGGTGTATATGGTTATATTTCTTCAAAACAACTCAATAAGTATTATATTATAATGTTATTATTAGTTATTAATATCCTGGTTCATTCTAGCTTTGTATTGCCATTGAATCTGGCCCAAGTCTTTAAATAATTATAATCCAACTGTAAAAAAATACTATTCATATTTTGAGCTTACTTATCATTACATTGCATATTTTTGTAAACAGATTAAACAAACGTATACTGGCTTTCTGTTTACATCAATATGATTCTTTAATATCCTTTTAATTAAACTAATTTTGCTTATGTTAACAAATCTAACCTTATTTTTAAAGTGAAACCGATAACACATACCATTTCACATACTATTTGTTAAAACAAACAGACAACACAATTAAATGGTCCTATCGGGCATTCATTCTATACAAAATAGATGTTAGCAGTTCCTTGAAATTGTTCCCTTTGACTCCGTCCCAGGGGAGTTTGCTTTTTTGGAGCTGTTTTATAACAAGTTAAATGGAAATGCATTACAAAGGCAGTAAAGAAACCCAGCAGCAGTGCAGGGGTGCAGGTGCCGAGGTGCCCACAGAGACTTGAACCCAGCATAGTCATTTAACAACACTGAAAGACCTGGAAGGTCTCACCTTACTGCCCCGCTGCTCCTTCTAAACTGCCTTCCGTTGATTGTTAATTGTCTTCGGCAGTTGTGATTATCTCATCTCGCTTGCTGTGTCTGTCTGCTTGCGGCTGCCCAGACTGATGTAAACAAACCCACAGCATGTCGTTTATTTTTATGCTGTGTGTAGCAGTCGCAAGAAAAGAATTCACTAAGAGTGATTTCCTCCCCCTGATTCTCAGACTATGATTTGCCATTCTTCACAGAGACCTTTTCTTCCACTGTGATTCAAGCACCTGATGTTAAAGGCAGAAAGTGTTTAACTACACTCCTGGATCGATGCCCAATTTAAAAGCACAATCTATAATAAGTCTCATTTGTATAGCAAAAAAGAATACCAATAACTTGAATAGCAAAGAGTTCACGTAGGTACTGTATGGTGCAGCATCAGAAATCCCCTGGTTAAACGCGGGGGATTGGGTGATGAGTGAATAATGCATGGGTTTGAAATCCTGTGTGCAAAAGTGACGCAACTGTTGAATACACTCGCCCGGGGTGTTTATTTAGAAGAGTTAATTCAAGCTATCCCATGTGTTGGCAGATTTGTTTACATTCTGTCTTTCCAACCAACCAGTGCCACGTGATCCTCATCATGTTCTGCATGATGGAGATGTAAATTTTATAAATCAAGGCCCGTGTAATGGCTTTATAAGGCCGTGAGTCATAGGCACGAAATGACAGTAATACAAAAAGCAACGATCTTGGAATAGCTCCTCTAAAATAATCTGTTTCCTCCCACTTAGCCCTCTAGCTTTCAGGATTACAAATCGCGATTTTCCTGTGAAAAACAGAAGCTTACTATATGGAATACATGCTTACTCTGCCACACTGTTAGACCTTTCAAGGCATTTCTACAGTAAAATACTGGCAACACTGTTGCCAGCTACTTGCTGTAATGCAGATTCAACAGTTATTAGCTGGCAACAGTGTTGCCAGTATTTAACAGTAACTGAGACTTTACGGTGACTAACTGGCAACAGTGTTGCCAGTTAGTTACCTTTAAATATACATTACAGTAAGAAGCTGGCAACAGTGTTGCCAGTATTTTACTGTAACTGAGACTTTACGGTGACTAACTGGCAACAATTTTGTCAGTATTGTACTGTAAATCAAGAATAACAGCTAATTACTGGCAGGAGTAGTGGTGATAGTTATTTACTGTAATGCATTACAATCACAGTAGAATACTACATATACATTGTGCTGCATTTTATTTGATGGCATTATCTTCTAAAAAGACAAAGAAATTCAAAAGGTTCAAACTAACATAATTTATTACTTTAGCATACAAAACACAAGAAAATCCATAATTACATAAGACAATTGAACAAACCTGAAAGTTTTTTCTGAAATATAACATCCACTGCTAGTGTATGGCAATGTATAAATCACATTAA
Source organism: Barbatula barbatula (assembly GCF_947034865.1). NCBI lineage: Eukaryota > Metazoa > Chordata > Actinopteri > Cypriniformes > Nemacheilidae > Barbatula > Barbatula barbatula. Next base: position 10,135,359 of record NC_136772.1, read on the forward strand.
AGGAAAATAAAGAAAACAATTACACTATATTGTAGATATGGGATATCAATGGCAAAGATTACTCAAAATGTTAACCAAATACATTCTATTTTCTTTTACAATATAAAAAATATAAATAAACAACAGAAACTGTGTCACTTATCAATTCATTAAACATTTTCAACACAACTTTGCAAATGAATAGTAGACCATAATTAATGTGACTAATAAACTAAAGTATTAACTTACAATATTACACAAACACACAAATACATAAAAAAGGCTATTCTTCAAATGCATCCTGATACAAGATCATTGATAACGATGATGGATTCTCATGAAAGATGGCATTTTGCGTGATGCATGTGCCATCCTTATATCCTCCATTACCTTGTCATCATGATCAAGCATTTTTGACTGGTTGTACTGCTCCCTCACTGATGCTTGCTTAAACAGAGATTTAAGGGTTTCTATAACTGGCACATAATGTCAAAAGCGATCTTTACCAGCTGTGTCACTGTCAAGTTATCAGGGTTTGTTTGCCTGCATGTCTGACCAAACTTGAAAAAGGCTCCAATCAACTTTAAGAGGGTGCATAGAATAACTCAAAGCATAGATTTCTTCATCATCAAATCAATGTATTATATGTTTCAATGAATATCTCAGATGATTAGCTTAATAACCTATACAGAAAACATAAATATATAAGTCACTGCACACAGTATTCAAAGATATTTTAAGTACAAACAACATTGTTAAAATATTTGCAGTTTATGTAGCAACTTAACAGCAATGTAAAATCAAGAACACTTCATAGCACACGTCCAGTTAGCATGCTAGGTGCTAAAACTACTAGCATAAACTACTCTCAAGCATCCAGTACACAACGAGTATTTGTCCTACCAGTAGCATCTCTAAGTTTATGAACACATTGTGGCTTTTCCCAGCAGTCTTTGGACAAACTCAATTGACCCAATGCTGATTTCCAATCTTGGGTAGGAGAAGCACATTCACTGCTCACAAAGATCTTTCAGCATGCTGGCAATCACACACATCTGGTACTTTGTGCCATGTGCAGTTCCAATGCAATCAGCTTCCTTGGTTGTTCCAGGTAGCACTGTGCTCATACCCAATAGGCTTCACTCATTTTTATCTCAAATCTTTTTAATTTAACAATGATGAGTATATATATTTTCCTCTTTTTCTTCCATTTTAACTTTACCTTAACAGTCACTGCCCAGATATATTGGTTTTGGGGGAACAAAGTTGAAGTTCTTTTTGAAGTAGCTTTTACAACCTTCGTTGTACAAAGTTAACAGATCTTGTGCAAGTAATTCATCAATAATTTTGTCAATCTGCATGTGTGACCTTAATGAGGAGAATTTCTTAAAAATACAAGGGCACTGAAACTCAAACTGAAAATTCGCACTGTGTTGGTGTTTTTTTAACATGTGTATAAAAAAGGCCTAGTTGGCGTAAAGGCAATTCTCACAATTCACATCTGTACATTGTGGGTAATGTGACTACACAATAAAAAATAAACAGGAAAAATAAATAAAGAAGCGGTGGGGTGATAAATTATTTTCAACTCTAAAGGCTACTGAGAGTTGTAAGATGCTAAAAGCTAGCTAACAGGTAGCTTATGAAATCAAAAGATACAGAGCACATAATAAGAAATGATTAACTTATCTACGTTTGCAGTATATTTAACAAAAACCTTCTAAATATTTGAAATGTTTAATCACTCATTGTTGGGGATTTCATTTTAAGTTTCAAACCATGACAATCAAAGGAAAGGAACATAAACTCAATGATCACACACACCTGGCTGCCCTTAAAGTGGCAACACCTTTGCGTAAACAATTAAGCAGTCAGCGCACATATGTGTGTGTATGTGACAGTTTAGTAAAAAAGGCAGTATTTTACAGCTGAATATTACAGCTGTTCTCTGTAATGTGTTAATATAGTTATTAACTGTATTATATTATCTGAGCTACAGAAATGGACCTCATGTTTCAGTTAAATACTGTTTCCCAATGTTACTGCTAAATACTGACTATTTTAAAGTTATTTACCCTGTAATTTACAGCGAGGTTTAACAGTGCAGACCTGGGACCCGTTTCAATAAGGAGGTTCAAGCAACACTGAGTTAAAATATGAACTCTGAGTTGATTTACTCAGATAATCGCTACTCTGAGTTTTCTGTTTCAGAACAGCTGGTTTCAATCAGTTAAATCCACTCTGAGTAAGTTCACCCGAGGTTACTCGTGTTCACCGCGGCTTTAAAAAGCCATCATCAATTGAGCGAAGATAACACGATTCACCATGGCAACGCCACGTGACAAAAAACGCTCCGTTTATTTCTCGCCAGTCGAATTGGAGGAACTATATATATATATATATATATATTATGTATATCGTATATGTATAAACATATATACCTACGATTTTTTGTCATGTAGGTGCAATCCTTCTGCAATAAAAAGAACGTGGCAGCAGCTGGAAATGAAATATAAAAACATCATTCAGTCCGGTGAGTTTAAATGCTCTTGCTGGTAGGATGCCTGACTGGGAAATGTTTGATATATTTAATAAACTGGCCTTGAAAGTTATGAGGATATGAGAACCGAGCACTGTGGCTATAGAAGACAAAAAACTGGCCATGCTTGCCCCTGCTCCAGCTATGTGTAACGGAGGCCAGCTAGAGATGCTCTAGCGACAGACGTAATAGGGACTGCGGTCGTTAGGCTCGTGGTTAGAGCGCCGGTCCCTCGTTCTGACCGACGGCAGTTCGAAGCCCGCGCAGAGCGGGGCGAGTGGGACCTTTTAAATGTGCACCCAATCACATTGGGAAATCCTAAAGGGTATTTGAATTATTAGAGGTGGCAGCAAGAGCACATTTATTTGATCAGCTTATTCAGAAAGACGTTCACCATTCACCTGCAATCCTATGAAACTCCTCTTTGATGGCTCTCACAGGAAACTTAACACAAATGTATATAAAGTGCTTGAGAGCGATACACACTTTTCTTACTGCTCTGCATACAGTTGCCTTGCTAACGTGTTCTGCATCCCCGGTGTTATAAAGAAAGCTTCCGTTAGCAAAGAAACGTAACAGAGAATCTGCTCAGATGTAAGAGTGCAGCCACGACGAGTGAGGTTTGTGATGTAAGGATGAAGCAGAGTGTGAATATATTTAATGGACTGTAAAGAAAAACTGTGCCTCTCAAATAAAGAATCCTCCGGATATGATAAAACATCCAAACGTGGCTTCACCATATATTCTCTCCCGACGTAAATGTAACTCTCTCTGAATGAATGCAGCTTCCTCATCTACGGGTACTGAATAAACGGACATTTAATGTCTGTGTTACGAACTTGTGCGCGATTAAGGAAAACGAATGAAAAAACAAACGGCGAAGGCAATTTCAACACCGCTCGCGCTTCGAAAAGGGGCGGAGATTGTAACAAACCTCGGGTTAGTGGAATAAAACCTGCTCCCGACCAGGTTAGGTTCACAGAGTAGGTTACTATGGTTACTCACTCTAAGTATAAGATACCTTGATTTCTGAAACGGGGTTGACTTACCCCGCGGTCACGGGTTTGATATACCTCGCGTTCTGAAACTGAAAACCCAGAGTATCCCGTTTTCTGGGGTTAACTTACACTGAGTTTGCTCTTACCCTGCTTTCTGAAACGGGTCCCTGGTCGTTCTGTTTAATGCATTCATGTAAACATGAGATGATGTGTCTTATCTGTATGTTATTATTTTGCTGTTTGTTTCATTAACTCGGACCGAACTGAATATTTGCTTTACCGTCTATTCTCATGTGTGTTTTCTGCAGTGAAACGGAACGCATTCTGCCATGCTAATTGAAAGGGGGCAGGCGCTCATTACCCTCTCCTCTCAACCAGTCAGGCGGGCTGATAATGTCAGGCATGAGTTTACCCGCCCATTTATATGCAAATCAAACGAAGCCCTTAAGGGACGAGTCTGTCCCTTCTCTCAATGCCTCCAATGCCATTGTTAATCCATTACTGTTGCGACCTATGTAAATTCCAAGTCGATTACAAGTGCCCCTTACCTGTCCATGAGCTGGGTCTGCTGAAAGACTTCTCTTGCTGGATAAATGGGAACTTCATCCGTTGGCGTAAACGACGATTAAGGCTCAGGGCTGCTGATGTTAATAGAACTGGGGTCAAAATGCAGGAAGGAAGATACACAAAATGTATTGTTGTCTGTGGACCAAAGACAATTTGGTCTAATTAGTGTGAGGTTTGTGATTCTGATGTGGAAGGCAGAGGTGGGTAGATGGACTGTGTTAGTCAGGTAATTATCTCTTTCAAGCGGTAGCTTTCACATTGGGTATTCGTTTGTCATTTGTTTGTAAAGGCCCTTTTAAATCAAAATTGGACATGTCTGTTGGCTTTGAGGCAATTTGTGTGCTAGTGTACTTCTAAAAGTTGATACCATTGAATTTAAAACAACTTAAAGGAGGCACTAGTATGGTTATGTCTCATCTTTGCGGCATACATGTTAGATGTTCAATATATTGCTTTCTAGAATAAGAATCTTTATGAGCTTCAGTAGCGTTAGCATGTACCACGCATTCCTAATGTCGGTATCCAAAGGAAGGTTATGCAGCGACTGCACAACCAGGCACTGCACAATATTCAGCAATATTTTTAACGGCATGTTTATTGCTTGCTCGCTCTATCTGGTTCCGCGCCACTTGTGTTACTTCAGTACTGTCATTCGCAAACCAGTGGGCGGGGCTAGAGAAGTAGTTGTTGTTATTCTTCTGTGTTCAACCTTTCTAGATAGGTGCATTCCAGGAACTGGGGTTCGCTGGGCCTGGTGTCAATAACAGTTGTCATTTCAGTAATATGGGCGTTTTAAGTTCTGACACTTAAAGGATGTTCGCTTGAATACGACTACATCTTATATAACAAAAGCTCAGGTTAAAATTGATGTTTAAATTAATCGGCCCCGAACATTTTGCACACACTGGATGTGACACGGCAGATGGCTTGTTAACAGGTTTGTCTTTTTGCGCCGCATCCACTGTGGGCAAAAATTGGGTTCTTAAGGGTTCCAATGTCTTTTGTTGCGTCGCATCGCACCGCGGATGGTGTAGACATTAAAAGGATATTTAATCAATACTTCTATCCGTCATATTTGCAGTAGAGATTATGCTTTTCAACAACAACATTTTAAAAGTGACGTGTTGTCAAGTACGGTGTCCATACAATGACCCCTTTACACTTTTTAGTTTTTTAGAGCTTTGGTGTGCTGACTTTATACATATTTTAAGCAAATCTAAACTTGCAATGTCATGTTCATGTAAAACCAAACCCACCTCATGTCGTCGAACCCGCCACGGCCGATCCCTAGCGAACACACATACACACTCCTGGATGACGGTGCTGGTCGGATTGTTAGGCAGGTATTTTGAGCTACTGCTATGTTCTGTGCTTGTAAGTTTCTGCGGTGAGTCACGCTGGTGACAATCGTATAGTGACACCAATTCTATTGTGACAGGGAGATGATATCCACCCCCATCACCCCACTGAGATTGTCACAGTGACATCAGAAACAAGCAGCCCTGACATTGCCATCATTGTTATCTGCATTATATTGCTGAATATAGTTTATGGGATGCTGAGGTGCTCAGTGCAATGTAAATGATCCATTCATTGAGTATTGTGAGGGAAAGTTATTTATTCTTGACCCTGGTTTGATTTATTTAGATTAAAACTAATTTTACATGACATTTTTCCACAGGATTTCAGTCATCAGTATTTAGGGTACAAACAATGTCTCAAATCTGCATTTGGGCAATTAAGCTACATTTAATAATGTATGAATGCCATTGAATTACATAACAACATTGAAAAAGTTCTCAGGACTAAATTTCTTCCATTGACTTTTATCTACCTGGTGTCAAAGTTATTTGCAGGGAATGTATGAATCAGTTCCTCTCAGCTTCACACAGATGTCCCATCAAGAACACACAGGTGCAGTTTATCACATTAACTTTGACAACCAGAAAGAGTCCAAATACTTTTTCATCTCATTGAATAGTTTACTGTACCTCTAACTTTGTGAGCTGCCTCCTTGCCCTCCAGAATCCGAAAGACTGTTCAATTCTATTTTATTTATATAGCGCTTTTCACAATGTACATTGTTCCGAAGCAGCTTTACAGGAGAAAATAAGAAAAACTGAAAATATTATTCTAGTAAATAATATCTAATGTCAGCATCTCCCGGTGGTTTATTCAGCATATTTTGCATTAAGTGAATGATTGGCTGAAAAGATGTGTCATTAATCTAGATTTAAATTGGGCGAGTGTGTCTGACCCTCGAATAATTTACGGAAGGCTATTCCAGAGTATGTTTTGAGATCTTAGCTGCATTCTAAACTAACTGGAGTTTGTTTATTAATGATGCAGGACAGCCACTAAGTAGCGCATTACAGTAGTCAAGGCTTGAGGTCACAAATGCATGAATAAGCTTCTCTGCGTCAGGAACACATAGAATATTTCGTAGGTGGAAGAAGGCTGTTTTTGTGACATTTGAGATGTGATTTCCAAACGAAAGGTTGCTGTCTAATAAATCCCCAGATCTTTAACTGTATTTTTTTGTAGTAACAGTGCAGCCTTCAATTTGCAGGTTATAATCCGAAATATTCTTTTTACGTGTATTTGGTCCGATAAGTAATATTTCTGATTTATTCTAATTTAAAAGAAGGAAATTACAAGTCATCCAATGTTATATATCTTCGAATCACTCTGCCAATTTGTATAGCTGGAAGGAATCGTCTGGTCTTGATGAGATATCAGTATCATCTGCGTAACAGTAGAAGCTAATTCTATGTTTTCTAATAATGTTTGGAATATAATTCCAAACTATTCATAATAAATTTCAGAGTTTGATGTTAGTTTGTTGCAAAACTATATACGGACATTTCCTATTTTTCTATTAGGCTTAATGGCTTAACAATAAGGCAGTTTTTCCTCTTTTATTGTGCAGAAAGCCACATACAGTATTACGTAGAGCAAGCAATTGTTGTCAAAGGTGAAAGTAAACTGCCTCCCCTCTTTCACTCCTAATCGCAGAGTGTGAAAGACCACTGTCAAGAAGGTGAACTTCCAGCATGAACTGTAAATAATTATGGCATCTCCCAACCTTCTCAAGTTGTTTTGAATTGTTAAGAGGGCAGCTGCCAGGCATCAGCACCTCTATGGGTATTTTGCCGCACTCCGTCTCATTTTTATGCAGATGTTTTCCACAGTCATGCTTCTCTCAAAGCTAGATCTGACTTGCTGTGCACATGCTCACCGGTATATGCTGTGCGTTGAGAGTTTATACATAAGGCATCTTCGCTGGGTCCTGCAAATGAGAAGATAGGACAGGCTAATAGCATGATGAATGGCCACATAAAGCTGAAGGTAGGACTGAAGCTCTTGACAGCCTTAGTTTTGAATTCAATTCATCTGAAGAAGTGCATTAGGCTCGGTGAAGATGAAGTGGTGTGACTGGAGCGAGGTCCTTTGGCAAGGCTGTTGCCGCCACCATTGTCGCTAATTCAATCTTTCGGTGTTCACACTCATTTCGATGAAAGCGGACGGATTGAATGGTTGCATCCTTTTCTCGTTGTGTTTCATGTTTTTTGGCTTTCGTGCTGAAAAAAGAAGCCGTGAATAAGAGGCCGGAAACAAAGACAGCTGCAACCAGTATGATGAGATCTTCACATATCATGTTATTTGGCTGTTGATTTCTTTCTTCTTTTTTCTTTCTATTATCAACTGATCTTGGAGTGACTGCCTTTTTCACCAAGAAAGGTTGAGAAGAGACCTAACACCTGAGGCAGAAAAGACTACAAATAAAGCCTGATCCAAAAGCACTAGTGCAGGTGTGCAGGCGGAATCGATAGTACAGATAAAAAAAGTAGCTGGAGGAGCTTCTGATCAGAGGTCAGCTGAAGGTACATGTAAGGTTGGAAGCGCAAAAATGTATTTGTGTGCGGAAAGATTAATATGTTGACTCCTAAAATAATTCAGTTTCTTGGAAAAGATTTGAAATTCTATTTTTTGTTGAAGAGAGATGAAGAGCAATATGAAACATATTCACATATTCAAAACTCATTACATAAAAATGTGATCACATTAGCCACGGTACGTTCGAGTAATAAAACAAATCCAGTCAAGTCATATGTTTTCCCTAATTGAAAAACAACGGCTTCATTTTGAGTGACTGGCCTTTGAGAAAGTCTTGATTTTAGTGACAGCGCTGACGGTTATTGTTGGTGCTGAGCAGAAAAAGACAGTTGCACAATGGATGCTGTCAAGAACCTGACAATTATATTTTAATAATTATATTCCTCACGCTAAACAGCAAGGTAATTTATGACCCCAGAAGGCACACTTGGACTTGCTCGTGGGACTCATTTATTTTAATTCCCATGGAATAAGAAACAGAGCAGTTTGTCATTTTTTTCTGTGGTTACTGCATGAAATATGCAAAACATGAATTATTGAATATTAAATGATTGACGTTTTGAAGGGTTTTTTTTAGAGTTTGTCATTAAGTGAATGGGCCAAATGTACTTCAGGCAATACTTTTACTGTACACTCATAAACTGTTAGATGGAGTTGCCTTCGGCTGTTCTGCCTCAAGACCTAGTGGGGATGTACAATTAAGATTACTTTTTTAAACTGAGTTGACAAGCCTCCTGTGTTTTTATGGGTGTTTAATTTAAGACTTGCTGACAGTTCTGAACATTCTGTGTGAAAGCACCCCTGGTTTTGTACCCATCTGAGCAAGTGTGAATATGACTCCCTTTGGCAGGTGTGTTTGTTTTGTCTCTCAGGGTTTAAACCTGGTCAAAATGTACGTAAATGCCAAAATAAACAGACTTAAGGTACAGTAGAACAAGTGTATGGTCTGAGTTAGAAAACTGTAGTATGAAACTATTGTTTACCAAGATCAAGCTCTTTTAGATAGAAAAGGCAGCTAATTGTCCTCAAAGAAAATGGCAGGATATAAAACTGTCATGATTCTGCCTTCTCTTGTCTTGATTTTCTGGTATAGGGGCAGAATCATGACAGACCCACGTGTTTATGTACAGAGAAACATATGATTGTCAATCAGGACATAATATGCGTTCTCTCCAGTCTCGTCATTTGGCCCCGCCCCTCTCGTTCCTAGTATAGCTTTCCTCCTGTGTCTCATTACCCACACCTGCCCATTGTTATCTCCTTTGTTAGTCTCCCTATTTAATGCCCTCTTGTCTATTGTCTTGTGCTCGTTCGTTGTACACGTTTCCTGCCCTGTACACGTTTCCTGCCCTGTACACGTTTCCTGCCCTGTACACGTTTCCTGCCCTGTACACGTTTCCTGCCCTGTACACGTTTCCTGCCCTGTACACGTTTCCTGCCCTGTACACGTTTCCTGCCCTGTACACGTTTCCTGCCCTGTACACGTTTCCTGCCCTGTACACGTTTCCTGCCCTGTACACGTTTCCTGCCCTGTACACGTTTCCTGCCCTGTACACGTTTCCTGCCCTGTACACGTTTCCTGCCCTGTACACGTTTCCTGCCCTGTACACGTTTCCTGCCCTGTACACGTTTCCTGCCCTGTACACGTTTCCTGCCCTGTACACGTTTCCTGCCCTGTACACGTTTCCTGCCCTGTACACGTTTCCTGCCCTGTACACGTTTCCTGCCCTGTACACGTTTCCTGCCCTGTACACGTTTCCTGCCCTGTACACGTTTCCTGCCCTGTACACGTTTCCTGCCCTGTACACGTTTCCTGCCCTGTACACGTTTCCTGCCCTGTACACGTTTCCTGCCCTGTACACGTTTCCTGCCCTGTACACGTTTCCTGCCCTGTACACGTTTCCTGCCCTGTACACGTTTCCTGCCCTGTACACGTTTCCTGCCCTGTACACGTTTCCTGCCCTGTACACGTTTCCTGCCCTGTATGTTCGTAATAGTCAAGGTTCATGTTCTTGTACCTTTTTTGTATAGTTCTAAGGTACCTAGTGTGTTTGGTTATTTTTGCCCCCCTTGTGGGAAGTGGTTGTTTTCAGTTTTTGTATTTCGTTTAGTTAGTGTTCCCCATCGTGGGTGTTTTTGTTCTTGTTATTAAAGTCCATTTGTTAACCCCTTCATCCCCGCTGCCTTGCAATTGGGTTCTTCCACCACGCCTTTCACGACAAAAAACACACCATAGACAACATGGATCACTTTCTGAAATACTTCCAACTCAATGTGACAAACCACAATATTTGTTTTACTTAATGTGAAATGTGGCCAAAAACGTGTTAGGACATACAGTATTAGTAAAACATGGGTTGATACCTTACAAAAAGCTTTTTTTTACACTAAAACCAGGCAGACCACAATTTTGGACATTTTGACATGACCAAGAGGTTCAGTACATGTCACTAAGGGACTTTTTGAAAGAGAAGAATAAATCTTTAAAAGGACCATCACTAGCAATATTGATCTGGAATGGATCTAACGTTAAAGACGTCAGTTAAAAATATTGCAAATGTGACATGAATTTCAGTTGATCTGATGACAAGAATTTAGACTTTGTCAAACACAATAGAGACTGATTCATTGTGAATGGGGTTTTCATATTAGGTGCATATCAGTATTACAAAGGAACAGTTGGTTCCATATCTGTAACTAATGGCAAATATGGTTCATAGGCTTTACCATATAGGGTACTGCCCCAGTGAAAAAAATATATATATTCTGATTAAACAATTCTGACTTGTCATGTAACTGTTTTATCCTGAGTAGCATACAGTACAATAATTGTATGGACAGCTTCTCCCTAGAGACACCTGGCATGAAGTGTCTTCTTCAAGGACAAGGTCATGACACCACACAAGTGGGTTCTTGGTTACCCGTGTGTCACATCTACCTGGTATCAAATCTAAAGTGCGACATTTATACTAACAGACATCAACCGTAAATATGAACGCTTTTCTTCATTTATGAGCATGATACCTTATTTTCGCAGATTTTCACATTCTAAATTATCCACCACCTGCATTTACAATGGTCATCCACATCATTTTGCATCATTTTAATAGTCAATCAGAACCCCCTTACAGCATTGTACTTTAGGACACCTGACGTGCTCATGATCTCTAATCCATGTCTGCAGGTTCGAGCGGGAAGATTAGCGCAGTGGACCCGTCGTGCAGCACACACCCCGTGCCGTTGTCTTGGCAGCTGTGCTATCTTCGATGTTGTTTACCCCGAGGGAGCGATGAAGAGGATTATTTGGCTTTTTTTCTTACTCCCAAATCCTTTCAACAAAGGGATTTCTTCTGTAATACATCCACCAAGCAGCAGAGGGAGAAGGCCCCTACTGAGTTCCTTTAGTGTGGAAGCCTTAGTTGTGATAGGCCACATCATAATACAACTGAGATAAGCAAGTCTAAATGTTTGTGTGGGGGGGATGTTTGGTCAATGACACATTGCATTGGGAGAAAAGCTGTGAGTGATGTAATGCTTAATCCCAACATACACTGTAGATAAGCTCTCCGGATTCACTTTGCCTTATTTGTAGATGTGAAGAATGCACGCATGCATGCATGTAAGAGAGAACAGTTGAAAGTGTTCGTGATTGGATAAAGGAGTGCAATTGACATAATGTAGTCAATAATCTAAATACTAAGTATGGCATGTCAACTGTTGGTATTGATTATGTCTTTAATAAGTTGCAGAATAACTTTTATGAGGTGTGCTGCCATGAAGATGAGAGAGTATGTATCTTGGCTTTCATGATGAAAAGTATATTTAATGAAAAGAAAAAGCAATTATCTGTGGCAGCCTACTGATCTTATAGCTGTTAGGTGGGGGTGCTTGATCCTATAATTCCACAACATTCAAAGCAATGGACGATTGAAAATGTCAAGATAAAAATACTGGAAAGCTTAAGGGTTGTACCCTATAATCATGATAATTGCGAACTATTTGCCTCGTTGTAAATCTCGTTGTTCCCTGCTGAGATAAAGTGAGATGAGTGAACGAGCCTGCTGTGCTTCACATTTAAAGGTACTGTATAATAACAATTTATATTAATTAATTAAAATAAACAACAAACTGTTTTCTTAGGCAATACATCATCTAGATTTCTTGTTATACACGTAACAAAAATAATAAAAAATAAAGCACAATTGAATTACAGAATAAATTATATTGCTATATTTTCTCATGTATTGATTTAAAAAAGTCATTTAAAAAAAACATAAGATTTAAGAATACATTTTGCAGAAGCAGCATCAGAGTCGAAATATCTAGAGATGATATCATTAAAACCAGCAGCTTTCAGGGAAAAAGGCTCAATGGTATAAAGCGTGCTGAGGGGAAAGATGATGTAAGCGTTTATGTAATCTGCATCTGCGAGATGCACAACATACCGACCCCTGGAGGCCACTATTGTCTCACAAAAACATGAAATTACACATTGGATAGATTGAGCGTGCCATTAACCAGAGAACGATAATTCAGCCACTTCTCCATTTCTGTCAACGTGTCACCGTTAGATTGTATTAAAGTGCATTGCCGTGTGTTATTGGTAACTAATAAAGTAATAAAAATAAAAAAACTAGAAAAGACAAGCAGCACATGCAACTATCATATAACAACTATTAAGACTTCATCCTACATATATATAAAGAGCTCGGTATTTTCCTCCACGCATCAAACATCGTTTGAAACGTACATTTAAAATCGATCTCTGCAACAGGTCTGAAGGACGGTTAACTTGATGCCAAGCTGGCTGCCAACCTGCTATTACGTTCGTAAATAAGGACGTGATCATTTCTTTATTTTTACGTTTTTTTTACTGCGTATCTAGTTAAAATAACCAATTTTCATTTTTAGGGAAATAGCCTATGGTGTAATTGATTCAATGCCATGACAAATAATTAACTTTTTAATTTACATACACAATCAATAATAAAGATATATATAGATAAAAACATGTAATACGTATGAAGTGAAAGAGGAATATTGCAAATATTTAAATCACTATTTCATTGTTTGTGATTTCTGAAGCACATGGTCCAATCATTGCAGCGGGAGGACGGGCATAACAGCAGCACCGTAGCATTAGTCCAATGTGCACAGAGAGAGGCGGGGCTTCCGCTCGATCTATGTTTCAGCACCTTGGACAGCGGCTCGCACTCGACTGCGGGAGAGATTCTGGGTGCGGGTCGAGGTTACTCGCCTCCTGTTCTTCCAAAAACTAATTAGAAAGCCAGAAGAAGAGGTATTTCATAAAAATCGTTCTATGGTCGCTTAATATCTTGTCTTTCTTGGGCGGTTTTTTATACATTTTCGACGTTGGCTGTTGGTTGTACGTTGGTTGGTTCTCTGCAGCGTGTCTCCTCTGCGTCTGGGATCCCAAACAACAAACGTTCAACGTTTTGACTTTTGGCGTGCACGGCTACTTCATCTCGCGGAAAAACAGGCGCCGTCCGCGTTAACGCCTTTTGTTTTTCACAAACTGAATTGTACTTTATTATGTTTCTGAAATGGCTCCCGAGAATTTTGATTAGCTGGGTGCGATACCGTCCTGCGTAAGTAATATGAAGTTTCTGAATTCTTTATCAGCCTGGTTCAGGCATTAATCCGCACTAAAAACTAATCGCCCGTTTGCCTAAATTCATCTCTTACTTTTTGTGATCTTCGACCCTTTTTTGGAAGATGAGGTTCTTCTACGGCCTTTTGTATTGCACATAAATTCCTGAAAGAGAGAAGAAACGAAGAGAAATCAGAGTTTTGCCGTCTGAATTCGTGCAGTGCAGCCGCATCATCTCCTATGCCGTTTTAAACGTCTCCGCGGCACGTTTAAAGATCGTCCGAGAGAAACTTCGACACAAGTGCAAACACAAGGATAAAGATGAAGAAGTTCAGGAAGGTTTTGGACGGGCTGACGACTTCAACGCCTGTCAATCCAGGTGGATCTCCAGTGTGCGGCAGTGCGGCCGGGACACCAAGTGCGGCATCGACACCACGGGAGCTGGATATCCAGGAAACGCTGATGTCAGAGCACTTCCAGATCTGTAAGGTGGGTGTCTTTCTCTACATTAAAGGGCTCATCTGTCATTGCAGTTGTGCTGGTACTTCTAGCCAAGACGCCTGCTGATCGGTGCAACTGTGGGGACAACAATCTGCATAGGTATAGACCCACTGCAGCGCAACATAACCAGAACAGACAACATTGGCTACACTGTAGACAGTAAACCAGATACCACACTAATCAACCTCCACCTTCAATTGTTCAGTCTAAACATCAGTTTACAGGAACCAGTAATGAGATTGGGTTCATGGCATCCACTTTCACGTTGTTCTGTGTAGCTTAAGGCCTCCCTTTCACTTCTCCATCTATCTATCCATCCATCCATCCATCCACCTACCAACCTACCAACCTACCAGGGAGGGAAATATGCAAAGGTTGAGGTTTTCTCATGACCTTTCCTCTCCGCATTCGAGAAGTCAAGTGATGGGGAATCGATGACATAACCGAGGTGTCTTAGCTTACATGAAAAAGTGAGAAAGCCTCCCGTAGTCTACGGGCTTATGTGATTTTCCTGAAGCTATTTTTAGACTTTTTACTGCCGATTGCAGCTTGATGGCGGAAACTGTCTGCAGCCGTTCTGTCGCTGCTCGATAAAAAGAAATTGAAGGTAGCTTGACATCTGGATAAAATTGTTCACTTCAGAGCGTTCGAAGTCGGCTCTGTTTTATTCGCCGACATGTCAAGTTAAACAGAAATAAAGCGGCAAGGGAGAAAGAACAAAAGCACTGGTATTTGAATCAAAATGTAGCCTATAGAAAGTGCAGAATTGTTTCAAGTGCAGAAATGAGAGTTTTATTAAACGTTACGAGGCTTCATTCTTTTGAAATAATCCCAGAAATACTCATTCACTACCGCGCTTTGTTCCCACTGTGTAGTAAAGCGACCGCGGTGTTGCTCAGCTCTCCCCGGGGAATATACGGTGAGAGGCTTCCGCTGGTGCGAGACCCAACAGCCCCAAGCCCTGGTGACGTAAACGTGTTTTCATTTTGCAGTCGTTTCCTTCTAAGCTTCTTGCAAACGATTTAAGCTCTTAACATATTGCACGTAGAATATCTTAACAGGTTGGACAATCGCCAACCAAGATATTAAATCAAACAACACACAGCGAGACCTGACGCTTCGCACATACTCTTCTTTTAAGCTATTTGCCTATAGAAATAACAGCGACACTGACAAAACAATCTGTTGTATTAACATGAAAAAATAATGCACATTGGTGGCACAAAATAAAGGTATGTTTACTCAGCATTATTTCATTTCGTTCACGTTGGTAACAACGTCAAACAACACTAATTTAAAGGGGTCATTTGACGTGGTTAAAACGAATATTATTGTTGCTTTAGATGTAATACAATGTGTATACACGATTTGAGGTTTAAAAACGATGTATTTTCCACATAACGTGCATGTTTGTATCTCCTCTTTGCTCTGCCTCTCTGAGACGCGCTTATATTACAAAGTTTATCCCTCTGAAAAGCGAGGTATGCTATGATTGGCCAGTTCACTAGTGCGTAGTGATTGGTCGAATACTGCACGGAAATGTAACGCCTCTTAACAAACAACCATTTACATCGTACAGAGTTTGTGTGAGATAAAAACAAGCTCGAATTATAGCAGGGAATTTCGGCCCTTCTTGATCAACCAGTGTTAAGCCATGTCTTGTCGAGACAAAGACAATAAACCCCATTATAAACACAAATTTTTTGCCCCTAGTTGGATCATAATTACTGATTATAAGGATTTTTCCACGTTGCGCACGTGTTTGCATTTTACAGATCACACAATGAACCAATAACATTAAAATCAACTCGCGTTGGTCCGTAACAAAGTCTTTTACTATGAAAATATACTTACTGGCTGCGAATCTGAAGCGCCAGACAGCCCTTGATGAGTTTTAACTGTTGGAATTGCCCCACTTTTTCCGTGCATAGCTGGTCTTGATCTCTCCCAGATTCGAGAAAGCAATCTTTGGTGAAATGCTCTGCACAAACCTGAACATTTGGATTGTACTTCTATGGAACAGTGTTGAAAATAAAGTTTAACAAGCTGTGGCCTTTGGATAAAAGCGTCTGCCAAATGAATAAATGTAAAATGTAAATGTCTTCACGACATGGCTGCAACGGTACAATGACATTTACAAGACCACTTTACTTGCGTTTAGATTTGGGCGGTCTTAGTGAAATCGTGTTACGAAGTGACGTAGATTCGCCAGGGTGTTACACAAGGCGTTTCAGGCAGGTCTGTGTGAGCATTCGTTTCTAGATTAAATACATCTTTTGTTCCGACACCTACATTTTTGCAATTTTACGTGTCTAATACATGCATAGGCAATTTATAACACACCAAAGACAAAGAAAAAAACGTATTTCCGGCGAATCACCCCTTTAACAAAATAACTCTCAAAATGCAATCTTATGCAAAGCACAATGGGAAATTTAAATCCTCTACCAATTATATAATGGTATAATAATTATATAATAATTTCTGTAGTGCCAACATGACAAATAACTTGTCTGAATTCAGAACACTGCTCAAAACTCACCTTTTTTCTGATTGTTACTTCGCATACATTTAATGTTGTTACTTCTCATTTTTACTTGATTATATATTTAATATATAATATGTTTATATCATTATTATTATTAACATGAAGGTATTAAGTTACAACTGAACATGAAAAAAACATGTTGTGACCAAATTTGACAATAATTGTGTTGATTTAACTTACTCAAATTAATCAAATTGGACAAGCAGCAAAAACCATTTTTGAATTTGTATGCATTTAGATTTGCTTTGCATAAATTTGCAGAGGTTGTTTGTAGCCCAATGTTTTTAAAGAGTTCATATCCATTAGATGTTAATCAAGGTCATTTTGTTTTTCATTACTATTTTTCCACCCTCTCATTGACCCTTAGAATTAAACTGGCCGGTTGTTTATGTAAACACCCTCTTTTGATTTGATAACCTCTTTGATAACTTCTTGCTTATGATGTGAACTGGGCAACATCACTTATCTGTGCCCTTCAGGTTTACTGTCAAGTTCAGTATAGTTACTGAAGCCCCGTTCTTCAATAACAGCATATTTGCAAATCCTGCTTTAATGGTCTCTATTGTTCACCATTTAAGAATACACTTAATCTGGAATAGATAAGCAACATTTGGGCCATAGGCATCTTTAGCGAGTAAAAAGCAAGTATTGTTGGCACAGGTATGATGGAGTCTGGAAAGGGGTGTGTTCTTTTGGATGTTGACTGAAACAGTGCTCTGGAATCTCAGATATGAAGTATTCTGTTGAACCCCTCTCGTGTGCTTACGAAAAGACTTTGACATCCAATTCTGGTTTGATCACTGAACTGAATCATGGGATTTGACAACAGCTTCCGTCATGGACTGTCATGTTTCATATTTGGTTAAATGTAGATCTCTCTCTGTCACTCTCTGTTCGGTTCTTTCATTCCAAGATTATTATATGCACAGAAAAATAACAATATCAAGCATATGAAATAACTAAATGCAATAAATATTATTTTACAATATAATGGAATGTTAACAGAAACAGGTAAGCTTGCTTTCCAAGCCTTGGTTTTTGCTCTGTATTTTCTTATTACCCAAATAAGTTATGTATATCCTCCTTTATGAAATGAACAGAAGTTGTTTTTATTGTTTTTCTGAAGAAAAGATATTGTGGTATTATGGTGGCTTCCTCTGTGCTGCTCTGAGACCGCAGTGGCTGCACAGCCTGTGCTCAGAGCAGCCTGCTCTGCCTGTACATATCCTCATCTCTCAACAGAAAAGCTGTGCTCACTCAACCAAATACAAACAAATATGAATTGTTTGGTCTCTATTGTTGATGGATGTACAATAGATTTATTTTCAATAAAACACTATGTTTAATCAAAGTGGTAGTAGGGCCATATAGAAACGATAGGACATCATTGTTTGTCCAGATAGACAGGGGTATTGTGAAAGGGCTAGTTTTTTAGGTAGTATTTTTCTGCTTATCTTTCCATGGTTTTACATCTGCTCAACTAATTTATGTGGTGTCACTTGTTTAAACCTGATTGTTATTTCATACCCTCATTTAAACTGTGTTGTCTTTCCAGTCACTGAGCAGAGCCAATGTAGTTAATGTTGCAAGCAGCTCTGTGTTTGTAATCACCTATAAATGAATAGCCGTCCTCAGCCAATCTATATCCTCTAAACCTTTTCCCACTCCACTTCTCTGATCCTCCTTTGTTTTTTCTTGCTGTAATTGAATGACTCGCGCAAATGCGTGAGTTAAAGGACTGATTTTCTTGCAAGACTTTTGTGTTTTTGTTTTATACCCCCCCCCCCCATCAATTCAGTTTAACCTATGTGCTAAAATACCACTGCGATGTAAATAATTAAATAATTTATTCAGCGCATGCATACTATCTTTCTGTGTAATTTTAGCACATTTTAGTTTGTTTCTTATTTAAAGCCATTAAAGCTACAAAGCTGATAGCTTGGTGCCATTACGTTATTAGTTAATAGTAAAATTGTATCCAGCACTTAAAAAAAACCCTCAAGCAAATAGAGTTTTGGCTATCTGCACTGATATTCATAAATTCTTCAGTATAGCTGTCAGCAGGCTTGTGCCGGCAGTACATTTTTATGTTGCGGTAATTGATGAAGCTTTTATTACTGTAGACGGTATCATCACAGTGATGAAATGTATTACAAAAGTTGAAAAGATAAGCAAACGTCAGCGTTATAGTGTCAATAACAAGTTTATTAACTTTCAATTATCAACAAATAATAAGAATAAATGATAGTTTGTCACATGTTTAATTAAATATGATAATGCATATTTTATATCATACTAAATTTTAGTAAAGGAACACATTTAAAAGTGATGATAAAGCTACAGATGCCCACTTTACCCTTTTGCTGTACAGTGTATTCAACATACATAGTCAAATAATATGAGATTCATGGATTGATGTTTAAATTGTCATTATTACTGACACATTACTTTATAGTAAATAATTACCTGTCAATGTCAGTACAACAATAATGCAATAATTTGTGTTTTTTCCCAGATAGAAAGTAGTAGGATAGCTAGCTTTATAGACATTTATAGACATTAAAAGCAGCACTCTGTGGCAAGATTCGATTGTGTTGAGTTTCATCTCCAACTTGAAATGTTGTGCGGACAAAGGTAAAGATAAGGCACACTCTTGTTCACGGTGATTTGAAGTGCCCGCAAAAATACTACCATGTATTTTCACTACCGTGGTGTATCGTATTATCGAACACCGGCACATGTCTAGCCTTCACGCTTCAAACAGTGACATGTATATTTACCGTGAAATTCAAAAGGGACAAATGTAATGTCTGGCTGGAATTGCGAGGTTGACTCCAGAACACTCGGCACGAGCCGTCCAATGTCCAATTAAGACATTGTTGTCTCACCTCCATATCAGCCGTACTGCCACCATTCATCAATATTTGTTTAAAGTCAATGATGATATAACTCCTGACAGCTGTGTTCATTTGTGATTGGCATCTTTCCATTGCCTCCCTTTCTGATGACTTTAGCATTGAACCATCACCCTCCCTGGAAATGCAAGTGATAGCCGATACGTCCGTAGATGGAAATCCAGTTAGACAAGTGCACATGCATGCTCAAGTACATAATGGCTTGTACATGCAGTAATTGCATTCTAATTCTTTGCATGAATTCTTGCCGGCAGCATAAACACCAGCAGGGTTCAAACGTGATGCGCCCACACATACTCTCGTCTGTTCATATGACGTCTTCATGAAAATGCACCACCATTGACAAAGCAGAGACACGCAGATGGACAATTGCTTACGAATCATCACATTAACCTTCTTATTGTTTCATTTTTTTTCTGTCTCTCTCTCTTCCTTTAATAAGAAGTACTTGTGACTGAATTCAGGTGTAAAGGTTATACGTTTTGTTGTATTCTATCTAGAGGTGTCTGTTGAGAATCTTTTTAATCCTTTTCAATTTTATTGTCTGCCAAGTGAAAAGTAGTAGAAAAGTAATTGCACATCTCTTCTCAATAAGTGCATGATTTAAGGTGTTATTTATTGTAGCAGGGAACATACCAAATTACATTTTCCCATAAGACGTTTCTAACACAAACAAATACAAACAAATTATTTGTGAAGAATGTCTTTCTCAGCTTACCGAGAAAAGTGTGCTCTGCTGCAATCTTTTGCCGTTTGTGTTTACATGTGTATACACTATCAGCTATATTTAATCAGCTGTAAATGTTCAGTATGTAGAACTTGCACTGTAAAGAACAAAAACATTGTTTCTGTAATATTCTGCTTAATCTTGGGTATATTTGCATATGGATCACATTTTTGAAAATGTCCACGCAAATATTGTGAATCAAAAACGTTAACAAATCTGCCTAAATCATGTTTTACTTTAAATATAATTATTAATTAATTGTTAATTGTGTAAAACAAGGGTCTTCAGCATTGTTCGGGGCAAGGAGCCCTTAGATGAGAGATGCATGGAGAAGAGATACTATAGTAAATACTATACCCCTTATACTAAATGTGTAAACAGAGCGATTTAGATAGAAACAACCCTTACTGTCACAGCAATATTATGTTAAAGTGGAGGAAACATGTTATGTCATACATTCTGACTTCTTCACACTGTTGAACGTGCTGGCTTCTCATGCTTAACATTGGATGTATGACGTAGTATTTCTGTGCTTTGATACACTCCTCCAGCAGAACTGTGTGTTGCAGAACCCACCGCTTTAAAAAAAATTCTGACGTCTGTTGTCTTTCTCATGGATCAGCATTGTCGCGGCTGTTGCACGAAAATTCACAAGTTTTTTCTGCAGAGCATCATATCAGACTAAGCAGAGCAACATGCAATGAATCCGCGTTATTTTTGGGGTGCACTATCAGTACACAGTTCGCGTTTCATTGATTTTAAGCACGTACAGTAGTTTTGTCAGAGTTTACAATGCAGAAGCGGTGTGGTGTCGTTTTCCTGTCAAATTCGTGCTTTACAGCTTTAACAATTTTGAACAGAAATTCTGAAATATATGAGAAAGAATGCACTTCATGTGCACGCAACTCATTTCATCTGTACTCTAA
The DNA here is from genome assembly GCF_947034865.1 of Barbatula barbatula. Lineage (NCBI taxonomy): Eukaryota > Metazoa > Chordata > Actinopteri > Cypriniformes > Nemacheilidae > Barbatula > Barbatula barbatula. Next base: position 10,156,567 of record NC_136772.1, read on the forward strand.
ACTTATTGGAAGGGATACGACTTTTTTTATGTTGCAGATGTACCGTTTCTTCTATTGCTTCTGCTGCCTGAATGGATGTTTTTTGTGAATGGAGGGGTAAGGGTAGAGTTGGAGGGTAAAGGAGAAGCTAATGTGAAAACAATGAAAGTCTGTGAGATGTCCTCATAGCAAAATCGGCATGTGTGTGTCTGTGAAGATGATGGTCTGGATTATAATTGATTGGCCACAGAACTGCTTTTAAAGTGGGCTGTATGCCCTCATGTGGCATCACCAGGCTGATGGCACATTTATTGACCCAATAAAAGAGCCTAATTTCTCTTATCTGGTATCTACCCCCACCACCTGCCTCACTCTCTTTTTTTCTTCCTGGCTTAGAATATTTATTCAATTATTTGCCTAATCTTTGTCAAAATAATATTCAAGGATGTTTGAGCAAGATTCAATCAACACTATTCTGATTACATAGGGGTCTTTTAATCTCACAGGTATGTCTTGGGGTTAGGGTGAGCAAAGCTATCACGATAATGTGTTTTAATTCAGTCCAAGTCTTTATGCACACTCAAACTATTGTAATAATAGTAGAAGCCATGTACTTCCTGTACTTATACTTTATCTTCTTGTTTGTTTCTCTCTTATTCCTGTTAATTTACACGTACACATTAACCCTATTGGTGCATTCTGGGTCATCCATTCAAGTTTTTTTGTCTTTGGGAAATTATTCTTGACAGCACTTAGCTGAGGACCTTACAAAGCTTTGCATGTGTGTATGCCACAAACAGTTTGTACAGTATGTGTGTTTCTTTGCACAATTACTTCTACACAGACGCATGCATGCACTCACACACACACACAAAAGCAAAAATCATAAGTCCTCAGATAAAAAGTCCACAAAAGGGGTAAACTCAACTGTTGGGTTAAATGAACCCAGAAATTGTTTACATATTTGACCTAACAATGGGTTGAAACAACCCAGTATTAATGGTTGTATAAAACACAGCATAGATTAATTTATAACCAGTTGGGTTTGTCAATTCTTTTGTATTTAAAGGTGCTATGCATAAAAGTATTTGCTAAATTAATACTTTACATAACAAATTTAGAATATAGTCGGCTTAAGTGTAAGAGAGTGTTACAATATAAACACTTTATCCTAATGAGAATTAATGAAAAGCAGTTCTTAAATTGCTCAGAAATGAACTATCGCTTGAAATTGTTTAAGTGTGTGTTAAAGTGTATTACACTATGTTGAGTCAGGTTCTCATTGTAGTGTATTGTCTTCTTAATAATTTTTACTTACAGTATTACTTTTGAATAGACATTTTTAAAACAAGTCAACTGTTTTTATGTTTTCATGGTGTAGACGTCCGGCTCTAGTCATAAATTCTGGCTCAGCAAGGTCATGCCCTGTGTCCTTCCCCATTGAGCCGTGCAATGTATTTTAAACAAAAGCAAGTTTGATGGACATCAGAAATATGAACACATCAATTAATTTGAGAAGGATGAAGAAAATTCCTTAAAAGTTCAGTATCTAGATTTTCTTTTGTAGTTTGAGGACTGAAAATGTGTACTGAATGATTCATAACAGAGTCTATAGAGCTTTTCATCCTGATCCTCATGTGCAAAGCCTATAGAAATTTTATGAGCATGAAGCTCGGAAAACAGCCCTCTGAGTATCTCCACCATATGTACCAGCCATCTCTGATGTATTGGGCACCACAAGAGGTCCACAAGAGCAATGTGCAGATTTAGAAATTACAAAAAGAGGAAATTAGAGACAGACAGTGATAGGGATGCTCATTTCGGTTAATTTCCCTTACCAAGAACCAACACTCGTTATCCCAACATTAACCCTTAACTGATAAGAGTTTAATATTAAATTGGAATATAATAAAAATACATGCTATGCCAGATTTCGAATGCTGCGTCTTATTTGACACAGTTGACGACGGTCTCTGCAATGTTAAAAAAAATTAACAGATTTATTTTATCATGCAAACAGCAGTAGAAAAGATCAACAACAACACCTGCAGCCACAAATTATAAAATGTTCACAAACCTGCAGCGTTTTGGATAGGGCTGGGAATCGATTCCAAAAATAATAGATTCTAAGGCTTGGGAATCGAAAGGCGATTCCAATGGTTGGAATGGATTCCATTAAAGGAATGAGTAAACAGTAAAACTTAATACCTGATCTCTAAACATCTGTCTGTCATTTGCGGATACGCACAGTATCACTGAAAAAACTCTAGATCTACTTTTTTTAATTTCATTTTGCTTAAAACCTTTTTTGCACAAAAGTAAATTTACTCAAGAAAACTTGACAAAAATGTTTTAAGTAAAATTTTATATACAAAAACTTTACAAATAAATTTTTCTTCAGTTCAGTTACTGATTGTTGAGCTGTCAATCATATTCCCTGAGTATGTTTGTGTGCACTGCTGAGCAGGGGCATCGTACACAACACACCGAAACATGTCCTATACGTACAGATACATACATTTAAAGCGATATTATAGAGAATTTATCTTAAGTGTATTCAAAACACAAATCATTGCAAGAGTCCAATTTAAATCACTATCTGATTGATATATTAATCTTCTTCCAAGTAAATAAATGGTAAATGCAGTGTGTCTGGTGTGTTTGTATATCTTTTATACAATTTTGTGCTATAGTAGTTAAAGAGTCATACAAATTAACATAGAGCACAAAATAAAAATGCAAAATGGTTACCCTTTTTTAAACTGCTTATAATACAGATTTATTATCCATTATGAAATTCCTTCCATTATGAAACGAAAATATATAATGCAATATATATTGACAGGGGTTCCGTCCAATCAGCAGTAACTACCCCGGTCACACAAAAGACCTACCTTTTCGGGTTTGACCGAATTGTTGTTGTGTTTTCTGACTTGTCGTTGTGTTTTCTGACTTGTCGTTGTGTTTTCTGATTTGTCGTTGTGTTTTCTGATTTGTCGTTGTGTTTTCTGATTTGTCGTTGTGTTTTCTGATTTGTTATTTTGTTTCCGGATTTGTCGTTGTGTTTTCTGATTTGTCGTTGTGTTTTCTGATTTGTTATTTTGTTTCCGGATTTGTCGTTGTGTTTTCTGATTTGTTGTTTTGTTTCCGGAATTGTTGTTGCGCTTTATGGTTTGTTAATGTGTTTTCAGATTTGCTGTTGCGTTTTCAGATTTGTAATTGTGATTTGGGATTCGTTTTTTGGCTTTTAGATTTGTTGTTTGTTTTGCGATTTGTTGTTTTGTTTGGCACTTTACGGCTTCCGTAGGCTGTAGCTAATTTTTCTTTCACCATACAGAGAACTAAAAAACACAAATTTGTATTATTATTATAAAAAATGTGTTAATAATATTACTTAACTTAAAAAAATAAATATACCTTTTAAATCTTTTAACTGATAGTATTAATCGGTCAAAATTTTGAATTGGTCAAAATCAGTTAACGGTTAAATGGTCGATATTAACATCCCTAGACAGTGAATAAGTGCTGGCTGGTTACGATGATGCCCTGCTTTGTTGATCTAGATGTTACTTTTCCAGGCAGTAATATTATAGTAATAATACATTTTTAATACATGCTGCATTAGTAATGATTCTACGGACATATAGACCATCTTTTGCTTACACTGTGTTATATTGCATTGCAGCAACAGTTCAATGCTGTCGACCAAGTCGTTTATATAAATAAATAAGTGTGTTATGTGAGTAGAAGGCATTAGATGAATGCAAGTGATGTTGACGGTCCACGGATATTTAGGTGAGTGTGCGACAATACTGGTTCTATTATTACGATGATGTGTAGGTTTGCGCGTCTGGTTGCAAGCGCTATTGTGACAGCGTGATCTGCAGTCTTAGGCACAGAGCAGTGCACAGGAACGCTAGATGTGTGGTCTATTTTTAGACCGGGGTCTAGACTCGCCCGCCCTTCCTTCTAAAGCAAGAGGCTGAGTGAATGAGCGAGAAAGAGAGTTCATTGTGTATGTGTGTTGGAATATTTGTAGCAATGGAGAACGAGTGCTTTGAAATGTAATTAGATAGAGAGAGATAGAGATAAAGAAAGAGAGAGAGAGACTTTCTCTGTGTTCTAGAGAGTCTCTTCGCTTAGGTCTCTTCATTTGGTTTCTTTCAGATTCATGCATTCAGAAATCAACATACCATACACAACAAAAAGTGCACGCTCATCAAAGATAACCATAGATATAAATGGAGAAATAAAGAAAGAGGGAGGAAAAATGGATCTTCTTGGTATGAAATATGAATGAGGCTTTAAGGATTGGGGCCAGTAGATGTATTTTTCATCCACTCTCTGTACTATGTATATTTAATGGCAAATGATTCTCTTCGCAGCCTGAACAGGGCCTGTTTATACTTCCCTTTACATACGTATAGGGAGGTCCCAGGGGCCCCGTGTCTCCTTCCTGGCCCGGGTCACATCACCCTGCTGGGACAAACAGGAGGTCAGCGCCCCCTTGCGTCTCAACCTCTTCTCCAGCCCATGATTAAAGACCGCAGCGCTGCCAAGCCCAGGCCACCCGCCTCTATTCCAGCTGCGAGACTAGTGTGTGTCTATGGCTCATTAAAGTGTTATTCTGGGATATTTTCAACCTAATGTCTGTGTAAAGCATCTGTATAAGTACAAATTTCAGCTCATACCTCAGTTTGTATAAGTTAAGGGGAAACGTTTAGAGTATTTAACAGACACTTAACAGGCAAGCGGGTTTAAAAAAAAAACTGAAACAGGGTGGTACTAATTTTATTAAGAGGCTTGCATGAATTTTTAAGCTTGACAAATGGGTGTACTTGAGCTGTTAAATTGTCCGAATCTACTTTTTAGGTTGAGACCAATCCTCTAGGACCTAGGTGGAGGAACTTGTGGATATATTTACAGTGTTTGATTATATACACTGAGACACATTCAAATAGTTTGTGATGAATATTTGTATCCATTAACACCCAGGTAAAAGGCTGCTGTTAAGAAATTCACACAGAAAAAAAATCCTAAAAGTACTTGGTCAATGTATCAGTGTAGACCTTAAGACATCCATTTTGATCATACCATTATTCTCAATAGTTACCAACATATGTCTAGGGTGAAAGGCAACCAATGGTATTACCGGAAGTATTCAATTCCTGTCTGTATTCTTAAATTAAATTACATACTTCTGGAAGTACTGTAGGTATTTCAGTCTAACAGACAGAAGAAGAGGCATAGACTAATACTTGCAGCATGTAGAAGCTGATATATATAGCCAGTATGAATGACTTGGTGGAACAGTAAAAGTGGGGGAGGGAAGTTCACTAGAGGCTTGCTCCTCTGTAAGAAGTTGGCACAAGAGCATGCCACAGCTTGCAGAGACACAAATACGGGGCCTTGCAGGGCAAAAACAGCTAATGCGTGCCTGGCCGGTTCTGGACATTAACACAATTTTTTGCTAGGTTGTGACAGCGAGACGAGTGGTGCGACCGTGTTGGTTTCAGAAAGCTGCGAGTGTGCATGCATATGTCTGTGCATCTGCACAACATGATTTTCTGGATTCACTTGTATGTCTTATCCGGCATTTGTCTGTTGCAGCAGGAAATTGAATCATGAGGAGTTACCAATGGAGGGAATGTATACTGTATATATATATATATATATATATATATATATATATATATATACATATAGGAAGAAAGGAATGGTTTTCTGCACATACACACTCTTAAGCATAATATAACTGTATGGCATTGTAGATATAGGGTGAAGAAATTAAAATGCTAAATGGAGGAGACAAGAGCCCATATCGGAGAAGGGATACAGACACAGAGCAAGAGAGGAAGAGAGAATGGGAGGGGGCTTACTTAAATAGTCTGCAATAAAGCAGAGCACTTAATAAAAATCCATACGCTGAGGCATTCATTAGCACTCGTTTGATTAATAGAGACGATAAGGCAACAGACACACTGACACAATGAAACATCGAACACAGCCACGCCCATGCAGACGCACCAATGGCTCCAAACCTCTGCATAATCAGACAATAAACCTGCAGGCATTTTCACAAGTCCAGAAAATCTGAACGTGACAGAGGTTTTCGTCACAGCTCCATTCCTGCTTAATAGCCACGGATGGATCATCTCTCTCTCTCTATCTCTCTCTCTCTCTCTCTCTTTCCTGCTTTGTGATCACTCTATCCTGCTCATTCATCCAGTACTCACTTGCATCAGTCCAGGGCCATGCAGATGAATTATTGATGAACGCACGTACATAAGGGTGCCCAAAAAATGGGGGAAGTGAAGAAGAGAGAGAGAGAGTGCACGAAAGGTGATTTTACACGCAGTCAAAGAAAAAAAGAGAATGAGACAGTAAGTCACATGAAACATTCCAATGTGGACATCTTAAATTTGTTACACTCATGCTGTCTCAATCAGGGACTACTGTATAGTAATCCGCAGAAGCATTTCTGATATCATTGATTCTTTGAACAATGCCAATTTGCGTCACAGCTCTGGAGCTGCATGTGTGATGGATTTCAGCACCATCTGTGGCTAACACAGACCTGCAGACTCTTGATGTTTTTGTTTCAGCACCAGTGGTTGTGGACAGCACCTGCTCCGAATCATTTAAAGTTGGCTCTTGACCAGGCTAATCGATCACAGAGGTTTAAAATATTTATTTTGTAAGGCTGGAAAGAAGTGAATTGCTTGTGAATGGGGTGAACTTTGATGCACAATCATTGCTTTTGTTGGCTATGAAGAGTTTGAGTTGATTCCAGAAGAAGACAAACAGACAGGTGTTTGCAAATTGTACACTTGGAACACACAGCAAAATCAACAGCCAAATATAATCAAAATATTGATGTGTACTGTACTAATAACCTTTAGTCTTAACTTCTTACTGTTGTGAACAGGTTATGTGTTCGACTTTCGGGCTGTGCATGTTAAAAATGCATAGCTTAAATGTGTCATAGTTATATTTTTAAAATAAATGTATTATAAAATCTGTATTTGGTATTATTAAACAATTACGGGTATCTTTCTATGCACTAAAATGCATTTAAGGTGGACAAATACATTCAAAATGTACCCCCATTCACTATTCCTACTATGGAAAGTCAATGGAGGACATTTGGAAGTGAACTGCTCCTTCAAACAATCAAACAAAAAAGCCTGTGGTCTCATAAAAAGTACAAGTAGACAAGATAGCCCACGGTCTGACAACAATTGTCAGTAGTGCTTCTTTGTTGGTTACCCCACATTTTTATGTTTCTTGGGTCTGCTCTATTTCTATCAAAGCAAACAAACCAGCGCATCTTTATTAGTTGCTTAGTGACTGTTGTGTTGAAGTGGGCCAGAAATGTGCAGGTTACAGTATATGGTATTCAGCCAATATTTATGTTGATTTGTGTGCTTTAAATCTGCCCAGATTACATACATTTCACCAGTAAACCAAGTGAACATAATTTATGAAACAATGAAATTGTCACCCACCACAGTTGATTCTGGGTTCTGTACTGTAGGTCTTCGTCGCTCTTTATCCTCTATTAGATCCGCTCTTTTTTGTGTGTTTAGCACATCGTTTAGCCTTTCGATATCTCCACCCTATTTCTATAATGCTATACAGTTATATTTTCTTGCCTTGATTATTCTCACACTTGTCTTTGTGAGACTTGCCTCCCGAAATGGTAGCTAGCCGTGCGTCACATCGCTCACATGGTGAGTTTCATAGAGAGTTTGAATCTTTTACAATTATTAACAGCATTAATCCGCACGTGCGTATAAAAAAAGATGAGCATTGCGGGTGAGAGAGAGAAAATGATCCACTGGAGTGGATTCACACACGTTGATCACGAAACAAGAGACTGGAGGATGATAAATTGTACTTATTTGATTGATAAATGTATTATGCATGGATTTCACACGTTCTTTCTTCAAAACGTCTAACTTGCAGAGTGCTGAGTTAACCACGCCCACTTATTTACATTCCACGGAATAGAGATTTTTCTTGCGGTAGAGATATTCAGTAACGGAATATAGCTCCATTTCACCCAGCCCTACTGTGAACTATAAAGTAGCTATTTCAGCCACTGTTGCAGTGTTTTTCACAGATTTAAACTTGTTTGATAGTTCTTGACACTACAGCGGTTGAGCGATCTGTGACCTTTTGTTTCAAAGAGAGACTGAGTGGTGTTGCTCTGGCTGAATGTTGGGATCTCAGTGTTAATGATGTTAAGCTTGGTTCGGTTCCCAAACCTACCAAGCTGCCTAATGGAGACATTGCAAATCAGTCACTTCCATATCAGTCTATGTAGTTTTTATAATCAACCTATAAAAACAATGGGAATCAAATGGATAGTGAAATGTTTTCAGTAAGATCTAGTACTTCATCAGCTTGGGGAAAGATGTACTAACAGCTTGCGGCAGCGCAAACGCCTCTTTTGGTGTAAAAAACTCTCTGTATTTACTAAAGACACCAGGTGAAAATTAGCGCGGAAAAGGCATGGACACAGCTGTTTTGCGATTTAGCTTGTTGCATATGCATTTGTAGAAGCTTCCGCTTTAGACGGAAAGATTTAGATTTAAACTTTATGGTAGGAGCGTTTTTAAACTCAATGTGATTTATTAAGGTTTGCACTTGTCATTGTACTGGAATTTGCAGCGTTATTTAATGCTCAAAAATGCATGTCTAAAACCCTGCACTAATCTGGGCTAAATCTGGCCATTGACCTGTACCTATTGGTGGCAATAACACCTGACCATGTTTGGTTTCCAGCTGTTGAGAAGCCTTTGTTGCCTGAACCGACAGAGAGCTTTAGAAGCAGTGTAAGGCTCAGACGGAACAGCCTGGAAAATGTTAACTGCTAGGATACAAATCATTTTTAATGAGAGGGACAAGCAGCAACACTCAAAGTAGGCACAATCCCGTAAAATTGCAGTTAATGCGCATTAGAGTAGCGGCGTGTCTGTTTGAGAACTGTGTTTCCCGTCCCAGTTCTTCCTATAGCCGATTCCAGCTTCACAGGTGGTGAAAATGCAGGTTACAAGGAATGATTCCTTCCATCTGACGTTGTACACTCTTCTACAGATGGTAAACAAGCTATGAATGTGCAAATCTGGATTACCGTCTCTGGTGAAGTGAAGATAAGCAGTTGGTGGCTGACATTATTAATTGAAGCTGTGAATTACAGTGACCAGTTTTAACACCAGATTACTGGAGGTCAGAGAAGCAGATTGTTTTAAAGTACTTCAACATTTGATTGATTAGAAACTTTGACATCCATCAGCATGAAATATGTTTGTAAATATTTAACTCAAAATGGTTAAAGGAGACTATTTGAAATTAAACAGGTTTTGTTCAACTCTGTCAGTACTGCCATTTAAAGACTTATTTGGAAAAGTATAAGATATACAGTACCTTGGGGAGGAGATGACGGAATGGACGGGCACAATGAGGGTTTAAAGCAAGTGTTTGTGTTTTGATGTTTCACGCCATGCTTTCTAATTCTTCCATGTTTTGTCTTTATTTTAGACGGTACGTCATGGATTCCCTTATCAGCCCACAGCTCTGGCATTTGACCCGGTGCAGAGGATCCTTGCCATTGGCTGTCGTTCTGGAGGAGTACGGGTGTATCCTTTCTCCTCTGTGATGCAGTGCTACCGTTTTTTTTCTCCACAGTGTAATGTTGAGACTTTGGGAGGATTAGCTGCTGTTTTAGGTAAGCTATAATTCTGTCATTTTCATTGATTTTAAGACCTCCCAATGGCATAGAGGGGTCCAAGAAAGGTCGATGGACTCCGAAAGGAATCATTGCATACAGTCAGTAATGTATTAATGCTGTTAATGATTGAGAAAGTTAGAGACCTACAGTTAAATGAATAATGTACAAAATGACACTGCAATTAGTGGAGATGACATTAGTATTAGCTTAGTATTTTGCCAGAGAATATAAATAAACAAAAAAAGGGATCACAGTTCGAGAGAGAATTGAAATGTGTAATCTGATTTACAACATGTGCAATTCGTTTTCTCAGCTGCATGAGAAAATATTACTCTTCAATCCAAAGTGTCTGGAGTGTTTTGTGATTTGAAAACATTGACCGCAAGAAGCAACATGATGGTGTTAAATGCTTTGACTTCTCTTCAGTGATCATGGTTTTTATCAGTGTATTATAAGTGGCTTCATCTTAGAATTTGGCAGAAAAGTCTGTGTGCGGAGAGATGCAGTCAAACAGAGCAGGAAGTAGAGAGATGAGGAGGCCAGAAAGCGGGAGGAAGCAGCAAGAGACAGATAGTGGGACATTATTGCATCATTGCGAATTAGCTTATTATGGATCTGCTAATTATGGATCTGTCATTACCGTGCATAATTGTGGATAGTGTTACTTAACTGAGAAAAGCACTGCTCTCTTTCAATGCTTCTGTCTCATTTTTCTCACACGTCTGGTGTTTGTCTCTCTCTTGCAGGCGGCCTTTCTGTCTGTGTGTTCCTCTCTCTCTCTCCTGTCAATGTAAAATCTAATTAGAATCAGAATTTTTCCATGTCAAAATATCCCAACATATTTTAACAACATACAATGCCTTATGAAACCAGATTGTGAGATAATATGTGTTAAGTTCATAATCATTGATGGAAATGGCAGAGAGTCATAGAAGGGATTATATTTTATATTTTTAAAACATGATAGAGACCCTTGTTATTTTAATTCTAATTCTAACGTTTCTTAATTTTTGTCTTGTTTCCTTTAAAGCTGCTTTGAAACAATGAAACATTGTGAAAAGCGCTATATAAATAAAACTGATGTATGAAATTTGCAGCCATTGTGTGGATAAAATCGGAGTTCTGTCGCCCCTTGAAGTTGCGCTCGATCCCCGTGTGTTACCGCCAATTTTGTTCCTAAGCTAAAATGATTTGCCTTATTGGAAGATTCTGGTTTTAACTATAAACCTCACAAATGCACTGAGAGTCACATGATAATGCTTGCAGATACAAAAAAACATTGCCAGTGGGGTGGCAAGAAACAACATAACTCAAGATATATTCTCTCAAAGCAACTCTTAAAGGGATAGTTCACCCAAAAATTAAAATTCTGTCATCATTTACTCTTCCTTGGGACTCTTCCTTAAAAAACTGCGGTACCCATTGGCTTGCATTGGTTTTGTAACCGTACAAAAGAAGTGAGTGGGTAATGCTTCTGTTTGGTTACTAACTTTCCTCAAAACATATTCTTTTGTGTTCTGCAGTAGAACGGAAGTCATACAGGTTTGAAATGACGTAAGGATGAATAAATGACCGAACAATTTCAGTTTTGGGTAAACTATTCCATCGATGCATTACACAGTGGTGCTTCTTGAATAAATCTTGAATAAATGTAATGATGTTTAGTGAGTGTTCAGCGAGACATGATAGACATATTGTTTGATATTTCTAGGTCAGCTGACAACTATGAACTGTTTAGAAGAAGCTACTGCATATATTGTGTAAGACCATTCTGTGCCCTGTTGAATCAAATTAATGTAGTCTTACAGAATATGTTTGTTTTGGGTTGCGATTGCACATCTCTCTCTATCCTCGATTGTTCTCCATCTTTCTCTCAGTCGCTGGCCAGAATGTTATATTTAGTTCTTGTTCAGAGCTCTGTATTGATTGAGAGCGCCCAAAGTTAAACATTCACACTGCATTATTGATTATCAACCTTTCTGTGCACTCACTGCATACACTGTCTGCAAATCATTTTAGATTAAATAGGAAGACATAAAGTGTGTTTGTGTGTGCTCATTTGAGAAGGATTTGTAAATTTATTAAAGTAGCAGGTATTTACAGTAACTTTACAGCATACATATATATGTGGTATATTCATGTAAAAATATACTCGTGCTGAAGCAAGCAATGAGCACACCATTCTGACCGGTTGATGTCATCTCTCTATGTGTGTGTGTGTGTGTGTGTGTGTTGATGCAGAACTTGGCAGGGTGGCAGCATGCTGGGCTGAGATTGGTGTGGCATGCGCTTTACTGCAGTCAGCTAGCTGCACAAGCTCCTGTGAATGAAGACAAAGAATCAATGTCACACTAATCTAATAAAGTAATTCTGAGCTTCAGGAAAGAAAGATATGTTCTAGAATGAAGTGCAGTCGAAACAAACCCAAGTGAAACTTCCATTTCGATGAATAGATTAACAGATGCAGCTCGATCAATGTGCAAATGAATCTGAACCCTAATCTGCAGTAAGTCATTTGGACAAAATGTAATTGACAGTCTAGACTGAAGTCCTGGTAGAATATTCTAGCTGCTTGTGTGTTGGCATATGCAGTGGTGCGAATTCTATTTGAACCTAATACTACCCATTAAAAAATGTCTCTCAGAAAGTCTCTAAGAACTTTAAAGAATGAAACAAATGTGAAATGATGTGCAATGTACATTTCTGCGTCAACTGATTTGTTTGTGAATAGGAGTATTGGCATGTTTTTAATAAATTAGTTACTTTAGAGAAGTCTGGTTGTCTGGTTATGTTCCATGTGGAGGTTGTGAAAGTGTTTAGAACAGAGTTCTCTGAACTTTTACTAACTCTTAAGTAATGGGCAGTGTTTATTGTAATAGTTCTGTTACATCTTGTTTTGACTTTCTGGATTTGGTGGCAGAATCATGACAGAACCTCTTGTTTTATGTGGAGAGAGGCCATTATGGCCCTTATGGCCTTCCATACATTCTCTCCGGTCTCGTCTCTGTTCCTGCCCTCTCGTTCCTCCTTTAGTTTTCTATTTCCATTTTCATTCCCCACACCTGTCCCTTGTTGATTATCCTTTGTTAGTCTCCTATATAATGTCCTTGTGTTTTCTGTCCTGTGCTGATTCGTTTTAGTTGCTGTGTTTGCCCTGCAGTATGTACATACGCTGTATCTTGACGCCTCATGTTTTCTAGTCTTGTCAAAGTCCTATAAAGTTTTGTTTCAGTTATCCCGATTCCTTCTTTTTCCCCCTTGCGGGAAGTCTTTGTTTTTTATCATTAATATTGTTCAGTTCTGTTTTCCCCATTGTGAGTCCTTTGTTTTTGATCATTAAAGTTTTGAGTTTTTGCCCACGCTGTCCTGTGCTTGGGTTCTCTTTCACCCCCCTATACCGTGACAGTTTATACTTACAAGTTATGCTAATATTTATAACCATCCCAAAATAAATCTTATACAATCTGTATGGCTTTGTTTTTTATATGTTGGGACTCCTTTCATTTTGATTTTGCTGTTTGTGTGATGTGTTCTTTATCATAGCAGAATCCAAGAAAGGATTACTGTCCAATAGGAGGCAGGTAATACAATTTCTACCTGTGTGTGTTTGTGTGTCGTCAAAGACGTAATTGAATTCAATGCCTACTTCTCAGAGATTTGTAGTTCGTACCGATCTCTGCATGTGTGTGAGCAGGTACACGTGAACAGGTTATAGAATTCTCCTTTGTGAAAAGCTGTCGATTCTCATCATAGCAGACTAGCGGAAACAGGGAGAGAGGAATTGTTAGAGGAGTGATGATGAATTTTGGTGAGATGGCAAAAACAGAGGTGGGTGGAGTCCCATAACCTTCCACTTTTTTCTCTTTCTGTTCTTTTATATTGTAGGGCAGAGAGAACAGGAGAGAAAATACTGATTTCATTATCAGGCAGGGCACGTTCAGAGTTCACCGCAGCCTCTGTCTAGTTAATGTCGGGATGGTGGGCAAAACACACACACCCATGGAAACACATGGGAACAGCTACAAAGAAACATAGAAAGACACCATGGCAATGACAGATGCCTTGCGCTTGTGACTAGAGTGACAGTAAATAATGATGAGATCTTAGTGCTGACGCCGGTAGTTAGCACGCTGCTGCCATCTTTTCGTCTGTCAGTATGTCATCCATTTTTATATTCGCTTGTTCTCATTCTAACATCTTTGCACTGCTCTTCTTATGGTCATTTGTCAGATGTTCCATACTCATCTATTTTTGGCTTCTGTACTCTGCCATGACATAACATTTGATTTGTTAATCTTTCTCATTAATCTTATTTCTGTATACTCGTAGGCTCTGTTGGCATTTGGCGTGTAGAAATGGCAAGAGATTTCTCCAAACAGTAAGCTTCGAGCTGATACGCTGGCTTTATGTGTTTATCAGTCAACTGGGTAACAAAACAATGTTTGTAAGTTTCCAGGCTGCTACAATAACCACTTTTTAGGAAGAACTAGTTATTGTGTTACAGTTATTGGTTGGGTAGCTATATACAGTAAACTGTTTTTCTGAAAGTACAATAGGTATGTCGTAAAATTATAATTTTTGTTTAATTCTTTGAACAATATTTCATTCAAATTTCAAATATTGTTTATTTGCATTTATTCGCATTTGCGGTCAGTCTTTAATATTGCTGTTAGATGACTTTGTCACTCCTGAGGTTTGATTTTGTTGAAATTTCACTGATTTAAATACACTGGACTGGAATGATCACAGTACATTTAGAAATGCTGATTAGATCTCTTGTTTCTTTTTACAGCTTTGAACAGTCTATTTGCAAAAACATAAAAACAAAAAAATTATAAACTTTGTGATTTGTGTTTTTGCAAATTAACTCTTTATAAATATTTTACATTAATGGCCAGTTAAGAAGCCAGGCACTTTTACAAAATGTTTTTTTAAGCAATATATACATTTAACTTTTCATTTATATCACAGTTGTTGTACCAGTGTTCATTAGTAAGCTCTTAAAAGTGTGAAATGGGCTTTTCATTTTCACTTATGTCACTTTCCTGTCATTTGTCACTAGGCATGTACGGTTGATGAGACCGAATGAACATTTTATGTTTGCAGAATTGAGTGCAAAGATTTAGTATAGCATACACTGTGACTAATGGATAATTACTTACAATTTCACATTGAGCAATAATAAAACATCCAAAAATTCACCATTGATGGGATCTGTGACAGGCAGTCATGATTGCCACAGCCTTTAGTTCTTGCTTTCTCACTGCATTTTAAAATGTCTCGCAGCTCTGTGTAAAATCATCTTATTGTACGTTAGATTTGCGTTTCCTTCGGCTTAAACTTGCAAAGCAGCGAAAGATCATTGGTGAAGCTGGTAATCTATGTTCTAGGCTATGGAAAGAATTGCACCATTATGGACTCTTTGATGTCAGTAAGAAGTTTGTTACGATGATGTCATCGTTGTCGGGCATCATTAATATTCATCCTGTTAACAAATCTTGGTATTGTGGATGCAGAAATTGTTGCCAAACCATATGCCCACGATTACACACAGACAGAGACACACACACTCATAGTGTAGCAAGGGACCCATGCAGAGAACTTAATTACATTTGATTTAAACTGATTTATAGTGAATGCCACTAATTAAATTAATTAAACTTTTATGGCTGCAACAAGATACAGGACACACACACAAACACACACACCTGCACAATAATGCGTTTTTTTGCAGTTATTGTACAGTCAACTTTCAATAGACTTTCCATTGTCCCTACAATGTGGGCAAAACCTGGGTGACACACAAATATTGTTTTGTTTCGATTATGTTTGTGTGCTTTTGATTAACCCCTTTGCTCGAATGCTTGAATTAACAATGAAATGAATTGTTTTGGTATTGTGTTGGTCTTGTAGGTTATGTTTGCATATTCTAGGAGTATAGAGGAGTTGACTGTCTCCTTGACCTGGTCTCTTGGTTTAATAGAGTGGTTGAGTTGTGCCGGATACTGATTGGCAGAATATTAGAGGTATTAAGGAAGTGTGGGCGGGAAGGGTGGACCTAATGGAGGACAGAATGAGAGAAAAAGGGCATTATTTGCTCATTGTGCAGAAATGATTGCAATTAGAGCCACTGAAAGAAAGGCTGATGTGTTTGATTTGTGGAGAGGTTGAAGAGGAGAATTGAACGGAAATGGGAAAAAAACAACTGACTGGTAGATGAGCATCACACAGACACACACAAATGAACAGTCTAAAAATAAAGGTTCTTCAATGGGTCTTGAGTTCAGTTCAGAGTTAAGAACTGAAGGACCATGTTCACTATATAGGCTTCTTCAGTTGTCTGGGTTTTTATTCAGGTACTGTCAGGGCTGGACTGGGATAAAAAAAGGGCCCTGGCATTTTTGCTCAGACCGGCCCACCACAATCGGTCGGACACAACCAACCAGTACACCATCCTTGCGGTCCCTGTAGATATGCATATCTACTTTTCCATTCCCCAAAACCCCTACAAAGCTGAGAACTAAGTGCCATGGACCAGTGTACTCACTCTCTCTTGACTGACTCCGTGGTGACCAAAGGTGGCAGTGGAGTAGGGCCTACACAAAGTGAGGGAAGCCTGAGAGAGAGAGAGAGAGAGAGAGACGAGAATGATAACTGAATGAGAAAAATGATCCCCATACAAGTATCTTTAATATATAACAATGTAGAGAGATGGTTGCACATATTTTATACTTACTTAGTGGAAATGGCTCCATGGTGCTCTGAACATCAAAGACAACGAACTACAAACGTGAGGGCATCCTGAGATATATATATATATATATATATATATATATATATATATATATAGAGAGAGAGAGAGAGAGAGAGGGGGAATAACGAGTCACATTTCAGTCTACAATATTATGAATATTTTTATAATAATATCAATCATCTCAACTCACCTTACAATAACAGCAGTTTCCTCAGTAGCTTGCTCTTCTCTGCAACTCTGTCAATTACAATGTGCTCCATGTTATAAAAGCTAGTTAACATTAGAATAATCAGCCGAAGTTGCAATTGAATAAGTTAACTCTGCTAACCTAGCTACAAAAACAATGCAAAATAGCTTATGCTGTGTTATTTGACTTTAGCTGACTGAGTGGTTAGTGCAGTAGGTGACAATCTGACAGACATTATAATAGCGACAACGATTATGTTGTCTTACTATAATATTCATTATTTTAGGTAAATCATCATCTTTGTCGTGGCCCAACCAGGCCCACACACTGTGATGTCACCGTCCGGAGCAGAAGGTGGCAGTAATGCACCAAAAAGCTGTTTACCGTAAAACACGAAGAAGTCACCGGCCGGTCCCTGTATGGTGGTGGCGTCACTTACTGGACCAGGATCGGTGATCCTTAGCTGTTGTGTTTCCGTTATGAGCTTGTTCTTCAGAAATGTTTGGTAATATGTAACGTTAGCTTGTGTGGACGCTACCGCACTACTTGGTCAACAAAAGAGCTTCGCTACTGAAAAGCTATTTGATTCAGAAAACAGCGACGTTACCACCACGCTACTGAAAAATGTAGTTAAGCTAATTGCGTCACTGCTTGTAGCGACGCTACTGCCCAACACTGCTTACCGTTTCAAGTACACTCTCCTACTCACTCTGTCTCTCCTTGACTTCACTATTAGACACCTACTCCTCTGCCTGGGTGCCACCATGGCTTGTCACCTCTCCTCCATGTGCTATGTTCACCTGTTTTTGCAAAATTTCGTCAGGTAAGCTACTATAGGCTTGGAAACTGAAGCTACAGCACTTAACATGTCGGTTATTTTTGCACATGTTGAGGCATCAACCTCTAGAATTTGTATTTGTTTGGCCCGCAACTTCTCCGCACCCCCCTTGCCCTTGCGCTTTTGTTTCTCCATCCTAAATCCACAGATTTCTGGCTCTGACCCACTGACTGCATTTGACACAGGAAACCGAGGGGGAGGGGTGGAGCCCTAACCCTAAGAGATGATTGGGCCAGCCCAGTGTCAGTATGGATAATGAACCAATGGGCCGCTGTCCCTGCTTTATGGGCCGGTCGTTGGCAAATAAAAAAAAATTATTTTATATTAACCGGCCCCCAAGTGCGTCGGCCCACCGGGCATTTGCCCGGTATGCCAGATTACCAGTCCAGCCCTGGGTACTGTAAAGCAAATAAACAAATGCTGGTATGCTCTTTGTTTCTACTGGAACCTTTTTTTTAAGGGATAGTTCACCCAAAAATGGAAATGTTGTCATCATTTACTACATAAACCAACTGTAGTGAGGTAGGCGGGACAAGAGCCAGGATTCGAGGCTGTACGCGCAACGGTCTCGTATCACAGAGGAGATCGGGAGCATAAAAGGACGAGCGACCGGACCGTCAGTGAGAGAGGACCAGGACTGGCTTTTAGTTAGGGTTTGTGTGTGTTGCTGGCAGTTGCCTGTGAGGGAGCTGCCGGCATTTTAAGTTCGTTTTATTGTTTGTTATATTAAAAGATATTTTATTTTCGCTGGTTCCCGCCTCCTTCCTTCCTTTAATGGATCTTTGTTACATCAACATTCTTTAAAATATATTCGTTTGTGCTCTGCAGAAGAAAGAAAGTCATACAGGTTTGAATTAACAAGAGGGTGAGTAAGTGATGACAGGAATTTTCCTTTTGTGTGAACTCTCCCATTAACCTCTTGAGACAGTTTGTAGGCTGTATTGACGTCACTTTCTTCAACATTGTTTACAATGACTAGATATATTACTGTCCAAAAATATTAACAAGATTCAAAAACTATACATCTTTTGAAAGGGTTTACTTTCAGTATATGGTCTCCATTTTGCGATATATGGTAATTTATGACGGAAGGTCACTGTGTGGTTATTTTGTGATATATGGTCATTTTTGGATTGGATTGGATTCAATTTATTGTGATTACACAGATACAAGTACAGTGCAACGAAATGTATTAACATTTGTGACGCAAGTGCAGAATAACAACATGAAGAATAAACGTGGGACTTCATACCTTTGTTTTGATATGACTATCGTGAGTCGAATCCAATAATAAACATGAAAGACATATATAGCACACACAGAGTGACAGATGTTTAAATCTATATTTGCAAGGTTTTCGCATTACAAATACAGGATATACATACTATTTTATTAAAAAAAACATAAAAACCCTCCGCTCTAGCATTCCACGGATAACGGATATACAAAGTAGAAACAAAGGAAACATTTTTTTAAAAACGGTGAACTAACCCTTTACATCAGATAGAGGCAGGCACACACAAACTCTAAAAGTTCTACCACCCACACAGACAAAGGCTGAATGAGACACAGGGACACAGATCAAATCACACAAACACATGCACACACATGTAGGCGTGCTCTCAATTGATCGTCGCTTGAGTCAAGGCCTTCCTGATTGCCTTTCAAGTGTTTAGGATGAACAATGGAATATATAGAGCAGGATACAGAGAAGACAAGTATATAGAGATTGTGATTTAGACGTCCGGTGATTGAAAACTTGGTGTCTCTTTGCACATCGTTTCTTTGTCTATCACCCACTTTTCTTTCTTTTGCTAATTCTTTCTTTTTTTCTTTTTGCTGTCATGGATATCCTGTGTATTAGTCATCTAGATGCTAATACACATACTAATACACTCCCTGAAAACAGCAGTTGTTAAGCCCCTCCTGAAAAAGAACAATCTTGATAATAGAATATTGATATCAAATCTTCCTTTTATATGCTAGATTATTGAAAAGTTAGTTTTTAATCAGCTGAACAACTGAATTCAATCAGGTTTCCGGCCGCATCACAGCACAGAGAAAGTGCTCTTAAAGATAATGAGTGATATTCACCTAAATTCTGATTCTGGCAAAATATCAGTGCTGGTACTGCTAGATCTCAGTGCTGCATTTTACACTGTCGATCATAACATATATCTAGAGAGACTAGATAACTGGGTCAGTCTTTCTGGGACGGTCCTCAAATGGTTCAGGTCATTCGATGGGTGAGGTTATTATGTGAGTATAGGAGAGCATTAGTCTAAGTGGACATCAAATGACATGCGGAGTCCCACAAGGCTCAATTCTTGCACCACTCATGTTCAGCCTGTATATGCTCCCACTGGGTCAAGTAATGAAAAAGAACCAAATTGCATATCACGGCTATGCAGATGACAACCAGATTTACCTAGTCTTATTGCCAAATCACTCCAGCCCCATTGACTCTCTCTGCCAATGCATTGATGAAATTAAAGGTTGGATGTGCCAAAACTTTCTTCAATAAGGAGAACACTGAAGTGATTGCATTTGGAAAAAAAAATTTAGTTCCCAAGGGGAATATATACCTTGACTCTAGCGCGCAATGCGGCTTACATTTTTTTGCTAGTTTCTGCCCGACGCAGATATACTTTTTGCGTCCTACACCACATTGTTTAAATAGCATTTTTTTCCCCCCATGGTTGGTCTACAAAAGAGGTGAGCTCAGGCGCATTGTTGCTATTTTGAGGAACTGAAAATAGACGCTGCTGCTATTCTGACTAAATGGCCTAGGACTGAAATACATTGCAGATACTGTATGCTAACTGAGTATGAACCTAACAGACCACTTAGATCACTACGTGAGTTAGATATACGAAGGGTTCACTCAAAACAAGGTGTGGTACGGTAAGAGACATGACAGCACACGTTGTTGGGACAGCAAACCCCGGGGGGGGGGGAAGTTTTATTAACTTGGTATTGGTATTGCCGATGTCCGCTGGGTGTGCTGAACGCGGTCTTTTCCCTGGCTTCAGCCACCAGCGGGACTTGCCAGTACCCTTTTGTCAGATCCAGGGTGGTGATGTACCGGGCCGTGCCCAACCGTTCGAGCAGCTCATCAATCCGCGGCATAGGGTAGCTGTCGAAAGATGAGACTTCGAAAGATCACGACTGGGCTGGACCACGGACTATATGAAGCTTCGATTACCTGCAGGTGTAGCATACGTTGCACTTCCTCTTCAATAGCCTGCCGGCGGGCCTCGAGTACTCGGTAGGGCCGTTGCCGGACTATGACTCCGGGTTTGGTTCGGATGTCATGTTGGATACAGTTGGTCTTGCCCGGGCTTTCCGTGAACACATCCTCATACTGACGGACCGGGGTGTTTACCTCAGTCTTCTGAGGGGCCGAGAGCTGTTCTCCTAGGTGTACCATGGGGACGCCGTCCGATACGTAGGCGCCAGCTGTTCCCGGGGAGGGGTCCCTTTCTTCAGCAGATTGACATGGTATACCTTCTCCTCTTTCCTGCGTCCCGGCTGACGGACCCGGTATGTGACCGGCCCTACCTTCTCTACGAGGGTGTATGGCCCATTCCAAGATGCAAGGAATTTTGAGGTGGTAGTGGGGATGAGAACCAGGACCTGGTCTCCGGGTTAAAATTCTCTGGGTTGGGGGGGCCGATCATACCACCTCTGTTGGGCGCGCTGGGCCTCTGCCAGATGTTCCCGGACTTGTGGCATTACCCGGTCGATCCTCTCGCGCATCTCTCATACGTGGTCCACCACCGTTCGGTGGGGTGCTGGCTGCTGTTCCCAGGCTTCACGAGCAACGTCCAGGAGCCCTCGGGGTTGTCTGCAAAACAGCAGCTCGAAGGGGGTGAACCCCGTACCTTGCGGATCCCAAAGAGAACGTATGGCAGCAGGAGGTCCCAGTCGCGCCCGTCTTCGGCCACTACTCGTCGGAGCATCCTCTTTAGGGTCTGATTGAACCGCTCTACGAGACCGTCGGTTTGGGGATGGTAGACCGACGTGCGGAGCTGTTTGATCTGTAGTAGTCGGCAGAGGTCGGCCATCAGCCGGGACATGAACGGGGTCCCCTGGTCCGTCAGGATCTCTGAGGGAATGCCCACACGGCTGAACAACAGGAAGAGTTCCTTGGCAATTGACTTAGCCGTGGCCTTGCGGAGGGGCACCGCCTCAGGGTAGCGGGTTGCATAGTCGACCACGACCAGGATATGCTCATGACCACGGGCGGACTTTGGCAACGGCCCTACCAGATCCATGCCAATGCGGCCGAAGGGTACGTCAATGATGGGCATTGGGACCAGCGGGCTAGGGGGAGGTCGCTGCGGGGACTTCCGTTGACACGTGGTCAGGCTTGACAAAACCTTTTAACTTCAGCCTCAATTCCCGGCCAATGGAACCGGTCTCGTATCCGCTGAAGGGTGTTCTGGGCGCCGAGATGCCCGGCCATCGGGTGACTGTGGGCTAGCTCAAGGATTGTGTCAGTCTTAGCTCTTGGCACGACCAGGAGTTCCTTTTCTTCCCCCCGCCGCTGCGCGACACAGTATAGGAGGCCATTTTTCACCGTGAAGTGGGGCATCCTTAGTCGCTCGTCCTCCCGTTGCTCCTTGCCAAACGCACCACCCGCTGTGATCTGTTGAAACAGTTCAAGATATAGATTAGGGGTCGAGTGTTGGGTCTCACATCCGTGGTCGCTGCTGGCGGCCACGTAGGCGGAGTGGGTCGGCTTAGACACACGACGTCTTCGGCGGCCCCCGGACGGTCTCCCAGCTCGGACAGTGGCAGACAGCAGACGTTCGAACCCAGGCCAGTCACGGCCTAACACCACTGGGACTGGGAGGTCTTGGACAATGCCCACCTCGACCGGCCAGGATCCAGGCTCCGCCGCAATAGTCACTCGCCGAGCCGGTACATAGCGAGTATCTCCGTGAACACACGTGATGAGTAGCAGGGCCTTGCTTTCTGGAAGAGGGGCGACCCGAAGGAGCGCCCGAAAAGTCTGTTTACCCACCCGGACTTTCCGAGTCGGGGCACTGGGCGGGACCATTTGGTGTACCACACACCCTGCGGTCCAAGCTCGACGCCCGGGGGACGGTGGTCGTCAACGGGCCCGGGGGCAGCCGGCCTCACTACTGGTCGTGACGTACCCTCCGGCGGTCGCCCACCTCTCCGGGTGTTGTCCCTACTCTCTCTCCCAGGTCTCGGGAAAAAGGACGCTTCCGCGAGCTCTACTGCCTCCACTGCGTCACTTAGGCTTGTGGGGTTCCTCATACCGACAGTAGAGCTCTACTCCAGGCCTCTCGGGTGGCGATCACTTCAAAAGGTGTGGAGGTAAGCTTCCGCGTCATCCTGCGCGGTCATCTTGGTGACCATCTGGGCAGCCTCCGCCTGGGGCCCGGGCAGCGGAGCATGCTGGGCTAGTTCCATACCCCGCTCGACCAGCTCCTGTCTGGCCACCAGCTGGTCGAAACATTGTTGCTGGCGGACGGCTACCTCCGTCAGGCGGCGAATGACTTCCTCCATTACGTCCGGGAGAGAGAGAGTAGTTCGCAAGCCTCCAGGGAATACAATAAACAGACGTCAAATTTTCTTCTGCAACTCGGTCTCTTACCAAAGTGCCCGCATTCTCCACCACTTGTGGCACGGTAAGATACACGACAGCACACGTTGTTGGGACAGCAAACCCCGGGGGGGGGGGGGAAGTTTTATTAACATAAAGCTCAACAGAGGAGAAAAAGGAAATTATACAGCTTCCGGGGTGCTGTTTGTGCCGTGCAGTAGTGTAGCTGGGGGGGTTCCGATGCCACCCTTGACTCCTCTTAGGAACTTGAGTCCGTCTCCTTCACTGGATGGGGCAGAAGACAGAAAACACAACACGTAGGTTAGCTTTAGGGTGCTTGCGAGTCAACAGGCACCCCGTCTGTGTCCTCTCACTGGGTTTTTATGTCCGGCAGCTAATCGGCCACAGGTGGCCGTGATCATCATTAGCTGCCGGATTATCTCCCAGGCGACGCTGATTTACTTTTGTACCCCACTCCCCGCCACAATTCATCTGTTTAGCTGTACATTAACTTAATGAGCACTGTGCTATGTCCGAACTGACAAGGTAAATGCCTTGTTTTTATAGTTGTACTTATTTTTATTATTATTTTATACATTTTTTTTTTTTTTTGTAAAATACTTTGACATCAGTCAAACATCAATGACATCGCAACAGCAGTCATTCGCATGTCTTGTGAACCATCATTGAATCACCATTGACGTGAAATATTGAATGTATTGAATTAAGGATTGTCCAGATTTTTGTGTGCCATAAATAATTATTATTAGTCACGATTTATGTATTTTACTAGTTTAGCAAATATCTCACCAATAAAAATTATTAAAATGCACTTGTCGACTTCGACAACACAGCATGTAATCATTTAAAGATCCAGTGTATAGCGGCATCGAGCGGAGAGGTTGTGAATTGCAACCAACGGCTCACTCCACCCCTCCATTTCGAAGCATAATGGTGGCTGACACAGGGCTAAGATGTCATCACGTTTTCGCTTCTTTGCCAAAGGACATAAGATATTTACGAAACTCGCTCTGTAGAGCAGTTTGTCCATTTAGGGGTATTCTAGAAACATGACGAATTCCATGTAAGGGGAACCCGCGGATGTAGATATAAACAGCTCATGCTAAGGTAATAAAAATATAACACTTAACTATGTAAGGTCTTTATACACCTCTGGAGATATAGTTATGTTATTATATTTATTTCTGTTATATATTGTGATTATATTGTATTTCTGTCATTAGATCCTCCAAAAAATATACAATCTGCTAACATCCCCTTTTATATAAATTATATATTTCAGAAATATTCATAATATTTCAGAAAAACAGAGATGAAGGACAAACTATTCCTTTAATTCTTCTTGGAAAAACATTTTCAGCAAACACGCACATGTACACAAGCGTTTACCTGAAAGAAAATGGGAATTTCTGTCAAATGCAGTTTTACTCCCACAGCAGCAGAGTAGCAGGTGGTTATTTTATATAAATGAGGGTTGCAGGGACAGACTGAGCTACTATCCATTGTCCCTATTTTTTTTGCAATCAGTCATCTGTTCTTCTGTTATCATCATCATTATAATTAGTGGTTGCCCTTGAACATCAGACATGCCTTTTATTTAAAAATGCCTGGCCTTTCAGACAATGCTGGATTTAGATTCCTGAACTGATTGAAGCGGATATGGTTTGAGGTTGATAAATGTGTTGTGTTTGCAATTTCGAGGTGGATTTTATTCTGTTGGTCAGAAGTGAAGTCTCACTGCTGAAAATGATGTAACTAAACTGATTTAGATGTTCAGCTATGTGCACCACACCACAAGCAACACCACATGCATTATAGAAAGAATGAACAGGCTTCCTTAAACGCTATTTTATTTGTCAGAATACACACGTCTAGGTTTTGTCCGTTTATTGGTGTAGTTATGGAATCTACCAGTGAAGGCTAAAGCTAGATCATCCTTACCTTTTAGCAAGCAATTTTGACATCACATACATTCTATAAAACTTGAATTTCACCTAATCTGTGTCTGCTGCTTTTGACAGCTCAATTGCAATAGTGAACAGTCTGATCTGTGTTTGTATTTTTGTGTTGCCATCTGTCAGTCAATGTTATCATGACATTTTGGCTCCAGGGTGATTAGTCATGTGTTATTTACAAACCTTTGAACACATATGGCATTGTGCAGGTTGTACTTCTGTTGGGCATGTGCAGGCTGGGGAATGGTCATGAGAGAATAGGAATGCTAATGGAATTCTATGGACTTCCAACAAACAGGATTGTGCCAAAGAGCAACAGTGTACGTCGCCAACACAATGTTGTAGTTTTTCTGACACAACCGGCTCTTTGGTTTCACCCTTTCATGTTTGAAGAGAAGTGAATGCATCACAATTCTGCAGATGTATGCTCGCAGTCTTCAGGTAACACAGCTTTACATAAGATATAAGACATCTCTCAAACATTTCACCACAGGCCTTTGTGTGTGTGTGGGAGCAGTGGGTGTATGAGTGTGTTTAAATCAAGAATATTCACCAGCCCACATTGTGACTCACCACTTGTCATCCGACCAGCTAATGTTTCAAAAAGGGAGAGAGCGAAAGCGAGAGAGATCCCAGATCTTTTTCTGCCTCTGTGTGTGTATGTTCGAGTGTGTTTTCTGTATAGACAAGATACATTAGGAGAGAAATACATCATTCCTGGACATGTGAACATTGGATTACATTACTAAAGAAAACTGTTGTTTGTGTGTTTATAAATGAACAGTAAATTTACTCATCTGTCATATTCATAAAAGGGGAAAGTGTCTCATCTTTGTCGATGTTAAAATATACTCCTTTCTCGGATATTATTCAGGAAAAAATAATCCATTGGTCTGTTGACTTCCTGAAGAGTGTAAATACTGTCAAACATTGATCTGTTTATTGGAGTGCCCCGACATGCTAGCCTCTGCCTCAGTCAATGATGTGAGCTTAGAGAAAAACTTTGTCGCTGAACAACAGAAGCTGCTGGTGGTTCCTTGAGCTCAGCTGGTAACATCTCAAACCTTAGATGGTAAGGTTTGATACCAAGGGAATGTGCATAGCCTACTAAATGGCTAAATGTAATCCACGTTGGTTTGGATAAAAGTGTCTGCCAATGCGTAAATGTATATGCAGAATTTAAAAGGCTCAATTACTCTTTGAAGAGTGTTTGAGAAACCCACAGTTTTGTGTTCCTGTTTGATGGCACATGAAGTCCTGCAGCGATGTTAGCCATGACAAAATCTCAGTAATTGCCTGTATTTTCAATGTTATCAAAATGACGATTTCTGCCCTCTTTGTTTTTGCTGTTTGCCTCTGTGAACATGTGGATAGGACTGTTATGATAACCACACCACTGCTTAATCGCAGTAATGAGATGCCGACCGCAGTGTTAAGGTCATCACCGTCATCCCCGCAGTCTTTTGTATTTAAATTTTTTGCTGGTGAAAGTTAAAGTAGTCCATATGGGGTGTGATATAAACACATTAATCATGGTTTATCATAATTAACTGTATTCTGTCCTATATGTTCAAGTGCTTCTGGAGAAAAGAAACAGCTTCCCGCGCAAAGGAGAGGGACAGTCCGTTAAACAAACAGTTTGGGCGAATTATTTTTTGTGTATGGTAAGCAACGTGATGTGGTGAAATTCCACAATCCATTTACAGGATACCCCTACGTGTGTATATCTTGTAAATGGATTGAAAGGAAAACAGAGGGACTTAACACCAGCAATGGACATAGATGATTAAAAACATCGTTTTATGTGCCCACTGAGAGCAACTCTGAGAAAACAACCATATAAGACTCATTCACCCATCCTCTGTGTTGGATGACTGCGTCGTTGTGTCCTTTTAATATGTGATGTATAAATCAGAATGTCCAGACAGTGGCTTGTGATGCCTATAGGTGCCTTTTCACTGCGCACAACCTTTGGACACGACTATTGGAATTCGCCACCCTTGTGGCAGTCATATTAAACTTTTACTTTGATCATAAATTCATGGCAACATGGGAGAGCAGCTAATGGGGTATATGCGTATAGTTCGCAAAAATCTCAGCCAGCTGAGCCACTTCTGCTTTTATAGCACTAAGGTAATTTTTCACCAAGCGATAACGGTGTGTTTAGTAAGAAAGCTTTACATTTCAGCGAACCGACAGTACTGCGGCCGAGTTTTGCTATGTGCCTCTTTGATCCTGCCTCAAAGAAATGCAAATGTTTACTTAAATGTTTTATTTGTGAATGTAGCTTGAAATGGATAGCTTGAAGCCCTTCTCCTTTTTTGTTGTGTTTGGATAATTTGACCATAATCCTATGTGCATCTTGACCAAGTGAAAAACGCCATTGTTCCTTATGGATGCTACGTGCATTGGATGTAAAAAAGCAGGCTGAGATTTTGGTAGAAATACATCATCGCTCCGTGTGCATATACCCCATTTCACTAAAAAGAGGTAGGATCCGACATTTTCGCATTCGCAAATGGTCGTAACCCAATGCAGCGCCTGTGAGACCCTCCATGGGAAATGAATAACTTCCGGTGTGTTGGCCCTAGTTTTCTTGTTTTGTGAAAAGGCAATTTAATACTGCTATCTAGGTATGCAGCTCCCTAGACTTTGGAGCAGATCCATTTATTCAGAGTTTAGCAGAAAGCCTACAGGCGAGTTCAAGCTCAAGGGTTGTTTATCAGGCCACGTTCCCCCACAAACACCCTGTTTGTGTATTGAAACTGTGCAGTTTGTGTGAGACATTCATGTGTGTGGATTGCTTGTGCATTGATGATGGAGAAGCTTTACGATACCCCTGCTGCTGTAAAAGCCTACAGGCCACAAAATCAATATCTCCTGATGGTGCTGAGAAGGAGAGAGAGAGAGGGCAGGGACGGGGTAATAGGAAGGGACCTGCCAACTTGCTGCAGCACTGTGAGCATGTGTGAAAGAGTGAGAATGCCAGAGAGAGAGAGAGAGAGAGAAATTGGTAGGTTGTATTAGCTGCACTTTATTCTTTGGGGCAGAAAAATACAGGCAGGAGCTTGTTTCCTTCCAGCAGGGAATTGTCGACATAAAACACAAGACCTCCAGCTCCGTGCGTGTGAGAGAGAGTGTGTAAGAGTGATAGACAGTTATGGGCAACAGACCTTTGCATAGCCTTATTCTGTGCTTGAAAAATTCATAAGCAATTTATTGAAAAGCTTTGATAAACTAATCCCAACATTAGAGAAATATATAGAGGCACACACAGAGAGCCGGAGGATTAAAGGAATATAGTAAAGTAGGCGTGGAATTTGAAGCTATTAGAATCTGCATGGCATTTGAGCTCACAGCAGTAGCAGTCAGGGCTGACTAAACTCCAGTGTCTCCTTTTATTCGATCGCTTTGCGGACCGCAACATCTCAGGTAGCAGTGTAGAACTGCTGACTGTGATGCTGAATCCCTGTCTGTGAAGGAAGACGCTGTTTCTTTCCGCTCCGTTTAATGTTTTTACTGTAGCTCCTGGTGTCGGGACGTGAAGCGAGCATAATTAATACTTTCGAAATCCTTAAAGAAACAGTCAACCTAGAAATAGTGCATGAAGTTGCGTCAAGTATTTTTATGTATGGGTGTAAATTTGAGTTGACATTATTTTACTTAAGACATTTAAAAATACTTGAATGGTCACTTTTGTCACTGTAAAGGCATAATTCATTCAAAAATAAAAGTTCTGTTATATTTTTTCACCCTCGTGTCATTCAAAACGTCTCGGTTACGACTGTAACCTCCGTTCCCTGATGGAGGGAACGAGACGTTGTGTTGAGAGACTGACTGGGGTTTGATCTTTAGAACCTACCTTCTCCGAGATAATTAATTATAAAACGCCAATGGGCTTGGCGAATGGCACGAGCACGGCAGTCTCCGCCCCGTACATACGGGTATAAAGGAAGATGGCGGCGGTCATTCTCACACTTTGTACTGAGGAAGCTGAGAGGGCATCCCGGTCCTGCAGTGATTCGGCGCAGCGTTGGGGCATGAAGACACAATGTCTCGTTCCCTCCATCAGGGAACGGAGGTTACAGACGTAACCGAGACGTTCCCCTTCAGGCGGTCTCTCGACATTGTGTTGAGAGACTGACTGGGGATCTATCTAAATGCCCCAGCGCTTGCACCGATATCACGCCTCTAGTAGCGAGGAGCTGTCCGGAGCCGAACACTGGGGAAACACTGCTCCCCTCTTAGAAGAGTGTGTTACGGAGGCCACATCCTACCCGGAGGGGAGGTTACATGTGGAGACACTAACATGGTCTCACCGGCGGGGAGAACAACATGTGCAAAAAAAGGTGTCAGCCCGAGTAGGGGGACAAATCCAGGTGGGATTACCACCGGCGGGGAGGTCACAGATTCACCAATCGGGAAATCATGAGTGAGGAATTCAACACACGGGACGACCCAGAGGGGAGTCACTACGTATGGGGCACTAGTCCTAGTACAGGGGTCTAGCTGAGCAGGGATGACTCTACCTATACCGGACCTGGTTCCAACAGACGGCTCCGCTCCGTCTGTTACCAAATGCCAATGCTTAGTTGCTTAGTGATGGATGGAATGTCTATACTTCGCCACGAGAGGGGAAAGTAGGGAGGCTAAAATAGCGCACTAGTCTCACCTGGTGAGGGGAGAAGGCGCTTTCGCAGGCGTACGTCCAAACCAGGAGTCCGTCCTACACGCCGGGGGCGGTAAGGACATGGGCTGCAACTGGTTCCACGCGGAGATTGTAAAATCTTGCAATGGTACTGGATGTAGCCCAACCCGCAGCACTACAGATGTTTGCCAGAGATCTTGGGACTGGTATGCCACCGTGATGGCATCCACAATCCAGTGCCCCAATCTCTGTTTGGAGACAGCCCTCCCCGGGTGCTGTCCTCCGTAACAGACAAAGAGCTGCTCGGAGCTTCTTAGGCTCTGTGTGCGGTCCAGATGCGCAGTGCGCATACTGGACACAACACATTAGAGGTTGGGTCTTCCTCCCCTGAGGGGAGCGCCTGCAGGTTCACCACCTGGTCCCGGAAGAGAGTGGTGGGAACCTTGGGCACGTAACCGGGACGGGGTCTAAAGACAACGCGAGAATTGCCGGGCCCGAACTCTAGGCACCCTTGGGACACGGAGAATGCCTGTAGGTCCACCACCCTCTTGATGGAGGCGAGCGCCGGCAGGAGTGCAGCTTTCATCGACAGATGAGGAAGACTAGCAACTCCGAGGGGTTCAAACGGGGCCGTACCAAGGCCCTGCAGGACCACGTTAAGGTCCCAAGAGGGTACGGAATGCAGTCGAGGTGGATTCACCCTTCTCGTGCCCCTGAGGAACCTGTCCGACCGGACCAGCACGTGTTTGTCCTGCACGAGGGGCTGGAGCCTCCTCAGTGCCAGATGGACTGCTAGAAACTCCAGGCCACATGCCACCACACCGCACCCCACGCACCGCACCCCACCCTTGCAGGGAGGCGTCTGTTGTTATCACGACCCGCCTCGAAACCAGTCGTCGAGATAGTTTAGCACTCGCACGCCTTGCTCCCTGACAGGAGCTAAGGCAGCCTCCACTAGTTTGGAAAAACCTGTGGAGACAGGGCCAGACCGAATGGCAGGACCCTGTACTGATACGCCCTTCCCTTGAAACGCGAACCGTAGGAACGGCCGGTGTCGGGGGAGAATAGAGACGTGAAAGTACGCGTCCTTCAGGTCGATTGCCACGAACCAATCCTGGTGACGTACCGAACCCAGGATGCGCTTCTGCGTCAGCATCCCGAACGGCAACTTGTGTAGGTGCTTGTTCAGGCGTCGCAGATCCAAAATGTGACGCAGCCCCCCGCCCTTTTTGGGCACGATGAAGTACGGGCTGTAAAACCCGGACGACATCTCGGTTATAGGGACGGATTCGACCGCACCCTTCGCCAGAAGGGCAGCAACCTCCTGCCGGA
Organism: Barbatula barbatula; assembly: GCF_947034865.1. NCBI lineage: Eukaryota > Metazoa > Chordata > Actinopteri > Cypriniformes > Nemacheilidae > Barbatula > Barbatula barbatula. The sequence goes on from NC_136772.1 coordinate 10,187,595, forward strand.
GTACGGAGGCATTCTCTCCTCGCACTGAGGTGAACAGAATGGCGCGAAACTTGGGGGGCGCCTGGCGAATTGGATAGAGTAACCGAGACGTATTGTCCTCTCTATCCAGTGTGACGGGCTGGTGCGCTGCCAAGCGCCCAAGAACCGCGACAACGGGACCAGAGGGACAATCTGCTTCACCGTGCCGGGGGAGGCTGGTTCAGTGGCTGACAGTGCGGTCACCTCGCACAGGGGGGACCCCCAGGGAGGTTGACAGCTCTTAATGTTTACCTGCTTCAGGCGGCCTGACGCAACGTCCGGGGGAGATTGCAGTCGGCGGCCCGATCCATCCAAGACACCGTCTAGATGAGAGTGCTGTGGAGGAAGGGAAATATCTCTCTTTGTGAGTATGTGGGCGCCGTGGTAGGCAGCGTCCTTCTCCGATCCAGCATTGGAAAGGCCGGGATCGGGCCCAATGACACTTCCCCCAGGTTCGTCCCGTCAGGGACGCTTAGAAGAACTCTTGGTGGACTGCTGACGGGGGACAGATGCCTTCTTCCACGGGGCTCAACGTCTCTGCTGGGCCGTCCTGTGGGAGGGTCCTGGAACCTGAGGGGCCACCGCGGGAGGGCGGGGCTGCTGGGAAGCAGGCTGTGCTCGAGACCGTGACGACCTGCTGGTGGCCATGTCGCTTAGTGCCAGGATCTGCTTGATTGCCTCAGTCTGCTTCTGAACCACGGAGAACTGTTGTGCCACGTCCTCCACGGTATCACAGAAACAGCCCAGCTTGCGAGATGGGCGCATCCAGAAGGCGGGTCTTCTGAGCGTCGCTCATCTGCGCAAGATTAAGCCACAGATGCCTTTCCTGGACCACCATTGTGGACATCGACCGACCCAAGGCATCGACCGACCCTTCGTCACACATAGCGCAAGGTCTGTGGCAGTGCGCAACTCACTCATGCGAGTTGGGTCGGACTTCCCGCCGTCCAAATCCCTCTGAACTTTTGCCTGAAAGACTTGGAGGACCGCCATGGCGTGGAGAGCAGAGACAGCTCGTCCAGCAACGAGTGTCGAAGAGAGCTTACATGCTCTGGATGGGAGTCTAGGTCGACCCCTCCAAGTGGCAGCCGTCTGCGGGCACAAGTGGCCCGCGACCGCACGCTCCACCTGGGGGACGTCAACGTAGCCTCTAGCCGCTCCGCCATCCAGGGAAGTTACAGCCGCCGAGCCCTCCTGCCTGACACGCGCCGAAAAGGGCGCATTCCAGGTTTTGGAAAGCTCTTCATGCACCTCCGGAAAGAACGGCACCGGGGCGGGGCGCGTTTTTTGGCCGCGCCCAGACCCCAGAAACCATGCATCCAGCCGCGAACATTTCGGGGAGGGTGGTGCCACCCGATGCACGCGGCTGCCCGAGAGAGCATGGCCGACATCAGTGTCAGTCTCCTCTGGCACTCGACTGCCTGACGACAGAGAATCAGAGGACTCTTCCGCGTCCGATGCCAGCAGGCAGCTGTCTGATGCAGCGACAGAAATGGAGTCATCATCCCTATAGGAAGCCTTGCCACTATGAGACGGCTGTCTGCCGCTCGTAGGGGACGAACCAGGTGAGCGTGCAGGGGTATGGCCGGTCCGCGAGCACGAAGCTGATGGAGCGACATCCATAGGAGTCCCTGAATCACCCCCGCCGCTCGCCAAAGCGATCAACCGTGCCGAAACAGCGGCTGAAGACGCCTGGGAAGCAGACGGGGTGGTGTCAGCGCTCAAAAAGAACGTAGCCAACCGTGACCGCAACACCCTGATTGCCATGTCCGCACACACGGGACGTGCCGAATCAGTGAAACCTGCCTCAGCATGCTTGATCCCCAAGCAAGTGACGCAGGTATCATGGCCGTCAGACTCCGGGATGAGTCTGTGGCATCCGAGGACACAGCTACGAGACATGCTCGTAGCCGGACTTACCTCTTAAGGTCTGTAGCCTTCTGCTGAAACGCCCAGGGGAAGTCCACCGAAAGGAGAAGTCCGCTGCTCCGCGTCGTAAATCCAGCAGGTTAAAATCAGCTCGAAGTTGAGTATCGCGTGTAGCATGTAGCAACACACAGGTTCCGAAGAACAAAGGATGAGTGAATGACCGCCGCCATCTTCCTTTATACCCGTATGTACGGGGCGGAGACTGGCGTGCGCGTGCCATTCGCCAAGCCCATTGGCGTTTTATAATTAATTATCTCGGAGAAGGTAGGTTCTCAAGATCAAACCCCAGTCAGTCTCTCAACACAACGTCTAGAGACCGACTGAAGGGGAACCTGTATATGACTCTTTCTGTGGAACAAAAGAAGATATTTCGAGAAACGTCTCTGTGGTTTTGTGTCCATCCAATGGAAGTCAATGGGGGCCAATGTACTGTCCCTTTAATATTTTTGCGAATAAAACATAACTTAGCGGTTGCTTTACACAGTTATGTGAGTAACATTAAATGTAATCTTAATTTTACTAGTTTATTTCTAAAGAACTAAGAAAATGGTTTGTGTTTAGATTTTATTTTTTATATAATAAAAATAAGACTTGCATTAAGTTTTTAGAAATGTTAATATTTGAGTAAAAAAAACATAGTATTCATACTCACACTTGTAAAATTTCTCTTTACTTTTCACACTCTTGTTTTTAGTGTGCTTTTTTGTCATTTCATGGTTTTCTCTAGTGTAGTGGTTCTCAAACCGGGGGGCCCCAAGATGGGTCCTGGAGCAAGGGCACAGATTTTGTAGTATTTTATAAATTATAGACATTTATCATACATTTTATGCATCAGAAAAATAAGACCACCAACTAAAAGAATTGATGTTCCAGCATGTTTTTGTTTAATTGAAATTCTTAGTTTAAGATTGTAAGTCTTTATTTGGGGGCCGCAAAGCGATGCACTATACACAAAGAGGGCCTTACAACAAAAAAGTTTGAACCACTGCTCTACTCTCCATTCATTATGTAACATGGCGTTTAGGAAATAATGAGAAGATTTTAAAATATCTTTGTATCACTTTCAGGATAACAAATTGCTTTGCCTCAAATGGTTAAATTCTTGCCAAGGTTTTTGCCCCAGCCAGTGTCAGTCGCAGAGTGCTGTTAATATGAATGGCTGTACACAAACACATTCCAGCGATGTCCCACACATCCCACAAACAGCAAAAACAATAGGCAGGAATCGCTGGAGAAAAGTCTTACAGGAAGAAGTAATTAGTTAACATAACAGAAACAAAGCAATGACACAGATGATTGGCTGATATCACCTCTCCGGGGTTACAGCAAAAAGATCTCATTACATGTGAGATTAAGTTTTTCATTTTGCAGATGAATGATCTGTATCATTTTGTCTCCTCAAATGTCAGTCATCATTATAGAGGAAATGAAGTGGTTTATTAAGAAGAGATTTGTTATACTTCACATTGAATATTTATGCATTGTTTGTTTGTTGTATTGATGTGCGTATCAGCAGGTCTCTTGTCATTTTGTTTAGTACAGTTGAATACGTTAGGTTGAGGTCAGATGACTCAGAAGTCTCACAAAACATTGATTTACCTGTTTTAATTACAAATTAGGCACATTTGATAAAAGATGAAATCTGAAATTATTGTCATTTACTGTCAATTATGGTCAATTTAACACACACCTTTGTGGCCCATATCATAAATGTTTTAATGTGAGACTGTAAAAAAGAAAGATGAACAGAATAGCGAGCAGAAAGAAAATGAACGATGCAGAGCGCAGTGTGTCCACCCTGCAGAAACTGAAGTGGGCACTTCATTAGAATGCTGAAAACCATGAATATGCATCTTTTCATCTCCATTTCATTTTCTCTCTCTCCTCAATTTGCACATTTGCTTTTTCTATAATGGTGAACACTTTATATTGACTTCTGTTGTTGCTCTGAGCTAATGATATCCCTTTATTAAAGGAGAAAAAAAGTTGGTTCATTTAACTGCGAGCTTGCCCCTGCAATGTAGGTGATTTTCCCATCTGTTTGATGGGCAGGGAGAATATGTATAAAAATAAGGTATAAAACGTCAGGCACAAGCAAACCCTGTGGCTTCTATTATTTTATTCAATACATTTGTTACTGCGCGACACACTTTCTTTCACAGTGGTCTTTTGTCACTGCGATTGAGTTCGTGGAATCTCTTTGTTTGTATTACATCACCCCATGAACACTGACCCCTTTGTATGCCCATGTGTTTATTCACTTTGGCCGAACCACAGAATTTTGGTCTTATCTGGACCTCGATGTCCTATTTTTTATTCATTTTTTCGTAACTGTCATCTTTTGTCAAAGGACAAGATATCTATTAATGTGAAGGTTTTGCTACTGAAAGCATAATCCAATTAAACAAAACAAACATACATGATATATGAATATAATATCCGCATAACCCTAAAACAGCAGATTTAATGTCTCAGAGCTTAATGGAACATAATGTGATAAATCTACAACAATAAAACTCTAATGTTGAGGTTATACTTACTATCTGAGATTTCAGACATGGTATTTGGCTCATTTTGGATCCTAAACAAACAATTCAAAGCAGGATAAAGTTTTGTTTGTCACCATATTTATATAGAGTTGAATAATTTAATTACAATTTCAATAACACTAAATGAAAGTTCCTCACTGTGTGAATATCGCTCAATAAAAAGATTAAAGAGAGAACAGAATAGAATAGAGAATGGGACAGAAAAGAGAATAGAATAGAGAATTCTATCTTGAATAGTCTTTCATATATATTCCTTTCAGGCAGTTCTAGCATATCATAGAAACCATTTTCTGCTGGCTTGCAGGGAATGTTATTGATTTTAAAGCAAATAGAACACATTTTTAATTTTGAGCAGTATTCTTGAGTAAGAGAGAGAGAGAATGGGGTGAGTTGAAAAGTTCTTCATCTCTGATCTGCTGATCCTCATCTACGCACCGCAGGTGCTCAGTATCCCATCCCATGGTTGTGCCAACAGGATCATTATCAAATCGAATCTGGCTAAACTCCCCCCTTGTTTACCCTTCCCGTCCTGTTTTGTCCTTTTTCTGCTTCATCATTGTTTTGTCTTTGAGGTCTGCCCTTTTCTGTGTTTAAAAGATGGAATGATGGCACCCCACACAGACTAATTGCACCCTTTACGTCTATGTTCCACATTGAGTGACACAGTAACCACGGCCTGAAATGATCACCTCCTGGGACAATCAGCTGTATGTGTCAGAGAGACAGACCGACAGAGAGAATGAGAGTCAGAGAAAATAGTTTTGACATTATACGCTAATGGAGTGACAGTGATCCGGAATGCCTGTGACTGGGACACACAGCTGTGCTCAGACTGAGATGGAGGTGAATAGATAAGAGAGTTTAGAAAGGACGGATGTAAAGATGGGGGCGTGACAGGTGCTTTCCGAAACCAAATTATTAGTTCTAAATTTTGAACAGGCACTGCCTAACACTGTCCTAACCAGCCAAAAACCAGGTGTGATACATTTTTTAGAGTATTGGTGTCTATTTCTTAATGTGCCTTGCTTTGTAAGTTAGGACACAGTGAAATCATATAAGTCCAGATGTTTGTGTAACAATATTAGAGCGTAAGGGTTGCGGAATTAAAAATGTTTTCTCCAAAAATCTGGAAGTGAGATCAATAATCACATCACTGTTACCATGGAAACATGTATATCAAAAGTGCTTAACAGTGACTGCCCATTCCCATGAATGACGTCTTTAGATTAATCTACTTTTAAAGTTTAGGTAAAATGGTTATTTTTGTTCTATTCTGTGAACTACTAACAAGATTTCTCCCATATTTCAAATAAATATATTGTCTCTATTTGCATTTATTTTCAGACACTGGACTGAAATGGCCCCAATACATCTAGAAATGCTGATTGAATGAAAATTTGGAATGGTCTGTTCATTTTATTCTTTTATTCTCAACAGTCAGTGACTGCTAGTTTATAGCTTTATTCAGGGGACCAAGGCCTCTAAAAAGTGGCCAGTCACAGATGCAATACATTAAAGAAGTATGTCCTGTCATTTTTTTTTCGTGGACAATATAGGATGTTATTCTCTAGTGTAGATGTTTTTCATCGACTCGTCTTGGACATGTTTGGAAAGCTAGCAGCAGAATTGGTTGCGCAGTGTGCTCTAGTGTACAGAGGCTGACAAGCCAATAATAATTTGCTCAAGGGTTATTGATCACTCATGGAAACCCCTGACTCCTCCCCTCATTACCTCCATCTCTCCTCATCCTGTGACTTCCATTGGCTCATCCCTTTAAACACAATCATTGTGCCTTCATTTGATCGTGGCCTCATTAAATTGAGCGTGGTGAACAAACAGTGCTATTTACCGCCCGTCAAGCACCAATTCCACAAAAACAGGCTACCTGGGGCAGGAGACACACAGTCAGACCGCGAGGGACATTGAATAGAAAGGAGAATGAAACAGAGGGGTTTTATCTTTACTGTAATCACGGTCCTCAATTTGGTCTTTAAGTTGTCACCCCAATGCAGCTGCCTGACATCCGTTGTCACAGGAACAAGCTATTCTGCCCCGAGGGTAATTAAGATGGTACAGGACGAAACATGCTGGAAAATAGAGAAGATTTATTATGGAAATATACTGTAGATCAGCTAATGCACAAAATGATGTTAAACATAGACAGCAACTATGAAATAGATTAAATCCAAAACGGCCTCTCGCATTCACTTCTATTGCGTAGACAAAGTGTACCGACGTGTCCGGTTAATAACATTCTTCACATTCTTGTGTTCTGCAGAAGAAAGAAAGTCATACAGGTTTGGAATGACAAGAGGGTGAGTAAATGATGACAAAAATTTATTTTGGGGTAAACTAGCCCATTAAGAAGTCTGATTTTATGCAAGTCACTTTGGATTTGCTTTCAAAGTTACTAGAAGTAAACGACTAAAAGGAATAGCACACCATCTTAACAACAAGCTAAACACAGTACATTGAGGAATAATTCATGAGCATGGGATGAATTGCAGACTGAGATTTAATACTGTGCGTATGTTTAGTTAGTTGAACAATTCTAGTCATAAAAGTTAAAATCCAGAGATAAGAACGAGCCAAATAATTGAACAGGCCTACAATGTACTCAACTCAGATCTGTCAATCATGCTTTATGGAAAGCCAAACAACAAATAAAAAATCGCACAATAGAGCACTCCTATCTCAGCTAACTGGCAGTCATCACAGGCCGCCCTATGCAAATTGTATCTCGCCCTTTATTATAATTGTCAGCCATTCGGCGAGGAAAGGACCATAAAATGTCACACGTTCAAAACGCAATTGCGGCCCAATCAGATGTGTCGCCCCAGGTCAGCAGTCCTGTCTGGGTGAGACTGGAACAGCTGGAGGATCTTCTATCAATAATCCACCGCAGGCCTCCTCCGTTCTGTAACGAACACCTGTGTCCCGCTATTGTCTTTATTATTAAAGGCTTACATCAACTGTGCAGGGTCACAATCTCTCCGCTCACACTCTTTTTCCTGTGTCCTTGCGTTTTCACTTGCTCCGTCTGGCAGATGCGTGCGGCACAGCCGGAAGGGTTTTCTGCGGCGGAAGAGGTCATTTGTCAGAGCAGGTTTAGGTGCGCGTGTTAACACCTGGATCGTCTGGCTCGGCAGAATGTGCGTAGTGTAATGAGGGACCGTAATTAAAAGCGATAGCCCAGCCGCCGCCGGGTGCTGCCAGCTCGAATCATGAGAGATTCGCAGGAAACGCAATGGCCCAGAACCATGTTACCTGCTGACATTTAAGACCAAATACCTCCGAAATGATAACAGCAGCACGTGTCCTGTGAGTTTGCGAAAGCTTTTTATTGCCCAAATGAGTTGCATTGAAGGGTCTTCAAAAGAGCTTTGGCATGTGGGATGAAGAAAGTGCCGCAGGTGCCAGCATCCTCATCTGCGCAATTATTCTTACAAAGCAAATTGCGATACATTTTGCACTTTAAAAGGGAGAACATTCAAAGTGTCAGACTGCCAGCTTTCACCATGCTAATTTTCTCTCTGCCCTTGAATCTGGATACAAAAGCACATGTCCTTGAGTTCCAAACATCCCCCTTACTGAATAATTCACAGAGGAGTGAGGAGAAGATAGGAGAAAGATTGCTTATTCACAATCAATTAATCAGAGTCGATTTACGGAAGGTTGGCTAGCAGCAGCGGCTCAAGGATTCATGTTTTACATAAAAGGTTGATAGACTTTGATGTTTATATAATTTTATGGCGATCCACATTTACAAAACATACAGCATGAATGTTTGGATTTCTTAGTATGTGGTATTGTATGTTTTCATTTTGCTTTAAAGACAGCCATCATGACATCATTTGCGAACGTTCCAAAAAGCATCTTTTGTGCTTTAATGGAAGCAAGAAAATCTGACCTGTTGCGCAAACGATTTACAGGGATACATCACACAAAAATAAGCATCTACTCATCCTCTTGTCGTTTCAAACCTGTTTCACCTTCCGCATAACATAAAAGAAAAAAAAAATGTTGATAAACGAACAAAGGCATTACCCATTCACTTCTATTGTATGAACACAAAACCAATGCCAAAGTCAATGGGTACCGCCATTGTAAGGTTAAAGATTCTTCAAATTATATAACATTGTGTTCTGCAGAATAAAGACAACATGGTGAGTCAATGACGGAATTTTTATTTTTGGGTGAACTGTCCCTTAAACATAGTTTTGTATATTTGTTATTTTGAATTCATTTTGCTTTTTTACTTTTACTATTCAGTTTACCTTTGTTGTAAAGTTTTCAGACTCTGAAAGTGTCTGTTACATTTGATTCTCAGATTTAAAATATGGTCTAAAACTTTCAGATGTCACTGTACACCCCAACATAGCTCGCCACTTGTGATCTTATCGACGAAAACGTATTCTAATAACAGGTATAAACAGGGCCCTAGGAAAACAAACAAGTACCAAACATGGTAACTATAGTTCATTTTGTTTTTTTATTGTTATTGAAACAATACCACAGTAGCATACAGTAAGCAGGTGCAAACACATGCACGCCCTTATGCACAACCCACTCAAAACCAATTCACCCTCTACAGCCGAAAACTCGGAGTATGCTCAAACTATACGAGAATTTACCTGGGTAAAACCGAAACCGGCTTTGTGATACAGGCCATTGATCTTGTCTAGTTCCCGTAAAGTGCTTAGTTTAGTTTATCATCTCTCTATAGTTTTTGCCCCCTCATGGGAAGTCTTTGTTTTGCATTTGTGATTTTTCTTTAAATATAAATATGTATTTTAATGACATATATGACATTATAATTTAGAAATGATTCAACCAAATTGCCTTAAAACCGAAACGTCTTTTTCCTGCGGAAGGTCTGCATTCGGTAAACATTTGTTCATTAAATTTGTCAAAATCACATTTCATGTCCAGTTTTTTCTCATGTGTCAATAAGCGGGATAATGTACAAGCAGCCGGCTGTTATGGTGAAATAAGCCCCTTCAGTGTGATACAAGACCCTCTCCCCTTTTCTGCGATAACAACCGGCTGCCTGTAAATTACCATCCTTCCCATGATTACTGTATTAACAGTGCTGAGACATCACACATCAACACCTACACACACACACACACACACACGTTGTTTTTTTACCCCTTTTTTCGGTCAGAGGACTTGATGTAGTTCTTAAACTCTTATCAATGTCAATTGTTGGCATATTGTAACAGAGATAAAAGTTAAGATACTTTGAAAACAGGAAGAGCAAATGATGACTCTTCTTGTTTAACTGTTAGATTGAGCAGTTTGTTTGTTTGCATGTTGTGATAGATTAGCATTGACTGACACTCTTCACACAAACACAAGCGAAATGTTAACAGACACAAACAGCTTCACAGTGTCGTTCAGAAACACACACAATCGCACGTTCGGCTTTGGGGATACCCAGAGAAAAACAGCTTGCTCTGTAATTTAGCATGGCTACAGTAATGCCAGAGTTTTTAATTAGATGGAAAGAGATGTTTGCTGAAAACAGGAAACAAATGTGCTTTCCTTCTCTCTAGATGACAAGATCTTTTGGTTTGCTTTCGAAGGGTTTCAAGAGAGAATATTTTTATTAGATGCATTCTTTCCCTATCCCCAAATCACGAAGCATGTCATTATTCCAGCTATAATTCTATCCCTTTTGAGTGAGTCATTTCTCTCGCTGTGAATGCTTAGTAAATTGTCACATTGTTCATCAACATCATTTTCACTTTCTGTCAGAGGAAGTCTGTAGCACTGTAGGAAGTGTAACAACTTGTTTTTCTTATCCTGAATAAGTCCTCAACAGAGTTGTGTGATAATTGGAGCAGGAAACTTATTTTTTCAATCTGTGTGTGTGTGTGTGTGTTTCTCGCTGTTTGTAAGAGAGATTAAGAGAGGGAAAGAGAGTATGCATACAATAACCACAGGCCATTAAGGGCTTAAAGCACCATTGAGTTATTCTTAATAATAACAGCCCTAAATGAAAAAGAAGTTTTTCACTCAAATTTCTTCAAGCCTTTGCTGCGAGGACTTGATTTCAATTCATATGCTTTTGAGGCTGAGTCTATTGAAGCTAAAAGGGAGATTTTCTTGATTTGACATTGAAATAAGTGTGCAGATGAAGCCAAGAACAGCGGAAACAATGACTGAAAATAATCTACTAATAAGGATATCTACAGTACATTTTTATGTAGTCTGAAATGTGCAGCTTCATATATTGGTGTAAATACCAGATCACAAGTCACGAAATGTTTCCTTACATGTATGTGTGTTTGTGGCTTTTATGACATTGGCAACGTAAGACTTTAACCCTTCCGTTCAATATTTCTCTCCTACTCGCTCTGAGTCACCCATTCAAACTTGCTAAAGTCTCTCTCTCTCTCTCTCTCTCTGTGACTCATCCCTCTCTTTTACCTCCTGCCTTATTGACACTCTGGTTTCACCTCTGCTCTCTCATCCCCTTTTTTGGGTGTGAGTCACCAGTCTATCTATTCAACACCTCCTTATTCTAACTCTCCATCTCCCTCCTCTTCCTCCATTGATCCGGCACCTTTCTTCACTTCAGCCTAGTCTCACTATAGAAACATCGTTTTAACGACCTGCTCACCAATAAAACATCTCTTAGTGGCCATTTGTTTCTTTCTTTGGAAGGTTCCGTAACTGCCATTCCTGCTGCCTCTGAAATCTAAGAATTTTAGCAGATTCTTTTATGCAGAAGAATTTACTGTGGCCTGTCAATATTGGGAGTGAACTACATTTTGTTATAGACGCAGAAAGAGCCTGAACATCGATACAGTCAGAGATTTGTGTAGAGAGCATGTCAACTTTTTTGTCTGCCGTACCTATTTGTCCTAAATCATTTTCTTGAAGTACCCCACTGTGAGGTAATATTTCAATAATTTACAGTTTTTTACAATTTCTATGACAATTGTTTAAATTCTCCTAATATTTTTCCTAAACTCTTATCACATGCCTTAAACACACAATTGGCAAAACTGTTAAAAACTAAATATCATTTCAGAAACCACATTGACATGTCAGAAAACACAACGACAAATCAGTCAAACCAGAAAAGGTAGGTATTTTGTTGGAATGGAATAGCTACTGCTGGTTAGATGAAACTCCTGTCAATCAAGATATCCAGTCTCATGTTTATATTTATAAGCGAAAACAAACGATCGCGTAAGTCACTCTCTCACCATAACCAACAAAGACACAGATTAAAGCACATATCATGTTATATGCTTATATTGTATGTATCTTCTGAGGGGAAGACCATCAGGGATGGTACACAGCACTATGCGTGCAGTGTGAAACAGACAAGCATCAACTCCTAATGCAAGATGAGCCCGTTTCAACTTTATTTTACAAAATGTGGCTTGTGATCCTTAATCAATGAATCTGCGCTGTATCACATATGCATGTCCTTTCTCATAGTAACATTGAGCGTCGTGGAAATCTTGATTGACAGCAGTTTCGTCCAATCTGCAGTAGCTATTCCATTCCAACAAAATACCTACCTTTTCTGGTTTGACTGATTTGTCGTTGTGTTTTCTGACTTGTCATTTTGTTTTCTGACTTGTTATTTTGTTTCCCGAATTGTTGTTGTGTTTTATGATTTGTGTTGTCAGTTTTGTCATTTTGATTTTGGAGTTTTATTTTGCGATTTGTTGTTTTGTTTTGCACTTTCCGGTCCCCGTAGCAAATGGTATCTATACTCATTGTATAATAGGGCCTGTAAGGGGCCACGACATGTTCTGAGGTGTGAGTTCCACCGTGATTACCAGGCTGTCAGCACCGCAGAGAACGGCGTGATGTCAGCAAATTCAGCTAAAACTGCCCGCTTGCTCTAATGTCACTTTAGTGGTGAGGATATTATTCTTTTTGGTTACATTTTATAATAGGCAATCGTTGGTTAATTAATCTATTTGTTCCCAAACTAATCATTTAAACCGAGGTCAGAGTTTCTTAACTATACACAGCCTAGCTGTATGGATTTATTAGTTAAGGGTAGTCTTGGAGCACTAACTGAGTATTGTTTTTCCCTTTTGTACAAATGTCTTTTACTTTACAACAGAATATTGTGTTTTGTATCATATTTAAGTTGATTAAAAATTAAAATAATCACATCACATTACAGTTTTTCTCAGTCGCTTTGGTGCGTTTTTCACATCATCCCTAACATGTGCAAAATAATAAGTGCATTTCTCAGAACAATTTGTTCAAACTGCAATATACAATAGATATGTTTCTAAAGCTAGTCAGTCACTAAAAATCCTTAGTACATCTCTCAAAAGTAAATATTCATGCCAATGATCATGTCAGTGTCATTAGAATGATAACTCATTGAGTCATTGTTCACGAACAAGGTCGTCAAAATGTTTAGGCATGTTGTCAATGTAACTGTGTACTTTAACAGTATCACCTGATGTAAACTTAGTCTACAGTTTGGATGACAGTTACTATATTGAAACTGCACAAGGCTGAACACCCCCTTTGCCCGCATCACTGTTCTACTGCTGTCTCTACACATCCAGACGTTCCAAAAGTTCACAGAAGACAACATAGTGAAGGAATCATCGGTAGAATACAAAAAGTAAGTGACTGCTGCAATAAAGGCTTTAAAAGAAAATATATGTAATTCCTGTCAGTAATAAAAATTAACCATGCATTTGGTTCAAAGATAGCAAAAATTTAAGGGACAAAAAGATTTGAAGGACAAAAAAAAAGTACAGTTCTAATCTACAGTATATGACCTTCAGCATTTGGATGCTCATGATCATGTAATGGAAAGACTTCAACATCTAGCTATATGTCTCAGATTGAGATTGGAATCAGCTATTTTTCAATCGTCACTAATTGGAAAATTCGTATCAAATCTTTTTCTGTATGCTGCTGTTGTTTTAGAAGAAGAAGGTTTTTTATTGTATTTCGGGTTTGGAGCATTAGGTCTTCCTATTTGTCATGCTGTATTTAAGCATTTTTAAAAAAGATAAGAAAGATCCATAATTTTGGTTAGGGGTAAGCTTGTGTGAAAAGAAAATGTAAGCATTTTAGAAATGTGTTAATCGACTGAGTATTGTGTGAAAACATCATGAATTGTGTTAATGGTATGGTCACAACAAACGGATGCTGTGCTAATTGTGTTAAGAGTTTAGAATATTTTTTTAAGTATTGAAATCATTCTCATAGCAATTTAAAAAAAAAATCAATAGCATATTTGCATGTTTCATTTCATAAACATAAAAATACATTTGATCTGTTTTGAAGTTTTTATAAGTAGTATTTTCCATAATTATTCTTTTTAAAAATTTCTTTGCAATTATTATTTTTTTCAAAGTAACGGAAACAACATGTATGTGCACTGGCAGACATACCGTGTACCTCACGAACCCCCTGCAAGTTGTTCACGAACCCCAGTTTGGGAAACCCTGAACTTGATTAGATCATTTATTATTCTGTGTGTTTAGTACAATATTTCAATGACCATTATTTGAATAACAAAACAATGTAAAAAAAGTCAAGCACAACTTGAAAATGTTTGAAAGAACATCTAATGTGTTTCAATGAAGTGATGGAAATCTGACATTTGACATCAAATAGCAATGACATCAATTTGCTGATTTAAGAAACTTGATTTGTGAAGATTATAGCAAATATATTTGTTTGTTTGTTTCTTTGTTCATTGATCGATTCATTCAAATCCTTATGTTTTCTGTTTATTTCTAGGTTGAAATGTCATTTTGAATGGCAGATTTTAATGTGGTCTCATAGAATACAGTATCTATAAATGTTTGTATTTATATTTAATTAATCCGTTTTTATTCAGTAATATATCTCCCCACCACAAAGAAAGGTTCACCCCCTCCTAAGAGTTTAACCCCTGCACATTAAACAAAAACACATATCTAGAGTATATTAGAGTGTATAGTATGTTATATATCTATACACATATCTTATTTTGGATACATTTAATTAAACAAAAGTTGAATAGAAACTTATTGTTTGTGATCTGAACTATACTGAAAGTCCCTGTTGTTGACTATGTTTCTGTAATGATATTATAACATCTTGTTTTACAGTCTTTTTAGAGGGTCAGATGCACTTGTTGTGCATGTTGCATTTGTAGTTAAAAGAAGAGACAAATGGCAACATGATCTTTTTCCTCCCCCTGTCTGACTTCTCAAAGCTCTCTTTGATTGATTTCTGTGTGTGTGTGCGTGGCTGGAAGAAATCCTTATTCCTTTCCTAATAAACAGATTCCAACAGGAAGATCTATTTAAAACACGGTGAGCCAATCTCGGGGTGAAAGCTGTTGATGTGACTTGATGAGTTGGTCCATCAATCACCGTTTTCATCCAACAGTTGATGTCTTGACTCTCTTTTTAGCATAATGTAATACTCTTTCAAGTGGTCTTTCCCTTAACTCTGTGATGTCATCAGTCTGGGAGGGCCAGGAGTGGACTGCCATTGCCAGCATGAGAGTGGGGCGGCAGTTCTCCAACTGCAGTTTCTCATCAACGAGGTACAACACACCCACACATTCAGGCACACGTATATTACAGCATGTATTCGGGCAGCATATGCAGAAAGCGCGTAGGAGGGCAGAGCGTGTCTGTGCATGTTTATATCTTTTATTTTAGGTGCGTGTGTACTCGAGTTAAAATGCATGCTCAGCTCTTCAGAAGAATACGTTTAGGTCAAGAGCCAATCTCCCTCTTGGTCTTGCGGTGCCAATGCAGTCAGTCATTATTTCCCATCAGATGTGTCAAGAGCCACATTTTACTTTCTGTCTCTTTTTAACGCACACACACTGCAACTCATGGATTACAGTGAGAATGCCCCAGTATAAAGCTTCATTCGTGCAACAAATACATTTCGTTGCACTGTACTTGTATGTGTGTAATGACAATAAATTTAATCCAATTTGCCGGCGATTTGGTGCGAATGCTCGTCACGCTAATGTTCTAGAACAGAAACAATAGATTCTTATGAAGCCTTTCATACAGACCACGAATATCTAATAAACGAATATATATCATCTTTCGTATGAATACAATTCACATGTTATGTTGTAGTATGGGATGTTAAAAAATATTGGCGGTACCAGTAAAAGTAATTAAATACAATCACTTTCTTGAAATTTCTTTCTTTTTCTTTATATACTATTACTAAGCAGTTTTGCTTATAGGTAGAAATCACAGGCACATGTAAACAAACATCATGCCAAGTGTACGCATATTTTACAACTGTTTAAATAGTACAGCTGCAATGCAAATGCCATTTGGTAACTAATTAACCCCCAGACCATCGTCCTGAAGTAACAATGAAAACGATCGTGGTACAGCTTTAACTCCTGGATCAATCTATTTAACTCCCCGTGCTCTTTTCAAGAATAGAGTGAATCCAATATGGTCTATTTCTCTTCCTTTGCTCATTCAGGCAAAAAACAATAAACTCATGTTCGTTGCTGCTGGAGAAATCCATTTCTTGTTCTGCTGTTGTAAGTACGTAAATCAAACAGTACTAGTAGCCTGTATTGCCACGTGCTAAGGTTTAACTTTTCTTCTTCTCAGCAGCCGAAGCCTGAATAGCGGTTGAGCGTCACCTAATGTTTAGACGTGAAATGGATTCTCCATCAGCGCCATCAAACGTGCGGCCATCAAATAGAAGAAAGCGAACATTCGTTTTGTCGTTGATATGAAAACCTGGTTCGAACGGTATTCGTTTCGCTTCTTCGGATCCCCCCAATCTGAACGGACCTTTAATCTCGAATTTAAGTAACAATTTACCTTTTTTTGGTCAGCGTATACACTAACAGCGATAATCCTGGAAAAACGGGTCTATATGCAACATAGTAACCCAACTCGCAGTCGTAGTACATTAACAGCGCCCACGCAGAAATAAGTTGTAGAGATGACATGCCCTCTGTTGTTTTAAAGATTAAGTAACATTGGATTTTTAAAGTCCTACACAGGTTCTAGACATGATTTCTAGTGACGTATAGATACGCGGCGGTTAGAGACTCGAACGAGGTCACATCTCGTTTGGGTGATTCAGAGTCGACTCCCTTTTTTATAAGCCAACAACTTTGTTATTCATTCACCTTCGGACTTACAACTTGGCAGACTGCTTACTTTCAAACAAGGCAACAAAACACATTGCATGAAAATGAAATTTTCATGATCTAATGTTACTTACTCTTTAACGTTTCAAGTCATAATGACATTTCTAAAGAAAGGATCGACTTACTGATTTTGTCAGTTTAATCAAATTCAAGCATTTAAAGCATTTTATTCATGGTGTGTGCAGCAGCAACAATGCACAAATGAATGGGCCATCCCAATCATTGTGAATGTTGAATGACGTTTTGACAGAAAAGTTCTGGAAAAACACAGGTCATACATACAATTCTGTGGAGATTTAATAATTGAAGATATTGACACAAGGAAAAGGCAAAGGCCTACAGAAAGATTGTATTCTTACATGTGCTGTAGCTTTGTAAACTGTTGGCTTGATCAGCATTTTATTGTTCATTGCAAAAGGGGTCTGTCAACTTCATCAGCCGAACAGGAAAATAATTTCAGCCTTTTTGATGATGATTACAAAAATAAATATTTGGATAAATTAGCACGAATGATGCTTGTACAATAATACCACAAATACATAAAAATAAAGTAAATAAGGTCAATTTCATGTTGCCTTTAAACTTTAAACAAAACGCACACAAAACCGTCTAATTCAGAGATATGAGAGTGCACACATACTTTGACATTTTATCATGTGGTGAATTATTCCCATATCACACATCAGGGGTTCAGCTTGCATCCATATTGATTTCATTACCTGAATCATTACAACATTACACAACAGTGAGATATTGATGTAAATAACATTCAGTCACAAGGGCCTGTCTCTAACTAACCAGATGTTAGAATTTCTAGAATGAGATTGCTCATTGTTTCTCTTTCAAGTTTGATTTTGTGCCAACCTTCCTTCTTCTTAAAACAGCACAACTCAACTTCCTCTCGTCACCTGTTTCTCGCTGCTTTTGTCTCTCGGGCAGGGCTGGCCTGGGAAGTAGAGTCGGTCCCGGCATTTTTGGCCCACATCGGCCCTACACCATTTCTATCGACGGGGATTGGGATGGGGTTGGGGGTTTGTGGAGGTGTATGGGGGGGTTGGGTGCTTGAGGTGCAGGGTGGCATGCATACATGTCTTCTGCATTCACATTTATAATACATCTGTTTGAGCCCCATAAAAAAAACGCCAGATGGCCAGTCTGCCCCTGCTCTCGGGTGTGCTGGTGCTAACTGGGTTTACCTTAACACCATCTCCATAGAAACTCAGTTCTCAGTTTGCACTGAGAAAGAGCGAGAGGTGAAGGAAAAAGACAGTAAAGACAAAACTATGTTTGAGATAAACTGTTTGCCCGCTGTGACCTTTGGATTAAACATTGATTTGATAAAACATGTTCACATTAAAGAGCAACACAAACAGCCCAGGCAAACAACACTGCTACTGCAGAAAATTAGAAGTTATGCTTATTAATAATTTTTATTATCTACTGGCCATCTCATAAATACTTCAGATAAATTAGTTTTGACCATCACTTTGTAATTTCCCTTATTTGGTAAAGGTTCACTGCACAAGAGCTGATACACTTTAGATGAAGTAAATAATAATCACAACACCTTTGGTCTCTGTTTCAGGATCACCGCAGTGAATTCCCTCCAGTGTCTGATATTTGGAAAGTAATTAGATATAGGGTTTCAGAAATTATATAGGGAATATTATAAGTTATCAGATAAAATGGGTCAGAAATACTCTTGTCGCCCTAATTGACAGGCAGGACAGGAAAAATCACAGTCACACAATAATCATCTTGTGCTCTCTCCTCTGTCTAAATTATTTCTGTCTCTGTTAGCCATATAGTCCATTTTTAACTCTGTAACACATGGCTCTGAATTACACATGTGACATTTTTGTTGCATTGTCGATCCAGGGTGTACTTTAATATTTTTAAATATGCATTCAATAAATAGTTACTGTGCCCAGAATGAAAACGATCAATGTGACTGAATACATTAAGGTTTATAACTTCCTAGAAACTATATGAATAAATTCAATATGAGTAGAAAGTCTTACAATTTAATTTGTGCCATAGAACAGAAATTATATATATATCATATTCCCCATCCCTTGTTACATTTAACTATTGAATGGTGAAATCTCACATTCAGAATACAATCGTTTCAATGAGACTGATTAAAGCGCAAATACATTTTCCCATGGCATTTTGGTGACACGTTCATTTGCAATATTGACCCAACTTTTCTAGATTTAGTGATGGTTTGATGTATGTGTTCCTAGGGGGCGCTGGTCACAGCCTGTGCAGATGACACACTGCATCTCTGGAACCTGCGACAGCGACGGCCAGCAATCCTTCACTCTCTAAAGTTCAACAGAGAGCGGTGAGTAGCTTACATATACACACAACCAATTTGCAAATCGCTCAGATATGTATCTTGACTGCATTGCATAAATTAAACAAGGCCAACAGATCAAGTGTGAGAATGATTGACACCACCAGAGGATTTCATGAAATAAGATTTTAATGACATTTATTTTCATTAATTATTTATTTTCACATTGCATTCGAAGTGAGAAATTAACTTCCTATTTTAACTTGTGGAGAAATTGTTGACTGCATGCCTAAGGCAAGAGTGTCGAACTCGATACAGACAGCACAAGGTTGCAGAGGAAAGCTTAGCCAAATTTTTTGTCAAATCTTTAAATGTAGTCTGCGCAGTCGAACACACCTCTTGGCAGTTGGCATACAGGTGGCATCGTCTAAAGTCAATAACTTTTATGATACAGATTAAGTTCAGGGAGAAAAGTCTGACAATACTCTGAAAGAAAATGTAGATTGCGTAAAATAATATAGTAAATATATTAATTAATACATAAAGAATTGACACAAATATTCATATATTAAGAAAAAGATGGACTTAAAGTATTATATTATTTATTATATTGCATGATATACTGAATATTTGTTTCATAATGGAAAGAATTTTGTAATCGATAATGTTTCTGTATTAAAAAGGCTGTTTAACAAAGGGCAAGCCCTTTGCTTCATTCTTGTCTGCTTTTACTTTTTGCATTGAGTCATTTAGCAGACGCTTTTGTGATCATTTGTTAATTTGTTTGCAAACAATGGCTCTTTTACTCAGTGGCGGTTCTACATTGAATTGCACCCCGGGCGAGAACATCTTTGAGCGCCCCCCCCCTCGAAAAAACTAAATTATGTCATATTTTTCTTGACCTAAACTACAGTGGTACAAATTGAATTTGTCATTAAAATGTAATTGTACCACTGTAGTTGAGGTCAAGAAAAGTATACATGACATTGTTATAAAACAATTTGACAGAGTATTAACACTTAATGATATTTTACTGACATTCAATTTGTACCACTGGAAAAAAAGTGGTCAGAAAAAGATTCATGACAGTTATAATGGCCTCATGACAGCCAATGTCAAAACCAATATGACGGTTAACCCAGCTGTAGTGGCCTTAATTCATTTATCTTCTTATTGGTTATTTGTAATCACGTGTTTTGTTGTGTTCACTTCCGTTTCCTTTATATCCGGTGTGTTATATTGTTTGTCGTGGTTGGTAGGGGGTGAGCGATGGGATGGCCAACTTTCTGTTGACCGTACAAGTAAAATGTTTGTTCTGTCAAATAAAACAACTGTG
Source organism: Barbatula barbatula (assembly GCF_947034865.1). NCBI lineage: Eukaryota > Metazoa > Chordata > Actinopteri > Cypriniformes > Nemacheilidae > Barbatula > Barbatula barbatula. Next base: position 10,207,874 of record NC_136772.1, read on the forward strand.
ATGCGTACAGAAGTGTCTCTTAGGCAATATGGTTAGATGCCGAAACACCAGCTAAGTAGTGTCTTACATTCAATTATTAATCTGCTATGTCATGTTTTTAAGACAATTATGACAGGTTAAGATGTATTGGTTAATGTAAAGTTGTCAACAAAGACCTCAAACAAACAATATTTGCATAAAAAATGTCATAATTGAGCGAATGACACTTAATGACAGTTGTCATAAACATGCATAAAACCTTCATATTCATGACATGTGTGATGTAGCAAATAAATAGCAAAGGTTATGTTCGTCTTAGAAACTAGCTACAGATTGGAAAATTCTGTTTGCTCATTACGGGACCTTACGTTAACCCAACTGATGGAAATAAATCATAATAACTCAACTTGTAACAGTTTTGCTGCAAAGCACAATATTATGGTGAAATTAGATCTCGTGTTTGTTGACTTAAAACCAAATTTGTTGTATAAGTGTTGTCGGTTCTACCTGCCCTGCGCGGGCCTTGAACCGGCATCTGTCCGAAAGAGAGTCGGGCGCTCTAACGACTAGGCTAAACATTACGTTAAAAGTACATTAAGAGTAAGAGCTATTAACCCTACAGTTGAAACCTTCAGATGACAACATGGATACAGTAATCATAACACAGAGAGAACGTTATAGTTGCATACCTTTGTGGAGTGTGAGAAATAAGGAGACGGGAGACGGAGATGCGTCGAGTCAACTTTACTCCACTTAAAACAATAAATCGAACAGCGAGTCAGAGTAAAACTACCACACACCGGTTAACCCGGAGGTACATAACGAACACAAAAACACACCCCCTTAAAGGAACAGTCCCTTGGTGAATGTCTCTTTCTTTGTGGATCACCACACCTTTATCTTTTCAGCATGCAGGGGCGCCAATTTGCCAATTCCCCACACAATGAATGAATGATAGATAATAGATAACCGATTTGCGGCGGCCCAGAGTTTTTTTTACTGCTCGTGCCGGTGCCGCCCCCCACGTGACATGAAAAAATGCCGCCCCGGGCGACTGCCCGGTTCGCCCGTGCCTAAAACCGCCACTGCTTTTACTACTATAGCACACAATTGTAAGATATTTGTTCTCAAAATACACCAGACTGATGCATTTACCTTAATAATGTACATGATTTTTTAATGGGAAGAACATTCATATATCAATCAGATAGTGTGGTAATTAGAAATTGTCTTTCCCTCTCCTGAGGTCTTGAATGCCAGGCATAACTCAAGTATATTAAAGTATATAAAACTGCATATGAAGAGTTTGGTTCCAAAATGGGATAACGTCTTGGTTAAGGATGTAACCTCAGTTCCCTGATGGAGGGAATGAGACGTTGTGTCGAATTGACAGATGGGGTTTTATCTTGAGAACTTATCAACTCTGACTGTACTTTTTAAAAGGCCAATGAAATTGGCGAATGCCCATTCATTCACCTTTAAGGCTGAGTAACCTGGGAAGGATACCTGGGTCGCTGAAGCGGGTGAAGCAATGTGGCATAACGGACACAGCGTCTCGTTCCCTCCATCAGGAAACTGAGGTTACTTTCTGTAACCAAGACGTTCCCTTTCAGTCGGTCTCTCGACGTTGTGTCGAACTGACAGATGGGGTTCCTATACGAAACGTGATCATGATCTTCCAGTGAAAACAGTAAGGCAGCACTTGAATAAGGGTGAGGGCTCTCACCAACTGTCACAAAAGGGTTGGGTGTAGCCCAGCCCTCAGCTTCCACGGATGTCTGCCAGAGAGGTGCCCTGATCCAATGCCGACAGGAGATCTTGGGACCGGTACACCAAAGAGATGGCATCGTCCAACCAGTGTGCCAATCTCTGTGTGGGGACAGCTCTCCCTGTGCTGTGCTCCAAAACAGACAAAGAGCTGCTCAGAGCTACCGAAGTAGAGTCGCAAGGTGCGTACTGAAGACAACACGGTAGGGATTGGGTCTTCTGCAAGTTCACCACCTGGTCCTGAACATGAGTGGTAGGAACTTTGGGTGCGTAGCCAGGCCAGGGTCTCAGGTCCACGTGGAAGTCGCCCGGCATAAACTCTAGGTACTCTAGAGTGCATGTAGACACCCTCGGGCGCCACAAGGAGAGCCATCTTTATCATAGATGAGACAGTGCGGCCTCTCCAAGAGGTTCAAAAGGGATCTACAGGGATCACAAGGACCACATAGAGGTCCTAAGAGGGTACGTAGTACGCCTCTATGCACCACTCAGAAATCTGATGATCAGGTCGTGCTGACCGTTACTTACCTGTGACCAGTACGTGATGTGCCGCGATAGGAGCAACATACACCATAAGGTAGAAGGGGAGAAATTGCTCTCCAACCCTTCCTGGAGCACGACACTGATCACACAACTCTGCGGGTCTGCCGGAAGCACGCCAGGACGAGAAGAGGAACCACTTGTAGGCATACAGACGCCAAGTGGCGGAATCCCTGGCCTGAGTGATCGTAATCCCGACATAGGGGCAGGTCACTCAGGAACTCCTCGTCCCGTCCAGAAGCTAGACGTGGAGAATCCAGAGGTCTGGTCTCAGGTGCCAAAGCGTGCCCTTTCCCTGAGAAAGAAGGTTCTCTGTTAGGAGAATTGGCCAGTGGGGACGTCGTCAGAAGCTTCAGCTCTGAAAACCAAGTCTAGTTAGGCCAAGAGGGCGCAACTAGCAGTACTTGATGTTCCTCTACCCTGACCTTGCACAGAGCTACTTGCACAGGTAGCTTACTTCCCTTTGCCAGAGGCCAGCTGTTCGCTGAGGTGTCCATGCCGAGGGGGACCTCGGTCAGGGTGTACTAAAGCCTGCAATGGGCTGTGATGCGTGATAGGAACACACTTCTTGCCGGTGTGCTACGCTCTCCAAGGAACCGGACTCTGTAACCAAGTGTCTCATATGTAAGCGGTCTCATATGCATCAACCCGAGCGGAACACTGCCGCCGAGGAAGCCATATGCCCCAGGAGCCTCTGAAAGATATCCAGTGGGACCGCTGGTTGCCGCCTGAGAAGTAACATGCGGCACAGCACCGACCGGGTACGTTCACTGATAAGGTGCCCTGTCATGGTGACAGATTGTTGTTCCACACCGAGATAAGAGGTGCTCTAGTAGGGGAGAGCTTCTCTTGTCCCAGCTGACCCGCTGGCCCAATCGGTCCCTGTGCATACACAACAGATCTCATGAGATGGTTGAGGATACGCAGGCCCTACTCCCCGAGGGGAGCAAGAGCAGACTCCGTGATCTTGCTGAAGACACGGGGAGACAGGGCCAGACCGAGTGGCAGGACTTCGCACTGACATGCTCGGGTATCGAGAGAGGGAGGATCGAAATATGAAAGTACATGTCCTCCAGCCATGAACCAATCCTGATGTCAGACGAACCTCAGGATGTGCCTCTGCATCAACATTCTGAACGGAAGCCTGAAGAGCTTAAAACAGAGAGCGCAGACCCAAGATGGGCGCAGCCCAGAGGGCATCTCGGTTAGACTCGACCCCTTTCACCAGAGGGGTGGCACTTCGAACCGAGGTAAAGGAATGCGGCGAAACCTGGGCGGACAGTTTGATTAATATTATTTGCAATGCAAAATAAAAATCATGATAAAAAAGTTATCTCAATTTGGAACCAAACTCTTCATGTAGTGTATACCATATTGTTGAATAATATATTTTATATACACATAGTCTTCACTTATAGTTTTCTGTACAATTTTTCAAACTGCACAACGCAACAGAAACAAAAGTAATACTGTAGGTGTGATGTGGCTGTATTCCTCTTATTGAATGAATCAGGGTCATTTCTAATAACCGCCGCTCACACTCACAGTTGTGAAATATGGATTGGTTAGATTCTCTGCATAGGCCTTTATAAATTGTACAAAAATATAGAAATATTCAGTGAAGTTTTAACCGAAATCCTGACATACTCTGAACAAACAGAGAGACCTTGAGTGAGCTAGAGAGAATTTGTACATGTGTTTTCCTTCACATAAAAACTTAGATGTGTTAGAAGACCTTGCCATAATGTGGCCTCTTATCACTTTGTTTGCAGAAATTGCTGCAGAAATGAAAGAGAGTAATACAGTTTTTCTGATTCAAAGTAGTTTTTTTCTCTAGGCATCAGAAAAGTTTACCTTCAACAGAAATGCATTTCAAAGTTGTTGGAAATCACATATGTGCAAGCACGTAAAGGCACCAAATTCTACGTTCAGACATCATGATGCAATCGTTCACAAGAGCCAATGACACTTCACATTCAAAGCTGATGAAATTATGCTAGCGGTCATGAGATACACAAGTGCTTAAGCTATTTTATTATCACAGCTGATGTATCACTTCGTCTAGCGGTAATTTAAAACGCGTGTTAAACCCAACAGTTCAGAGGATTTTGAAGATTTACTACGGATGGTGCTCACTTACAGTCTTTACCTAAAAAATATTATTTTTTACCTCCGAACAAACACCGTCCAGACGAATTTTGCATGCTCAAAGTCAAGTCTGACCGTGGCATAACAGATTGCGTGATCTGTGATCCAGAGTTTGAAAGCTTTGTGCTTTTCTGGGTTTGGCAAATTAGCTTTGTTCCCCTACGTAATAACTGATGATTGTTGTTCAGCACCTTATCAGACTGTCTGGAACAAACAAATAAAGTCACGCTTTCTCACAATGTCACAGTCTGCACACTCGAACACCGATTTCTCCCATCGTATGTGCTTGCTTTGACCCTGAAGTGTTTTATATTTGGCTTTATTAAAATTATGCAAATCTGCATGTAATGAGAAATGTTGTCTCAGATCAGTAGGTGCCTGTCTCTGTGTGTTTGTGCGTACACAGTTGGGTGCGTATATTTGTGAGAGGCTGTGTCAGATGACAGAGATTTTCAGCTCAGCGGGGTCAGGAGACAGACTCAGGGGGGCTATAAGAGTTCTGATTCAAGATGCACAGCATGCTTGTCTTTCTACGAAATACAAGACGATTTCACCGCAGACAGATTCACCTAGCCCTATGGCATTCAAACGCCATTGTAAAATGTGTCAAACACATTCTGTAACACAACTCGTACGTATTGTACGTTACAGTGGTTGTTAGAGTAAATTATCTTCTATAAGGTCTTTCTTCTTACTACTGTTACTAGTTTACATAAATATCAATCATTAAGATCACATTATGATTGCTTTATTTTTGGTAATTGTAAATTTTATACTCTAATATATCCATATATTATTCATTTTTTATATGAAAATTGCAACACAAATAGCCTACTGCTGTCATAGTAAAGCAACAATTTGAAGATAAGAAAGTTTGTTTTAAACCTTTTTATGGCAAGCCACCAATTAAAAGACATTTTACATTCACATCTCTATTTTTCTCCTTGAGTACTAAAGTCTTTACAGCTACAGTTGTGTAAATATATACGAGAATTCACCATTGTCACTAAAATGATCTGCAAAAAAATATGTTCTCTTCCAGATAGCTCAAACACTCCCCTGTCATTGTCAGTTAAATTAACTACACCCTAAACTTGAGTTACCTGTAAAAATAACCAAAGAGCTCAAAGAGCCCTCAAAATGCCCTTTCTAACCTGGATTTTCCATGTGTGTCAATCAAAAACATTCATCTGCGGATTAGCATGGCCAGGTGCTCTATTAGCATTCTAACCCTGACAAGTTTAGTTGTCCGTCTAGCACATCGCAACCTTCATTTCCAATCACCTCGACTGTCTGATGACCCCAGAGGCATTAGAGAAGGAAAACAGAGAGAGATGTAATGAGTGTGGACAGATTTGAATTACTGTTTGCTGTTCTTTATTTTCTAGTTAACCTGTTTATAAGGATGATGGATGGTGCCATTGGATGGATTTCCGTGTGAAGTCTTAAACAGGGCCTGGATATGTGATAGTTATATTGATCCTAATAACTTACTGGATGCTTAATGTTATCAAGCAGCATTGTGTGGCATGTAATGTCTAGCCGTGGCGTTCAAATGGTCGCTGCAGATTTGAATGAGTTTTGCAACATTGCCAATTCCTTTTTCTCATTGTTTCTCATTGATCTAAATCTGTCTCTTTTGGATGTGATAAAGTTCAAACAGAGGAATATTTTATGTATCTATATTGTTTTATCTAATGTTGCAAGCTCAATTTCAATACTAAACACTGCTTACATGTGTATTCATATTTGCCGTGTTATTAGATGCCTTCCCTGTGGAGTTTCTATTGCCACAGTAGCAGTGATAAATCACAGCGCTAATAGTCTGCCTAATTTTCTGATTATTTTGTAATTAACGTAGTGCGCATCAGCCAAGTGCTATCTTGCAATTCCTTTTAACCTTTTGATGACACTAGAGACAGCAGCACGCTATGAAAACAAACACACCAGTATGGGAAATTGTTCAATGTCACACCGTTGTCGTTTTATGTTGTGTCTCGCCACATTTTTAGTGTCTCGTCACGTCTCAGTCATGGCTCATTAGCTCTGGTTTGTCTTGAGGTAATAGTGTTCTGATTAATTGCTGCTTCCCAAAAATACACACAAGTGGACCCAAGAGGGGCTTGTGTTTGACTGACATAAGCCCCGAAGCAAAGCCAAACCAGGCAACAGTAGACACAAAGTGTGACAAGCGTTCTTCTAAGCGCAGAGAAGCACAGTGAGATGCTAATCACTGAAAGTTAGTTTATGCCTAACAATAATAGGGCCATCAAATGACAGTTGTACTTGTTATTTTAACGTGTGTCATTTATACACAGTTTATCAAAACTATATTGTATGCAAAAATAGAAAAGGGTCAGGCCTATGTATACAAATTAATTGAATATGACATTATGAAATGAATGATTAAATGTGACAATAGATATACGGTACAAATTTAATTTGAACTACAGGTAACTTAGTTCCCTATCGATAGTTCTCTTGTACAGCGTAGCAGGACGCTATAGGGAAAACTCCTTGTCTGCGTTTGCGGATCACTTTCTCACTTTCCGCAGAGGGCCCCCTTGTGGATTACCCTGCTACGAGACCTCGTCTTTAAGTCAGGCAACACGATCTGGCACCCCCAGCCCGAGCTGTTGGCTCTGCACCTCTGGTCTCCAGATGGGAGCTATAGATGTGATCCCTGTATGGGATCTTTCCACGGTGTTGAGAGCTCTGAAGAGCTCTCCCTTTGAGAATTTGCAGTCTGTGGACCTTCGTTCCCTGACTCTAAAGGCCACTTTGCTGCTAGCGCTGGCACCTGTTTAACACATGGCCGATTTACAGGCGCTCTCTGTGAGCCCTTCCTGTCTTGAATTTGGGACTGACGACTCTAGGGTGGTCCTCAAACTGAGACATGGCTACCTACCGAAGGTGCACTCTAACCTGTTTTGGGCACAGGTAGTGACGCTTTCTGCGCTCCCCTCCTCCGAGCAGGACCCTAGTCAGAGCACTGAAGGCTTACATCGAGCGTTCCACCCCCCTCAGGCGCTAAAAAACAGCTCTTTGTTTGCTTTGGTGACCGCACCAAGGGGTCCCCGGTCACAAAGCAGAGACATTCTAAATGCATAGTTGAGTCTATCTTTCTAGCATATTCTTCCTTGGGCCTTTGATGCCCCACAGAGTTAGAGCCCACTCTACTAGAGGTATCCACTTATCCTGGGCTTGGTCTGGCTGTGTGTCTTAAGTGATCCTGGGCTTCACCCTCCACATTTACTAGATTCTATAGTCTGGATGTCCCGGCCTTACAGGCCCGGGTTCTCTCTTCTTAAGGTCTTACTAGGTTTCCAGCCTACCATTGCTCCAACCGTGCCGGCGCTAGGCACACTGTCATTGGGACGATTACCGGACAGGGCCACCTCTTAGCTTGGCTCTGTCTGCTCGGCAGGGCTTGCCTTCTAATGCTTGGCCCCCAACCTTGTAGCACTCTTAAGGTGTACACTTTAAGTTGTAAAAGTGTAATTTTTCAAAGAGTACTGTACCTCCCCATTGTTTGGAAATATTTGGTGTGAACCAAATAAATGTAATCAAATAAAAAAACAATTTGCAGCCAAAAATCTATATTGTTATATTAATTTAATTAATTGTGCAGCCCTAGTGTTTGGTTGAAGGATGTGCTAATTCTAAACTTAAAAAAACTTTAATTTTGAAAGGTTAATAGCTTCATGTTTTGTTTAGCTTCATGTGACACATGCATATAAGTACAGGAATCCTCATTACACTAAAAATGCTCGCTGTCATGTAGTTTGCTGAAGAATTTTCATGTTTGTTAGGTAATTACTATTCTCCTGTTTCTTTAAAGTGTGATTAAAAACTTTAATGTGAAGCTGAAATACTTTCTGTAATCTGTTTTACACAAACATGATCCTCCCGTTCTCTCTCTTTCAGCATCACATTCTGTCATCTTCCGTTTCAAAGTAAATGGCTGTACGTGGGGACGGAGCGTGGAAATACGCACATAGTGAACATCGAATCCTTCGTCTTGTCTGGATATGTCATAATGTGGAACAAGGCTATAGAACTGTGAGTACAACTATGCAAGGGATTTACTTTGATTCTGCCGACTTTACAAATAAACCTGAAACGCTAGTCAATAGAATGTCTATCTCATAATATGTAAGTCTAATAAAGATACTATAATATGATGATGTGATATAGAGAAAGTCTCCTGGAATATTTAATGTGGCTGGCGATCTAAATATATATTTTATTGAGATCTTTTCCGAGGGGCCCAATTCAACATTTTACGCGAATTCATTTCTTTCTAGTCAAGTCAAGTCAGCTTTATTTACATAGCACTTTTTTTACAGTTTTCATTGTTATAAAGCAGCTGTACAAGAAAACATTGACTATAAGCAAAACATGTAAGGTTATGCAGGTCAAAACACAAGTCAAATATCAGACAGACTATAAATTCATATATGCAGTGTTCTACAATAAAACACAGACCGTTTCATAGTCATTTTCAAGGACATAATTTGCAAAAGCAATATTCCTTGTTTGTTCCACAGAAGAAAGTTGTACAGTTTTGAATCAACATCGGTATGAGTAACTGCTCATGTCTGGATTTTAAAGACAAATACACTATTTTTGTAAATAAAACAGAATCTGTGCCCTTTTTTTACCTAGAAATTAGTCATGTTCTTGTTTAGGAAAATTACACTTTATTTAAACATGCATGGCATGATATGCTTTACCGGGACCTGTAGCACCTTGTTCAATTGGATTACAAGCATGCATACTTTTTTTGTATGCATGCATGCTTTTCACAAAATGAATTCCCATGGCACTTCATCTCATAATATTTTCAGGACAAACCTGACTGTCGCTCTCCAGATACAAACATGTTGATTAGATCAGCGTTGGCTAAACAGATCTGTCAGAAATCCACATCACACCTGCCAATGTTACTGTACTGTCACAGACAACTAAAACAACCTTCATCCAAGCTGAGAAATAAATAAGTTATCATGTAAAGAAACACTTTTATCCTGTCTGCAGATACACATGTAGACACACTGAAACGTATAAACAATCGTGGGCTCCCGCACGTCTATGGCTTCTTTCATGAATAAATGTGTAAGTCAACACCAACACCTCACTTCCGAGAGTGATAATCTGACAAGAAAATAGCTTGCAAGTGTCAATCAAGACTCTGCCTACACAAGAGCCTCTTGGCGGAATCCCTGCTGACAGACGTTAATGTTAGCGGTGAGTAACCGTGGATGCATTTCTGAAGGACATTCAGATCCCCTGTCGCCCACTTGTGGCCCACTACAGATCCTTTACCCAGAATCCCATCACCTCCTCGAGTAGCTTGGTGGCACGTTGAGTGTGCGGTAGTGTATCTGTGTTTTTTCAGATGAGAGGACTTGATCCTGGTGGTTCATTATTGTCAAGGGCTTATAAAGGTTCTTATTGGTAAATTCATAATTTTGGGTCATTTATCCGCCTTTTTATATACTCCTGCACAAAAGTGGTTTAGTCATGTGAACTGTACTGCTGATTATAAAATGATCGATATGCAGTGCTCTCGATTACCTTTACTGTAACATATGAAGTGGTTGCTATAAAAATATTAAGGTCAGACCTTTTCATAAAATTATTTTATTTAGAAAATACTGTGTTTCGGCCTCCATGCACGCTGCAAATTCTTTTTTGACGGTACAGTGTGTCAAATGGGAAACTTCTTAGAAGAGCTTTACATGTTGCTATCCTCTATCCCTGAAGACGGCACTCCACTGGTAATGCTAGGTGACTTCAACATCCACCTAGACAAACCACAAGCAGCTGACTTCTTAGCTTTACTCTCCTCATTTGACTGTCACAGGGCCAACACCCCTCCCACCCACAGAGGAGGACAACAGCTAGATCTTTTTCTGACTCATAACTGCACCACTAATAATATCCTTGTTACTCTTTTCTCTCCAAGTATCAACATCTTCTTAACCACTTCACTACTGCAGCCAAAACAAGTACTTTTAAAACAAAATCCAAATGGCATCTAACATGCGTCAACTTTTCTCAACCTTCTCTTCTCTGTCCCCCTTCACCTCCCGCCAAAGTGGAGACCATCAGCAGGCAATTCTCTGCTCAATGCATCCCTGATCTCTCTCTTACCCCTTGCTAAGACGGATGTCTCCAAAATTTTCCTTTCCACCCAGCCTACTACCTGTCCCCTCGACCCGATGACTTCCAACCTCCTATAGACTATCTCTCTGTCTCTAATGCCTAAACTCGCACAGATTATAAACACCTCTATCACCACTGGTACTGTCCCCACCTTATTTAAACAAGCCCTTGTATCATCTTTACTCAAGAAACCGACACATGACCCCTCAGTGGTCAGCAAGTACAGACCAATCTCACTCCTGCCTTTCCTTTCCAAGGCCCTCAAAGGGTAGTATTTAACCAACTCTTTACCTTTCTTTCACAGCACAACCTTCTGGACAGTCAGCAATCCAGCTCCAAGAAAGGGCATTCTACGGAGACCGCTCTCCTGTGTTTCGTCAAAAACCTATGGCAAGGGATAAATCCTTGTCATCTGTCCTTATTCTGCTTGATCTCTCTGCTGCATTTGACGCTGTGAACCGCCAGATCCTGCTGTCCACTCTCTCCAAACTGGGCATCTCTGGAACTGCATTTAACTGGTTTGACTCTAATCTCATCTTTAAGGTATCCTGGAGAGGCGAGCCAGCTGACAACTGGAGTTCCTCAGGGATCAGTTCTTGCTCCTCTCCTCCTTTCTATATATACCACCTCCATGTGTCCAATTATTAAGGCACATGGGTTCTCATACCATTTTTATACAGATGATAAGCAGCATTATTTCTCTTTTCAACCAGATGACACCACCATCATTGCCTGCCTTCTGGACATCTCTTCTCCAAGAGAGAACTCCTATCAATTGAACAATACCTTACCATTCAGCTCTGATCCTCAACTATAACCACAAGGAATCTGGGTGTGATGTTCATGTTAAGGGGCCTTATGGTTAAAGAGTCGGACTCGTGATTCGATCCTCAGGGCCGGCAGGTAACGACTGAGGTGCCCTTGAGCAAGGCACCATACCCCTATCTGCAGTGATAGCTGCCCACTGCTCCGGGTGTACGTGTGTTCATGACTTGCTGTGCGTTTGTTCACTACCCTCTGGATGGTTAAATGCAGAGGTCACATTTCAGGAATGGTCACCATAACTGACAAATAGTTCACTTTCACTTTTTTCACTTTCAACGAACAGCTGAAACTCCCCCCACACATCGCAGTTCTCTACTGGCTAGCCTTCCAACCATAGCAGTCAACCCCTTTGCAAATGATCTAGAATCCAGCTACATGTCTCGTTTTCAATCAGCATTAAAGAACCCTTGTAACACCCCTCCTGATTTCACTTCACTGGCAGCCAGTTTCTGCCCACGTCAAGTTTAAATCTTTGACACTGGCCTTCAGAACGATAATGTAAAATTCGCCCCTTTACCTTCACTCAATGATGTTTTATTAACAAAGTTTGGGAGGAACCTAAGCATATAAATCAGCCCGATGTTCCATCAGCAGCAATCACCTATCAGCCGAGCACGCAATCTCTACTTCATTATCTAGGCTGGTTCACCATCAGCAATCACCGTAATCTTAACTGTTGCATCTTGCCAGATAAGCATCCCTCCTCCACCCCAGCTCCTCTCATTTTCTCTAAGTCCCGCAGGACCTTCGGTGGGGGGTGTGTTCTGGGCTCGAGCTGGTTCCGAGCCCGGATCACTTGCTCTGAGCAGGGTAGAGTGCTCCGGGTTCGGATAGATCCGGCGAGCTCGGAGCCCACTCCCTGTACAACACGGCAAATACGCATAACCTGCATTCCCATGCTTTACCATCTATCCCAACAAGGAGCTGTTTATCGGCGAGGGCGAACTCGTGAACTGCTCCATGTCTACATCCCCCAACATCATCTTTGGTCTGAAACGACACCTGGTTGTTCCATCACAGCGAGGCACCGAATTACTTGCAAAAACCTTTATTCATTTGGTTACCCTGTGGTGGAATGAACTGCCAGCCTCCACCTGAACTGTAGCATCCTTCACAACATTTCAAAACAGCTCAAACATATATGTTCCGTTTAAAATTAAAATAAAAACAAATGTTTTATATGCTCTCCTACTTGTAAGTCGCTTTGGATAAAAGCCTCTTCAAAATGAATAAATGTAAACAAACTCTCCGAAACGTTTACGAACGCTGGGGGAGTGTATCGAGCACAGAAATACTATTTCAAATGTTAAACTCGTTTTTTGACAAGATGACCATGTCAAGCATGAGAAGACAGCAAAGAATAAGTCAGAATGCATGAAACACTGTTGCATATCGCCTTTAAATATGCAAGAGTATGTGAATATTACATATCTTCTTTTGATCTAATGATGCTCAAATTCAACACCACTCCTTTATAAGTATAATGCATGTTGACAGCCATAATGCAATTGCATAGTTGAGAGACAAATGACATCTTAAAAGATTAAGATGTATCTTAACATTAACGTATCACTGCACATTAAAGGAATGCTATTCATTATCATGTTGTGACATACAAATTATTATAACGTATTGCACAGTGCCAGTCGATCCTCCTAGTTATATTACTGCAGTCTGCCAGAGTTTGTAGGAAATCTTGTGTGCCATGGCTTTCATAAGCATGTTTATGTATTGTTTTTTAACAAGAAAGTAGCTTGTCAGATTTTCTCAGCAGCCTATGAGAATAGGTGCAGAGAATACGCACACTCTTGGTATTGGAGAATTCCCTTTTATAGAAGCAAATTGCAGCTCATTTCAATAAATAAATATGAATAAATATAAACATGGCCCCTGTGTGCCAACAGCAGGTGTCCTCTGATGGAAATCAAGTGCTAGGATAGAATGGAGAAACAAGAGATTAGTTTTTCCTCCTCTCGAGTCAAACATGAATAAGTCAGAGAAAGATGAAAATATGAGAAGGGTTCAGAGAGCTAGAGATTAACTGAGATCTTGTAACCTCAGAACCTCCAACAATTCCACGCTGTGAATTCACTTGCCTTCAGCTCACAATATCTCCTGCAGAAGTTTGTTTTTCCACACAAACCTTTCCAAAACTACAGATGAAACAAGTTAATTGACACATGGCTTATTTTTGTAAGACATCATCGCAATGTGCAGCCTAGCTCTGTAACCCCGAGAAACATCACTGCATGTGGTCCACGCTGGAATCGATTCTGCACACAGTTAACAGAACAGTCTTCACACGTCTGTGTCTGTACTGAAGCTCTATCTCAAGGCCTAGCCTGGGAACTCTGATCTTAAACATAATCAGTCCTCCATTGATCTGCCCTGCAGCCGTAAAAGCTAAATGAACGTCATGCCTTCATCTCCAAGTAATCTGTTTTACACTTCTAACATCTTGGGAAAAGCCATGGAAGAATTTCATGTTCTAGGCCATGCTGCTTGTTTTAAAATGTGTATAGTCTTCTAAGATGTTCAAATCTTTTTATACAGGACTTATGTTTTTACATAACTCAGCTTCTAATGTTTCTCAGCTATATTGGGACCTGTCGGTGTTCCTATTAACGCTTTTACCGGTTTCACATTTTTGGGAATTACTCTGCTTTCTGACGCTAACTGGGTTTGTCAACCTTAATGAATCCATGAAACCATCCACAAAAAAAGAAGAAATCAACAAAACCCAACTCTGCAGATATGATTTAACTAGATGGATAGATGAAAGACACATTCATACACTACAGTTCAAAACCTTAGGGCCACTTGACTTGTTTTTCATGATCTTAAAAACTTAGATCTGAGGGCTGTTTCTGATTCTTAGGACTATTTCTGATTGCCTTGGAAATAGTTATCTTAAGAAAATATAATTGTCACAACATAATTCCTTTAATTGCTAAAGTTTAAATCCTTTTTTAATGGCTTTATAAATGTCTTTGTTCTGTTAATGACAAAAGCATATATTTTGAAGAATGTAAATTTCCCTACCATGGTAGTCAAAGGTGGAACTGTTTGGTTACAAGCATTCTTCCAAATATCTTTTTGTTTATCAGAACAATGACATTTATACAGATTTGAAACAACTCGAGGGTGAGTAAATGATAACAGAATTTGTATTTTTTTGTTGCAAATTCTTGTAAAAGAATGTCTACGTTGAAGATGTTAAAATAAAAAAATGATTTATTTCGGTTCCTATTATTTTAAATGTTTAAAGAATATTTTTATAGATTGAGTACCTTGACATACATAAATTTGCCTGATAGGCTGATTCATTAACTGCTCGATTGATTCACTGATTAGTCGATCCCCGAGAGGAAAGCAGCACGAGAGCATCAACAGTCAGCTGCAGGGAGCACAAAACTAAGTTGTACAACCACACACTTTCATCCCCAAAACAGAAAATCCCCTGTGGTACCCTTAAGCTTTTCTAATCACCAAATTGCAACTAAGCAATTTCCGGCGCTTCACCATAATATTCAAACCTATTATCCTCAATGAGATTGCTGCCTCCATTGCCACGGCAACCATCGTAACCACCGAAAGCACTTCAGTGACTCTTATCGCAGCCTTTGAAGTTGGACTCAAACAGAGAGAACGCTCCAAGCCTGCCAGGCAAGCGTCTGTATGCATCTCACGTTCGTCTTTCGCGCGACATGTTAACGATAAATTCGTGTTTTTGGATTTGATGAACAACAGAACGCAAACACCAGCTCTATTGTGCATGCCGTGTCTGATACGCAGATGCATATTCTGTTCTATGTGTTTTTGCTGGAGGCTTATGCGATCACACAGGTAGGCAGCGGTGATAAGGGTGAGGGAGAAGAGGTTTGTCTTATTGATAAGCAGGAGCCTCTCAATTTACTTGCCAGTCATTGTTCCGTGTAAACACGCACATTCGCATAGAGCCGGTTTTATGGTCAGCCTATTAAAACAAACAGACCCAGACAAGTTCTTATATGGTGACTTTCTCCTAGACACGTGCAGAGGGATGGTGAGAAGGAAAGACAAAGGAAAAGTTAATAGAAACAAGTAGCTCATATACAGTATGTATGCTCTGTTTATTTTATATATCCTGATCTGTGTATGGAAAGTGGCATGCGCACATTTCAATGTTCATTTTGTGCATACGTAGTATTTACACATCAGGACCCTGGTGTTTTAATGAAGTCGATACATCAGTGTGTCACTGCAAGAATATAAATCACAGAAAAATCTCTCAAAAGTTTCAAAAAAATCTGAATAATTCCAGCAAAACACATAACAATAATATTTTGCATATATCATATATTTTACATTTATACATTCACACTATACAATGTTGTCATGTGCATTTTCAACTACTTCTGATCGAGGGCTAAGTGATCCAATCCCAAATGTTTAGATCCTATTTTCACTTGTACTTTATGTCTGAGATCGAATTGGCAGAGAGTGAGATATTAATACATGCATGTACAGTATTTGTCATAATTAATTAACCCTAACCCTAATTTATTCTCAAGAAAAGTAAAATGACATGGTGTGTGGTCTTCTGGACATACTGTAAAAATGAACAAAGTGTAACAGCTCACATTCACTGTCAGTCTGTTAGAGGACGATAACTGACCTCATACAGAAGCCGAAAGAAAGTTTCACTGTTCGTGATGTGAAGAGAATCAGCACTGCTGGACATTCCATCAGACATAAATTAGATTTGTAGCCCAGCGAGACAGAGACTTGTTTAGAAATGACATATCTTTCCTATATTCTTTCTGCCTCTGTCCTCCAGTAATACAATCACTCTTTTTCATCATTTGTTGATTCAGTCAGTGGTCAAAACACTCTCCACAGGTCAACTATCTCTCTTTCTCACACTCGCACTCACGCACACACACACACGCACGCATACACACACTGAAAATTGGCTAACGGGACTGATGGCATCTCTTTCCCTCATAACGTAGTAGAGGCCACTATTATTCCTTGCCTAATATTATGAAACATATTAACTTTTCTATTTCCAGATCTTTGTTATGAATTATTAATCATGAAAATCTATGGTTTTGATGACTACTTTTTACATATATTTGACACTGGATGTATTAGCTTTATATGAGAACGTCCAATTACATTGTATTGGGTTGTCTGGTGTGTTGGTGTTATATGAGTTTTTATTACTGAAGGATGTATGTAATAGCTGTGATATGTATAAGAATTCCTGCCCAGGGACTACAGATTAAATCTCTTTAGCTCTGTAGCTAATTCTGGGGCAGTCATTGGCGGTCTATGGTCCCTGTTAAATAAGTAAATACAATAAATAAATATTGATACTGTTTTCCTGGATAATACAACAGCAGGTTTGAAATTTGTACTGACACCTGATTGGATTAATGCAGAATCACACACATTTTTTTGTTTAAAAATGGCTTTGCGGAAATAACCTATTCAGTATTGACGGGTTACTGAGATAAAGTTTCAGTAGGCCTATGCAAACAGCATTTTTAACAGTTTTGTTAAAAGTGCTTGTAATATCTTTAGGTGTTGAGTTGATCTAGTGCTTTAATTTTTGCATATCCAGAGAGCTGAAGTGTTTCCCTGTGGTTCTCATATTTCCAGACAAACCTGCAGAGATGGCCATTTTAAGATTTTCTTTTGTGGAAACAAGGATTAATGGCAGTCTGTGTGAGGAGCTCAAAGGAGTTTCAGGTCTGACTTTTTTCTCCCAAACCTCAAGCTTGTAAAAGATGCAGTAATAAGTCTTGTCTAACTGGAGATACCATTAGAAACTGGTAGTGATGAAGAGAATGAATTTAACAATACAAAGATCTTCTGGTATGAAGTCCTTTCTTGTGCAGAACACAAACGGGGATATTATGATGAATCTGTTTTCGTCCTTGTGTCGGTTACCAACATTCTTCAAAATATCTTCTTTTATGTTCTGCAGAAAGAAAGTTGTACAGGTTTGAAATGACAAGTGATTTGAATTGTCAGTTTTGGGTAAACTATCCCTTTAAAGAATGAAAGTAAAGAGACGACTGTGGCTGGAAAATCTAGGCACACAAGAGTGATAGTTCGGGGGGGAAATGGGACCGTTGAGGTGTGTAGAGGTTTGAGAAGGTCTGTGGCTTGTACCTGCTGTACAATGTTATTAGAAATCTGTGAGGGTAGAGACATTTTAACGTAGTATAAATTTCAATATTATACTCTTCAAATGTGTGTGTGTTTGCAAGTGTTTTTGCAAAGAGTTATAACAAAATTAAGTCTTGATATTAATATTTTTAACATGAAAATAGAACTTCAAAAAACTTTGGTTTTCTTTGAGCCTATGACATCTTAATCTTCTAACTATAAAACAGTTCCCTTATTTTAATTGACAAGCTGAGATTATATTTTAGTGCTTCCATGACTGGTAAATCTTAGACTGGTTAGCATGAAAGTTGAGCTGCTGGTTTTTCCTACACCATAATGGGGCATCTTTCTCCATTGACGTATATTCAGGAGCAGCCATAGGCTTTTAAAAGCACAAAATAGACCTTTTGTCTGTCTGCTTTGTTCCTTTGACATCACAGCTCAGTCCCCAGTGAAGGTCATGTGACTGGGAGCGTTCTTCTGATGCCATCAGCCAATCGGCATATAAATCCAAATTCTGAAAACAACATTTTAAGACCAAATGCATCACCACGGCCATCCCATTTTGAAGGTTCTTTCAAATGCCTCAAAATGCACCTTTTTGGCCCCTGAAGGACAGAATGAATGGGTCCTTTCTATACAGTTTCATATCCAATGATTCACTGCCTGCATGTGATGACTGCAATTTTAAGTCTTACTTACACAGAAACCACCAACACCCACAAACTTTAGAAAACAAAAGCACTAAAGTTACCTTTCTAAGGAATGAAAGCAAAGTAATATTTATAAGTATTTGGTTTAGCAGTTTGCATGACTCCATGTGAAATATACGCAAAACACGATGTGAAGGCACTGTTTCGACCTACTTATCATTGTCAAATAGAAACTGCATTCTATATTGTAGTATCTCAACAGTGTTATCAGAACACAAAAGGAAGAAACAGGCTGTTTAAATGAATTATTTTGAAGTTTATAAAGATATTTTGTAACATACCTGCTGTCCCCTGACCGAACTGTAGAAGAGTGTACATGGTATTTACAGCTCAGGTGATTGTCCAGTAGCTTGTGAATCTGCCTTTTACCTAATTTTGCCCATGGCAGTTACATTTCTTGCAACCTCAGCATCACTGATAGAAGAATGATGAGTTGACATACAGTAAGTAACCTCAGCATCCTTCAAGGGTTAAGTGCTGTAATGTGCGACCCCCTCTGTTCCAGAGAGAGAAAGAGAGAGAGAGAGAGAGAGAGAGAGAGAGATATTTGGTGGAATAGTTGTATCATGTTTCTCGTATTGTGTTAGATGAGAAAATGAAGTCCGAAAGTAAATATTATTGAAGCAAACCAAATGATAAAGTCTAAAAGTTGCCTAGCAGAAACTGTATATTCAGTCTTGCCATTACCCAAGAATGTTGTTTACTGGCCCTCATTCACTTGCAATGGTTTTATGACCACACAATAGAAGTGAATGGGGACCAGTGCTGTTCGGTTACCAAATGTCTTCCTAATATTTCCCTTTGTGTTCTGCGGAAGGAAGAAAGTCATAAAGGTTTGAAATGACAAGAGTGAGTAAATGGGTTAATTTTTGGGTGAACTATCAATTTAAAGCCACAATATGGAAGAATTTTGTTGTGAAATATCCAAAAATCACTTGCACAATGTGATATATTTAATGCATTTGTGTACTCACATTAACCCGAATGTTCCCAAGAATGTACAAATCCAGAGAAAATCCTATTTAAAATAATGGCCTGTCCCTTGTCTCCCTTGTATCTGTGGCATATCAGTGACTTAATATCCGGTGCTCCGCAATACCCTCAGTTTCCGTTTGTAGAAACTACGGCAACACGCAAATGCCGGAGTGGTTATAGCATCTGGGAGGCAGCATCTGTTGTTCTGTTGTTATGGATCACGATTACTCTTTGGCGAGTGATGGAAACCCAAAAATTTGTAAACGTAGTTTACTTTTTAAACAACGACTGCATGACTGTTTTAAACACGTAAAACTGTGTAGCATTATGCTACCAAATCAATTGAAAGATTCTGATATCATCCGTGGGTTAATGTAGCATTTCATTCCACATTTCTTGCAAGCTAATTCATTATGATGACAAAACATTTTATTCATTCATTACATCGTCCGTAAACATGACGTCTGGTGAAAACGACATGTCCCATAATTCCACTCTCCTACATAACGTCATTTAGCTTCGCCTTTTGTTGTTGTTTTGAAAGTGCGCCATCTACCGTCCAAAGTTACATATTGTGGCTGCAAGTGCAGCTTACTGTAAGCGTTACCTCCAAAAACTTGGCCATTACTAAAGAAAATACTATTGACTCATCTCTCTGTTTGTAAACACAGAGACAAAATGTGTGTACAGTAATGTGTTTACAGCGCCTTGGGGCATTGAAACAATGCTGCAAATGAAAGTAAAAAATATCTGTCATAGTACTGTGAAATTAACTGTACCAAATATAACATTACAAATGTTAGCCTGACACTAGTGAGATAGAAACGCCAACCCAACTTTTATTTAAAATCTGTGCAAGAACGCCAGAAATGGATGTGATGTAATTAAAGCTATGTTTATATGGAATAAACTCAACCCATAGGAATTACGCCGAATACACATAATTCAGTCATTCACCTAGAAACGTAGTCCACCAAAAAGACAATGCTACAGATCAAGTAAATACACCTGTTTTCTTGAATAATTTATGCAAGCGCATCAGCAAAAATACAAACTGCACAACTCTGCTTTTAAAACTTCTGGTATCCATAGACTTCAGTAAAACAGTAAGTGCATTTTTGGTTTTTGTTGTTTTCCCAACTGAGACATAAAATTTGAAATTATTTTTGATGATGTCTGAAGACCTTGATCTTTACATAGGAGCATCAACATTCAAATCACAACAACATTTGAGCCACATTAAAACATTGAATTACATGCTTGTTAGTGGACAAATGCCTGAAGCGTCTTCACTTAACATTTCAATTACAGTATATCCTTTACATCCCTTCACATTTATTTTCCTTTGCACTGTGATCGATCGGTTTTCTGTTGCCATGGTGCCGGTGTCAATAATAACTAAGACTTACAGGCATTATTGGGTGTTTGGGCTTTTTGTTGGCTTAGTCTATTTAGAAAATCCATTTCAATAACATTTTCACCAGCACAGATGGATGTGTGTCTCTGTGTCGTTGGGATATTTTTTCTCTCTCTACCTGTTACTTTTATTATTTTTCGGTCCCTCTTGTACTTGGCACATCCTCACACAAAAGCAAAGAAGTCATTTCACTGGAGACTGCCGGAGCACATTTCCCGACCTGTCACTCTCTGCCTTTGAAATCCTGCTGAAAAGAAGACCTTGAGTCGAATTCTGACAAGAAGCCTTCCAGAACTTTCTGTCATTCACAGACTGTGTGAATAACCTGGGTAACCTCTAGTCTAAAAAGTGACTGTCAGCTGAGGTGTTTTTAAAGCAAAAGCCTGTGTTCTAGTTACAGACCGCACACAGTTTAACAGGCGTTGAGACTGCACCATAACTGTGTAAATCACAACGTTCTGATGAGCCCACAACATGTCTTTTTTATGTTTATTTATCTTATTATGTATTGTGCTCTTTTTACAAACCTTAGAATGCAGGATGTAAATGATGGAGAGGCATTATAACCGGCACATATCTAAACATGCTTTCAGAATTTGAAAGAGATGATTCCGACAGATGTATCACAGTGGTGCAACAAGGCTTCAAACTGCTCTAAAAGATTTTCAATTCTTTTATACTTAATTTGCATAATTCCTTACAGTATGTGGATTGGGTGTTGGATAGCAAATAAAGCATTAAGAGTGGACACAATTCATTTTTAAGGGATACTGGCCCTGTGTTTTTAATTTATTGGTATTGTTTTTAATTAAGTTAAAAATAGCTAGTTTAAAACACACCCACAAACCATCTTTTGCTATTGTTATCGGTGGCAGTCACAACTGGGGGAGGGATTTTTCCAGATAGTACTTTGTTGGCCAAAAAAGAATGTATACACCACTGAGCAAGAAATGGTGTCATCAACGTGTTTTTGTCTACTTGGCTGGAAAAAATCTGTCATTTAAGAGGCTACAGTAAAAATGAAAAGTCACAGAATGCTAATCTTGATTTTATATGGTCTTTAAAACATATGCACACGATGCATTAAATTGATGCAAATTTCTCAGTCAATAACCCTGATACTTTTTGAGGAAATGTCTCTCTCTCTCTTCTCAGATCAACAAAGACACATCCAGGGCCTGTTGTTCATCTGAGTGACAGTCCAAAAGATGAGGGAAAGGTGAGGAGTACTCAGCTTTTTCTCCACTGTTACGTTTTTCAAGGAACTCAAAACCTCAGAAAGCCCAGACTGAGTAAAAGAATAATTGTCTGTATGTGTGACTTATGGAGTTTGTTTCAAGAGCACTTTGCATGCGTTGGCACAGTGCTGATTAATTATCACTCATTTGGATACATGCGCGCACACACGTTACGTGACCTGATGTTCATCTTGGCAACTGGTGTTAACATCTAACATATTGTATTGAGCATGCATGCTAACATCTTTCTTGCAGCCTGTGCAGGCTGCAGTGTACAAAGTTTGTATACCCTAGTGATTATAACATTTATGTCACGCTCACAGTACTGCAGATGCATCATGGGATTTAATATAAACAGGCTTGGGGGACCAATAAGGTTTCAGAAATGAAAATATATACTGTAGACCTATAGTTGTGTTGGTTATTTCACCATGCTAACATAAACTAAATAGAAGGTTTATGTAAAGTCTTTGGAACCAACCAATCAGAAAATACATTGATTATTCGGGAGAGATGATGTATGATGAATTCAATTCAAAAGAGAAGATAAAATATCAAACTTCTGTTTCTTTTCTGTGTTTGTGTAATTGTTTTAGTTGCTGATAGGTTACGAGAGCGGAACAATAGTAATGTGGGACCTGAGGGCCAAAAGAGCCGACTTCAGAATAAATTATGATGAGGTGAGTGTCTCATATTTATTATCAATTGTATTCCGTTTATAAAGATATAGAAAACATAAATATATATATATACTTACAATAATTACAACATTTAAAAATATAACAAGATAGTAATAAGATAGTTCTGAAAAAAACTAGATACTGTATACAGTAGGTAAGCATTTATGTTTACTTTTGTATTTTTAAGCACGTGTGTCCTTTTGTAGCCTGCAACTCTTATTTGTTATCTAGTTACATTCTAGTCCTCAGCCAAAAAATCAAGACGACAACAATATTAATAAATAAATGACATCTCTTCTGCTCTCCGTTGTCCAAATATATTTACTTTGTTTAGAAAAAATGTTGCTCATCTGCTCATTTCGTTCCACTCTGTTGGTGCACTACATTGATCACAAGTTACTTTTTCCCCTTTAATTTCTCTCCCTGTGGCATGTGGATGTGTTTAGCATAATCACGTCTTGGCACATGACTTTATCTTTCTCTGTGAAAGAAGAACTTCTTTCTGCAGCCCCAGCTGCCTGCATTCACATCCCGATACGCGGTTGAATCAGAGCGCCACTCGGCTAGCAGCGTCACTCACATCCCCTGCGCTTAAAACCTTTCAAAAACTTGCCCTTTTCTCCTTCCAGCCCTTTACTGCGGCTTCAGTGCGACAACAGCGCTTTCTGATCATCTGTCAACGATGCCTGTGCAAAGGGAGTCTGGGGTACAGTAACTCGGCAGGCGTTTGTCAGGGTGGGTAAATGGAAATGTCTGGGGGCCTGCTAATTGCTAGTTTAGATGCCCGCCTGGAATGCCCACGCTTGTGGAAAAAAGTCATTTTAATAGAAGGATTTCAAAAGAGAGAGTGAAGCAGGGATAGGCGAACCGTTTGTGCGGTGGAAGGGAAGAAGACTCGAGGAAATGAAAAGAAAGACAAGGCACGTGTTTGTTAGTACGGTGTCAGAAATGGTGTTGAAAGATTGGTACAAAAATCTCTATCCCCCTTTTTATCTCAGACGAAGTATAGTACAGTATTTACCCAAAAATGTAAATTTTGCCATTATTTACCCACTCTCTTGTAACTTCAAACCTGTATGACTTTCTTTCTTCTGCAGAACACAAAATCAGTTATTCTGAAGAATGTTGGTAACTGAACGAAAGCGGTACCCATTGATTTTTACTTTATAGACACAAAACCAATGCAAGTGAAGGGGTGTCTTCATTTACAACATTCTTCAGAATATCTTATTTTGTGTTGTGCTGAAGAAAGAAAATCATACAGGTTTGAAGGTGAATACATTTATCATCAAAACATTTTTAAGCGATTTATCCCATAAATAAATTGATGTATTCCATCGGATGCTGGTGTCCAGATTAACCGATTAAAGTGCTCTGATCATGTCAGTCCCATGTGTTTTGTGTGGAGAAAGAGCATTGTTTTGGTTTGTCACGCCATGCTCTCTCTCCGGTGTCGCTTCCTTTTAGCCCCTCCCCCTTGTTTCCCTGTTAGCGGCCCATTAGTGTTTAGTCTTGTCACCGGCCCTGGTCCATCTTTCCCTTAGTGTTTCATTCCCCTCACCTGCCTCGTGCAATCCTCCTGTTAGCTTTCCTTTAGTGTTTCATTCATGTCACCTGACGCCACTCTCCCTGTGTGATCAGTCCTCGTTAGTGTTTCCCTTAATATAGTCCCAGTTTCCCTGTCTCTTGTCGGTTCATTGTCATTATCATCCCTGTTGTAACCTCACCTTGATGGATTTTTTACTGTTTGTGGATTATGTTGTTCCTGTTCCAAGTTTGTGGATTTTGTTGCATTATTATTCAAAGGACTTTGTTTGTTTTGTCCCCTTGTGGGAAGTTTTAGTTTTTATTTGTGTGATGGTTTTTGTTAGTTTTCCCCATCGTGGCTCTTTTGTTTAAATAAAGTTGTTTTCTATCTCACGTCTGCCTTCGCTTGGGTTCTGTCCATACCCTTGACATGAGCTTCACCAGAAAGGCTTGCTCACTAAACAAGCTGTATACCAGCACTGACGTTCTTTGTGTTCCATCTAAACAGACCTGTGATCATATTTTGTAAAGCTCTGTTATACTGTACATCAACCTCAGTCCCCCTTAACAATCCTAAAAAAACACACACATCAAACACCATAAACCCTCTAAACAAATAATCCTGACGCCCGTATCATTTCACTTATTATTTACTGTGAGACATTAGCGAGCAGATGAGTGGAGATTAGGCTGCTTTGATGATTGAATAATTACTGATATTGGGTTATTGACTTTCCCTCAGATGGATGGAGGGTTGAGAGAGAGAAAGAGGGAGAGGCTTTCGCAAGCAGGAACTATCAGTCTTGTCTTCACCTTTCTAATTTCCGTAGCCAACTAGAAGATGCACAAGTCTGATGTATGGATGAACAGAATTGTGTGAAGAACCGATGCTTTGCTGAGCAGCAGTATCTCTCATTCTCTCTCTCTTCTCTGTTTTCATCTCTCATGCTTAGTTTTAAGTGTAAATTAAATGCAATACCAAGTTACAGCCGAAGCACAGTTAAAATAATTTCACAAATGTTAGGTTTAAAATGACAACGCAATAGATGATCTGCTCAAAGATTTTGCAGACATAAACTCGTAGTCATAAAAGCCCATAGTTCATTTGATGAACTACATATGTGATTGAGTGGAACTGACTGCAAAATACTTGCAAATGAAAAATCTGATCACAATTTAACTTTAAGGTTTATAAAAATGATAAATGCTGTAAACAAATAATAAACAGGTGCAGCATGGATGAAGTGAGTTGACTAAGTCAAGTCAATTATTGCTCTGCTCTAAATAAGAAAACCATTATGATCAGCAATTTGGTCGAGTTAAGCTTGCATCATTCTCAACGGCTTCATTTTTTTTTCTCTTTACTTAAACTTGGTACCAATGTCGGCACTGTTAGCCCTGTGGTTAGTGCGCCAACATATAGTGCCAGTGCACTTGCGGCCGGATCTGAGTTTGAATCCCGTCCCGAGCATCATTTGCTTGTCCCTTTCTCCTGTCACTATATCCAATGCTTTATTGTCTGCTGCTCTCCATTGTCCTCTGGTGTTAAAAAACGGCAAAAAGCTCCTAAAAAAAGACTTTGTGCCGAGAAAAGCAGCAAAGATTTTCTATCATGAAACAATATTATGTAGTCTGTGTTCAAATGTTTATGGAGGGATACCTGATCCCTGTTTTTCTTTTTCTCAGGCCATTCACTCAGTAAGCTGGCATCACGAAGGGCGTCAGTTCATGTGCAGTCATTCCGATGGCAGTTTAAGCATGTGGAATCTGAGAAACACGGCTAAACCTTTTCAAGTCACCTTCCCTCATGGTAAGTACAGACACACACACACACATATATTTATAGTCCCCATGAACTGGAAGTTTTATACGTTTTTACTTCCGTATTTTGATGCATTTCCGAGTGAAATGGAATTTCTAGTGAGAAGAATTGTGGGCGTGGCTTTCATCTGTCTCTGTGATTTGATGTATAAAAGCAGCCATTCCATTTTTAAATGGAACTGGGAATAGACTGACAAATGAAAGGGAAAAGTTAACGGATGATCCGCTCCATCTAACATAAATCACTTAAGATGGATAGTCATTACAGGAAGGAAGGCATTTTCAGATTTTAACTAAAGATTATAAGGGGAACACGCATTTTAAAAAGAGAATCACCCACATTGATAAGCTATTTACAATAAACGCTTCAATATTTCATGGAAAAATAGGCATTATAATTGTTTATTTCCCTGGGACTTTAAACATACTAGCACGTTGCCTAGTGCACAACCTCACTTGTGTATGGTCATGTGGAAAAGGTAAAATATGCATTTTTATGAAAAGAATAAAAGTCATTACAACGTCCACCTCATGTAAGAAAATTTCTGGTTATATCCCTTTTAGACTTAGATTTAAATACATATATTTTAAAGCAAAGTTACTGAAAAATATATTATTAATTGTTTATTGTTCATATTTACATATATGCACAAAGAATGACAGTTTACACTTTAATCTGATATTTAAAAGGGAATATCATACTCTAATAACTGGAATTACTAATATAATCCAAATCACTACCTTAAAAGAAAACATTTTTCCTTTAGAAAATACTTTTATGAATAATGTTTCCTAAGTTTTCGTAACATTTTAGGGACAAATGTGTCCCTTAAGTATAGCAAAATAAACCCACACACAGTTAAATACCTCTTCAGCAATGATTCATCATCTATTGGTGTAAACTGACTTTGACGTAGTCAGCAAACACACCCCCTCAGCAGGTGTGTTCATTATGGAGGATGATTCATTGTGTGGGTATGATTTGACAGGAATAAATGATTCACTCTCCGTCTTGGTGGCTAAGTTTGTGTTCTGGCCTTGAGCTCAGTGGGTCACATAAAGCTGAATGCTTCAAGTTCCAAATGTATAAGTGAAGAAAGTTCTACGGTGTAAAACAGAAAAAAGATGAGACATTTAAAGAGTGAATTACAGAACATGACTTTCAAAATCTGAACAGCTTTTAAAATAGAAGCTGTCATACATTTTCAATGTCATTTCAAACACTCATGAAGGTTTATATTTTATTATAAATTTTAATGAAACTACTCACCATGTTATCTGTTTTCTCAGGCAAGACACAGAGAGACGGTAGAAAAGAATCATGTAAACCCATCCTCAAAGTCGAATACAAGACCTCCAGAAACAGGTGAAAACATACAGTAACTCTCTTTGAGAACACTAAAAGTGCCATTATCCATACTCATCTTCTTCCGGCAGGATCCAAAGATTTGATCAAGAATCTGTCACTGATCAGTCACACCAAAAGAGAATATCGGACTTATTTTATTGTTTAATTCATTCTCGCGTTGAGTTTTTCTAGTGAAAATTATGTTTTGGGTGCCGCAGAGTGACAGATGCACCTAAGTCCCACTCGAGAACCATTATTGCTGTGTTATCTTGTCACGAAACAATTAAAGTTTACTGCCTGTTTGTGAAAAGCTCCTTTTTCTCGGGGGAGGACAGAGAAATATATTTTGAAGGAGCCTCCATCTTTGATCAGCTTGTTTGTTTGTTTTTTCACTGCTGTGTTTAAGGAAGTCATGAGGAAATTTAGATTAGTTTGGCAGTATTATTGTTATTAATCTATTAACCTTCGGATGAGGTCAGAGTTCAGTGGTGCATAGGGCAAGAGAGGGCAGGCGCAGGAGGGAGTTTAGCGTCTTGACTGCCTGGTGGATGAAATCTCTCCATGCGCCGCCATTGACATTTACATATTTGGGATTATCCTATACATTTTACATAGGTATCAGCAATACCCTGGGCTCGAACCCACAACCTTGTGTTGTTAATGCAATACTATAGTATAGGAAAGCTGTTATATGCTTTAATGGCTGAAGTTTTTCACATGGGTTGTATTGCATGAAAGCATGCGCATGCACCTTCCCTCAGCGGTTTGTTTTGCTTCTTTGTTTTATTCTTAGCCTGACATCTTTTGCTCACCTTCTCACACTTTGTTTTAGATTACAGTCATAAATGTGACAGCATTCTTAAACTTGGGTCAACGGTCAGAGTGCCGATGACCTCATCATTGTCCAGGTTGATTGAAGGTCAAATGCGAGTCGTTGAATGTCATTGTGTCAGGAGGTATAATATGATTGTTACTATAGTAATGCGGAGGGGATATTAGATTAGAAATTCTGCTTTTAGTGATGGATGTGAGCAGCGCTGTGGTTATAGTTATCTGTGATGAATTATACAGTATAAGGTAATTATATTGAGAAATGTGGTATAGGAAAATAAAAACATACAAATCAAACAAGTACCCAGCAGAGGAGCAATGTGTCTCAAATGCACATTCAGTCACATGAAGAATAATGTTTCACAATAATCAGACTTAGTCTTTTTCCACTCTTTATTATGAAAGAATTATGACAGATTATGTGTTCATGATTTGGTAAAGATTTATAAATCACGGTTGTGCATTTGGGTATATATTTGTCACTTCAGTTGTGCTAAAAACCATTTGTCCAGTTCTCTAGAGAAATTCTGTTCCAACACTGGCCGTGAGGCAATAAGGTATTATTAATCCTTAAATGGTTATGAAAACCAGGGTCTGTGAATTATCATAATTTAAATTCTGTAATGATAAAAATCATCAAATGTGCTAATCTCCATAGATCTTAATCTCCATAAATCAAAAAAAAAGTTGTTACAATCCCACATGCAGCACTTTTTAGTCATTTTCAGCTCAATTTGTAAGAAGTGTTACTCCAAGTCTACCATTCCTTAAAATTAAACACATGATTAAATATTTCACTTGTAAAGACCAGCTTTCTATGTTCCAAGTGGCCATGTTTTTATATATATGAGGTAGAGAGAAAATAAACAGGTCTTTTTAAGTGAAATATTTAATCCTGTGTTCAAGATAAAGAAATTTTTGCTGTTCTCTACTTAAACCTATTTGTTGTTTGTTTTCCAGTAGCGAAGCTTTCGTCGTGTTCTCTGGGGGCCTGTCGTATGATAAGGCAGGACGGAGACCCACCCTCACCATCATGCATGGTAAAGCCATTACAGTCTTAGAGATGGACTACCCAATAGTGGAATTCATAGTGCTCTGTGATACGCCTTATCTTAACGGTGAGTATTGTATGTTGGAATTGTAATTTTTATGTCAGATCAGTTGAAGTTTTGAGGAACTTCATTTAACTAATTATCATTATTATGTATTATTACACGGCCCGTTGAAATTCTTGATTCTGATTGGCCAGTCGCAACATTTACATGTTTGTTATTCCAAGAAAACAACCTCTTAAAACTAATAACATACGGTAACCCGGATTCAGCAAATCATTTTGACAGGTGTTTTTGACAAATTAAACGTAAATATATATTTTAATAACATATATGACGTTATATATGGGGTGTGCCATATTGGCAAAAAATGTAATCTAGATATGTTATGGGATTTCCTGGTAACGATTAGTAGGCAATATTTTGCATATTCCTACGCGTTTTGGAAAAGTATGGATTTTTATTTGAATATTTTCCAGGATTAGTGTGAAAATCCAGACCATTCCCCTATTCGGTTTTCTAGAATATAAAATTAAGAATTTCTGATAACAAGGGTGTTTTTATGAAGTTTACTCATCACTGATAAACCTAAAAAGACACACATGGTTTTAGCTATTATTTAGCTAAATTATTCTAAAATGCAAATATGTAGCTCAATAAAAATGTAGTTATTAGTTTTTGGACCTCTGCATTTCTAAAATCCTGTGGAAAACCCAGATTGAACATCGTCAATTTTACAAAGAAGCCAAATAAATGGACTGTAATTCTCATTTCATGTTCATTTATTAATGAATTATATTTCAACAATCCTTCTGTTGCTGTGGGTTGAAGGTTTACAGTTATTACAACAGATATTACAAAATGTATGTTTTGAGGAATGATGTGGCTTTGTTCATTCAAGGGGAGAGAAAATATTGTTCATTCGAGGGGGGCAGGGGAATATAGTTATGTTTGCCAAGACACGGTGAAGCACACATGATGTATACACATACACTGGACTTCAAAATACAACGCACCAGATTTCATATACAGTATTCAGCAAAGAACAGTTTGAAGTGCTTTAAAGGGACAGTTCACCCGAAAATACAAATTCTGTCATAATTTCCTCATTCTTGAGTTTGTTTTGATGAACACAGAGAAAGATATTTGTAATAATGCTTTTAACCAAACAGTTCTTGGACCCTATTGACTATACCATAGTAGGAACAATTAAAATGGTAGTCAAAAGTACACCAGAACTGCTTGCTTTCCTACATTCTTCAAAATAGAACTTGTTAAAAGTTGAATGCAGACACGCTCCTAAAAACAGCAAATGACTCCATATTTTCACTGTCTGTGAATCAGTACGATTCCTGTATATTAAATTGCACACAACGCACAAAATAAGTCATTATCCCCTTGGTTTCAAGACATACGCTGATCTTCAGTTCAATTTAGAGGCTAAATTATTCTGTGTGAAGGATTTGTCATTTTCTTGAGCTGTGTTGAGATGTTTGGGAATGTTGTGTTTGTGTTGACAGAGGTTCAGGAGCCATATGCAGTGGTGGTTCTGCTGGAGAAAGATTTTGTTGTGGTGGATCTGACTCAGAGCAAGTGAGCAATCTTTTCTAGAGCTTTTCTTCTACTGCCATACATACACATTTCACGTCCTGTGAGAATGTCTGAATGATGCAACTCAATGTGCTGTACCTCAATAACACCTCAAACTGACACTTTGTCCAGCGGCAAAAGCACTCAAGACCCAATATATATATTGTGTGTAAGCGTTTTGTGGAAAAGGATCAAATTTAGAGTGTGTGTGCCCGTGTGCGTGTAATTTTTAAATATCACTGGAGTTGTCACTCATAAGCATCCATCAAATGAATCATTACTAAGAGACTGAGCCAGGGTCAGCCTTACACTCACACAGGCCGTTTGACACTTCTGCCACAGAAACTTTTGCCAGTTTGACAACAAAAGTTTTCTTTGCTTTAATGCAATTTCTTTACAAGGACATGCTGAAAATAAACACACTGTTGCACTCAAATCCTCTTAGAACTGGACTGTCTTTAGTATTTTTCTTCTAACCAAATTTAGATAACTTATTTCATTTAAAATGCCTTTCTATACACTCCAAAACCCTTTTAGGATATTTTATATTGAAGCAGTAAGCCACTCGAGTTTAAAGGATGTTTTTAGACAGAATATGAAGGAGGTTAAAGTTACTGTAATGCACTACCTCAAGTGCCTTATTTTTATAAACAGAAATATAATAAAATACACCAATATTCAGCAAATCATGTTTATTATGAATAATAATCAGAATAAACACATTTTCTCTCAAGTAATGTCGTTTGTAAAGCTTGCGAGAAATTATCTGAGGCAGGATAGTGTCACGGGACAGAAGGACTCAGATGCAGGAGCAAAAAAAATTTATTGTAAGAACAAAACAAAAGGATAACAGAAAAAGCAAAGCACTGCGAGTGCCTGCGTCCGCTGGGACAGTGGACAGAGAGTAACGCCGAAGGACATCCGACCAGAAGCTCTCTATGCAGTCTCACTGTCCGGAAGAGCATAAACTATTTCCTCGACTGATGGCCCTGGGCAGAAAGATGTACAAATCTCCTTAGCAAACAAGTATGTAGAAACACAATTAGTCCAGCGGCAAGTTATACAGTCACAAATCACGCTGTACACAAGACATACCCACAAAGACCAAACGAAAAGACAAGGTTAAATAGGAGAAGGGTAGGAACAGGTGCGGGCTGATTGGGTGCAAAGTGCAACAATTAGCTAATGGCTGCCCAGCCGAGTGAAATAAACAAACAGGCATTGAGCGTGACAGATAGTCCTTGGACACCTTATAGTAATTAAATAGAAAAATATCAGCAATGTTATTGCCTGAAGCATAAGGAAAAGACAGGACATGTTTTTTTATATTTAATACAAGTAGTCCTCCAGATTCTTTTATCTCACCAGGTAACTCTGGTTTGAGACTCCTGCTGTGCGCTGTTGATGGTTGCCTGTAGCAACTTGGCACATTAATATACAATTAAATTGATGTGGAGTCAATTGCAGTCAAAACTGTCTGTTTTGCAAGGGCTTTCAACAGGATTCATCCAATCACAATTGATCGTCACCTCTGTCTATTTTATCCTTCAAAAGGTGTCTCTTTACCTTACAGCTTTCCCATCTTTGAGAACCCGTACCCTATGGACATCCACGAGTCTCCTGTCACGTGCACGGCTTACTTTGCCGACTGTCCCCCTGACATCATACCGGTGCTTTATTCCATTGGAGCCAAACACAAAAAGACAGGCTATAGCCACAAGGTTAGTCAAAATTCTAAACTAATCTATACTTTTCTTACTATCTTAATATCTCTCAGTCTGATATTAGGACATTATCTACTTTAATCATTTCAATGATATTTTGCATCTATTTGTTAAGAAGCTGTGGGTCAAATGTGGGTTAATGTGCTGACTGTTATTGAATGTGAAGTGTTTGTGTGTTTAGGAGTGGCCAGTCAGTGGTGGCACATGGACTGTTGGGTCACAGACGTATCCAGAGATTATCATCACAGGGTAAGTATATGTGTGTTTCCAACCATTGGCTGTGTTAGTTCACTAACAGAAATTTCAGCTTTAGGGAGATTTATTTTATTATTTGCAGTATTTTATGCTAGCAGCTTAAAGTACAGTGTATTGTGAGTCCATTTACAAAAATATCACCTTCATCTCTTCAGCTTTTTTCTTGAGGTATTTGAGATTTTGAGAAATGTTGTTATTTAGACGTTTTATGCATTTCAAATGAGAAAAGAACAGCATTGTTCCATCATTTGACCGAATATTCTTGTTTTCTTTAAACTTAAAGGAATATTCAAACAAAAACACTATAAAAACGTTAAAACTGCTTTGTCCCACGTTGACTGTCCGCTGAATTATTTCTCAAAATATTTTATTTTCTGGTCCACAGAAGAAAAAGTAATATCGTCTCTGTCAGACAATATGATGAATCATTAATATTGGTTACCCTTCATGTTTGTCTGTGGGTTCTGCAAATATTTAACCAATACAAAGTATTAAAATGAGCCTTACAATACAGTGTATACTTATGGAAAATAAAAATTTGTATTTCCTGTAGTGGCAGTTTTGGAGATACAAGGTTTCAGTTAGATGATTAACAATACGGGTTTTGAACAAAATGCATGAATAAATTAACTTTTGGTTGAACTTTGCTCCAAAAATGAACAATGTGACATACATCCTATGGATTTTTTAATGAAAACTAAAATTTAAAATGTATTTAAAATATTATATAATTCAAATTTATTTTATAAATAATAAAAAAATTATTCAAATAATGGCTTAGTAAACAGTCAGGAAAACACTGTATTAATGTTGTCATGAACTGTGTAGGAGAACCCAAGTGCCAAACACGACATGATAGCGGAATCATGACATAAGCCCCCCCTTAAATGAACACCTCCAGGTGTTCATCAAGGGGTAGACTGACAAGGCGGACTGGGACAACGACAAGGCAAAACATCGTAAACAAAATTAGGGGCAGACAAGAATAAATTACAAAAGGGTTGTGGTGACATAATAAAAATAACAAACAAGGGAGGGGGGGAGGGGGAACAACAAAGTTCATGGGGGGAACAAATGAGTCCATGGGGGGAAGTCCGAAGGGATTGGGACAAGGGGGAACAGTCTTTGTCCCTGGCGCTCGGAAGTGCGGAGTCCCAGAGGCTCTGTGAGGAGCCGGCTGAGACACCGGCTGGAAGGCCGGCTGAAAGACAGGACCGGGCACTTGACGGACCACCGGACTTGGGACCACCGGACTTGACGGGACCACCGGACTTGACAGGACCACCGGACTAGGCATGGCACTGGACACAGGCTGCAGCATCGTCTGGGCTTGCTTCTGTGCCCTCCGGCAGAAGGAAGGAGATGAAGGGCAGGTCTGGCTCCGGATTGGAGGCCTCCGAAGAGGACCCCCAGGTTTCACGCCTTCCCCGTTTGCCACCCAGGCTGACTGCGGGTGGGGAGGCTGAAGGTGGTGGAGCGGAGGGCGTGGCGATGCCCAAAACCCCGACCTGCAGAACACCACCCTCCGGGCTGGTGGACATCTGAACCGGAGTAGTGGAGCCCGGGAGAAGATCAGTGAATACATTTCGTTGCACTGTACTTGTATGTGTGTAATGACAATAAATTGAATCAAATCAAAATAAAAAAAATCAGTGCCCAAGGAGTCAGCAGACACAGTCCCCAAACCCCCACTCACCGCGAATGCCGCCAAGCGGAACAGAAGCCGCGGAGCTCGAACCAGGCGGAGCTGAGTCCCCCGGGGCAGCGACAGTCAGGACGCAATCCTCCGGGACGCTAGCCAATGGGGCGGGTACCCCGACTGGAACTCTGGCCTCGTCCCGGTTGATCACGAACCTGACCATATCGTCGAACCCCAGGGGCTTAAGCATCCTCTTCTCCGATGGCGTGAGACAGTTGGTGAGGCAGCCATCAAAGATCACCTTTAACTCTGCATCACCGAACTCTGTATCCCTCGCCACCGAAGAAAATGCCCTGGCGAACTCCCGCGTCCCATGATCCCCCTGACGGAACCCAAACAGCAAGTGGGCAAGGCAAGATCGCAGGAACAATGCTGAACTGTCCGTGTTGGCTGCCTGCTGGGTTCGGTTCGGGCTCGTTCGTTCTGTAATGAACTGTGTAGGAGAACCCAAGTGCAGGCAGCAAAACGGGGATGAAGGGGTTAACAAACAGACTTTAATAATAAGGGAAAACAAAGACCCACGAGGGGGTAACAAAACAGTAGACAATAACAAACACGATAAACTGAAACTCAACAAGAACTCAACTAAACTTAAGTCTCCTACAAGACAATGCTTCGAGGACAAAATACCAGGCTTCTATAACGGGGTAACAAGTACAACGAACGAGCACAAGACAATAGACATGAGGGCATCTTATAGGAAAACTAACAGAGATAACAATGGGCAGGTGTGGGTACTGAAACACTCAGGGAAGGTTAACGAGACAGAAGGGCGGGAACACTGACGAGACACGAGAAAGCACATGGCAAGTCAGAATCAAAACAAAGCCATGTTTTTCTCACACAAAACCTAAGGCTATGCCATGACTCCGCTGTAAGAATAGCACATGCTGTAAGATAGCGGAATCATGACAAATGTTTATTATATATTACTAAAAGTACTAAACATGTAGGAGCAATACTCCAAAAATAACATGAAAAAAGAACATAGTCATTTCTAGTTCATTTTCAGATACACATTGTTTACAGCGCCACATATCTAGAAAGTGCTTTTAACTTTTGTAAGAGTTATGCAAACGGTGAGTGAATGGGACTGTAGGTGGTCCAAGAATACACCGTCAGATGTTGAGACTGGGTAAATACAGCTGATATTTGAAGTGAAACTTTCTGCCCACAAGAGCAGATCATTTTTATATATTTTTATTTGCTTCAGAACTTTGGATTGATTTTTTTTTTGTTCCATTCTTGTGTTTATCGATTGATTTCATTTGAAGTCAATGATGTCTCAAATGTGCCCTTCTGCTTTGCCCTCATTGGTAAATGTACGGCACTTTGCGGCTTTGATTCAATAGCGCTATTGACCCTGCATGTTGTTTTCTCTGCGTCTCTTATTATAGCTGTCATTTCCCACATCCTCTTACGTGGTTTAACACAAACACGCATTTGCTCATACAATCGCTCTTTGTCCTTCCTTTCTGTCGTCCTGCCCAGGCATGCAGACGGATCGATAAAGTTTTGGGATGCCACAGCGAGTAAGTGTCTTTGCTTTTAAAAGCTTGCTCGCCCCTTTTGGCTTCACGCTGTTTCTGTCTGACTTTCTTACTGACTTTTTAACATCTGTGGATGCTTTGTGATGTTATGACAAGTTCTGCCTCTATCAGTCACACTGCAGATGTTGTATAAGCTCAAGACGTCAAAAGTGTTTGAGAAGCCAAAAACCGGAGAGGTGGGGCGAAGCGCTGAAATGGTGGAGGAAGACCCCTATGCCGTTCAGATGATCACTTGGTGCCCACAGAGTCGTATCTTCTGTGTGGTGGGCATCAATGCCCACGTCATCTTGTACCGCTTCAGCAAGTACGACGCCAACACCACCATTACAGTGAGTTTTGGACATTTGAAGGTCACCAAACAAGCCTCAGACGAAGCTTTTTTGTGTGGCCTTTGATACTCTTAGTTAGGTTGGATAGTTGAAGTATTGTGAAATTGATGGATTAAACTGCCTGTGTTTTTGTTTGTATTTGTGCTTATTCCTTTGAAGTCTTTAGAGGTGCGGCTACAGTGCGAGATGGACGAGGTAATCTCTCCCTCAGATACAGAAAACACCCCATGTTTCTCTGACCCCAGCGGCCATTCGCCCCAGCCCCCCAGTCCCCGCAGCAATACACCGGACAGTGTACGGGACAGCATCCCCTGCCTTAAGTAAGATATTAAGTCAATTATCAGATCACATTTGCAAAGAAACATCAGACTTCTCAATCTCTTTAGCTAGGAACAAAACAAATTAGATTGAAAACTAGATAAGAGAATCTATGAAGTAGCTTTAAGGCAAAGTAAATTGCAATTGCAGACTAACTTTTAATATGTATCTCTAAGGGTTAAAGATCGAATGATCCGAATGCCTCCCGGGTACCAGGCGGAGCTTGTGCTTCAGTTACTATGGGTAGACGGCGAGCCGCCACAACAAATCACCAGCCTGGATTTAAACTCTGCGTACGGCTTGTAAGTGACATCACCTCTTTAATTTTTTTTTATTCATCCAATAGAATCGTTCCATTTTACATTGACGGCTTATTATAATTCCTTTACAAAACATTGCTGAATTAATTTGAAGGAATTACATTAAATTGTGCTGAATGCAATTTTGCTTGGCACAATTCTCCAGCTTGGCAATCTTTGAGTGCAAGGCTGTAGAAGATTGTTGTGATTTGGCCCATATAGCATCACTCTATATAACTATATAACATCTCTTTAAAATGCTGAAAATGCACTTTACTACACAGCACGTCTGGACATCCGCCCGGTTATAACGTTCTTCTCTATCATTTGATGAATTACTGCTGCCGTGTTTACCAGACAATGTAAACAAATGTTTTCTTTTAACAAAATTCCATTTACCCCCTGCTTTTTGTGGTGGCTCAACATTAGTTAGGCCAGGCAAATACAGTTTATTTGTGTAAATACGGCACAAACTCAATAGTTGAACAAGTCTGATTTACGTAGAGCAGTGCTTATGTTTGCGCTGAAAGGACTGACAGGGATTTAATTTAAATATGCATGTGTAGTGCTATACTTATATTGCATTTAACTAAATTACATGTGGCTAGTGAAAGAGATCCAGGTATTAAAAGTGAATTCACTCTGTTATGCTGTTTTCTATCCAGCTAATGTGACTCCTTTCTTGTTTTTAATGTAACAAATATTCCATCACCAAAAGTGATCTTTTGATGGTTTTGATTGTGTTACTTTTAACACAAAATGACACACAGTGGGCCCTATCGTACACCCCATGCAATGCGGCACAAGGCGCAGCGTAAGTGTTTTTGCTAGTTTCAGCCCGATGCTCATTTCACCGTCCATCTTTAATGTTGTTTAAATAACAAATGCATTTGCGCTCATTTACATTTAGTCATTTAGCAGACCTTTTTATCCAAAGCGACTTACAAAGAATTCAGGTAGCAATAAGCAATATGTCATCGCCGCATTTGTGCTGGTCTAAAAAAGAGGTGTGTTTAGGCACATTGTTGGAGCGTTTCTATTTTGAGGAACATAGACCAACTCAAACCGGGTCCAATGTCTAAAGTCAATGGTGCAATATTTTTTAGTTATTAAAAGAGCGCGTTAGGAATATGCGTCTTTAGGCGGGTGCACAACGCTTGTACATTCTGCTTATTACACACAGAAGGACGCGCAGAAGCACACAATAATGCTTAATATTTATAAATATGAATTACAATGTAAAAGATTATTATTGTGTTCAAAAAGAACAAAATATGGCTTGTCCTGTAGATGGTCTGCTTGCGCTCTTTAACCTCTCTCACGAGCAGACGCGTTTCCTTTCTGGAGAAATGCTATAGATCGTGAAAATATGGCCCAATGTGTTAAATAGCATAACACAAACACATCCTTTTGAGAGTGCACCATGCTGAAAAAACAATCGAACTCTGTTCGAAACACAACAGAAAATTGAATGGTTATAGTAATTTAAGGTTGTCTACTGTTATGTGATATATTCTATTAGTGGGGTGTTAAATCCTATTGGAATAATGCCCAAGACACACAACAAAAAGTACTTTTTTAATGGTTTAAATGGAAAAAGCTAATGGTTTATAAAGGTATTTTAATGCAAACCCTTATAGTGTGTTCACACCAAATGCAAATGCAGCGTTAAGTGCGAGTGATTTACATGTTAAGTCAAGGCAAAAATTCGTGTGAGTTGAAAAATCTGAACTTTGGCGAAAATTCGTGCCACGTTATCCAATCAGGAGCAATTGCTCTAGGAGGGCCGTGATTATGACATAGCGAGCGGAGGCAGAAATCCGTAACAACAATGAAGGACTGCGCCTCCGAAGGATCTAATGGACCCAGATACGGCGCCGAACGAGTCTACGTCGTTCTTCAGCCTTCCATAGCACATAATGCACAGCTTAGCTACCCTCTCAACAAAATCCATGTCAGCCATTTTGCCACGAGACTGGAGCCCCTGGCAGAAGCCCCTCCCATGACGCGAATTCGCATCTGTAAGCAAATTTCACGCACGAATGATGCGAGTAAACTCAAAATGTTCAAGCGTCCAACTACACGTGAATATCGCAATTTACTGCTTTTGGTGTGAACACTCTATTAGAATTTCTTCAAGGATTTCTATTGGGCTTATGTTATTTTATTCAGCAAGGCATAATCTTCCAGACTACCTGAAACCTGGCCACTAGGTGTTTATGTATGTTATTTGTCCAACCACTGGCGAATAATGGATAGTGTACCTGGGTGTTCACAGCTCTGGGATATGTGGTGATTCACAGCAGCAGATCAAATGAGCCAAAAATAAACAAGGCTTAACTTGCTGTAACGGCTCTGGTAAATTGAGGTGTAGAACCCAAGTGCATTTTTTAACACGATTCCAGATATTTGCCAAAAAAGCAGATTAGATTAAAATGCCCAAAGGCACGTGTCTCTCATTTCTCCCCCAATAAAAAAATAACGGCTATAAATACACATGAGCTTATGACATAAGACTAATTATCAAGAACACCTGGACACTATTAAGAAGGGCTCAAAGGCCTGAAAGATTTTATGAAGTACACAAATTGCTGGAAGGCCGATGCTTATATCCTAGGGCTGTCCCATCTATTAATCACAATTAATTTGATTGTGCTTATATAATATATGAGCCTGTATTTATATGTATATAAAACACAAACATATATGTATTTATTTAAGAAATATGTGTATCATATTTTGATATTATACATCATTGAATTTATATTTAAATATACATTGATATACAGTGGTATGCAAAAGTTTGGGCACCCCTTAGGAAAATCGCTGCATCAGTTTGTCACTTGCTGAGCTTTTGAAGCCGCAACTTCATTTTAACATATGTTATACCTTATGGAAACAGAAACATCTCATTTTTATTGGTCCAACTGAATTTTTTTATGTGCATTTACACAAAAATAGGCATGTGCATAAATTTGGGCACCCCAAAGAAATTTATTAATATTTAGTAGAGCCTCCTTTTGCTGCAATAACAGTCTGTAAACTATAGTCCTATAGCCACAGACAAGTCCCTGAAGTCTGGCAGATGGTATTTTGGCCCATTCCTCCTTTCAAAACGTCTCCAGTTCAGTCAGGTTTCTTGACTTCCGTGCGTAGACAGCCTGCTTCAAATCAATCCATACATTTTCATTGATGTTAAGGTCTGGGGACTGGGATAGCCATTCCAGAACATAGTACTTGTGCTTCTGAATTCCTTGGTGAATTTTGAACAGTGCTTAGGATCATTGTCCTGCTGAAAAATCCAACCCCTGAGTAGCTTCAACTTTGTGACCGACTCTTGAACATTTTGTCAAGAATCTGCTGATACTGAGAGGAATTCATGTGGCCCTCAACTTTAACAAGGTTTCCAGTACCTGTGCTAGCAATGCAGCCCCATAACATGATGGACCCTCCACCAAATTTCACAGTATGCAATAAGTTCTTCTCATGGAATTCAGTGTGTTTTTAGTGTAATCTTAGTCTCATCTGACCACATTTTTTCCAAAATGCTTCTGGCTTGTCCAGATGTGCTTTTGCACACCTCATATGACTCTTGTGACGAACACTCAGGAAAGGCTTTTTGCGCATCACCCTTCCAATGAGCTTTTCCTGGTGCAAAGTACGCTGGATTGTGGAACGATGAACAACTACATCATCAGCAGCCAGATGTTCTTGTTGTTCTCTGGAGGTGGTCTGTGGCTTGTCTTTGACCATTCTAACCACCCTTCGCCTGTGCCTTTCCTGTATTTTTTTGGCCTACCACATATTTCCTTCACAAGGACTGTTCTTGTGGCCTTCCATTTCTGCACTAAATTTCTGACTGTGGGGACAGACAGTCCAAACCTTCCAGATAATATTTTGTACCCTTCTCCTAATTCATAATAATGAATGATATTAGTTTTTAGGTCAGTGGAGAGTTGTTTAGAGGCCCCCATGTTGCCACACTCTAATAAAGAACCAAGGACAAGCACAGCCAGCAATTACCTATGTTAAACAGGCTTTTTCATGATTGGTTCCACCTGTCTTTGTAATTGAAGGTGTCACGAGCTAATCAAAGCAATTTTGTGCTGCAACCTGTCAGCTATAAATCCCCACAGGTCTTGAAATGAATGCGGTTAAAAGGGTGCCCATACTTTTGCACATCCCATTTTTACATTTTACTTTATTATAATAAAACTTAAGAATTTCGGTCTGGACATCTATGTTCAGCAGGTTAAGTGCTGCGCCTAGCAAACTCAGCACCATGTATTTATCTGTTAATTGTTGATATACCGTGGATATTTATTCGCGTTGCATGTCTTGTATCATGTTTTTGGACAAATGCTGCGAAGAGACGCAGAAGAACTGATGAAATACGGTTAGCTGATTATTAAATGCTTAATAACGTTATACCCGCAGGTGTAATTTAAGTTAAATGTTGAACTACTGAATTCTGCACAAAATGTTGAGGGCTGTTTCATTTGGTTACATGCACAAATATTCACAACATCATCATTATGACAATAAACTGTTTCAATAACGTGCATTTGAACTAAGAAAAACTCCAGGTAAATCTGCGTCAGACGTTAAATTTCTTTGATATTTCTGAGATTATCTTCCCATATACATTTGCATTCAGGCATTCTTATGCACATTTTTAAAACATCTTAATAGTCAGATGATGCCACAGCGAATACGTGCTGTAATCTAAGCTAAAGTTTGTCCAACGAAATATTAGAGTGTGCGACAGGCAGGGTATACTATGAATATAGCATGCTGCCTACTTGACATTATAAATGTACTGTACAGTACATGCCAGACACACATATATAAGATAAACACAAACTTTTATTTTCTCCACAATGGGAACACTGCCCTACTTTAAAACACTAAGTTTTTTTTTCTTTAAAATGAAGGTCTTTGCTTTGTTGGAAGTGATTGGCAAAAATAATATATAGGGATTATTCAATTGCCTCTTACTTTCCAATACCTGTGAGTGGGCTGTAAGAGCTTCACGTGTGACTGACACATTTGATATATATCACATTTGGTTGTTTTGATATTGTAAGTGTAAGTGATCAGAACCACGTGATTAGCTGCGATCAGAAGGTTGCCGGTTCGAAGCTCAGTGCCAGCAGGTCATGACTGAAGTGCCCTTGAGCAAGACACCTTACCCCTGATTGCTCTGCAGTAATGTGCCACTGTAAAAAAACTACTTGTAAGTCGCTTTGGATAAAAAGCGTCTGCCAAATGAATAAATGTAAATGTAAGTGTAAGTGTGTGTGCTCTTATAGGTTGGCTCTAGGTAACTGCAATGGTTTGGCAGTTGTGGACTACCTGCAAAAAACTGTCCTTCTGTGCATGAGCACTGTGGAACTGTATGGATCTGCAGACCCTTTCCAAAGACTAACACGCTCTCCTCGGAAGAATCGGCAGTCCACATCAGGTACAAACACAATCTGTCTCATAGGCTACAGTTATTCCGATACAGTCTGTTTCTCTGTAACCAATCTATGAAATAATTCGCTGTGCACACGCATATTAATGCTTTCAGCTTTGAAAAACAAAGGGTCTCATTCACTAATTATTCTGGTTGTGTCGGATGGGGTTAGGAATGATCATAATACACAAAGAAATAGTTTTACACTTTCTCATGTTCTTTGCACATGTTTTTGACAGCAAGCACACTAAAAGTATGCCTAAAAATACATTTCCAAAAACAACTGAAACCCAAAGAGGACCTTTTATGTAGTCTAGACTACACATGATTGCATTTATTTTTATAACCTATCAGTATAAATAACAGAAAATTAAATACTTTTGCTTGATAAGGAAAGTAACCTAAGAAACTAGCTCTTGTTTCTCAAAGAAAATATACAAATTAAGTAAGTTTATTTTCTAAAATATTTGCCAATGGGTAAGAAAAATACATTTAAATTAAGTACTAAATAAAGACATAACACTTAATTCAAGTTTATTGGCAGATATTTTTGCGTGTTATTAGCATAAACTGCACTAAATATTGATGGTTTTTTTTTAGAAAATAAAAGTTCGTCCGAAATCGCATACTGTGACAGTACATACTGAATTTGAATAAATACCTACGTATCGACCATTAAAACACATCTAAAATCATATATAGTATGATTGGGAGTAGTATGAATACATTTGGGACATGTTTTATTGACATGTGACCCATATACTCTTCAACCTATGATGTAATTACAAAAACATGTACGTTGCTTTTGATAAAAACAAAATTTAGTCTCAATAAATTCTAAATAAAAAAAAATACTGAATAAGCAGGGGGGTTATTTCCACTGCGGACACTCTAAAAATAGCTCACTGAAAGGTTGTTTTCAATCACGTGGACGTTAGCAAGTAATCTTCTCCATTGGAATTCGCTATGACAAACTCAGTCTTTTGTTTATCGACCTGTTAATGTTAAGATTAAGTAAAAAATATTGCGGTAAGCGTTTCTTTGCCAAAATCCATCATAAGGAAACAGCTTAAAGTACCAAAACAACAACCACAGAAAACCAAATTAAATACATTTTGTTAATCAGTGATATCAAACATAAACATAATACCAGAAAAGTTTTATGTTCACAGTTTGTTGCTTCCTTGAGCCACGTTATGTGTTTTTTTTTTAAATAAACAAGCTTAACGTGAGACTATCGTTATCTCCGGAATAAGTGCTTGTTCTTTTAACAGTGTTTATTACAAATTAGTTTTTGCGTTGTCACTGTTTCGGTAGGCTATGTTAAGCTGTTTCCTTGTAATGGACGATCGGATTCGTTCTTTTAACAGCACCTAGTATTTATGACAAGACTTGACTGAAATGTGGGCTTCCCTGGTCGTGTGTATACATTAGGTAAGCTAAACTGTTTTAGAAAGTTTTCCAGCTCGTCTCCTCCCGACTGCAGATTCAGGGTTACAAGCCATTTTTCGTCCGTCAGTCAATACTCTTATTTTCGCCACTCATAAACATCAACACTTTGTTTTTCATGGTTTAATCAATTTAAACAATAAAAAACTATGCAAAAAGTATGGAGAAAATCACTTGCTGCCCTCCATCTGCACTTCGCGCAACTTGGATCCATGGATTTTGTATCACCATAGTGCCTGAACGTATATAAATGCAGGAGATGGGATTCATATCAAAAACATTTCTCCCATCCCCCTACTTCTCAAACCAAAGTTACACCCTTGTGAATAAGTATGTATTTAATTCAGTGTAAGGTCAACTCTAAGGAGTCTTTGATTTTTGTGTATTTGTGGTTTTGAGTTGCTCTAAAGTTTAGAAAGACATGTGAGTGTGAATTTAAGTAAAATGTCTGTGTGAAAACTTTTTTCACATACAAATCCGTGGTTATGCTCTTTTAGTGAACGAGACCCAAACTTTGCAGATCTCTAACTGTCTTTAACTTCTGTCCTTGCTTGTGAATGTTCTAACGTTCATTTCACACACACAAACGCAGTCCTTCTCTTATACTGCATGAGATGGACTGCATTCACTGTTGCCTCCTTTGCATGTCGTCCTGTATATATGTTCTGCTGTTGATCTTTGCTTGAGCACGATTCCTAACAGAGAAC
This sequence comes from Barbatula barbatula, assembly GCF_947034865.1. NCBI lineage: Eukaryota > Metazoa > Chordata > Actinopteri > Cypriniformes > Nemacheilidae > Barbatula > Barbatula barbatula. The sequence continues at coordinate 10,252,443 of NC_136772.1, forward strand.
ACAGCCAAACCTGCCGTACGGAATCTCTGCTACCAATCCAGCACAGATCTCACTCCTGCCATCCTTTTCTCTGTCCTCCTACCACACACGCACACACATTAACAAACCGGAGAATAGACATATCGTGAGTTAAAGTGCTAGAGATGATGATCTGTTTTTATAGAGCTGCATCAAAAAAAAGCTGCAGGGAGGCGGCCATGCTGGCTCCTCACTTCAAAGCGGTCACTTCCCCTGTTCATGTTCAGGCAGCCGTATCTTTAGAAACCGAGCAGCTTTGAGCCGACATGGAAATGCAGAGGTGGGCAGAAAGGTTGTTTGGTGCAGTTAAGGAATGATTTTGATCCGTAGCTTATGTAAGCTCTCAAAAAAAGAATGAGACAACTCAACGCTCACCCACACAGTCTCGTACAGAAGTGAGTTAATAGAGAGAATAAGAGGCATGATAGCGCGTGTGTGTTTACAAGAGGAACTCTCTGTTTTCCTAGAAACATCTATTGTGATCGACAATACCGTGATAAACGGCGTTTATTTGTGCATCTGCAAAAAACAACTTTTTTATATCCACACATACAAATACACCCGCTCACACGTTTTTTAGTTAGACACCGATGAGAGAGATGCCGCTTTTATGGGTTTTGTTTTCGTCACATTTTGTTTGTTTGTACAATTTCAATGGTTGTTACTTCCAAAAAAATTTCCGAATCCGCTTCAAAATGTTGATTATATCTCTGACTTTTAAGTTTTTTGAAGCAGGAAATAATAAAAAGTTTTGGCTTCGTGCTCCTCGTGACATTCCTTCATTTTCTCCCTCAATACACTGGGTCTTGCTCAGATAGCAGTCACGCACGCACCTTCAGTCACTCTGAGCCTGTTTTGTTCTTCTCTCTTCCCCTCCTCTTCTCCTCCCTCGCTCCCTGTCTCCTCTCGTGGGTGGCGGTGATGGGGCATGGGGGCGCTGTTGCAGACTTTTGCATGCGCGGCCTGTCTAACTTTTATTCAGATTCAAAGAAACGGATCCGTACTTCCTACCAGAGTAAGTCACGACTATGTTGAAGGGCCGGTGGCGGCAACGCAGCAGCAAGGAGACAAGCCAGATACAATGGGATGTCATTCATCAAACATGCATTTGTTTTTGGAAGATTTGAGAATTAACATAGTACTATCACATTAGAGTCAGTACAAAATAAGTTGTTAAAAGTAATTTTTTACAAAATACTGCATAGCAAATAATGAATTTGAATGCATAAGAATATGAAAACATCCATTTGTAATATTTGATTGTCTCTCTGCTGAGAGTTTTTATTGGTTTGTGCCGAAGGTTTGTGTAATGAACTAATCAGTCATGATCACATGTTCTCACCTTCTAAAGAAAGAAATTGATTTAAAATTACAAGCTGGTGAATATTTGAAGAAAAAATATATATTTTTCACACCAATGAAAGTCAAGCAAACAGCAGCTTTAAAAAATATTTTTGCAGTTGATTTTTAGTCAATACCTACCAGAGTGTGCCCAAAAAACTGTATCCTATGCAATAACATGCATTGCCCTGAACATGGTTGAAGCTGATAGATGTGTCATTGTTTTTGTGCACATAAGGCTTTCACTGCATTTATGTGATTTTCTTTATTTTGAAACACAGGTATTGTCTTGACACTATTAACTAACTTACTAACCTTCTAACCCCCTCACCTAAGAACTTTGGTTCTACACACTGATATTGCTGCAGTGCAGGCCTTATGCTATTTTGACCGTCGTGCCTTGAGTTATATTAAAATGACTGTTTTCTCCCGTGTCTCCTGCATATACGCATGCACAAGCATGGTGGAACTGTGGTGTTGGTGCACATGTTTGATTCTGGAGTTCTTGTACACTTAATCCAGAGGTTACGGGAGCAGTTGAACAGCTTTCAGCAGTGCACCTGATCTGGTGTTTACAGCAGGGAGGAGTAAAATAACAGTAACATGGCTGGAAGTACATATATGTGGATGTTTTAAAGGAAGAATTTTTTCCTTGCAAAAATGCATCATGTTCCAGGATCATGATGATGTTCCGGACCTCATTGTTTGTTCTGGTGGTTTGATGCATGCAATGTTTGGTGGCAGTGAAATCCATTGATTATTATTATCATCCGATTTTCTCTTACTCTTACTTTTCATGTTCCTCCATGGCAGGCCTTACAGAGCTTTCTGATAATCAGGTGTCTTTGGACTTAGAGAGGAGCAAGTCACCCACCTCAGGTAACCACACCCACCGTGACCACACCTTAGTAGCCTCACCCACCCACTCACAACCAAACCTGTCTTACATAGCCTTCCTCATTCCTCAATGACAGACAGCTTAACATGAATAATGGTGAGGGAGGAGTTTGAGAAATGTATTTGACAACACTTCATTTTTAAAGGTACTGTTTATGAAATTTAGCGGCATCTTGCAGAGAGGTTGCGAATTGCAACTAGCGGCTCACTCCATAGCTCCACCCTCCCTTTAGAAGCACAAGGAGGAATGACACAGGACTACGATGTCATCACGTTTTCACTTCTTTGCCGAAGGAGATAGCATATTTTCACGATATGCGCTCTTGTAGAGCAGTTTGTCCATTTAGGGCTACTGTAGAAACATGTCAAATTCCATACAAGGGGACCCACGCTGTATGTACGTAGATATAAAAATAGCTAATTCTTAGGCAATAAAAACATAACGCTTCACTATGTAAGGTCTTTATACACCTCTGAAGACAGTTATGTATATTATATTGCATTTCTCTCAAAGGATCCTGCAAAAATAACACATTGGACCTTTAAGTGTAATGCCAAAGAACAATGGGCTTGGTCTGGATCCTGCTTCTCAAGTTTTTTTTCACTTTATGGAGGTGCCACTCTTGGAAAAACACTCTTGGAAACAATATTTATAATGAAATGCTGTTTTTGGATGGAAATTGTTTAATTAGTTTTATTACATTTTCTTTCGCGAACCCTCATTCTGTATCTCTACCTCACCTCTTCTTGTCTTCTTAGTCTGTTTTTCACAGCACAGGTCTTCAATCCCCGAAGGCTTCATCTTCAAAATCTCTTTTCTCTTGTTTCTTCTCTGCCATTGTAACCCAAGCTGAATTTTGATATGGATAAGATTATGTTTACAGAGCTTTACTCCATATTTGCATCACATTAGTACAATGAATATGATGACAACAAGAGTGCTTGTCCTTGAGAATTTAAATAGAGCTCTTAATATGAAGGAAGTCATTCAGTAAGGCTTTGACACTTCAGGGGATGAACCATTCCATTGTGTCTTGTTTGAAAAATCAGAGGCACATTTTGAGCAGCGTCTCTAGAATACAAAATTCCCTGTTTGTTTCTGTCTGTCTCTCTCTCCAATGTCTCAGTGCAGTTGAAGCCTCTGCTTGTTTTCCCAGTTCCCAGCTCAGCAGGCAGCCTGAAAGATGGAAGTCACTTGGGAAAGTGAGCGGAGGGCTCATGCCTGACATGAGGTTTACTTCTGAAATGTGCCTGTGTATTATGCATAAGTAGGTTTTTAATGGGACAGCTCGTCCAAAAATATAAGTTTTTATATCATTTGCATATTTGCCTTGTCGTGATAAAAACAATGTAATTTGGTGTCAGAAAGTGAGAGATATTTAATCAAGTCATTTAACAGATGTTTCATTTTTGGATGAACCGTTTCTTTAAGTGTTCAGACCTGAGATTAGTGTTTGTGCACGTGATTTTTTTCTTGAATGTTTTGTGGTGAAGAATTGGTTTGTGAAAAGTAAAACTTTAAACCAATGGCAGCGAAGCTGCACAGACCTATGGAGATGGCACCCGCCAATAGGGGGTTTATGGAAATATAAACAGACACATCGCCGTAGGGTCCTCAGGTTACTTCGACTGAAGCGAAGACCATATGCAGCTTGTAAGCACGGCCCGGAACGCAGTACTCATTCCCGTATCTCAGGGAACAGTACGTTCCCTATCGATACTTCACTCGTACTGCATAGCAGGACACTATGGAGAACCAGTAATATCCCGTCGTGCTACAAGTGGAACAAAAAATACCAGTTAGTCCCGGAGCTCTGACTGGATAGAGCAGGTGACCTTGACAGTGACAGTGTGCTCTTGGCAAGGTTGATCCTGAGCCCCAGGCATTCCACATGGCTGAGGAGGAGGGACCTGTGGGACCTTATCCTCCGACTGTGCTAGAACAAGCCAGTCGTAGCGGTAGTTAAGAATTTGGATTCCTATCTGCCTGAGAGTGGATAAAGCGGCGTCCATGCACATTGTGAAAGATCTGGGAGCCCGAGATAGTCCGAATGGAAGGACCATGTATTGATATGCAACCCCTTCGTAGGCGATCTCAAGAATCGTCTGTGACGGGGGGCTATCTGGATGTGGAAGTACAGATCCTTTCCGATCCAGGGAGAAGAACAAGTCCTCTGGGCGTATTTGCGAGAGGATCTGTTTCAGCCGTTTCATAAGGGTGCAGTTCAGATGTCTGAGATTGAGGTTGGGGTGGAGGCCACCATCCTTCTTGGGTACGAGGAAGTAGCGGCTGTAGAAGCCTGACTTGGTTTGGTTTGGTCTGGTGAAACTGGTTCTATGGCTCCTTTGAACAGTAAGTTCCTCAACTCCGTGCACAGAACATGTGAATTTGCGCTCTGCACTCGGGTGGGGATCCACCCGCAGAATCCCGTTGATGAGGGGCCTGACGGCACCCCGGCAAGAACCGTTCGTCCAGGCGGCTGCGAGCGGGTTCCTCTGGGGGAGACCACTCCAAATCCAGCTCCTCCACAGCCTTTGTGAGGACCCGGAAAAACTCTGAGTTCATTTCCACCAAACGAGATCATGTCATGCCAGTGAACGCTGATCAGGCTGGGAGAAATTAACCGGCGAAAACTTCCCTGAGCACTTAGTTCCTCTACCCCGCTGCTTCTTCCACACAGAGTCCTGATGAGCAAGAGGTTGAATCCGCTGCAGATGCTTTTCGATGGCGAAGCTGTCAGTCTCGAGTAGCGAAGATTGTCGCTGAAGGAGAAGAGATCTGAAGACCCTACGGCGATGTGTCTGCTTATATAGCCATAAGCCCCACCTCTTTTGGTGGGTGCCATCGCCATAGGTCTGTGCAGCTTGGCTGCCATTGGTTTAAAGTTTTAGTTTTCACAAACCAACGGCCGTGCAGTTTTCACTACGCTTTTGAAAAAAACTTCAGTGATCTGAGAAAAAGGAGTTTTCCCCGTAGCGTCCGGCTGCGTAGTACGAGTGAAGTATCGATAGGGAAATGTATAGTCAGTATAGTGTCCCTTTTGTGTGGGTTTCTGTGTGATTTGTTGCTTTGACTTTAGGCTGCTAGGTAATTCAGGTGTGTTTTTGTGGAAGCAGCTATTATGACTTCTGTCGGGAAATTGCTTTCTATGATTGGATGGGGAATTCTGCCAAAAATTTCTGGGATTCTGGGCGTTGGCCACTGAAGCAAGCGCACACTGCTAAAAAAACATTTTCTCAATCAGTGTTTCTTTACCAGTAAAACATCCTTGAAAAATATAAATATTACATTTAAGATTTGAGATACTAAGAGTCATATTAAAAAGGTGTTTTGCTGTGAAGATTTTAAAAGACTTGTTGAAAGATAAGAAAGATGACAAAGACTTTTCTTTATTTTTGTGATTTACTAAAACAGGCAGGGATCAAGAGACCAGTCACTTGCGATTTACATACCGTATTATTTGTGCTGCTATAATCACAGGAAGGAGTTGTGTACCTTAGATGATGGAAATTGTCTGTGTCAAAAAAATCTTTGATGCCGCTGTTGTTATTTGAACTTATTTGATTTCTTATTACTTCCATCCCAGCTTTTAGATATGGGCTTTTGAAAGTGGCAATAAGCCAGAAGTGATGAATAATGAATGAACCGAAGGTTTCGCAGATGTTTCTGGTGCTGTACTCCATGTGTTTCCTCCGGACCCAGGGACACAGAATTACACTCGGTTTAGTTTGCATTGTCATCTGACTTGTTATAAATTGATCTTGTACATTCTAATCCATATCTCATCCGTTTCTCATTACATTTATTTATACACACATTTTTTAAATCTCGAACCCTCAAGCATGCCTCCTTGTTTAATCTCCTCTGCCCTACATCAGGTCCATTAATTGAGCTCCACTCCACTTTGAAGTAGATGACTAGTTGTTGTTGTTTATTGTGTGTGTGGTTGTTGTGTTTGTCAGCAGGGTAGAGGTTGGTTGCAGAGACCGAGTGTTGATTGCGGAACACTGCTAGGCTGTTAATAAACTGAAATGTCAGCCATCGTCTGTGACCAGTAGCGATATTTTTAGATAAATATTATTTTGGAACGGAAGGAAAAAAGAAGATGAAGATACAGGGAGAGTTGCTTTGGGTATCAGATATCAGAGCTTATTTGACATGTATGGCACCTAGAGATTGTGATGAAGCATTAAAGCTTTTAGAAACTTCTCATTTTTAAAAGATTTTTTTAAATCTTCAAATAATTAACAATAATCTGATAAAGCTCCATGTGTACCATACGCCATATTTACACTACAAATGCAGTATAGCTATATCTAGATATGGTTTTCTGAATCTGATCTGAATGTTAACAACAAACTATATCAAGCATATACAGTACTTTGGAGCATTGATTAAGTATAGTTTACAGGCAGTACAGCTGCAGTACAGTTTGAGGACATTTTCAGTAAGATTTACATACAGAAAATGGAAAAAGTGATGGTGCAACATGACAAGGAAAACTGAACAGCACTGAGCCTCGCTTCTAAAGGATAAAAAATCAGTATTAAGCTTTGGGTTAGGGAGGGCACTTGGTTATTGTAACATAACCAGGAAGGTTTGTGCAGTCTACACTGATGTACTTTCGTCTTTAGCCAGCAATTTGGCCCCAATACACAAAGCAATCACGATTTTTACCATCAGGTCGACATCCAAAGTGATTTGTGAGTCTTATGAATCTATTATGTGTGATGGGGTTTAAATGTTGGAGATCTTCAGCATTCTACAACTGATGAAGACAAACCTGTTGGGTGAAACATTTTCAGTAAAAAGGCTGATACGTCTACAGGGGCCAGTTGCATAAACTTAGGTGCTTAGTTAAAACTGCCTCTTAACCACTAGTCTCACTGACCAGCAATTAGTTAGGACTACTCAGTCTTTCTTTTCACATTTCAGTTTTTCACATCTACTTTTTTATGTAACTGACCTAAAGACATCATGACCAGTTTTGAAATAAAAAGACTTAGACTAGACTAGTCTAAGCAGTTTATACAAGTGGCCCCTGGTGCTGATCAATAAATTCTAGCATACATTTTAGCAGAAGATTAACTTTTAATATAAATTCAGAAAATTTGCTCAAAGAAAAGTAAGGTGCCTAAGTGACCTTAAACCTTTGAGACCCAGTTGAGGTAGTTGAGTCTGGGGTATTGGCAGCATCTAGTCCTCAAGGAAAGGCCAAAGGAGATATATGATGGGTTTGACTTTTTCCGAATAATATCATTTTATTTTAGCGTCAATTCTGTTTGGACCGTAAGACCTTTATTAAGTTGCTTGGTTGCTTGTAATTCAGCCTGAATACCTCTATATGTGACTGTGATTGTGTGATCTTTGATTTCCAGCACCCTACCCCCCTTCCCTCCATAATGACCCACGAGGCACAGGAGAACCTGTGTCCAACCTTCGGTCCTGCCACTACAGTCCGGTCTTTTATCTGCTGGACAATGGTAAGAATATGTCCAGCCCCTTATGAACACACACACATAGACACAGCAACTCTTGCCTGTGTGTGTGGGGGTGTTTGTTGGGGGTCGCATGCTGCAGTAGAAGTAGCATCACGCTCATAGTGCCACGTTACACGCTCTGTGCTGTTGAACTGTTAGGTGTGTGTGCTATTGTGTGGGTAGTATTGGCATGTGTGTGGTCGGGGCATGGTAGTGAATAGTACGTGCCATGTGTATGTGGGGGTGATATTATCTATTTAGCCCATTAAAGTGTTTAGTGATTTCTAGTAGGGTCATTTGGCCCCTCATCTTTTTTATACTTTCTTATTATTGCTATATTCAGATAATAGTAACTCAATTGTTCAAATTAGGTCAAATACCAATTCACAGTGACTGTGCTCACAACATTAAAGCACATGTGACAGATGAGTAAAAGAAGGTTAGCGTTATAGGATTAGTTTACCCTCAAATGAATTTGTTCATATTTTACATACCTTCATGTCATCCCAGATGTACAATACCGGCCAAAGGTTTTTGAAACCCTATATTCTTATTTTTTTCACCTTTTGGACTACAAGTAAACTCATCAAAATTAGTAGCACTGTTGCAACTGTGGAAATTATGTTAAAGCATCAAAAATAAATATAAACAGGCCTTATCTCTTATCTTATGAAAGAAATTGATACAGTATAGTTGGCACAATTATATTTTTGTCTACAAAAGTAATTTCGAACATCTACGCATACACCTTGAAATTAAATGGTTTTCACGTTTGTTAGAAATGTTTCAGTCAAGCTGTCCATTTCTTGATACTATGATAAGATAGGGTGTATGGCTTACTCTCTTTAGTGTTTAATTTTGTACAAAATGTTGTATCAAGTTAAGTTAAACTTGGAAGGTACAGCTAACGCTTGCAATTTCAAAACAGTTGTTTATGGCATATAGGCATAACAGTAGAGTTATGAATGCTACCTTATTTCTTAGACATGTGCTATGTTTGTCTACAACAAAACACATGGATTTGCATTATACTGAGTACATAGCTTTGTTTCGGAGCATGGCAGAGAGAATGGCTGAAAGCATGAGCGTTATGTTAATGCTAATCATGCTTTGTTCACCATTGGAAATGTCCTGCATGCTCATGGCATTGTGTTGGACCAATTTAAAAACCTAAATAAAAAAATATGAAGGTGAATAAATTGGACGGCTACTTAGACACATTCTTTTGCCAGGAAAGCAATGTGTTTTTGAATAACATGCAAAGGTAAAAGTGCAATTTACGAGAGTAAAATTATCACGATTAGCCATTTGGTACGAATAAAAAAGACATTGAACGTAAAAATGCTAATGTATGTTTGCGAGAATAAAATGACTTCCATTCATTGTCGTTTGGCATCTGAATATTAAGCGAACTCCTGAAGTGTATCCGCCTCAGCGAATTAGCGGAAGATGGCGTGAGCTGAAAGGAAAGAAGTCAGAAATTTATGCAAATTGCAATGCGGGGTGGCAGGAGACCGTTTTTGAGATCAATCCAAGAACGATCCCAAATAACTGTCGTCTGAATCGGCCTCACGGAGGAGCCGTGCGGCTGAACGACTGCTGAAATTCTGCCCATGCAAGACAATAATACAGGGAGGCCACTGGAGGTCTGACGTCGAACTCACCGGATGCCAGCTGTTGTTTGCAGTTGTAGCTGTGCCACCGGATCACAATAACCAGCAATGTTTAACACATGTTTATTCAGAGAGAGAAACCTGAAACATTACTACACTTAGCATGACTTATTGTCACTCTCATTGCAGCATGTACTGTAGGTAACTCATGATTTCTGTTTTACTTTTTTCTCCAGTTTTGTTGCTTACAGACATGTCCGTTTATGATCAGTGTTAATACTAATAGGAAGGATTTCACATAAGATTATTGATCCAAGGGTTATAAGCACTGACACGTCCAGGCATTTCCTTATTGCGTTGCAGGGCAAGACAATACAACACTGTCTCTTTTTGAAATGAAATGCTTTGTTTGAACACTTTTTGTTTTTAAAGTCAATCCACAATAGAGCATTATACTGTATATTCAATTTTTAATGAGAGCATACCCTCCCCTAGTACATCGGCCAGTTTCCTCTCTCAATAGTAAAGTCAACAGAGGAAAGGTAATTGCATTCATCAAATCATTTTATGGGGTCTTTTAGTGCAAGAGCGTAAACGGCAAGCTGCAAATTACATTAAAATCACAGCCCACTTTACAAACATTTAATTAAGAAGTGCATCAGATGACAGAAAAGCTGTTTTTCATTGTAAAATTGTATTGATGAATAGATTTATTTAGCTTATACATCTATGGAAATTTGAAATTGATACTCTGAATCCACTTGTAGACATTTTTTCTTTGTTAATTGCCATCTGTAGAGTAACCTTACCATGTATTCTCTCTAGACATTTAGCTCAACATACACTCTAACCTTTGCGGTGCAAAATGCTTGCAAAATGTTGACTGTTGGTTATCGTTTTACACTTTATTTTTAAGATATGTGTGTGCTTTGCTAGTTGTGTGTGTGATTGGTTGCTATATGTGTTGAAGTGTGCATCGTAACTGTTACCTTTTTAAGAATTGTTTCATTTTCGTACGTAAAATGTTCCTCCCCACCTAACGTCGGTGGGAAGGGAAGTAAAAAAGGATTGTGTGTCTGTGTGTGAGAGAGGATGTGTACTGCATGCACAAAACAGTCCAGTTACATCTCTGTTGTCTGGTGACAGTATGCGATCGGGCATGACTGTCGAATGATGCGTCATGTGCACATCTGCATGCGTTGCAAATATTTCTTTATATCATCATAATATGATTTTGATTTGTGCTGATCTTTTTATTTTCTTGACCTTTGCATCATTTGTTTTTGTTTTTTAAATGGATTAATTACCCCTTTTTTTCCTATTTTGTTTTGTTTCAGTAAAGAGACCAGGCAGAAAGTTAAGTCTACCCACAGATCTTAAGACTGATCTTGGTACGGTAGGCCGAAAGCGAGCAGTTTTTTTTCTTGACTCTTGTCTTCGATTCATCAACTTTCTCTGTTTCCATCCTTTTAAGAATGATGAAGCCCCTGCACTTAAAACTTCATATATGATGTTTATTTTATTACTTTCTGTCACGTTCTTCTAGTTTGGCGCAAAGTTTCCTCCTCACATCTCTGCGCGTGTTCGCTTTTATTATCTTTATTTTGTTAAATGCTTTTCAATGTACATTTTGCAAGTGTTTACAAAGGTGGTTTGTTCAACATATTCATTCTTAAGTTTCGAAGAGTATCACTCTGAAAACTCGCTGATTCGCTACTGATTCATCCTTTACCTCCAAACAGCCTTGCTCCATCATAATTGGATCATTCTTTACCTCAGAACATGCTCTAACCCTCCTGGACCATTCTTTAACTCTATGAAAGGCTGCTCCATTGTGATTGGACCATTTTCTACCTCTGAACAGACATGCACTAATGTAATGAGACCATTCTCTGCAAATGAGCTTGCCGCATCGTGACTTGGACCATTTCTTCAGCCTTTAATGGCAACTCTCCAAAATGTCTCTCTGTGTCTTTTTTCGCCTAGTATCTCTACTTGTTCTCTTTTCCTTTTCCTCCCTCTTGTCTGGTTTTTTGTTTCGTTCTGGCTGTGACTAACACATCTCTCGCTGAGCGCTGAACATGTGAACAATTTCTTGTTCTTTGACCTCGTGTGTAATAACATGTTTCTTTAACAGGTTGAGCCGGGCGGCACTACAATAGAAAAAGCTCTGGGCCGTGAACATTTACCTGTTTCTATTTCTTGAAGGTTTAGATTTGCACTATGTGAAAACTGTTATTGCATCTTTTAGAAAGCACAGTGGTCTTGGGTCATTTTACAATATGAAAATTCTAGCTTGAGGGTTTAAGTTCTGGTCATAGGAAGATTGACATTTATTAGAAAAGGGATGTGGATGCATGTCAGGGCAGTCAGTGCATGTGTGTGTTTGTAGGTTGGGGTTGAAAACTGTCTTCCCTTGAATGCACCAGGGGTGCAGCCTTCATTTTTTCACCACCGGGGTCATTAAGAAACACGGTGCAAGCCAAGGAAAACATGCATAACTGTGTTATGGGCTTCAATTTTGTGGGCTTTCTCATCCTGCCTCTTGGTCTCCCTCCCACAAAAAAATGTGTTTGTCCTGTCAATTAAACCCCCAATCTTATTCAGTATAGACAGTTTCAACGGACGCAGACACATGGCACTAAGTTAACTTCCGGTCTGTGTTTGTTTATCACTCTGGATAGTGGCTAATAATATATTTTAATCCATTTATATTAATATTCATTTCTATTAATATTTGACTGTAAATTAATCGTATTTAATAAACAATTTGTTGAATTTTATTGTATATTAATTGTTTTAAATAAACAGTTTGTTGAATTTTATTGTATATTAATTTTATTAAATAAACATTTGTTAAATGGGTCGTGTAACTCGCATTCAAGTTTAGCCAAGTAATGGTTCCTCAACTCGTAACTCTAAATAATACTGACTAGACATCTTTTTGACTTGCTAGCTAATGTAATTTACTTATTATGTATTTTGCTTGTTATCAAAAATAATTCGACAGGGACTGTATCCTTTGCAGGTGTGTACCGGAAGTTAAGTTTGTGCCACTAAAGAATGCATGCCCAGTAATGTTTGTTTATATTGTTGCTTTGAAACCTTCTATAGACAAAATTATATATAAAAAATCTTGCAAAATAAAGCAAACGCACTACAGATGGTTTTCTTAAAAGTGCTTTGTTTCGCCATGAGTCAGTGTCAAAGTTTTGGTTACCAGGTCCTCACAGCGATATCAAAATGACTGAACAGAAATCCCACTGATACGGTATACCAGCAGACAGTTTGGATGACTGCGTTGGCATGATATTGATTGATTGAAATTGATATACAGGATGGCATGAGGGAAAAAGAGAAAATGCAGCTTGAATATAAAAACAGCCAGGAGTCTGTCAGAGTCATGGTGGTCCCATGGTGGGGTGAGGTCTGGTGAAAAAATATACAGTTTTAGATGCAGCAAGGTTGGATATCCCTCTGCTCATGTAAACTCAACCAGACCTCCCTCAGATTCCCGCTGAAACAGAATGCGTCTGGAGTTTTTTTGTGTGTGTGTGAGAGAGATCAAGCACTCCATAATTTTTATTCAAGTTTCTAAGTTGAGATGGGATGAGAAAGCCTCTCTGGATGTCGGATTCTTTTGAGCAGCGACTCTACATTTAATTTCCTTTCGTTTTGTCCTTTCATTTTTCTGAAAGGCTGCTATTATGTTTTCGTCTTCGTTCTGTTCTCTCTCTCTACTTTGTGGCTGCATTATTTTTTCATCTCACTCTCCTTTTCACCTCTGTTTCTTACTAATCTCAGTTTGGTTTCTTGCTAATGCTATGCCCGTTCTTACAGATCATGTGAATGGACATTGCACTAGCCCCACCTCCCAACCCTGTGCACCTGGGAGGGCCAGAGTCCCGGGGGGCCCTGAAGGTGCACGCCTTGCCCGCAGAGGGCCCGGCCGACCACCCTTCCGCAAGGCCCAGTCTGCGGCATGCATGGAGGTCTCTTTGCCTGTATCCTCCCTCACCGAAGGTGTGTGCTTGTTCTCCAACTCCTTTATCCCTTTATTCCATTTTTCCTCCTTTTTTCACTACCCCCTCCCCCCTTCTGCATGTTTCCCACTCATCAAGGGATATAAGGAGGAGGGTGGGGGTTTTATTGCTATGCGCTGATTTGACTGCATTTTCTTTCTCTTTAATGCTTTATTTTTTCACTCTGTTGGAGTGACTTCAACAGGCATTTCATGCCACAATGGAAAGTTACCCCTTTTCTGCCAAACTGGTGGTGTCTGTGAAGCTTAAAGGAGCAGTTTACCCCAAATTTATTTTTTTAACTTCTTTTACTTTAACCAGGTTGTTCCAAATCTGTATTTTCTTTTGTACTGATGAACACAGAGAAAGATATTTGGAGGAATGCTCGTGGCCACCATTGACTACCATTGTAGGAAAAATTGAATTATACATTTACAGTACTTTTCATTAAAATACATTTACATGTGATGTAAATTTCATTGTTCTGTTGAACACAAAAGAAGATTCTGAAGAAGGTAGTAATGCAAAGAATTCCGGGGCACTTTTGACTACCATTGTCATTTTCCTACTATGGTAACCAATGGTAGCCAAGAACTGTTTGGTTACAAGCATTGGAGTCTTCAATAAAAAAAATACATTTATACAGATTTGGAACAATTTGAGGGTGAGTGAAAATGACCGATTTTTTGGGGGGGCGAATTGTCCCTTGAAGTGCAAATATGATATTTAACCTGCATAATGCCTACTGTAAATACAATCATTACACACCACAGTCTTTATTGTCAATCTTAGTCATTTTAGTAGTTAAAAAATAGACAAGAATTTAAAGCTGACAAAAAAGAAAAAGGTCATAATTGCTTTCCCCCGAACCACCTTTGGAGAAAGCACAGAATAGGACAACATTGGGCTCGGTATCATAAAATTTCATCCTACCCGTCAGATTGTCCTACCATGCATGCACACATCAATGTTACGTAATTTTTTTTTGCACTGCAAAATCATACTACGATAATTTGATTAGCGCTGTAAATTAATCCTACATGTTTATTTCATACCGGTAGGATAATCTGACTAATCTCAATTTACATGTTTATTTTAAACTAGTAGGACAATCTGACAGTGTTGTAAACAGGTTGAAAAATCAAACCTATTTATTTTGTCGATGTGGTTTGGATTATATTCATTTTCGCGCTGACGTTGGAAAATCTGATAAATTAGGACAATTCCACAGAACACCGGCACCAGAATGTTGTTACTGGAAAAGGGGTAACGGTAGTTTTTTTACACACCTTTATTCTGCATTTTGCTTCTTAAACCTGAAATTCAGCGACAGGTTTTTGTGGTCTCATATTAGGTTTGTGTGCTAAACTTCAATTCAATCCAATTTATTCCAGTTGAGGTCAAAATTATGATGAGTCGAATGAATGTTGTTATTAAGTGTATATAATTTGCATTTGCTCATTTGTAAAACCATAACAAGACACAGCACAAACCTGCTCAAATGTGACTCACAAAAATGACTTTGCTGTACAAGCTTTGGGGATCCTTGGTCCCTTTAATGTTTGAGACTGTATCTGTGCTTCAAACATGGAGGATGAAGCAGACGCTACTGCGAGCCTAATTACACTTTTGTTTTAATGCTTTTAATCACCGCCTCTGCACACAGTCGTTCGACAGGTGGGTTGGTGATGTTAATTGAAAAATAAATGTAGAAGGTCTCTAAAGAACCTAGCTTAGGTTTGTGTCAAATTTATGGCCTGTTCTTTCTGTTTGACCCTCTTACTTAGCGAGAAATGTTTAATGTTCCCTCAGGGATCACTAGAGTAGACAAAATGTGTGGACAATCCAACTAATGCTGTGTTGCCACACGTTTCTGCATATCGAGTTTGTGCATATTGCTGCCGTGTTGAAAACATTGTAGTGTGTGTGCATGGTTGCGTGTGTTTCTTTGCTCTTTTAGGGGTCATATCATGAAATCAAACGTGTATTGTGATATGATATTCCTCAAAACTTAAAACCCTCTGTCATTCTGGAATGACCATTGAGAAAATAACAGTGGAATAAGAGGCAAATTCAAAGCTTTGCTCTGGCTGTGTGTCGCTTCTGGAGCTCTACATGTTATTCTGAAGGACCCAAGGACATTTCAGTCTGATCTTAACAGTTTGTATAGCATGTTTAGTGTAGATTGTTCTGGGAACCCGCAATGTAATGCAGGCTATGCAGACAAGTCAACTATAGACAGTATCATCGGACGCACATGCCTGTGTTTGGTTATCGGTCTAGTTAATGGCTTATATAACACTTGATTTTATTTAAAATTTTATCGTATATTATTTGTTTTAACTTCTATTTAAACTACTCAACAATTATTGATTCTTTTAGGAGGTCTACCCTATTTTAATACTATACTGTTTTCGTGGCCTTGCTGTCTCTTACTCTAAAGACTTTTGTGTGTCATTTGCACACGCTAATGTGCCTGACTTTCGTATATACTTTGTTAATGCTCTGTCCTTGTCAGTCATTAAGTCAATTTGTATCTATAATAGTGTTGTCTGTACAGCAGTAACACATCACTTAGATCATACCCTCACTGCGTCCTGACTTCCTGTCACTCACTAATCTAATGGTCACCACCTGTATTCCTAATCCTGTTTACGTGAAGGACACCAACCAGGACAAGCTGCCAAAGTCGAACGACAGCATACGGATCGTGTCACACTGTTTATTAGATTTTCACAATGAATAGAGCACCCTCCAAATGACCATCTATGTGATTTTAAACAATCTTTATTTAATTTAATTTAATTTAGGTCCCTTAAAACAGCTAGTCAAAACACTCTTTTTATAGTTTTTTTTCTCTGACTTGTTCACCTGTAGATCCTGGCAGATTTTCAAGCACAGTCATCCCTAAATCCCTCAAATACAGCTTGGATGTTTTGGATTGAGCAGTGTCTTCATGTTGTAATGAATCAATGTCCCATCTCACTGCTTGGTCGAGTTGTAGACGTTACTTATTTTTTCTCCCCTCGTTGAGAAATGTTATTGTCCGTTAGAGGACTTCCTACCGCTTCTTTGGTCTCAACGCGTGGCATGCATCCCTGTCGCTACAGCAACAGGCATGTGGTGCCGCAGTGGGGTCGTTGGGATAATTAAAGGTCAATTAGCAGCAAGGAGAGCCAGGCCATCGCTAATGAGACACGCTGCAGGAAGACAAAGCTGCAGGAGGTATGAACACTGGGATATGTAGTCTTGAATAAATAAGCGCGAAGCATGGAAACACAAATTACGGAAAGACAAATTCTTCTTTCTGACTAAATCCCGAAACAATTGTGACACAACAGTTATAAATTTCAAGTTGCACACAGTGTTTAACAGATGGACGGATACAATTGGGATGCAGCATACACAGTCGGCAGCATTGTGTGACAAGACACAAGACGCAAAACACAGCGAGCATGCTCCTCTCTCGCTCGAAAAAGAGACTGATTGAGATATAAAGCATGGGCGAAATTAGGCTTTCACAGAAGTGGTTTGAAGGGCAAGGGCGTTGTTGGTGTTTCTAATAAAAGGTTTGTCATCTGGCACTTCCGCAGTGATTGACAGTCAACGACCTAAGCAGGGGAGTCCCAGAGAGAGAAAACAAGCAGATTTTTTCCTTCGCTCGTCCCTTTCATGAAATATTCACACTAACAGGCTAACAGGATGGATTCTGCTAATTATCTTCACTGTCCCCACAGATACAGGTGCTGTCGCTAATAGAAAAGGTCAATTTGTGTGTCTTCACACAAACCTATAAGCAGTGTGTGACTGTATAAGAGAGAGAGTGTTTGGATTTGTTGCTTTTGTGTTTATTTTCCATTGATTTATAATGCTTTGTAAAGTGAATGATTTGTAAAATCAGTCTGGCCGACATCATTTCCATTGAATGTTAGTAGTCTACAGACACACACTATTAGAATCCTAACTTTGACGCCAACCTCACAACTGAGAAATTATTTTATTTTGCTGTTGGTCTTCAGGTTATTTTTTATTATATGTATTGAATTGTTGTAGTTGTTTGTATAGGTAAAAATATCAACCTGCCATGGACCTTCTTTGTATCTTCTTTTTTTCACATCGGTTCATCTTTGTTCTTTTCCTCTTTCTCTCTGTTTCTGTCCCTCTCTGTACAATGTTACGGTCTGGTCGTGTCTTCACGTTTCGTATGCATCCAAAATTTTTGTGTATGTACATGTCATTTTGTATTTTATGGTTGTGGGTCGTCCCGTTCGTGTGTGTAATTGTGACCGTTGGAATGTTGTGCGTATATACATGTGTACGTACGTTTGGTGGTAGGTTATCCGTCCCGACGGGCCATGCTGCAGCAGTTACACGGAGTCAGTATGTACTCTCACGATGAGCATCACATCAGCACCTACTCCTGGAGCGAGAGAGGTAAGGAGGAGCATTTGAGGCCTCCGGGGTCACGACCCTAGGACCTCTCATCTTGTAGCGTCCCGTCCCGTTTCTCTCCGTCCCGTCCTGTGGCTCATAGTTGCTTGGTCAGAAACCTTCTCTCGTCACATTTAATGATGTTTAGAGTCTTCACCTTGCATTTCATCTTCAGGTTTGGATTCACGCTGTGTCTGAACATTATAAAATGCTTTGTGTTTCACACCAGCCTCTGTCGATCTGCAGTGTTGTCAGCTTGTCGTCGTCTGTCCGTCCCACGTGACATCTCCTAGACACTCCTAGTGTGCTTGACTACAGTTTTTTAATTGTTAACCATGCATCGCACTCCAAGACGAGATTTAATCAGTATCATTGAAACCACTTCTGTTTGTTAACACAGATAATGAAATAATGAAAGATTCTTTCATCGTTTTCTCTCCGCCATGTTGTTCCAAGCCCATATTTCGGAACTTTCTTCATGGGAAGGTAGAATGTTTTATTTACTAAAACAGCATGAGGGTGGGGAAATGTCTTTAAAGATTAAATGATTCTGCAGACAGTAATTATAAGTCATGTTTTATAAGTCATCATTATTGTTGACATCAATGTTGATATTATGAGGTCATAGAGGTTTAACATTTTTAAAACATTATTCTTTGACTTGATTTCCAAAAATTAAAGCAGAAGGATAATTGAGTGTACTAAGAACAACGTAAATAATAGGCAAACTATGATGTCTGTAATTTGTTTCATTGACAATAATGATTTCAGAGAGAACTTCCAGAATCGATGCCTATTCATTTAATTTCACTGATTCTTAAATTTTTTTTCCTAATAACAGAGTTTGACAGTTAAGCTTAACCAGGCTAGTACAGCTGCATGTTACTTACAAAGTAGGCCTACATCAAAAATAAAATCCCTCTAGGTTGTGTATTTGCACATTACACAGGTAAATCTAACAAATATGTTTCCAGTACCCTTGTACAGGTGCAAATAAAAGTATATTCTTGTCTTGATATTTTTTTATATTCTTGAGTTTGCTGATTATTTGTTTTGTCTAAATAAGAGGAGTAAATCAGGAAAGGTTGGAATGGTTTTACGTGGGGTCCCAGCTATTTGAACATGTCGTTGATGCAATAAAAACAGCAGTTTAAAGTCCTAAATGAGTCTGGAATTGTAAATTCATGTGCTGTGTGTCTGAACATTTAATTAGGAGAAATTCATTTGCAGATTTGTGCGCCCATTATGTGCATCGGTGTGTGTGTGTGTGTGTGTGTGTGTCTCAACAATGTTGTGTTTACAATTGTATCCCTGGATCACTTTATATAAATTTAACCACAAATATGGAGTGGCTAAACTTTTGTCTTTTTGTCTGTGTTCTCTCAAATAAGAAGCATATTATTTTTTTTCAAACAGCAAAAGGATCCTCCTGTCTGATGCCCTCTTTCTGTTTCTAATATCTTCTTTCTTTCTCTCTCTGCAATTCTTTTCTATCTTTTACTACTCATAATCATCCGTCTGTCTTTCTTCTTCCATCTTTCCTGACATTCCTCTTCTCCCCCACCTTCCTTTCTTTCTCCTCTTTTTCATTCCTTCTCAGAGAGCCGAGAAAACTCATTCAGTCGTTCACGGAGCTCCAGTGTTTCCAGCATAGACAGAGAGACAAAAGAGGCTGTAACCACCCTGCAGTTTGCGGAGTCGTATGGGCATAAGTCAGACTCCATGCCTACGCCCTGCCTCTGGGTGGGGACTAGTCTGGGCCTGGTCCTCATCATCCCAATATCCATACCTATGGATGAGCAGGAACGTCAGGAAGACCCGGTTACTGTGGCACCCACTGGTAGGACCTAACATGCCTTAACATATTAGTTTCATACTTGGCCTTGAACGAGAAATAAATTGTTGTTTTTCGTTTTCTCTCACAGGAACCGTGTTAATGCTCAAGGGCTCCATTCTGCGGTTAGGCTTCCTGGACTTTGGGGGTGCTCTAATCCAAAATCCCTGCGAGATGTGGCGGGACCAACATGCCCCAGAAGACCCAGATCGACCCCGCAAACGGAAGCTGGTCAATTTCTCGCCTTCCTCCTCTCAAGAGGCCAGTGGAGATGGTCACTTAGCCGTTGTGTGTTCGGAGAGGCAGGCAAAGGTCTTCCTCATGCCTTCCCAGGCCTGTCTCTACGTGCACAACATCACAGAATCATCCTTCGTGTTGCGTGCGGACATAGTGTCCGTGTGTAACAGCGTGTGTCTGGCCTGCTTCTGCGCCAATGGACACATCATGACTCTCAGGTTCACGTCAACATTTATTTTGTCCTAAACTTGGTATGGTGTGGTTTAACTTTGCTTTTCAGTATCAACACTATTCAGATGACAGAAACCCACCTAATCCTAAGAGCACTGTTACTGTTATTTCTAATTGGTCGGTATCTTTGGAGTGTATTAGCTAAGCCTTGTATCTTTTCCATTTTATGTGTGTGTTTTACAGCCTTCCAAGTTTACGACCTCTCCTAGACGTCAGCTACCTGCCGCTTACAGACATGCGCATTGCCAGGACCTTCTGCTTCACGAACGGAGGACAGGCGCTGTATCTGTGCTCTCCTACAGAGATGCAGAGAATCACTTACAGCCAGGAAATGTGTGACAACCTACAGGTGGGTTTGGCTTTATGCGTATGTGCGTGCGTGCATGCCTCTGTGCCTATTGAAGTGAAATGTCATGCTTGTCATGAATGCTTTGAGCTCTGCTGAGCTGAGCCCTGCTGTATCTCTGCTGTAATTTCTCTTGCACAGGTTGTCATTCTGTCCCTTCTCCCCTTTTTCATTCCTCCTGTCACAGTTCGAAATAGCATAGTACCATGTTATATTCAGACTGGTTTTTCAGTATGTAGGATGTACACTGTGCACTGTACCCACATTATTAGTATAGTGTGCACTATATAGAGCACTGACCATTTATGCTCACTGTAATGGATGAACTGGAAGTCACTGGTTTACAGTGGTGTAAAGTAACGAATTACAAATACTCAAATAACTGAAATTGAGTCGCTTTTTTCAGGAAATGTACTTTATGTAGTTTAAAAACAGTGTAGGCTACTTTTAATTGAGTACATTTTAAGTGCTGTATCGGTACTTTTACTGCGCTTTTTTCCCGAACATTGCCGTCGCTACTTTATATGTTTAATTTTCATGTGATTGGCTAAGGAGAATAATCAGTCCCTTCACATAGAAAACTTGCGTCATAAAGATTTCAAGACACCTGCCACCAATTTAATCATGAAGGAGAACGAAAGTGTGCAGCAGGCAGGGCGCGTTTCAAACGGCGGTTTTGCACGCTTGAAAGACACTGCGAGAAAGGGACACAATACGACGGCTCGTCCGAGATATGGAGAAATATTGAGTTCCTGTATCACTCCGTTCCCCAAGTGTCATCCAAACGGCTATGTCATGAGATCAAATTTCCATCTCTCTCCAAAGTCTCTGCCCTTATAAGTGAGTGGGGGACATATGTGATTGGAGCATGTGCAAAGCAGTTTCGCTGTAAAGCACTAACAGTGCATTACCAGTTTTAATGTTGTAAATAAAGGTCAGTTTCTTGAACAGATCCGTCGATTTGCTTAAATTAGACATCATTAATACATCGAAAGAAGTAGCAGGGATTTCTTTTATGTTGCCTCTATCTGTATTTTTTACTTTTAAAGACATGAACCTGTGGACTTGCATTTTATAAAAAACTGCATTTTAAAAAAAATGTGTAACTACTGACATCTGCTGGTGAATGTTTGTGCTGTTATTTTTAACACATCTCGCTTTCATTCCAATGTGTGTTTTCTTTCTATTTATTGATTTTATGTTCACTCTTGTAATTACAGGAGATGTTAGGGGAACTCTTTACACCTATTGAGACTCCTGAGGCTCAGAACCGTGGCTTTCTTAAGGGCTTTTTTGGCGGCAATGCCCAAACGTTCGACCGAGAAGAGCTGTGTGAGTGAAATTAATGTATACCTGTGTGTGTGTGTGTGTGCGTGTGTATGTTTGTATGTCTGTAAGCATATTATCAGAAATCCAGACTTTTGGCTGTTATTTTCAAGCCTAGTTCACCGATTATTCCATCACTTATGCAGACAAGGGCCTCACTTAATGAAACAACCCAGTTTTAATGTGTAAATCATTTTTCATCATTTTTTCTCATTTTATACAGTCGGTGAGGCAGCGGCAGGTAAGGCCTCCCGCAGCCTGGCACAGCACATTCCAGGACAGGGGGGTATGGAGGGCATGAAGGCAGCAGCAGGCGGGGTGGTGGGGGAACTGGCCCGAGCTCGCATTGCCCTGGATGAGAGAGGACAGAGGCTAGGAGAGCTGGAGGATAGAACTGCCCTGATGATGTCTAGTGCTGAAACTTTCTCAAAACATGCTCACGAGGTATGGCGGAGGAGATGAGATGAGCCACAAAATGACAAACATGCTCATTATAGATTCCACCTTATTAGCAAATTAATCACTTTGAATTATACAGTATGTTTAATGATAAACATATGTTGCTAATTTTGTTCTTTTTCAATGTTGCCCACAGCTGATGTTGAAATGCAAAGACAAGAAGTGGTATCAGTTTTAGATGGTCCTGGGTGAGGGGGCTTTTTGCTTTCATGCCACAAGAGGACGCTACTCTGGTACTTGGACTTTCACTCTTTAAAAGAGACAGAGGGCGCTTAAGGATGGACGGAGAAGGACAAACGGACTTGTCAGCATCTGTTCTGTCTGTGTACAGGATTGTCTTACAGTGATTGGTTAAAGAGACTAAGGCCTGACTATGATGGACATGTACCATTAGCATTTACAAGTAAAAGGTGTTCCATGCTCCTACGCTGGAAATCAAACATCGTAATTTATGTACAGGGGTTGATCGGGGTCTCCTCACAAGAAGCAAAATTGGTTCACGCTGTGTAGATAGTTCGAAAGGTACGAAATCATCAAGAGTGCATGAAACAAAATGGATGACCTAAAAAAACATAAAACTGCCATATTAAAAAGCAGCATGTTACTTTAAAACAAAGGGAAATAGAAAACTTTTATTCAATAACCTAAGCCAATAATAGAAACTATGACTAAAAACTTTATATTTTTTGAAATAGGAAACAAATATATATAAACAAAAATGTATACCTGCATTGCTATAAGGCCAAATTATTTAGTTTTTTTAAAGACCTCATCCCTATTCTTTTTAGCAGTGTATATTTTCTGAATATTTACCACTTGTCATATATGAGATAAATGTATTCACCATCATATTCCAAGTAATCACCAAGATACGAATTTTCACAGTTCGTACAGAGAGCGCAGGCCAACGGCAACGTATTTGGCCAGACCCACTGATGTTCAGTCACAAATTTAACGACGCAACATTTTTCCGTTTCTTTGCTGCTAGCTCTCAAAAAGCACCACAACCAACTTTTTATTCAGTCTCAAGAAGTAACTTCACCCTCCCCTAGAAGCGTATGACGTGAAATTATTCTAGAAGTACGAGTAGTAAAATGTATTTGGTGCCATGTGACGAATGTGTACCAGTGGGGTCTTTTTCGAGCGTGTTTCTCTTCATTAAGCATATGTAATACTTAATGTGCCATATTCTAGATGGGTGAAGTATTTTAAACTGTAAACTAGCGATGAATTCATTCTCGTCTGTGGTTGATATTCTGGGCACTTACTTGTAGATACGACAAGCCAGCCACACTCAGACAGAGGCATTGGCTTTTTAAGCGTGTCTGTAAAAGTACAAATACAGTTCGTTTTTTATTTGTCATGATGTTTGTTTTTCTTAAAAAGGAACAATTTCAGCTGGCCTGTTATTTCGTTTTAATTCTAGTCTCTTTGGTTGCCTTGGGGCACATGTAACAAAGATTGTGCGTTGTTTTGTACCTCACTGAGAACGACAAGTAAATGACCTCTGTTTTTTCTGCGAAAGTTTCAATTGCATTTGTGGAGAGATTTCCTTCACATTCCAGTATTCAAGGGACAAATTTTTGTTTCTTCTTTTTCTCAATATAATGTTTTATACTTTACTACTGTAGTGTCAGACGATTGTTTACTATTGTCTTCTGGTTGTCTTTCGACTGTGGAAATGGTGTTTTAGAACGATCAGTGGGCGCTACTGATGAATCTTCATGTTTTTAAAATATGTTTCTGGAAAGATTAAACCGAGTGAGTCAGCCTGCAGTTCGTGGCAGGCCTTACGTGAAAATGTGTTAAATGTGGGCTAAATCTTCCGGAATCGTATTGGAGACTCATGTTGTATTTCTATGATTTTTCCTTTGATAACCTCTGACCTTCTAGTGCTTTACTGTAACAAACTCAGCATTTCTTCCATAGTTCATGCCTCTGCCAATTTGGCTTTGTATATACGAGCTGCTACACCGTAACGTTAATGTTGTGCATTGAAATACACAAACTCAAGGCTAACGCAGACACACATCCTTAGCCATTCGTCGAACCTGTGCTATTACGCAATATTTGTTAAGTTGAGTTTTAAATTACAGCGCATTACTCTACAAGACAGGAAGACAGATGTTACGAAAAAGGAATTGCATGTGTGGAGAGTGTGAAATTGGACACAAGACACTAAAGTCACCATTATGGTCAGCCAATCAGAAGCCACAGCCATGTAGAGACAGTCTGCTGAAGAAACCTGTGGGTTTTAGTTCATGTTCATCATTACATTTGTTTCCACAGGTGATCCAATGATCATCTTCAGAGTCAAAATTAGAATAAAAATACGAGTCTCACAGACAGGGTGTTTTGTTTGTATGTTCTCAGTTTTTATATGAAAATGTACAGTTCAACTTGGGGGACAGTGACACGGTCATTGAACTAAATTATTGACAAAGATCATTTGGATATTCCTCTGTGAAAGTTGTACCTGTTTAAAGACGGTACCGTGTCTGATATTCTGACTGAAGTTCTGTAGGTCTAACTGTAGTTTCCTCCACCCCCTCTGATTCCTTCAGAGAAGGCAGCATTGTCGGTCTTGTTTCAATGGATAATGCCACCTTTCGTTCTTCTTGATATTATAGTAGTGTTATAGAGGTTGAAAATAAAATGGAAAAATATGTTGATGCAAATCAAATTGAAATAAACATTGATTGATGTACACAACACTGTAAGACTTGTTTGTATCTGTCACACGATGGACTGGTAAGAGTCCAACAAGAATCATTCATTCAGTGGTGTCAAGGTTCGATTATTTGGGTCATTTAAAAAAGTATCAGTTTATTAAAGAATGTTTCAGGGAATGTTTGCAAATATATGTCCAAATATATTGTAAATACGACATCAGCAACTCACCATGTACTACAGCATAATGCTATACCGTATATCGATTTTTTTTTATTTGTTAAACCTGCTGTAAAAAACTGTATTTAACAAACACATTTTTGAAGACAAAATAGAAAATCTTGCAGCAAAAACAACAAAAACACAGCTTGCAATGAACCAAACTTTGGGCAAGATTCAACCTTAAGTCAGAATTAATGAACATGCTATCAACTGCAGTTCAAAACATTAAAGACCCTTTGTGTTTACATTTTACTTATGTTTCTAATTTACTAAACAAACACATACAATCATACAGTTACAGTCTTTTAGAAAGAACCACAAAAATCATTCAAACCATCTCCCAAGAATAAAAAATTCCCATGACCGTAAAAGAGTAGCTCACATTTTGTTACCAAAATGTTGGTAACAGAACAGCACAGCCCACCATTAACATCTTGTTAACAACATTCTTCAAAATATCAACTTTTGTGTTCTGCTTATGAGAGATGTACAGGTTTGAACTGAAAAGACGGTGAGTAAATAATGACATACTTTTCATTTTGAAGGAACTGCTCCTTTAAACATCTGCAGTAATAGCATTCTAATATTGCAAAAACAAACCATGTCTGAAGTGCTGTCTCACATTAGTATAATCAAACTGTCTCACATTAGTATAATCAAACTGTCTCACTTTTTGAAACCAGTGGGACACAAGGAAATTTGATCAAAAGTTATAAAGTTATACTACTTTTTGATGGACGAACATTTCATAAGCACATTAGACCAAAAAGTAGCATCGCTGCTTTGTTTAAAATTAATTTATACTTAATATCAAGTTTGTCAAAACTCTATCGCTGACCTTTGGGCGGTCTTCTTGTTTGTTGATTGCTCCACCCTCAAATATGACTGGACATCTTAGAGGTCATGTGATTTTGACACAGCTTTGACTAACCAATAGTTTCACTGTCGTTCATTTATTTAGGGGGGAACTACAAACATTACACCTTTAACGTCCCACATTAGGCAGTGTCCCACTTTAGGACAATTCACCCTATATATTGCTATAATCTAGTTGATGTATCATATTTTTTCTGTATTTCCATTAAAATTGTTGCAAATACTGTGGTATTTTAATGATTATCAATCCCACGTGACTGGTGGAACCGCTATGCACAATGAAAACAATGGAGTGAGCAATACGCGCAGGCGTCTTTCCTCTTCCTTTCAAACATCCAATCAGCTTCCAGTAAATTACGCCATGGGTGAAAACGACCAATCATATTCAACTTCGATTTGTTACCGAGATTTTCTCAATAAGGTTCTGCATACCTTAGTGTGTGTCATCGAGTGGAAGTAACATTCATGTTTTTAGGACTTAAGAGAGATGCCGGTCTAAAGAGTCGATAAATAAACGCACCCATCGCCCGATGATTCACACCACATGCCAATCTTGACGTTTGCCCACACTCCATAAAAATGCTGCGAAAACTTTTAGTGCTCTTGTTATATGGTGTTATGACGCGGAGATCAGAGGCGGTGTCAGTGCCCAGCGCGAGTCATACTGTCATCTGGGGTCCGGGACTGGAGACCAACGTTGTTGTCCCTGCCCGATTTTTCTACATCCAGACAGTGGACACTACCGGAAGAAAGTAAGAGCTGGTCTAAATCCCGCGATGTGGGTTGTATGGTCTGTGTGGATTAAGATCTGGGCTGAAAGGTTGTGGGTTCAAATCTCACCAGGGGTGTAATGATAATCAATATGTGTTACATTGAGGTCATGCACAAAGAACCACAAAGTGCTAGTAGAGAACAGCTAAAAAAGTATTTCATATTTTCTGATATAATATTGACGAGAGGTTGCTGTCTTTTGACAGCATTGTAACAGACTTCTGTGGTGAGAACACAATCTATGCCAGGTGAATTCTCAACACATGCAATTCTTTGATTTTCAGTCAAGCAAATGAACCTTCTCAGTTCTTTGGAGTCACATTTCTTTGACACTATCAGTACCCTGACACAAATCAGTCTCTCCCTCTATGACTGTCATCCTGACCATAGATGGAACCGACACTGTCTGTGTCTGTCTAATATCAGTCACCTCGCTTGCCCTATCCTCAGTTTCACAACATCACCCGGAGAGAAGACATTTGAAGTTAAGATTACATCTCCAACGGACCCGTATGCCAGGATCTGGGTCCAGATTTTAGACCGGAATGATGGATCCTTTCTGGTTCGGTATCGCATGTATGCCAGTTACACAGATCTGCACATCCAGGTTCTGCTTGAAGACAAGCAAGTGGGGAAGTCACCATATGTGCTCCGAGGTGAGAATAATCATTTCTAGAGAATCACCCCCTTATTTGTCTTTTACCGTTGTCGTCTCGCTTTTTCTGACTCTCAATTTCTCTCTGTACAGGTGCAGTGTATCACGAGTCATGTGACTGCCCAGAGCCCAGTGGCGCATTATGGGAAAAGAACATGCACTGCCCTGCCACTTTCTCTCAAATAGATAGTGATTTATCTGTTTTCCCCAGTGTGGATCCTGACCGTAATGCCCATGAGATCCCTCAGCGCTTTGAGAAGAGACATAGCCTGTGCCATTATACAATCAAAAACAACCAGGTACAAACACCCAAACAACATTTCAGTTTATTTCATGGGCAATTTTTTGTATTTATGGACACATTATTTGTGTACACATTATCAGACAAAACTGAATAATGTGTTCTAGTATCTAGAATAGTTTTAAAATGAAGTGCTTGTTTGTTTACTTTTAGGTTTATATAAAAACACATGGAGAACATGTTGGATTTAGGATCTTCATGGATGCTTTCCTTCTCTCACTTACACGTAAAGTAAGTTTTTAATAGGTTTTATAATATAAATTCAGGTTTTAGACAATAAACATTTCCTCAGTCACTTTTCTTTTTTAACCTATAGATGGCGCCATAACACCGCAGTAAGGATGTTAGATTTGCGTGTGTACAATTTCTTATATTAAATTAATTTTCACTCAAAAAACCTTGTGTCACAAGGTTAGGCTTCCAGATATTGAGTTCTTCGTGAATTTGGGGGACTGGCCCCTGGAGAAGAGAAGTGCATCTGAGAATCCAAGCCCAATTTTTTCGTGGTGTGGATCCAATGACACGCAAGACATTGTCATGCCGACCTATGACCTCACTGAATCTGTATTGGAGACCATGGACAGGTAAAATAGCGTAACCATGATGCTTGGAGCATATAAAATCAACTTTTAAACAATTAACATGATGAATTCTGTATCTTTAATATAATTTGTATTTATATAAACTAGTGTCTGGTCATGAAGACAGCATGCATGCAATATAAAATTTAATTTTCTCTAGTAAAATATACCAAATTGATTTGACATTACTCTGCTAAATAGATTTTACTTTGTTTTGTGTGTGAATGTATTAGTACTCACTCTTACATCAAATGTTTTGGCCATTTCTGATGTGACAGAGTGAGTCTGGACATGATGTCTGTTCAGGGACACACAGGTCCAGCATGGGAGCAGAAGATAGGTCAAGCGTTCTGGAGGGGCCGAGACAGCAGGCGAGAGCGTCTGGAGCTGGTTAAATTGGCCCGGGCAAACCCTGACGTGCTGGATGCGGCCTTCACCAATTTCTTCTTTTTTAAGCATGATGAGAGTCTTTACGGGTCTCTTGTCAAGCATGTATCCTTTTTTGACTTCTTTAAGGTGAGAGATGTTTACATAGATATCAGAGGTTAATTTATCACGCTTGATTACTTTATTGCATTTCTAAGGAGCGGTTAATCTGATACAGTGAGCAGTTCATGAGTTTAATTTAACTTCTCATGTCATCATAACATCCAGGCCACCTAGAGGTGAACGCAATATTTTAATTTATCTCATTCATTGTTTTCTCTTAAATGTATCATTTTATTTCAAAAGATAGTAAGCCGTATACAGCTGGGATGGCATGAGGTGAAGTAAATTATAAGACAGTTTTGGATAGATCTTTTTCTTTAAAGTATTGTTTGTTTAGCTATAAAGTCTTATTGGAAAAAATGACCTAATGCACACTTAAAGGGTGTAAGAGCTGAATGTTATTCTAAACTAGTCTTGTTTCTGAACAGTACAAGTACCAGATCAACGTGGACGGTACGGTAGCAGCGTACAGACTGCCTTATCTGCTCGCAGGAGACAGCGTGGTGTTTAAACACGACTCCACCTATTTTGAGCATTTCTACAAACAGCTCCAGCCGTGGGTGCACTACATCCCCTTCAAAGCCGACCTCAGCGATCTACTGGAGAAGATCCAGTGGGCTAAAGACCATGATGAGGAGGTACATCACATTCACACATTTGATTCACTCATGACAAACTTGTATATTAAAAGATCTCGAAACACATTGACTTTCTTACAGTTGTTATTCATTATTTTGTCATTACGTTTCTTATATTAAAAGATATAAAAGCAATTGGCCACTGTTGTAGCTAGATAGTCTTGTCATGGTGTTACAATGTGTGAGCAGGTAATCGAGTTCATATCTTTGCTGTGCAGTTGCGAAAGTAGTTAAACGCTTAAATATCAAATTTGTGACACCTCCCTCTCTTTCATTTCTGCCCTCTCTCTCTTTCTCTATCTCTCTCTCTCCGTTTCTCTCCCACACTCATCAAGGCAAAGAAAATCGCCCTGGCAGGTCAGCAGTTTGCACGAACCCATTTGATGGGTGACAGTATATTCTGTTACTATTTCAAACTCTTCCAGGTAAAATTTGATGGTGATATTTCTTCACATCTGTATTCTGTCATTTATGTTGTGCTGGTGGCTATACCAACAGATGAGGGGTTGTTGTTTTGCTGACACTACTGATTGGTGGAAGTTGTATTTTGTTTCTCGCTTGTAACTCACTTATTTGTTTTTTAATATCATTGTTCAAATTCTTTGTTTCTTAGGACTTATCAGTGTGTATATCTTATCCTATCTTGATCTTCCATCTTCATCCAAGTTTTATGTGTTGTGCTCAAGGCCACAAAATACAAAGATCAAATAACACGCGTTGTACTGCCTGCATGCCACGTACACACACACAAACACACACACACACACACACACACACACACACACACACACACAGTCGGTTTCTGTTTTTTAAGAGGACTTTGCATAGACAAAATGATTTGTATAAACTGTGTATTCCATCCCCTGACCCTCACATAAAACTCCTCTGTGCCTTTTCAAATAAACACAGTTTGGTTTGATTTTTAAGCTGTTTTCCTCATGGGGACCAAAAATAACTGGCATTACTAATTTTGTGAGGACATTTGATCTCAAAACTATAGAGTTTAGAATTTATATCAAAGTTTACCCCAAAATAAAAATTCTAATAATTTACTTACCCTCGTCACATGCCAGCTTTCTTTCTTCAGTTAAACATAATATTGTAGTTTTATACAATAAATCTCAATTATTCAAAATGTCACGTCAGTTGCCGGACAATATTAATACGCAAGAACCTGGATTAATGGTTATCAACATTTCGTAAAAATTTAACTTGTGGATCGGTTTGTTTTGCCATAGAGGCTGTTTCAGAGAATATAACTTAAAATGGTGTATTTTATCTTGTTTCTTTGGCAACTAAAGCATACACTTAAAATGAAATTAAATGTATATCGCTTATTTTGGTCAGTATCTCCAAAGACCCTCATACCACTTTCGTAAATAGTAGGAAATGATCCCAGACTTGGTTTGTGTTCACAGTAGTCATGTAACCCTGAGGTCATGAATCTGAAAACTTTTACGGTTTTCTATGACCACATGCTGCAAACATTAATCTTTAAACACACATTCTGATTTAAACGCACTTCAGAACTATAAACCTTGAGATGTGGAGGTGTTGGAGGTCAAAACCATAGCAGCTACTTGAATTTTATGCGATTCTTTCTGCCGATAAGGACACATGTTATGAGTTATGCTTTCTTAATCTTGAATTGAAATATGTTAAATTCTACTAGGATTTGATTACTTTTATAATGATTCTAAAGGTTCATATTGTGTTTTTTCTTTAAAGTAAATGTAATTCTTAAAAGTAAATTGTGATTATAAGATTCCTTCAAATCTAACTAGCCAGTGAAGTTTTGCAAGCTCAATGAAATCTTTGTATTTATTCCGTTTTCTCACTCCTTTTTTGTGTGTGTGTGTGTGTGTGTGTGTACGTAGAAGTACGCTAAACTGCAAGTCACTGACCCCAAGGTTCGAGATGGCATGGCTCTAGTGGAACAACCAAAAGATGAACTTTTTCCATGCTACTGTGCAAGAAAAAAGGTGTGTATGTCCAGACACATCAAGAAAATCATACATCTAATTAAATGTTCGTTATATGTTGTATTGTATATGCATATGTAGGTGTCATTTTAAGGTGTTAACAATTAACTGAGGATGATCAGTGTGATCACACACTGCATTTCGAGACTTGCCTTTATTTAATCAATTTGTTTTGTTCAAATTACATTTATGCTGTTATCGCATTTAACTTGCTGGTATGTCACACTTGAACTTGTTGTAAGAAATGTATTTTGCTGTACATGCAGCTTACAATATTAAGGTCATTAAAGTTTTAATGATTTAATCAACATATAAGTCTAATTTCTGTTAAAATTGTTTACATTTATTATACTGCAGAACAGGAGCGATTTTAGGGTCAGAGCTTTAGGGGTGCTGAGCACCCAATGAGCCCCACTGCCACCACCCACCCTCTTTCCACACAAAAACAAAAAATGGGTCTATTGAAAAATAACTTAATCATTTTAACATTGATTCAACTAACTCCAAAATCCAGATTCTTGTAAAAGACTAGAATAACAACATTTCTTACTCCAAGTTTTAGGGGTGCTGAGCTTCTTTTTAGGGGGTGCTGAAGCACCCCTAAAAAGGGGCTAGCTACGCCCATGGTGCAGAATGTGTTTTGGTCTTACGTAAAAAGCATATATAGGCAGCAATGTATTAGTCCAAAATATTAATAATTGTTTCTTTTTGTACAGGCCAAAGATGAGCTATGATAAACCTTCCTTTTCGATATAATATATTGCCAAATATTTGGATGGTTCTACACCAGAAAGTGTTTCCAAGGGCACATTTTACATCAACTGTCTTAAACCTGCAATGTCGTTAGTACAATGTTTTTCCTCTTTATGTATTAAAATAATGTTTCTACACTTTTGACTGGCTGACTTATATGTTTTTATATAAATATATATATAAATGGTTTATATTGTCCTTCACCGCATTCATTTATGAAAGTTAACTTAACGTTTAGACAAAGGCAAGTTCACTCCTAAACACTAGATGGGGCAGTACAACAACATGATCCCACTTTCCCACATTTAGCTGCACGTGTGATGAGAGTTGCTTCTACTCATCCTTCTTCGTGATGGAGTTTACAGAGGTACTTTCCCACATAGACAGATTAAAAACAACTAGCCAGCGTATAATACTTATACATGGATTTAATAATTTAGTGATTATTAGAAAATACTGATTGTCCAGCTACACTACATTACATAACCAATCAAGTCAGATTTTTTAAAGAATCAAATTCGAGATCTTTTTGAAATATTTGTTTAATAAGTTGTAATATCGCAGGAGAATGTAAGAATACCATTCGAGCAGAAACAGCTGGACGGCGTGTTTACTGTCCCCGCTGATGTCACCGCGTTGCGTGCAGCGGTGGTGTTGACGCACGGCGCGGGGGGAGACATGCACATCACGCAACTGGAGATCATGACGCGTGCTCTCGCCGGTTCAGGTGTTCTGTGCCTGCGCTTCACCTGCAAAGGACTGAACCTGGCGTACAGAATAAGAGCTTACAGAGCTGCTGTAGTATGCATTTATTTTTCAATATTATAAGCACTTTGTTCAGACATATAAGCACACATTGTACACTGAATTAAATACATTACAAGACACCTTAATTTATTTTATTTTTACCAAACAGGAGTACTTAAAAGCTCATGAGAGGTATACATCAAATAGTATTTTTCTCGGAGGTAGGTCTTCCTGTCTCTCAGATACACTAACAGATATTTTTGTAAAGTTGGAACTGAAAGATCAGCAGTTGCTATATTGGTTTGTAGGGTCTTTATTTCTGTAAAATGTGTGAGTTTGTGTAATTGCATGTTTCCAGGGCGTTCTATGGGTGCACGTGCAGCCGTTGCAGTGGGTCGAGTCATGTGTGCAGAGCAAGAAGATGCAGTGCAGGGTCTTTTGTGTTTATCATTCCCACTGCATCCACCAGGAAAAACGCACGCACACATTCAGAGAAGCCAAGACCTCTGTGCATTGTCCCACACTCCTGTGCTGTTTGTTTCTGGCACAGCAGACAATATGTGTGAACAGGTAAAGTTGAATGGGAAGATTTAGGCTGTTCGGGATTATAACCTGGAAATAGCGACCTCTGTTTTTGCATGTTGACCATTTAATATTTGTATCATTATTTTGTTTCTTGTAGCTTCTCATAAACCCAACAGGTTTGCTGAAGCACTGCATTGTGGAGCCATTTTTTTTGGTTTGGTTTCTACACCAAAACAAACCGGGTATCATTTTCCCTTTTTTTCAGAAACTTCTGGAAAATGTTATAAAGTTAATGAAGTGCGCCACTGCGGTTCACTGGGTCAAAGGTGCGAGCCATGGACTTACAGTACGGGGAAGAACAGAAGAATCGGTCTCGGAAGAAGTGAATTCACAGATCATTACATGGATACTAGAACATAAATGATATAAATAGTAATGATAATTATTCGTATTAATATCTTGCATGTCTCTCCTTAATATATAAAATATATTTAATCAAATAACTTGCACTTGACTTTATTTTATTTATTAACATTTTTTATATTAGATAATATAACTTTTTAAAAATGTCTTTAGAAATAGTGAAACTATAGTGCTCTTTAAGTTGGTTCTGCTGGTTTAAAGTCTACACTTGTGTATAATGATAGGTTTGGAGTGTTCAGTAATGTGTCCCTCACAAAAATAATATGTTTATATTTACTGTATTTGTGTCCGCTAAAAAATACAAATAATTATTGTATTATTATTGAGAGGAGGAGAAAAAAAACATGAAAGAAAAGCACACTTATGATTGATACACAACATTTAAAAAGCAGAACAGATACGGCATCCTTATAATAAATGGGAAGTAAAACACTTTCCCGACTATAAAGGCAGTGCATGTACCTTTTAGGAGCTATGACGCAATCACGGTAGCTAGCGTATGATTGGCTGGTTTTCACTCCTCGACGGACAGGCTGTAAACATGGCGCAGGAACCCTGGAATAAAGTTCATATTCCGTTTCCAAGCGCTGTTTCTTCAAGTCGAATCGCATTTACCGATACAACAGGTATTTCTCCATTTATTTAATATAACACATTTTCTGTTGTGCAGATATAAGAACAGTTCGCCTCGCTGCATATGATCTAAACGCATGGTTCCCACGTGTGCTTTTTAAAGCCCGTGAAATAATGCACACAGTGCCGTCCCCAGACACCGAAGGATCCATGGCCTTTTAAAAGTCTTGTTTTGTAATAACGTGTCTCTTTTAAGGTGTCCTTATTGAACGTCTTCTTGCTGACTGTAATAGAGCGTTGACACTGTTATGCAGCCAAGTCCTGCAGACTGAAATCCGTGTGATGTATGAATTACTTTACGTCTTGAACAATAGCTTCAGACAACACAAGCCTTTTCGATCACTAAAGCAGGTGGGTTTTTTGTATTTATACATTGTATAATGTATTTAAGGAATTTGATAATAGCTGCCCATGGCAGTCATGTACATATGTGAAGTATTTGAGCTCATATTTGTTTTATCTGCAGGTCGAACAATGCATAGACCGCTTGAAAGAGATGAAGTTACAAGCAACAATAGAAGACCTGGTGGAATTGTGTCCAAACAAATATCGGAGGTGATGTGTGTGGGTTTACTGTAATATGTTTCAGTAATATACGTTTCTTATGTCATATTGTTGGAATGATGTTTTTGCGTAGGGATGCTGGAACAGATGTTGGGGAGTGTGACGTTCCCAGTCAGCCCATGTTAGAGTGGCTCTGTCTCAAACTTCTTGGTGCCTCCAGCCTGTTAGCTCGAACACTGGAACGGTGCACCCAAGCGTTCCTGTATCCTTAATGTTCAATACAATATGGGTTGAAGCACAGACTGAATGATAATGCACTGACTTTTAAAGCTTTGCTTTAAGCTTTTGAAGTAACTTTCAAAAAGTTATACATTTTGTGTCGTTTTGTTGGGTTCTCCGAAACTGCGTTGCTCTGGTCCTTGACACCCCAGTTAGGCGGACACGACAACACCTGCATCTGGGTGAATTCATTGTCCTGAATGTGGTGATAACCAGCATGTTGAGTCGCCTCTGGTGAGTTTACTGATGTAGCTAACTATGCCAACACTGAGTATAATAGGGATTTGGGTTTAATAATAGAAACACCAGTCTCTCTCTCTCTCTCTCTCTATATATCTATCTATATATCTATATATATATATCTATATATATATATCTATATATATATATATATGCTTTTTTCTGTTTATATAAATTTAGGGTGTTCTTCAGAGGCATTCTGAGAGCCCTTATCCCCATGTACGGAAGAACCATTGAACTGCTCCAGATGGTGAGGCAGTCCCAGCCAATGGCCTACCTAACGGACTTTACTCTGCCTGGGAACCTGAAAGACTTTCTGTTGCATTCACACCCTGATCTGCCAATGGACGATGACTCTACAAAACCATCATGGGCCTCAAGAAAGCAACGGTTTTCTGTTCTCGGCAGGCTTTTTGGGAAGACCGAGATGGAGGAGGACATAGAACGAGAGGAGAGAGCGATGATCCCAGTATTAGCTTCTGGTCACTATGAAGGCTCTAGTACAGATCTGGGAACAGCAGTCCTACAGCGACGACCAGGTATTTGGGGCTTTTTTGGCCAATGTGGTTTATTTTGTTAATGTGTCTCTGCTTTTATATTTAAATGTGTGTGTGTGTTATACATATATTTGCCTGTAATTCTCCAGAAGTCTCCTCCTATGGACTGGACATAAAGGCTATGCTTCAACAACCTTGCAAATCAGTGAAACAGGTATTTGGTCCATTTCCGTCACGTCAGTGAACGTTACAAAGAGTTACAAAGATTGGTTGTTTTTCTGCCTTTATACCAACATTCCTGTCTGTTCTTTTTGTTTAAGAGTATATGTCGAGGGCAAAAATTGGATAGCTTACGCCAAGTTGGAGTCTCTCAAAAGAGAAAGTTCTTGAACTTGCTGCGGAAGGTGTCGTCCTTCAGCAATATGACTGCCTGGCTGAAAGAAGTAATGCACTGGTGTAGGAGCTGTAAATTACATCAAGAGCGTAAGCGTGTGTCCTACTTACTCCTGAAGTGCCTGAGAATGGAAAGTCTGGAAGCTGATGGCATCAGGTACAGTAAAATATTGTTTATATGCCAAATATGTGTTTGTTTGTACAATTGATTTTTTTTGTGCAAACTTGACTAATATTTTTAAGTTGAATTAAAACTAACAAATAAGTTAAATTTTGAGTTATCTCTAATAAAGTCATAATTGTTTGAATCCCAGGGTGGAGAAGAGATTAAAGATCTTTAAGGTAAAAGCTCAAAAAGCATTGATCCTTCAGAAGAACATTTCGCTAAAATGTTCCAGTTCCTGTGCTGCAGTTTGGAGAACTCGGTGGCACCACAAAACCTCCATTAGATCATTCATGGCATTTTACCGAACTACAAGACGATCTGTGTTTGCAAGGATACGCTCTAAAACTGTTAAAGAATTGTTTGTGGCGTCGTTAAAGAACAGGAGGAACTGCAGCCCGGTGGATAAAAGGAAAGAGGTCTCTGGACATAATGTGGCACCTACGTGTGAGGAGGACAAAAGGCACTTGCAGATTGTCATGCAGAAACCAGTGAATTTGCCCAAGAATGACATTGATGATATTTTTGCATCCATTGGATTTTAGTTTTTCAGTCTTCAATGTATGTACTTGGTTATTTTTTACTGACTGTAAATGTGAACATAAAACACAAATTTATATGTAGCTTATTGAGATTAAAGGGACGTTTCACTCAAAAATGTATATTCTGTCATCATTTTCTTATCCTCTTGTCATTTAAAAAATTTATGAATTTGATCTGCAGAACAAGAAATAAGATATTCTAAAGAATGTTGATAAATGTTTAAAAAAAGGTTTATATTATTCATAATTTTCAGGTTGGATGGCACGTGGAGTGGAGTATATTTCTTCAGAATTACCACAGCATTGTGGAAAAATTTGGAAAAAAGCATATTTTTACTATATGTTGAGCTTGATAAAAAAATCTAAATCTTCTGATTTGTATTTTGTCCTCTTTCCGATTTCTATTAACCGAAAACAAAAGCAATAAAAGTCAAACAATATTTATTTTAGTTTATTAGCATTTCTTCTAAGAACTCGATGAATCTCACGCTTTATTCACGCTGTACAGATGCTAGAATTCTGACAGAATTCAGGATTGTAGTGTCACCCACCAGAAATAATGTATTTATTACTTAAATTACTTATAGATTAATAAACAGGCCTTGCTAAATTGCTTCACTTTGTAAACATGAATTTACAACCATTTTAAACCTCCTTGATATGTTTATTCTGGATTTAAAATAATGTAGTTTGGTTTTTACCACAACGTTTACTTCACACATTAATATCTTCCCCTTAAAGTAATAACAAGTATTGACACAAAGATGGCAGTGATGACAAAGTTACATCTGTATTCTGTAAAATCTTGCAAATGTTTTTACATAAACTTGTATATGTGACGTGTTAAAAAGATGTGACGCTTTGTAAAAAATATTGTATCGTGGTCAACATTACTGACTTTACTGATTACCAATATTCAAAGCATAATTGTAGAATTAGTCATACATATTTAACTGAAATAATTGTCATATGTTACTATAAAAACACTGACCCTTGTCTTTTGGCTATTTGAGGCCGAGGTTGCATAGTATACAGTACACCACTTTTTTTGATAGGATTACACCACTGGTCTGGAACTGCATAAATACAATATGGTTACACCTACTACCACTGAATTCAGCATGAATTTTTGTTACAATTCACAGTAAAGTCTAGTTGTTTTTGTCAAAGC
Organism: Barbatula barbatula; assembly: GCF_947034865.1. Classification (NCBI taxonomy): domain Eukaryota; kingdom Metazoa; phylum Chordata; class Actinopteri; order Cypriniformes; family Nemacheilidae; genus Barbatula; species Barbatula barbatula. The sequence goes on from NC_136772.1 coordinate 10,290,734, forward strand.
TCAGTTTATTCCACAACCTTTCCCAGAATGCCTCGTGCATCTCTGGGTCCAGTGGCCAGTCTAAATAAATCCTGTTTTCACCAGTCGGGCCAACTTATGATGACAGGATAGCAGGCGAGATGGGATTTTTTCTAGGAAGACCAGGATAAGAATGTCTCTGTTCTACCTGGATTCTATAGGTGCCAAGCCACATCTCTAAAGAACACCAGCTGCTACGGATGTAGTTACGACTGACAAGACAAAGAGTTCGTCGACATACATAGATGCTGTCTGTGATGTTTTCCACAATGTTCCAACTGAAAGTCCCGCCTGTGCAAACAGAGACGCAGAAATGGAGGGCCGTGCTGTTCCATGTTTGGAAGAAGTTCTTCCATGACCCAGCACTCATCCTTACTGCTGTATGAAACAAACATTTTTCTGCCGTTTGCCATCTTTATGTAAATCTTCTTCTGAACCATCCACTGGCAATGTGAAAGAATGGCTTTATGTATTGCCTTGCAAACTGATATGACAATACTACAAAAATAAACAAATATAAAAAAGCAGATGTTGAGGCAAAGACCACAAATTCTAAATCAAATGAGCAGTTCTCCTGGACGTAATGAACAAAGTTGAGTAGATCAATTTCATCATGACACTGCAGTTTTTCCATGGTGAGCTTGAACATAACAACCTCCACCTAACTGTTGTCCTTCACCCATGAGACCAACGAAACATCATCACAACTGCAGTGAAGACCAATTCCCTGGAGACATAAGTCCTTTAAACTAGTGAGATGTTCACATCACTCTGTGTTATAAACACAAGATGTTTCAGCGATTTCAAGTCCTTTGTCAGACTTCCATCCGAAAAGAAAAGTCAGCAGTTTGTGAGAATCAGTGTTCGTAGTTTTGTTAAATTATGAAGAGGCACATTTGGCTGTTAAGAGAAATCAATGTTTTCCAGCTATAAGGTTGTAATTAACAAGCTTATTGATGACTGATAGATCACCAATATTGTCTGAGAACATAGATATGAATTCCAGCTTGACAACTGATTTAACATATTTCCCAATAAAGTATTTTCCACAGAAAACATGAGAAAAACTTTTTTAGTTTTTACTTGTTTAACCTTATATGTTTTGCTTAAAGTCAATATGTTTCTTGTACAGCTGCCTTATGTACTATAAAATAAAAAATGGGACATCTTGAAAGATTAATTTATTTATATTACAGTGCATATAAATATTAACAAGGACAAATACATTTCTTGCTTTAAAACAATTAATACTTCCAAAAAACTTCCATTGCGTGTGTTCTTAAAAATAGTACGTAGGGTTCTAACATATAAATAATATAGAAAGCAAAAATCTTTTGCAAAAGGCCCCTTGTAATTTTTATATCAGTACATAACATAACATAACATGTATTAAATTAACCTAACACTTAATCTACTATATATATATATATATATATATCCTGTATATGTAGTATATACACACTGTTTTCTTTAAATAACTTTCAACTTCTCTTGAACATTCAATTTGAAGTTACCTGCATGCTTTGGACTCAATGGAAAAGAACACACCCAATACATCGACAATGTAGCTTTGTGTTTGTAAACATGGGCAAACCTCTTGCATTTGTTTGTTAAACTTTAATGTTACGGGGTTGACTTTAATTATTATTATTATCAAAGTAGATTGCTTGATTAAAGGGCTAGATCACAGATGCGTACCTTTGCCTTTTTCCTCATTGTTGCCATTCCCATCACACTGAAAGACACTATTGTCCAAAGCATAAGCTTGCTTATCTTTCACAGATCCAGGTTCATTTGTGCTTTCTGCACTTTCCCCATCCATTTCCAATGAACTCTTCAGACCACGGCGCTTGAGTGAGTAATAGACTGAAAATACAGACGTTGACCAGCATTTCATTAAATTCAAGAAAATCCAGAAATGTTTATTATATAGTCTATATATAAGCATTCAATTAAACATATTTTTATTATTACTTTTCAAAATAACAATTCAAGATTCTAGCTACATAACTGTTGTAACACTATTATTCCAAATTTTTGAATGTAGAGTGGACACAAGAGCCATCCTACCTCCCACCATAATCCCGGACACAACTAGCTGAAAGATACTGTAGATTAAGGGGAAGGCGAACATGAGTTCAAGCTCAGCAGGACTGAAGGACAGCTGGGTTATAGTACTGCAAAGCTGGGCGTTCTGCATGCCAGTTTCTAATGCAATGGTGCGACACCTGCGATCATGTGCACAATAATTCACACAAAAGGGTTGTGTCATCTAACGAAATAGTTACATAAACTGTTTTAAACACGTGACAGTAATTTACAGTGTAAAAAAGCTTAACCTATATCATCTGCACGAGCACAATGTGCCACATTTTTATAAAAAAAAGTTTTATGAAAAGAAGTGTTTTATTGTTCATACCTGTACCAAGGTTGTCCCACAAAGCGAGCCAGCAGAAAGCCTAGACCAAATCCAATAAAGGGATAAATGGTGCCGATGATCCAAAGCGAAGGTGAAATGACCCATGAGGACTGATACAGCACACCACCTATGACTGCAATCACTATAATGAGTACGATTCCAACCACAGATCCGACCTGAACATACAGAAAATAACACGTGAAGCCGCTTAACAATGTGAAATTGGAATTTTCAATGCGAAGAAAGAAAAACTCACTTTGAGGACTTTTTTAGCTATTTCGGGCCACCTGCTTTTCAAATACATTCCCAAACCGACAGGCACAAGTAAACTCACTAGCGTGATACCTAGAGAATTCAACATAATAGCATTTCACACACAAGACCCCATAGGTCTCTAACACGTATTTTTATGCATGTCAGGAATACTTTTTTCCACACCGACTTTAGACTTGAATAATACTAAAGCAGGTGAGATTACCAATGCTGTCATAAGGGATCTGGAGAGTATCGGCTGATGTCCAGACTGACGTGTAGATGAGCAAACAGAGAGGCATCATGCCCAGCGCCAGGATTGAAGAACATGCTGTCATGCTGATACTACGGGCATCATAAAGAGTTACGTTAACACAGTTTTACTTATAAAGATGATCATTCCACCATTATACAGTTATCCTCAAACTGGAATACACTTTATCAAATCACATACCTATTTTATTTTCACTTAGACAAACCTACAAATATAGAATTATGTTCATATAAAAACATTAGTTATGTCAGGAAGTTTATAAATGACAATTAGCCTGATCTTGTGATTTTGTTCCTTTTTTCTTTGTTAAAATAGTGTATCATTTTCAACTAAAAATAAAATAATATGTAATATGAGTGGATCAGCAAATGCATACATTTAATCAAACGTTTGACTTAAATAATGTTTTACATTACTTTAATTCATCAACGGTTTTAGGTTTGAGGCAGCAAAAAATATCTGCTGACCGCTAACCTGTATATGTTTATATAACACACACACTATATATATATATACACACAAATAAACAAAATAAAATATATTAATATACATTTTTTTTTGATAAACAGGAAAGGAAAAACACAATTACCCAGGAGCTGATATTTGATGGATTTATTTCAAGGCTAAATATGACTAAACAAAACAAATGCTCTCACCTTAGATCCATGTCTCCATCGAGCCAATAGCAGATAATATTCGAGCTGGACCCTCCAGGGCAACAGCCCATGATGATAATGACCACAGCTTGGATGGGCAGCACATTGAATGCTAGAGAAAGTGCAAAGGCAGTGAAAGGCATGATGCCAAATTGGCACAAGAATCCGATGAAAATGCCCCAGGGCCTGCGGATGTGCCCCCATAGTTTTTTAACCTCGACAGTGCAGCCCATAGCAAACATGACCATGGCCAGCATGACGGTCAGCGTAGTACTCATTACCACCCCAAGGATCTCATTGAAGTTACTAGGGGGTACCAGGCAGGACTTGCCTGAGCAGATGGTGGCATTGACAGGACATATGGGCTGTGGGGTGCACATGTTGATTAAAGTGAGTTCGAATGAAATGCTGAAAAATTAAACATACGCTCCGAAGGGAATCGAAAAACAGGTCGGAAGTGTGGATTCCAATTGGAGGAGATAATGGTTCTGTCTTCTGAAAGGATGATTTGGAGAAAATGCTTTAAAAGTCCAGTTCTGCGTTTTAAGTCCGATACATTTTTCAAAATACTCCCACTTAATACCCCACTTACCCCTCTCTCTATGTTTCAAGAAACTCATGTACTTTTACAAGCCGAGGCAGGGTTTTAATATCTACCAGTGCCTATAAAATTTTGAAGAAAAAGTTAAAAAATAAAAAATTAACTAGCTGCAAATGTTTTATGGGGTCAGTGTCCAAAAGTAAATGCATAAAAGGAAAAGCGTGGGCAAAAACTAAGTTAAATGTGGGCACAATAAATGTGATTGCACCCTCTTGCCTTTTTATAACATTGTGACACTTAAATTTTATAGTTTATCTTCATATACAGCTCTGTATCATCACCATCAATGCTAATGCTGAGTGGAGAAGTAAGGATACCTGACACGATGCTATGTGCGTCACAGCACAATATGGATGGTTACGAGAAAATCACAGCCATAAACTGCAGAATAATTTGTAAATGACCCATTTGGGTCATGACAAGAGAAACGTGTTAAGCATCACTTTATCTCCCTCCGTTACAAATATCTCCACACACACACAAAATTGACCACAAAGTTAAATAATAAAAAATCTAATTTAGACATTCAGAGCTAACAAGGGCAATTCGGCACAAAGTTCATCGATTGAATGCTACTTACGAACTGTTCTGGTAGGGTATGTAAAAATATAAAAACATAAAAATTTGTTAAAGATAACAACACATTTATTGAGTATTTATAGGTGTAGTCCACCCAAAAAATCTGTTATAGTTCATCATCATGTCATTATAACCCTGTGTCCTTGATGGTCTTTCTTCTATGGAACAAAAGGTACATTTATTATCCTTGAAAAGTAAATCATGGCCAGTCTTTTTATTTATTGAATGTAAATGGGCTATCAAACTCCAAATTTAATATTTATGCGTGTATGCCATTGTGTGTTTCTACAAATACAATTAACTAATTTGTATAATAATTTTTTTTAAGACATCACTTTTATAAAACATGCAGAATTACGTAGCAACTTTTCAAAGACCAGCCAAATAGTATTTTAATACAGATTGCATTCTCGTTGCATGCTGTACATTATGGACCTTGTCAACATACAAATAAGGACATTAACCCAGAATTGATCCATCTTGAGACACGACTCCTCAGGAGTAATTAATAACCCTGTGTTCAGTACGAATAGTGACCAGTGTGACACATGAAACAATACATCCCATGTGTTATGAACAAAAGGACAATCAATGAAAAGCTCATGTGACATATCTGATGAGTTCAACACTGGATCTGGAACTTATTGTGTTCCTGTTTCCACATGCTAAATTTGGTTTAAAGCTTAAAAGCAAGACCAGACTCAGACTCAACAATACATCTTTAGCACAAACAATTCAATGATCAAGAACACAAAGACCAGATCTTAACAAATTCAAGAAACATGTCATTTTCAGATGGCAAACGTTTTTTATTTCACATAGCTGACCTTACGGTAGATGTATCTGAGAAACCGTCATTGCAGTCAGTTATGTTTGTTCAGCAGTAAGCTGAAGATTTCCTGTTACATGTACAATGAAACACCTGAGAAGGTGAATTCCAGAGAACTGGACTGAACTGTCGGTAACAGAAGGGAACGAGAGGTGGGGAGAAAAAAACATGTATTAATTATTATATACACAATAGGGTCCAGAAAACACTATAATATTTACATAATGTGTTCATTTAAATATTTAGTTAGTGAGTTGTCTTCTACACTAAAACCTGGAAATAACTAGTTCTTTACTTAAGACAAAGAAAAGTGGACATAATTTGATTAAAAAAATAAGAATGTAAGAACCTATAGGACAATATTTAGGTGTGTGCAGACTTGTGCCAGTGAGCATGTTCTTTGCCTCCCAAGAAACATGCCGAGATAAAATAAATCATCAACTGTTTCTTAAAAGGATTGTTCACCCAAAAATTACAATATTGTCATCCTATACTCATCCTCTTGTAATGACTCTCTTTATTCTGCAGAACGTTATGCTGAACATGGTAACTGAACAGCGCCGGCACCAATTCACTTCTAATGTACGGACACAAAACAATGCAAGTGAATAGATGTCGGTTAACAACATTCTTCAAAATATCTTTTTTTGTGTTCTGTATGACAATATAAAGTCATACAGGTTTGAAATTACAAGAGGGTGAGTAAATGATAATATACATAACTGGTAACATGAAAAAAGAATGCAAATAAATGCATTACTTTATATTTTCTAAATGCCCCACCGTGTCCTGTGTAAATATGTTTTTAATTATATATGTGTGCAGTAATTGGTAGAGGCACCTAACTAAGCTGAATGGTATGTTCCTTATCATCTTATCTGCGAAACGTTGACTTCCTGTATTGACACACAAAGCCGGAGACTTCACGACCCTGACCTCAAACTACTGCAGACATGGTGTGCTTGTTTCCAGTGTTCTCAAACCCCTCGCCTTATCTTATCAGCAACAATGTCATTTCAACTAAAGGAATGTAATCATTCTCATTGTTATAAAACAAAAGGCTCGTATGACAGGGCACTGACATATTAAAAAAACAGGATTGATGTACTCAGTTGTGAGCAAACAATGTGTGCTGACATAACATCAAATAAGGTGTTTTAAACGGTGCATTGTCAGATCATTGACACATCGGTATGTGTAGCAGATCTCGTAAAGAATCAGAAACAGGACACCGGTGGAGTATCTTGTGTGTTCATGGTGTGATTGGTTTCAAGATGTCAAACAAGAATTTCAATATTTGCCCCACAGCCTTACTTTTTAGGTATTTAAAACAAAGTCTGGCATCTTCAAACCTTTTATTGACAATTTAAAATTATTCTTCGTCTTTTTTGTTTTGTATTTAAAATCATAACTGCCATGATGTTTAACGGTTTTGTGAGAATGACCCGTAGAATACAGTTGCATAGAAAACACAATAATTATTCTTGGTGAACTTTAGTGCGTCTCACCTCACTAAAAAGGGCTGTGGAAAACACGTGCTGGTTTGCTTCTTGATAAAGTCCTGGAGCTGTACCATCAAGGTCAACAAAGCGCCCTGTCTAGTCCTGTCTATTTTTGTCACCACCAGCTAAATCATGACAGAAAAAGAGATATTCTTTTAATGTCAGATTAAACAGAGGGTAAATAAATAACATGTTCTTTTCAATGAATAGATAAAGTCTTGTTCAAAAGAAATCTTAGAAAAGGAATATAAATGAAGCCTTTATAAGTAGGAGTATTTTTTGTTCCGTGTAGTCAATGTTTGTTTGCTGGCATACTAATGATAGCAGTATCAACGTGCTTTTTTCTAACATAACTGAAACTTCTGGTCACTGTGAAAGAGGAACGCATCTACTGTGAAATTATTTACATAGAATGCACTGTTAGTTGAATAACAGCATCTGTAAACTGCATATAACACAGCAGATAATTTTAAGCAGCAATACGGAGATTTTAGCAGCATCAACAGGTTAGGATGCGAATTGCAACCAACAGCTCACTCCACACCCACTCTCGAAGAGCTATCACAGGACAAAGAGGTCATCACGTTTTCGCTTCTTTTCCAAAGGAGATGATATCGATACATGCTATATAGAGCAGTTTGTCCACGTATGTAGATAGAAATAGTTCATTCTAAGGTAATAAAACATAACGCTTCATTATGTTACTGCAATATCGCTCAAATATGGAGTGTGATGGTGCTATTATATCAGCATGGCTGTGATTAAGCAAGAGGCACAAGGCCGCAGGCCAACTGCCGGTGGCAATCACATTCCCTGATATTAGAGCACTATCATAAGACTACGAGAGCAATATTGGATTTATACAACAGTTCGATGGCACATGTTTATAGATGGCAATAACCGTGGCAATTCTGGTGGAATATCTCATGGCTATCAGCCAATCAGATTCGAGAACCAGAAAGAACTGATATATAAAAGTTTTGTATTCACCTCTGAAGACATAGTTATGCATATTATATTGCATTTCTGTCACACACTGGACCCTTCTCAAAAATAATTGATAAATAATGTTTCGACCACAATGCATTTTCACTATGTTGATATTATGGTAAAGATAAATGGGATTATTTGGTCAAATATTTTCAACAAGGTTTTATTTTCATTATTTTGCTAATCAGCTTAAAATTTAGTTAGAATTGTATATTGCCCTACAAAGGCAAAGTGCAGTAACTACACCTTTGGTAAAAATTAAGATAAGATTTGAATTGGGCTTTGTAACATCGGTTCTGTCTTTCGACAAGTCTCCTGGTTCAATTTTGTCCCGTTTCAGATAAACAAAAGTGTGTCAAAATTGCAGTAACAGGCTGCAATGACTTTGAAGGCATTTTTCTCAGTTTCAGTGTTTGTGTAGTGAACTGCACTTTGCCTTTTGTAGTGCAGTATAGTACTCTGACAACCCCTGCTGGACAGTCATGGTAAGAGCACAAAGAAACATACCACGTAAGGTAAACTAAACTCCTCCAACATTTCCACAGCAACTAAATCTGCCCTCTGCAGTCCTGCTCCACTATCCACCAGCAAGAACGTCCTCACCAGACTAGATATTAAATGCAATAAAGAAATCGACATGTTTACAAAGTTACTCGCCACATTATTACACACAAAGTTACACATTATTACACACATTTCTAATCAAGACAGGCGCACAATAAATTGTGGAAATCATTTCGAAAGCATCTTACTTCTGACGTTCCTGAAGGTAAGGTTCTACCATCTCCACAAAGTCCTGTGGAGCATTGTGTCCATACCCCGGCATGTCCACTAAAGCAAAAGCCTTTCCCACATTGAAGAAATTCAGCTTTTTAGTGTGACCCTGTTTTAAAGTGGAGAAACGTGAGTAGGACAAAAAATGACCAGATGATACTGTAGACATTTCTCTGAACAGTTCTATTGAATGAAATGGAGAACGATTTTGTTTGTATTTTTTTTTTCATTGTAGTGTAGTGTATCGTCTATAGTGTGAGAAGCAAACTCAATGTCTCAAACTACGTAAAGATACCAATTTTTATAACCAAATTTAAAAAAGGTTTGAAGACAACTGAAATCCTCATGAGATATGAAACAGCAACCAAAGATAAAAAGGAGGACATCTGGCATTCTTCTTACCGGTGTTTTAGAGACGCGCACATCTACGTCTGGAGCAAGAGAAAACAAAGCTCGGATGAGAGAAGACTTCCCAACATTACTCCTGCCCATAAAACACACCTGTCAAACACAAAGTAAACCTGTAGCACAGTTTGAAATGTCTAGTGAATCCTAAAAGTATTTGGACATTTAAACCATACAAGAAGTTCTTTGGCGTATCAAATATGAAAGCAACTTAAAGGAGACTCGCACTGAACAGAAATCTCACCTCTGGCTGTTTAAGCGCAGGTACATGATCCATCCGGACTGCTGAAGTGGAATAGTCAATGTGGTGTTTATGGGAGGGAGTGAACAGTGTCTCTGCCCTACAGAGGTCGTTCAGGCTGGGATGGAAGATCTTGAATTCAGCTTGGTCTACCTGTGGGGTCAAGTGCCCCTCCAGAGCACTAAAGGGGTACAGAAGACCCTGACGTCTCCTCTCAGAGAGAAGACAAACGTGTTTGATGGAGGCCATGTGATGAACATTTTGCCGCGCCACAGACCAGCATGATGTATGTGCCTGCAGTAGATGTAGTGTCTTCATCGCCAGATTCATTCCCGTACACAGCTGCTGTTTGTTCAAGCCGCTTCTGTCACGCATCCATCTGCGTTGCTCCGAACCTTTACGTATTGAGGTCATTCATATGTACGTCAAACGTTTACAAATTATTAGGTCACACGCGTGTGCAAATTTTAGACACGTTTAATAATTCGTAATTATTACACCAAACAGTAAAACACATCTTACTCTGCACCCGCGCACTGCATTGAATATATACGAAGTTATACAAAATTCTTCATAATTGTTTGTCGGGGCTGTTTCCTAAAACACGTCCCTTCACCAAACATTCAATTGTAAAATATATTAATCTTCACATTGAAGTTACTTTTTAAATGCAATTTACGGAGGAAACGAAATGTTATTTGTCAACTGCTGTAACGCTTGTACGTTCTCGCGTGTTCGGTTCAAATAAAACCGGAGGAAACAAACACCCGCACTAAAGTTCCTTAAGGTTTTAGGATTACAATATTGGAAATGGGAGACAATAATAGCTCAATAACCGTATATTATTTTGATTAACACTTTTTTGTTTTCATTGACATGTTAATTCACAATTCCCAACAAAAATGTAGAATAAGGATCTCAAGTGCTAATACCCATATATCCAAAAGGGGGCAGCAAAGTCTAAAAGTCTGAAATCCCTCTTAAGCGTTTATATGTGGAATTGGCACTTTTTTGTTTTTCTTTCTTCCAGACACCTAACAAATTACATCTTAATTACCTTTAGTATCGAGATTCAGTGTTTAATGCATTGACTTGAAAACAAAAAAGATTGTACTCTGCTAAGTTACAATATATATACCTTCATTTGTTTCTGTTTAAGCTTTGCTAATGCATTGCAGTCATCAGCAAGAAATGACTACAAATATCAGTGGAGGAACAATAAGACTTGATTTCAGATGACAAGAAGCAACATAAAGAGTCAACGCAACACCTTCATGAAATAATGCAGATGCACAGATCTGTTTGTATTCCTGTGTTATATGTGTGCTGTTTATTTTCGTGTGCTCCTGAACAGGTAGAACTAAGCTAGTTGATTTGTCTTGGAAAAATAAAGTGGTGTATTGAATTTATCCATGCTAATAATTTGAGTTGTAATGGTCTTTAAATCAGTGCACAGAGCTGCAGTACAGTGACAATGTCAGCTGAATGATCATTTACGATAGAGGTTATTACCCACCATCTAACCTCAGGGTGTTTATGGAGTGACAAGAAATGGAAGTTAGAACTGATCCTGAAACTCTGATCCAGTCAGCCAGAAACCGCTTAACCCAGCACCATTTATTGTGCTGTTTCAATAATCTAAAGCGGAACAGTAACATAAATCACCGAGCGCCATAAAATTTACTGAGGAAAGAATGATGACCAGAACTTATCCATCCATTCCTTATAGAAGTATAAACTGAATTGCCTCTCTCGTTGACTTTAAAGTCAATGGACTGACATACAGATTTTAGTGTTAGAGAGATATGTGAAGTGTGAAAAGAAAATGGCTAGATGGAAAGTATAGAATGAGAATAATCGCTCCATCACTCGGTGCTTTCAGTTTTAACAATTTCCGTCCCATTTCAATTTTTCCTTTTATTTCTAAAGTATTAGAGAAAACTGTGTTTAACCAACTTCTGACCTTTCTCAGTGAAAATGGTGTCTATACATTTTTTATCTGGTTTTAAATCTATGCCCAGTACAGAATCTGCACTTCTACGTGTTCTTAATTACATACCTTTCCTCTCATGTGATACAGTTGATCATAATATTCTCCTATCCAGTTGACAATACTGTGTGGGATTGAAGGGAATGTCCTTAAATGTTTCAGTCATAATTGACGAGACGTTTTTGTGTCCGATTGGGTAATGTCTCCTCATCTGTAGCACACTTATCCTGTGGTGTGCCTCAGGGATCCATTCTTGCACCTGCTCTCTTCTCACTGTTTATGCTCCATTTGGGTTCTATCTTTAGTAAGCATGGGGTTTCATTCCAATGTTATGCTGACGACACGTCTTCTTAAATGAAAGTAAAACTGAGCTAATCATCTTTAGTCCCAATGATAATTGTTGTACTGGATATATTGATATGTTTGGTCTTTCTGATTTCTCTACCTAAAAATTTGGGCGTGTTACTTTGCTTGCTTGAACTTACTCCAACTCTATTTAATGTGGTATTTGCAAGAAATCTGTTGCACGTCTTTAATTGCTTCAGAATGCCACTGAAAAATTCCTTAAAGGACAGCGTACATTTGACCATGTCACCCCCATCGTAGGATCTTTGCATTGGCTTCCTATGCAATATCGTATCAACTTATAAATTCTGCTCTATGTTATTATATCCTTGAACAATCAAGGACCTCCCTATCTGGCTGAGCTTCACCCCCAAAATCAATCCAGTATGTTGATATCTGGAGATCAAAATCTTCTTATGGTCCCTAGATCATGGTTAAAAACCAGAGGGGACAGACCCTTGTGTTACAGTTTGCGGCCCATATTAGAACGGCTCCATCATTAACTGCTTTTAAAACCTCTTTATAAACGTTCCACTTTTCACTGGCATTTGATACTGTTCGAGGCTTGTGAACTGAAATTTATTTTTGTATTGAATTCGATTTGTTGTCTTTTTTCTTCTATTATTTATTCATCTTTTTTAGTCTGTTCTTTTTTTCCTCTGTTCAGCACTTTGGTCAGCCTGCACACTGTTTTAAATGTGCTTTATAAATAACTTGAAATAAATTAAACTTGAATAATGACAAGCAGTCAAACGATTTTGAATTTAGCTGAGGAGTGAATAATGATAGAGCGACACAAAATAAAAAGACTTGGATGGATGTACACTGTATAAAGAGAAAGAAAGGTCCAGAGTAGAGTAATAAATAGCAAGAAGAGTGACATTTAGAATAGAATATTAGCATAGTGCTTGCTCACCGACTTAATTAAAATAAATCTGCCACACCGTAATAGTATGCTGCATTGTGGCCACATAATCTTTTTTTTACATTTTTTTAGACGATGATATAAAAGCAAGGCAAAGCAGCTGCCATACTCTCACACACACACACGCACGCACGCACGCACGCACGCACGCACGCACGCACGCACGCACGCACGCACGCACACACACACACACACACACACACCCGCACACACACACACACACACACACACACACACACACACACACACACACACACACACACACACACACACACACACACACAGTGTTTAAAACTCCATCTTGGGACAAGCACTTGTTAATGTGACATTGAGTGATGTTCACCCCGACCTCTCCTCCTCTCTCATCTCATCTGCATGTTAACCACCCTGCCTGCTTTCACTTTGCATTGTGACCATCACACAAAAGGGCGTCTGCCACCCCGAACGGGTCCACCTCACCCCCAATCTTTTTGTGCGTGTGCGTTTAAAGATTCAAGCCATACACAGTTCATCTTAAATGACACAAATCAGAAGGGTCAATCGTTCAAACAGCTTAAGAGAGACTCATGGAATGTAACTTACATCTGGCACAGTCTTTAATGTCACAGTCCCAGGCGGTAAAAATGACACAGAGTGACATACAAGACAAAGACTCAGGTCACTATGATGAAAACAGGTACCTTATCTAACACACACACACACACACAAAGGATGACTTCTGCTCTTGCTACACGCCCCAGGCAGTGTCTCCTTCTGGTTTATGTGTTTATTAGGAAGGGAGGTAACGTTTAGGGCACTAAATTGGTAAAGAATAATTCATTATTAGGTTTTGGTCAAAATTAAACCACTACCTGGTTAAGGTCAGTGACTTCGGTGTATTGCATGTTCAAGTCAAAAAGTGCTGTCCAGTTGTCATCTCAGGAAAAATAGTTGATTTAGAGTTCATTATTATGTATTTATTTTATTTAGTGCATTTCCACAAGCGGCTCTTTGAAAATTGACTTTTGTATACAGAGTGTTTTGCCTGGGGAAATCGCTGCCTTTGACAACATCTTGACGTTGCAAAAGTGAGTTCTCTGCATTATAATGGGCACTGCAGATCACTTCAAGCACACCCATCTCATCAAGTCTACTGAAAAATATTCAAATCTGATTTTATGAAATTACTTGTTTAATAAAAAAATGTTACGTTTAACGAGTTAAAATGTGTTAAAGTGTAAACTGTACACCATTGTAAAAAAATAGGAAAGACAGACATTTAGAATAATGTACAGTGATATAGCAATATGCAATTCTAAACATGGCGTCTGCTTCTAAAACTAATCTTAAACATAAGAAAAATAATCTCTTTCTCTCTCTTGTGTCCTTTTAAAACTTGGTAGCATAAATATTTTGGCAGGTGCTGTTTAAAGGGTATTAGACTCAGTGTTTGGGATATCGATCGTGATCTGTGTGCCAGGATCTGCTGAGAGAATGGGACAAGGAGAGAAAGACTGACCTTGACGCAGGAGGTTGACTTGATAAATAAACCGCAGGAAGGAAATGCTCAGGAAAACAGATTATTTGGCTGCACCAATAAGACGATGTTTTTGGAAGCAACGAGTAAAGTACGGTATTAGTTCATTTATATTTTATTTACACCAGTTCAAATTAAACGAAACATAATAAGATCCCTTTATTAGGAATAACAAAATAAAATTTCATATTAAAAGTAGCATCCCACTGCATTTTAAAACCATATTATGAATTTGCCCAAAATTGATATTTCTAACACTTCCAGAAATGACAGCAGTTTAGGTCAGACTTTTATGATTAGAGAAGAGCATTCTGATGTCATTGTTTTAAGGTTCTCACCTGTTTCCAGCTAAAGTTACAGTCTGGTTGGAGTCTTAAGGAGTTTGGATATCATTGTGTGCACTGCAGTGTATCATCTGTTTGTGTGAAGTGTTCTAGGTCTCCTTAAAGCCCCCAGGGGCGTGCTTGAAAGGCTGTTTATCCCTATCTGGAGTTCTAGTCCTCTCCTACTTTAGTTCAGTGCAGGAACACATCACCACTAATCTGTCTCAGTCCCTTACAGCTGGACCAAAGGAAGCTGCAGGAGACTTCTGCTTTATATACAACACAATTCTGAGTGGTTTCCTGAGAGAGTGGAGAGAAGGGAGTGCAGAGTATTTGTGGATGAGTTTTTCGTTGGCCAAAGCTCATGCCGGTGTGAGCAATATAATACAGAACGGATAATTTATAATTTATTAAATAAGAGTTACTGGGGTCTAAATGGGACATGAGGTTTAGCAAAAGACAGAGAGGGATACAGTAATAAGGACAATGGTTTTGTTTAGAAAGAAAGGATTTGGACTAGATAGAGCTCAAGTCAAAACTCAGAGAACCTGCAATTACTGCTGTGAGAGAATAGCCCATAGTCACAAATGACAGTGAAAGGATGGAGTTATAGAGAGACAGACAAAGGTTGCTATGTCCTTTTTTTCTTTTAAAAAGTAGGCAGTCATACCTCAGCCTTGTTTTTCCACACAAACATACACGGCAAGGGCATTCTGAAGGACCAAACCCCTGCCGCACAAAAAGCCATCTCGATTTCTAATACTCAGAGTGTTGTGGGCCCCAGTCATTTCAGAGATGTTGGATGTGACATTAGATGAGATGTGAACTCACACTGCTGTCCTTTGTGCTGCCATGGGGTTTGACAACACACAGAATACTAACAATGTGTTTAATGAACATGTGGTGCCTCACCCCTTCTGCAGGTGTCAGCGTGGGGTTTTTGTGTGGGGGACGGGGTATTAGGGCATGTTTGTTGGCTTAAGTCACCCGGACACATTGTTTTGTGTGTGTTTACAAAGAGTCTAAAGTGTAAGATTAGAAAGAAATCGAAAGTGATAGAAAGTAAGTGTTGCACTGAAAAATGAAAGCAGTTTGTTGTTGATTGGATGGCGAAACACTTTTCTTCTACATTGCTGTTTGTTTCAGCAGTCTAAGATGTGAAT
Source organism: Barbatula barbatula (assembly GCF_947034865.1). Taxonomy (NCBI): domain Eukaryota; kingdom Metazoa; phylum Chordata; class Actinopteri; order Cypriniformes; family Nemacheilidae; genus Barbatula; species Barbatula barbatula. The sequence goes on from NC_136772.1 coordinate 10,306,536, forward strand.
TTGTGGCGTAACCAATGACATTTTTTTTGGGCCTTGACTATCTGTTTGTAGTTCACCCAAAAAAGAAATGTACTCACATTTACTTACCCTCTTGTAATTTCAAACCTGGATGACTTTCTTTCTTCAGCAGAACACAAAAGAAGATATTTTAAAGAATGTTGGTAACCATAAAACGGCGGTACCCATTGACTTCATATAGTATAGTATACTAGACATCAATGGGTACCCCCTTTGTTCAGTTACCGACATTCTTCAAATAATCTTCTTTTGTGTTCTGTGGAAGAGAGAAAGTCATACATGCTTGAAATCACAAGAGGGTGAATAAATGATGACAGAATTGTCATTTTGGGTGAACTTTCACTTTAAACACACTTGAATTCATAGCTATTGTTTGAACAAGAAAAAGTGACAGAAGTCTGTAACAAAAGGGGTAACAGAGACTATTAACATAAAAAAAGAAACAAACTTGATAAATTCTATACCATTATTCTCTGAGGTTAATAACTTTGACCATTAACAATGTTTAAGTGTGCGTGATTCTAAACAATCCATTTCAATAAGTGTCAAACTTGGTTTTATTGCCCTTCCCTTAGGGATTCTGCTGTTCCCCACTTAGCAAAAAAGAGGGTGAAAACGTGTGTGAATCTACCCCATGATGCTTCTTTTGCCCCTATTATTCCCACATCTGTCCCCCAGACATGAGGAGACGCTCACCGCGTCCGCTGTCTTGTTAAGAGCTCTGATTGATTAAGGCAGCCTGGCAGTGCCGTGACATGTTTTAGTTCTTGACCCATCTGCCCACCATCATCTTCTCTGTTCACTCTATTTCTCTTCTCTGTTCCACATGTAGGAGGGTCATTCATCTCTTGAGTTATGATCTTTTTTTTGTGTCCAATACCCCCCACACAACAAGCCGAGGGTTCAATCAGCACGCACCAATGATTTGTGGGTAGTCTCCATCTGCAAGGTTTGGCATTATGTGTCTGCAATTGTGTGATCTAGATATTTGATAGGCTTGTGAAAAAACAAATTGCACTCCATGAAGAAATTATTTCACAGCCAACATATAGACTAAGAAAAACATGACGATCATGAACATTCTTTCAGCATGTACTTTGTAGCATTGAGAAATGCTACAAACGCTTCGTAATTAAACTAACGCGACAAAATTCTACTTCATCTAAAACATAATTTTTTCTACTAGTTTTAAAAAATGCATGAATCTAAACAATATAAGCACTTGCCTTCATGCTACCTCAACTGCCTCTTATTCAGCACTGTAATATTTGTATAACAGAGAGGAGGGTCAGCAATCTGTAGAGATCTGGTGATATGATGTTATGCCGATATCTGGGTCATGACATGATAATCTTGGCATCTTTTGTGTTTCTTGTCTAATATGTGTTGCAATATTTTATTGTTTTGCTTTGATCTGAAATGGACTTGGAGATCAAATGTCTCAATACTTGGACATACTGTATATTCCTCCACAGAGAGTGATGGGGAAACGTTGCATGCAATTAGCCAACAAAAACAAAAATTAAAACGTACACTAAGAAGTTCCATAATGTACTTAAGGTGCTCTATTGTCACACATAATGTTTACTTAAAGTGATAGTTCACCTGAAAATGAAAATCCTGTCATCATTTACGTATAGCCTCTTGTTATTTCAAACCTGTATGACTTTCTTTATTCTGCAGAGCACAAAAGAAGATATTTTGAAGAATGTTCAGAACAACAGCAGTACTCATTCACTTCTATTCTATAGACACAAAAACTATTTAAGTAAATGGGGCCGCAGCTGTTACCAAGTATCTAAAAAAACTAATATCTTAAAAAAATATATAGATATATTTATTAGTAAATATATTCTTTTGTGTTCAGCAGAAGAAAAGAGACATACAGATTTGAAATGACAAGAGGGTGAGTACATTTTGACAAAATTTTAATTTGTGTGTTAACTTTCCCTTTGATATTCAAAAAACATGTTTTTGGTACTTCTATTCATCGTTAAAGATGAATTCAAATGTTTTGGTATATTAAGTTAAATTAGTGCATGAAAAAATAACACATAAGTGTATAATAGGTTTTATTCACCGGAGTTTTAATATATTTACTTTGTATTTTCATAGCCAGCAGGAGGCAGTGAAACTCCACACATATTCTCTTCAAAAGTCTCTGTCTCCCCACAATTTAGATCAAGGCAGGAGATTACTATGGGCATTTCCCAAACCAGCCTTCATTTTACCACATCATCACTGTCTGAAGACAGTCCCAGCAGGGGGCAGTAGAGTTCCGTGAATCTCATGAGATCCTTGTCTTTGTTTCTTCAGTCCCCCTGAGTTGAGTTTTGGCGGCGCTGCATGTGGTCCTCAGAGACTTGAGCCTCTAAAGCCTCCTTCTAAATCATGTCTCTGTATCCCTCCTTAACCCCAGCATGCTCCCAGAACAAGGCCTTGCTTTTCCAATTTGAGAGAATGCCACAGAGCAAGCATGTGGGAGAGTGGAGCTAAGCTAACCTTTCGCTGTAGATTAGGGCGCTGTCTGAATGTCAGAGGGGCAGTGTGGGGACAGACCGAACATATTTCCCTAAAACAATGAATGGGATAGATTACACAAAATGGCTGACATCCAGGATAGCCATTGTTGGCGGCACTGGATAAGGGGAAACATGGGAATAAAATCAGATTATACTCAAAGAGGGTTTAAAATTGTGCCGTGTAGGTCCACTAAAGTCATTTACGAAACTCTGAATGCAACGGATGAATGAACGCCAAACATCTGGAGCGGGGCGGCATGATGAGGTGTTTTTTGCATTCGGTTACAATCTTAACATTGATCCGTGTGCCACCTATTATGGATTTTGCTTTGATGTATCACACACATACATTTTCAGCCCACTTGTAATAAAGGCAGATCTCAAACATCTATCCATAACGTAATCGCCTAGGGTTGCAGTGTTGGTGACGAGTAACTGCCTGTTCACTCCAACAATAACTATAAAGATGAAGTTATTGTTCGTAAAGTTAGTAAAAAAAAACATATTTTAAGAGAATTGCACAGTCCACACCACATCAATACAGAGGAACATATTTTCAGAATGGGGTTTTTTGCAATTATTTTGATAAATAAAAAAAGTCGTTGTTTGTTGGTGTGGATGCTGATACAGTAATCTTACAGTTATCATTCTTCGTGTGTACAGACCTTAAGAATATGCTTACTAAAAATAATAAAATTGGTGTCATGTTCACTTGTACATGTAAATTGAGAGAGGGTGAACGTCATCACAAATCAAACATTTCAAAAGAACAAATCTATTTTCAAATGTTTGTAGTCGAACAGTTTATCAATGCACTATTTATGTTATATCTTTATTTTGAGAGGACAGTAATGAGAGACAGAAAGCCATAGGGGAAGAGCCCGGGGTGTCACAACCCAACCATCTATGCTCCTCCCTGTCTTTATAACTCGTCCCACGGTAGCTGACAAAGCTGGCTGCATCAGAATCTGTATAGCCTACACTGTAGAAGTGTCTCAAGAGAGGAGAAAATTTGAAGATGCTGTGATTAATGAGATCATGAAATACTGATGGGAATGGATGAGAGTGCTATTAAACACTGCGTTTCTGGAGTCGAGCAGTCATAGCTCCACAGAGCCAACTTTTTGAGCAGCTCTAAAAGGAGAGCAGGTCAGGGTAGAAGCGTGCAAGGGAATTCCCCTGAGGATGTTAAGTGGGAGAGCCTGTGATGGGGATCGGATGAACCTGGGTGCCTGTGTCTGTCCTACGCTTTGTCCCTTCCTTTCCTGGCATTAGCCAGCCTCTCTGGGGGTGAGGAGGGATTGGGACTAGAGAGCAGACGCAGACAAGAGTTCTGGCCCATGGGAGGCATAGTCACACAGGAGTAAATCTGTTCTGATCCAGGGGCTGTGTAGCTACAACCTTTATCTCTTGAGTGCAGTCCAGAGAGAGTGAAGAGGAACAAGACAGAAAGACAGAGAGTGAGAGAGCGAGAGAGAATGAGAGAGAGAGTAAGACAGATTAGTTGGTACTTAGCTCTGAATTCAAATCAGTCTGGCATGTGTGAGACCCAGATGACGTGAGAACAGTGAACATGAGGCTGAGCTGATGGGTACTGTATCTCACTGTGTATCACGCCCAGCGCACACACAGTCTCTTTCTGCAGTCTCTCCATCAGTCTACAATAAATCATCATGTAGTCTAAATTAATTCCAGTTAATGAGACAATGTACTGCTCAAAATTAGTGGCATATTCAACAGTCAACAGTTGATACACCAGACTGAATCCATGTTGTCATGCTTGTTATTCTTTATATTCATTTAAAGTGAAATATAAGACTTTAAGTCTTTAAAATTCGAAAAATGAATACATTATACTGATTTTTCCCTGCTGAATTTAATTGCCTAAGTTGGCAAAGCTGACTGTTGGAAAAGTATCCCAGGTGGCACCTTATGAAGTTTGTTTGGAGACCATTAAGCACTCAAAGCACTTTTTAAAATATTTAATATTTAATGGAATAGTGCACCTTCAAAATGAAAATGTAATTATTCACGCGTTCTCCTGTCATTTCAAATCTTTCTTCTGCAGAACACAAAAGATGATATTAAAAAAATGTTGGTAACAGAAATCTGTTGGTCCCCATTGATTTTTGGTTTTGTGTCCATACAATAAAAATCAATGGGGACCAATGGTTTTTGGTCACCAAATGTTTTCAAAATATCTTTTGTGTTTTGCAGAAGAAAGGAAATCACTTAGGTTTAAAAAGACAACAGGGTGAGTAAATAATGACAATATTTTCAATTGAAGGTGAACAATCCTTTTAAGTCCCCTATGCAGTCAAACTCAAGTTGTTAATTTAGATGATATGTCTATTTGGTGTTTTAATGTGCTTTAAGATAAACCATGTGCTTTCCATTGGTGAGTATTTTCCATAAAACTGCAGTTTACCAAAGACAGTTTGCACAAACAGATTTGAGCAATAGATAAGAATGTTGTATAAACTCGACACGATCGCTGCTGTTTCAGCTGTGCTACTACAACACGGGCATGCATTGCTCACATGTCGAATGAGGCATCTATATACCTATAATCAATGTTCCAAGCTCACTTATCACAGGAATAAACTTTTTTATTGCTCAAATATTATTTTGTGATAAAATTATCGAATGCAGTGGGACTGTAAAGACTTCTTAAACACTGCCACCCAATATTGCATCATCATATATCAGCTTTCTTACTAGCCCCATCAAGTTTGTATTTATGTTACATATAAGAACATAATAAGGTCTGAATTCATCTTCCCAAACCTCTTCATGTGAAAATGATGCGAATAAATGTCATATTTATATTACACAAACTGACAAAACATACTCATATATCAAATGAATTCACCGATCTAACACTTTAAGTTTGGGTAACATAACATATAGAATAAATTTCAAATTATGAATTGTGTGTTTCATCCATTTTTGACATTGTTTAATGCCTTTAATTTGTGTTTTAATATTACAAAAGTAACATTACATAATTAGTAGATGTGTCTAAATATTTGACTGAACTTGAAAATTGATTGCTGTATCCTGTCAAAACGATTGAAAGTGTATGCAGTACTGTTATTTTTTAATGGATTAGCGACACCTTTGAAGGGTTTGTAATATGACATGCCAACTTAGAATTGCAGGGAGAGAGGACACAGTCTTCTCTATGTGTGCAATGTACTGTAAGTAGAAGGCGTTAACTAACACCTCAGGTTCTCAAATTTGTTCATGAATGCTAAACTTATTCCATGAAATTAACAATGTCCTTCAGCCAAACCACAACCCAAGTCATAAACTCCAACATTAACTAAAGCAATTTTGTACTACATCTGCCAAAAACACATTGCATATTCCCCCAAGTGCGACCGCTGTGGTCTCTGAAACCTGGCCCAGGCTATATAGTCTCCAGGATTACATCTGGAGGTTTAAGCCATGCTTTGAGGACTTGGCCGGACTTGGTGTGCAAGCGAGGGTGCTAGGTGGTTCCCTGGCGTCTCACAAGGGCCACTGGCTCCAATGGGAGGATGACTCACATGGCTGGCAAATTCCCGGGTCTTCTCAAGCAGATCTTCAGAATTCACGCCAGTGGAAAGAGCTAAACCCTCCTCAAGCCTCCAATGCCTTCAATAGGAAACAAATCCTTTGAAAACACAGCCAACTTGATTTGTAGCTTTTTCGGTTCGATGTCAGAAGCCAAGACAATGACATGACAGACTTTTTCTTTGAAAGTGAAATGTGGAAACAGAAAATTAAACGACGGTCTTGTGGCCACTGGAAACGATCTGAGATTATTATCTGGAAGGAAGTCTAGAGATGTGCTAAGAGGTTCCGGCCAATGGTCTTTTAAACATTTGTAGAACTTCAAATGATGGAATAACATTCATTGTGTGGTATCTACAGTATGTCTGCTCATTACTGACATCTCTTCTCTCTTGGTTTAGTTCGTGCAGTTTTACTCAAATTACACACATGAAGTCACGCAACGGTGCAGAAACCTTATGATGAATCTCATTTATATAATTTACGTTTTTTTTTAAAACATTTATTATTTGTGGTCACACAGACAAGAAAGAATGGAAGATGAAAAGAAAGATAACCTATGTAGTAACGTTTTAAAGGCACTTTGCTCTTTAGCCATGACCTTTCTCAGAATATAGCACTGCCTTGCTATATCGTAATGAAAGAATTGTTACTTTAAGTAATATTAATCACAAATATTCACTTATTGTGTTATGATCATGTACTGTACATATTAAAATGTATTTCGAATATTCATTATATTTTTCAGGAGGCTCAAGAGCCCTTTTAGCATAGTATTTTATCATATGACTGATGTCTGTGACCTCATAGGAAGAACAAGGCTTTCGTTCCACCCCGTTTCATTGTGATGATAAAGAAGATGGCGTGTGTCACCACTCCCTCCTTTGTTAATATTATTCATGACATTTACTAAAAGTTATGCATTTCTTCTCCGACGAACGATTTCACTGCTGATCTGTCTATGTTTACATAATTTCAATGTAGAGACACCATTGAAAGTCTTAGGTGGAAATGAATTCTCGCACCATTCAGAATTTAGTTGGGTAAAATAGCTCTTCGAAAGTTTAACAGAACCCCCCCAGGCTGGGCTTGAGAGTGGTTTGCTCTAGGGGAAGCTCAGTCATGAGTGAATGACAAGGCCTGGACAGCTCCATTAGGAAAACAGATGGTGGGGGAGTGGAGACGGGGCTGGGTAACAAATGTAATATTGTTTGAATGCAGGAGGCCGCAGTACTTGCTCACAGCTTGAGCACTTGGCTGGAACTCAGACCGTCCAGTTTGGCCCGCAAGCAGGTGGCGGACAGTCGGTAACCAGCCGAGCCGCAGGTTGACTCGCAAAATCGGTAACCGACTTTCCACGTCACGCATCAAGTGGTTAGTGAGGGTAACTGTGCACGGCCAGCTGTCTTTAGGGTCCTACAAAAAGAAGAACGTTAGAAGGAGGAGAAACCCTTCAGGCACTGCATTCATTTAAATGAGATTGTCAAAGATGACATCTGGTGGAGGTTAGACCACCTCCCATTTCCCTTGTGTCCTCTTTTATCTCTGTATCAGGAAAAATAGATTTAGGCTCCCTATACATTTTGTTCCTGAGGCAGTTCACCTAAAGTGATGTCTTCTGGCAATGTTCAATTTTCTAGCATGTCAAACTAGCTAAGAGACAGATTATGACTACAAGTGCAGCTAAAACATGGAGGCTTTAGGTCATTTATAAGTGAAACTATCTTTTTCAGTAGTTTAAGGGAGAATTGTGCAGTTTCTTTGCTGGTAAAACACGCTTCCCACATAGCAGTATTATTGACTAACCAATTAATGAAACGTGTAATTAAAAAAAAGTAATTTACACATAGATATAATTTTATGTTTTTTTCTGGCACCACAGGTGCCAAATTAGCATTTTTAAGTTATTTTATAGTGTATGGCAGGGGAATGTCCAAAAAGCCTGTCTGAAAGGTATTAAAGTCAAAGCATATTGACAAATAAACCTAGAAGTTTTCTTGGAAAGGACAAAATGGTGTGTTTAATATGTTATTTGCAAACATCTCCCAACAACAGTGAACGGTCTTGCAACTGTTACTGATTTGCCAAAACCAAGCGCAACATAAACATACAAACAATGATTAATACTGCCAGCGTTAGCATGTGACAAAAAAGACACAAATACATGGCCTTATGGTCTAGAAATTCACAGAAACAATGACGACATGCTCTAAAATTCTTGAAAAGGTTATAGTTTGTGGTTTCAAACATGACTGAGGCCTAATCCTGGCTCTTGTTAGATACCCTGACTGTGTGAAGGAGATTGAGGACAGCCCCAGATAACAATGCCAGGAGAATTTCAGCCAAGTCCTTCAAAACTTGCCCATCAGGCACAAGACACATCGCTGGCTCATGAGATCCAAAAATGTGTTGCGTTTTTAATAATTTTCTATGCAGATCCCAAAGGAAATATCAGCTGACATTTAATGCATCATCGAAAACAATCAAGATGCAAAACATTCATTATATTGATTCTGGAGAGAAAAAAATAGCAGATAAAAGTCACTCACTAATGCCGCTTTTGGGATCTTTCGATGTGGCCCTGTTACGAACGGATCTTAATCGCTTCTCCAAGCTACTGAGTATTGAGAACAACATACAATTTTGGAAATTCTGGAAAATGTGGTCACTTATGTAAAGCCTGTGCTGCCCAATTCTAAAGTCACTGTCCAACTTAACCACTCTGGAGCCTGTGGAGGTTTTCTATTGGTCATATCGTGGCTTGACATAAACCAACCCCATTAGTGGTTTTATGTGCGCTGTGTCGACTTCATATGTCATGTTACACTGCACTCTCACTTGGGGATTGGGGGGGAGAAATGTCCGACTTGCCATTTGAAAATTGATGAAAGAAAAATAATGGGGCAACGGAAAATCTACACAGCATCTTCAACGTAATGAAACGGATGCAGACAAAAATGGTTTACCGATGCATTACTGATCCACCCATGTGTGCCTCTCTCACCTCTTCTCTCACTGGTCAGACTGTGGGTGTATTGATTTGTGATCTCTGAAAAGGCAAAATTGTATTCTGGGTGGCATCTAGTACCGTCACGGCTTGCTGTGTTGAGGGAACGAGGGGGACAAGAACTGTAAGTCGTAGTTCAAATAAGGGAAACTATATATAAATATATAAGAATATAAGTAACCACTGAAATTACTTTACAGTCTGTCAGATCAATGGGCTGTGGTCCTAGAAAAAGGAGGTGTCTGGAGAGGTAAAAAAAATCATATTTTCATTGGTTTGATTAACAATCCAACCCATTCTCACAGCAAAAACTTAAGTAATTTATGATGTAGCTAATTTTGGCTAATTTGTATGAATTCGTACGATCTCATTTGAGAATTCATATGATTTGCTTTCGCACCAGTGACATTAGGGTTAGGGCTTCAGTATATATTTTTTCTAGTAATCATATATATTTTTACAATTCACAACATCTGCATTCATAAGCCACCTTGAAAAATAGTTACGAATTCCCTTGAGATCAGGCAAATCTCAATGAAGGATCTAGCTAATTTAATTTAAATAATGTTTAAATGATACAGATTTCAACTTCAGCAAAACCATCACACTTATGTATACTATCATGTATAACTATTCAATGGACTATACTATCTAGTAAAGATAACATTCCGTAATGTATTTCAACCATATAATTCTGTATACTATCAATATTCTGTTGTGTACTATGGTTTGGTTTAAAATATAATGACAGGCTGACTACATTTTCCGTTATGTATAGTATACTATAATGTTAATTGATATACTATATACAAATTTACATTTACACAGTTCAACATTATGATTCCCCAACCTCCGACGTGTTGTGTCCAGTATGCTCACTGCGCCTCTATCTGTACCACTCGCAGAGCCTTAGAAGCTCTGAGCAGCTAACATCACCCGGGGAGGGCTGTCTCCAAACAGAGATTGGCGCACTGGATTGTGGATGCCATTACTGTGGCATACCAGGCCCAAGATCGCCTGTGCCTGCTGGCATTGAGAGTCCACTCTAGTGGTATGGCCTCCTCATGGGCAGTGGCGCAAGTGCCTCTCTGGCAGATATTTATAACGCTGTGGGTTGGGCTACGCCCTGTACCTTCGAGAGGTTTTACAAGCGCTACAGGTGTATAGGACGGGCACCTGGTTTGGGCGTACGCCTGCGAAAGCACATACTCCCCTTTTCAGGTGAGTCTAGCCCGCTATTTAGCCTCCCTACTCCCCCCCCCTCAGGGCAAAGTACAGACATTCCATCCATCACTAAGCATTGCCATTTTGGTAAACAGACTGGGTGGAACAGTCTGTTGGAACCAAGTCCAGTATTGGTAGAGTCACCCCTGATCAGGTGGACCCCTATACTAGGACTATTGCTCCATACGTAGTGACTCCCCTGCAGGGACCCGTATGTTGAATTCCTTACTCCTGATTTCCCTATTGGTGAATCTGGGACCTCCCCGCTGGCGGTTGTCCCAACTGGGTTTTGTCCCCCTACTCGGGCTGACACATTTTCTCACATGTTGTTCTCCCCACTGGTGAGACCATGTTAGTGTCTCCACATGTAACATCCCCTTGTCGTAGGATGTGGCCTCCGTAACACACTCTTCAACGAGGAGAGCAGTGTTTCCCCAATATTCGGTTCCGCACAGGGCCTCGCTACTAGAGGCGAACGCCACTGTCCGTGATGGCCGTCAGTACAGGCTTCTCAGTATGACCACTACTGATTCCACAGGAAGATTATATCTCGGTGTGGTGCTCACTTTTGACTCGCTAGTCTAGTCAGTGTTGCTTCGCTTGAGGTCGTGACACGGCTCAGAGCTGTGGCGTGTAGAGATAGATCCCCAGTCAGTCTCTCAACACAACATCGAGAGACCACCTGAAGGGGAACGTCTCGGTTACGACTATAACCTCCGTTCCCTGATGGCCACAACGCTTCGCCGAACCGCTGCAGCTACCGGGAGATACCTCTCAGGTTCCTCAGCCCAAAGGGTGAATAAATGACCGCCGCCATCTTCCTTTTATATCCGTATGTACGGGGCGGAGACTGCCGTGCGTGTGCCATTCGCCAGGCCAATTGCCGTTTTGAAATTCCTCTCGGAGATGATAGGTTCTCAAGATCAAACCCCAGTCAGTCTCTCAACACAACAGGGAACAGAGGTTACAGTCGTAACCGAGACGTTTCATTGTGATTTTTCCTGCCATTAGGGGCGGTGTGGCTCAGGCGCATGACGTCATCAAATGTGGCTCTTTTTCTCGCCTCTGAGCTTTCAAGAGCATAAGTTAGTTTTGCTTAACGAAAGTCGTTGCAAAAGTCAAGGCAGGAAGATTTGAAAAGGAAGTGACAGGTTTGAGAGGTTGTAGATGCCTATTTGTGGTTCTGAATTCTGAAGATTCTGAATCTAGGCAACGTGTAAATACGTTCTGTGCATTTGAATCTGCCAATGTATTTTGACTATTTTTCTGCAACTTCAAATGTAGAAGACAGATTTGTGAGTTTGTCCACGAGTGCATATCTCAACATTCAACTTCAGTTTTTTATTTGACAAGTTTTCACATTGGGGCTCTGAGTGTACATTTTTGTGTAAATGTACAAATATTTTACAAGTTCCCAAATGTAAATCTTCATGCGCTCAAGTTTTGCTCCTGATGTATCTTCATAGTACAATCTCTTGGAAAGAGGTTCATCAGGGTTTGTGCCCGAAAACTACAAACAAGAAACAGATGCATTTTGTCTCCAGACTGCCATCTCTTGCTAACACTGTATTTCTAATAGAAATGGTTACTTTTAAGGAAGCTTAAAAAGTGAACTGAAAGAAAATGAAGCCAGTTTTCCTTGCATTTACATAATACACAGATTTAAAAGTTGTCTCAGATCTCTTTTGGTTTTAAACACAATGAAAATATTATAGTATGATTGTGATCTCATACTTTATTAATAATTAATTTTTATCAATAGCAATACATTGTTTTGTAATTTCTACAATCCATAAAATGTAACCATGCTACCGTTTTTGTGGAAACCATTCGTGTTTTTTCAGATAAATTATTATTATACGTGATATCACGTTTATCCCCTTGATGCAGCTGCCATTTCTTATTTGTTTATTTTCAACTTTATGTATTTAAATATATAATTTCTGCTGCTATATTTTTCCATCCCTGCATCCAGCCCACCGTTCGGTGACTTTAACTATGTGTCTCACCTTGTTATGTTTGCCTCTAGCAACATCTCACATTGAAAAGAGACTCCTGTTCACAAACACACCAAAGTGTTAATGAGTTCTTAAAATCACTAGCTCAGACCTGAGGCTGGGATTGAACAAGCTGACAGGTACATGATGGAAACCAGGTGTGTGTGTGTAGGTGTTACAGAATCGCTCTGCTATCAATTATACTGTTTATAAAGAACATATTTCTCTTACTAGCACTCTTAGTTTACATTATCTGTCTGTCCAATGAAACACTGAATATTCATATATACAGAATTTTTATCAGACAGAGTGGGTAGAAGCCTGTGGCTGTATAGCTGTAGAGTGGTGAAGGTCATATGCATTAGTTTGACCTTTGACCTGAAGTGTCCTCCGGCGCTTCACCATTATTATTCTCAATCTGACTGGGCTGGAAAGCATTCATTTGACGTTCTCCGGAGAATGCGGACAGAGAAACAAAACATTCTGATTATTTTGTGATGGAAAATAATCACAGCACATAAACACACAAGGTTTTCATCAGGCCATGTTTGTATGTTATACATATTTGTGTAAACAAGGCTAGCAGATATGGAGAGAGAAAGGGCAAAACATTGCTTTAGACATTTTATTTACAGTAGACATTTATGTTTCTGTAATCAGACCTGCATTCATTCTGAGATGTCTGTGTGGTCACTGCTGTAAGCTATCTGACCTCTGATCCTATCTTCTTGTTGACGCTTCTCATCGCTCTTGACCTTTATGTAAAAAAAGAGTATCTTGCCAATCAGAACAGTCAATGCAGTGCATAAACAATATACCTTGTATTGGCCAAAACCTAAAGCAGCATTGCATGCATTCTTTATAGACATGCTCATGGCAAAAATGAGAAAAGAAAATGCTGATTGTTGAGAGGGTCAAGACCACCAATGGTTCGCCACCCCGTATCTTCATTCGCTAATGCAGACTTACGTACATGTATACTGTGGTAAGCTATACGAGACCTGTTTTATTGCACTTATGCTTTTTGTTGTCCTCATGTTGTTCCAATTGCTTCCATTGTTCACCTCATTTGTAAGTCGCTTTGGATAAAGGTGTCTGCTTAAAGACTAAATGTAAATGTAAATATGATTTATATATGTTTGATTTCAATACCACATTACTATAAATAAACATGTAAATGGTGAGTTTAAGTGGGGTTGAAACAACATGATGGTGAATACATAATGATTATTTTTCCTATTCCTCTATAACGCTGCCAAAAATGCTGTGCACACTATAGCATATAGAAAGAGATTTCAATCAATTAGATTATTAAGATGTATCTACAAAAATAAATGACCCCCATTGACATCACTGTTACATCCCTAAAACTGCAGTCCTTTGCTGTGGTTTGGTTTCACTTTGGTTTGTGTGTGGCTTCCAGCATCCCCGCAAACTGCTCTCAAAGGCCAGAGTCGTGCTGCAGGGCCACTTGAGAAACTCACACAACTGTGAGGCAAAAGGGTTCCTGCTCTGTGCCCAGGTGAGATAAGTTTAGGGCGTAGTTCCGGGGCCTGAAAGAGAATGAGAGAGGAAACGTGTGAAACTTAGAGAGAGAGAAGAAATGAACATGTGCAAAATGGGCGTGAAATATTGTAGAGAAAGAAAGGTGTAGATATTTGGAAAGAAGGGATGAGGGAGATGGATTATGTGGGGTAAAAGGCAGTAATAGAAAAGGGTTGCTTTGTGAGCTAATCCACTGTTCTCCTCCTGCTCTTGTGCTAATGTGAAACCAATAGTGTTATCCGGGGAGATGCAGCATAGTATGAAATACATACAAACACACACACACATGTGTAGCTGAGACAGCAGGACTGATTCAAATAACACCATTTAATCAGATTCCCTATATACTGCATGCATCGGCCGGATTTGGTGAATTATTTGGGACTCAGTTGCTGGTCCTGGACTGTGTGTGGTTGCTTGCTTGTGTATGTGTGTGTGTGTGAAGTGGAATTTTTACTTCTGCATCAGACCTATGCTGTAGCCTATGCAGAGACAAACAAAAACCGTTGTAGAAAATCTGCCTCAAATGAAAGAAAGAGTGAGAGAAATTATCCAGAGGAGAGAAGTATTCATGACAGATGACAACAAATACGTCACGCTGCATTTTATACCCATTCATACACCAACTTTAAACTGTATTCATCATTTGTTGCATAATATGCTATTATAAGGAAGGATTTTTTCTGTTTTAATATTGTCTTTGCACTTTAAATGTCCTCATGTAGCTTTGACCTCTGATGATGATGATGTCATACTTGACATTTTGTTCCTGTCGAAGCGGATATGAAGCATTTTTTCATTCAGAGATGAATCAGGGGATCAACTTATTTTTTAGGAGCACTTGGGCTCCTTAATTTGAAGATTTAGGAGCCCAGTCAAAAATGTACAGCACAGACAAATGAAGTTTAAAAAAAGATACCGTACAGCAGGCACAAAGTAAGGCAAAGAATGATAAACGGAGCTTAGTGGTCAATTATTCATTGTACCAAGGTGGCTGTTGAATGCTTCATTGTGATTGGCTGGTGGACATTCTAAGGGTGTGCGTTCTACTCCGCTTTTTCGACTCCAGCTCTCACGGGCTGTGTCCCGTTTCAGGAAGGCTGCGTCCTCCTAAGGTCTCATTTGAAGCCTGTCATCGAGGCTGTCTCGTTTCATAAAAGCAGGTGTGTGGATCTGTTAGTTTAAGATACCAGATATATGTTAATGGTATAAACAAAACAATCATGACATGCAATGAGAACATTTTGGGAGAAACCCAAGTCAGATGCTACTGCAGAAGAAGCATCAGAGGCAAGCACCAGTCCTTACTGTGAGAAAGACTGTAGCATATGTTTAAAATGCAAAGGTGTATTAGTTTTATGTCATTTTTGTCATTTACCAGTTACTTCCTTTTTGCATAGTTATTTCATTGAAAACTGGTAACTGTGTATTGCTGTATATTACTTAATAGCTGATAACGTTATATATTGTTGTGTTAATTCAAGTAAAAGAAAATGTTTTGGGCAATTATGTGAAAATGTCAACCTTACCATGAAAAAATACAGTTTCTACCATATATTTTTGCATATTGCATATTTTTGCATAGTCAGGTAAGTGCCAGTTTCAGGGCTGTCACATCCATAACGCTACATTTTCCTCATAAATGGATACATTAAAATTCTTAAATATTCTTAACAATATTCATTCTCGGTGCATTTTTGTCACGTCCATAATTTTAATTTTAAGTTTAATATACAGTATATGTTTAAATATTTGAATTCAGACAATCTAGCAATAATTATTAAATGTGTTTTGCCAGATGTTCATTTGTAAGGCTACAAATGATTTGTATGGTGTAGAGGTGGAGCATTGGGTTGGAGGGCGGAGTCATTGGGGGGTGACAATGGGAATCTCGTCTAGGGAGCCAAAATGGCTAGAAACAGCCCTGCACACGACATCTGATGAAACAAAAGATCACCAAAACACCCTGAAAAACGAAAGCAGCGAAAAGCAATCAAGGACAAGAAGAAAAAACACATGAAACACATCAAATCAATTTCTGAGAGTCGGTTAATTGATTTAAATTCCGCCATGAACTACATTTCTTCGATATCCCCTTTCTTTTATCACCGTTCCTCCCTGTTTCTTTCCCTCAGCATTTCTCCCAGGGGGCTTTCAGGCTTTGGCTGGTTGGGGTGGCGACGTACCTTTGTATGCGTCTGCGAATACAATGTGGGTTTAACATCTCTGAACTCCGGAGCGAATCCTGGATGCCGCCAACAAACCCAATTAAGCGCGAGTCAATAGAGAGCAAATTAAAAAGCCTCTGGGCTTAAACGGTGCCAGAAAACGCCGGTCGTATCAAGGCGGTCAAGGCCACGAACAAAGACAGAGACGGCATCATTTTCTCTGTCCTCGCTACAGAATCGCGATTAGGCGAGAAGGATTTAATGCTCTCTTTCACAGGGCAAGAGGAGAAGGGAGTTCATTCACACAGGTCTATCAGTCGAACAAAATGGCAGCCATGGGGCTTTAGGCATTGAGCATGTTCAGCGAGGTGTGAACGGCCACCTCTCAACAGCAACATTAAAGAACTAATAGTGATTGAGAAAGAAATCTCTGAGGAACTTTGACATGGATTCAGAGAAAGCATAAGAAAAAAGATAGATGAGAATAGATGGCCTTTTCAGAAAAGACAGTCCTGGGACAGTGGAATTCTTCGTGTGTCTTTGAGTGGTGAATGTGTACTTATAAACTTCAAAGGTATTTTTAAAGTGTAATTTTCAACAGTTTAAGACTAAAAGATTTCAACACTGGCCATTCTAAGTTTGGCTAACTCTGTTCCAAAACCTAGTGAAATACATACTGCTATCAATCTTGAATCACAGCATTCTACATTAAATTAAACCTTATTAGTTACTGATTTAACATTTTCTACATAGACAGCAACTCTGCTCACAGATATATATAGTATACAGATATACAGCAGTGGAAAACATTATTTAAAAATTATTGAATTTATCGAATGATTGAATTTCAACAAAATCAAACCTCAGGAGTGACATAAAGTCCAACAGCAATGTGAAAGATTGACAGCATGACAAGACACATGAAAACTGATAAAAGGTTACGAGGTTATCAATTTTTTTTAAAAAACTTTTCCTAAATACATGAACAGAAATTACTGTTGTGCGTAAAAGTGAATATAAACTTGTTTTCTTTGCAGAACAAATACAGTGCTTCTTTTCTGTTATTTTGACCTGCTTCTCCAGTTTTAATATTCTGCAAATAATGCAAATAGAAACAATATTTTTGTGTGAAACTAAATATTTTTAGTAATTCACAGCTTATATTTTATTATTTATAAATGTGTTTTTTCAATAGCTGTATATAATGATTATGTGCTTTTAATGTGAAGTGCTGAACAATTGAATAAGCCAAATTGTTATAGAATTAAAAAAAATTTGTTAAATAGTCAGCTTTACTTGTCACAATGCATTATAGGATTGCATTATCAAGCAAACTCAGAGTGTGTCAAAAGTGAGCATAATTAACTTGCTTATACTTTCTGGAACAAAGGAGGCGCACTACATTTTGGTGATCTTGCCTTCATTTTCAATCTCAATTACTTAAGATTGCATTCAGTATTTTTGGAAGACTTTCCTCCTAACATCTGTTGTTCACAAACAAGCTTCTTTAACGCAGCATCTAATTCACTTTGATGAAGCCCTCAATGTTCTCACCCAGGAGGAGTGCTATAGGTTCCTGCCTCCTAACCTCCCTCAATGGGTTTGGAACTGATTCTATAGCATTTACCTCATCTTTTACCCCTAGGGGATTAAACATCCCCCCTCACATTAGTGGCATGAGAACCGTATAAAGGCAGTGCGTTTTCCTCGGGTAGAGATCCTCTCCTGGCGCGAGGTAAAACGAAGAGGTCTGAACTAATTACGGGACCTGCTTCTCTAAGCTTGGAGCTCACAGAACACAATAGATGCTTCTACTTTGCCTTCAGTTCGCTCTTTTCCCCACATGCTGCCATCACCACAGCCAACAAAAGATCTCCATTAGAGTAATTAACAGCTAAGTGAAATGCACTCTTGTTTTGTATGTTGAACTACTTTTTTTTCACCCCACCACCCTTCCTATCCAACTTTATTTTTTTCGTTGAAGAAAGAAGACCTTTCAGTTTTTGTTTTGGGTTATTCAGCACTTTGAAAGCCGCCAAGAACACAAACGCAATCCTGTGAAGGATTTCTCCCCTCTCGCCACCATCCTGTGGTGCGCTACGTCTCCTCGCAGCGCTTATTATTTATTTGTTATTTTGTCTCTCTGCCACAGAAAAGTAAATAGAGTAAGTCAGATTGCCATAACAGATTATTAGTCGAGTGGTATCAATGAATCTTAGTCGAGGGCTGGAACTTTAGTTTGGATTTGGACTGTGTCTGGACTATCTTTTTTAATCTTGATACAGTTTATACAGCGCTGGAAAGTATAACCTCACTGACTGCAAAAACAATCAAAGAACAAAAAGAGAAGAAAAAATGAGCTTAGAAGGGAGTTGTATCATTGTTCAGTGGAAAGACTTGGCTAACTGTGGAAATGTTTTGATTATTTGTGTCAAACTTTCTGCAAAGGGGAACAAAGAACACATTTTTACAGACTGATGTCTCACCAGTGTACAAGGGTTATCCCATCTTGAACTTTTGATAGAAAATCTATCTAGGAACAACATTCAGTATTTTTATTCAAGAAGAAATCTTTAACTTAAAGTGATACTTAACCAAAAATGAAAATTCTGTCATAATTTACTCACCCTCTTGTCATTTCAAACCTTTGCGACTTTCTTTCTTCCGCAGAACACAAAGAAGATATTTTGTAGAATGTTGTTAACCGGTACCCATTCACTTGCATTGGTTTTGTGTCCATAATAAGTATTTATCTGCAGAAAATTAACTGGAGAAAACAGGTCAAAACAACAGAAAGGATGGTGAGTTTTTAAACTGAAACATCGCAAAAAAAGAAATTTCAAAATGTGTTTATTATCATTCTCTCAGTCTTTCATATTGCTGACTGTCACGCTTGAGGTTTGATTTTGTTGGAATTCAACAAACACTGCAATATATGATCGCAATACATGCAGGATTTAAGTTATGTTTAATTTCGCAACGAAATCCCGTTTTAATGAATGAATCTAATTACACTGCACAAATAAACTTTACATCATATCTGATGTTGTTTATGAGGTCTGTGAGTACTAAGTACTAAACTAAACTAAACTCTTTTGAACAGTGTTTCGCAACCCCCTACAGCATGAATTGGGGTGTTTGAGATGGAGGGAGTTACTTATTTCTGAAGTGGAGCTCACAAAGGGATAATTGTATAGTATAATGCTATGTAAGTCGCTTTGGATAAAAGCGTCTGCCAAATGCCTAAATGTAAATTTAAGTGGGATGGCTTTTACTCATTACTGACAGTAAACAGGTTATAATCTAGCCTGTATATTGCAATCAAATAATAGCTGTCTATTAACAGCACAAAATAAAAACGCAAAAACTCCTGTTATACTAAATGAATCAGAATTTACTGCACAATTACTTTTACATGCTGTTTATAATAAACTCAAAGCAAGCATGCAGTGCGCCTACAATTCCTTTGTACAGGATTTTGCTTCTACCTGTAGCATGTTTCTCTGTTACAAACAAATGCCACTCTGTGAGTGAATAGTGATGTTGCTTTCAGCCAATTCGAAATACAGCAAGACGATAGGTTGTCTCAGCCCACCCCTCCCCATGCTTAAAGACGGCCCTTCATCTTTGTGAAAAGCCCAGCCTGACTGTATGTAAGTACAGAATGCTGATTATTTCATACACAAGTATTAGTACCTAATAAAATATTTAATCAATGATATCATCTCTGGTTTTGGTTTATTTGATCACAGTTTTCCGCTGTGGAGCATAATAAGACTCAAGAGGTTTCTAGAATGTTGAACTCTAGAGAAGTGTTTGTTTTGTCTGATGTATTGGCCCCTGAGGGGTCTGGGGAAGCCCCGCACAGCAATGTCTGTCTGACGTGTTAGCAGGCAAACGTTGTGGAGTGAATACACACCTGCATGTCCATCAGCGAAATGCCCTTTTCCTAAACACTCCTTCTGGAATTGTTGTCGAATCTTCAACCTCTCGCCACTTTTCTGTCTAACACACACACCTAAAATATTAAAGCAATGAGCCCCAAGAAGCTGTGGTTGTTGATGAGCTTCAAAGGGCTTATTGCTTTTATAAAGTGGTTATTCCATGTATTGCAAAGTTTCAAAAAATAAAACACACATAAATATTAAAAATATTATTGCTTCGACAAACAATGTAGTTCCTCGGAAACATCCAAGCAGTTGCCAAGCAACACAGACACAGCATCATATGATACTCGTGTAATGTGGTCAGCTGTATGATTTGGAAGTTTTACAACAGCTTACAACACGGCACAACCAATCAGAATCAAGGACTACGACTAACCTTTTTGAAATCAGTTTTCGACCAAAGACTTAGCAAAGTAAGACCATAACATCAGAATGACAAATGGTATTCTGCAGAGAACATGTGATAAAACATCATAAAACTTTACAATAGATTTGATCGGGTTTTTAATAAGATTAAATATAATATATACATTATTATTAATGTATTAAATAAGCATACAATTACTTTAACTTAAAGCCTTCAAATGATTAAAATGCCCATGTGAAAATTTCCTTATGTCACTATTAGCACTCCCTTGCAATATAAAATAGTAAACAGCTAAATGTTGCCATGTCGGTAACATTGAGTTTTTTTAATGAAATATCAACCAGTGCATGTTTTGGAGCACAAATATGTTGAAGAGAGATAGCAAGGGTGTTTATAGTTTTGATGTTTTAATCTCTACCAAGGGATGCCTTTGGCTGTTTACATTTATCCGAGGAGAACTTTTCTGTTTCACTCTTTTTTGACATCTCTTCCTTTTCTGCATCTTTAACACACACACCGTGTCCTTTGTTTGTAGAGTTTGGCTTTGAAGTTAATGAAACAGTGGTAGGAGGTACGCCACAGGTTTTCTGCTGTTAAGTGACAAATTTATTTCCATAAATTAAATCTATACCAGCATTCAATGCCTGAAGGTTTTTAATAGCCTACAGCAAGACACAAACAATCTTATTCCAGTTCAGAAAAAAAAACCAAGACAAAAAGGGAAAAACATGGAATAATAAAAATATTTTTGTTTTTCCCATAATGCTCTATATAAGCTGGTTTGTCCAAACCACCCTCAAACAGCCTGAGGTAGCAAGCATACATTAAATATTATTGTTGTACTAAGGCTGTCTTGTTGTATATGTTGTTTTTCCTAAAACAATTCCCCAGGTATTTATATTTTAACCTGAGTCAGTGTTTTGCATTTCAGGGCTTCTTATCTCCACTGTGAAAGACTGAGATGCACTAATGGCTTCCTCTGATATCACTGGCATAAAACAACACACTGTCAGAGTCCCAGGTGACTGCACACATAAATGCACATTCTGTCACCGCATTCTAAAATATAGTATTTAACTTATACATAGGGACCCATGATACTGTTTACATGTAACGGTTAGCATTTAGCTAAATGTTTTACTTCAGAATTCGTTGTTATTTAGGGTCAGGGCCGGATTATCCAATGAGCATTATGGACACCAGCCCAGGGGCCAATGCACGTTTGGGGCCCAAGAAAGGGGGAGGACATTTCCCATAACAATGTTTTCGCTATATTTATTCTGCCGTGTGCCTCTCTAGCCTGCACACACGCAAGTGCGCAAACAAAACAGTGTTTCTAACGTACGCATGTATGTCTCAGTGAGCGGCAAGAAGACAGGCGACCCTGACTCCTGAATGAAATGAGTACAAAACAGCATTTCCAACAGCCTGTTACTGTTATCGACTATTTGAATGTCAAAAACAGGAACGCATTTCGTCTCTAAATATGGATATGGTTACCTAGATCGAGGCTGTAAGGGTGACCATTCGTGTCCTGGTGCGTACTGGCGGACACATTATAAACGCGAGTGTACGAAACGTGAAGGCATTAGCGAGTCGGACACACAATGCAAACGTTACATAAAAACCTCCCACCCCACTTTCGACAGTATTGGTGGAGGGACGAGACCATGTAACACATCTTTTCCGTCCCCAACCCCCCCCCCTCGTTGTCAGAATTGGTGGCGAGCCAATGTTAGCCGAATAATCCAAGGGCGAATTTGCTTCTCATTCCACCCCTGATTGGTGATCTGATTGACCCGGATAGCCGTGTTGCTCATTGGTAGAAACCCATTCTAATGACCAGTTGTCACCTTGAAATTAATCAAGGTTATTTACGAAGGTTAATAAGATTCTATCTGACATTTTGTGTTAAAATGTTGTTATTCACATATTCTTTGACTGATTTGAATCTGCTACCTATTTAATGATGTTATGTTTTTTCCTGCATTCTTTTGCATATTGGGACTTTTTTAGAAAACAAAAAAGTAATCTTCAAGACAAATGGAATGAAAAAATGTTGAAGCTTAATATCCTCAAACTGCTCAGAATGCAGGGAGAACCTTATAAATCCAAGGTGGCACAGTCAAAAACACAACATATGCTGGTTGCATATACAGCTTGCTAGTCGCTTCAGCAATGTTTTGCAAAAAGAAACAAAAAAAGAACAGCCCCTGGATGACATTTTCAACTGTAGTCTGTGCTTTCGAAAAGTTACACAAAACAGTTCTCCCTAAAATGAACACAAAAGGTGAGCTATAGAGGGCATGTAGGGCAGTAAATAATACATTTAGATAATACATACTCTGAAGGAACAGTTCACCCAAAAAAAAATATTCTGTCATCATTCTGAATCTGTATGCATTTCTTTCATTGACTACCATAGTAAAATAATTGCTTTATAAACTTCTTTGTTCTGTTGAACACAAAATAAGATATTTTGAAGAATGAAAGCAAAGTTCTGAGGCACTTTTGACTACTATTGTAATTTTTCTTAATTTTTTCCTTGTAGTTCTACATTGGTGGCCAAGAACGGTTTGGTTATGAGCATTCTTCCAAGTATATTTCTCTCTGTTCATTAGAAATAAGAAATGTATACAGATCTGGAACAAATCGAGGGTCTGTAAATGATGGCAGAATCACATTCTTTGTGTGAACTGTCCCTTTAAGAACACACAGTAAATCATGTTGGTCACTGTGTGTTGCTTTCTTGACAATCCATAATTAAATACTTTTGCAGTTACCTCTAATAATCCACTAATAATTCCACACAAGTAAATACTGGAAACATGTTCAGGGAAACTAAGTCTAATACAGGACTGGTTTGTGTTTATAGATGTTGTGTTTGTAGACTGGGGCAGAAGTAAGAATGATGGGTAATGTCATTTTGTCTGTACAGAAGATGAGAAGGGAAATTTGAAAGGCCCTTTAGAGCTCTGTGTGCTCACAGTTACCCCAGCTGAGCTGCAAACAAAGGATCGGAGAGCTTTTTGCTTGTTTTCGCTCTCTCTCTCTCTCTTTCTTATGATGTTCCTCTCTACTAATTAATTGCTAATGCAAAGAGCAGATAAACCCTTTTTAAATGCATTCAACAGATGAAAGACACGGATTATGAAGAAAGCTCAGGGAAATTAAAGGATGCCTTCTTAATGAAAACTTTCATTTCCCTCTCCTGCAGTCTCTCTGTTAAACTCTGTTCATTCTTCTGTGTTTTCTCTTACTGAGAACAGAGCTTACATGTAAGTGTGTGTGTGTGTTATGTTGGGGCGAGAGAGAGAAAGAGAGAATTTTTTTTTGATTGACTGAAATATGAAAAAGAATGAAAAAAGACAGAATACAGAATAACAGATACACATTCACTCTGGGACACACCACTATGCAACAAACTTTACACTATGATTATCTCGCACTAAAAGAGAAAGCTTAGACGAGCGTTTTACACCATCAGAGGCAAATCCCCCAAAACAGATATTCCTTTTACAGTTTGTTGTAAAATCTTTGTAATTATGCCTAGCTCTTTATGGCTGTATGGTCTGGGGTCCACAGTGTCTGACAGATTATTCCAAATTGGATAAACACCCAATCCTCAAATGCTGAATTCTGTAGAAAAATCTAAAGAGTTCAGAGAAGAACACCAACTAATACACGCAGGGCTGAATTAGGTAGATACCTGATAATACAAATCCAAAAACATTCCCTCAAATTCTGGACACACCCTAACACTTCAATATGAGGCAGTAAAAACCCAAGAGCTAAGACCTAAAGCCAGTCCCATCTGCCAGCTGGCTCTGAAACTTCAGAACAGCACAACTGAACAAAACCAAATCAGAATAAACCAAATTATCAAGGAAAGTAAAAAGTCATAATAGACCATTTGGAAAATGAAAGTAAAAACCAAAGTAAACTAGAATGTTTTCGGACCCTAAACAGAAAATACAATCTGGCAGATTATCTCTACACTGTTGGAGATGTAAAACAGAGACGGATCCTGACCAAATATGGACTCAGTGATCAGAGTCTGGCCATCGAGAAAGGCAGACACAGACAAACATCGCTTCCAAAGGAAGAACGAGTCTGTGCCCACTATGACACTGGTGGGGTTGAGACAGAGACACACTGTCTCCTTCGTGATTGTGATACATTTAAAGATGTGAGAGAGAAACACACAGAGCAAATGCAGATATTTCTGGAGGAGAAGAGACACACATCAGCTGCTGCTTAATTCATCTATCAACTTCACACTAACTAGTCCCCTTTATCTGTTATAAGCAATGCACATACAGTATACACTGTTTACTTTGATTCCATTCTCATGTTTCAGCATAAAACAAACATTTGATATACAGTATATTTATTTTCTTTATTTCATTTGTTTATTTGCATATACATTATTAAAAATTTCATTTTATATTTGATCTCTTAATCAGCACCTTATTTAAATTTTAAATGTTTTTAATTATTGTATGTCTTTTGTTATATGTTCAGTGCTTTGGCAACATTGTAAGAACACACAATCACGCCAATAAAGTACCTTGAAATTGTAATAATTGAAAATTGAGAGAGAGGAGAGAGAGAGAGAGCACAGACCTTTGATGATGGGCAAGTTTAAAAAATGGCCACAGAATCAAGCGGCAAGACTGAATTGCCCCACGCACGTCATATTACGGTTACCATAGCAACCTCTCTGGTTGGATATGTTATTGACAGAATGACAAGGCTGAACATGTCCTGTGTGTTTGATTTGTTAGCTTTGGCTAAAACAGAACTGTGACAGACACTAAACAACACAGACACATTGGAAATTCAATCAACAGATGTTATTGGCTTGAGGAAACTTTTTGAAACCTCCCAAAAAAAACTTCACGCAAACAGACTGCAGCAAAGAGTTTACATTTAAATTAGTTACCATATTGTGATGATAAGCATTAGATACTTCAGTTCTGGTATTTAAACAATCTTCAACAATTTTCGGATTGATATCTAAGTGACTGTAGGAACATTTACTGGCTATGTTTTATTTCTTCATTCAGTAGTCCTTCCCAGTTGTTTTGATTATAAAGGTTTTATTCACCCTAGACAAGCAACAGTAAGTAAACATTTACTGGCATCACTGTCATTTAAACAACAGTCCTGTGCGCACTTCAGTCTAATAATTCAATAGTTGTTACGCGTGTGCATAAACAAGAACAAAAAATAAATAAAATGATATATATATATATATATATATTGCTGATCATATACATGAATACTTACAAATTATACACATTACTAAATAAAGTAGTGAGAGATAATGCAAAGACAGACTTTGTGTGTATGTATGTTTTGTAGTCTGAGTGGACAATGTCAAGATTTTCTGCTTTACAGCGACAGTTTCATACCACCATCTGTCAAGATTAAAGGGTGTCTTCTATAAATGTAACCCCGGGGACATTAGCTTTGAGAAACATCCATTCTTCCCTTTACCTACAAAATATTTTCTGTGCCAATGGTAGCCACACAACACTAAAACACAGCAGATCCATGCCCATGCTTAACATATGGCAAGGCACTTAGATAGTTCCTCTTATTTTCTCAAAATGTACTTTAGCTGATTAAAGCCAAATCGTTGCATTTGTAATTCATCGAGCAACTTGTTTCCTCTGGCTTATCTAAGTGTTGCATAGCACACACCCCAGCAATAAAATGTTATGCTCTACACCAACTTTCTATTTTGAGTACCTTAACATTACAACTAGCATTTTTTATTATTGGTGATTGTTTGTGGTTTGTGGACTTTTTTGACCTACTGTCCTGACTTCTGTATTGTTTTACATTTCTTAATGACATTTCAGTCAGTGGTAACCCAATGAAGGAATCATTTCGATTTATTTTATAGTCTTCCCCTGCCAAGTAAGGGTTCATTATGAACTGATCCACATTGTGAGATGCCCATGTTTCTTTTTGGTCAGAAAAACACTTGGAAATGTTCAAAGAGTCAGATTTCTGACTATCATTACCTGACACAGATCAAGGCTTAAAGTGTTGATGCTGCTGTCCGGAGACTTAAAAAAACCCACATTTGAGACAACTGCAAGCCCGTCTCAATATCTGCAAATGCCACTGTTTTTGCCACTGGAACTGTTTCACCATTTGTAAATGATCTATAGTATTTAGTAATAGCAATTCGTATTTGAGTAATTCTAGTTAATTTGTGTCAGAAATTGTTGTATGTGTGTGTGTGGTGCATCTAAACATTTGTGCACTAGTGTGCTGACTTGTTTATAATCTTCAATACATTATTAATACAAAATTAAACACCAGTCTAGTCTGAGACCATAAGCCAAGCCTAAGAAACAATGAGACTTTAGTCCTATATAAAACACCAACTCTGAATGATGGGTACTAAAGTCCTAAATACTTCATAATATAAAATGAAATACAGCATAAAATCGACTGTAAGTGAAATCACATTTTTGTTATTGTTTCACCTTTCTTTCACTGCAGAACGATGATTGAAGCATGAGCAAGTCAATGTCTTATGTCTGGGAGAGTTAGGGGTGAGACACAGAACCATAAAACCATAAGTAAGGGAGGTGGAGAGCAAGATGGATGAGGGACAGAGCTTTGCCCGTAAATCATGGCTGGATCTGCCTGAAGGGCTAACAGTGGAGAATTCAACAGGGCTAATGACAAACATTGAGTTCTGGACAGTAGCTGTGTCCCCAGGGGCCAATGCAGACCAGAAAGTAGCACCATCTGGATGAACCCAGAAAGATCGCAGATGTGAAGCTGGACACAGCTGACCGAAATCCTCAGTTCCCAGGCGCACATGTATCGTAAATATGGCATGATGTTCTATTTATCTGTAAAAAATACAAACATAATCCACATTGATAGTATCTGTTGCTGTGTGCTACTCGTGCATCAACATGCCACAGTACATATACAGTAACTGTGCCATTTCCACAATATTTGCAGTGCCATACATGAAAGATGACAAATCACTAAATGGAGCGCAAATTGTAGTAATTGTAGTAATCCAGTCATTTTACATTTAAGTTCTCAGCTGTCTCAAACTGTGCTCAAATTTGCCAAGACGTAAAAGTCTAAAACAACCCACCAATGGCTTATTTCTGTCTCTGCACACTGAACTTGGAGAAAGGAGAAATAATTGTAAC
The DNA here is from genome assembly GCF_947034865.1 of Barbatula barbatula. Lineage (NCBI taxonomy): Eukaryota > Metazoa > Chordata > Actinopteri > Cypriniformes > Nemacheilidae > Barbatula > Barbatula barbatula. The sequence goes on from NC_136772.1 coordinate 10,334,085, forward strand.
ATTAAGAAAATGATACACTTCAGCTTTAAAAATATGAATCAAATTACTTTAAACTTCCAGGACTCTAGGCCTAAATTACATCCAAATGAGACTGAATAATTTCACTCACTGCATGTACAAAGAGTCCTGACTGGACTGAACAACATGACGTGTTGTTAGCAGGACTCTTTTTGTTCGGAGTCTTGTTCGTCTCCGCTCATACAGAGTGACAAAGAAGCGTGTAATTCAGGTTAAGTGCCAGAGAAAAGAAAACTTTTAACCTTGATTATTCAGCGCTCAGCCATTCATTTAACAGGAAGCACCACGCACGGAAAAATGGGCAACTTCTGTTTTAAATAAGGCCTGCACATTTTTTCTCATCTTAAACTCATTTATGCCAACCAAAAAGGGTTGCCATGTGAGGCTTGTATAAATACAACTGCAAAGACAGAAGTTATCTTAGTCGATTTTAGTCTCGGCATTTTGCTTTTCCATTCTTTCTTTTTGTGTTCTCCAGAGAGGGCTAATTTATCATAATGTAGAGGCATGAGCTGAACGCCTTCCACCTTTGTCTACCAGTTTCTCTCTGCACTTCCCCGTACTCTGAGAAACGATGTGAGTGGAAAGTGTGGAGAGAGAGCAAAAGTCAATGTTTTCCTTCCATTCGCGGGCGATCCCATTGCCACCTGCAGGTGAACTGATCCCAATGCAGAGAGGAAGCGAGAGAGAGAGAGAATGCAAAGCTGTGTGTTGTCCAGGCAGGTGTGTTATATGTGGGAAGGTGTGAGTGAATGTAAACATGAGTGTAAGTAAGTTTGATAGTGTGCTCATGCACAAAAGTGTGTATGTGTGCCATTGTAGGAGACTTTTGAGGGGAAGAGGGTCTGGCAGCACTCTCCCCATCATTTCTCACAGTAATAACTCCTGCTAGTGCTGCTGCCAACAGACAGAGAGTGAGAAAGCAAGAGAGAGAGAGAGAGAAGGTTAGGAAGGAGGTGGAAGTGGAGTTATTTTAGAAGGGAATTTATTTTTCTTACTCACTCTTTAGTAAACCTGTATCATCATTTAATTGTTTGGTTGAACACAGAGAAATATATTTGGACGAATACTTGTACCCAAACAGTTCTTGACTACCATAGTAGGAAACATTTTAATAGTTTTCAAAGGTGCATTGTTTGCTGTCCTACATTCTTCAAAATCTCTTATTTTGTGTTCAACAGTACAAAATAAATTATAAAGTAATTTTCTATGTTAGTCAATAGGGTCCAAGAACTGCTCTTACAAGCATTCTCTGAATATTTTTCTGTGTTCATCAGAACAACGTATTTTTGAAACAAAATAGATGATTCTAAGGTAATATAAACATAACGCTTCATTATGTAAGGTCTTTATACACCTCTGATTATATTGCAATATATTTAATAAACCCTTTAAAAAACTACACACTTGACCTAATGAAACAACTATGAAAGCAATCTTGACCACATCTCTGCTGATTTTCTTGTAAAAACTACAAGAACCGAAAAACACATCACAAGCCATTTAGGTTCTGACGATTCTTTCCAAACAAATCTGCACTTGACTACAAACTATGAAAGAAATGTCAGATCAAGTGTGAAATCGGCACCTTTTGCTCTATAATGGCGCTTGGAACCAGCTGGAAAGACCTTCGAAAGCGTTTCCCAGACCTGCTAAAGCTCTCCTGTGCAGGCCTGTATGAAAAAGATTGATGCATCTCTGTCCTCCTTTCTGGACAATTTGCTCTCAATTGATGTGCAACACCATCTTTTCTCAGCCTACTGGCCTCCTCTTCTTTCTCCTCCGCTCAAAGAGCTCATTTATCTGTCTTTCCCCCCTCTGCCTTTCTTTTATATTTCACCGCTCTTTTGAAAGGTACATTAGAGGGTAGTTGAAAAGGCCCTCATGTTGACATGCACCGGGCCTCATCGAGTCTGACACTTTGCCCATATCGCCGATGTAACTTTAATTGCATGCTTTGAGATTGGATCGATACAGTGTTTGGAGTAAGGGTGCGACTGCTGCCATCTGCAGATAAGTGTGGGTCGAATCTTGGCCTGAACAAGCGGATAGGACAGTCTAAATTGAACCTGTCTGTGTATATACACAGTCAACTGTCAACGGTGTTCAAAGACAAGGACTAAACTTACCATGAGATATACAAACACAGCAGGATCGAGACATCGACAAAATGTTACTCGGTGGTTTGATAACATGACAATCAGAAGTGACAACAAATCAAAATCAGATATCGTATTGCCTGCTAGCTTTGTTTTAGAAGAAGGTGATGGGCCAAGCTCACTTAGCCACCATGTTAAAATTTGTATAAAAAAGGCCACCTTCACCCAAAAATCATCATTTACATCTTGACTTCCTTTCTTCTGCAGAACACAAAAAGAGAAGGATTTCGAAGAATGTTGGCAACCAAACAATGGCGGCTATTGTGCAATAAAAGTGAATGGGTACCGCCATTTTTAGGTGTTCTATCCCTTTAAGAACGAACAATCTCCTTCCCCATTTACTTACTGTATAGAAAAAAGATTGTCAACAATCCTTTACATAATTCTTGTGTTCCACAGTGTGGGTTTGGAGTGACATGAGGGTGAGTGAATTATTTTTGGTTGAACATCCCCTTTAAGATTAATTTTCCAAAAAGGAACATTTAAACCAGCATGCTTGAGAAGATCTTAAGTCTTTTTTTTGTCATAACTTGAAGCAATGTTTATTATAGTAATGATTCTGAGGGGAACCCAGTTACTGCGGGTCATAAAAAACATGCACAACCCTAAAATCACTGTTATAAATAAGAAAATTGGCGAATATTGTAAAACGTGATTAATTACAGCAATGTTTGGAATAATAGTTCATCATAAAACATAATATCCCTCTACAGAAAAAAAGCACTAAATAAATACCACTTACTCTATCTTGCTATATAGACCTCCGCTTCTCATACTTCTCTGGCTTAAATCTTGCTCCAAGATAACACAGAGCAAACCGTACTTCCTTTAGTTTTCTGTCTTTTCCTGCTTCTCTTCCTCTCCACACATTCCCACTCAATTTAATTTCAGGGCCCCTGATTCCCACGGCCGCCATTAGTCCTGTACAAACAGCAGATCTTGTTACGGACTGTCCAAACACATAAAAGAACCAGCCAATGTGTTTTACATCTTCCTGCTTTGCCTAAGACACAAGCTGTATTTTATGTACTGACCTGACATCAGCTGCTTTTTGGTTAACTTACGCTAAACTGTAGAGTAACGAAGACAGACTGGACATAACAGGATCAAAAACACATCTCTACTAAGTGCAAACTGCCATGGAGGAAACATTTAACAAATGGTTGGAGTTGGACATGTAAAATTCAGCTGGATATATTTGCCCCCAGACAGCGGTTTGTCTTTCAAGTACCTACCTCGATCCTATCTGTGTGCTTCGCTCGAAGTCCGTTGATTCTCTCAGGGGCCTAATGACTCCAGCAATAACTGTAAGCGAAACTGTGCGGGCATCCATGCAGTGCCAGAGTAAAGACATTTACCACATGTCACAGTAAGAGCGGTCATAAGTAATCGTTTTTTATACCTCTCTTGAGGTGCGTCCGTATGTTGCGAAGAGGTTACACATTGTTCCATGAACCTGTTTTATCCCAGACAGGTCGCGGTGCCATGATTGCATTAAATGCTCGCTTGTCCTCTAAAGCACTCCGACGTTTCTGCATTAATAGTTTCTACCTCATTTGAGCTCAAATGCCTTCATGTCCTTAATTGTGGGTAATAACCCTAACGCACTCCCAACATTAGTGCACCATTTACCATTAAGACAAAATAGATTCATTTATCACTTACAATGTGCGCAGAGCCTTTGAAGAGCAATTTTTCAACGTGCAGTGGTGGTTTAATGCGAGATTTACAGAGATGTGTTCAGGTAATTAATGTGAAATAAAGGCTGAGGTTTCGCTTCGGTGTACCTCCCCGTGGACATGTTACTGAGCTGGCTCACTGTTATTTATTAGGTGCTATGTAGTGATACCGGCCTTTGGTTGGTACTTGAACAATAGCGATGTCAACCTAACATTTCTCTATGATTTAAATGTTTAGGGTGGAGAATAGAACATTTTGTATGTCAGGACCGTTGTTCCAGGACCAACAACACATGTTGATTCAGAAATACATCTTACTTGACTTCAACGCAAAACTTCTTCAAACAGGTCAACCTTTACTGTCGCTTTGTAATTCCCCCTACTCCATCATTTGGAATTTTGGTCATGTTGTCAGAAATAAATTCGGCTGACTCCAACGAATTTACAAAGTCAAACTAGTGGATGCCTTTCCAACTGTTTTCTATTCCTAACAAGCTCTCGGGTGTGAAAACAGCCCCTTCGCTGCATTTCCTTTCAGTACACCAATCAACACTTCCAATTCCCAAAACCTCTGTACCACCTCAAATATCATAACATTTACCGAATCTGAATGAAAAACTGACAGTCACCTGTGGGGTAGATTCAACTGCTGATGTATGCCTCTGCTAGTCTGACAGCTGGGTCTAAATGCATGTTCCCGACATCACAGGGAGAAGGACGACAGCAGACTTGTAATCGAGGAGCGGTGCGAGACATTCGTGAGCTTGCGCTGCCAAGGTGAGAAACAGAAAGTGTTGAACCTCGGCGGAGCAACTCTGAGATGAGTATGAGCCTCTGGGACAGAGTTTCATTCCCATTTAGCGGAGAAAAACTTTACATGGATAAATCAAATAAACAAACAGTCCCATGTGTGAATCGCAATTACTGAAAAATCACTAACGTGGCTTGAAGCTGCAATCTGTTACTTTTGTCTTTTGATGTAACTTTTTGCCATCACAGTTTAAAACAATTCTCAAAACTTTAAATCATTGAAAAACAACTGACATTTCCAGCTTACAGATCATGGTAAAACTGATTGTTCATGAACTTAATCAATAACAATCCAATAACTAATAACTTTTTATATTTATAATTTGGTTTATTTTTATATTTATATTTGGAGTTTTAAGTGATCTATCTGGAGTCAGGCAGGTCTGGTTTTATGGAGTTTTTATGGAGACTTGTCATTTGGTTAGGCATGGCATGAGCTAAATCATCTAGTCAAGACATGAATAGACGATTCCGTTTTTGTGATTTTGTGACAATTGCAGGCCTAAAGAGTTCATTTAACTTTACCCCAAAATGTAAATTCTGTCATTATTCACAAACTTTCTTTCCTTCAAGTTGTTTCTAACAAGTTGAATTAGACTTGCTTTGTTGGAACACAAGAAGAGACGTTTTGACAAATGTTCCATATAGTGAATGGTGCCAGGCTGTCGGTTAACATTTTGCCTAAAATCTCTTTTTGTGTTTCACATAATAAAATGATCCTATGGGACAAAAATAAAATGGATAGATAAATAATGACAAACTTTTTAACTTTATTTAAATAAATAATTCTAAAATTAATTTTAATAAAATTACTTCAAACTGAAATTAATATTCTTCAACTGTGTGTTGCAGCCAACACTGTCCAATCCAGAAATTGTTGACCTTAAAGCGCTTCATACATTATCCCATCTTGCTAGCTCCCTCCAACAGCACTTTTAGACAAACGTACCCATTTGTTTTCTGTCTAATAAGCCCTAAACTATACTTATTTTCTCCCTTGTGTTGCTGATGTCACTTGTACCACAAACCAAGAGTATTATTGTGGGACAATAGATTGGTCACTGACCTGTTCTGTTTTGAAAAATGTTTCGAAAGGACTTTACAACACATGCTTCTCCTGTGAATCAGACCTTTGCTGAATAACTCATAGTGGACTGCAGATACAAACTTAACCCAATTCATTGCTCCAGTTCTAATCCCTATTCCCCTCTGAGAACTTTGGTAAGGACACAAAAATCTAAAGAAGTGATCTTTCTTCTATGACATTATTGTTTTAGTTCTGGCATGGACTATTCTGTAACTCTTTAGATTACGACCCGCAAAGGACTGCGAAAGTAAACTGAATTTACGGTGTAAGTTTTGGTCACTATAGTATACCTATACTATATTAAGCGAAATTCTAGTGTTTTGGAGTGTTTTTATGTTCTTTAAGTTGTTATGGGCTGGGGTTTTCTATTCTGCGTGAGGTAAAAGGCTTAGCATCATGATTAAAATAAAAAGCTGAACATTGGGTTACGTGCAAACTTTTATTAAACTGTTATTAAATTGTAGAAGCTTATTGTTTTTTTAAACATTTTAAATACTACAATGAAATTAAAACAGGCGCAGAGGATCAGCAAGCTAGAGAATGAAATTGGAATCAAAACTCTTCTTTAAAATAGCTTCCAGCCAACAGGTGAGCTACAATACATAAAATTGTGAATTAGACACGATTTAAGGGGTTGCAAGCAGTTGTTTTTTAGAACCCTTAAGCAATGACTTATTCATAGTAGCTACAGCACAGCCTCTGTACCTTCTTGCTTAACACTAGTGAATATTTAATTTAAATAAAGTAAAGTAAATGTTTTATAATGTAAATACGTTTTTTTTCACAATAAATGCTTCAGAGTGAAGTATTTCGATCAGTGTATATTTATTGTACATTGTACCCTGTAACTACATAGAAAAAGCAGGGTAAAACAATCTGACTTCATTTTATGTCCCGCAGATGTTATACTTAACCTGTAACTACATTGAACAAGGTGGTAAAAAAGTTCACTTAATTTTAAGGCCTGCATAAGTTATACCTAACCTGTAACTACAGAGAACAAGGAGTAACAAGCACCACTTACCCTGTAACTTCACTGAACAAGGGGTAACAAGCACCACTACAATTTACAGCCCACAGGAGTTACACATACCCTGTAACTACATAGAACAAGGGGTAAGAAACACCACTTACCCTGTAACAACCCGAAACAAGACTATTTGTCCGTTAATTACAGAGAAAAGTTTTAATTACAGAGTATATTTGCACTGACATACATCTGATTATGACATCTCTTCATTTATTTATTAGTTACATATTGTGAGAACAGTTGAAAAGAGGTGATAGTGTAGTTGGGCAATGGGTGTGTGTGTTGGGGTTTGGTCGAATATGCTTTAATAAGGTAAGTAAAGTTGCCTACATGGGAAATTTGTAATAAAATCATTTCTTTTTTTCGTTCAGTTCTTCAATAAATTCCATCATGTATTCTATAATAACAGAATATGCTTCCTCTGGTTAAAAAAACTATGCTTTAAAACGTTTAAAGTACTGGATTATTGACGTTATGGCTGTGTGCTGTTGGATCTTTCAACTTTTAGGAACCATGAACTTGTAGCATTCTTGAGTATGTTTACTAAAGTCTTTGCTTGTGGTTATGTGGGGGGCAAAGAATACAAAAACTCGTAGCGTATACATCTCCTATAGCAACTGCTGTTAATCTGTTTTAAAATAACTATTCGCCTAAAATTAGAAACTTTTTTTAATTGTATCTTTATGTACAAGCTTTCACCTCTAAATTTCCCTTTTTATGCAAGGCTCCTGTTATTAATGTGTACATAGAAAACAACAACTGTTTGTCTGCTCCATCACTACCTTTGACCAGGTTTTTGAAGTGATATATGTTAAATTGGTTGCCAAACATTTCTCAATGTTCTGCAGCAAATATAAATTTTCTTGAACAACATTCAAGGGTGTTCATCAATGAGAGCAATCTTAAAAGACATTTTTTGAAAGACGATTATATATATATATATATATATATATATATATATATATATATATATATACACTATATAGCTGATCTCTTCAGTATGAAGATGAAAATATATTAAATTGCATATTTAATGAAACAGGCTGAAAATATGACAGTCATCTCAGTGTATACCTCAATAAATAAGAGCACTTCAATAATTTTCATAAACATACCACACTTACAGCATGCTGCCTGTAGACTCCTAATAAAAATAAAATAACAAAAAAACAGAATTATAAGCTCTAAAGTCTATAATACAAAACAAGCTAAAGCTCTCTGACGTAGCGGTTCTGAAATTTGGAGAACAATCTCCTGTCATTCAAACCACTGAACAAAAGCACACTAACTCACAAAGACTCAAACACATTCCCAACATCTTTAGGGAGCATCGCTGGCTCGGTGCCTGGAAAGGAACCATTCCCCCCCTCCCCGAGCAAAAACCAAATACAGAATCTGCAATGTATTTTCATAAAAAGTCACTCTTGCTTCTTTCCCCAGCACAAGATCTCAAAGCTTCAAACCAGAACACATTACTTAATTATTTATCTAGCCTTATGCTGCATAATGTATGAGTCTGTGAATTCAGGAATACTTTTTATATAGAAACGCCCTCTAGTCAGAGCTTTGCAACCTTGCTTGGAGGAATGTGTTGATTTGTAGCTGTGACTTGAAACATGGGTTTCATCAAGGCGCCGTGATCTTTTAAGCACCGCAAATAAAATCAGAGAATTCATTCCAGAGCACAAATATTTATGCAAACTCATATACCATTGCCCTCATTTAAAACACATCAAATCGATATGAGTACAGAGATGACGGTACAGCTGTGAGTGACATTTACTATTTAAAGGTGCGTTATTGAGTACAACGATATTGGCTGCTCACTTTTGACATAGATATTATTTATGCAGCCATTAAAAGCCTTGACTGAAAATGCATTGAGTGTAGCTGGCAGATAGCTGCATGAGTTGCCTTCAAGCATCAGTATGACCTGTACCTCAAGGATTATAAACACAAAGCTTTTCTTCCAACCTCAAGCATAACCGTCTGACCAGTTTAACTGTTATAGATATTTAACGATGGGATACAACAAACAACAGAAAACCCTAGAGGAAAATACTATCTAGCTCTTTCATAGCTTAGGACAGCAATATCTTATTTAATAACCAATTTCATCTCAAATGTTTCTTTACATAATATTACCTAGAAGAAATACAAATAGACAGAAATACCAAACTGTTAACATTCTGTTATTTTGACTTTGGACTTCTTTGTCCACTTTTGTATATTGACTGCGAGCAGACCAGACAGTCAAGACGATAGAGAGAGCAAGAGAGAAATATTGTTTCTTTAACATCTCGTGATGGGAAATGAAACCACACACCATATTTTTGAAGCTAGCAATCTACTGGTCCAAACCATACTCTGATAAATGAGACAATTGGACCTGGTGTTCTGTTGTTAAATATAATCTTCAGCAGGACTTTGTGAATGATTTTAGAGGCATAAACATGCACAACTGAAGTTGCTCTTACAAGTGAAAGAAACCTTTCCTTGAAAAACAAGTAATCAACAAGCATTTGAACAGAAGTAAAAAAAACTGGAACATTTTTCTTTCCAAAAACATTCTTTAATGAAGAAATTACTTATATTTCACAATAGCGTACTTCCAATGAAAACACATAATCTCTCTGAAAAGTTTGTCTCTAAGGGTTTCTTTCCTCTCCAACAAAAACTATTGATTGTTCAACACTGTAATCGAGTTGCATTGTAATACACTGCAAAAGTGTACTTAGTGAATTAAAGATAATATTGTAAATTCCACATACTACTTAAAGATCCAGTGAATGAAATGTAGCGGCATCTTGCGATGATGTTGTGAATTGCAACCAACGGCTCACTCCACCCCTCCCTTGCGAAGTACTTGTGGCTGTACAGTACTAAGATGTCGTCACGTTTTTGATTCTTTGCCAAAGGAGATAACATATTATATTGTCATTTTTAGGGCTACTGTAGAAACAACATGGCGAATTTCATGCAAGGGGACCACTGTGTTTGTAGATAGAAATAGCTAATTCTACGGTAATAAAAACGCTTCATTATGTAAGGTCTTTATACACCTCTGAAGACATAATTATGTATATAATATTGCATTTCTCTCAATAGATCCTCCAAAAAAATTACACACAGCACATTTAAAGGCTGAAGTGCAAAACCTTTAAACTTTAGATATACATTATAATACTGTAAATGCTTAATTAAGCAGACAGAAGTGTCTGTAAGGTAAAAAGCCATTTGTAAGTTGGTATTCTCTTTGTAAGTGCAAACCCTGAGTGGGATCTGCTCTGATGACATGGCTGTGAGGATCAAACTAGTGCCGTAAAATAAAGACTAATAAGTACAAAAACACTATTATTATCACACAAATATCAAGCAGAATGACAGTTAGACCAAACTTGCAGTAATGACTTCAAACAAGAAGTTTGGAGACTCCAGTAAATCCCAAGAGCTCTCTCTCTATAAAAAAACTCCACGTGATGCCCGTGTTATACACTAGTTTTACTGCAGTCTTCTGTCAGTAAGCGTGTGTTTTTGTTTTTTGTGGTTCTTCAAATTTTCTATCACAACATCTCAAACCTTCTAGAATCTGCACTGGGCAATCCAGTGTTATGAATGTGATATAATAACACTCAGGGAAATAGAGTCTAAACATCAGAAAAAAAGGTCTATGACAAAAAAAGGTAAATAAACATTTGTTATGGCTGTGACAAAAAAGGACACCGTTTTTGGGAGACAACAAACTTTGTAGGATTTCTGTGAATATTTTAATTCACAGAAAGGCACAAACCTAAAGCAATTATGCCCAACAAATGGAGAAGGAATGGCTCTTCACAGAACATCAAATAGTTATTTTATTTTAATGTTTATGTGCCCGTTTATGAGGAATATGTCCCGTTATGGATGTGGTAATCCTGAAAAAGCAAAATTTTAAAGACAAATGCTTTAAAAACTTTAAGAGAGACCTCACATTTTGAACCACCAAATGTTTATATTTGTGCTGTTAGTATTGTCAAAACCTTGAAAAAGGTTTAGAAACCTTCAAAACTATTTTCATGGTATGGTTGACATTTTCACAGAATTGCCCCACTGTGTTTGTTGCTATTTTTAACCTCTGTCTGTTTAGTTTTCTTCCGTGCAATGAACTTCAGGTCGGACAGGATATTTAATTTCATTAAAATAACCTTTTTTCATTTGCATCAAGTTGAAACAACACTGTCAATCCTGAGTGAGTATGGTGTGGTATCATGCTTCTTTAAGAGTCAGTATGTTGAGTAATCTTAATTTAGGCTCACTTTAATATTCTCCTAGCTGGGCAGCCATTCACACGCGTTCCATTAGCTCTCATTCTTAATCCATCCGTGTCACTCTGAATCTGAATGAGTGATGGACAGAGGCTTGAAGCTGTAAAGGGACACGCTCTAATGAACGAAAGAGAAGAACGACAGCTTAATGGACAGATACGTGAGCCGCGAGAAACCCGTAAAACCTGTCATTTTAGAAGAGGTACAATAACAGACATATTTGAAAATAACTGTAGCTTCTCTGTAAAAACTCTGGTAATTCGCACACAGGAAAACGGATATCCTGACAGGGATGTTGTTTTTGTCCTTGTGCGTTTATCTTATCTGTTGAAGCTGTCATGTTGTCTTTATTCAGCTTTCATTGGTTAAATGGGCTGTTTTTTTTCGATGCGCCTGAAACTGGTGTTTTGTTTTCTGCACACAGCAGTCATTTTTGCGAATGGTAAATTAAAGTTGAACGGTAATACAGCTATATCTAATGAATGAAACAGGTAATAGTCAAACAAATGAAAGAGCAGTTACAACCAACATCTAGAAACGACAAAGAAAAAAAGGAAAAAGGCAGGGTATGTGATGTCCATGTGATGGTAATGATAACAAACAGGTGCGAAAAAAATAAACAAGGAACAGGTGAGGGAGCGTGGACAAGATCAAGCGCTTGAGTACAAACGGGGAAAACTGAATAGGTGACAAACATGAATGTGACATAAAAAGTGGAGACCATTAATTTATGGCTGCCTAGCCTATAGTACAACATACATAGGCTACATAGCAAGGTCAGTTTTGCTTTCCTTATATTTATGTTCCCTTCGCCACACACTAACCAAGGCAATTTACATTTTTTTGTTATTAATAATAAAAAGATGATTAGGAGATCTTGCTATCAAGGCATCAAGGTTACTTTTGCTCATATCTAGTATTTTCAATTCAATTCAATTTTATTTATATAGCACTTTTCAAGTTTGTTCCAAAGCAGCTTTACAGGGGAAAAACGAAAAACACAAAAAGGGTAAAACACAGAACATGAATAGTTTAACTTGTTATAAAAAAGACCTAGTAAATAATATCTAGTTTCAGCAGTCTCCCGGTGGTTTATTTAGCTTTGGGACATAACCCATCCTGCACTGTTTATACACAAGGCTGGATTGGTAATCGGGCATACCGGGCATTTTCCAAGTGGGCCGATGGGTGGGCTGGATTTTATTTTAAATAATCAAAAAACCTGAAACTGATTATGGTGTGGTCTCTTCATTTTTTCTGCATTTTCTTTTAGTTACAAGGTAGAGCTCAATACCAACCCTGAATTACAAGTTTCGATTTGAATACAATTCAAGATACAATTCTTGATTCAATTCCAGATATAAATGCTACAATTAATTTGCGTTTTCATTAACCTTGTTTGCACCTACATGTTACTTTGACCGGGACTTAAATGCCCAAACCTGCCTATTAGAAGAAAAAGAGTAGAGCATGACACCCTAACCAATACTTCACACTAAGTGTATTCATGTCTAACAGCTGAGCACATACAAACACCTGTAAAGGGGTATATGGTTATGATAAGAGACAACAGTAGGAAAGCCTATAAAATCATAACGTAGCTTGTATGCCATTAATGAAATCACAACTCTGAAATTATGAAATGTTAGAATTTATCAAATTTTTGCTGTCCATCTGTAGAGAGAGAGGGTCAAATAATTGTGTGACTTTATGGGACTACTGTATCTGTTTAGTCCAACAACGGAGGACTGGGGAGAATGTAGGAAATATTTTACATAATGTTTACAGTCGTGTTGTATCCCAAGTGGCACAGAAATGACACACTTTACCTTTAAGCTGTTAATCAAATAACGGAATGAATGAGCAGTGAGTGGAAGTAAAGTGTTGGACCACCAGCCAATCAGAAAAAAGCAGGCATCGAAAACTCTGAAAAGCTAAGTGCTGCAAAAATAGAGCAGACGTACACATTGACTTGCTCCCTCTTCCAGCCACATGTCCCTGGCAGCTGCGTGAAGTGCGATAGCAGAGAAACTCCAAAACATTCGTCAGTGCTGCACTTGCTGCCCAACTAATAAGAACTGTCAACCCAGAGTCCACTCAAAGCAACCCACTCACTTTGATAGGCCGCCATCTGATAAGAGGAATTTCAAGAGAGAGACAGAGAGACTGTGTTTGTGTATGTGTGATAGGACCCCGCTGTGGACCCTGTTGCCATTTGATGACTCAAAACAGACTCTCATCTTTGATTCAAACAAAATGGAGGTGTCCTTCTGAAGAGCCAAAAAAATCCTCCTTTGTAGAGGCGTGATGGAGTTTCCTTTTATAGACCCGTGTGAGCTTTTATAGAAGGTTTGAGAGGTTATTTGTACAGGGGCGAGCCTGAAGAGGTGGCCGTGGTTTCCTGAAACACTGACCTGGGATCAGCTTTGTTGTTGTCTGGTTCAACTGGGTTGGGTAATGAGAAACTAACAGTAGAAGGAAACTTAGCACATATTGCATATTCTGACCCAAATATTAATATATGTCATTGCAACAGATTAAAACATATTAAATCTTGTGGTATTTGTAAATAAATTATGTTGGTCCCCAGAAGTCAGTTCTCCTTTTCACACATGCGCAATAGCAGAATAAACACAGCTTTCCTATGCTTATCCTTCTTTTAAATAAATGCCACTTGATAATTTTTGTGTAACAAAATGACATTGAGACATTTTTATGTATCCAATTACATTCTGGGCCTGTGGTAGATTTGGCCTCTAATGTGATCTGGTGTCACAGGAAGCGCAAATGGCCGCGTCCAATTAGGATCCCGTGTCACAGTGTTGACATGTGAAGGATGCAAAAGTGCTGGTGTGAGAGGAGAGGTTGTTAAGTGGTGAAAGCCGCTGTCATGAGGCCGACAAAAAGATCCAGAGCACATGGTACAGTGGCCCTGATCTTTAAAGGGGGACAGAGACAAAGGTCAAAGGTCAATGGCTACATTCCAGCATATATGTCACATGTGTCTGTGCATGCTTTAGAAGTTCATGCATTCAGCGCCTGTGACAAATATTACATTACACATTCACAGCTTTCCTTTTCTATTTGGAGATTTCAGCTCCAGATACCAGCAACAAAATAAATGTTGTATTTCATTTTAAAAGCAGTTCATATTTATGTTAATTAATAGCTTTTGGATATAGTTATATGTGGTTGCTAAACAATAAAACAATATATAACGGTCCAATAATATGAAGAATTGTATTCAATTTAAAAGTAAAATATATCTAATTTCTGTGGTTGGATATGAATCTCTGACACAGTATGCTTAAGTGAATGGCACCTTTAAAACATTATTACAAGTTGCATGCTATTCAGGAAAATATAAGGTTGTTAATTTAAAAAAAGAAACAAAATTATGAGATCATTAGGTCTACTTATCAAAACTCAAAGAAATGCAAATAATTTGTTTCTAACAACATTTTTATACTAAAGTTTGTAAAAAATATTTTTAGGCATTTCAAGGAAATTAATTCAATAAATATAACGGTTGCACCACATGACAACATCTAAGGTGATGGCCATTTCTTAGATGAAAAACACTAAAATATAATAACTTTTTAAATTTTTTATCTGCATTCACCTAAATGGGTACACCAGATAATTAATGTTTGCATAACTGCAATATATATATTGTTAAGTGCTGGGCAACAATTTAACCACATGACGTTTGTACTTTTATGCACTTTTATTTTAAAAGTACTGCTATACAGTATGAACAAAATTTGTTCCATAGGCCGGAGCCTGTGTCCGTCTTCCCAAGGGGGAGGACCAGGGGACGGGGGGCTGCTACTGTCTCCCTATTAGAGGGAGTGTGAGGTCTAGCGCTCAGGGCCACCGCAAGGCACAGCGAAGGAGAGTACCCCGGCTGGCTGAGGACCAAGCGGCAGCATGTTGGGGAACCGGACTAGAATTTTTTCTTTTTTCTTTTCCTCTCTTCCCTCTCTCATTCCGGTCCGGGGAGTAAGCACAGTCTCTGGGTAGCCCCGGCCTGTGAGGGGCGATGTGGGTATGTAGTAGGTAGAGGTAGGCGGGACGAGAGCCGGGATTCGAGGCTGTACGATCTATGGAAAATGTGTGTGCCTCAGCATCAAGAGAACAGTTTTAGGTTGCAAGTGTCACCATTTGACGTAAAGTATTTTGACGCAAAAAAATGGCGGCCTCCAAGTTTCAATGTTTATGAACACTGTGACAGTTGCACTGTTTTTCATTTCACAATTATAAAGTCAATGCCACTGTTGATATATTAAGCCATGTATCTCTCTATACCCCAGGATCCCTTTAAGATAAATTGTACAAAAATTTAGTTTTGAAAAAATTCTCTCTATTTCTATCATGTCCTAGAAATTACAAGTTAAATTGTAAAGTTACCTCTTGATATTCCGGTCACATGAGGCAGAATTCCAAAAACCAAAATTCATCCCACTGGATTTTTCAGCCCTTTTAAGGCTGAAATGAGGACCCACATTCATTGCTCTTGATTGAACTGCAGAAGAGGGTCTAAAAGTGGGAAATAAAAAAATTCAATTTATTTCGCACCACTATGGTTAATTTCATAGAGCAGAAAATTGAACAGCATATGCATCTGAATAAGCCGTTCAGTCGGAAACCAAGATTAGCACAGATTCTTACACACGGGTCTAAGATTTTAATGAAAAACTAATGTTATCTATATGTGTGCGTGGTCAACACCCTTTTCATTTTAATACCATCAGGCAACACCTGTTAAAGATGTTAAGAACATCTTTCAGATTCTAATCAGAGTGTGAGATGTTTCAGAGACGTTCACGTTCAAATATTTTTACTGAACTGCCAAGCTTGTAAATCCATTTACATCCCATCATAATTTTAGCCTTTGTTCAGACAGACTTCAGAAATCTGATATTTTGGTGTATCACTCTTAAATCCTGTTCGTGCTCTGCGGTCTGAATAACACACCCATGTGTTTTTAAATCTGATGATAAGATCTTTTTTCATGTGCCTCAGTCTGAATGTTCAGATTACATTTCAAGTCTTTTGGGAGATGATGTGCATGTACAGTCATAGAAAGAGCGATGTTCTTCGGTGGTGTGTTTGAATACAGACATTTTAACTCTCTTCCTACAAAAGCAAACATATTATAGTGACTAGTAAATGAGTGAACAACTCTGTGGTTTTAGACACAGTATAGAGTATGCATGAAGGAGGAACATGCCTCTGTGGCTATGTTCTCGCTTTCACTGGGGTGTCATGTTAGATTGTGTATGAACTACAGAAAGAAAAATAATAATTTTAAATTCCTTTGGTTCATTTTCATAGGGCAGCAAACTGAAAATCTAGTTTAAAAATATATATCCGAGAAGGTATTTATACTGCACACCTACATACCAAAAGAACAAACTTTAGGAAAATGTTTTTCATTCAATTCAGTAAATTCTCAAAAAATATGAGAATTCAGACACGGCCAATATCTTTGGTTTTGAATCTATTCTTTTCTCTCAGGTTAACAGCTCCGAACCTCTCTCCTGTCTCTTGTTTTTCTTATTGCGTGCACACAGGAACACACCCACACACAAGCATTTGCTCTGTATCTTTTAATGAGATCGAACTTCATTAGTGTGACCCTCTTCTCCAAAGCTCCTCTGGTCTCATATGCAAACGATCCTATTAGCAGAACTGTCTTGCCTCTGATAGCAGCATGCTGGGTGGGTATACTCTATACTTGCAATGAGGACTAATGAATTGGGGCCTTCGTGGACACTTGACGTCAAAGACATCTTTGTATGTGGTAAGCGATTTCAAGAGGAACATTTGTTCGTTGTTACGCATATTATAACAGTGTAGATGGTATATCTAATTTCCAGGTATTGTATCTCATTTTAACAGTGTACTTGTCTGTGTAAACGCAAACACATGAGTGAATCTAACACTGCGTTATTAATGGATGATATTTTCAAAGGGTTTTGTTTTGCTTGGAATGTGTGCAATGTTTTCATAAATCCTTTTCATATAGGGACAAAGATTTAATCAGTCAACATGTCCAGGCTCCACAGCATAACATTATGTGCATTATGCCAAAACTCTCCCCATGTTTCATAATAATATCAACATGGACCCTTAGGCAGGTGAGACGTTCATGTTCATGTGTCTCTGTGCAAGAGTCACGGATTGTGTTGTATTTGTGTGTTTTTCTGATCGTTGTGGACACATATCTGATGTGAGTTATGAGCGCTGGTTCACCCTGAAGTATCGTGAGCCTCAGGCAGGAATATTCTTAAAACAGATGGACGATTAGTACACACTTATACTGAATTATTGTGTTATTGAATTATAAAAAAAACACACTGATAATTCTGCATCTTGAGACATGAGAGTGAGTAAACAAAGACCCAATTTTAATTTTTGAGCATACAGTTCCTTTAAAAATCTATTCGCATGGTTCACTTCTTTAAATGAATGCTGTATGTTATAATGCATTAGACTATATTTGTATTTTCTGCAGTACATCAGACCAATAGCTAATGATTAAATATGCAATAGCTTTTAAAAAGTACCTTTTTATATTCTTCGCTTTTTAAATCTTCCACAGACAGGCTAACATAATTTAATGTCCTTGTACGGACCAGCGCTTAATCACATCTCCTTTATCATGGCTCATTTCTTAATTTCACTTTAATACGAGCTCTTCCCAGGCTCCTTATTTAAATCACGACGAGGCGTGCGTGAATGCAGAGGAGATGAGAAGTCCCTCAAACTGATATGGATGTGCTTTCATTTGAGAAGCAGCGCCCCGAAACAGACGTGAAAAGTTAAATCTGACATCCTCCGTATCTTTCCACTCTTCATTTTGCTGCCCATTCAACTGCAAATCCGGCAGGCCTGGTATTCAGAGACACCGGTGGCCGATCACATGGTTTGCGTTGAGAAGCAGTCGCCATCCACTGCTTTATGCTTGAACAGGGATTCCTTCAAAGAGCCTTGAGGAATAGAGAGAGCAGAAATCGCAGAGACCTTTGACTGAGCATTCAATTCATCTCTGACGTATCAACGCGGAGAGACTTTCTCACAGCAGAAATTTAACAAGCCCAGACTCTCCTCTCACACTGCCTCAAATGTACCAGCATCAAATATTAATATTTATTTGAGTGCCGAGCGAATGGAGGACCTGGATGAGAGAGATCAAGAAAAACATAGAAACTTTCATAGAGCGTCTCTGAAAAGCTTGTCGAGAGCGACCGGCGAGCTAATCGACAGGCTTTGCGTATCTGGAAATAACTTGAACCGAGTGGAAAAGAACTTTGTTGAGGTGCTGTTAATCACAGGCGAACAACACTACAACACTCACATCACTGCACCGCCCTGGTGAATGATGGGATATGAGGCAGACAGCAGAGGGAAGGGAAATGAAACTCACTGGCAGAAGGTGAATGCAGGCAGGTTTAAGGGAAGTTCAGCGCACCTCTTTATAAATATTTGACTTGGCACATATCGCTGAACTTTTCTTTTGACAGCAATAAAGAAAAGCCACTTTAAAGCATAGTGTCACTATTCTGAAACCCTCCCCAGGACGCATGCTATTTAATAAAAAAATGATGGCGATGCGGTGGCCGGAAACCAAAAAGAATTAGTTGTCGAGTAAAAATGAGGGACAAGCAACATTGTTACAAGAAAGTAAAAGTGGAATCGGTGGACAAACCAGGAGGAGATTTGGTGATGAGCCAGTAAATGCATCAGAATGATGGATGACAACATTTAGGAGTGAAGAATGCACTTGTGATGAAGAGTGCTGAATCTGTAAACAGGAATTCACACAAATAAACAAAGCAAATAATGCGGTAAAAGAAGCCAATAAAAAATAAGACGGAAATTTGCCTGACCATTGAATCTGTATGCTTTTAAAGTTAAAAATGAAATCCTTTTTATCAGATTAATATGATTTAAATAATTTCATCCCAAAGTGCAACGTGAAATGTATTTCATTTTCATTTCCTTAAAACAAGCCTGCCTGGTTCCAAATGTGCATTTGTGTTTGTTCAAGGGAATAACAGAACACATTTATATCAGTCAGAGTTGAGTAATGTTACCTGGCCACACTTAAAAAAAATCTTTCGGGAGAGGATAAATTACTCTGTGGCAAGTGTGAATTTCTATTTAAAGAGGAAAAGAGAGAGTGCGGTGTAAGCATGTGTAGAGGGGCGTGGTTACTGTTTTAAGCCCCACCTTACTCTTGATTGGCCCCGATGCATTTATTTGTATAGAATAATTGCTGTTTTTTCCTACAGTTTGGCGGTTCTAGTTCTGTTACAGAGAAATGGAAAATGCTGTTAAATGCTGATAAATGGTTATTTTTACACCCAATTGACGTCTTGACCAGCTAAATTTTAAATTCTTTAAAAAATATCTTATCTATGCAAGTGGGTAGCGGACAAATACTCTACACGTGTCCTACAGCATGACAGCAAAAATTTAACAAACTGTAAATAAACTGTTAACAATTTATTATTTTATATATTATATACGTTCTTTATACGTTTGGCACGCCGTCTACTCGGCAGAGTCTTAAGCACATAACTCTGGTAACAATTTGAGGAGTTAGAGACTATAGACACATGATGAAAACATTGTTGAAAGACTGATTACCACTATGAATGGATTCTATGAACATCCTACTCCCAAAACATCATTACTATTCCATAAAACTAGAGGACTCTTTTGGGAAACATTCACAAGTGTACTTGGGCTTTGCTTGTGTGCCGATTTGGAAAATATGCATTCAACACTATCACACAAAGATTCAGACAGACACACGCACTTCTGTGCTGAGGTCTGAACCTACCAGCGTAACTTCTGCTGTCATAAGCAATTTAGATTCCACAGCTGCCAAACCCAACGTCTGCACACAAGCATCTGCCAAGAGTTTGACACTTACCAATTCATTTCGCTTTAAACGCCATGTGTCCTGACATTACCCCTAATGATAAATATCTCCCCGTTCAGCCAAAGGACGAAAAAGATCACGTTGCAAACCGATAATTTCATTTCCCCTGCCAGCAATGCAACTCTCATTTCCACGAACGCTCACCCACGATTGCTTTGAAAACCGCAAGCAAATAAATTGAAGATATTTTTGCCTGACAGTTAAGGTTTAAGAGCAACCTGGGGAGAAAGAAAGAAATCGACTTAAATACAATATATTTGAGTGACTTTATCATAGTCCTTTGTTGGGATTTGACTACATTTGCTCACAGACCAGGCGAATGTTGTTCACTCCAGAAGGATAAAAAGGTCAACTATAATCTCTTGTGTGACATCCGTCTAAACCTTGCTGCATAAACACATTAAGAATGTGTGTGCATTTGTATAATGGATGCAGGAGTGACTCAGCCATCACTAGATGGAGGTCATGCCTGCTCTCTCGGACATGAAGTACCATGGCAACAGATAAATCATAACAATTATGAGCATCATCGTGGGCTTGAGTGATGGATAGATGATGAAGGGCACTCAGTGAGAGATGAACAGTGTGTTTATGCAAGGTCAGAGAGCAGTCCAACTGAAGTCCCGGAGCAGGCAAATGTTCTTATAGTTTACTCATTAATAAGCTGTAGTTAGAGATGTTCTTCAGGAGAAATTCAATAAGAGTATTATAATGAATCCACAGAGACACTACAATGTGTAAGTGTTATTATTCTGAGCAGAAAAATGGCAGTGATTTAACTAGCACATATACTCAACGTATTGATTTCTTAAAACATGCTTTGCAGGGGAAAATAAAAAATTCAGTTTTGTTACAATAGAAAATGTGAAGCTTTTAAGACATTGGAATTAGATCAAAGAGTACGTAACATTGGATTTTTAAGGTCCTACTTTGGTTTATGCAGTGTCCAACAACAAATGTATGTACACACAAGGTGTAAAAACACTATTATGTTGTAATAATAGGCCGTTACTCTTACCATACTTCTTGACTGGCTCTCAAATGATTGGTTCCACGATTCATCTATCTAATCCCTTCCTATCCGCTAGCCTAGTGTCATGTGATAGGTCTATAGCGTTCATCATGTGTTGCAAATGGAATGCCTATAATCATTGCTAAATTACGGTTTACCTGTGTTTGTATATTATATACAGTGTATAGATAGCAGTTTGAGTTTGGCGAAGAAACATCTGAAGACACTAATCAACAAGAAACTCCAGCACGACTGGAACACGATGTTTCTCATGGCAAGTGACAACTCTTGTCATCTAAACCTCAGTGTAACAACGTGCACATTGTGCTTTTGCTCATCATTGAAATAACGTAGAATTTTTACTTAAAATACTGTTAATACGTTAGAAAATTATATTATTTCGTCTTAACTGTGTGTTGCAATGAAAACTGATATAAACTGACATAAAAAATTATATATCTATGTAGGTGCAAAAAGGACATGTACAGTATCTAGTAACACTATTAGACTTGGACTAGTTGTCACGGCATACAGTGTAATGTGTTCTTATCTTCAGATGTTATTACAATGCGTATAGTACTCCACTCGGTTCTTGAAATACAGTTAATACTTTGAGAGTTAATATATTGAACACTTAAATTAGCCGAGTTCATAGCTAGATAAACAAACTGTAATACCCCAGAAATAACGGTACATGTTAACGTTAGTGATATGCATTAGCTAAACACCGAAATAAGGTACGCAAATATTTATTTAAGTCACAATTTCAGGTTGTGATTCAGTGGAGCTAACAGGTCCAAATATAGTTGGTATTGCCCCCTCTTTCAAGGATGGTAATTTGACATATCCTGCAGTTAACCCGGCAAGATTATTGAAGCAAGCGTCGGTGAAATGACATGCGCACAGTAAAACCCTTCGGTTACACTCCTTTGGTGTGTGAATTGTGTTAAATTGTAACCATTGTTTCCTGAGAAAGTGCTTCCTTTGGTAGTTTAAATGAGTCAGACTTCGTTTCACAACGTAGAACACAGGTTCTAGACATGATGCACATGCATCACAAACAAGTGATAGTGTTTGGGGGGAGAGTGACGTTTTTGCTGCAGTCCCAGCTAAACATAGGCGGGGACTATTTCTAGTGACGCAGATACGCTGCAGCTAGAGACTCGGACTAGGTCACGTCTCGTTTGCGTGATTCGACTCCCTTTTTTACAAGCCAGTAACATTGTTGTTCATTTACCTTTGGATTTACAACTTGGCAGACTGCTTACTTTCAAACACGGCAACATAACACACTGCTGCGATGTCATTTTCATGATCTAATGTTGCTTACAATTTAACCATGTTATTTAGTCTTACTAAATGAGATAGAGGTGTGCAGGCGCAATAGGTAGTTTCCAACAAATACAGTAGCTACAGCCTTTACCAATATTGCCTATATTCCCTACATGCATTTTGATATACAATTTGTTTTATTAAAACTCATACAAAGGTGGAAACAAGTACTTAAGAACAGATGGCCACACTCCAGCAAAGTTATAGCAGCAAAACCGTGGCAATGTGTAAATAAAAGTGATGAATCTTGAGTAACATCAACTAAATAAACAATCCTGAGGCCAAAACAGCTGCCAAGCAAGTATAAAATA
Organism: Barbatula barbatula; assembly: GCF_947034865.1. Taxonomy (NCBI): domain Eukaryota; kingdom Metazoa; phylum Chordata; class Actinopteri; order Cypriniformes; family Nemacheilidae; genus Barbatula; species Barbatula barbatula. Next base: position 10,356,783 of record NC_136772.1, read on the forward strand.
TTTTGAAGATTTCCATAGACACAAAACAGATGTTACACACCAGGCATCTAGGCGATGGCCATTTTGCCTGAACATGTGTCTTTTCTATGCTCTGTCACCTCTCAACCATGATGCGCAGCGGAGAAAAAGATCATTACAATGTCAAACTCTTAAACAGTTCAAATTTAAGCAATCCGCATACAAGCATCCGCACTTGCACTCTTGTACTGTATGTACAGTATGAGGTCAAACGCATTCATGCTGTTGTTAAATGCCCTTAAAATATTTGCAGTGAAGCCAAATAGGCAGCTTTCCTTCTTCCTTCATCAGGAAAAATATCAATAAACCTAATGTCAGATACTACAGGGATTTTTGCACAAACTTCAGTTCTGCTTCAAGTGCTTGTGTATCACAATCACACCTAAAATATTCCACAAGACAGTTTCATGCTGCACGCATCCCATATGCAGATGGTCCCAAGGCCTTCGAGACGGAGCCAGAATTGCGGCCATCGAGTCGTAACTAACGGAAACAAGTGTGTGTTAATTAACTTTACAGCTTTGTGGATTGGGCTGGTTTGTTTCACAGCTTTTGCATTCTCTGTCTTTCTATCGTTCTTCTAATTTCACTGTTTTGGCGAAATAAAACGAGACAGCTCTCAGGGAATCCAGATGCTACGGAGAGATGAATAGCATGCTAATGCTAATGTTCTCCTGGGAAAGATGTTTTCTAAGCATAGAGCTTTTTCAGATTACTGTAATACTGTAAAATTAATATGTCCTTGATCATTTTTTCATTAAAATCTTTAATGTCTACCAATTCACAGGCATTCAATAAAGATGTGTTAACAAGCAAACTTGTTTACCATAAGGTTTCTTGTATGAGGGGATAGGGTTGCCACCCGTCCCGTGAAATACGGAATCGTCCCGTATTTCCAGACAAAATTACCTGGACCCGCCTCTGCCATCGTCTCAAGTGGATTCTCTGTTGCCAAAAGAACAGGCGAGGCGGCGTCCCGCCCTCCTGACTCTGAACAAACCAATCAAACCAACGATGGCAGCGAGTATTACCCAATCAGGGGCAGAATAGGACGTGTCTTCACACAATGCGGGTGCGGTGATTTGCATAGGATGCTAAATAATGTGGACCAATGTAAAATACGGGAGACACGGCTGAAAAAGTCCACTGGACAGACACCCCTGGTCTGAAATTAACTTCCGGTCTGTGTTAATATAACAAATAATATTTGTATTAATTTATATTTAAATGATTATTAATATTGTATATATTTGTATTGTATACTAATTGTATGAAATTGAATTAAAACTACAGTTATTGCAGACCCGTTGAGAGAGACACTTGTGACAATGGAAGTTCACATTTTTAGAGCGTTTTTCGAAAGTGATTCATGGAGCCTTCAGAAAGTTCCAGGAAGTTATGTTTCTTCTTTATTTTTTATTGTATTTTTATTTATGTCTTAGAAGTTTACCTCAACTGGTCTGTTTAGCCACAGCTCAATGCGTTACTAGTAACTTTGGGAACTACAGAGGGTATGCATTGACCTCACTTTTCCATGTGAACATGTCGGGACACGCCCTGGGACACGATCTCCTGGGTGGCAAAACACCCAGCAAAATGGCTTGAGGAGAATAGGAAACCCGAACTAAAACACGCAATTATTTGCTGAAATTACAAGCCGCTGGACTCAACGGTGATCCTTACGACTTGCATAAGACTTACAAAGAATGTTACAGGGAATTGCATTTACTGATATTGAAAGCAATCATTTTGCTGAGTGTTTTACCACCCACAGAGACATGTCCATTCCCTCTATTGAGAGGCTCTGTGAATCGCCATTTCTGTGAAAAAGCTGTTCGTCTGGAGTCGACTCTCTCTCTCAATAGAGTTAATAGATTCTTTGCAGAGGTGTACCTGAAGTGAAGTTTGGGCCACATAACATTTTTATGTTGTTGCCGCTGAATCTGTCTATATGTGTACATTGGTGTTGCTCCTTCTGTTATGTGATTGGATGGCCGAGAATTTTTTTTTGTGATGTTTGTAAAGTGTTAGGATTAAACATTAAGTGCTGTCATACTTTATACATTCACTTCAGACTGGCTGTTTGAATGAGATGAATCACAATATTAATAAAATATCGACATGCTTTCATTTCATATTATGTGATGGGTTGTTAACATGACATTACTGGTCACACAGTATTGGCTCCTTTTATGTTATATGAATGTCTCGACATATCTAAATAAAACATTGTTTAGAGCTTTGTTAAAGGAACAATACCCAACACAAATTACGAACAGATGGAGCAGAGAAAAAGCAAGACTATCATTTCTAACAGAGATGGATCAATAGAGGGCATTTCAGCCATTACCAATGTTGGTCTGGATGACTAGAGGGGTGAAGTGGACCTTCTGCTATGTGCAGCTGCTCTCAAACAAGGAGGCCTGACTGACTGGGCTTGCTCCGGCTTTCAGAGGGTCTGTAATGACCCTCCACTATAACTTCAGGTGGATAGGGGCCCTCTGAGAGCTTTATAATTGAGCGGGAAATAGCATTAGTAGTACAGCTACATTAAAAATGCTGAATCACCATCCCTGACATGGGCCCACGGCACAATGATCCAAGCAGAGGCTGAAAGGAGGTGGATGGATGCTGCAGAACAGAGAGCACTCGAAAGGATGACTGCCATTAAGTCAGATGCAGAGTCAAAGAATCAGGATTTTAGGACAGATATGAAACTTTGTAAATTATAGTGCAAAAAGGAAGCAGTTTCTTTATAGAATTATTTAAATTTTGACTACAATAAGAATGTTGGTAACCGAAATTCTTATTTTAACTTGTATTTGTGTAAAACCAAAGCGAGAATCCAAATGTTAATGTATCAGCTGAGATGTAAATGATGAAAGACATAAAGAAAGAAACTACTAAGAATTATAGTGTGGAGTACCATGCCATTTTAGCACAATGCGCACGGTCAAAAACTGCGTGTTCTCGCACCAGCGCCCCCTTCCTGTCTGGGGTGGCATATCATGTTAATCCCTTTTTCCTCTGCTCCTTAAGAGGACACACACTCAGAGAAATAAACAATATTAACAATATAGCAACAAACTGATATCTAAATGGACATGTAGAAAAGTTTAAAAACATTATAAGTATGGCTCCTACACAGCCGTAAAACCTTATTGGCAATTAGAAATACTTGAAATACTGTAAAGAATGCAGCCTGACTTCCAAGTACAGACTTTTGATCAGTCAGATAAAGATGCTTTTATTTTTGCATTTGTAAAAGTATTGATGGTTTAATAAATGCTTATGGACACAAACTTCTAAGAGCACCCAAATCCCAATCCCACCCCTTACCCTAAACCTAACCACTTGTCAACCAAAAACAACGCATACTTTTAGTTCATAGTATGAGTAGGTGAATTGGGACGCAACGCGGACGGCAGCAGATGGTGCTCACTTTCGCGTCTGTTTCTCTTATAATTCGATCGTTTGACGCCAGTAAACTTGGAACATTTGCACCGTTTAAACAGTTTAACTGTTTTGTATCTGTATCTTATGTTTTTGTTATTTAATAAATAAGTGTGTTACCTTACTTGCACAAATGCCTGAATATGTGTATGTAAATACAGTTATCACCACATTTTGAAAATCAAACCACAACACATGCTATTATTACAAAATAATACCCCAGAATGTACAAGTAAACGCTCATGTTTGTCATTTTTGAGGAGGGGTTGGAATTTTGCAGCTGTTTGGGCTGTTTGGGCTGTTAGGTGTGCACCAATACAGTATTATATATATATATATATATATGTTTTGTATGATTTATGATTGAATGAATATTGCATATGTTGCTTGTGGATTTTATCTCAACTCTTATGTATTTTATGAATGATAAAATGTAAGAATTCAGATGTCAGGCAGGTGCTGCACTGTTGTTAACATCCCATTATCTGGACACATCTGCTGATCTCATGTTGCCATAGCACCAACACGATTTTCGCATTTCTGTTTCAGACTCTGAGCTCTAAATTCTCTCTCCTACTTTTACTCTCATACTTTCCTATTCAAGAAATAATATTAGGAGCCATCATATCAGAACAAACTAGAAATAACATATTAACTCATGTTGAGCTTACCTGTAGGCTAATATCTCAATATTTTTAGACTTTGTTAAAAATTGTAAAACAGAATTCTGTCTGCAAGATTTTGTAATTTCAGTTATTATCTGTTAAGTACATACAACCCTTCCATTAGATCCGACACACTGAAAGCGAAATTCAAGTGAAGCACATTGCATTGTATAGCATAGTGTACTACACATACAAATCATAATGCATGTTACTGTTGATATGAGTAGAAGAGCCTCTACTGTCTGAAAAGAAAAGTAAACCACAAACATACAGCCCGGAAAGAGAGACACCGTACAAAGATTCATCCCAGGTCACATTCACACAATCTCACTTGTTCACCTCGGGTCAACCACAGAGGGGTTACATCAGTCAGAAATAATGACAATTCTCTCTCCCTCATGCACACACTTCACAACCACAAGATTAGTTTGGTGAGACCCCACTTCTCAATCCATTTTAGAGGGCCACTACTGTTGACAAGGTCATTTCCGTTTTTCTGCAGCCTTGAGAAACTGAAAAAAAATAAGCTGATAAGGCAAGAAGAAAAATAGAAAAATATATATATCTGTCCAGTTGAGAAAGTAGCCAAACACCAAACTTAAATTAAAGAGCAAAATTTATCATAGACCCATGGAAGAATGTGGTAGTGTGCAGCTTAGTTTTGTGGTTTGAGTAATAAAACTAAGAATCTCCACTCATTTCTATGCTAAATATAAGACTTTAGTCTTTTCTGTCAATATTAAAGGAATAGTTCAACCAAAAATCTAAATTCTGTCCTTGCTTCAAACCTGTATGACAATATTTTTAAGAATGTTGGTAACCTGACAGCGACAGCACCCATTGACTTTCATTGGTTTTGTGTCCATACAAAAGAAGGGACCACCGTTGGTCAGTTACCAACATTCTTTAAAACATTTTTTGTGTGTATTACAGAGGAAAGAAGGTCATCAAGATTTGAAATTTCAACGGAGTAAATGATGACAGAATCTTCACTTTGGGGTGAACTTTCCCTAAAGCTCTGGAGCCAAAGTGATGTCAGCCAAAATAAGAAACTCAAGAGAATAACAAACTCAATAAGGTTTATCACTAATACGATAAATTTTGCAGAACAAAACCAGGAATGGTTTAGACATCACACACTTAACACTTACATTGAGACATGTCACTGGCTGAAAATCACATTACTGACTGTAACTTTGTTGCTTTGTTGAGCAATTTCACATTCATTGGACAGAAAAATGACACTGGAAACCTGTACTGTCATGCATTGTCTCATGCATAGACACAGTGTAGCATTCTCTAATACACAGCTTTCTGATACAGCCATGAACAAATCCATTTAACAAAGATAAACAAACAGCAAAAACGTGTTTGTCATGTCTGTGCGTGTGTTTTGATGCCCAACTCTTCTTAGACAATTCCAGGAGATCAATACCTTGTTATATTTAATACTACTTTTCTCGGATAAAGGTTGATGTCCAAGCATTTCCTTCGTGTTTTTGTCATTCAGCATCTGACAAAGTATTTACAAGACCAGGCTTGTTGTTTGGACACCACCCACATAGTCAGTGTGTGTGTCTGTCAAGTCGGGGATGAGAGTGATATTTGCAATTATTTTGTTACTTGGGGTAAACTTACTAATGGATGAATGTGATAATATTTTAAAGAGAAATGAATATTGAACATTGTTGCCTGATTGTTGTACTGCATTTGATGCATTTGCAATGCAAAAAGCAACAATGCAAGACACTTACTTTCAATAAATAATTAAACGCACTACTATTAATAATAGCAGTGAACAAATCTTCTGCCAAACACTGTAATTAATAAGTTTGACCTTAATAAAATATACCATGGTAATACCAAAGGAAGATGGTTTTCACACAGTAGTATTACCATCTGATGTCTTTGATTTGTACCTCATCAAAATTCACATCAGAATTTACAGTAATATTAATATTAAATAATTTTACTATGATTAAACAGGCATTGTAGGTACATCAACTTTAAAGCTAAATAAACATAAAACTACTGTAACTATGGGTTGTATCAAACAAGCACAGATTTTGGCGAGTTGCTTAATGCAATGCAGTAAAACAGGGTTCCCTAATTGATAAAATATTAGTCTGAAAGCCTTTAGCATTTTCAAGTATTCATTTATCATAATAATTTGGTCTTCTAAAAGCTCCCTCAAAATGACCCCTCTGATGATAACAGTTATTAAAGTACTGAGGAACATTGGGTGTGAAAGGTAACTTTATTACAGAAATAATGTAAATGCGAAGCAGACTAAGATTAGATTAAATATTATAATTAGCCTCTGCTTTCATAACACATTGCACACTTAGTTGTAAACTACAGATTTTGCCAAAAAATATAACAGATGCCAGAAATGGTCATCTACAACAGGGGTTTCCAAAGTGGGTGTCGCAAGGCGTGAGGGCGGGGTCGCAGATGATTTCCAGAAATCCCTTTTTTATTATTAGAAATAGCATATGTAGCGTTAATCAATAAGTATAAGAACAAGTCTTAGTTCAGTTAAAAATAAAACCAGGAAAAAATAAAAAGCCATCAGCCTTAGGAATTTCCTCCCCCACGATCATGACCCCTCAGGTGATTACGTCACATTAACGACATTAGCATTCCATTAAGTTAGGTGCAGCAAATACATTTACAGCACCACGTTAAACAGTCCCATGTGCACACAGATTACTTTGCAGGCTTTAAATTTAGGATATTTTATTTTTTTAAATGAATCGTTGATTAATATCGACCAAAGACAACGAATGGAGGCCAGCATAGGAGGGAGGAGAAGCACCCCAATTTCAAGGTGTCATCGTTCTCAGGTACGAAAAGAGGCACATCCATAAGCACTCAAATCAGTTTGATGATATTCGACCATCTGTAGTAATAGTTCATAGTTTATGTATAACAACAAGTAAAGTAATGAGTAAATAACTATAAAATAATATTATGTTAAACTGTGCTCTTTGGTATCGTCATACTGCACGTTCGGGTAGAATATGTGCATGTGTGCAATTGTGCGCAACGTTTGTTTACTTTACTTTCACCACCTCCGAGGATAGTGGGGGTTTTGAGTCGCTGGCACTGTTATTTTGGGGGTCGCGGGCTGAAGGGTTTGGGAACCCCTGAGCTACAAGGTAAAACATAAAGAGGGTTCTTGATCTTGATCAATCTCTTTTGAACGGCATGCAATCCATTTCGGACACATCATGTATCTCTACATTCTTCTATGCTGAAGCATATTGTTGCTAACATTAATAGAGAGTTTCAGCTAAAAACATTAGTGATTTAGGGAGTTACTCATTCGTTCCACCCATGGGTGGATTGTGAGATTCTGATCTTCTTTCATTCAGATTCATGTAAAAGGAGTAAGGTTTACAATCAGATGGAATAACATTTGTCCAACTGGTGAATATTGTATCTTAATGTCACCTCCTGATGGAAGGCATCTTTGAGGATAAAGTTACAATGAAACGAAGTAAGTGATATTTTGGCGTTTTAATTCAGAGCTATACCTCTGCCAAAACAATCACGATATGTCCTTGTCTAAACTCTGATCTCTTGTGTTCTCATTGAAGTCATTAAGCACATCAACCATGAGGGAATTCATATTCATGCGAGTAATATGAGAACAGGGCGAAGTTAATGAATTCATTGCACACCATTTAGTTCAATATTGATTAGCTACTCCAGCATTCCTGGTGAGGGTCTGCCGTGCGTGTGTATATGTTGTGTTGAATCCCTGCATATAGTGATACACTTTAATGAAATAGCTTAAGGATTTCTTTTTATCTTGAGTTTGTCCTAAACAGTTGACATTGGCTGCTTCATTTCTACCGAAAGCAAAGCCCATTTTCAGAATCTACAATTACACGCAATTACCATCTTCTTTAGAGAACACAGAGGAACAAAGTACAGCAAAAGGGCAATTATTCGAAAACTCAGATGCTTGAACCTCTAAAAGCTCTGCCTACTCAAACCTTTTTATTTTTTATGAGGAAAATAATTTCTGGAGAGACACAGAATCTTTACTTTTTCAACCAGTCAAACGTATGCGCTGCCAACATTCAGAATTTCAGTTTGCTGTCTTTGTGAGAAGCAGATGTCTAAATGAGACAATACGCTTTATGCGCCTGCAACGCAAACTGAATCAATTTAGAGCTCAATAAAAATAATTTCCCAACTTCAACAAAAAGTTTGAGTTAGGTCAAATGATCAACTTAGTTGTAAAGTCAACAAAATCTGATAAAAGCGTAACATACTTTTTGGAAATGTAATAATATTGCAAGCACCATTTTTACTTTGTTTGTCGTAACAAACAGGGAGTTGCTTTTAATATTATGCAGTCATTTCTGCCTCACCTCAGACCGACAATCCGTGTGAGCTCATTCCAATTGCTCTTTTGGCACTTTGAAATGACTGACGTGTAATGCCACTGTGTTGACAGGAACCGAAATGTCTGCCATATCTTGACTGCAGCATTACTCTCAGTCTCATCTCTCGGTTCAATCCAAATGCCAAAGATACCTTTACATTTCTTTATATCTCTCAATTTTCAGTTGCCTTCCTCCTGCTCAAAACAAAATGTGACTTTAAAGGCCAATGTGCTGACAGGCATCGTTGGGAAAAATGATATCTAACCAGGGTGCCTTAGCAACAGTGTGACATAGCAACTCCCTTTGATGTCCCGCCGAGCAGACAACCAGGCACGTACACCGGCAGATCTCGTAGAGGGGAGGGAAATCAGCGAGGTAAAGGAGAAAAACAAGTTGAACTTTTCTGAAATCGCTTTGCCGCGTCTCCCACTCTGTGTCTCTCGTCACCTTCTCATCTAGTGTTCACCTTTCTGTTTCTCTCACATCTCTTGACTGTCTTGTCATCTTTTTCACACTTCCATGTCAGCTGTTTCATCTAGCTCAAGATGAGCTCAATCGTCTTTGTTTAATGCCTTCCAAACACACACCCTTTGAGCCTTTGAAAGTTAGCATACTCACTACACTAGCTACAAGAATGTCCGTGTAGGCATTTGCGCATGTGTATATTTCACATACCGGAAATGGACAAATGAATATAATAAACATCACATTAACTTAAATCTTAAAGTATTAGTAGCTGAAAAAAAATGCAACCATAAAGGAGCCGCAATGGGTAATCTGTCAATTACTCGTAGAACTTGTCTATTAAAGGGATAGTTCACCCCAAAATTAAATTCCTGTCATTATTTACTCCCCCTTTTGTCATTTCAAACCTGTGCGGCTTTCTTTCTGCAGAACACAAGAGAAGATATTTTGAAGAATGTTGGTAACCGAACAACTGTGGTCCCATTGATTTGCATTGGTCTTGTGTCCGTTCGACAGAAGTGGATGGGTACCGCTGTCAAAACATCTTCTTTTGTGTTCTGCAAAAGAAATAAAGTCATACAGGTTTAGAAATGACAAGAGGTCATTTGATGACAGAGTAAATGATGACAGAATTTTCATTCCACGCCCCTATTTTGCATATATTTGCATAACTCATATGAGCAAACCTGACAGAGACAGTTTTGTCTGTTGGCTAAGGAGCGGGTGGGATTGAAAAGATTAAACTTGCCGTTTTGTAATAATGGTTCATTCCTCCACATCCTCTAATTCAACATTATCATTTTTGTAGAGAGTACAGCTGTCTAAACAAGCGCATGTAAACCAGACATATCTGACTCACACTCTTGCAACAGTCACTGTGGTATTGTTAGAGAAAATAGGAATGCTTAAAGTTTTATAGGTTTGTGGTATTTCATCTTTCACAGTATGTCCTCCCCTTGCCTCTTATCACTCCTCAAACATTGTATAAATCATTTGTCAAGACCAGCCTTCAGGAAATATTAGCTGGAATTCAGGAAGTGTCCACAGTGCCTGAGCTGACATGTGTCTCTTACTGTAGTTGCAAAGTTAGAATCTATATATTGAATATTAAAATATATTGCATTTGGCCTTTTTATGAAGAAAAAATAAATCATGTGACTGTATATCTGTACTCATGAGCAGGAATTCAATGTCCATTTTCATCATATTAATGGATTTGTATAATTTATTAATCTCATCGGGCCATAAAGCAGTGCACACATGCACGAAATCCTCCAGCACTCGTGATGAAACGTGAGAGCAGTGGAATTGTACATCTGTGTGCTATTTCAGGCATGGCCAGAAAGCTTAGGTGGGTATTCGGATGCTCACTATCTTTTGAAATAAATGTTAAAATGCTTCCATTGAGTGTTCCAGAAATACAGAAGGAGTTTCAACCTTCTCCCTAGAAAGTGTCTCAGAACAGACCTCCATAAAGCTAGCATGCTCTTAGAGAAGAGGTAGTGTTTCAATATGACACACACACACACGCAAGCACACACCAGAAGAAATTGATTTATAGTTTTGTTTTAAAAAGACAACATTGGCTCAAGGTTAGTCATTTCAGTTCTATGTATAATATATGTTAAGGAACATCGACCCATAAAATGTTAAACTACTGAACCGTTTCTTGCTACTGTAAAAGCTAATACGGACAAGAACAGTGTCAAATCAAACTTTCAACTATCAGTGAGTTTTTTTGTAACACACAAGTACTTGTGGCTAAAATATGATCTTTATGTTTGATAATGTTGCTGAATATAAAGAATGCATCAGACAAAATATAATATACTAAAAACATGTCTGACAGATAGAACGCACACCCAACTTACTGTAAATGTCGGTGAGAGGATTTCAGCATTTATATTGGTTTCAGTGTGGACGTGCTTTTCCATTATGGATGGAAACAAGCATTTCTAAATTAAAGCTGCAAACATATCTGGATTTACCGTATGTGGACGTAACCAAAGAGAGACATGATCCAGATGCAGTGATTACGAGGTCCAAAAATCATCAGGTATGAATCTTCAACAGTCATAACGTTACAGTTCAACAATGATCGGACAAGAGGTAAAATGTTCAGTCACCCCATTCATCACAAAAAAGGATTTAATAATACAAAATGATTTTACCAGCTTCACAGGGAACAATATCCAAACTTCATAAAAATTCCATTCCTAACAGTATATTGATCAAGAGTTTTTGCCAGACAGTTAATTGTTTTGTCATAATAACTTTTTGTCTAATAGGCACAATATTGATCATTCTAATCGACTCCCTGATATCACTTACAATAAAGCCGTTTCACTTAGCGATGGCATCAATAATACAGGAAACTCAGAATAAATTAATTGCACTATAATGAAAATGGTATAGCATAAAAACGCATTGTTGTCACTCAAACAGAGAACTGGGTATTTGTGTTCTTCCTCTTTATTTTAGAAACAAATTTCAACGTTTGTCTTTTTGTCCATCTTTTCAAAGACGCTTTGTGCTACAGAATATAGTCTATGTAGGTAGAATGTACAGGCAGCCGTTTGTTATCTCAAGAATAAACCCTGTCACACAACATTCACACAACGTTTAAATGGCACGAACACGCAATTTGATTTTATTATTTGAAAATATAATGTCATATACGTTTTAAAAATACATTTATATTCATTTTTTATATGAAACCATACTGTCAAATAATTTTTATCCAGGTTACGCATGTGTTATTAGATTTAAACGGTTGTTATGTGGGAATATCAGACCTTGGAATGTCCTGATTGGCCAATCAGAATTAAGTATTCCAGAGAGCCTTGTAATAAACACACACGCACCTTAATCAGTCTTTAGTGCATGGATAATATTATTTATTAAGTAATTCCATGCCACCTTAGTCAAATCTTAGCCATTACAGACACATCTGAAGCCTTATCAACCCAATTTATTTTATTCATATTTTTTAATAGTCATCCGACCCTCTCAGGTAACTCTAGTTTTGGCCAGCCTCCTCAACTATAACACTTACAGTAATCAAATATAATAAGAGCTTTGGTGAATTATGCCCATTTTCATCCTATCTGTACATATCCGTAACATTAACACTCATTCAACATGCACAACAAATAATTCTCCCTGCTGTAAGCCTCCGCACACATGCACACACACACACCCTGCCAACTACACGTTTCTTATTGAACTTAAGCATCATGTTTAATGAGGCAGTTTAAAAAAATGAAATAGCATGCTATCTAATTAAATAATATGACTAAGCTTTGTCTCTTTGAAACCGGCATTTTGATTTAACCTCACTTTTCTGAAATGGATCGCTGCTCACATCACCAAGCGTTACCTATCCTTGAAGAGTTTTAAACTTTATTTTTGGCATTTCTTTAAAGTTTTGTTATTTTTAACATGTCATCGAGAAGGGAGAAATGGTAGGCTAGGTGCTGTTGTTGAGACAGAACAGAGGGAACAAAGGCTCAAATGCTGTGGGCACAGCATCGAGCCTGAAGGAGATTGTATTTGTGTCAGTTGTGTGCTGCTCCAGCACAAAAGGACATAAAACGCAACCACCTCCATAAAGGTCCAATGCTTGTGTCCTTCACTTCACTGTGCACAAAGAAGGCTGTTAGAGCCAGACTGTCCAGCACTCAATTTCGTTGCAGACAAGAAATACACCTGGTAAGCTGTCAGTTATCAGAGCTAAGGTAGAAGTAAAGAGGGAAAACCATGAGTCTTGCGACCTGATGATGTCTCCAGTAGGTTTTGGACTCAGCACTTCTTCTGCTCTGGTTTATGTCCCTAACCTCTGGATGATTTATTCCCCCCATGACATAGACACAGTCTAAAGCACCTTGAGTTTACCAACCTCAGCATGTTTATAATGGCCTCGTGACCCCACTTTCTCTCTAACAAGCAGCAAGTGACTCTGACCTGCTTATGTACAGTAGAGCTCAATGTAGGTAGAATCATCTGCTTTATTTAATACGGAAAGAAACAAGGACGACCTATATTTGAGAAATGCTGAGGAATAGAAGGATACTGTATGAATTCAGAAGTTGAATTGTTTTATAAATGGTTGGCTGTAAATTCATAATTATAGTATGGATGAGAATATGTGGATTATGAAATTGGTTTTGGTTAGAGGTTTGTTTTTTTAGTTTGCAGTGCATTGTGGGTAATGTGCTGTGATAAGCTGCTCTTGGTGTTGTAGTCATGGTGACTTCCTATTAGTCTGTCAAGAACTATAATTTATTTATTCTGCTGTACTTTCTCCTTTTAAATATCTGGCAAAAAAGAGCTGTCAAATACTGCATTTGAGATAACTGTAACATTCTCATCACTTGTGTGTTGTTAATACAATTTAGAAATACAATCATCTAAATAATTTTTTTTATATTATAATATACAAATAAAATGTTTGAACACCTATAGCAGGATATACAGTATATGTACATACAGTACATACACTCAAAAAATGCAGGGTCAGCACTGGGACAAAACTGTTAAATTGACCCAACAATGGCTTGAAACAACCCAACATACACCAGATTCATTTATAATCCAACAGTTGGGTAACTTAAGCCGCCTTCATTCACAGGTAAAGCAACCAATAGTGTTTCGTTTTGTGCCGTGTCAGGTTTAGAGCCGTGGAAATGTCCCCACAGTATACATTCCTGAACGTGTCAAAACAACAATATTTAGGAGTTTATGGTGTTAAACTTGCATACTTTTAGGAATTAAGCTTTAAGTTGATCGTGATGATTCCTTATTGCAACCTTATTGTAAACACAACCGCTTACTTCTTCAATCAGGTGGCTTTGTGTTGTTTCCAGAGGGATTGCCAAAGAACCGGAAATCCTGTAGAATTAAGAAAGTCTGCTTTATTTATTACGCATTCAGCCAACAGTCCGTGGGGGTGATGTCTAAAGCTGAGACTAGGTAATTCATCCCTTTGTTGACCCAATGCTGAGTAGAAAATAACATTATTTAGTGTTCAGACAGATGGTAATAGTAATAAATAGGAACATTTTTGCAAAGGATGTCTATCCTTATTGCACAACAATCACAAACTGCATTAAAACATGGGACATTGAACCTAACTGAATGAAACATACCTAAACAAATAATCTGACATCATCTCATAATCTGACATCATCTCATAATTTCCAACAAAACTAATGAGTATTTTGTCCCTCAATGCTCAATAAAAAGTGATGGGACACCCAGGTTACACTGTGGAACGTGCCATTCATTGTTTCCGAGTTGCCCATGTGGAATGAAATAAGGACAGTTCAATGGCACAAATGAGGATAAAGGAAAACTTCTCTTTGTCTTTTTCTTTAACTCTCATTGTTTTATACCCTATGGCTCTCTTTTAAACCATTACATGGTAACTAGCATTAAAACAGAAACACACATACAGTTCATTGCAAGTGTAAAATGTTGCTCCGATATTTTTTAGGAGTTAGAATCAGGTGTTTTTGTTGATCCGTGTGCTTACATGAATCAGAATGAATGAAGAATATTTTTAATTTATTCATTAAGTAGAAGCTTTTATCCAAAGTGACTTACAAGATACGGATGAAATGTAAGCAATTTATCATAGAGCTCTAAACGAAACATTTCAGGTCTGACATACTGAAAGAGATGAAACAGTAGATTTGGGACAGGAAAGCGTGTGTGGGGGTATGTTGGCTTGTGCATTCACAGCAGACGTCTAGATCCTAATGGGGTGTTTTACGCTGATGACAGACGATTTAAAGCCACCGTTCAACAAGGCAAAATCACAGAGTAAAAGAGAAGAGCGAGATACAGAAAGAATGGAGAAGGACAAAGGTGTGAAGAGGCATCACTAACACCTTTACCCGATGTTCTCAACCTCAGACAATGTGCCCCCTTCCCTCTTCCCTGACATACTGTGTCCAAATAGAAGAATCAAAATCCTTAAGCACTCAAGAGACATCACATGCACGGGGGAAAACTCTTCAGCTCTTACTGACTTCAGTGATCTATCCACTGCTTTACTCTGAGAAGACAGGAATCAGCCTCTTGACGAAATGGAGGTGATTGCTTTACACTGTTGATGGACAGGAACTTAGTTTCTACCAAGAAATGGTGGTAGTGTCTGCCTAAGGTGGTGAGCTATTACCCAAGCTAGCTTTATGTAGTTTAAGATGGTTTTCTTGACACATTCATTCTACCCAATGCTTGCGTAGATTAAATATACCTAACATACCCCTAAATTCTCCTTACATGATGAATGGTTTACAATCATATTTTCCTCAGTAAATTAATTAATTAAAGATAAAAGTATTATTTTTAAGACACCAAAATGGGTCTGGCAAAGACATAGAGTGATAAGAAGAACAGGTAGGATGTGCCCTATCACAATGCAACTGTAACCGTGAGGATAAATCAGGTGTTTTGAGTGTTTTCGGTGAGTTTGGAGATGGGGAGGCAAAAGGAAGGGAGAATGAGAAAATGTAATATTAATACAAAGAAAGGAGAAAATGAAATTGTGTAAAATTAGTCTCTTCACCGTTATCCAGCAGATACCAATCTTCCCCAAAATTGAACATCAGGGGAAATGTCATCCCCCTTAATGCCCCATCCATTTCTCCCAAAAAGGCACTTTCCAAAATGGTTAGTCTGAGATGAGACGGCAAGAAAGTTTCAGAAAGGAAAGTTTCGAATGAAAAGCTTCTTAGAACCATTATGGCACATGCATCTTTTTCTATCAAAAAGGGTTTAAAAGATGTTGAAATGGCAAAAATGTGTAATTACATTTGCTTTCAAAGAAGCAGGACGTGCCTGGTACATGCCTGTTTGACAACTGATGTTGAAGAAGATGAAAACATATAATTTTGAAATAAACCCCCCCAGCCCTAATATAAAGGAGAACGATTGTAATAGTGTTCATAAAAGTTTACCATCGCCCCGCCTTTATAGTTTGAAATAAAAACATAAGGCTCACCTGTTTGACAAGCTGCTGAAGAAAGATAAGGCAATTTAATTGTGGCAGTGTCCACTCAGCAACCTTCAGCAGAAAAGAGTCATGATCGATACATCATCAATCAGTGGCTTTAGAGTGTGACATGCCTGACGCTGGCAAGCATAAAAATTTAGGGATTACAAAGGCGACAAGGAATTTAAAAGATCTGCATGCAATAGTGAAACGCAAGGGGGGAAATGCAACTCTAGCTCAAAATGATAGATTGTGATCGAGGGACCACTGGCCATTAAACCTGAAAGTATGTTACTTTTAATCATAGTTTTAAAGGCCATGTAGAGAACTTTACTTTTGAAAGTAACTTGTTTTAAAATTGCATTAACTTATTTTTTCAAGTTACTATTTAGGTATTTTTTTATGGAAAGAACTATACTGCATTCACAACTATATTCAGACCTCTCCAACTCAAAATTCTCAAAATATTGGTTGCATCTAAAATTGTCAACTGGTTCAGATAGCGTTCTGAAATATAGTCACCCATGGTTTCCCATCTGTATAGAGTTTTTAGGTGCATATCTTTAACACATTTTGACCATATTTTTGCGGTTAGAAAGTCACTGCGATGAACAACAGCATCTGCCATTATATTTATGTAGAAAGCAATGCAAAACACTGATTTTATACAGAAACAAATTCACTTTCCGCCAGATTAATACGGTACGGATGAGAATAATAATTGAATTTGTGAAAAAACATTACTGTATTCTGGATATACTTGACAGAAATGTTAATAAACTGGGCATATAAAACATTTCTTTTGTTCGTTTTGTTATTCAGGTCTCAGACCTCTTTTGCTCCGAAGCATCTGGTAAAACGAGACAGATAGTAAGAATGAGCGAGAGAGATGTTGAGTGATTTACCAGCTAAAATGGAGCCCAGAGCTGATGACCAAGAACGAGAGAGTGAGGGAGAAGTGAAACAGTTTACACTGTCTGCCAGTTTGGCCCCGGTAGCAATCTGAGAGCCATTTGTCAAAACTAGAGGAAGAAATTATATGGCGCTCAGCAGCGCTGGCGACCAGAGATGATTTATTGAGCTGGTATCGATGCCCACCCACACCCAAACAGAACCGACCATGGGTGATTTCATGGGACGGCCTCTTCATGGATTTGCAAACATTTTCCATGAACCATGTCTGGTCTTCAAATTACGGCAAAATCCCCCGTAAAACTCAATCCTTAGTAATCTCAATGTTATGTACCTTTACACATAACATTTATTTTTATGGATGCACCTGTGAAGCTTCCAGTTATTACAAATCATCCGGACAAAAGAGACTTAACTAAGCCAGTACAAATTAATTGAATTGGTCATGGGTGAAAGGCACAGAGTCAACAGAGACTGAATTCACCCACATTGCTGCGAATGTCATCAGATGAGGCGTTGAACAGGACCAGGTGTGAATTTACGCAGGTTTTCGGCATGGCAAACCCAACAAGAGACGTTAATTTTACAGCAGAGATAAAGAGATGAAGTTAATTAAAATGCTCCAGCTCTAATCACTGGAGTACAGCCACTTTAAGGAGAAAAAATACATGCCTTGTCAAAGTGTGTCAGAGCTAGAGAAAGAGAGAGAGCATGCTGTGTTCTTCTCTGGAAACTAGGAATGAATTATCTAATCAAAGATAAATTTGCTTGGTGAGCAATAGCCAATCAGATACTCAGATGGTGTGCTGCCGAGTTAACCGCTGCAGGTGGTGAGATACTTTAATAAGCTAATTTGAGCACATCTGAATTTATCAGGATGACAGCATGCAGTAGATATGAGTGCACGAGAGGTGCCGTTGATGTTGGTAACAGGTGTAGTGCTTTATCATTTTTCTGAGTTAATATTTCTAGGTACCTAGCAGGTGATTTGGAAATAGGATTCTGTAGATAAGACTGGCTGTACAAAACTCGAATACATTCAATAAAAGTAAATTTGTACTGAGAAGACAAACTTAGTAAAATAAAATTACTTTTCAAATGACATAAGGTTTCATGGAGGTCAACATGGAAAGAAAAAAGTTTTAAGCGATGTCATATATAAAATCAAATCTTTTGCTCCAAGACAATTTTCTGTGCAAATAAAAAATGACCGTAGGCTACACAACTAAACCTTCTCAGAGCCAAAGTCAATACTTTTATATGATACAGAACATCTTACAAATCTGAGGCATTGTTCATGAGCTTGCAACACAAGGTTAAGTGAGGCGGTGAGTTCTCGAAAGCATCTACATTCACACACCTAAGAAAAACAAAACCTGCTCTTTTGTTGTTTATCTCTCTTTAAAACCTCCAAGAGATGCCAGGAACATTTCTGTATTGCGCTATTCAATCGCAATGGCAGGATGCCACATGACAATTTTTCAACAGGGTGTGCTACATTTAGCAAATGTCCCCCACAGATGCCCATTTATCTCCAATGCCCATTGAAATTATGATATTGGCCCTCAGAACATTATAGCATAATCCAGCATAATTCGAACTGCCCAACAACTTCACATCATGATCTGTTCCTGTGAAACAGTCTGGTGATACATTCTTTGAACCCAACAGTGTCACGAATCTTACAAAGCGCTTAAAACCACAAAAACACGACAGTGCCAGCTATTAAGAGCAGACACGCAAGGATGTGATCTGTAGTATTTGTCTTTCGCTGTTTAAAGTCCACATCTGTTGAGTAAAGGCCTCGCTCGTGATTGCTAATTCCTCATTCATTCATTTGCAATAACACCTTTATAAATAGATAATCACCAGCGGACATTCATCTGAACCTGACGTTGATCGGAAAGGAGATGAATACACTTTTCCACCTGATGCGTCTAATTTCCATGATTGTGGCAGTCAATGAAATAATCAGCCACTGCTAATCTAAGACGCATTGTTCTATTCAGTGGGCTTTGTGAGTCCTTAACTGTCTACAGTTGGCCATTTTAACCATTGATTAATGTTTTACTTATTCTAAGCTGTAATAGAAAAGTGAAAGACCTTCATTCGGCTGACCTCTTTCAGCACAAATTTAAAATCACTTTTTGACGTACAATCACCATTCGAGTGTTTCGTCTCTGAAAATGTCAAATGAGAGCAGTTCCACACACATGTCAACCTTACCATGGACAATGGTACCAACGACACAAACCTTCATTTAAATGGACTCTTTAAATCTAAGAATACACACAAAATACATAAAAAAGATTTAAAATATTAGTAACTCTAAGATACTTGCTATGTTTTGGCTTCAAATGCTACATTTGTAATGCCGGAATTGCTCATAACAGAACATTGTAGCAGTGATCTTTGCCATGACGAAATGATTTGTGGCACTCATTTCCTCTTTTCCTGTCCTTCCTCAATTTAATATACTTCAAGTTTCACAGAATAAATAGCTTTCTTATAAACGTTTGTACTTCCTATCAAAGTTAAAAGAAAAAAATATGGTGGCTACCAAGTCAGAAGGTTTTGACTCAACATAAAGTTTCCCTGACTTTCTTTTTAACGAGAAACACTTGCCACGTTATTCCAGACTGTTGTGAATCTTTTGCAGAGCTAAGCAATATTGTGCATGAGGGTCCGTTAATGGCGACTCATTAACGGATAATAAATGATTTCCTACATAGAATAGGAGATAACAAATGCACTGCAGACACTAGCATCGTTCTAATAATTCACATCCATGCTTGTGAACACACAGCGTTCCCTTGGGTGGACCACTTACTCTGTTACACTCAACCCTATAACCAAGGTCCACCATTAACTGTTCAGCAAGACGATTGTGAAACATTTATCGGCCATATATAGGCCCTGTAAATTTACTCATGCCGTAGTACAAAAAACTGGCTCAAGTGTTCTTTCGTTAATGTCGTAGCAAGTAACTTTATTAAGTCACCTTGGTGAGTTAATAAAACTCCTGCCTGGCTAGTGTTACTTCGGAACTTGCCTCTAAAGGAAACTAGAAATGGGGCTTGTCACTGAAGCTTGTCCACTGTGTTTCCATGGCAATTAAAGCAGACATTTGTAGTGGTGTATAACTTGACCTGAATCTGTCTCAGGGAAGCTGGGAACAATTGTCCAAGTTTCCCACCCCAGATAAATGCAACTCTAGCAATGCGTCTGAAATAGCCTACTTCCAAACTATATAATAGGCGAAGATTATCATGAGTCATGATAAGTACGTCCGAAACCGCAGTATGCAAAACCCAGTAGGCGAGTAATAACCGGATGGCATACTACTTCAGCCGAGATTCCCAAGTGTGGATCGGATGGACACTTCTCTATCCCATAATGCCAAGGGAGCTGAGCAACGGTCAAATTAAAAAAGTAAATTAAATAAATATAGCAGAAAACTTTAAGGCGGACGTCCGTTTTTAACGTAAGTACCAATAAATTAATTCCTCATGACTAAGTTATGTTGATATTAGGGCTGGGAAAGTGAATGTGTTATTATAGCGTTAACTTATTAATAATTAACGCCTACAATTATTTAATTGTGCATTAACCGCAGTTTTTTTAAGTATTATTTTTTTCGAAAGTCAGTTGCTCACTGGCTCTGAAACAGACAGACAAACCATGGGTCACATAAGAGGTGGGTTGTTGATCGTACAAGTGTGTTGTATGCAGTGGGAGGCAAAAACATCATTAATCATAGGCACCAAGAGAATCGTTTGTAGCACAAACTACTAAACTGAGTTCTCTTTCACATCTTCCTACACTGAAACGGACAAGGAAACACAAAATTACATCAAATACCCATATTAGCAAGGGTCCATCTAAAAGTAGTCCGTTTTATGAACGTTAACAGCTGCGAAACAAAACAGACACGTCACATTATATTAGATTCGTATATCTGTATAAACCCCTCTGAAAGGGGCAGCATCATATGAAAAATATATCTGTTTATAACGTTCAAACAATAAAGGACGTTAAAGGAACAATACAGGGTTTTTTAACACGATCTATTGACAGAGATGCAATATAATATATAACACTATTTCGTCAGTGGTGTATAAATACCTTACGTCATGAACCGTTATGTTTGTAATACCTTAGAATAAGTAATTTATATCTGCATACAGAGCAGGCCTACATACATGGAATTTGCCGCCATGTTATGTACAGCAACCATAAATGGACAAACAACAGTGTGTTTCCTCTTCCTCTTCCTCTTCCTCTCCACTGTAAAACACAATCTCGCTCTCTCTCCAGTATCTGGATGTGTACCAGGGTGGGGCCAAGTGATTTTCCGGAGGGGAAATATAAAATATTTAGGGCTCAACATTAATTTTGTTGATTGGATGTTATGTGGCGTGGGGGCAGGGGGACGCAAAGTCGCTGAGAGAGAGTCGCAGCAACTCTGTTCACTGCAATGGAATAGTATTTTCACAGCAACAGCGTTTCACAGATCCTCTCTCTCAACGGCTCTGGGTCGCGACAGGGTGGGCAAAGCTTCTGATAAGGTGAACAAAGCCCACCCGGGTACCCCCGTGGAGCTAGGCCTGATGTGTACAATATTAAAGCGGTTCCAGATAAACAATGACGTTCAAAACTGCTCATTCACACAGCTAATATTACAACAACAACAACAACATCATATCTTGGTTCTAACAAACAGAAAACTAATGTTACTCACATACCGATCTGAATCAAAGCAACTTCCTCGGGGTGATTTTAAGATGATCTTTCTCTCCAACGTCTCTCTGCTGTAAAGTATCTCCATAGATATCTATGAGTATCTCCGCTAAATGCCTCAGTACCGCGGGTCCTAACTCGTCTCTGCTGGAAAGTCTTTAAAATATTAACGCCGGTCCTAGCTCCGATTGACTTTTATCCTTCTTTTTATACTTAAAATCCACAGACCTTTTATTTTAAGTAATAAATAAGACATCACACTTTCTAATGCTTGCATGATGTCTGCCCTGTGTCAACATGAGAAGAAGCGTTGTCGCAGACATTTTCTTTGTACTGTGGTAGACACCATCGTGTTTGGACAGAGATATTCTTATAATTCAATTCATTATTGAATTATACGCTTAACAATGCAATGTACTGTCACACTATGCAACTTCGTACGCATTGATGTTGTTCGTTATGGCCCCGCCCCTCTAGATCCAATTAATCTGTAAATGTTTATTGAAACAGATGTGAACCACTTAAACCTCCCCAGTGCTCAGTGGCGCCCCCATTACATTCTCATTCCATGTACAGTTGCTATTTATTCTCAGCAAATTAAAATTCATTGCCATCTGGTGTGACTTAAACCCCCGCCCCTCATGTCTCATCTAAAAAGGCCCCTCCTGACATAACCCATTATAGTTTAAAAGATTCAGAGCGAACCACTTCTCCTTTCTCTCTGAGTCATTATCACCAGAAAGATTTGGCAACCCTCTCTGTAGTACATTAACCCTTATCCGCCAACCATATTACTAACCCATAGTATATCAACTTAACATTTCAATTTAATTTTAATTTTGAACAGCATTTGTTTATTACTGAAACTCGAATCACACAAATTATTTGAAGACATGTTGGAAACTTGTTACATTACAAATTTTGTATAAAATGCAGCTTTAGTATGTTAAAATTGAGGAAACAGCACTGTGAGGGTGTAAAAACGGAACATGAGATTCAGATCCTAAATTTTATGCTGCCAGAAATTGGCAAAACTCTAACAGAGCATTCGGTTTAATAGTCTTCTTTTAAATTTCTCTAAAAATGAGGGACGAGTATTACACAGTTACTTTTATAATACCAAACAATAGCATTTGATTTATTTATAACACACCAATGTTTCGCCCTCTAGCAAGTAGCTAATCATATATTGTCAGTAAAATAAGTTGACCAAATTTTACAGAAATAGAAATGATACTGAAAACTTTATTCATGTTTCATTTCATAGTTTTTTCTTCATCTTTTCACGTTTTTTAACTTGCCCTTCTGCATTTACAATGCATGCTGAAGATGGACTGAACTAAAATAGCGAGATTGAAAAACATCTGGAAAGCATTCACTTTGATTCCTTTGTTCACGACAATCTTTAGACCTACTTATAATTCAAAACTATAGTTCAAAACTAAAGAGTATAGTTGATTTCTCAAATCACCACACATGCGTTTTGCTTCAGACGTTTGTAGGACATTTGGAATCAGTTGGATTTGTCTCCACCTGTTTTTTTCATCAATTATCTTAATGATTTAGTGAATGATTTTAGAAGTAGAAGTAGTTGGTCCGCTACTATTGTGCAGGACAAACCATGCAGTTGCTGTTTCTGACAAACTCATACTGACAGCCATGCTCTGTCTTCTTCCTTACAATTTCAAGCTTACCCACCTCGTCATCAACGTTCTTTATTTTACTTTTATCAGTGCCCAATACCCCTTTTATCAAACAAAACAAACCAGCATTGCCAAGCTGTGACATCTGCTAACCACCATGCCTTAAGATCTATATACAGTGATGTGACGTGACTCCTTCTCTTTGGTTCTTTCCTTAATGTGCCCTCTCTCTCTTGCTGATTAATGAAATGACCCCACAAGTAACGCATTCGTACCTATAAGATGCAGTGTGAAAAATACCTCAGCACAGGCTTGTAGCCAGATTCTAATGAGTCAAAAGCCTGTGTGTTTGTGGGTGACTTTAGACGGTTCTGGTGAGCTCGTGGGTCAAATCCGTTCTACCGGCAAGTATCCCTCAGGGCCGTATCTCATCATCAGCAAATGTTTGATAATGTGTTAAGCATTAGTTCCAGCGCAGTCTGAAATCTCCACTGCATGCCTCAGGGCAAACAGCCAGTTCCTCCTTATTCTCATCTTAACTTTATACATCCTGCTTATTCCTCTCATCTCCACTTATTCTGCTACTCTGTACTTTAATTTCTCATGAGGCCAATAGTTTTAATAGACAGATGAACAGAGCGCTGTTGCTAATACTGAAAACAGCCAACTCTGCTTGGCATAATGATGCCTTGATTGGAGCCTGTGTTTGTCATATTTATCAGTGATGGATGGTTTATGCTTCTCATCAGCGCTTTTTCAGAAAGATTTTTTGCGTGTCGTATATTGTAACATCACTGTGTATTTGGGCTCATCTGAGTGTTTGTGAGAGCTCAAGAGCTAAATGGGAAGGAAAAGACAGATTGAAAGATAAACTGAAGATAAACTTTCCTGATGGTCATCTACAGGACCTGACAGGTTGGGCTGACCTCCGAATTACCTTCTACAAACAAAATTCAAATCGAGCTTGAAATAACATCAAAAATAATTCAGCCACAATTAAAATATGTAAACTGCCAGGGTTTCGTGTACTACATGTGTGACGTTTGTGGATATACCTAGGCAAACACATTTACTGCAACTGAATGGTAACGTCATGTGCATTTCCATTTCATTAGAAAAAGTCTCTCACTAAATTTTTGTTTTTTCGAGTGAGATCTGTGAGCGTGGCTTGTTTGTTTTGACTAATGGCCATTGCTAGCCTGACTACGTCACAGTTCGTACTTCCGCACAATATCAGATCGCTGCTGTACTCAGTCTGATATAGCAAATCAGATTATCTCCGGGTCCGCACCAGCAGCCCAACCAACGAACAGAGGGCGGGCTGAAAGGCATGACATAGACACTAAGCACAGAATTAAGGTTAGGAAAACCTAAAATGACCGCGGACATGGAGACACAGGATGCTAGTCGCTCTGTTGTGGAGAATATTCCTGGCATTTGCCAACTGAAGCCGGAACAAGAAGAGTGTTTGGTTCACATTTTGAGGTGATGTTGTAGCCCTACTCCCAACTCCCGGAAAAGTTTAATCTATTTAGTGCGATCCACTGTCAAACACTGAAAAGGTCTTTGCAACGATTCATTAAAATAAAAGTCTGGTTAACAAATTATGACACACCCATACAAAAAACTGTGTTATATTAATTACTTTAGTGAATTGTAGTAAATGTCCAAGTAGAAGAATCACAGAAGGAATTATACAATCATTTTAGTTGACTGTTTAAAGAAAATAAAATATATCTGGCAAAGGAGGGTTGGCTGCTGACGGAGGGCTGGGCTGGGCATGGAAGCGCAGGGCGGGACCAGAGGGGGCATGGAAGCACAGGGCAGGACCAGAGGGGGCATGGAAGCACAGGGCGGGACCAGAGGGGAAGAGAGCACCCAAAAGTCAATGTCATTAGTCTAGTCCAGGAGCCGTTTGCAGCTCACCTTCAGTGGTGGGAGTATGGGCGGGGCTTCCCTCAAGGCCCTCGAAGTCCCCAGTACTCCCACGGCCGAGGACAAGGTTGCCGGCTCAGGCACCCGGTCAGACGGGGCTCCTGGGCGAACGCAGGCTCAGTCATTGGGTCGCTGCGTCGGTGTTGCTGTGGGCTCTCCGTCTGCGGTGACTTCAGGCGAACACTCCGTGCTGAGGGGTGGTGGCTGGCTGGTCTCAGGTTCAGGGCTGGATCCATGGGTTTCGGAGTGCTGGACTGCGGAGGGTTGAGGGACGCATCCCAGGTGAGCCGAAACAACCCCACCATTTATGGCCAGGACCGGATGACTACTGTACTCACAATCATCAATGTCCCAGAGGATTCACACCCCACTGCCTAGGGGACTTTATTAACAAAGTCCTCCAGGGGGTATTCCTCCTTAGGTCAGTCCAATCAAATAAACATAGTTGTTTTTGGATTATTCATCACACTGGAAATGGAAGGTTAAATTGAGTGTACCACACTATAGTATACAATATGTCACACTATGTTCTCTGGCTATATTCTGCATATGTAGAATTTAGCAGGTCATCTAGGTTTTTCATGCATTCAATTTGTATAGTGTACAATACAGAAAGTACCTGAAATTTTGTATTTATTCCAAAACATCATCTAACTTCAACTCCTATGATACAGTTACACTTGAGTAGGATCTTTACTGTGAGAGACATTCAATAAACATCACACACTTGAACTAAATCAAGAGCTTGGCACTTGACAACAATTTTTCTTGCATTCTGCACAATAGCCCTCAAGTGAGTGTGTATACACTTGGATTAAATTACCCATAAGATTTTAAATCTTTTGTTTCCTGTAACATCCACATTGGGCCATTAGCAACACCGCATAATCCAATTGACCACTTTTACACACTCTTTGGTTTTCTCGGTGGATCTGAAGATGGCATTAGTGCCGGTCTTAAGGGACTGGCTATGATTCTATTACTGTACCATCAGGGTAGAGGATTATTGAATTAGTATTTTAAAACAGCTGTTTTCCATTGTATGTGTGTGTGCTCATTTAGATCCAACAGGAAGTGGCATCTGCTGTCTGGTTGTGACTGATCACATGACTAATGTTCTCAATGCTACAGGGGTCACCCTTAAGCAACCCCTATGTCAAACAAGCCTCTGGCTTCTAGCCTTGACTCTAGCAAACCAACTTCAAATGGAGATGCATCTAATCTGGGAGTAATTGGTAATCATATGTGCCCTTTCACAGAGGAAAAGAGAAACAATCTCACCCTTTGCCTACACTGCTCTCTCTTCCTCTCCTTTTCTGTCTTTCCTGGCGGACGATGGGCTGATGCATCACCTAATCACTCTTGTCCTCAGGCGACTTGTCTGTCTGTGTGTTTTGGGGACTTAGGAGAAAGAAATTGCTGAGGAAATTGTCACATGATGAAGAAAGAGAAAGAGAAGGTTGGTTAAAAAAC
Organism: Barbatula barbatula; assembly: GCF_947034865.1. Lineage (NCBI taxonomy): Eukaryota > Metazoa > Chordata > Actinopteri > Cypriniformes > Nemacheilidae > Barbatula > Barbatula barbatula. The sequence continues at coordinate 10,383,484 of NC_136772.1, forward strand.
ACCCCAGGGTCTGATTTCTCGAATTACTCTTGTGCGTTGGGGAACCAAATATTCTGGTGATTGAGAAAAGGAAAAGCAGGTTATAGAAAAAGAAACACTTATATATGGCGAAAAAAGATCAATTTAATGTCAATAGTTCCGTTTGTGTGGCTGGTGTAAATGCGGTCAAATTTCCTATGTAGCATTAAACGGTCTAAATTGTCGAATAGTTAATTATTTGTACAATGAGAAAACATGGGACACTTTTAAATTTGTGTTTGAACACATTTTAATACATTAAGTCAAAATGGGACTCAGCCTGTGAAAACCAGGCTACCGTCCAACGATCTCATTATGAGATAACAACCATCAAAGTTTGATTTCAACCATTCATTTAACTGTCATGTTTGGCATGGCAATACTCTGCCATTATTAAAGACATCAAGGTTATAGACCCCTTTTGCGCCGACGTCACGTTTACATCACGGCATTAGCTGGAGGCAAAACAAAGCGAAAACTGGTATGCGGCCAATACGAACCAGCACAGATTCAGCTACATAATGAGTTTAAAATATCCTCTTGTTGTGTTGTTTAGCTCCACAACAGACTGAATACACACTTAGTTAGTCCTTGGATTCATTGAGTGAGTGCGTTCAGGACGGCCAGGTTCTTTACGTTAAGGTTTACTTTTTCAAAATCAAATCGCGGTATTAGACAGTGAGTGACCTAATATGTCAAAATTTTAATGGAATTTCTTTCTAGCCATTGTCGAAGAAGGAAGCAAACATAACGTGCTACCTAGCATTAGTAATGCGGTCAGGAGGATCTTTTTGCCTCCACCTAAGCTCCACCCACAAAATGTGTCACAATGTTGACAGAAATTGCGTCTATATTTTCATGGAATGTTCTTTACATAATTTAGGATAATTTTATACAAATGGTTCACTAAAAATGACTTTAGCAGGGTTTTAAAGAGAGAGTCAAACATTTCTAGAGTTAAAATTATGGTAAAGTAATTTGTGCTTTCAGTTTAGTTTCTGTCAGCCTTTTTTACAGAGACAAACAAATAAAAGTCTAGATGAGCCAGTAGACTCTTGTAAATAATTGTTGTGCCCACAACTGAAATGTCCTTTATGGCCACACCAGAAAAACAACCATGGCTATTTCCCATTTCTTTTATTTCAACTCTATCAAGGTGTTGAAATGTCCTTATTGAAGCTCACGCCTGCTGTTCTCTCAGGGTGAGCAAAAATATGAAAATGAATATCATATAATTTCTTCCACCATCCCTCCAAGCACTCTTTCAATTACAAACCTTCAGTTTTGAAATTGAAACAGAAAAATCTGGAGGCTCCCTTCCTTTCATTACATCTGTGGCACAGGGATATTGTAGGTGTGAATGTTGAAAGGTCAAAATTATATTAGCGAGGCTATAAGCAGAAGTGGAAGAGTGAAAGTCGATGATTTTTTAAAAGTGATAAGGGAAAAGTAACAGGGAAGGAAAAAGATTCACAACATGGCAATGACTTTACCATGAGAGTTATGGGGTATATTGCATACATTCTGTTGTTATAGAGGTTACAGCCATTGAGATGCTACATTACTGTTTGACTTTGTGTGTTTGGGCAGCTGGATGAGATTTTGTCTACATTATGGTGTCCAAATGTGCCCACAAAGAACGTCAAACCTGAAATCACCTATATTGTGGCGAGCATCCATTTTTCCCCATCAGGAAAGTGGTTTAATATACATACTAAGTAATGTTGTAATGTAAAAAAATGCTAAAAAAATGCTGTGAGTGCAGCAAATAAGAGAACAGTTATGGGGCAGTATCATAATTTTCACCAGACAACAGAAAATTCCCATTATGATAGAATGACATACAAATTGAGGTGTATTCCATATATGATGGTTGTACAGCATTAAAATTTCCATTCATTTCCACTGTCCTCTTTATTTCTCCCTGCAGTAAAGCACGAGAGAGACAGACACTAGGGAGCAGAGTTACTCCAGATATGAAAAAGAAATGAGCATGGACGGAATGGAAGAAGAGAAAATCTTTACACATTCTCTTTTATTCAGCTGGGGAATCATGTTGAATATCCTTAGAGTTTTACCCTGACATCACTGCAGTGTGTACTTTACATCCAAATAAACTTAGTGATTGTCTGTACTCAAGACGACAAATAATAAAGGAATAGCTCCAAATGGGGCCTGGAGTAAGTTTTTTTAACACTGGATATTGCTGCATCTTAGCTGTTAAAGTCATGCTGGATGACCATTCAAAAGTCATATGCATATGTGCAACATGTGATTAGCCGAGACATCAGATTTATTCAAACATTTATTACATCTCCGAATCGCCAATGCTGATATAAACATGTATACTTGGATATTGTATATTGTTGTATATTGTAAACCCGGGATGTTCAAAACTCTGATTAAATACTGACTAAAACTGACAAAACTTTATAATACTTTTCATTGGTTGGATATTTGCTAAACTCCCTGACAAACATAAAAGGTGACTAATAGAAAATATGGAGATACAAGGTTATCTGAAGGACAGCAGCAATATGCTTGATGGAAAAATAAAGGCTTTAAATAAAAATCTTAACCCTTACACTTTAGGTTTCTAGGGTAACGGAATAAAGTATACATCATGTCCTGGTGTGGTGTTTTTTGCTCATCGTACAGTATACCCAGTGTTTCCCTCTCCGACTGTCTTCGCTGTCATGTTAGTTACAGCACCTCTGGTAAAAGCCTGTTCTCAGCTCATCACAGCGCACACACTAAAGCTTTTACAAGATGACAGTAAAGAAAATGGTAAGAGATGAAAGACACCCACACACACACAAACACACACACACAGAAACCTGCCACAAAGAGACTGAAACATGACCAAATGCTCAAGGATGACGTTACACACACTATATGAGTATGGGTACAAAAGCACGTCCAAAATAAGCAGCCATAAAACCCTTCAGCGAGAGATTATTCTTAGAAGAGTACAGCACAAAGAGAAGTGAGAGATGAGTCGATGAGAGATGAGTAGATATGAGTAGCATAACATGTTCTCCTTCACTGAGCTCCCATTAAGAGACCCATGACAGGCTCATTTTTACAACTTAAGGTAACAGTGTGACGCTGAAGGTGTACACACACACTACACACCTAATTGAGTGAATTTGTTTATATCTCTAAATGAATAGATCTCCTAAAAAAATAATTCAGTTTTTCACCCTCATGTAATTGAAGACCTGTATATGACTCTTTCTTATGTGAAACACAAAATAGTATATTTTGAGAAATGTCTCCTTGGTAGTAACATGTCCATGTAATGGAAGTCAATGGGTGCCAGTGTTGTTTGGTTGCCAACATTCTTCAAAATATCTTCAAAAGAAAGTCATAGAGTTTTGGAAGGACAAATGAAAGAATTGTCATTTTTGGATGAACCGGAGCTTTAAAGTTCAAATATATTAAATATCTTAAAATATGCTGTCCAGCTTATGCTGGAACAAATGTATTGTCAAGCTGATTTCCCCAGAAGTATTAACATGGTGGGTATGGGTCACTGTGTCAAAGCGTGACACAGCAATGTTGGCTCGATCAATGGCATACATTTCTAGCAGTTCTGTATTTTTACGAAATCCGCATCTTCCTCTTTTTCTATTCCTTAGCACTGGTTCAGGCAAAAAAAAAACATGTATTCAAACATCTGTTCACATAATATTGCTCTAACAGGCTTGTCTGCTGACCGCAGACACAGATGCTCCTTTTCTGGCCCAAAACATAGTCAATACAATGAAATACAATTTCAAATGATCAATGTCATTTCAAATGAACACTTTTAACTGAGATGAAAATATAATTTAGTGCAGCTTTAGCTGCTTTGGTTTAATCTCGGTACATACTTTTGTGGATGTGGATGTTTTCTACTCGTTTGATAAACTTCCAATGATTGGTATAAGAGTAAATCCCAGTAAGTGTGTGTGTGTGTGTGTGTGTGTGTAACCGCAAGTTAAATGGACTGGCTGTTGTTTTTAGGCTGGCAGCTGTTGATCCTGATTTGTGAGAGTTAAGCTTTGATAAACGAACAGCATCCCATCCAATACGCCATGGCCACTGCTGCCCTGCATAAATCAATAGACATTACTGTCAGCACCAATCCCACTCACCTCTGTTTCTCTCTCACATGTACTCAGGCCAGCATTTACACAGGGCTTGATCATGTGCGTGTGTGTGCGCATGTCCCTGCAAGGATAGTTAAACCTGAAATCATCTATAAAAGGACAGTTATAAAAACATACTAAATAATGTGAACAATTCTATGATTTGTGTTACGGTTAGGTCAACAGCAAGTCTCCACTATGACAGCAAAACGAATGTGTGTGTTATCTCTGCCATGTCACAGTTTAAAATGTTAAATTCTGTTGTCTCAGGATATTTTGTTCTCAAAACCACATTGGCCTTCCAAGACAAGTTATTTAGACTATGTGAGAGGATGAACAAACTATATGCTAAACTATGCTGAACACCACAGCTTTATATAAGGAGTCGATTTTAGGCAATCTAAGGGGCAATGCACATGTTGCATCTAAAACCATGTGGAGAATGAGAGCCGCACTGCTTTCTCCTTTTTTCAAAGCACCTTTAGTGTGCTCTCTCCTGGCGTCTGGCGTTGCTAAGCAAACATGGACCACTCTGGCTGTTGAGCTGAGGATTTATAAACAAAGGATATATGGATTTTATACTACTAGATTTATTTATGCTGTGATCATCTGTCTCCATCTTCACTGAGCTTGTCGACATGGGTTGGTTGGTTCTCGTCACATGACCTGCGGTTCATGTGTTCTGAAAAGTTGAATTATTTTCATCACAATACAGCACTGGCACACCTAGAAAACGATCACGATGTGATCGCATTTAAGAATGGTTGCCGCGCATCTACATTTAAAACAATAAGACATAAACACTTAAAAATTTTTCTTTCTTTTCAGCAACTACTATGTCACATGTTTTTGTGTCACTGTCTTCCAAAGTCTTGTCAGTAAGCAGAGGAAAGTTTATTGAACAATTATCAAAAAAATGTCTTTCTTAAAGTCACAATATGTAAATCTGGACCGCTAGACGGTGCACTTTCGAAACAACAAAAAAGTAGAAGCTAAATTACGTTATGTAGGAGATTGGAATTGTGGGACATGTTGTTTTCACTATCCAGAGGGTTATGGAGATCGTCCATCATATTTCACAACAAAATTCTTCCATATTGTGGCTTTAAGTCTGAATGACTAAAGCAAATTAGATTTTTTCAGGTGATGTGTTTCAGATCTTCAAGTATGTTCAATTCAAAACTGGTAATCAAAATGTTTTCAGTTCAATTGTATCTATTAGTACTGTACTAAAATTGGATTTAGTAAAATATTTTATGACGTTATATTTATACTTGCTGGTCTCATCCTATTTATCCCAATTTGATAGGATGACATCACTATAAGAATAGAACAAAATCAATACAGGACCAACACAGTAGCATTATTCAATACTGTACTTGCTACCTACATTTCACTGCTGGTTGTATATAATGTGTATACAAATCTTGAATCTTGAAACCATGAGATTTTAAAGTGATTAAAATGAAAATTCTGTCATCATTGACTCACCTTCTTGTCATTTCAACCCCGTGTGACTTTCGTTTTTTCTGCAAAATACAAAAGAAGATATTTTGAATAAAGTTTGAAACCAAACAGCACTTTACACCATTCACTTCTATTGCCAATGCAAGTGAATGTCGGGCAGTTAACAACATTCTTCAAAATATCTTCTTTTCTGAATAACAAAATTATGTTTGTATGATGACCTATTACTAAGTCTACCTGACTACTGTTCAAGCTTTTGAATGATAAGAAAATTGCCTTATTTGGGAAGACTAATGCTACGGAAAATCATAAATGGAAAACACTCCGTATATATAAAATAATGCGTCCAGATTTGGAACAGTGTAATTTGTTTTGAATAGTTTTATCTAATGGCTCCGTGAAGCAGGTCTTAAGCCACTGTTAATGGCTGAAGACTGAAAGGGGTGAGGACTGAACGGACAAGCATTATAAAATGATTAGATGAAACTACTCGATAAACAAGTCACTTATCATTAGAAAATACAGGACGATGTCTAAATAAATTACAATTTGTTTGTGCATACAATGGACACATAACGGTTTGTACAAGATCATTTATTTTTGTGTATGTTTATTAAAGAACACTATTTCACAATTTAGAACACTAATGCTCAATAAATATTAATGAAAAATCATAAACAATTATTCCCACAAGCTTTAGTGAATAAGTATGTTCATGTGATATTATAGATGTATATAAACTTTGAATTTAAATGTTGGCTGCCACATGTGCTGGTATGATCAGATTTTAGTCTGAGCTATCTGTTTTATAAGTGTTTTGTTTACCACACATGTAACACATACCAGGGTCAGTGTATCCATTATTCTTTCTTACTGCCATAAACAGCATTTAATCGATTAATCAATAACATGCGTGTCAGTATAATTAATTGATGCTGGGCTTGAGGTGATGTACATGTCCTAGCCTGTCACACAATTGGACTTTAATATAAATGAGCTGTGACATACATGTTCTAAGGGAGGGGGACAGGAGGTCATCAATTACGCAGTAAGCGTCCACTTGTATGAGAGGAATACAGATAAGATGTCCATAAGATAATCAGATATAAACATATCTGACATTAAACCAATGCCAATGACTATAGTTTTGGGTAAGTTAAAACTGGGCAAGTTTTTACAAACTACAAACTATTAAGTAATTAGATACAATAAAAGCTATTTAAAAACATATTCATGGCATTGCAGGAGAGTTCTTGTTTACACACGCATATAGCACATAAGGTTAATTAAAATGAGAATTGACATGCTACGTGTACTGAAATGATGGACAGCATTTATGCCTTTTTAAAATCCGGCACGTTATTGTTTTCGATTAACCAAAACTGTCACATTAAATTGTCCGTCGAAGTGTAAACAGCAAAACAAATTATAAACTCTATATCAGTGATATTCTGGTCAAACTGATAATACTTACAATGACACACCTGATTCTAATGCTGTGTACACACCAAGCACGAAGTATTGCATTCCTCGCTCTTTATTTTCTCGCGGATTTAGTTTGTTACATTCGCATGAGCGACTAAAAAAACTAAGTACAACGGGGGGTGTCTTTTCACGCGTCTGGACGTCTCTGCATTGACTTTTTATGTAGTTTTTAAGAGTTCAATTTGCGTTTGCTGTGAACACAGCATGAGAGACAGGTAACTATACTAAGACTTGCTCCAAACTGCAAAATAGTGTGTTTAAAATAGCATTGCTTTAATAGTTACATTTTGAAATCTTTATTATAAACATAAAATATTTAATTATCAGCTTTAGCAAGGAGAAAAAATGCCCAAAATATTTGTTGCCTGGCAATAAACTACAATCAGTCTCCATCCTCTATCAATTTACAGTAATCTCCAATGTCACATGATCCGGTGAAAAGCACCATATTGGCCGCATTCTGGCTTTGAAGAGCACATTAATAACAGTGCACAGGTAAACTGTAGCTTTCATCCAGTGGCCATGGCCATTAGAGAAATACAAGATACTGAGAAAGGGTTCCATCATCTCAACTGAAGAAACCAATAACCAATCTGAGACTTACATTAGGATAAAAACATACTCTTTCTGAGGCAAAAGGTATGGATTAGGATTAAAGGTATGGATTATGGATTAAATTTCTAAAGGGAATATGTCTATAAAACCGCAGTGCCAAAATTGCCACATGAAATATCAATGATCACAGTTTGAAGGAGTCAGGAGGAATCAAAATTAGCTTGATCTTATGAAATAAAAGTGGTTGGTATATTAAAGATATAGTGTAACCTTTAGATCTTAAAACAGATTCCCCAATAATGGATGAAGGGCAATAATTTAAACTATTGACAACATACTGACCCATACGTGCTAGACCACAGACATTTTGGGTCGTCTAAATGCAATTGCCACTCATACGTAACCAAGCTGCGTGTTGGAAGAGGATCAAACAGTAGCAACTCTGGTAGCAAGTGCAGTGTGTACCTTAGAGAGTTCAGAATGAGATGTCTGTAGTTCTTGGTAAAGACCATGTCCTGCTGTGGCCGTCCCATTCATCAGACTATGGCTATATTATGGGATGTCCAGGGACAGATGGCCGGCACAGAAGTTAGGGGCGTGATTGCGTTTGTGAGGTTTAATGGGTTGACTAATCAGAGCAAGAAATAGCTGTATCTAAATTAGGTTTTAGGAACACCAGAGATCAGTCTCACACACACAGACTAGAGCTCGGAAAATGTTTCCAGATATGTATACTCTTTAAAACCCTACACCTATAATCTAAGGCAGCACTTCAACGGCTTTGAAGTAAACACTTGTGATTTCAGTGTGTATTGCTATTATATTTCCCACTTTGCCGAACGGCAGTAAAGGAAAGAAAGTCATTGGTTAGTTCAATCCATATTCATCTTACAACTGTGCCTATGTCAAAATAACAAAAACCTTGCCTTGCCAAACTAAAGCCGTTTCACACGGCTCTCCCGGCTGCTTTGACAAATGTCACCGAGCTGTCAGCATAGCACAAGGCCACCATAACAAGCTGAAAAGCCACATTTGAAAACCCACAGAAACACACACAATTCTTAGATGCCAATAAACCTGGCATCTGAAAATCCCTCTTGATACAGAGCGGTCCAAACTTCTAAAGGGAATATGTCTATAAAACCGCAGTGCCAAAATTGCCACATGAAATATCAATGATCACAGTTTGAAGGAGTCAGGAGGAATCAAAATTAGCTTGATCTTATGAAATAAAAGTGGTTGGTATATTAAAGATATAGTGTAACCTTTAGAGCTTAAAACAGATTCCCCAATAATGGATGAAGGGCAATAATTTAAACTATTGACAACATACTGACCCATAGTTATAAATATTTATCAATTTTAAATAAAAATGTATTAAAAGGAACATTAGCCAGAAATAACCCATTTAAAAGCTATAGTTCACCCAAAAACACAGCGACAGCACCAACTTCCTTCTATGGTATGGACACAAAAGCACAATGCAAGTAAATGGGTGCCAGTTAACAACATTCTTCAAAATATCTTCTTTTGTGGTTAGTAAATGATGACAGAATTTTTATTTATCCCTTTAAATCCAACGGTCTGAAAGAACGGTTTTGGTGAAGAAATAAAAAATCAAACTTGAGTATTGTGCATCTCAGGAAATAAATAAATAAAGAAGAAATGTAGGACGAAACCCCTCTCATTGATTGCATTGAATTTTGGTACAATTGTGTGTACACATGCTATCTGCATGAAACATATCTGTAGTGGAAACTAACCACACTCATATATCATGTGTCGAGAGTTCACAATGTAAAACAGGCTTTCTGACCGATATAAGGGGGAGATGGGAAGCAGATTGTCAATACTCGAATTGTGGGCTTTCCAATATATAGGCATATCAGATGCACAATCGCAGTGACACGCTATGGCACATACATCTCTGTGATCTCTCAACGTCTTCCAAACAGGTCTGTTCGAATTCAAGCAATTTTCTAAATTGATTTTTCTCCATGGACAATTTGCAAGGCTATTAGCGTGTCATCTATAACTATGTAGGCGATTTAAACCAGGAGGTTGTGTCTGTGTGATAATGTTTAGACTGAGGCACCACCATGCAGACACACACAGAGGCATGTAATCTGCTTTTCAGATATGTGTCAGATGTCAGATTCTGAATTAAATGATGTATGTGTGTTCGTGTGCGTGCGCGCGCGCGTGTAAATCCAACAGATTGAATTGTTCTACCCTGATCCATGATAGCAAACAGAAGGTAATAGACAGTGTCAGGGAGAAAAGAACCCCCTAATAGAAAAAGATATGTGGAGACCAGAACCACAATCTGAAGCATTGAAGGAGACAAGGTGTTGTGTGCTGCGTCTGTGTGTTTCGGCACTTTGAGACCTGGGGTTGAAAGGTCACGATGAGGCTTGCTCAGAGATTGAGTGAACACTGATGTTATAAACAGAAACCTGAAGAAAACAAAAAAAGTGTGAGTGTGTGAGTAAAGTAAAAGAGACAATTTTTATACGTTCTCTCTCGTGTCTATTCCTTCAATGCTATGACAGATCATCATAGTTCCATTTTTATCAGTCAAAGAAACAAGGGAAGACAAGTATGAATGGGGAAATGATCCAGAGTAGCAAACGTCAAGCTGGGAACGTCAACACAGCTCGATATTTCACTTTATTTGTGCTCGTTTGGCCCTGTAAACCCGCTCATTGGATTTCGATGGTCTGTATGAAGTTGTTTTTTATGATCCCTGTCAGATTTGGAAAGCAGAAAAGAAAAAAGTTGACTTTATGGTTGTGTAAAGAAAGGATGTGTATTCGGCAGCATCAGACCTGTTAACATGCAAAAGTGTGTTGTTGCTTTTACTTTAAGGGATACATATGGTTCACCTAAAAATGAAAAATCTGTAATTGTTTACTCACCCTCTTGTCATTTCGAACATGTATGACTTTTTATTTTATGCAGAAAACAAACGAAGATATTTTAAAGAATGTTGGTAGCCGAACAACGGCGGTACCCGTTGACTTACATTGTGAATGCAGAAGTGAATGGGTACCACAATTGTTCGGTCACCAACATTCTTTAAAATATCTTCTTTTGTGTATTGCAGAAGAAAAAAAAAGTCATACAGGTAATATAATACTATCCTTCTCTTAGATCACTGACATGTAAACACTAAGAAAACGTTGCTATGCAACGAAAATAATGCTAAGGAACGGGTGCTATGGAGTGATGCAAGAAGTACATCGGTAAAGAGGTCTAACTGTGTTTCTTGACTGACCAAAACTATCCATTTTAAGATTTGTGGTTATCTTTGCCATAGCAAATATCTCTGATATGAACATAATGCAGACCAAAACAGAACAGTTCCACATAAACAATGCAGCTTCCCATTGACAGTCTGCGATTAAATGTGACATACAACGCAATCCCCTCAGACTGAAAGACTAACACCAGCCTTAAATGTGTCATGAAACCACCAGAGTGCCCCCTCTATGACCTTCACCGGCACCGGTAAAGTCCCATTCATGAAGCAGATACGGAGTTAAAATAGCTGATGACATTTCCTCTAATGAAGCTAACATGGTTGAGTGGGAGTGGTCAGTATCGCTCTTCAGTTCCTGCAGGCGAAGCATCAAAAATGGCCACGAGTTAATTAGGTAAATGTCATGCTCGCAGAAATGTAGCAGACAACAGCTCCTCTCTACCTGCTGCGAGAAATATTGCCAAACCTCGCAATGACGTGACCTCATTAATTTCTCCAGACGTTTCCATAGCAGCACCAGATATTTAGTTTTTCCCCAATCTTTCTTGTCTTTTGTTAAAAGTAAAGTTTGTGTCAGACTGGTTCTACTTTAGTAGAAAAACGTTTCTTGTTGTCTTTTGATTTGTTCATTTATTTTTAATAAAAAAACTTTCAGCAGGCAGAATTATTTTGATGTGACTGAAGAGTGACAGAAGATTATGCTGCTTTTAAAACAATTACCAATTCATTTATTTTAAGAACATTTCTCACACCCTAGTATAAAATATGAATTTACATCACATCACAAAGAACAAGACTGCCGTCACAACACAAATACCTCTGGTAATAGTTTTCTAAATATTGCATCACAATTAATTTTAATGAATTGAGAGAGTATTATTTCATCATCCTTTTCTTAACAAAAGGTACATTAGGTTTTCCATCATTTAAATTTATTTTATTTGATCTTAGCTGTTTTATCACATTAAATATCCATTATTCAAATCGGCAAGGTAATCTGAAAACAATCTGGCAACATGTGGCTACAAAAGAAATACTAATGTTGATAGGGTTGGCTAAATGAAGCACCTGGCCTCTTATGCTGGGTTCACACCAAATGTGATTTAAGTGTTTTGTGCGACTACATTACATACAAAGTCAATGCAAAGACGTGTCTAGACACAAACTTGTGGCAGGCGGTGCTAATGAGCACGATTGCCACATAATGCTGGGTTCACACCAAATGCCAACAATTACATTCAACGCTCTGTTTTAGTTCTGAAAACTTACTTTATTTTCGCGCGAGTCAGGCGATTTGAAAAATATTTTCAACCTTCGCCAAAGATGAGATTGACGTACGTTTGCGGTTATCGCCGCGCCCGATTCAAGTAGTTTGCCTCGCCTGCCAACAGTTCACATCCATACGCCTCTGAGTTTATATGTGATTTAAGTAATAACTTTGTTTTAGCACCTATTGTACGATTGCTCTCCGAACTCTTTGTAAGTCGCTTTGGATAAATGCGTCTGCTAAATGACTAAATGTAAATGTAATTTACTTAATAAATTAACTCACTTAATTTCCATTTGATGTGAACCAGGAGTCAGTCTATTGAAAGATTTTTCATTTTCATTTAAAACAGTGACAAAGGAAATAGTTTAGCCCTGTGTCTAATATTGAACTTAAACTGATCTATTGATTTTTTTACGCTCAGGATAGAAACAAATATTTTAACCTAACTGACATAATATGAGCCTGAAAACAGTTTTAACAATGTATTGCTTTTAGTTGTAATTCACTCATTAATTTTCCCTAAATGAATGCGTTACTATGGTAACCAGTAATCTCTCATGCTAAACCATGCTTTCAGAATACTGTTGCCAACTCAAATTATTATTACATTTGACATCAATAAATTACTTATTAATTTTAATTAGCTTTATGTGGTGAGAATTCCACAAACAGACAAGCAGTTTAAAAAAAGCCACATTTTGGTTTTTGTGCTGTATTTTGAGGTGTACTTAACCAGATTTGAAGCACTGCTATGGAATACAGAAGCAAGTTACAGTGCACAAAAGACTCTCTTTCATCTGAACAGATTTCTAAAGACCTTAAAGGCAGGTTAGGAGACTCATTCCAGTAACATTTTATGCTATGCTGGTTAAAAGTCTCATCACACCCTGTAGCAATCGCTAAGTAAAGTGGACAAAATATATTTATAAATACTGAATAGATCATGTGGGGAAGGCGCATGACCATGAAATGTTCTTTCAATCACTCCGTTCGGTCCAAATGTATTCGCATACATCCGTGCATCTCGCTTGTGGAATATAACTATTGCCCTTTAAGACTGCTCATAGTTTTCCAATTTGAAGTCTCAAGACAACTCCTTGACAGTCTGTGTGACATACATTTACATTTATTCATTTAGCATACGCTTTTCGCCAAAGCACCGATCCCAGAGGGACCCCAGTGATCATGTTGTGAGCAGTTGTCAGCGAGTCCCTCCATGACACATTGAAGGATCTGCTGGAGAGGATTGGAACCAGCGGAAAGGGGATTCTTAAAGATGATAGGGTTGCTGGCCTGGTGGTTAGAGCGTTGGGCTTGTGATCAGAAGGTTGATGGTTCAAATCTCAGTGCCAGCAGATGATGACTGATGTGCCCTTGAGCAAGGTACCTTACCCCTGATTGCTCTGCAGTAATCTGTCACTGTAAAAAAATTACTAACTACTAACTAAAAAAACTACTTGTGAGTCGCTTTGGATAAAAGCGTCTGCAAAATGAATAAATGTAAATGTCAAACGCTGCAGATAGGTCTAGCAGAATCAGAACCGAGGATTTGGATCCGCCTTGGCAAGATGCAGTGCTTCTGTGAGCGATAGCAGTGCAGTCTCAGTGGAGTGGTTTGTTTTGAAACGCTGCTTGTCATCCAGTAGTTTGTTCTGGGATAGGTATGAAGAAACTTGGTTGAAAACTGCCCTTTCAAGAGTTTTAGCAATAAAAGGGAGGAGAGTAGGTCCAATGTGGGTTTCTTAAGTAGAGAAACACACAAAGAATGTCGGAAACAGCAACACAATGGAAAAATGTACATGGTTTAAATGGAGTGTTCACCAATAAACCAGTAGCACCCAATATTACCCAAACTGAAGTGATAATTGAATCATCTATTGTAAATCTGATGGACATCTCCATGGGTCAAACCAGACAATCTGCCATGGTAGTTAGAAAAAGGCTACATTAATACTTGTTCTGATCAGTCCCGACACTGTATTCATGTATTCACAGTATATATATAGCATACTAAACACTATATTCTATTAATGAAACCATTATAAACAAAGAACAACCATCATTTTATTATTTACAAATTTCATTAAGGAACACAAATTCTTTATCTCTCAAAGGACGTTGATTCAGCTGTTTTTTTACATTTTCTTTTCATTGACATTTTTGTTTTGATGACAACATGGGACCAGGGACCCGTTTCAATAAGGAGGTTCAAGCAACACTGAGTTAAAATATGAACTCTGAGTTGATTTACTCAGATAATCGCTACTCTGAGTATATATTTATATATATATATATATATAAACACATATATACCTTCGATTTTTGTCATGTAGGTGCAATCCTTCTGCAATAAAAAGAACATGGCAGCAGCTGAAAATAAAATAAAACATAATTCAGTCCGGTGAGTTTAAATGCTCTTGCTTGGATGCCTGACTGGGAAATGCTTGATATATTTAATAAACTGGCTTTGAAAGTTATGAGGATATGAGAACCGAGCACTGTGGCTATAGAAGACAAAAAACTGGCCATGCTTGCCCCTGCTCCAGCTGTGTGTAACGGAGTGAAGAGCTGTGCAGTGTGTAAGCCTCACTCCCTGACCAACAGACAGAGACGCTCTACGGCTCATCGTTAGAGCGCCCGTCTCCCATTCGGGCCAACGTCGGTTCGAAGACCTCGCGAGTGGGACCGGCTACATGTGCACCCAATCACATTGGGAAATCCTTAAGGGTATTTGAATTATTAGCTACTTCCAGAGGTGGCAGCAAGACCACATTTATTTGATCAGCTTATTCAGAAAGGCGTTCACTATTCACCTGCAATCCTAGGAACCTCCTCTTTGATGGCTCTCACAGGAAGCTTAACACAAATGTATAAAAAGTGCTTGAGAGCGATTCACACTTTTCTTACTGCTCTGCATACAGTTGTCTTGCTAACGTGTTCTGCATCGGTGTTATAAAGAAAGCTTCCGTTAGCAAAGAAACGTGACCATAAAAATAATCTGCTCAGATGTAAGAGCGCATTCACGAGAGAGGTTTGTGATGTAAGGATGAAGCAGATTGTGAATATATTTAATGGACTGTAAAGAAAAACTGTATCGCTCAAATAAAAAATCCTCCGGATATGATAAAACATCCAAACGGGGCTTCACCATATATTCTCTACCGACGTAAATTTAACTCTCTCCAAATCAATGCAGCTTCCTCATCTACGGGTACTGAATAAACGGACATTTAATGTCTGTGTTATAAACTTGTGCGCGATTAAGGAAAACGATTGAAAAAACAAACGGCGTAGGCAAGTTCAACACCGCTCGCGCTTCTAAAAGGGGCGGAGATTGAAACAAACCTCGGGTTAGTGAAATAAAACCTGCTCCAGACCAGGTTAGGTTCACAGGGTAGGTTACTATGGTCACTCACTCTAAGTATAATATACCTTGATTTCTGAAACGGGCTTGACTTACCCCGCGGTCACGGGTTTGATATACCTCGCGTTCTGAAACTGAAAACCCAGAGTATCCCGTTTTCTGGGGTTAACTTACTCTGAGTTTGCACTTACCCTGCTTTCTGAAACGGGTCCCTGAGCTGTGAATTTATAATTCATGTTTTTGTTGATTGTGAAAAGATTTATCAGAACTGTTGTTAACTGTTGTTAAAATGCCAATAACGAGACCCTCAGCAAACATGTGTGTGTTCTCCATCAACCGAAGTGCAAGATCAACAGAAAGAGAAAGAATAGACTGAAAAAGACAAATGGTGTGTGTATATATATATATATATATATATATATATATAGCCACGGCACAAAAACAGATATTGCCTCATTCGTGAAACATTTGAAAATATATCAGCAAATTCCGAGTCGTTTGCGTGTAAAACACACATTCCCGAAAACATCCATAACCAAGACGTTCCCTTTCTGTCGTTCTCTTGACGTTGTGTCAAACCCATAGATGGGGTTCCTATATGAAACGGCCCTGAGCGTTGCCGTTGTCTTGGCGGACCACTCTTAGCTGGAACGTATTGCTTAACTTCTTTGACAAGCTATCCAACAAAGATAAACTTAAAATTGTACCTTTTTTGTGGTGGATGAAACGGGATTCCAGCAGATGGTTAAACTGGGAAGGTAAGCAGAGCAATGCAGACAGCAGGCAGGTAAGTAGGTTGATAGTATCAAACAAAGCATGGACTGCAGTAATCCAACTAACGATCGGTAAGTAGTTAATTGTTGTTAGAAGAATGGTGGTTAAAAAAGGCACAACTTAAGATAAAAAATAATGTTCAATAATGATTCAATAGTACTTCAATAGCGATGTAAAAAACTGTATGCTTAACATGTTCCAACAGCTTTCTTGTTCTTTGTTCTAGAAAGGTGAGAGGCGGCCATCTTTATCTTTCAACATTCTCACCCCCTATCAAAATAAAAGTCCCTACAAAATAAAGGACACAAAATCTAACAAAAATTACCAGTGCTCCCATAGGACAACAATTTAGATTAAACTCAAAATGGCTCCTACAGCCATATCACAACCTCAAGCGGCACGACCTTGACAGGCCTAGGCGAGTCAGGCGTGAGCACTGCCGCAAATCATGATCTTCCTGTGAAAAAGTAAGGCAGCACCTGAATAAGGGTGAGGGCTCTTACCAACGGCCTACTCTAGATACGAGATGGCCGCCTGGCACCGTGAGGGACACTGGGGAGTGCAGGAACCTTGAGAGAGGAGCCTGTGCTATGGAGGCCACATACTACCGACAGGGAGGTGATATGTGGAAATTACACACACACACGTAATGAATTAGCTTGCAAGAAACGTGGAATGTAATGCTACATTAGCCCACGAATGTACAGTCATACAGCCGTCGTTTAAAAAGTAAACTACGTTTACGCTTTTTTGGGTTTGGGTTCGCCGAAGAGTAATCGTGATCCATTAAGGGTAATGCGGAGCACCGGATATAAAGTCACTGATATGCGACAATACAAGGGAGACAAGAGACGGGCCATTATTTTAAAAAGGAATTTCTCTGGATTTGCACATTCTTGGGAACATTTGAGATAATGTAAGTTCACAACTGCATGAAATATATCACACTGCAATTGATTTTTGCATATTTCATAAAAAAATTAGAAAGCCTCATACAGGAGTTAGAAGAAAACCTTTTTGTGGCAGAACTAATTCTTAATATGATGTGCAATATTTTCTTCAAAACAGCACAGGATTTATTACATTAGCAGGCTATATTGTATGCTGGTATACAACAATCTCTTTGACCTGATCTGTCCTATATCATACTCACTTTGTTCTCCCTTTGCTTTTCAATCCCTAATTTAAAGCACCATCATGATATGATTAAATCATCCACAAATCCTCAAATCCAACTCATAGAATCTCTTCTTGAAGGTAACATCACTAATTTTAGTCCTGCAATTGCTTATTAGTGTCAATTCTGAATATTACTTTTAGACATATAAATTGTCCAACACATGTTTTGTGCTATGGAGTTAATGATACCCCAAATTGCATGGCATGGGTGCTGAAGTCATAAAGACCCAGAATATTGATCGCGCGTGCGCCTGACGCAGTTTGACAGACGGTAGCCTAGGCAACTTATTTGGAAATGGCCCCGAAAAGACATTAGGAGTCAGGATCACAGAAAAGAAAGAAGAAGAAACTGCTAGATGATGCCCGTGCATCACATGTCCATGTTTAATTAACTTAAATTCGGGAAATGTGGATGTGCTGCTACCCCCCCTTTAAATGACCAGGACCCCCATTGCCCCCCCAATCAAAATTGTCTGGAGCCGCCACTGACACTAACAGATAGCTATCTACAGATATTAGACATCTCCCAGGTCCCACCAGAATCATTTGAATGACAAAACACGCCCCTTTGCTAAATTCCAGAGACATTTATAAGGGCAGCTTTACATGCACCATTGCTCCATGGATAAACAAACAAATAAATAGATGATAATGAAAGATCAACATTTCATTCAGTTGTGTGGTTCTCAGGAGGCCAGCGTCTCATAAATCAAACCCCTTTTTGTTCTTGCTCATGTCTGGTTTTAATGACCTTTCACTCTTATCTCAATCTGATCCTTTCGTCCACAATCTCGTACAACACTTCCAATCAATCCTAAAAGCTTTTAACCGGCTAAAGAACTATCTGAGCGGATCTGACGATCATCCGCCCATCATAATGAGAAGAATAGGTCACTCTTTTTCTATTGTACAGGATCTGATAAGAAGGGAGAGTAGGGGAAATGGATGAGCCACAGCACTATCAAAAACCCTCTCACGTGGCTTCATTCTCAGGACAGGACGTAGTGTATTTCACTGCAAGAACCGATTTTGTAGACAATTTTTTTTTCTAAGTCCAGGGTGGACAGGCTTGATATTTTATTTGCATAAAAACTCTAAAAATACATACTGTATGCACAAGACTTGGTTATACTGTATATGGGTAAACCATTACGGGGAACACACAGTCTTTTTACACAAGCAAAGTGAGCTGACAATCTGTAAAACATTCATTTTTTTTCAATTAGATTGACAGAAAGGACTTCAAACACTCACAACGTTGCATTTTGTATGTTTAAATGAAGTATGTTTTGACGGATATCTAGATAAAAAATCTAAAAATCATGCAGTATAGGTGTAGTAAGTATAAATTGATAAATAGCATATGATCATAACGTATAATGTGGTGAAAAAAATGCCTTATACTGTAATTGCACTATGATGAAAGAAGCAAATGCCCTAACATAAAATAAGTAACTAAACAGAATGGACAGACTAGTCTATATTATACTTCATAAATCAAACCAGAGAAGTTTTTGTATTAAACATTATAACGCAGGGGCATCAAGTCACATGTACATTTAAAGCAGCAGTTTGTGAGAGTGATTGAATAGAAGTTTCCAAAGCAGAGACCTCATTAATTCACAGTGGACTGTGAAGGGATCAGCTCTACAAACATCAGACTCATTTCTGGAGGCCACTTTAGGAAACAATAATTGACATCCCTGTGGAGTGTGACGCATTGAGGTCCAAGCAACTTGACAAACAAATCTGTGAAATTCAGGCTGAAGTCTCAAAATCTAATTATGAGATTAAAGGCATCAAAGTAGTCATATAAGAAAACTGATAAAATATGGTGTTTATCCCTGATAGATACACTATTCACATTTTCATTTATAATTCTGCAATTGATAATTTTTTATATCTAAATGTATTATTATATTAACAGTACATTTTATTATTTTGCATAAAAATGCCAGTTGGCTTCAATGTTTGACACGGTCTTACTCAGTCAAAATGAAACCTATCAAGTTTATATAGTTATATTGGGATATTTTGAAATCTTCACAAAAATGTATTAATAGTATGTACAATGATTTTATGTAACAAAACTGTAAATCAAAGAAAAAATGCCAAAGAAATAAAGATAAATATACATATTAATAATATAAATAAATGTAATATTAACAGTTTGTTTTTAAATTTAGCTATGTTACACCAAACGACACATGTACTATATATTAAACTACCCATATACACAAAAAATGAGTGACCTCTTCTTTAAGCTCAAACTCACACATGTTTGTTCAATAGCAAACTTAATTTGTTACTACACTGGACATAGGAAGTAGATCTCAGTGCATTATAATAATCCGCGCCTACGTATTTAATTCATTGACGTTGTGAACAGTACTGGAGCCTCATGCTGTTGCAGTGCACTGTATCAGTAAAATAGTCAAATCAATCCCATGCAATTACTTTACATTTAAACAATGTTAACATACTATTCAGCTTTAGTCAAACTGTATAAACATTCAATAACGCAGACAATTTAGCGGAAACGAAATCATGAACAGTAATCCTGGTGACCTGACTGTTCATGAGCGCTGTTTCATTTCAGTGATTGCAATGCCTTATTCCTCTTTCTGGGGGTCTTTTGGGGAACCTTGCTTGTTTTACTTATATTCAGCACAACGCGGTCTAGAAATGAAAGTGTATACATACCGACTAATTTCTCCATTTTGAACAGAGGGGTCCCTTGTACTCCAAACTCATGGCTGAAATGATGATGGAAACAAATGCAAAGCACTGTATTTAAGTAAAATACCGGCTGCATCACGCAATGCCAGCAACCAAATCGTTCCTGTTAAATTAGCAACATAATGTCATCCGTTTTCAGTACAAACCCCAGATTCACTTAGAGTAGACATTTATCAGTAAATATAGCAATAATTATACAGGGAACGTTGCAGGATGGATGACGTATTCATATATTTATATGCACAATTAGTTTCTCTGTCATTCCCAAAGTCCAGACTTGTTTGTGTATACAGTGCCCTCCCCTATTATTGGCCCCCTTGGTAAATATGAGAAAAGAAGGCTATAAAAATAAATCTGCATTGTTTTTTAAAGTGGGGGGAATGTCACATTATGAATTATTTTTTCTCTTTTACACTCTGATCACAATTATTGGCACCCTTATATTCAAAACTTTCTGAAACCTCCAACCTGTCCCTTCCTTCATACAGAATTTTTCAAGACCATTCAGATGTTGGTGCTCTCTTATCTTCAGTTCATCCCACTCATTTTCTTTAGTGTTCAGATCAGGAAACTGGGATGGCTATGGGAGGATCTTGATTTTGCGTTCAGTGACAAAATTTTTGTTGATTTTTAAGTTTATTTTGAACATGCTGATGTAAGATCTAACCCATTTTAATACTTCTATAAGAGCAAGTCTGGTTCAGACTTTTTTATTTGGTGGTATTTGATATAAAACATTGTGCCATGTATCTGAACAAGTTGTCCAGTACTTCTGGTATAACAGTAGGTCCAACTTAATAAAGATCTGGCAACATATTTAACTGTGGACATGGGGGATGTTTTGGACTACTGTGGAAATTTTTCCCCTGCTTGCACTAAACCTATCTTGTGTTATTGCTGCTAAAATAAAATGTCATTTCATATGGCCATAGAACCCAGTCCTGTTTGAAGTTCTAGTATGGCAGATTAATATGATGGAGTTTGTTTTTGCATGAACGCAGAAGAATTGTTCTTTGAACAGTGTCCTAAACAAGGTGAACTTTTCCTTTATTTTTATGTAATGTTTCTGACCCCAAAATTCAACTGATTAATGTAATTTTTATCTGTGCTCTTTGAAGAGTCTAAGGCCACTCAAATTAATCTCCTCGCTGTGCATTGAGACAATATAGACACACATCCTGTTTCAAGCTGATTTTCAACATCTCCAGTCCATTAAAACATCTCCTTAAAAGCCATTTTGTGTATCTCAAAACAAATACATTGCACATCAGAACTATATTGTTTGTTTTTATCCATTGTGATAAATGATTAAGGGGGTTTGGGCTTTGAGTTACAAATATGTATTCTCCTGTGCAATAAGAACATCATGCTTCTAGTCACCTTGGTGTGCTAAGAAAATGTAAATGTCAATGGGAAAATACTTGGGAAATATTTGACTCATAATATTTTCTAAGAGTGCCAATAATTGTGACCAGGGTGTACAAGAGAGAAAAAAATCATAATGTTATATTCCACCCACTTCAAATTGTTTTACTTTAATAAATTGATGAAATACTGTAGATCAAAAAGGAGAAGCAATGCTGATTTATTTTAACAGCCTTCTTTGCTCATATTTACCAAGGGTGCCAATAACATCACCTTAATTTAATTCTAATGATAATCATGAAGATTGTGTTATGTAAAAAGACATTGCAACAATGGTAAATTGTTGATGTAATGCTGGATCTTCATTTGAGCCATTTAAAGCACATTGGTCAAGGGAAGTCATGTCATGTCTGAAAATATACAACAGACTAGCATACATTAGGTTTCTGACAAATAGTGTTGTCTATTCATTTACTTCTTACACAATATCTCAGGGTGGTAATCTTTAATGCCTCTTTTCATTTGATTTCTGATGGAAAGCTGGGAATTACTTTTTAAGGAATTAAAATATTTATTAAATATAAAAAATAGTTCTCAAACATATTTCACTTCCAAGTATAATTCATTTCAATTCACTGCTTTTGTGAAGCTTTTTTCCGATACAAATTTTCAGCTTTTTCCAAAAATAGAAGAAGTTAATGTATGTAATATCTGTTAAATAAGGACATTCGGTATCTATTATCAAGCTTACAAACTATCTAAATGTTTTTGCATGAAATTAATGTGATTATATTACATTTTATATTAATTCAAATGTTGATTATTTTACCAAAACAATTTAATTAATTTAACAGCTCCATACTCTTAATGGTTTTTTTTAATTAATATTTTTATTTGTAATATAAATTTAAAACACCTAAAAGAGCAACCACTCAAACAAAGCTCTGATGTTTTTCTCTGGGTTTTACCCAATTATAAGAAGTGACCAAATGCAACCAAAGTAAATCCATATATTATATTATTCGTACGCGTATATATTTGACAACATGCAACTTTTTGTTGGATTTTATCGTCTCAGAATCTCAGAGCTAACAAATACACTTGAGTTCTGATGTGCTTACAGAGAGAATCACACATATTTTTACAAGGTTAAAGTTAATCTGAAGAAACACTGATGCTCATGACAGTGACCTAAAATAAAATACAATTGTTTAACACAAAACGCAATTATGTAACTGCAAACATCACTGCATCCCTATTAATTACGGACAACAATTATTTGCAGTCCTCTTGTCTGTCCTGTTGCTTTAAGTGAAATATTTGAGCAAACACAATTTACAAGACCTTAGCTAATTCAATTCAACTAGTAATATAAAATGTATAATTTCACAACACAGACTTCACAGATTTTTCCTTTTAGCATCGATTTCAGCAATAAGCAATGGTTGTGACAAACTCTGGTTTTATATGCTTTTAAAAATTAACAAAATATCAAAGATACACAGTTTTTAAACAGCTTACACGTTTTTACACAGCTTTTTAAAAACCAGGAACAGGCACACATATTACAGTACATGTGTATGTACATAAAACCAGTTATTCTGTGTTTTCCAAGACAAGCAAGCCATAAAAAACAAAACTCACCTAAACAAGATTTATTTTAAAACTCCATTCTCCATCATGCACCACTATACCCTTACCTCTCAAGGATGATTCAGACTTAACTCCAGCATAAATTCATGAATCAGCCCTCTCTTAATCTTAAACATGTGCCAACAACACTTACAAGATGTAAACAAACAATCTGTGACATCACCTCTCATTTCATGGCTGGCAGTATACTATCAGAGCTTTATGACACACGCATTGACAATATGACTTGACATACCATAGTCTTCTTCCAATAAAATGAACCTTCCTGTCCCTCCCCTGAGGAAATCTGACTAACCCTCAGAATCACAGGCACATTAACACTTACTTGTCAACATATTTGACAATGTTTGTGATTTGAATGCCCTTGGTTTTGTGTCTCACCGAGCACTTTAAAATACGTATTGCGTTAGCTGTCTGGAGTCATAACACACTGGCATTTTTTCCACCTCAACACCCAGAGTTCTGTGGGGTCACGTTCCGGAGGCCGTGCAGCATCTCATCACCTGATCCGCCGTCTCGCGGTTCTGTCACTGTTCTCAGACAACCCTTGGTCTTGCTCTGCTCGGGCAGAAATAGACCTGATGGATGTGCTGCGACATTCCGGTGACCCACGGCTCAACTCTCTCATGTGCTCTTGAGAACTACACCGACAGGCCTCTACCCATGTTAACCATACACAGTCAGTATTAAAAGATGGGTGTACATGTTACAAAACCTGTTTTAACCAGAAATATATTTTTTTAGGTCAACCCAGTTCACATATTTTCAGATTTTCTGATTTGAATAGTTTTATTTGTGAAGGAATCACATAAAATGCAAAGGTAAATATTTGTTACAAAGTAAGGCTAGAGACAGATGTTCCCAGGATTCTTTGTGGCTTGTGTGAGCTTTATAGGCTCTGGCAGGTGAAGCACATGGCCTGGAGGGGAGCCACTTTGTGGGTGATGAGCAGAGGACACAGGGGTCAGAATCATGGAAGAGAGACACACCAGGGTCACTGTCGAACCACAGCGACGGCAATGAAACAGAGACAAATGCTCCTTATATTTAGCACAGCAGACCGCATTTAATACAGCAGCAAAAATAATATGACAAATACACAAAACACAACAAAAATATTTAGCTTACTTACTTTTTTCGCTCTTGTATATATAAGCATTAAAATATAAACAGTTTTTATGTTTGGGGTCATTAAATGCAATTAAATGAAATATTTAATGCTAATAATAATGCTTATAACAATAATAATTATTATTATTATTTATTTTTGTTTTTTCTTTTATTACTGAATTATAATGATTAGATTAATAATATTTTTGAGGCATAAAAGAAGACAACCATTTAACAAGTGTGACTGATGTCCATTTCAAACCAGTTCCAAACGCTATTATGAAATTCAATTGCATCAATTGCAATAATGGTCGTCATTTCATATTACTTGATGTAGGCTACAATTGGATTTAGTGCTTGAAACTATTTAAAATATTTTAGCAACTGCACCACTATTTGATTCTTTTTTATTATATTGTGCTTTACAGTTCTTGTTTTTAAAGTATATGTCTCTCATTCTTAAAGTATTTCCATTCATTTAATTTATTTACAACAATTTAATATACTTGTTTATTAACTTAATTCCATATCATTGTTATCATCTGTATAATATTTATGTATTCCGAAATCAAATCTTTTTCTAAACCTCTTTATATTAGGTTTAATGACCCTTTCATAGAATTAGTGCACTTCAGATGAAAGCTCATGTCTGTGATCAGTGACACAGCAGATCTCATCGGGGCCTGAGAGAGGCCCTTCAATGCTCCGTGTCGACGGTAATTAGAGCGACTAGGAAAAGTTTTACTAATGGCCGTCTAAAACTCATTATATCAATGGCAGCTCAATTTGCGGGCAAACAAAAGCCCCACTTACAAACACACGAGAGACCCTGCCTGACCTGCAAACTCATAATAAAAAAAGGGAAAATTTAAGTGTCCAGTATTTTTGGACACCTATACGTGCTTTATTTCCCGTTTGCATTTACGTATATAAACTGTATTTTGTTATGTTACTATGTGTCACTATTTTAACGACTGAAACCACATACAGCATATTTTCCCCCAAAACACACACACTTAAACTAAAGTGTTTCTTAGGAGTGGAATGAGGCAAAACCTGTGGTGACATCCAAATGACAGAAAGCTGAGGCTGCTTTTAAAATAAACGGAGGGGCTTAATTATTTACAAAGTGCGTATAAATTATTCCAAGTGAAATGTCAAGCAGCAGGACACTCATAACTTTTCCTCCTAGTCAGTCTCCCCATAACGTGACAAAAATCAAGCAAAATCACTTTAATTGGATCCATTCTTGCCTACATGAAGTGTCGATGATGAAAATTCTTTTAAAGAAATTCATGAAAAACCAAGTGGCTACGGCAAGTCAAGTAAGGTAATGAAATGCAATTCCGTGTATGGTAGCTTGTTGTGTGTAGTCTATAAATAAAATAAGAAGCTTTTAAAGATGTATTCTGTATTCTGCATCTTCTTCAAACTACTATCATTATATCAAGGAATGTATATCAAATAATTACACGACTTGTTCAAAAGGGTCTCTTACTCGCTCATTTTATTTTCCTAATTTTATAATAAAAAACACATCAACAACAAGAATATAGGTTAAAAAAATACATCTAAACGTGTTATATCAAGCACGTTCAATCTAGTCAAACTTCGTCCAGAATCTGTAGAAATTTATATGGCATCAAGGTCTCACCAATTTATTTAAGTCCAAAAAACTTTGTCAATAAATTACATTTTGTAAAGAAACATCCTTATATGCTTGCATATTTTATATGTTACAATATGCGATTATTATTATTTTTTAGCATTTAAACATCAGATCTGTGTTACTTTGTATGATTTTAATACGGAAGCATTAAGACGTAGTAAGAAATAAATCAATTGCTTTAGGATAAAGTGTTTTAGCATCTCACATCACACATTCATTCGTAAGCAGAGCCCCTTTCAGGCGTTTACCACGTGTGTTTGTTGGTGCAGTCTGTGTGTTATCTGAGACTTTACAGGACCACTTCCTGTCATCTGACAAACTCCATCACTCACATCCTCCATCCCTTCATCTGCCAATGATCAAAGACTAATGAATGGTTCCTTTAATCAAACCGATAAATCAGGGGGTCAGCCGAAATGGCCCATGAAAGACATATCATTCAAATGACTTGTGCCATCATGAAATAAGTCATAAGGTCAGAAATCCACTTTTTTAATAGAATAAGGAATCGTTCCTGCTGGTGGAGCGAAACGGTAGCTGCGCCGAGATCAGGGGGAGTTGAATCCCTCAGAACACACAAACTGATAAAGCATATACCTTAAACGCACTGTAAATCGCTTGCATGGATAGAATCGTCTGCCAAAAAAGCTAACTGGAATACTCTACTTTGACAAATGAAACGCAAATACCTTAATTTCGGCTTTGTGATTGTAATCAGGTGTGTTTCACATAACTGCCGATTACGGTAAAGCTCAGATCCGGTTTCACCACAGTGAAGAGGGAGAGGTAATGAAAGGGGTTAGTTGAAAGAGATGCAGGGTGCGATTGAGGAAAGATGAACAGGGTAGGGGAGGTGCAGCAGTGGCAAGGATCTCGACTTTAGCGGCGACATGGACGTGACAGGTCGCCCGAAGACAGCTCCATTTTAGCCACTATTCACCCGCTGTAACCACTGCACTTAGATTGAACCCGAGAGAGAGAGAGAAGCCAATTTCAGATGCTCGTCCTTCAACATCCCAGGATAGAGCATGGGTTAAAAAAACAAAAAAGTTGAATAAGAGAAAGTGGCGAAGACAAACACAGTCAATGTCATTGGTCCACAATGGTTCTGAGGTAATCTGTTTTAATGAAGACTTTTTTTGCCTAGTGAGTCGGGCAATTTCGCTAAACAGTCATCAAATAAAAACCACAGTAAACAAATGAAGGTAATCTTTAAATGAAGGACGAGTGACACAAGGGACTGAGCTTTCAGTGCAGGCTCTGAGAGAGAGAGAGTAATTCGAAGAGCCATAATAGTATGAGACAGAGCCAGCATTTCCTCTCATCTCTCGAGGGAGACTCTGACAGAAACAATTCTCGTATCCCCTGGCCCTGTTTTCAAGCAGGCGGGATATTTGTGTACAAGTAAATTTCTCTCCTCAATTTGTTCTCTCTCTCTGCCTCATGGAGTGTTAAGACAAGCATATAGAGTGGAGAAAAAGAAAAGTCTGAAATCCATAGTTCCGTGTATGAGCTTTTCCTTTGTAATGTCACTAGGCGTTTGATCACGGCGGCCTTTAGGAGCCGATTGGGCGGAGAATCAGATGGAATTTTCTAAATCTAATCAGTTTAAATACGTCTGATCCTAAAGAAACAAGCGATTGCTCAGAGCTTCTCTTTTATAGTTCATGGTACGTAATTGAGTTCAGTTTTATTCAAGTATAAACTTTGTCCCAGATGTTCCTCCTATAATCCCTAAGGAGAAATAAAAATAGATGCAAATCAGTATAGAGCTATAAAGTTCACGTGGATACCATATGCCACGGTCTCCCTGTTTAATCTCATTGCTGTCTAAGAGAAATTGCTGTGATATCAAAGAGGTCTGACTTGTGGGATATAATTTATAAAAATATCCATAGGAGAGTAAAGCATGATAATATAAACGTGAACAAGCTTCGTGAGCATAGGAAATCAAACGGCATATTTTTGCTGAAACTGACACTCAAAAAGAAAATACAATGTGCTGCCTAAGCCGAAAGGTTTAAGGAAGTGGTGCAAACAAATGAGAGTTTTAATGCTGCACAGCTGGCAAAGTCATATTACCACATTTATGCAGGATTATGAGATTCGAGAAGAAATTTTAAACGGACAAATTTACCCCAGGCGTGCACATACGGCTAGAGAAAATTCAGTAGCCTGTGCGGAACAGCGGTGCAATATGAGGCAAATTAGACCACAAACCCTGTGCCCCAGGCAGGGGCTGTTGAGCAGGGCTTTCTGGAGCTCAAGAGACCCCCTCCCCTCCGCGGCAGTCCGTCTGCCACCCCTTGTGCGCAGCGACAGGGTATGTGCACTGCTGAGGAGAATGTGAGCTAATGAAAGCAAAAGCCTGTGTTCATTAGAGTATAAAATTCACATTTGGCCAGCGCAGTGTGTGCAATCTGATATTATGAGGCTGCCTGACACACATACACACACATGCAGTCGCAGGCAAAAGACCTGACAAGATGGATAGTAAGAAGTTCGTGTAAGATTAGAAGGAATAAATCCCGGGATTACGACATGCATTCTCTTACTGCAAAGTTTTTGGAACGCACATATTTTAAGTATGAGTGACAAAAAGATGCAGAAATGCTGTACAGTTGACATGGAGGACATGAAAAATCTAAATACAGCAGTAATTTTGGGATAGCAAAAAGGTGAAATCATTTCAAGATGGCAGTTATGATGGAAACTCAGTGGCATCTGTGCCGGCGAGGATACAGGAAGGGCGCGCAGCAGGATAAATGAGGTATCGTGTGACGCCATCTTGATTTCTGTGTGCGCATGCTTTTGTGACACTTGTTTTCTCGTGTTTAAACGAGGTTCAGTCATAACAAAAAACGAGGTCATTTGGAGGGCAATGAAGGGACATTGTAAACAGGGAAGTACAGACATCCAATCACAGTCTATCGCTTCTGAGCTCTGATTGGTTAAAGACTTGTAACGCCACACTTGTTTGCCTTCACTCGATAGGGCTGTGTTTCACAATGATGCAAAGAGCTAAAAGAGATAGCTGATACATAATGTCAGTGGACCTTTTTATAACCATCAAGAATAAAAATAAAATATTTGAATGCGCAAGGGAAATTGTATAAAACTGTTTGTGTTCTCTCAATTCATGTGAGGTTGTATAAAGTTGCATGCAAAATAATTTCAAAATAATTTCAAAATCGCTAGATACACTATTACATGTCACACCGTAAGACATCTTGACTGTCTCAAATGTATTAGAAAAAGCATTCCATTGATTAAAAAATAATATATATATGTGTATTAAGTGCATTAAACATATATTTAAGATTTATAAAGATGCTTTGGTGTAAACAAAAACTACCAAATTAAATGTATGAATATGCACACAGCACTTTGACAAAATGTTAAAAGCTCTCTCATTTGTAGGTTGCTTTGGATGAAACATCTGCTAAATGAATACATTTAAACATAATCTAAATAGAAAACACTGTTGCTTTTACCACAATAAATATATAAATAAATATGTATAAAACGTATTAAAGTTTTATGACGAAAGATCAGAAAGGCAATTGTGTCTTTTAAGAGATCTTAGGGGTTGAGTGTCGAGACAATAGAAGCACTTTGGTTCGGTTCAAAAGTTCAGTTGCATTACAACCGCATGACCTATTTTCCACGCTGGAAGTTTGGCATCAATCTTCCTCATTCTGCACCCTCCTCCCAATTTAATACACTACACTAATCACAATAAACTAGGCCATTAGTTACCACGCCTTCAACACCGGCCGCTACATTCCAGCACTGGTAGGGGCATAAGTTCCCTTTATATAAATATATAAAATGGTATTACTATTACGTTTATTAAAATGCTGTAGAAAAGTGTAACGAATGCTGACTAATCATGCTGCTCACCTTTAACTTTGATTAACAATAAAACAGTATTTAAACTTGTTTTCATATATTTGATGATGGAATTACTGAAGTTTAATAATGATGTGTCATCAGAAATTGATTTTCACAGAACTTCAGAAGCATCAAAAGGACTATTGGGGTCGCGAGAGTGATATGAGCACAGATCAAAGGTTAAAAGGAGTTATATTTTTTAATGAAACTTAAATTAGAGATCTGGATGAATCAGAGAGGCATTCATGAGAAGTCAGGTTGCAATTACCATCACAGAACAGCCGAAATTACAGCCATACCATTATGATTGCAGACTCGAGGGTTACGCCCGGACGGCCTCGTATCCAAACTACTGTTCAGGTTGGGTTTCAGGGTCACACACACACATACATTATCATTAAAATTTGCCAAGCACACACTTTAAGAGAGTTTTCTGTAACCTATATCAGCCCATATCTGGGTCAGCATCGCAAGAGGAGCATAATTACAGAGCGAAGGCCGACCTGAACATTTCTTTCACTTTTGTTCATGAGTGGAGAGCATTTATGTAACGGGGTGAAATGCGGGGAAGTGCGTGCCTCAGGTGGGGACAATTCGGTTGAGTGACTCAATAACACATCACACTTTCTCAACGAATATTGTTGTCCACCAACGCTATCTTGACCCATTTACACGGTACAACACATATATAATAAAAAAAATTTAAACGTTTTTAATTATTTCCTCATTTATTTAATTTGATAATGGACAACAATATTAATAACAAAAGCAACAAAATGATAACAGTAATTCACAATTGTTTATGTAAGTAACTAAAATAATTACAGTTTAACGTTGTAGTAAAATAAAGAAAGTTATGCAATTTGAGTAAACCTAATGAAATCTGTTATATAGTAAAAGTTAAATTATGTATTGCAATTAAAAGTTCATCAATCTTTTTTCGAAATGTTTTTAAATTATAACTCAAATGTCCCATACTGCAACATTTAACCCCTTTACACAGTTAGAACTGCAGACAGACGCAGAGACTTAAAAAAAAGAAAGAAAGGGATAAAATGTTAAATTACACGTTTACTTGTCTCCAGTGCTTGTGGTCAGCAGGGTAAAATGTAAAACGACAATGAAACTGTTTTTATGCTCCCTTACTCTATTTTACATATTTTCCCCTCATCTCTGATTTCATATGATTGCCGTGATGACAGTAAAAGAGCGCTTGCTCTCTGCTATTCAAGAGGTGCACTTCTGATACTGGCTTGATTTCCAAAATGGAATGAAACGCTGATTGCTGAATCATTTTCATTGTTTATTTTAAATTTCTAAATCATGTTCTTAAAGCAGGGAGAGACAGACAGAAAAAGTGTTAGTGTGTGCGTGCACGTGTAATAGAAATGTGTGGTGACTCGTATATATTGTATTTATTTATATACATATCACTACACTTTTGGAACACACACTGTTCATTCCAGTCCCTTCCAGTGACAATCTTTATCTGAAGCTGTTTTAACTGTGTTCGATGAACAATAATATTCATGTGAAGAACGAAAGGAAAAACAAACAAGTAGATGGGAATACTTCTGACTTCCTTTGAACTAAATCTTTAGTTCGGACAGATGGCTAGAGGTCCCTGAACTCTTTGCTCATATCAGAAAGCGGTCAACAGGTGTTATTCTGCAATAGTAAATGTCTTTTCGTCTTTGTCATGTACCTATGTCCTGAGTGACCTCAGAACCACACGTGGGTGAAAATGACAAAAACAGAAATCCAAACTTCAATTCAAAATTCAGCTGATATAGACAACATTGCTTTAGAAATATTATCAAGTACTGTATTATCAATAGATATTTATCTTAAATAAAGAAATGACGAGGATGTTAGTATCACTTTATCTCAAATTATTTGACAATGTATTTGGATGTGATACATTTCAGGAGAAATAAAGAAAATAGCCAGACACCCAATGAAATAAATAAACAAGCAGTAAAAAATTTATAAAAAAGTTACGAATAAATAAATAAAAATGTAGTTTAGAATAAGCAGTTTAGAATTTGTTTCTTTTGGAGAACCTCCTTAAAAATATGTATTTTGATACTCCACATAATGTCCCTACTGGCAATTTGTTATTCAATTACATAAAATGTTCTTGTAATGTACAAAAATATTTAAGTTTTGAGTTCCTTGCCAAAAACTATTCTGGCAGAAATGTTCTTCTGGAAAAATAAAGAAATCATTCGACACAACACGCTAAATTGGATAGAATGTCTGCTTTGTATGTACACAAAAGCAAGTCAACTATGAATTACACTCAAAAGCAAATAAACGTTTCACCCATGTTGATCTCACACAACAGGCCCATTTGCATGTGCTAAATGTACACACTCTTTATTGCTGGCACAAACATCTACAGTAAACCAAGAGAAGAATTATAGTGAACACAAGTAAAACCTGGGCAAACCACCAGGACTCAAGGCCACAGTTATTGAAACCATTTGTCTACGCTGTGTGAGTGAATGTGCTTCGTGTGACGTCTAAGCTAAATTCTGAGCTTGTACAGTAGACGGCACACTCACTCCACGTTAGCTGCCGAGAATTCAAACAATGAAACTCGCCCAAGGCATGGCAGTAAAGCAAGCGATGACACACATACACTTTGACCGTGCGATGACCACCCCAAATGTATTATTGTCTATTCAGTTCATTTTGTGCCACACACATATACCCCCATTTTATTGGAGTGTGTCCATTTGTACGTATGTGGAGGAGAGGGGGCTTGGCTTCACAATAGTGCTTTGAATCAATTTGTGCAAACGACTGGATCATTACTGAAATAACGGTCTTGTTGATGGAGATGCATTTAGTTTATTCAGTGATGCACAACATGCAATATTGAACTACCTAGCAGCCTAATCAAAACCAAATTATATCCATTTCATACACACAGAGGCTACTAGAGACAAAAGAGCCAGTAATTCTTCATGGGCTATTTGTTTAAGTCTGACGTTTAACAAGGGGCTTGAAAAATACATAGTTGCTTTTGGATATAAATCAATTATGTCACCCTGTCTGAGCTTTGCTTTCCTTGTTTTCCTTGTGGATTTTGGTCCTTTTCAGTGTTTTTGGGCTCGTATAATGTATGTTTTAGGTCTGTTTATTATTTAAAATATATATATATTAGCATCAATTTAAGGTAAATGTTATGTTTGGTATAAAGTATTTTAATTTAGTATGCCTCTTTTTTGATTTAATGACACCAACTACTCCAGATTTATTTTAAGATAGCCGAATGAGAGAATATTCCAAGAAGCATTTTGTTTACTGTAAAAAAATATATACTTTTTGGTACAATAATAATTGAAATACAATTGATAATAATAATAATGATCATAATAAAATAACAATATAATTATGTATACAGTACCTTTTTTACATTTATGACATGTGTTTTTTATTTTTCTATCAAAAATGTACTTTATCAACCGAACTGAGATTAGAAATATTTGTCCTCAATTCATTAAGCTTTTCATTTGTCTCACGCTATTAAACTAAACAACAAAAACAAAAAGCTAACTGATAAAAAAATACAAAAATATAACACTACAAAACAGCAGACTTTCCCTTATACATTATAGAAACTTACAACGGTGGTGTTCCAATGATAGAAGCTCAACTATCCAATGGATTTAACTATCATAATCTCACACTTCGGTGTGGGGTGAAACAGTCACTGGGACGCACGCTGTCTGTGTGTTTTAAAGTGGAGGCCGTGAACTGTAAGGTATTATAACTCTAATGCGCAGCCACAGAGGGGCGGAGGAGAGAAATGTGTCTCAAAGCCACATGGAACCGTCCTCATTCGCTCGCATCCCATATATGCAGTAAAAACAGTCACCTTTTGTATTGAGAGATCCTTGTACTTAAGCTGAATTTTCTGCTAGGGTAAAAATAGCTAAACCGCAATTATATAATATATATATATTATCCAGTATACAGTACTATATACTTCTTATTGCGGCTATGAACGCAATAAAATACAAATAATAATTTTCGTTTTACAATGGCCTCTGTAATACATCATATTAATAACACCCCACATATATTTAAAAGAAAGCACTAGTCAAAGGATATGTATCAGGTTCCAATGGCTTCGTCTTCTATGGCAGCAGAGAAAAGGTTCACCTTCTTTTTAAAACTTGAAACTACAAATTAAGTTTTTATTGGGTTGAACCCCTTGGTACCCCAATGAGTTGAACTTGCAACTTATCCTGTGAGTCTCAAGCTATAGTACATTAAACACGTTTTTAATGTTTGGGTGAATGGGTTATAAGAGTTGTTAAACACACTTTGACATTTTGTTCAATAGTCTTCAGTATAACAGTTCAATTGAAAGTTCTGCCGAAGTAGTCTCTTGGATAATGTGGTTATGGTGAATGTTATTTGATGCATAACAGAATTTTTTTTCCTTTCACGCAATAGCTGTCTGAAATGTTTTGCGGGCTGGCTGTTGTTTAAGTCTGATTTGGGGACACATGTTTCATCAATACACTGCGCTCTCATGCCTGCACATCACATTCGAGTGATTATAATAGATAATATAAGTGCTTTGGGC
The DNA here is from genome assembly GCF_947034865.1 of Barbatula barbatula. Lineage (NCBI taxonomy): Eukaryota > Metazoa > Chordata > Actinopteri > Cypriniformes > Nemacheilidae > Barbatula > Barbatula barbatula. The sequence continues at coordinate 10,418,024 of NC_136772.1, forward strand.
AAATCAAGTCCATGAAATTTCCCAATTACACAAAACAATTTTTCATTCCTACTTAAATATGTTTGAACATTTTTCCAGAGTAAATAAAACATTAAACCTAGGGGAAATTTGTGTTTTTAAAATAAAAATTTTTGCACATATTATTATTATTACTTTTAAAGTGGCAGAGTCAGTGGGTTGATGGTTGAAATTGGACATTACTGCACATAGCCGCTGTGGGCACTGCCACCACTCACCCATCACTAGAGACACATGAACTCCCTGTGAACCCGTCTGTCCAAACTCATGAGAGACAGACAGCTCATTTTTTAGAAATTAAGTGTGTTTTTTCCGTTGACACACATACGCTGTAGTCTGTGCTTTAAATTTTGTGTAGTTAAAAACAGCGGGACAGCTCGTGAGATGTTAAAAACAACAGAATGTTTTAGCTTGAAGTGCTTTGGAAAGTGAAAAGACAATTGAAAAGTTTACAGTTTACATTTTTAACAATAAATAATACTTAGAATAAGTGAAGTATAATAATAACACATATTTAAATAGAATTTGTTTAATTACAGTTTTTATCCATTGTTTTTACAGATAAAGCTGAAATAAAACCAATTATTTTAATATTAAAAACTTTCAAACTTTTCTAAATTTCTTATCATCAGTTTTCTAAATTGTCAAAAACACCAAACTACAATTTTCATTTAAAAATGTACAAAGATTGTTATCTAAGATAACTTTTTTCTGTGAAGCTAAATTGTCAAAAACATAACATCAACTTCAGGACCATGCATTGTGCGCAATCCCTCTCAGAAAATGCAAAACAATCAAATTATATTACCTAAGCATTTCTGACTTTAAAAGCATGTGAGCAAATAACATCAACAAGAAAAAAATGATTTTGTCTGTACACGGTCACTGGTCATTTCCCAGAGGGATGCAGGTAGGGTAAAAACGGGATCGTGGTGTCCCTATTCATTCAGTTTTCTCTTAAGATTTGTTTCCAACTATCTACAGAAAAGCAATCAAATTCTCTCACAAATAATCCACCGACTTTTCGGGGTTCAACAAGAGGCCATATTAATGCTGACAATGTGGGTTGGTATAAAAGCTTCGACTCCCTGTCCTCTTTTTATTTTTCCCTTTGGCAAGTTTTCTCGTCTCTCTGCCTCGCTGCTGATCCTGCATGTCTCTGACCACTGGCCTTTTCTGTCACCTCAAAACAACAGTAGGTGTTAGGGCCAACTACCATTCTACCCTTGCAAGTACCCATGCTAACTCCTTAACTTTGCTACCATGATTGTTGTATAGCAATTCACTTTAATATGTATTATTATTATAGTAATTATTCTTATTATTACACAATCATTACTTCTACCCATCTAACTTTATGACAATAATAATATTTTGTTATAATAAATAATAATGTATGTCTTTTCTACTTGGTTTTCGAAGATTTTGGAGATTAAAACATTTTCTTCATTAGAAATTATTATTTTTTTAATTAATTTTATGAATATTTAGGGTTATTTGTATTTGTTCTAAATAGGCAACAGATTTGATTGACATTAGAGCCATGATCATGAATGGTTTTTGGATTTTGCTAGTCGGTGGGGGGGTTGGTGGATGTTGTCGTTCTAGAAATTGCAAAAACAATGGACAAAATCAGAGAGTGCATTGAGACTTTTATATTTTTAGTGTATATTCTCAGAAAAGAGAAACAGTAAATTGTAAATGTGTAGTTGTGGGATTTTTGTGAACATTTGGACAGTTTCATCGGACATACGCGTCTGACCCGTTAACTTCTGGCCTTTGTTTGGTTATAATATAACAAATTATTTGATATTTAATTACTATTTATATATACTGAATATTAATATTTTATTGTAAATTCATTTTATTAAATTTAATTAAAACATCTCAACAGTTATTGGTTTACCGGAAATCAAGTTTGGGCCACATAGCGTTTGTTTACGCTGTTCCTGCCGAAACCATCTATACTAGCACAAAGTTGATCTCAGAAGTGTAATAAAAGTATTTAAGATAAGTTAAGATATTAAAAAAAATATACATTTAATAAATGTTTTAGCCAAAAGATATGAAAGTAAAACCACATATGCAATTGAAGGAGTGCTGTCTAAAATATTGAGAATGAAGATGATGATGATTATGGGATGGAGGAGGAATGGGGCAATGGATCTAGTCATAGACATTTAATCATGACTACATTTTGTGTCATGAAGGTTGATTGCTGTTCAAGCTGAGGGCAGTGTGGATCTTAGAGCAATTCATCGTGTGTGTGCGTACTTGTGTGTGTTAGCAGCATGGTAATAATCTCATAGCTGCATCATCTGCCAGGGCCCTTTAGATCCATTTCCCCTCAGCTTGGAATAGCAACAGGGCAACAGCTGGTGTGGATGAACAGGCATGAAGGGAGGGAAGGTTATGATGGAGAGGCAGAGGGGGAGGGTGAAGCTGTTCCATTTTTTTCAACCCCTCCTTCTTAATCCTGACACTTTGACCCTTGCTTAAATTCTTGGTTGCATGTTGCGGTCTGTGGCAGGGAATAGGGCGCATGAAATTACAGCAGGAAAGTGGTCAATTGTGTCTTGTGCCAATCAGACTCCCCACCCATGTCCCGTCATTTTGGACTGTCCCAAGCTCTTCTGAATGGAGGAAAAGTTAAAAGTTCATTACCTTACAAAAACTAGTCCATTCTCTAGAGAGCATGTAAAAACACAATCAATGGGATGAAAAATAGATGTATGTGATGGGGTAGGACAATATTCTGAAGTAAAACTGGATTGAACCTCAATCTTCATCTCTACCCCAGTGGGCAGTATAGCACATGGACCCAAAGATTACACAAACATATTTTTCACTAATGGAGCTAGAAATACACTAAATACTCTAAAAACTAAATACTTATTTTTGAGAATTTCCAACCGTTTTAACCCATTATAATGCCTAATCATTGTTCTTTTCTGCTGCGTTCATCCAATGTGGAATGAAAAAGTCCAGCACTATCACAATGACACAATCCAGTGAATATTATATTGATTACTGGGTGGGTGATGAAGGTTGAGGTTCATTTAATTTTCACTTAGCTCGAAAATGTTTTGGTCTTTAATATTTTTTATACGATTACCGTCTGATCATATAACTATCATAATTTCTCAAATATCAAAGCTTGCCCTGTGGCGCAGTTTACTTTTAAGATCTATTTAAGACGCATTTCAATCAAATGATGTTATGTCGATGTTACTACATTTCATGTTCAATTCAATGTTGGTCATTTAATTATAAAACTGAGGATTGTCACAGGTACTTGAGTGCACGGCTTTCAATGATTCTGGATAAATTGTCATTAAGAGACGTTAACAGCTCTTGATCTAATCCACAAAAACACTGCTGCTGTTCTAGACACTTCAAGATCACAAAACAAATGCATCAACTCCTAACTGTTCAGCCTCATTGCTGCCCTGTAAAATGATTTGTAAATCCTCTAATGCAAAAGCACTGGTATTAAGAATTAACAGTGTCATTTATTTTTGTTAATTGATTTATAAATCTAATATGACAATAAAAAGTTGAAAATTTAATTTCAGGCCTGTGTAAACATTCCACCTCACTCAGTAAAAACAATAATTAAATTATAGAAAACATCCTGTGAATTAAAAACCTTGTAATGTAATTCTAAGAGTAGACATTTGTTATAAATGTGTAGAGGGCCTCACTAAAATATATGCGATATACAAAAATGCTATTAATATATAAATATAAAATACCTAATATGTAATATATATTGTAACATTTTATATAAGACATTGTAAAACACACACACACACACAATGATTTTACACTGTACAAACTGTATATTTTGTCCCCTGCCCCTAACTCGTAACCTAAAGATCATACACTGAAAAAATTAACTTGCATAACAATTTGCACGAACGTTTTTTAAGTAAAATTTGCTGCTATATTCAAGTACAAGTTACAAACCAGAATTAAGTAAATTCTACTTTTTTCATACATTTAGTTTTTGTTAAAATATCAAGTAAATGTTACGTAGAGTCATCAAAAAAAATATGCGAACAAGAATACGTGTCTAACTCAAACTTCACATATCACTTACTTTCAAATTGAAATATTTTTTTAACAACATAGATGGTCAAGTAAGAAAAGACCAGTGGTCTCGTACTGAGTTACTGCTCAATAAGTGAAATAACACACTTCATGACTAATATGCTTGTGCCTAGGCTGAGCCACCCTCAGTAACAACAACAAAAAAAAAAAATCTGAATCTCAAAGATAGGCTTTCTTTTCACCGAAAAACACTTAAAATTACAGTTAATCTGGAAAATGTATATCCTAATGTAGTCAGATATAAAGCATGCGGTGAACTACAGATCAGCTTCCAAGGTAGTTATATCTACAAAAATTATTTATAGTCTCTCAACACAAAATAAATGAGTAAATTTGACCAATTAACATAGTTTTAACACAACAAAATTAAGTTGGAATTACTTAATAATTTGTTCAATTAAAATTACTCAAACAAAATAATTAAAACCTTGACAATTTAAAAAAGTCGATTATATTCCCAATATTTTTACATAATTTTCCCTCAATAAAAAATAGGAACAAAATTATACTAAGTATATTTTAATAATTTATTTTCATTGAATCTACTAAGGCTCATAATATTTTTTTTCAGTGTAAACATTTTGTTTTTACAATAAGCTGTTTTGCCCAAGGGGACTTCAATTTTGGTCCCCACAGTGACAGGAGTCCCTATGTGCTGGTGTGCTATACACAACAAACACACACACACATTTTGTAAATTTGTATATTGAATCATAAATATTTGGGAGTTTAGTGGTCTACCGCATCAACAACAAGGTCGACCTAATATTCAAACTTCATGAATTATTTACTGAGGAAAGTACCTCTTAATAAACCATCATGACAGAAACACTCAAATGCCAAAAGTTTATATATTTTCAGAGTGCTATTTATTCATCTGTTCGACTGTATTTTTAGAATGCTTTTATTTCTACCCATTATTTTCTCTATAATGTATAAAGTGTAGCTTGAAGCTTTTAACAGAGGTTAGACATTCAATCCATTTCCTTTTTGAAAGACACAGCCATCACGACTACCCCATGCTTTTACCCACAAACTAGCAAATCCATTTACGGACAAACCGAATGTTTTATTTTCCCTTTTCTAGTTTTTACATTGCTGTTTTTCGATCAATGTCGAGCAATCTAACCATTTTAGGAAACCCAGCATGAATTCTTAATCCTCGAAAATGTTGCTCATACAGCTATTTTTACGGTTCAAGGGATATCTGAAGAGAAAGGCTGGCCGGATCTCCATCCGATATAGCCATTTCATTCATTTACCATCTCTTGAGATCGTGAACATATGTGGCTACAAGCAACAGTGCAGAATGTGTTTGGCCGTGTACTATACGTCTAATTTCATTTCATCACACGGTTCACCATCGGGTCATTTAACAGCATGAGGACAAGCGTGTTAAGTAATGCACTGCGGTATGAGTCAACAAATATGGGATTACGGTTTTGGGTTTACCAGATAAGCTTTATTTCTCGAGATTAGAGAAGCATTTCCAAAAGCTCTATTTATCCTAAAGAGGCGCCATCATTGATATGATTATAGTGCAGTTTGTATCTAGGGCAAGGCCGGTAAACCTAAATTTCAAGTAAAGGCAACAGAAACGAGTCTGACCTACAGTGACACTTTCGTCCATTGGGGGGAGACATCGGTACAGATAACAAATAGATTTAGACAACTGGAATTAGGAAAGCTAGGACACAAAGAGGGTGTTGTTTAGCGAAGACGTTAAACACCTATTGGCTGGCATCCTGTGGAGATAGAAAACTGTGCAGCGAGAGGCCTTTAATAAGAGTAGATTAGTGACTTTGGCTTTAAACTTCAAATGCATACACACACACATACAGGTAAAAATTCTCTCATGCTCCTGTCCGCTGTAGAGCTGCTGGAGTTTAACGGGTCATGCACTTCCATTATCCGCCGGGTGTCTGGCCACAATCCGTGTCTCTGTATCCCATGATGCACTGCAGCATCTCAACTGATCTGAGATCTAAATTCAAAGACGTCATTCAGTGCTACGAGAAATGTGATAGAAAAGGCCAAAAATCCCAACCTCCCGTCGACCAGCTTGACTTTTCTCTCTCGTTCATCTTCTGCCGTCCCTCTTTCTCCATCTCGCTCTCGCTCCAGGACTGTAATACCACATCAATGCCCCAGCGGGACTGTGGCACCAGGCAAATGTAAACAGAGAGGTCATCCCTTCTCTTGCATGCTGTGCTCAGGTCTTTTTCTCATCCCTCCATCGCCTCTGAAAGGTCCATCCTTTCACACGGGAGATGAAGGTGAAGCATGACATCGCATTTGAGGTTTAATGAAAGAAAGGGAGAGAGCAAATGATTCGGGTGTCTAAGCAGACGACTGCTGGAGATGGAGCAGAGGTCTGGGAAGAAGCAGAGATGTCGTATGACTGAATGAATGAGAGAGAATGAAAAAAGGATAGGCCAATAGCGGATTAATGAAAGGGAGAAAACATTTATTTCCATTGTAACCGCTGCATCATTTTTATCACACACTCCCTATGACCTCACTCCCTTCATTTCACATAAGAAGGAAAGAAGTCATGTATTGCACCACAGGGCTGATAATATTTGCATTTAGGAATGCTTTCAGCAGACATAAGTGTACTATTCTATTATTTGTAGCTAAAAACAATATAATTATAACTGAAATATTTCATAAATGAACAACCTTTAGGCATCTAAGTTACAGCAATAGAAGTCAGAAATAAATGCAGGTTTTGTGAGGGATGTAAGGTAACTTCTTCGCGAAGTATTAAAACTTACAGTATCTATATAAACTCTGATATCAATCTGTGTGGGTCTGACACTCAATTTTCCTCAACGCTCGATGTCCTGCATGTTGTGGATTCCAGTTTTTCCACTTTTCCACTCCCTGAAACCAACTTTGAGTCATCAATATAATCGGACGACTGCTGTTTCAGACAGCATAAAACAGCATGGGATAAATTGGTTTCAATCCGATGCATTAACAATTACATTAAATGCAGGGCAATTAGCCGTGGGTGCTAAAGGTTTTTAATGCGGCTGGCGCTGCGTGCTTCATTCCCCATTAGTGATATTACAGCAAACTGCAACATATAATAGTTTGATTATGCTTATTTTTTTTATAGATTTGTAGCTTCATGTTTGGAGTTAATGCCGTCCCCATTGACCTGTGTATTTATGTATCCCGTAAGTCCCCAAATGGCTTCTAATGGGCGAGTTGAGGGAAATTGAAAAGGCGAGACCGCTCTTTCATCTCTGTGTGAACTCAAAGATTGTACCTTAAAACAATATACACTAAAGTCCAACAACCAGTGAGGCAACCAGTGCATATGGGGAACAAACATGAAAAGCATCTCACACAGTACATGCTACACAAAGCAATGGGAACAAAAGGAAAATAATTGGAGTTGTAGAGGAGAATTGGATCAGTGTGCAATAAATATTTGCATTTCCTTTTTTATAGAAACCACAAATACAGAAGAAAAAGGAAAGGAATTTCAAAAAAAGAGAACTGACGAAAATGTTATCGCAAGCAAACACTGGCAGCTGATATCGATCAGTGGGTATGCAGCAATGATAATTGGAGGTTTTAATAGTCAAAGGGGTGAGATGGAGACAGGCTGACGAATAAATGCATTGTTCTCTCTGTCTTGTTGATTGTTAATGTGGAGCTTCATGCAACCGTGTTCTGCTGTTTTGTTACGCTTTTGCCTCCAGGGGTGACCTGTGATGCATGATGGACCTTTGTCTGTGTGTGTATTTCAGAGAGATGGAAATACAAAAAAGTAGTTTTTTTTAGTTAAAAACACTTTCTCTAAACCATACTAACCGCTTGTTAAGCCTGATATATAGCACCACTATATATGGAAGGTCATAACCGTTTCCGGGTCCAAACGCTCAATAAGATGCTCTAGGCAAACAACAAAAAAATGCTAATATACACTCATGGCAAACTATACAATGATCGGAAAACAGCGATCCTAACCTTTATCTTCATAACGAAATTCTACATGGACAGTCAGCGATTTATTTTTCGTAATTTATTCAAATATTGATGTCGGAGATTCAGTGAGCCTTGTGACAGGAGTTTATACTTTCAGTTAATACATGTTTCACTTAAATATGCAATATGAGTAAACAGTGCTCATAAACAGCTGTTTAATATATAAATAAAAATAATAATAATATATGATTTATAAACATTTTGCTATGTAACATCATAGGACACGTTTACGGTATATTTGTCCTCTCCCCATATGACAGAAAGTAAGTTATAAACTGAAATAGCTTTAATAGCCTTTAATGTGAATGTAACATCTAAGTAAATTGCTCTTTCGTAAATATTAAAACCTGTTCAATATGTAAATCATCTTTGTGAAACACACACATGCGCTTCTTACTCTCCGTCTCAAACACACATTTCTACACACACACTTATCCCTGTAACATTTATAGCATAATGTCTGTCAGAAGCAGCTTCTCTCTCATTCATCATGTCTATTTAGCAGGAGAGAGACGCTGTTTCCCTCCCTCAATGGAAATATGTCTGTCGCTAGTCCGTTTAAACACATCCTTTGCCTCTTTTGCTCTCTCTCGTATTCACTTTGTGTTATTTCTCCATTCAACTTCTCTGCTGAAATGTCCTTTCTCATTCATCACCAATATAAGGTTTCAAAACAGTCGCTTGTACCTTCCATTTTCTCTTACCGCCCCCTCCTTTCCCCTCCAAACCCCATTTGAAGTATTTTTGCTTTCGTGTAGTGCTGTAAATCCCCTTCTTATGGCACAAAGACGCACACACACGCTTGCTTTCCACATGAATCTGTGCACGGGCCACGCTTCCTCTACGCTGACTGTAGACGTTGTCCCAGTCTGCTAAAATAAACCAACATGGTCCTGAGACTCTGAACAAATAAGCATCTCACTTTAGTCCAGATTCTCCAGCAGCTATCTTGCCCATGTAAGTACCTCCCTGATTAAAAGAAACGGGTTGGAATTTAATACCTGCACTATTACAACCCAACCGGAAAAATAGCAGGGCCTAATCCCAGAGAAAATAAGATCTTGAGAACATTGTGATTGGCAAAGACCCATGAAAGAAAATGGTGGAAGAGATTAGAGATTTTAACCTCTTCACGCTGGACGAAGAACCAGGCAAAAGGATTTTAAGATCGCCTGATCTGTACCAGGAGGAATGGTAAGTCAGTGTGTGATTGATTTTTTTCCCCACTGAGGCATAAAAGAGGCTTTTGTGTATCCCAAGACGAAACTTTTTGATTTACAGAAATATTGTGCATACATGCACAGCATCAAAGCCTGTGACCCGGCACGCTCTCTGTGAATTCTGTGCAAATTGTGTTACATTTAAAAAGACATGCAAAACACACATAAGTCAAGAGAAGAAGCAATATGAAGACGCCAAAAAAGTAATCGACTTCATTATTAAAGGTAGGGTGTCACTTCTGTGTCAATAGCAGCAGGAAAACCTAAATAAATCCATGCCAAACACACACAGCACTTTAAGATTAAAAAAGGTTTTACCAAACTGATAGGTCAGATGGCAATATTTTGTGGTTTAAAATAAATGTGAAGTCTCTCGAAAAGTTTTTAAAGCAATGTTTTCCATAGTCAGGTATAAGTGAATTGCCACAACCATAACCTCCATATTCCTAAGAGGGTTTCAAAGCAAAAACATAAACGTTCCTGCGTATGCGCATTTTTGTGGCCCAAACGTAACCTCCGGTACACATCCGCAAAGAATCCCTGCAGATTATTTCTGATAAAAAGATAAAGAATTAAAATGTTAATTACATTAGCTGGCATGATAAACAAATTCTAGACAGCAACATTTTGGGTTACCAGTAGAAGAACCATTACTTGGCATAACTGCAACAAAGTTACATGTTCCACGTTTATTAGCTTTTTCTTTTCTATCTGTTGGGTATTATTGCATCTGGTTTGTGCATTTTAATCCACAGAATTCCACCAAACAGTGGCGGTGTTTCACCAATTTCACGATTTTCTAATATTTGATTAGTTGATTTAATTATAGAACATCGAACAGTGTGTGCGATTGTCATCTTAAAATAAAGAACAACAAAAATAATTCCCCACGTTTTTCGTGTTGATATGGTATGTATCCAGAGGGTGGCGCTGCTAATAACGCACCTAACAGCTGTCAACAGACAACTGAAGAAGTCTCACACTGTCTAACATTACGTAGGGTATGCACACTTGAGAATTGCGTGGCATCCTTATATTATACTACATGATATCGTAACTAAATGTATACAAGAATACACGAAACAGAAATTCTAAAATATTTGTATTATCCTTAATGAGTATCATTATGCACACTTTCAAGGTATTGTCTGAATGCTAGGGTATGGCAACTACCATACTCTGCCGTGAGTAAACACCGCCCCACTTACAAAGGATGTGTCTCTTAAAATGTGTACCCTTTTTGTCACGTCCATAACACATTAATTTTGCTCTCTTTTAAAATAGAAAAACTCATGCTTGGAGTCCATGCATAAGAAAATGATCAGTCGTTCATCTGGGGTTTAATCAAATATGAAGAAATGATTCAGTATATGGTCAATAAATTCACTCTTTAAGAATTTATATTTCAAAATGTAAAATGTCACATCCATTGGTCCACCACTGGTGCAGAAGAATACAAACAAATAAACACTCTCTAGAACACTGTTCTTCACTCATGCACACACTAAAACCTTAAGACATTACTGAGGCCACAAAATGCATCATTGTGCACATCAATTGGACACAGTAATTACTCTGAGATGCTTAATGGCGAGTAAGTGACCATGGTAACCAACCAGCACTTTTCTGCAAACTTCAAACCCTTTCTACACACCTTCCCAGACTCAAGAGGGCTTTTAACACAGGGATGGGCACCATTCATTCTCTCTCTCTCTGTCTCTCTATCTCCATGTGTGCATGTGAGGCCATCTCTCTCTCTCTCACACACACACACACACACACACACACACATAAACACTCACATAAAGAATCATGATGACGTCAGAATGACAACAGATTTAGGAAATCCAAGAGAAAAATTTTCTAAAGGAGCTGTAATAAATTCACTGGACGGATGAATGGGTTTAGAGAGGAAATGCAGGGGCACATGGTTGTGTCAGCGGTCAGTATAATGAGGGCTGTCTCTCTCCTCTTGGATGGATCTATTGGGCTGCATTTCAAGGCTGATCTGGAATCAGTCAAACAGCGGCACAGGCAGACTCTAATGGAGCTGCTCACAGGCGTTGGGCCAGGCGAGACTACATCTCTAAAATCTCCAGACAAACCCAATAGGCCTCAGTTTGTTTCTCTTTCTCCTCAGCTTGCAAATTACAGCACTACACGCAAATTTTTACAAGTGAATGAGTTCAACCCCTTCTTCTGCTCGTCTTTTCCAGTGTCCTACCCTTTCAAGTCCTCTGTTGGTTGGCAGAGCGTGCTTGGAGAGCAAGAGCATTTCTCGACAGAGCAAAGACAAACAGAAAGCCTATATGAATTGATCAAACATAAAGAAAACTGAAAAATGACACAACACAAAACCAAATGGTGTGTAAACTACTCATTTTTCTAAAGCAGGAAGTCTGATTTAAAGACAACCATTCCCAGAATTTCAGCCAACTTAGCTCTATTATAAAAACCTTAAACTTAGGGTGAAAAAAACCATTACAAACAGCAGGATTCCGACTGTTCTCCAAACATCTTACTTAATAAAGAGCATTTAAAACCCATTCTAAATGAGGGGGGCCTATGATGTTTCCAGGGCAGTCAGTTTACACAGTGTGTATACAGGTGTGTGTATTTGCTTTAAAGAGTGCAATTCTCTAATGCAGAATCGAACATGGTTATCTCTAATGGAGGACCGTCATTTGCTAATGTTAATGACAAGGATTAGTCTCGTTCATTACCAACGTGAGGATGTGTGTTGGTGACAGGTGTTAATGTGCATTTGTTAATGGTCAGGATGCCCAGGCTGGTGACTCATGCCAGTCTCAGGTGGAGGCTTATCTTGATGCTGACTATGGCTGGTCCAAAAAAAGGTTTCATTGGATTTCATCAGAAATTAGCTGCTTTTGCAACATTATGGAAAAGAGAAGGACATTTCAAGATTTCTCACCTTGTTCAATTTCAGATGGAATGGTAAGAACAAGTTTTTTTCCGGCTTTAAAGGCAATTTTTGTAAATGTCACATATTCGGACTCTCTCTCTCTCTCTCTCTCTATCACACACACTCACTGTAATGAACCGACACTTGCCTGTGCAAGTCGAAAATGTAACCCCACAATCTGGCGGCTCAATTGATGGATTGTGTATCATTTTGTGTAAGCTTTTTGTTTTTCTATGCAAATCTTTTAGAATAAAACTCTGCTATTATTCCCTGCTATGTTTGCCAAAAGTTTTTTTAAACCAATTATAGTTTGTTTGTGAATTTTGGACAATAAACCTCAAATTTTGACGGTTTAACAGAGCTTGAAAAATCATTAAAAGCAAATATTGTGCAAACATGCCCTCCAGAAAGCAATGTCTATAGTTTACACTAGTTTTAACAGAATAGGGCCTAGGGATTTTTTGTAATAAAGAAATCTATATTGAGGTCTTTTCCATACAACTCATAGTGGCTTAAAAAAATGGTACAAAATGAAATTGTGAGGGTAATAAAATATTTTTAGGCAAACTATTATTTTTACTTTATCCAAATTCAGCCACATAATCAAACGTCCTGTTCTCATCTCCACGAGACACACCCATCACTCCCATCATTCTTTGACCCAAAAGCACAACTTTATTTAGAAACTTTGTGTAACCCAACTGTAGAACATATTCTGGTTAATGAAAGGAACAAAAAGCTATTGAATGCGTGCTGACTCACATCCTGAGAAAACTGATTAACTACTTATAGCTAAATGTAGGTTCCAAGTTTGTTACTTGTACCCCATGTTAAGGCATTTTGGCGTTGAAGTCTGGTGGTCTTGAGAGTTCAAACAGCCTCACATACAAACGTACACTGTTGAAGAAGCGATATGACTCAGTTTAAGGCAACAGAGACAGTTAAATAAATAAGCAACGGTCTGCCAGCGTATCAAACAGCCAATGTTGGTAGATCTATCCTCACCCCAATTGTTTTCTTTCTCAAAGACCTAAAAGCTTGACCTCACATTTATGAGACTTAAGTTGCCTGTTCTGTAAACATATACAGACATAACACACCACAGACCACACATGGGTCCCGAGCGTATCTTCACCCAGCTTATAATATAACCTTAATGTCAATGTGGATAATTTTTAATCAGAAAGCAAACCACTGACTAAGACACACCCATGCACAAACACAGGAATATGTTGTTCTTTTTTTATTTACACGCGTGGAGTGTTATTAAAAAGTGAATTTGGTTATTTCATTATTGATCTTTTGGTCATTAAATCTTACTTTGGAGCTTATTACCAAGCTTTCATTATAAATCATTTTCACACACAATGCAAGGTATGAAATGTTGCCAAAATGAAAGAATCGTCTTTTACACCACTATCATAAAATAACATTGCATCCTTTAACATCAAATGCAAAAAAGATGTTTAGCAGTGGGATTTCTTATAACGTTCTACTTTAAGTCCTTGACATTTTTTGTTATAAGTAGAAGACAAAAAACAGACTTAAAGAGAACAAGTGAAAGGAAAGAACAACTAAAGACAGCGAGTGGAGCTTGTGAAACACTATTATAGTCAAATGAGACAGTTTTGCACACACATGCACACATAAAGATGCACTGAAACAAGTCAAATACATTCCAATACACACATTCTGGGGAAACGTGTGTTTAATAATCACTACTGCTGAAACAATTTCTTTCTCAGATCCCAGGCTTCAGCATTTTAAATCTCTCTGTAGTAAGTTGCTGCCAATTTCAACAAAGTACTTGAAATAATAATTAGTTACCATGACAACGCGGTTGGAAAAGGAGGTAGTTATGAAGCCTAAACAATACAGAGAGAAATCAGCACCAGGAACCATTTGCATTTCAAGTGTGAAACTTTACACATATCTGTGTGTCATGTGGCTGGGAGTCTTGAAGTGATGACTGTGCTGTAAACAACAGATCTGAGAACAATAAAACTAAAATCTTTTTTTCTGGTTTCCTTTATGTTAGTTTATTTTTCACCTTTATTCATGGCAAAGTCCTTGATGTTAACCACTGAGACCATTAAAACCTTTTCCCATTTTTGTGCATGCTCCAGTCAGCCCTGATGACATTAAAATCCAGCCTTCAGTACAAATGGGAAATATAGGGAGGAAGAGAGAGAGAGAGAGAGAGAGAGAGAGAGAGGAAGAGCTAGATTAAATGTTATTACAACAGAGGGACAACCAATAGGAACATATGGATCTAATACTATCAGATTTCCCAAAGCATGCTGGGAAGGCGTAAGTCATATCTGATTGCTCGTTCTACACTCAGCGCTAACAATACGCTCACAATAAAATCTCATTTACGCAAAGCCACGCTCAGGGGATGATGATCTAATGAAGTCATATGCATTTATTTTCTGCTCACTCGGGTGTGTGCGTGTGTGTCAGGCAACCCAGATGTGACCGAGAGCAGGTGCACTTAGACATTTACCAAATAAAAAAAATCACTCTGGTGTGTATATTTGATTCCACTATTAAAATAGAAATGCTTGGTATGTTTAATGTTTGTCAGAAATAATATTTCAAATGAGAGAATGACACATGATATACCTATATAAAAAAACTGCAGCACCCATCAGCTAAATCACTTCGGGCATTGATATAGCTAATGTGAATAACAGACATTCTTTACGTAACTGCAAAAACGAAGTGACCCTTGGCGGAAATCCTTCGGCTCTCAATCACAACTAACTGCAACTATGACTGCAATCCTAAGTATTTCTAAGAATTAACACTTCTGCATGAATTTATGAGACATTTTACGAGCATTTCTCAAACAATACTGTTAATTAAGAACACCTCAGGTGAGAAAGTCATGAGTATGTGCACACATTCATTTGTGCAACTAATAGAGTAACAGCATTGTGTTATCATATGTTACTAGGCCCTCACAATTCATGTATTTGGTTGTCATGGTAATAATAATATTCTTTTTTCCTGTTGCAGGTCATTGATTCGTTGTTATAAAGAGTATTTGTGTGGCTTTTATGTTAAACGAGTAATTACCATGACAAGACCCTCAGGAACAGACAGAATCAGACTGCCTGAAGAGAACAATCCGGATTTTCTCACCTCAATGTGAGTGTTAAAGAGCTCCCAGATGTGTTAATAACAATATTGAAAGAAACACAAAGCAACGAGTTAAAGCATGCAACTTAACACCAATTGACGGTTTAAAGGCTTCAATAAAATTATTGACAAAAATATTTGTAAATGTTTTGTCGATTTTAAACTTTTTGCCAATATTTGTGGTTGCAGTAACAATGTGCAACACATACAACAATGCGATACAATGTCTTTATTACAATACAATCTCATGATTCTTCCATTCTTGTCATGAGTGTTCTAGTTTTGTGGACAGAGTCGTTACAGTACCATGTCTTTGGTGCCTGTTGTTCCGTGCTGGTTCGTTTTGACTGATTTCCTGTTACCTTGTCCATCTTGTTCCTGCCCAGTCCCTGTAATATAGTAAGCCTTGTTGATTCCAGTTTTGTTCTTGTTTCGTAACTACGTTATCTCCTTCTGCAAAGAAGCGAAAACGTTAGAACATCATAGTGCTGTGTCAGCCACCATTTTGAAAAGGGAGGGGTGGAAAGAGCCGTTGGTTACAATTAGCAACCTCACCGCTAGAACCCGCTATATTTCATTACACTGGACCTAAAAATTTGGTCTGTTTGACATGTTCCCACTATTTTGCACATTACTGTTAAATAAAATGTAACTTTGACGATGACAATGTATGTAGATTTAATTATAAGGACTAAAGTATTCATAAAGTTTACCCTCAAACAGACAAAATAATTGTAAGATAAAAACAACCGAATAACGAATAAAAGTTTCAAACTTTTCCTTCATTCTCTCGCTTTCTTCATCTAATTTTTCTGTCTCCATTCTCTGACATTCTCATAAATGCACACACAAATCTCTGCTCTCGCTTGGCAGATGCTAAAGCATCAAGGGGGGTGATTAACCATTCCTGATGAACACACACACAGCGGTGCAGGTGCCATAGAACAAGAAGGCATTGTCATGACAACCTGCTGGCCACCTTCGGCACAGAGGACACCAGAAGAGCAAATGTCACTGTGTTCCATGCCACTCTTTTTCCAAAGGGACCATTAATCAGGTGGCACCCAAGGTGGACAGAAAGTGTGACTTTGCAAAGGTCCTGGAGTGATGTGTGGCACTCCGCTGGAGGTGAAACAAAAAGTAGCAACACAACAAATGCTTAGTAACAAACGATCCAGCAAATAATTAAAGTTGAACTGAAAAAAACATTTAACTACATAAAAAACTAATTACATTTCTTAATTTCACACTGTAAAGAAACTTTAATGATCTAACTGTAAATGTCCAACCCAGGATGATGACACACACTGTAACATATAACTATACTAGCAACGTTTGATAGAAATGTTATATGCTTATTGGATGACCATACAGTTACTAGATGAGGCCATACCCGGTTATAAAGTTGTTTAGCTCAGTCCTAAAACCTAAAGAAGAATTAGCCCTTCTGGGCATGGGCTCTCTCAGGTATATTTGCTTTCTGATTTAAAGGTTAAATAAGGTTAACATAACTTCAAAAGACTTTCAAGTCGTCTTATCCAAATTTACACAAACAACCTCAAATGTAAATTTTTTGTAAATTTGTGATTTAAACAAGTTGTACGTCAGTTGCTCTGCAAAGGCAAATAGATTAAAGTTTACATGCTTGTTAATTTAGACAACCGTTCTTTTAACTTAGAACAATAGGAATTTTACCGTTGTGGCCGGGAGTCGTTTTGTTATTTATCATGGAAACTCCTGTCACGCAAACCGGACAGAAGATCATTCTACACCATACAAAAACAATTCGCAAAGCCTTGCCTTCATGTCTGGGAATTAAGTCTGTAAATTTGAGTAAAATCAAAGGCTTCACCCGTGCGAGTGCATCACGTGAAATACAGATGTGGGGAGATAATTTCAAAAATCACACGAGGTCGCCCAGATAATACTTATCCTGTGCAAATAGTGATTAAGTTACATTTATCACGATGAAAATAACAAAGAGAGAAAGAACAACCGATGAAACTGTGTACCCGTCTGTAACACAACAAGTGCTCTACGGTTTTTGTGTTATCAATTGAAATATTGAAATGTCTTACCTGTTCTATTCAGAAGAAAGAAATCCATGTATGCCAATATACAGTAAATTCTTGTTTTCGCACCTATTACATTCCGTTTTTCGTTGTAAACTCTCATCAGTTCGTATTTCTTGGTTTTCACAACTGATGAATCCCCAGAAGTCAGCGCAGCGCTGCTTGGCGCTTAAAAGTACTAAACGGCGCCATAAAAAATACTAAAAGTTTCCAAGAACAAATGTCTGTATACAATGCTACCGGTCACCCGCAGCATCCACACGTGGGCTAGCAGCCGGAATGACGAAATGAGGCATAGACGAAACACAGAAAATAAGGATATCCTTAAAAAAAATTACCAACCATTATTACAAGCTTTCCATGCTGAATCCAGCAAAGGTAGTGACACGGTTTTAAACACCGTTCTTTCATGTTCTTGTTTTAAATAAAATTTTACTCTACTCTAATAAAGAACTTACGGACTGCTAATTTAAAGCCGGAATAGATGATTTGGTAAGATGCTAAGTTTAGCCTGCTAGCACCGAAATCATGATCCCACCCTCCATGACAATCGCCTCCTCCAAAACACATAAACGGGCACAAACCAGAAGCATTTGGATCAATTCCAATTAAATCATGTCTCATTCACCAGTAAGAACATGTTACAGTACAAAGTAAATAACGTTACTACAATCGCGAAAACCACTCATGTAAATAACAGCTTTTAAATGGGATAAGATGTAGCATGGTTCCCGTTTGACGCTGGATAACAATGTAATACATAAAAATCCACAATCTACATGAGCAACATAATGAAAACCCATTCAAATTGAATCATAACATGAACCTACCTGTTCAGAAGCTACCATGGCATCAAATTACAAATGTGGGGATAACCACGGTTCCAAATTACAAATGTGGGGATAACCCCGGTCCCAAATTACAAATGTGGGGATAACCCCGGTTACAAATTACAAATGTGGGGATAACCCCGGTTCCACAGTACAAATGTGGGGATAACCCCGGTTCCAAAGTACAAATGTGGGGATAACCCCGGTTCCAAATTACAAATGTGGGGATAACCCCGGTTCCAAATTACAAATGTGGGGATAACCCCGGTCCCAAATTACAAATGTGGGGATAACCCCGGTCCAAAATTACAAATGTGGGGATAACCCCGGTCCCAAATTACAAATGTGGGGATAACCCCGGTCCCAAATTACAAATGTGGGGATAACCCCGGTCCCAAATTACAAATGTGGGGATAACCCCGGTTCCAAAGTACAAATGTGGGGATAACCCCGGTTCCAAATTACAAATGTGGGGATAACCCCGGTTCCAAATTACAAATGTGGGGATAACCCCGGTCCCAAATTACAAATGTGGGGATAACCCCGGTCCCAAATTACAAATGTGGGGATAACCCCGGTCCCAAATTACAAATGTGGGGATAACCCCGGTTCCAAATTACAAATGTGGGGATAACCCCGGTTCCAAAGTACATATGTGGGGATAACCCCGGTTCCAAAGTACAAATGAGACACGTTTAACACAAAAAATTACACTGTTTATTTGAGTCATTTGACAAACTTGTATGTGATTTGTGTGCCCATACGAAGCCCTCTGAAGCATTGTGTGACAAACAGACCAAAACACCACAGGTCTATCCTCCTACAAAACCTTGTTCTAGTCACCTAATACATACAGTATGTGACCCTGGACAACAAAATAAGCAATAAGGTATGAGCAATTTTATTGAGATGTATACATCTGGATTGTGTGGCTGCAACAAAATCTGTAAAAAGGCACTTTAGCAGGCCGTTGCTAAGTAGAAACAGGTTAGTTTTAATGACATTAAAGAGAGTAGATGAACCCTGAAGTGGAAACTCTAGGCTTTACATAATGCAGATACCAAACTTGAGTAATTCCCCAAGACTGGACAGCAGCAAACAATGTTTGCAGGTGTGTTTATTTTTCAATAACTCTCACAGAGACTCACTGTTGTGACAAATGGTGCAGTTTTATGGAATCCATTTCATTGTAAAATATCATTTATGTGACATTTTCCCAGTGTTGAGTCAGTGTTGATGTCATGCTTGCAAAGAGATGCCACTTCCACTGCAACCTATTACAGATCAAATTCAAGCGCACACATACAAACCAGGAGTAGCCTGCATTCCAGAAGGCTCCTTAACACACACACATTTCACTAAGACAGGTCCTGTCAGTAACGAATGAGTCTGTCCATATCCTTCGCCCCAGCAACCAGTCTTGAAGCGGTGTGTGTGCGTGCTTTTCTGTCCAGGCCCATGTTTCTAGTGTCCAATCAGAGAGCAGTATGTCGAGCATCAGTCTCTGTCAGAAACACGTCCTTATCGCTTATGTCCTGTTTAAACCTACGGAAAGCTGTCGCAGAGAGTGAGAAAGTGTGTTGGTGAGAGACAGACAGCGAAAGGGGTCTAGGGCAAAACAGCAAGAGACAGATGCCTGGAGACAAGGGGGAGAGAGAGACCAGACAGGACAGAGAGGAATAGGGAAGACGTATTGATAAGCGTTAAAGAAAAATGTGTAAAAGGCGGATTTACTTGAATGGGAGGATAATAGTATTTTAAAAAGCCAAATGTGTCATTTTTCTTTTCTTGATTATTCAAGGTTTAATCAAGTTTAATGCATAGAAGCAAAGAATGAAACTAAAAAACAAAGCCCGAACAAATCTGTCCTCACTTCTGATATACACCTGCAATTTTGCATTATAAATAAATTGTTATATTTGGGTAAAATATGGAAAAACTACTTTATATATAAATAAAATTACAAAATAAAAAATAAATAACAATAAAATTATAAAACACATAATAAAAAATTAAATAAACGTATACAATTTAATTACATATATAAATAAAATAATCCAAAAACAATACAAAACATTTTTTTAAATGAAATGACAAAAACTAAAAAAATATAGAATTAAATAAAATGTCATTTAAAATTAAATTAAATATTATATACATTATATATATACATATAAAATAATTTGTTTATAACCTAATTTTATGTTTCTGATTGTGATTAATGCGGGCACAGTAATTTATAATAAACACTTAAAGATTACATTACAAAAAAGTAGTTCCTTTTGATTTAATGGTGACTTTAAACTGAAAAAAAAATACATGTGGTAAGAACACTGAGGCAGTGGTTCTATGCTGGTCCTGAGAACCCTTTGATCTCCTTTATTTCATTCAGACACTTAGTTCATTCTCTTAAACAAGATAGACATGCAAAATGTGCAGTGCTGTTGGTCCCCATGACCACAGATGAGATTCACTGCACTAAGACCCCCTGGGCCTGTTTTTCCTCTCTCCCTCTCAAACACATACACACGCAGCTACAGGCCCCAGCATAAAGTGTGGTGTCAACCCAGCTGTTTTTTGGCAGGGTGTTGCATGTACTTAATCTAGTTCATGCCCAAACAAAACCTCAAGGTCTGCACAACGCCTCCTCAAGGATCTGCATTTAATGCATGGAGAGCATTCACAACCACGTGTGCACGTGAAGGTCCTTTCAGCCACGGTCGCATTGTTTGTGAAGGGCCTAATAACTAACACCCACCAACGGTCGCCCGCACTACCGCTGATGCGGCAGGTGAGACGTGCTCTGTGTGCGTGGGTTTATATTACCATAGCGGCAGTATACGCACCAGTATAAAACCAGTAAATTACAGAGTGAGGGAGAGCTGAAGCATCTGTTCTGGTAATATAATGACGGCAATAAGAATGATCCTTCTACCCTCACGTACCCAGGCTGTTGTCCATAAGCCTCCTGGTGCATTCTGGGAAATTATACATATATATTTCTGCCAGCGGAGATGAAGAGAGATATAATAGCATATAAACCGCCTCCTGTTGAGAGGTAAAAATTGGTACGCCAGAATAGCCTGAAAGCCAAGATGAGCGAGTTTGTGTCTGTGCATATCTGCATTTATCAGTGTATGTATGCAAAAAGTGTAAATCTTTGCTTTAGTTGAGCTAGAATCTATCTTTCGCATTATCTCCATCAAAAAATCCTCTTCAATAGATGTACTGTATCTACAGTATATTTATTGGTTTGGCTCTTTACTTTACAGTGTGCCTTGGTTTCTAATAGAAACAGATATCTAAAACCACCAAAGATGTACCAATGAAAAAGTAAATAAAAATGCGATGTGGCTTATGGAAACATGCTTCTTTTGGATCTGAGAACGTTTTGCCTGTTTCCAAGTTCAATATGAAACATGAATGACGCATGACGCAAGACACAGCAACAGCAAAAACAAACATTAATCCATTTATTTTTTAAATGTTCAGTTAGTATGTACTAACTGAACTATAAAGCTATGAAGTCCAACTACTAAAAATAGTTTTAATAAAACCAACAAGGTACCAAAGTCGCTATACTGTGTATGACAATAATGAACATGAGATAAGGAAGTGAATAAACGATTTAAAAAATTCGGTTCTTCCATCCTCAACCCTGACAGAAACATTACCTGGATTATGTTCTTGACAGACTTTCAGACCGTCCTTTAGACTTTGTGCTTAGTTTTAGAAAATAGTAGTTAACACATAAGTTGCAAACAAAAAGCTAGTGTAAAGACATATTTAAGTGGTCGTCCTGATATACAATTTGTAATTTTGTAGCCTGACTTTAATTTTGTCTTAAGTTTTTTTTCTAGTGGTGTATCTCAAACATAATTGAAGGGCTCTGCATGTTTTTTGCTACTGTTAGCAGGTGGGCGGAGACTCGAAGTTCAGCTCGCAGGGAAAACCAATCAGAGAACCTTCACTCCTCAGATGCTCGATCCTTTTTAACCAGACAGCAGAAAATACCAGCTGTGGAAAGCAATTCGATTCAAATTAGTATGTGCTTAGGAAATATGTATGAGTATACAGAGACAAATATTGAACTAACAGTCTTTAAAACTGTATTCACCTTAGGGATAGTTCACCCAAAATCTGCTCATCCTCAAGTTGTTTCGAATCTTTATTTATTTGTTCGGTTGAACACAAAATACAATTTTGGAAAAATGTTTGTGACCAAACAGTTCTGCGGCACTATTGACTACCATAGTAGTTTTATTTTTACTAAAATGAGTCAATAGTGCCCCGGAACTGTTTGGTTACGAGCATTCCTCCAAATATCTTTGTGATCAGCAGAACAACAAACTATATACAAAATATCTGGAACAACTTGACGATGAGTGCATTATGACAGAACTTACATTTTTGGGTAAACTATCCCTTTAAATAGACAACTACTTAAGCAAACAAACATATACAAATTGGATGAATAAATGTTATTTAATGTGTAAGTACAAAACAAGGACTAATCAAGAAATAAGGAAACACAGAAAAATACACAAATGCAAAAGAACCTAAACAACAATGAAACCACTACATGATACATAACTGTTTATTTATCATAAAAAATCTAAAGTGTGAAAATGAAGCCTGGAGATTATGGTCTTTTAATAATTATGGCAAACGCCAGTCGACAAAAGATCTTGAGAACTTAAAAACTGCCTTCACCCATCACCACAGTGTCTGTCAACAGCTGCCTGAACGTTAATTATACATTGTGACGCTTGGGGGGGGGGGCAGTCGCACCTGTCTATGTGTGCTTTAGCATTGCTAATGCAGAGATAATTAGGAATGTAATCTGCATGAAATCAGTCACTGAATTAACAATGCTTTTGTCCTCCTCGTTGCAGAAGGGAAGAGGCCGTTGTGCTGGTAAAAGTGAGATTTTGGTATCGATGGAGGTGGACATATAGTGAGCGTTGTCATACTTTTTTCCTTGCTGTCTTTCGGCCACCTGTACGATCACAGTCTGAACATTTTTCCGTTGAAGATAAGTAACTTGTATTAAACAACACAGGGAACTTTTTTTGGGGGTGATGTATCTCTGTAATGCTATGTTGTTTGTCTCAGTGAAACTACCAGCGGACCAAAATAATAATTTTCCACATACAGAACATGATTTCAACAGAGGCTTGTTTTAGTGGCGTTCTGCATCCCTCTGGAATGAATAAGAACATCACTCAGATGAATAGTTGCCGCTCTGTCAAAACAGATTTAATAACAAATTCTCCCTCCGTTTCTTTGACCGTCTCATTGTGCCTTTCTCCCCCAGTAATAATTGGGGTGAGCGTTGGGGGTGAGGCTTTGAAAGACAAGAGTATTTGCAATCAGCATTGTCTCTTCTGATTTGAATTCAGATTGCAAACAACTACTCTGGGATGGGCAGTGGAGTTACTCCTCTCTTATTTCTTCCTCTCTCTCTTACTCTAGTTTTTCTTCTCAGAGGAGCACTGATATTTCCGCCTGACTGCGTTCAGGAGACGCGCCTTACATCCGAGGAATCAGGCATGAAACGCTCGCTGCTTTCACCGGACCATGTGCGGCAGAGCAAGGGATTGTGGGATGCGTTGCATGGCTGGAAGACAGGAATAAAGACAGAAGGTAGTGATTATGAGCTAGACATAAAGGAGAGAGAGAGAGAGAGAGAGAGAGAGAGAGAGAGAAAGAGAGAGAGAGAGAATGTGAAAATCACAACAGACAGTGTCTTCATTTAGCCTTTTGTCTAAATGCCAGTTATTCCCATTGCAGAGGCTTGGATCAGCCTACTGAGAATTATTCAGTTTATTCCGGTCTAATTCTAATTCATCGCTCTCCTTCTATCTCTCTCTTTCTCAAAGAGACATGCATAGACTACATTACCGTAAGAGTGTACGTGCTTAAATGTCAATGCCCATCGATGGCAGGTCTAGTCATTCTCAAACAGAATTCCCGCTCTCCATCAATTTTGTACTTTCAGTATATCTGGTATATTATTATATTAAATAAAATAAAACAAAACAAAACGATTTAATATAGTTTATATGTGATATTTTCTAAGCAATGATATGTGTCTTAGGTGTGGGTCATCTGATATATCACATTTCATGAATATCTGAGGCAGTTACGATATACAAAACATTGACTAGAATGGCTCAAAAATCCCTGCACTTTCTGTGCGTAATTCTAACACATCCTCATGGCACAAACTATTTTACGAGGTGGCTAATTTGTATGAATTCGTACAATTTCATTTGTAAATTTTGATAAGATTTGCTTTCATGCCAGTGACGTTAGGATTAGGGGCAGGTTTTGGGGAGGGGCTTCAGCATTCATTTTTTTATAGCAATCATGCGTTTTTTGTATGATTCACGGTGTACAAATTCATACGAATTAGCCACCTCCTAAAATCGTTTTAATTTCTTGTGAGATCGGGTGGGTAATCCTGCTTTTGTATGTTTACACATTACACATTTCTTTGTATTGACACTTTCAACAAATAGCAGTGGTGTTGTGATAACCTGACTGCACATCTACAATAGCCATGTGTATGTGTGTACGTTTATAATATCAGGTTCTGTGTCAGGTTAGGAAATGAATAAGTGTAAGCCCAGGCTAAGCACCTCTCTCTGTCTTTCTCGCTCTGTTATCATATTACACCACTGATAGATGTTCCCTCCAACCCTGGAGCTAAAAGATTAATTTGTTTAAGCATAGCCCAATGCATTGACCTTGGAAGAAACTCTGCCTCTCTCATTGGATCTGGGCTTTGGGTTGACCAAAGAGAATTACATATATTATATATTCATTTGACCAATGAAAAACTGATGTTTAGCCCATGGAGCAACATTAGCATAATGTGTCAGAGAGCTTCTATTCAGAGAGAATTACCGTTCATAGAGTTGGACTGGTCAACAAGGGGAACGCCTGGTGGGAAGAACTGGCTTGAGGATGAGCATGAAAACCAGAAATATACTAAACGAATTCTTAGATTTTTCCTTTCTGCAGGTGGATGTCTTAAACCCTCAGTGCCCCTAGTGTCGATATGGATGCTTTTTTATGTACATCTTCCAACTG
Source organism: Barbatula barbatula (assembly GCF_947034865.1). Classification (NCBI taxonomy): domain Eukaryota; kingdom Metazoa; phylum Chordata; class Actinopteri; order Cypriniformes; family Nemacheilidae; genus Barbatula; species Barbatula barbatula. The sequence continues at coordinate 10,443,444 of NC_136772.1, forward strand.
CTTCAAGAATAAGACGCTGGTTTATAGAGCTTATAAACACATAAAAAAATGATTTCTTCAATATCAACAAAGAATGACATTTTTCTATCACTGAACATGTTGAGAATTGTGAGAAAAGTATTACAGGTCATAGACAGTAGATGGAAGGATGGATGGAAGAACGGGCAGAAGGGCGGACTTTATTTGACATTTAGAAATTCCCTGTCAAACTCCTTTCTATGATACACTTTAGCTGCAGGTAAATTTAGTGTGAACTCATGTTATAAAAAAGACACTATTTCATTTCCTTAAACAATTGTTGCCATTTTCAACCGGTGGTCTCTAAGGGGTTAGCTGTCATGAGATTGAAGTGACTTGTAATATTTTCTGATGAAATGTTTAAGCGTCCCGTTCGAAATCAGTTCCTCGTGACAGAGGCTGGGTTTCTGTCATCTGTTGAAAGAAATCATCTAATGCCCACTTTCTATCTGCGAGTTGAGTTTAACGCTCTGTTCATGTTTTTATTCATCTATTAGAACTGACAACCAGTGAGAGAGGTGTCAAAATCAAAAAAGTGTGACTGAATATGACCTGAAACAATGGTCACATACCATTTGTAGGTTGTGAGTGAAAAAGCACATTTAGCCTACTTGTAGCATTAATCCCATAAATTTGAATTCCTTGTGTAAAGAATACAACAGTAATTTTCTAACCCTGTATGTACCACAACAAGTGTGTTTTAGCCTAAGGAAAAAAGATAAGTGGAAACAACAAGTGGACAGAGATTTGTTTTAAAACTAACTCCTCTTGGATAGAGATGCTACAGCAGGACAACACTATTCTGAAAACAGCCAGACAGCAGAAAAGCAGATTTAAATTAAACCGTTCACAGCACGTCATGCCAAGCCCCAAGACTATGCACATCTCTAAACCAGAACACCACAAAATTAAGATGAATAGAGCGATTAACATCAAGACAGAGCGAAAACATTTTCATTCCCTCTTACCTCAGGGACAAATATGAATGAATGTTTTGATTTTAACCGGCTCAGGTAACAGCCATTGATTCGAAGCGTTTCATTAAGCTATCTGCTATCATCTAGAAGGTATATTGGGCGGCCAAGCTCTACTACACAGTGTGGTTTTGATATTGAACATTTCACACATCGATTGAGCCCCTAATGGTGAAACTCGCTGAAAATCTTTACAGACAAAAGAAAAGGTCAAGCATTGAGTTTGATACATCAACTAGCTTGTGGCGAGGCGGGGCACATGAGTATGGACAGCGAGGTGCCTTCATTTACACACACACCAACATAAAACACACATAGTGAAATTAATTCCCCTGTCGCATCTGCTGTTGCTTTACGTCTCCAGTGTTATGCAGATCAGCAGAGGTGCGGCTGTCAGAATTGATTTCACCTCTCCATCCAAAGGGTCATTAGAGATAAAGTAACCACTCTGTGTGCTGTCACTGAAGAATTATGGTTTGCATAACCAATTGTCCCATGCCTGACAGACAGAAATGATGATGTACGCAGGAGGAAGCTGTGTATGACCTCACCACCCGACATGGCCAACACCTGATCTACACGTGAGCTGAGTACACACATGAACTCTTGCTTCAGCCAAGCGGACGTTTTCTTTTGTTAATAAGAATTTAATATGTTTTAATTTATTTTGTTTTCCATCACTTGTTGCCTTTAGGGGGCGAGGAGTAGAGAATGGAGAAAATGAGGACTGTCAGTTTTGGTTGAGGCTGGTACGGTGAGGGTCATGTTTGATTTGTTTGGACTGGGCTTATTCATTCCTAATTGAGTTTTCCAAATCATGATTGTTCATGTGTATGTGTGTCATAAAAAAGACGCCATGAATCAGCGCAGGTTTGCTGTACTGTATGACCGTATATTTCCTGCCTTCTGAACTCTGTTTGTGTGGGATTTGTGCAGATTCAAAAGACGTGAATAAAGATTTTAAAGCCAAACAAGCCTAAACTAACTTTGTCCAAAAATACAGCCATGCAGTAATGTAAAGGGTGGCATTGTTTAGTCACCCTCATATTGTACCAAACCCAAGTTGTCCATGGAATACTAAAGGAGAGATCATAAAGACTGTGCATCCTCTTTTCCTATGCTACTAAAGTATGAAAAAATGTACATATAGTAACTATAGTGTACATTGCAGAAGCACATTAACCCGGTATCACACCAAAGCGTGTAATAGACATGCTGGGCACTCGAAATTGCGTGTCAGCGTCACGCTTTGCATCCTTTAGGCATGAACAAGACACGCTCAGTTATTTGCACTTGTTGAACTGAAACGATTTGATAAATACATGTTATTTGTACTTATATATAAAATAATAGATATTTTAGAGCACTTAACCTCCTTTTTAACCTTCCCACTTCTCAACGATTAAAAAACACGCAAAAAGCAAATAGAAGTCAGCCACAGGCATTTATTAAAAAACACCAAAAACAGTTATTACATTACGTTGCATTCCAAGTCTTTTAAAGCCATACGATATGATACACATTAGGTTTTAATCACCGATGACAGCGCTACAGGAATGCATGCAGTGCCGTATGCACACAGTTAAGCGTGTGGCGCATTCAGAGCAGGACAGCCAATGGCGTTTCATAACGTAAGCGAACGTAATGACGCAACCAGTGCCAATGCCATTTCATAATTGAAGCAGATTCTCTTATTGTACCAGTTTTACGGCGGACAGAGAATGGGGTCTTTGTTCTCGGAACACTTAGAATGATGGCACTTTTTGAATAAATAGAATAGAACTTTATTGCCATTGTTAAGGGAATAATGAAATACAGTTTAGCAGCTCTTCTGGATGACATTGTGACAACAACAAAAAACATCTGTAGCTGTATCTGCCTGTTATGTGTTGTGTTTTATATTATATAATATACAAACTGTTAGGTTTAGGTGTGGGTGGGTCGGTCGGTTTATGCGTTAAAATTAATCTTAAGTGTGCACACAAAGTAATCAACGTACACAAAATACCATGTACACTAGTAAACGTCATTAATTATAAAAACATTAGAAAATCACCCCATTCTGCTAACGTTACTCCGCCTTCGTACATGCATCATGTTCACGCCTATAGAAGGCAAAGCATGACACTCATTTTCGAGTGGACCAAGCGTCTGTTATTCGCTTCGGCGTGACACTGGGTTGAGCTGTATGATCTACTTCTATGAAATTAGATATTTTATGGTTGAAAGACACTATAAAATGTTATATGTAATAAAGAATGCAAATTCCCCAAAACATTTTTGTGTTATACAATTAAAAAACAACCCACCGGAGTGGGTAAATAATAGGGATAACTGATAATTCTTTAACAATGGAAGTCAATTACTGATATATTGGCTGATATACAGTATCTGAATGTATACATGTCATTCCAAAACTGGGTGACTGTTTCCTCTGCAGAACACAAAAGAAGATATTTTGAAGAACGTTGGTAAACACATTAGCTTCCATTGTATGGACGCAAACTCCGGACACATTTTTCAAAATATCTGCTTTTGTGTTTCAAATCACAAGTGAATACATAATGACAATCATGGGCGTAGCTAGCCCCTTTTTAGGGGTGCTTCAACAAACTCTGTTGTTAAAGTTTATACTCATTTTAACAGTCTGGAGTCATGTAAACATGACGTCATGTGCGTCTTTTCTGGTCAGTCGTCATGGAAACATGATCGCCCTGGCGTTTGAACAAGAGTGTCAGAGGAAGTGATTCTTTCTGAAGCGCAAGAGTGAGGCTGGTACAGTTCAGATTTGTGTTCCCTTCACTGAAAGCTGTTATGCGGTCTTTTAGTGCCTTGCGTCGGATCCATATATGGCTCAGGAGGACCACAGGCCAAAGCAGACTCCACCACCTAGCTGTGATGTCATTAAGAAGGAGTTGCTTGAAATAATTGAACCCCAAAGGGTCATTGACAGGTTTGCCACCCTCAAAGTGCGGCGACATAGATTAACTCTCCCAAAGTAGAGCCAAATGGGGATTCAAGGGAAGTACTTTAAATATTTCTTTTTTTATATCTTTACTTTCTAAGTATTTTCAAGACCTCTGTAAATTATCTGGATATTTTGGACTTTTTGGTTTTACATTCTTTATTTTTATAATTTTTTTTAATTGATGACTTTTATTGGTTTATGAAAGTTCAGACTGACGTGCGACCAGATATGTTAGAGATGGTCATTTGTAAATGTCACGGGGTGAATAAGCAGTGGAGGCAAAAGCAAGTCACGAGGAGTTTATTGCCAAAGGCAAAGCTCAACATACAAAATGAGAAATAACGAAGGCTCAGTCCATCCAGTAATAATAGGTCACGGTTCGGCAGGACCGTAGCACAGGCTTGCACGGGACGACTCGGCAATCGTGGAACTGAAGAGTGGAGCAGCGATCCTTGAGCACAACGTGAGTCGGTCGGGAACCCGTCACGGGTAGACTTCTCACCAGAGACGCGGGGTAAGACAGAAGCTCAACAGAGAGTCCAAACAAACAACGATCTGACAAACACAAGACAAAAGAGGTGAGCATAAATACTCTAATGGTGATTAGAATCAGCTGGCACTAATTCTCCCGGAGGATCATCAGCGACCACGCCTACCCATACACAACGCACAGTGCACGGAAGAGTCAGTGAATTACCCAACCGTGACCGTAAATAATTTACAGAAGATTAATTACATTTTGTTGTCCAAGTACCTGTAACTTTGTTCAATGACAATAAAGATCTATTCTAACCAATCTGATGACTGTTGATACAAAAGGAGGCATATGGAGTTAAGGGTCAGGAAAAGCTGTGTGAAGAAGGTTTTGTGTTTGTTACAGGGGGCTGTCTGTGTGAACTCTCACAATTAAGCTGGTGTCCTGAAAAGGTCTCAAACCTTGTTTGTATGTGTCAGCGACCACTCATTCAGTATTTTAAGTTTAGTTAGTTAAAACGGCTCCATTCTAACGTTCTTACTTTGAAGGGATTTTACATGCAAGGAGTTCTGTTCTGCAAAAAAAGATCTAACAAAAAGGTGTCAAAAAAGAAACATCTGGATTTTGGAAGTTATTTTTCAATAGACACATTTTTTGTTTTTGTGTGAAAAGAGGGTGGGTGGTGGCAGTAGGGCTCATTGGGTGCTCAGCACCCCTAAAGCTCTGACCCTAAAATCGCCCCTGATGACAATTATTTTTTTGGGTGAACTACGCCAATTCCAGAATTTAAAAGTTGTGTCCAAATTGGTGATGATTCACACAGAAGTGCTGTGTTTCATCACAGTACTAAAAGTTTATTTTTAGATGGTCTTTATTGTGAAACAGCTGTTTCTTCTGGCTAGGAAAGTAAGAGGACAGCAGGTGTTTGTACAGTCAGATGAATATGGAAGAATCAAATTAGGGTAACATGCAACGCTGCTCACTCTCCCTGCTACACTAGTCACCGTCACGAGAACCAGAGTCACAATAAAGGGCAAGTCATGCTATTGGATAGTGAAGCTAAAAGGCAAATCCGACATAAAATCTGACATTATATTTGTCCGCCCAAGCGTAGCAAACGCAAAAATGTTTTATGTCTGTACAGAGTTTCTGTGTCATGTAAATATTAATGCTGTCATGGCTCAAATCCTCTGAATGGGCAAAGCATTCTGGCTTTCACATTCATTTATAATACATCCTTTTCTCAATCCCAAAATATGGCACATATTCTAAACTGATGCCAGAATAAATCTTAGTCAGTTTGAGAGCATTTATTGTCTGTGAGGTAGAATGTATACTGTACATTGTTGTGCATAGGCTACAGTGTGGTGGCCTAAATAAGTATTGACAATAAAGCCAAAGAAATGTCATATAGGCTTAATAAACAGTATGTATGACATATATAACAAAAATATGTTTGCTTTGTTAAAAAATATATCAGTGTTGACAAATAAACCATAAATGCTTCCTATGGTGTGACAGCTAAAATTTAGAATAAAAATTAACAATGATGATAAATTGCGCCTATGATTTATTGATATTATAAATGTAAATATGAACAATATAACAATCTTTTATTGAAATTTGGTTTTCAAATTGTTTGCTGTCACACCACAGGACACATGTACGGTATATTTGTTAACTACCCATATTTGTTAAAATATCTTGTATCACAGTATTAAGAAACTTTCTGACGGTCTTAACTTTGTGGGTCATATTGATAATAGGGATGGGCCGGTATGAGATTTTGACGGTATGATAACCTTGCACAAACCTATCACGGTTTCACGGTATTACTATAACATCTCTTAAATGTGTTATTTTTTCAATAAAAACAACTTTTCCACTGAACATAATACATTTTATTTTGAAGAAACCTATACAACACTTTGGAACAGTGAACATGCCAGGTTAAATAACTTAAATGAATATGCGAGTTCTTCTAAATTAAATATGTCATCACAATAATGCTTAGAAATCCGTTATTGATATTTCAGTGTTGATGCGCATACACATATATAGCTATAAACACACAGTTGGAGAGAACGAGTTCGAGATTGCTAGTGTGTTGCATACACACAAACGGGCTCTTTCTGTACATTACTAGCAGTTTGCGTTTTTAAATTTCGTTATTGTTAACAGATTTTTGCTATGAATTTAGCAAAGTGTGATGGGTGGTGCTCCCGTAGATGGGCTATCATATTTGACGTATTGCCTCCCCCAGCAGCCACTCTTTTTAAAAAAAAATGTACAAGTTGGGTGTCCTTTCTCCTCCAAGCCGCTGCCGTCTGAACTTTTTCCGTACCCAAAAAATTTCACACGGCAGACTTCGTCTTTTTTGAAAGGGGAAAAAGTTCCAAAGATTCACATCCTTCGGCCATCCTCCATACACGTGACTCACTCCCTCTTACTGCGTGTACCAAACTGAGAGGGAGGGGTCATGTGACTCGTTATGTTCACACACAACCCGAGTGATTCCTGTAACTTACTTTTTGTCTATGAGGACGAGAAAAAGCTGCGCATACCGCAGAGACAGTATAGCGGACATTTCTAGTGGTTTTGAAACCGCAGGAATATTAAACCACTGTAAACCTTGAAACCGGTTATCGGCCCATGCCTAATTGATAATTTGATTAACTAAACCTGTGGTTACACTGCTAGGACACCTGTGTGAATGTATAACTTCATACAGCACATTCACTAAAAATGACCTTGAGACTAGGTGCTTGAAAGAAAGCGAAAGTGTCTAAAAGTATCCACTGTCTCTGAAATAAATTTAACAGTAACCATTATGCATTTATCTTCTCCTGGGCTGTTCCTCTCTTCATTTAACTTCGTTTCCAGCCCACACTGAACCATCCGTTCCTTCTGCTTTTATACCATTAAGCTGTCAAATTATCATGTAAAACAAAGAATGGTTCTAATCTCTCTACGTAGAAGCTCCAAAGATAATAACTATATGTCTAAACTCTTCACATATATTATTTAAGTGCATTATGACATCATGTTGCATTCCAACTGCTCCTAAAAATGCTGGTTAAATGGAATCCAGGACCAATCCAAAGCATTCAAAAGCAAGGACAATGGATTTTTCCTTTGCCAATCAGGTTAAGGAAAGTTGGAGTAGATTAAAACCAAAGGGGAGAACTCTATCCCTGAACTGCTGAACTCGACATAATGTGACTTGCAGCTGGAAAAATTTGTGCAAGTGAGAACCAGAAAAAGTGCAGGAAGAAATGAACAGGAAATGAACATGGAAATGCAGCAGGGAATAATTCATGGTTTTATATGGGAATAAAGAATAAATGAAGCACTATTCCTCTAGACAAGGTGACATTAAAAATGTCAGCAGTAATTGCGTGCAGGTTAGCACAGCGAAAAGAGCTTAGCATTATGGGTAATGCGCGAGCAGAGCTATCATTAACATCAGAAGCCCACCGTAAGCCTCCGTTCAGATTTAAACCTAGTAGTTGGGGTCAAGACACATCTTACAGGCATTGAGCAAAAGTTTGGAGAGTCTGGATGGTTTGTCAATGAAGAAAAGGGTTTTCAGTGACCTTCATCTTAAAGCGACAGCCCACCATCCATCCCGTAGAGAAACGGGCGAAAGGGTCAAGCGTTCATGTTCTTGCCATGGGGACTTAAGTTTCTGTATAGCTGCGTCCCTTCTCAATGTGTCAGCAAATGTCAGCGGTGAGGGGCACCTACACCTGAACAATTGCCATGACCGTATTGGGCCTCATAGTCTACCTGACATTCTGCGTGCTGTGACATTTCGGCTGACACATGAACGCACACACGCGAGGAACAAGAGTGAGGGTGCACCGTGAGAAGTCATAGAGAATGTTGTTCGGGACTTTACTTTGACAGAACCTCCGATTGGTTGAGCTGACCTTGTAACCTCCAAAATCCATTTCCTCTAGAATGCAGTGCCAACGTTAAGTGTCTCTTCACCTGACCTCAATATTCTGACCACACACCGACACGGTGGAAGGTGAGAGCATATCAAGTCCAAGTTAAATGCACATGGTAGAAGATTTGCTGACTGTGAAGATTTTTCAGGATTGCTGAAACGTCATTATTGCATTTCCCTCTCTCTGGTGGAAGGAGTGGAGGTGATGTTTCCAAAGCCTTTTTCTTTCATTTTCAACGCTATCTGGTCACATGGATAGTTTACTGAAAGACATATGACATGGGGAATGGACAGGAGATGCTGGACTGGACGTAGAGAGAAACACTCCAGGAGGTGAAACAATTAGAAAAAGCATAGAGGTAGAAAGGTAGAAAAGCAGGGAGGATTTTTTGATTTGTTGTCAGTTACCCTGCTGATAAAACACCTTAAACGAGCTTAAGCTGGTTTTCTGGTCCAAGCTGGATTAAAATGTTCATGCCAGGCATGCCAAGAGTTGAATGTGTGTAGATCAAAATACCCCCCAAAAAACATTGTATGTATTTTTGTTGTTTGATCTGTGATGTTGACAATAAAACGGACGGAAATGTGAAACAAAAAGTTATAGAAAAATATATAAAACAACTGTAGTACTGTATGTATACATCATGTGAAGATCTACGACAATTTAAGGTTTCAAAATCAACATAATTTTGGCCCGCAACAACTTTAACCCATCTGTTTTTATAAAAACTAAATGTGCAGTTCCTTGTGCTTCAGAACATTAATCTGAGCCCCTGTGTCACACAGGGAGGTGAGCGAGGGGGTTGTCTGTCCTCTTTAAGGTCTCCCTCCCATTAGCCCAGACTCATCAGAGAGATTAATCGTTCCCCAAGCGTGCCAGTCGACACATTCGTCAGGCCGCTCACCATCCTTACCATCTTTTCTTCTCCCTCATTTTTACTATCCCCTCTTCTTTCACTTCAAAGACAAAGGAAGGTCAGGCGTGAGACGGAAAGGATGGAATATGATTCATGGGTTGTGTTAAACCTGTAATGAAGGAACATGGAGGAGCATTTCCGGGACGAGACATTGAAAGGCAGTGTTGGGCTGAGAATGCATGGTGTGAGATTGAAAAGGACTTTCTGAAGTGACATTTAGATAATTAGGCTTGCAATCTGTTGAAACTTCGAGTGGAAATCGATGCAGATATCAAAGCAGTAAATGAGTCAAATTTTCTGACATTTACTAAGAAAGCGCCTTTGCAATGCACCAACACAATTTGTGTGCAATTAGCTTTTTGATATTAAAATGACTTATTGTTGTATTGTGAAGTAAATATTAACTCGAGTGAATTTTTGCATTTGAGTCTTGGGTGAGCTCAGATTCTCGACTACTATGATTTCTTGTGGGCAGAGAAAGTACTGTAATGCAGAGCTGCATGTATTACAAATTATGAGAAAAGCTCAATATTGATGCTAATTCCCCTTTGCTTTAGAATGAGCATGTGTATTGTCTAGACCATTGGTTTTCAACATTTTTAAAACCAAGCAACCCCAAATATGATGAACCTTTTTGTGAAGGACATAATGTTAAATACACACTGTGTCCTATAGAACCATTAATCTTATCACCGTACAATTTTGGTCTTACCTCATTTAAACAGATAAGAGCTGTACTTGAATTGAAGAAAATAGCAAGATGGTTGTCAAGTGTCATAAAAAACTTGCACAATATCTCCATGGTAAAATCAAGAGGTCACAGGTTTGAAATGTGCTCGATTTCCATTTCTTGCACCATTGCCAGATACAGTATTCACTACACGGACTAATATGACATATCATCCAAATCTTATCTTGTTTGTACTATGATTAATGTTTCAGTCATGAAATGCAATGATTGCTGTTTCTGAATCTTTTAACCAGATAATAAAGAAACCACTGAAGTTCAATGTTTTAAAATCTTGCATGCCGAAGAGGCCTTGTAATATATGGCTGTTGTCTCAACTCACTTGAGATGAATCCATGCGAGATGGAAAATAAGGACATAACTGTTCAACAGAGGGACATAACTGTCCAGTACCTCAGTGACTCAGCATCTGGCTTCTCAGTTTACAGAAAGAGAAAAGGACATCCCTCTCTGTCTTTCTCTGACATTTTCCACTACGCATCCTGGCAAAACGATGAAATGAATAGAAATCACACAATACCTTTCGGTTTGTTTGTTTTGTCGTGCTTTCATGCAAGTAATCACAAATCATATTAACCATAAAAGATACACATTTGCAGAACTGAAAAAGAGAAAGCGTCTGTTTGTATGGCTTTCTTTCGTCAACCTGTAATTTTACATTTCTTGACTTAAATGTAAATGTCAAATTATTAAACATGGTCAAAAAAGCGACATCATAGTAAATAAAACTGGCAATTGTGACAATTAAAGAATTTATGCCATTATGAATGCTGCAAAAAAGGGCAAATGTGACTAAACCACAGTGTATAAAGGCATTAACTGCATTAAATGCACTGAACTTGCTTAATTCAATGTAAGAAACCTGACTGTATTGTAAAAAAATGATGTGATTACTGAAATAAGCTGTTAGTACAGCATATAAAAAGTAATTCTCTGGTTGTCCATCACAATTATCTGCATGATCTGAGAATGTTTTTTTACAGTGCTACATGCTTCACCGTATACTTATCCCCCAATTAACATCTGTTTACGCATCAAGAGCCCTTCCGCCGATTTTACACACTGTCCATCTTTCTTTGCCAAGGCCTTAAGTTTTTTTTTGCAAGTGCCCGATGAGATTGGCGAAGGAAAACATGGAGGGGAAGCGAGGCAAAAATATCCCATTAACTCAGGAAATTGGTACAAGCTGTGCCACAGCACAATGCAATCACCTTTCCCATCTTAGCATCTCCTGTCCCCTCGCTCTGCCTTTCACCTCGTCCAACAAGTGGCGGCGTGATATGTACTTTGTTTTCCAATACACCATTACAGAACTCTATGTTAGAATAGGGAAGATGGGATAGGGATAGTTTAGCCAAAAATGAAAATTATTTTATCATTTACTCATCCCAAACCTGTATGACTTTCTTTCTCCTGCAGAAAACAAACAAAGATATTTTGAAAAGAATTGGTCAGCAAACAACATTGGCCCCATTGACTTGCATTGTATGGAGACAAAACCTCGAGACATCTGTCAATATATCTTATTGTGTTCCACAGAAGAATCATTAGGGTGATTAGATGATGACAGTATTTTCATGTTTGGGTGAACAATACGTACATTTAATATCTAATTTATCATTCATTCTGAGTGGCCAAATGCACTTTCTGATTTGTGACATTTGTCTTCTATAAACACAATTGTTTCAACTGTTTTTATTTGATTCCTCTGCCATCAAATTCTAAAGAGCACACAAGAACGTTTTCTTCTGCTTTGGCATGAAAATAGTGATTATTTTTATTCTACAGTATGCTGAATGAGGCATAAAACTATATCAATTCTCCACATAGAACAGTCTGGCCAATATGATCATCTGCAAGAAACAATGTGTTCTGCTTTAATGAGCAGACAGTGGCCGATTATGATACTCTTGTTGAACAAACCCATTTGAAATATTGCAGAGTTTTATCAAGGTCGGAGACATTGTAATGTCAGACCCGAACTATCAAGAGACTACTGTTAGGGTAGTAAATATTTAGATGTGATAACATATTAATTGCTTCTAACGTGTTGATTACTATAACAATTACCCATGTGATAAATGACGTTTTTATGACATCAATAAAGAGTCACATGGACAGATCTAGAATATGTATAAGTATAAGTAAAAAAAGCATGTGTGGTCCCTCAGTTCTGTCTCACATTACCCATAGTCTCATAGGACATTCACACACACACACACACACACACACACACACACACATCTGACCTTCATCACATCATTACACTCATCTCAGCGATCAGTTCAATTCATTTGGACCCAGAGCAACACTTTCAGATTTATAGACTTATTTTACACACAAGCACATACACTCAAGCTCTCTCACTAGCTTTTGGCTCTGTGTTTCTAACAGACTTTTTAATTAGAAACCAGAGGATAACAAAACAGTAGCGATTACTCATAGCGTACGTTAGCCTGCAGGAGGTGGGGGGTATGCATTGCTGATATCCAAAACGCTTGCTTTCTCTGAGAGTTTATCATTAAAATGACTCCATGAGGTGAATAAAAATAATGTACATAAACTTATAGCTAACTTTTAAGATGTATTAATACTTTTTTAATACGAGTAATTCAACCTGATTAAAAAAAAATTTGGTTTCAAAGTTACTATGGCAATGAAAAATGTAATCACTTTTTGAACTATAACATTGATTTTCCAGGGTTGCCCACACTTGATTTTGTGTTCTATGTGTTAAAGATGGAAAGATCAGCTCTTTTCTCAAAGATAAATTAATATATTTTTTCAGAATTTTGATAACTGTATACAGTGATTTAAAAAAAAGGGTTTATACTAGGAATGCACAGAATATTCGGCCACCGAATATTTTCGGCCGAAAATGGCCCAAAAGTGCATTTTCGGTTTTGGCCCGAAAGACTTATCACCGAAACAATACGGCCGTCATGTTGTGATGACGCAAACAGAAACTGCGACTTGCACGTGCTTGTCTGAAGCGACAAGTCTGCGGTGTGGACGTATTTCAGTAAATCTCGTATATACTCTTATAGAGTGTTCACACCAAACGCTGTAAATTTGCGTGTAGTTGCACATTTGAACACTGAATTCACTCGAATTCGCTTCATTTTACAGACTAACTTTAAAGTTAGTACAAGGTCATAGCCATAAATGCCATAATTTATTTCGGTTTTCGGCCTTGGTTTCCTCTTTTTCAGTTTCGCCCAAGAATTTTCATTTCGGTGCATCCCTAGTTTATACATTATGATTTTGGAGCTTGGTCACCTGGCTGGTTTTGTATCTGGAAACCCTATTTGTGCCTCAAATAAGATTAAACATTAACACTTTGTGCTATACTACATGCTGTGCTTATCATGCGATTCTAACAATATTCAGTGTAAAAAGTGTGAAATTGTTAACTCATGGTAGATTTTCTATGTGATCTGCTCTTGAAAACTAAAAATCTTTTTAGGTTAGCTGATAAAACTCAAGTTTCACGGTGAAAATCTCCAATTCCCAAGGTTATGAGGTTATGCTGTTCATGTCAGTAAGATGGTTTCTAATGATCAGATAGATACATTACTGCATAACTCTTACAGATGTCCATATTTTGTAACGGACCAGTGACCCTGTCCACTTCAACCCATCACATTTTTCCTCAGAACAGCCTGATTTAGGTTTCACAGCCCAGGGCATTCTTTACCGGGCCCTGTGGATAGCACGTTCCCGGATCTCCTGGAGCTCTGCGAGGGATCGGAATTCCGGTTGAGGGGAATTTTGGCAAGAAGCAAGGCCGGATGATCTAAAGAAGCTCCGGTAAGCAGCCCACGCCCATTCCTTTTTGAACCCACACTTGACCCGTAAAGTGCTTTCTCTGGCTCTGAAGGTTTTTGCACCACGATGCCGTGACATTCCCCAGGACTTTTACAACTTTCAGCTGGATGGGTTTATTGAGGGTATCATCTCCTTCCATTGAGATTGATTCCAAAGTGACGCTACCACAAGCACTAATGTACACAGTGTGGTGAGGCTGCGGCAAAGACAATCACTTTTAAAAGATGCTTTTCAATGTGAGAGCATCTAGAGACGTATTGTCTGCATTTGGGTTAACTTCTTGACGTAAGAGGACCACACTTTTGGACCGTCCTCAAAAATACATAAAGTAAAACATGCTAAAACTGACTTTAAAGAACAATCAGAGTTGTCCTTTTTCAAAAGATCATAACTTGGCCAAATCATAATTTGTTGTCTAATAATTTCAGTAGATTTGTGTTAAGGTAAAGTTTAGGACATAGGCATAGTAATTCTGATGATTTTTTAAAAACATTGCATCTCTGTGATGTTCTCACTAATTATATAATACATTCAGAGAGCTACAATTCAAACGCTCCATATGACGCAAACAGACCATGCAAGTACAATACAGTGCAGCACAGAATTTTGAGTCAAATTTCCTTAAGAACATTTTATAGAATTCAGATGCCTTATTTCATAGTTTTGAAAGACTAATCAAATCGCGCTCCTATTGTGCTGATTCAAAGAGAAAAGCCACAGTGAACTTCACACCCAACGTCTGGAGTTTTAATAGGCTGGAGAAACGCCACAGCATCCCAGCAGAGAGAACTGCTTCTGGGGAGAGAGCAGGAACGTTTCCACTGTTTCAACAGAAGAAAAGAAAAGAAGAAACGAGTCCCTCTCAGTGCCGACGGCCTTGAAATATTTCTAAAAGAAAAGTCTGGACAGAACTTTTATGGGTCTACTTATTTGGAATCTATTCTAGAGCCAACTCAACTTCAATAAAAAAAGAAATAGAGCAGGATCATCACCATTTTGATCATGTGAATAAAATGCATCAAATTTAATTTTTTTGTGAATTTAAAGGGATATTTCGCCCAAAAAATTACATTTCTGTCAAAATTTACACTTAATATTAACATTTTAATTTTGTTGTTCTGATGAAAACGTAGAAATATATGATTTTTCATTCTTCGAAATGGCTTGTTTTGTGATCAAGAGAACAATGAAGTAATTTTCATTTTTAGGGGTTAACTATACCTTTAAAAAACAACCTCACTTCCAGTATCAAGATTGCGTCATTGTACGCACCACCCCTCCTTTTCTCATTTCTTTAAACAAAATAAACTAAAGAAGACTGCGACATGCTTTTCCCCATTCTTACCTTTTTATCTGCCATTGAGTCAAAATCTGAAATTATGTCATTTGTTACATCAAACCTTCATATTACAGAGATGATGTAAATCATTATACTGCACGCTCGTCTGTGCTATTTAACTATAGAACATCCACATTTCGCCACACTTCAAGTTCAGATGACTTAGAGATAGAAAGAATGAGTCCCTTTTCATCATCCCATTCTCACTTCGAGAACCATTGTGAGCAGAGACAACAAGCAGCGGGGCCTGAGAGTCTGAGATCAGACTTTAAAATTGATTTGTAAGCGTTCATGTACCATTAAAAAAAAGCAATATGGTTCATCCGTCATGCCATACATTTGCACTGTATTTGTTTATCTCGATTAGATACGAACTATCTAGACTACCTTTGTTGTAGCGGTCAGTTATTGTGTAAGGCCTTAATGACCATGCATGCAGTGACCTGTGCTAATGGTGCTATAGATTAATTACAATGGTCAGCCTTTGAGAGGGTCCCAAACTATTCCCACGCAATCGATTCTCAGGAGCGCCTGTGAAATTGAACTGTCAGGTGTTCCGTTGGATGCTGATATGATATCGATTCCACTTTTTCCCACAGCACGGCCTAATAGAGCCGGGACAAGGCGGACACACCCGCAAGCCACAGCGTCATTGCTATTAAGAATGACTCTCGGAGTAATTCTGGATTAGATTTCAAAGGGATGGATATAAAGTTTGTGTGTGTGTGAATGAGAGGGGGTGAAGGAGACACAGAAGGTCCTGGTGGGTTATCCGTTACAGGAAATGTTTGTGTCGAACAAGACTTAACCACGTGTTTGCTTTTTGTAGCTATCTGTCAATTAGTGAGGTCTGCTGGAGGAGTCTGCACTAAAAGCACATTGACATCGTGGAGATGAGGCTAATAATGAGTGTAGATAAAGGCTCGCATTAACACTAGGCTACATCATTACTCTTTCTGTCAGACTCTGCCCTTTACCGAGTACAAAGATAAAGCAAGAGAGAGAGAGAACACTGGCCATAAAGCTGGTAAAGAAGCATGTTGAAGGACGAAAATAATTAAAATGTCTGAAATAGTTTTTCATGCTTTATGGATAATAATAGAGAAATACCAATATATAGTGGCCTCATTAAACATTTAGACACTTACGTCACACGCAGATGTATGAATGTAATTACATTAAAAAAGCAAACCAAGTTGTACCAAACTTTAAGGCTGCATTTTGGCAGAAATACTTTCCCTTTTATGACCCTTTTTTGCAACAACCTTTTACCAACTGGTGTCAAGGTGATTTTTAGTGGATGTATGATGTCAGTTTCTGCTGACTTCACTTAAGTGTCCCAGCATTGGAACCACAGGTGTAGTTCATCACATTAGTTATGTTCCACAAAATCGGACAACCGGCTAGATTTTAAACAATTGAACTAGTTTCAGACACTAAACTCTAGCAGGTAGAGAAGGTGTTAAAATAAATGGTGCGATATTTTGTTGTCTAATGAAATGACATTCCTACATTTTCAAGATTATACTTTCTATATATGCCTTTGTACATGGGCTGTTCACTTCAGTTTCTCGGTAGTTCAGAATTCCATCATAAAAGTGTCTTGGTGTGACAACAATAATTGAGGGAAAAAACGAATGTTATTTTTATAATATACAGTGGGGCAAAAAAGTAGCCTATTCAGTCTTCCCAGCCTAGTGCAGGTCTACAATTTTGTTTCTGGTGTCCTTTGACAGCTCTTTGGTCTTGGCCATAGTGGAGTTTGGAGTCTGACTGTTTGAGGTTGTGGACAGGTGTCTTTTATACTGATAACAGGTGCCATTAATACAGGTAACGAGTGGAGGACAGAGGAGCCTCTTTAAGAAGAAGTTACAGGTCTGTGAGAGCCAGAAATCTTGCTTTTTTTGTAGGTGACCAAATACTTATTTTCCACCATAATTAGCAAATAAATGGTTTAAAAATCAGACAATGTGATCTTCTGGATTATTTTTTCTCATTCTGTCTCTCATAGTTGAAGTGTACATATGATGGAAATTACAGGCCTCTCTCATGTTTTTAAGTGGTAGAACTTGCACAATTGGTGGCTGACTAAATACTATTTTGCCCCACTGTATATTTTCTATTTTATATATTATTATATACAGTATATAAATATAAATAATCTAAAATAAAACATTATTACCGTTTGTTTTCTAAATTTTGCTATGTCCATAGGACACGTGTATATTTATCAACCACCATTGTGCTATGGTAGGGTTCTATTACTGTGCCAGGTCATGCGTTAGTTAAGACGCATTTGATTGCTGTGGCAGTCATCAATTTTGTGTGTATTTGCTGCACTGTAAGTGTCTGTCAGCAAAAACATATTGCTTCAGTCATCACAACTGCATGTAGGATTTCATTGGTGTTTAATTACGCAGTCTGTTTTAGATTTTCGTCTGCGACACAAGCATGTAAACATATGCATGATTTGTTTGTGTATGTTAGGCTATTGTGTTTCTATAATAGTAAGCATAGGCGAAGTATTGCTGCTATAATGTTTGGTGGAACTATAGTTGACATGCAATTTAATCTTAAATTGATATTGTTTTTTGGTGATACAGAAATGGGCTGTGAAAATGCATGTGCTTTCATTGCCTGATGTAAAAAGTGCCGGTTATAACAAACAACTTAACCACTGCTCACTTAACCACACATGATTGCCACATTCAAAACACACAATGATGAGCTGCAATAGAACAATTATTTAGTATTGCTACTGCAATCTTTTGTTAAATGCATACAGTATGAGCTGAGTCTCTATTGTGTTGATATGATACATTATCTGACAGTGTTAGGAGTGTATGCGTGTGTCTATCCTGTAATCATTCTGAGCCTAAATATTCACAGATTGCTCACTGAAATTACCTCTCTCATTCTAATGCAACACTACACACAAATACATTATTCTCTGTTGGGCAAATTAGCATTACACCATTTCCTTTTATCGTAAATCCCACTGACTATTCTGTATTACACAAAGTAAAGCTCGAAACACAAGTTTGTCTTTTATCCTCTCTCTGCGGTCACCTAATGTCATGCGGAGGCTTGAGGCATATGAACAGGAAGTGAGGGGCAAGACTTTTGTTCACCTTAATTCAACAAACTCACATATACACATACATAAACTCACCTCCCATACGCAAGCAAACATACAATAACAAGTATATAGCATTGACCCGAGTGCCATCTGCATCTTTGGCCTCCACTCACTAGGAGACAATGTAGAAACATAAAAGCAAAAAATGTCCTCCCTCACAGCACTCTAGCTAACAAAGGTGAAAATGTAGACACAAAATGTTTAATTTTGAGAAGAACTTTTCATTTGATTCAATATTTGCAAAACCCCTGGACAAACATGAAGGGTCACCATTATTAACGATTTATAAAAAAACATGAAATATGATTCAGACTTTTTGCCTGACAGCGATGACAAGCTCTAGTTCCAACAACAGAGTTTAAGGGTGCTACAGTATAATGCTTCCATTCGTCCACAAAGAAACAACTAATGGAGCCTCTAAAAGAAGCAAAGAAGAGCAAGAATAAGATAGCCTTTCTTTTATGCTCCCTTGCATCAGTATATCAAATTCTGTCGGCTTTAAATAAATTATTCATGTGTTTATTTAAAAAAGAGATGCGGAATGTCTGACATAAGTTCTACCGGCCAAAAACTCTAACACAGCAATTGAAAAATGAACGTGGACTTTGCTCTCTGGTGACATACTAAAACATTTAAGGCAATCCCGAAAAATATCATCTTTAATGCATATTTAATTCAAGCCACTTCTGGTCAGTGGGCCCTGTGGTCGTACTTTCCTTAAAACACATTGAGTATCAGGGAATCAGTTAAAACTAAAGAACTTCAAAATATATGGCAACTCAAAAACAGGTCAGCCAACTAAAGACTAATGAGTGAGAGTGTGTACAGGAAGAGCAGGCAGCTCGTAGACTTTAGAGGTTTAAAGCCACAATTACATTTTGTGACAAAAATAATCCCCCTTTATGAAAAGAAGAAGGCTCAAGGGTGAAAACATGGGGAATGAGGGAAATCAAATAAAGAGAGAGAGAGCAAAAGAAGGTGGCGATTATAAGAATATATGGGATTGTGGTATGGCCTAGATTACCTCATTCCAAACCAAAGCCACACGTTCAAAACCTGCTGCCAAACCATCTCTCTTTTTCGCACACACAAACAATGTAAATTACTGTCCAGTGAGTCCAGGAATATGACATGATCAATGTTTCGTGCTCAGACACCCCGCCGGTGATACTTCTCTAAAGTCAAAGAAAAAATAACTATTTCAGGGATAATCAACTGAGTAGGGAAATTTTTTATGTACATCTTAAAGGTTCAATGTGTAATTTTTTTGAAGAATCTATTGACAATAATGCGACATCATATACTATGTCTTTATAACTATGTTTATAACGACCTTACATAATGAAACATTTTGTTTAGTTTTTTTACCTTGGAATTAGCTATATATTTCTCGCGGGTCCCCTTACATAGTATTCGCCATGTTGTTTTCTACAGTAGCCCGGAACTAACAAACTGCTCTACGGATCTCATCTCAACTTAACTTTTTATATGGCGCTTTTTACACTTTTCATTGTTACAAATCAGCTGTACATGAAAACATGTCAGCTCTAAGCAATACATTGAATAACATAAATGCACTGACAAACACACTAACGCACACCAAACACACACACACAGATATAGAGAGGAAGACAAAAGAAGAGAACCGCAGGTATATTATTAAGCAGACTATTGGGGTTATAATAATTCACACAAAATGTTACATTCAAAAATAAAAATAAGTACAAAATTCTAAAGCTGATGTCAGCAGCCCTCCAGTGAGCAAAACGTGTGCAAACAGTGGTACCCAAAACTTCAGTTGAGAAGAAAAACTTGGGAGAACCCAGGTCCAGCCATGGGAAGCAGTTATGCGCTGGCTCCTATGGCCAAGAAGCGGAAACGTGACGACATCTTAGTCTTGTGTCAGCCACCGTAGTGCTTTGAATGGGAGAGGTGGAGTGAGCCGTTGATTGCAATTCACAACCTCACCACTAGTTGACCACTGGACCTTTAACATTAGGTTTAATACTTTAAACAGTGTCTTCTATATCTTATACTACATAACTACAAACATTTTTAAACGTAAAGGATTAACAAAAAATGGGGTCCAAATCACACGTTTCATAAAAAAGTAAAATACAATAAATAACACACATCCACTGAGAACATCTTCTCTGAAATAATGCAGGTCTGACAACATAAAAGAAACATTTAATAAGGTCTTTGTTGACACATATCCATAATTTGATCCGGGGCAGATCATTGACTCTCAAATATGCAATGCAAGCATAAGAAAAGCTGTATTTGAAATTGAAATTGCGTCGCATTATTTATTACTGAATTGCTTGCCTGACACTGTAACATTTACTGTAATAGGGTGAGATGCATGGTTAGCTCTGAATGCCAGCCACCCGCATCCTCTTGCCAAGCTGAACAGACTGTGTTCAATATAAAACTCCCACATACAGCGGAGATGCAGAGATGTTAGTTACAGCAAGCACAGCAGACTCTGCTCATGGCATTTATTAAATAAATTACCGGCGATCAGGCAAACCCGGTTAGCATATGGCGTGGATAGAGCATGTCATCACTAAAAACAAAACGCTGTGATTAGCTTAGCATCAAAATGATGGTTAGTGACATGCACGTGTGCGCTTTCAGAGTGCTGAGCTTCCCGTATACAGCTGCTCTTTGCCACCTGCATCGTCCAAGCTGGCTTGCCTCTAGAACCCTAAACGTATTTTTATATCCCTGTTCTCTGGCATTTATTTGTTTTGATAGAACATCCATCAAACCTCCGGCCCAACCATTTGTCTTTATAAAAAGAAGCAGCGATATTTGCACCGCGACGGCCTAAGACGGTGAAACAAATAAACAGTAAGGAAAGAAACCTGACATGATGCTCCTAAAGATGGATCGAAAGAAAGCAGGAAATAAAAGAGCCAGAGCAGAGGGAGTATAAATAGGTATAGGCTCTTGTAAGAGAGAGAGAGAGAAAGAGAGAGAGAGAACCTGAGGTTTTTGGCGGTGCAGGCGGGCCAGGGGGAAATTGCGCGTGGCTGGTATTGGAGGCACTACAGTGGAGAGCAGTGGTGTGAGAGATGAGAAGAATCAGAGGTTTATTTATAAAGCTCAGCATTTTATGGCAGAGAAAATACGCCCGTGTGCTGGAGCAGAAACAGGACCGGGCTGGACAGAGCTGGTTGAGGGGTATGAGTATAATCTGCCATAATTTGCTTTTAAACTCACACAAATAATACATTTAGTCATATTTTTATGTAGCTCAGTGGTAAGAGCATTGTGTTAACAACGCAGGGTTGCGAGTTTGATTCCAGGGGATTGCACATACCAACGTATAAATGTATAGGATAATGCAATGTAAGTCGCTTTGGATAAAAGCATCTGCCAAATGCGTACATGTTAACTCTCTCGGACTGTTACTATAGGTTCAAAAAGGGATCTTAAATGTAAGCTCTTGTTTCCAACGTATTGAGTCAATATTTTTATATAAATATTGCCACAGAACATTTTCTTTCCAGTGTATTCTGGCCTAAAGCCACTGTAAGCAAGATCTGTAATACCAGTGGCCAGGAAATATAGGGATGGATAGAGATATAGGGAGGGCAGGAAGAAAGTGTATGACTGTTCCATCAATCAGGTTAAAGGTTATCGAGAGCGAACAGACACAAGTGTTTCAACTGAAATCACTCAGATGGTACTTTGCACAAATACGGTACACTTTGGTGTCTTATAACTTTAAAGAAATACATTTGATTTAAAATATTTTTTTTGTCAAACTAATTATTATAACTCTTGAGTGCACCTCCAACATTTAAATTATTGCCGTAATTTCAGTATTTAACTGAATTTATTGTAGAAAAGCGTACTTTTAGTTATTAATAAAAATGTAAAATAACAGCCCAGATACTTTTTAGCTTTTCAAACTTTAAATTTAGGAATCTAGGAAAAGAAGAGCCTGTTTTGTCTAAATGGGACCTTACAGGTTGAATAAAGAATATATTTTTATCTTCTACCTATTATAATTTATAGAAAAATAAATCCATATTCTGTACCCTATTGGTAGAAACTGGTGGTGTTTTGAACTATAATTTTTCTCATAAGCACCCTTCAAAAATGGTGCAATATACCTGCAACTTTCAATATGTTAGAAATTACATGCTTTGGGTTCCTGTAGTGTGACTCAAGGAATTGAAATAAAAATGAGAGCAAGGAGGTTATAAAATAACGGATTGTGCAAGCAGAACCGTCTGAGCTTATCGCCACTGGAGTCAGAGATAATCTTCCCTGGTCATACAGAAAGAGCCCTAGCAACTGTAAAACCAGTCAAGAAACGCTTTCAGGATGGGACACCATCTCACTGACAGTACTCACACACACACAGTACTATGAAGAAATCGAAATAGGGCAGTAAATAAAACTATAAAATGGAATTTGTTGCCCTGTGATTACTTATCACTACATTGAAAATGTGAATGTTTTGAAAAAAAACTTTATATCCTCCCTGAATTCACAAGTATGTTTTTATTTCGCCCCAAGGTGACAAAATATCATGACCCTCCAACTGTACCTCATTAGGTACAAATCCTGTACCTTTCCAATGTGTACATTTTTGTATGCAGACAGAAGGGTACAGTTATGTCACTAGGGGTACATAAATATACTTTTAGAGGTACAAACAAGGTGGTACAAAAATGTACCATAATGAAGGGTACATTTTTGTACCTTACTAGAGTACAGCTGGGGCGACAGAGCATTTGTACTTTTTTAGGTACATTCCTGTACCTTGAATTCTCTGTGTGTACACCTGTACGAGGATATCGAGGTCCACCAGGACCTGTCCAGTCTGGTATTTGACAGTGGTCCGCTTATCTCTGATGCCAAGCTGTATGCTGTACATAGTTCCGGCCGTGCCTGTCATACACACTCACACGCCCAGAAATTGAACTGGGTGGGATAATGTGAAGTAGACAATCATGAGTCTCCAAATTTGTATCGCAGATGAGAGTTTGAGACTCACCCAGACTGAGAGATGCACCCTAGATGGCGGTCTGAAAATGACTCTTGTTTTTTTTTCACCATGGCTTGCTGCTGAGGATTACAAATGAGGTCACTCTAGAATACCTCTAGAAAAACATATTCCATATGGTTTCCCTCTCACTTCATGGGGTAAAATAACCCTTCTGAATTTGGCATTAAAAAAAAACTAAATGTAGACAGTCAAATCTAAACCATAAATTTCCTCTCTCTCTCTCTCTCTCTCTCTCTCTCTCTTCTGCATTTCAGCAGACAAAAGAAGAGTATTCATCTTACACTTTACAAGAGCTTCATTGTAGTCCTCATCACTACTGTAACTCAGACTATAGACCAGGGCCATAAACCTCTTAACTCGCCTCCAGTTTTGCAGGTCCAAGGAAGATTGATAGAAAATCTATTCATATTCAACATTCATTGTTGGTAAACATTGTAACCTCTCAGTCACAATTGATTAAATGCTTGTCCTCTTCCACCGTGTATACAGTAGAAGCAGCAGCATATGGTTTTGACTGAACCTTGATGGGGTTTCAGTTTAAATATCCCCTGGAAAGCCAGATGGGCCCTATATTAATAGAAGCCAAGCGGAACAGAGAAAATAAGAGGTCGGAGAGGGAAGATTGGTTGGGGGGCTAGAAGAATAGGAGGCATTCCACAGCTTCAATGAAGTGCATACCAAAGTTTGGTAAATCTTCGCTAAATTTCCTGACCTCCCTTGCCGTAATCACAAACTGTCTACACAACATGAAATCATATTTAATAACTCAAGAGAGCTTCTTATTTAATAAATTTTTCAGGAGGTGCCCTAAAAATAATAATTAATTCATTAAATGAAGTAAACTGATCTACTTGGAGGCATGCAGAGACGGAAAACTGCTATTTCAGCTCTTACTTGGATAGACACACAAAACTTTTTTTCAATTGTACCACATCACTGTATAGGAGGAAATGGCTGGCGCAAGAATCTGGCGGTGTGGTTTATTTATGCTAGCTGATTAGCGGCCCATATTCGGTTTATATGATCGAAGGTAAGGTACAGCATCAGACTTTGATGGACGTGTCTGGTAGGGTAGGATTGGAGGGGTGTATTGCACTTTTAAGGGATAATGAGAAATAATCAGGATTAATGTTAACATTGGCACACAGAGCTGAGAACTTGCATTATTGGCACAGCATGCATACCCTTGCTCACCATTGCACTTAAAACTGACCTCAGGTCAGCATGAGACACCATAAAAAAACGACAGCTTAAAAACACAAAAGCTTACACTGGATAAAACTGCCATGAAAATCGAATTCATGGATTTAAATCTTGCATGGCAGTTAATGTGCTAATGCCATTACAGATAAATATCATAGCCTAGTTTATTATTTAATAGATTTATTTCTGCTGCTATTTTGGACTTTCATCCATCTAAACCAATGATACAACAGAGACGAAACCGAAAGATCTATTCAAATGTATTTATTTTACCATTTACTTTTTGCCACACCCCATTTGACATGAATCCCCTCCCCATCCCACCTGCCACCAAGAAGAAAAATTGTTCAAGCAGACCTTTATTTAAGATAGAACAAAATACACCAAGAGAATAGTTAAAAATGCAAACGTTTACTCACCCTCAAACGGTATGACTTTATTTCATCCGTGAAGCACAATGACGGGTAGCGGATAGGGAGTGATTGCAACTGTCGAGCTCCAAAAAACGCTTTAAAAATAGTCCACGTGATTCCTGCTGTATATCCAGCTTAGTGTAGGCCTATTCGTCAAACGTATCCTTGCATTTCAAAATGACGCGAATGATGGACTTTTTGTTAACGTAAATGCAGAGAGAAGCCACGCAGCCAGAAATTTATCCAAATGCCGCGGGAACGCCGAATCGCGGTACTTTTTTTGATGTGTTTAATGGCGGTTGGCAAATCGGCTTTTGGTGCACATCCGGCACCTACTGGAATGGAGTGTGAAGACCAAGGAGGAGGAAGTGGAAAGTACTAACACACTTAAATAAATATAAATTAAACCTTATACCTTATATATCTTTATACGTATGTATATTTAACAATCTTTAATTCTGTGTAGCAAACGTGATCGCGGTACTTCTGTAGATTGTCTGCTTGTTTTCTCCACACAACTTTACTCCCAGAATCCATTTCGAGAAAGTGGTGCTTCCCTGGAAATTTACTGAATACGCTTGAAATCAGAGCCGGACAGTAACGGAGTACATTTACTCGAGTACAGTACTTAAGTACAATTTTGAGGGATCTGTACTTTACTTGAGTATAATTTTTGGGGAGTACTCATGACTTTACTCAAGTACATTTGAGAGGCAAATATTGTACTCTTTACTCCGCTACATTTCTATCCATAACCGTAAGTACACGTTACTTCTAAAAAGGAAAAAGAAAAATCTCGGAAACCACCAATTTGTTTTTTCCCGCTCAAACGTGATTGGATTGTGCAGGCGCCACTTATTGGGCGAGCCTATCAGCAACAATCACCCAGACCTCAGAGCTCTATCATTTGCTGTACACAGCTGTCAATCATCTCACGTCTGCATGACACGTCCTGTGTACACTTCCTCATTCAGGACATCCGCGATGAAGCTAAAGTGACATTTCTTCACCAAAACAAGAAGCTAATAAATGCACGATTGAAGAATATGTGTTTTGTGTGTATTTTCATGCGATTTGGGGGTATTTTTATATGAATAAAGAATAAAGGTAAGGGAAGAGTAGCCAATAGCGTCATATAAAATGCTAAATATAACATGAAATGAACTTGAAAACATCGCGACCGGTCAGCTGATTTTCTTTAATCATTATTATTTTCTCTTCTTTGCTCAATGCAGCGTGTATAACACGGTCAGGTTCAGAGGTGTGTCAGAACATTGCTATATCGCCTTCTTTGCTGTTTTAGGTTTATTGATTTCAGGGGCGGCATTTGCGTATGGCCCTAGCGTTCAGAAAACATTGTTGAAATAAAGTACGTGTGCGTAATGAGACTCATTATAGATAATTAAACTACTTTACACTGATGTGTACATGTAGCATAGGCGTCGGAAGCATGTGTATTTGAGAATGTATAAACACCGTTAAGTCACATAGCGTCATTGACGAATAGTCGGTAAGACCGAAGATGTGTATTTTTGAAGTGACATCATCGTAATGTTGGTTCGAAGCTCTTTTTGACTAAACTCGTTTGTCTGCATTTTCCACATTTAAGATCATATACAGGCATTTATTTTCAATAAAGCAAAGAAACTGTCTACAAAATGCTTAACAGTGGTTTTGGAATCAAGTGTGAGGTTATGGGTAGTGGGGATGGTCTTTATTTTCCCAATTAGTTGGCATCCATTTAATAATTTTAATAAATCGAATAATTTACACTATTGTTATTGTATTTCATTCATAATGTACAACGCTATCTGTGAAAAATTAAAAAAATATATTGTACGGAAAGACTTTGTAGTGCAGTCGCAGTTTAGGCTATTATGTATTTTGCGATTTGCCACTAGCTATGCCAGGATTAGCTTAAAAATGAAAAGAATCAATGCTTAACAACCCTGCGACAAGGTAAGACATGTTTTATATTTAATCTTGTTTGCTGAATCTGATCAATGGTTGGTTTATATTTTAGTCTCATAGTCGATTAACGTAGTCGTTGGTGGTGGTTATGACAACATCTGGCTGTGGGTTATTTTTTACTACTTTAAGTTTTGTGGTTACATATATGTGGTATCATTTGGTTTCATTGTGGTTCGTTTTTGTATGGTCTGAGGAAATTTCGCCATACCCTAGGTTTTGATGAAACGCCACTACTGATTGATGAAAAAACAGAGAAACTCACATGTACACACAATTGTTAGCTGAATTGTATTTTCTAATATTACTCATTAATGTAAGCAGAGTATTTGCTTTGATGTTCTTGAGTATGCGGTGTGTTGTTTAAAACTGTTCGGTTCAAATGTGGGTGCAAAAAATCCATTAAAACTCTAGCAGAGGTGAAAAGAATAAAGCATGGTAAAAAGATTAAAATTACTTTATTTTACTTTAAATTCCTTTAACATTCTCCAAGGTATTAACATTAACATTTTTCATAACTCCATGTAGGACGTTTCTGTACATAAATGTAAGCACTGTGGCAGTAGTAATGCAATATTTAGAAAATGTACTCTTGTACTCAAGTACTTTTAAAAACATGTACTTCAGTACTTTTACTTAAGTACACATCTGACTGTAGTACTTTTACTTGTACTTGAGTAAAATTTAGCAAGGGGTATCTGTACTTTTACTCAAGTAATGAACCTGTGTACTCTGTCCGCCTCTGCTTAAAATACACTTGATCTTCGCTTAAAACGCTGCAGTATGTACCAACAAAATGAGAGGAAAAAATCGTGCAGCTTAAATATCCCCGATAGGAGCTGTAAGTGTAATTATTATGCGATTTGTAAGTAACTGGTTGGTGCTTAAAGCAGCTCTTCATGCTAGAGTGGCAAAAATAAAATATTACATTTGGAAAATGTGTTTTAATTTCAATTGCAAAATCTAGTCATTTTGTATTGTTATTATTTTCATGTCTAGTGCTCTTCTTGACACCCAGTGGAGTAATGGTGCGTCTGTCAGTTTTCCCCTGAACACCTGTTATTGATACTATTTGGCTAGAGGTAAAGGCATTTAATGATGCTGGAGAAGACCACAGCTTTGATGCTTCCAGGTTTTTGCTTCCAAGGTAAACAGATCGTAAGTCCCATATCTAATGTTTATTTACAAAAACACAAGTGACACTGCCTATAAACAACTCGAGAAATCCGGTGTTTTAGAGCTTTTACTTGTTAGTTGTAGGAAAAACTATGTTTTTAAGTATTCTGTACCATGCACATGTGACATATTACAGTAATTAATAAATTGTTGCATTGCTATAGAATAATGTATTTGCACAGTATTAAATCACCCACAATTAAGAAGGCGCACCAATTTTTCCGATTGCTCCAGCAAATTTGTACCCATTTTTGTAATTTCACTAAATCAGGATCCTTTAAAGTGTAATAGCTTCTTAAAAATGTTTACGGCATACTGGTCAAATCTAATAACCTAAAAGCATCATGAATGCACTAAACAAGCAATAACCAGAACCTTCATTATATAATGCATGAACCTCTTTTTATCCTCTATGTAAGTGCTATTTGTCCTTGATGTTCAGCAAAATAATATATTTTCAATTACGGTTTCAGCAAAGGGAAAATCAATAAAACCTTCCATTAACCAAACTTGCCACGTAATCAAGAACTCTTTGATCAGCTGAGCATGTTGTCTTGTATCAAGAATCTTCACTTTGAGTAGGCCTACATACACAGCCACATATCTTCAATCAGCTCATCACCAATTTGCATGATTGCTGATTGGCCAGTGCTCTGGTTTCCCCCTTCCTGTGTTAGGGGCTGCATCCTGTCATCAGCATTACTCAGGGTGTAATCTACAGGACCGTCTGTGTGTGTGTTATTAAAGACATAAATTATTAACTCTGAACCAGTTTGGTGAAAACCGGTTCCATTACAAGTATCCAAAACTGAAGGCGGCTGCACAGTCGGGCCATTTCTTAATAAAGCTGGGTTCAGACAGGACCACATTATGACTAACGATCGAATACAAAAACATCTAATTTTAAGAAATAGAATCATAATATAAAATAAATGTATTAATTAATTTTCTTTCAAACACTCATCATCATTCCTTAAACTAAAAGTAAAATCATGGACAGAACATTATTGACAAATTTACTAATGCAGCATGAACACAACGCACATTATACTGTATAGTTGCAGAAAAACTACAAGCCACGCACACACACCCCCCTTACTCACATTTACCATCCGGTTGTTCTCTGATCCCACGCCACCTTGAACCCGATGCCACAGCTTACATTCACGTCGTAATATCGTTTTGGGCAGAGAAAACATTCAGATGCAAATTTGAGACATTTGTGAATATCAATAACATCTGGCTGGCTTCCTGAGCAGGGAGAAATCATGTCTGGAGGCCGTGCCAATCACAGGGAGCCACACATGAATAAAGATGCTTGCCTCTCAGACACTGCCTCTCAGTCTCTCCAACACTAATTGAGATGGAGATGAACTCTTTCTCTCTAAAAACAAAAATACAGACAAATTATTGTTATGCTACATGGATGTTTACGGGTAGAAAAAGTTCCGTGTACATCCCACACATTTTAGGGCTTGATATTTCTGTTTTTTGTACCAATACTGTATGTGTTTGCCTTTACTATCCTGTGTAACACTACCCTTGTATGTATTGTTTTTGAAGCATTGTAAATTTCCAGTTAGGTCATAAACCACCTGGGGGCACTCCACGGATGACACAAAACCACAGTCTAAGAGCATCTGATATACTGTATACTATGCTACTGCCTAATTACCTTTTATCATAGTACATGTAGGAACAATAATGTACTTCAAAGCTATCACATTAATCCTGTGGTACTTGGAATTAGTACATATGCGCATACGTGTGTGTGTGTACACTTATGCACATACAGTACACTGTGTGAAAACCTCTTAGAGAGTTTGTTTAAATGTCAGGGGCTAAAAGAGCTGTCAACATCCACTTCCTATCAGTGTGTGTGCGTGAAAGCGTGTGAGTGATTAACATTGCCGTAATTGTAGGATTAGTCGAGACCATTGTCATTGAGATAAAAATGACTCTTACTGTCTCAAGAGTCAATGTTAATGGGGGTCAATTGGCTGAAAGTAAGAAGGAAAGAAGTAATTATTCAATTACTTATCATAATAAAGAAAGATTCTCATTTGATTATGCTAATACGCCTTACACATTTTTGTCCTGTGAAACATAGCTCAATAGCCACAGGTCATCGGGTCAGTCCTGCCCTTACTCATTTAGACAGCATATACAAAATACAAATTCAGGCAACAGCATTCTGACGTTTAAAGAGATAATTTACCTCAAAATAAAAATAAACCTCTTATCATTTACCCTCATGTTATTGTAAACCTAAATATATCACTCATTTTTTCTGTGAAACACAAAATAAGAGATTTTAAGAAATGACTCAGGGGTTTTGTGTCCATACAATGGAAGTTAATAGGATTCAATATTGTTTGGTTGCCGGCGTTCTTCAAAATATATATTTTTTTGTGTGTTCTGCAGAAGAAAGAAAGTCTTACAAGTTGTCAAAGTCAATGATGAAAGAATCTTACATATTTAAAATTTAGATCGTTGTTCTAACAATCCGATTTAATTCAGTATGTTACACTTCAACAAATGCTATTTACTGTGAAGTAAAAGATGCTTGAAGTTTTACAAGCATCTTTTTTTAGGCAATTGTTAATTCGGATTAACACACCCCCATACATACAACATATGTAACAACCACTGATTTATCTAATGGTATCCACAACAATTAAATCTTACGAAAGTGGAAGGCATTTCTTCTTTGTTTGGTAATACAGTCTCCTTTCAGTTTTTCATCCAGCTTCAATCCTCAATTCTCACGTATCGCTCAAGGGCAATGGCGACATATGCTGTCCATCACACTCTGAACAAGAATGCTTTGAAGTGTCCGAACAACAAACAGTGGATGCAGCCTGTAAAACAGGTGGACACCTAAGACATCAAACATCTGGAACAGTCTCTTCCAATTCCCCGGCTGAGCTAGCCGCCAGCAGACGGCCCTTATTACAGACGAGGGCAGTGAAGGACCTCTAAAGTTACTTGTACACATGTACCTCAAACACACGTCTACTCTGCCTATTGTTTGTCACAAGAAAATGGATTTCCAAATAAAAGGAAAATGATGAAAGCAAGTCAACATCTGGGAGCTAACCTCCGCGCTCCTTCTATCCAGCCCGCCCTCCGCCGGTCCAGGTTCTCTCTTTTCCGGACGACGTTTGCTGAGCATTAATTACACGCGCCAAGGCCTTGTGTGTTTGGAGTGAACGGCCGCCAAAATTCCATCCAACTCTGTTGGTCGTGAAAACAGGCCTGGTGGGTTCCAACGATAACAGGGCGAGCGACTGGGCGGAGAGAATAGGGTGGGATGACAACTGGAAAGAGGAATAATGGAGAAAAAGATAATAGTAGTGAGGAGGAAAGAGATAGAAAGAACAGGCAAAACAGGGGGGTCTTGAGTCAGAGACATTTGTTAGGAGATTAAGTTTCTTTGCGGTCAAACAACTATTAAAATTTTGTTAAAATTGGCTGGAGTTTTATCCTCATGGAGTTTAAGCTGAATTATGTCAAAAGAAAAATATGGAAAGTACGACAGCTTTTTTTTTATGTTCATCTTGTTCTCAAATGTTTTCTTGTTTTGTGAATTCTCACAGCTTCACTAGACAAATACCCCTTTATAGAAATGTTCCATTTAACAGAAGTCATTTTTACTACTATAGATATAATCTAGAATGATCATACTTTCTGTTCCTCCTTATGTGGTATAAACTGCCAACCTTCACCTAATCTGTTGAAATCATAACTTTAAAAAAACAGCTGTAGATGCACCTTTTACATAACTATAAACATAAGCACTTACTATAACTCATCTTTTTTCTGCTGCATATCATATTTGCATCTCCCTTCTGCTCTAGCTTGTGTTATAACTTTGCTCATTTATTGTTTGCTCTTATGATTAATTGCCTGTGATTATTCCTAATTTGCAGTTTGCTCTGGATAAGTGTCTGCTAAATGAATATGTAAAATGTAAATTATCAGTAATAGTAAAATGGCTTGTATTACAATAACGAAATTTGGCAGAATCATGTTTGTTGCATGCAAAGCTGAGGTCATAAACTCTATGAGATCATTTTGATTATTGTTTAAGTTTTTAATGAGTTCCGTTTTTGCATTACTAATGGAGTTGGAAAAATTCAGAATGTGTTGTTTTTGTAGAAGTGCATTTACAATGATTCTGCGAATTCTTTGCTTTGAGACATGTGATGCATGGAGAATACGACAGAGCATTGTGTTGTTATGAAGAAGTGAGAAATGCGAGTGAGATGAGTAGAAATGACTTTAGAACTTTCAAATAACTAAACTTTTGGATGAAAAAGTTGCATTTGAAGAACATTATGGGAGTAAACCATGAGAAAAAAAGAAGAAATGGAAGATTTTCATTATGTCTGGAGATGTCTTTAAGAAAGTCAAATGGGGGTTCATCAGACACATTGGAAAAGGCTGCAGTTGAAGTTAGTAAGGCATGTTGTTATGGCCTGTTGCATTCGTGTCATTTTAGGCAGATAATATAAAACCGAGAGAGAAAGTCTTAATCCTGCGTGAGCTACGACAGCAGCCAGAAGGCAAAACTTATTGGAATAACATCATTTTTTACATTTCTAGGTTAGAAATTTTGCATTTCAGTAGAGCGAATTGCTCCATAAAACGTTTACATTTTCAACAACAACAACACATCATGTTTAAAATTGTATAATGTGGATCTAAACATTTAATATTTTTTACTAATTACCTTTAATCACAGACCTTATAATGACCTATTGTTCATAACTAGATAAAGTGTTAATGGAGAATGTGTCGGGAAGCTGACGTCACGGCCTATAAGTTGCATTTTGCAGTGGCGCTGCCATCTTGGGAGGATAATACTCCACTGCTATTATTGTTTTGATGTGTACCGTTATTTGTTTTGTTTGATATATATAGAAATCGAAAGTGAAAGAAACATGGTCTTTTCCTGAACAACTCTGCGTTATGCTATTGCAGTTTTTAACACAGCAAGACCGACCTACCACATATATTTCCTAATCAACAAGAAAAACAAAACACTGCATTGAACGTGTTAGCAGCCATCCCCCCCAAGATGGTGCAACATTTAACACGACATGACATCAATTAACAAGCTCTATACTAAGCATCCTTAATTTTGCATAAAGCCATGTCACCTAATCACCTTAACAAAGTAAACCAGTTTGTCAGCATCACTCTGGACTGGAAACTATATTGAATTAGCCAGTTAGGGTTTAAACAGAATGAAAGTGGTGCATGCCAAATCCATCACATTTCGAACAACAGCAAAGGCCACTGAAACAATTTTGACCATGACTGGCATTTTAAGAGCCACAAATCAGCCATTGCATTGAGTCAAAGGTTAAGTTACAAAAAACGATCAATATCAGCGTTGCTTTACATAGTCCAGATTGTTTAGAAGGGTGCAAAGGCGGCAGCACAGGTCTAACCGCAACTGCATTTGACATTTAACTGAAATTAACTTAACATATTAGAGCATGCCTGTCCAAAAATGAATTTGCTCTCCATCAGGTGCGTTGGCGGCCCACATCTCACATAAGGTCAGGGACTTGGAAAGAGTATTTGGTAAATACACATCACACATGAATGAAGGAAGAACATTTTTATTTCGTGGTATCTTGGAGTCTGGTGACCTTTGCTTTAGTGAATATATATTAATTGTCTCTGTGTAAAACTTTCTTTTATATTTTGTTATTTTGTCTGTTATTAAATGGATCAAATAATTTTAATGTAATTACTCATCCATTATAATTTGACAACTTTCAATACATCACCCAGAATGTTATGATACTCCCGAGATTTGCTTTTCTCCCTGAAAAGATTTACTTGACTTCTTTTTAATATCTGGTTTATCACCCTTTAGGTTGAGCCAAAAACTACATGGAAGCCAACCCCTTACATCAATATTGTGTGAGGCCAGAGCCACTGTTTAAAGAATAAAACCTGAGAGTGTAGAGGAAACAGCAGGATGGGTTGCGTGTCAACGATTAATCGCATCCTTACTAAAAGTAAGTGTTTACATAATACTGTATGTCTGTATACTTTGCATATTCAATTAGTATTTATAAACACGTAGTGTACATGTATACATATTAAGGAAATATTTACATTTATTTATTTAACTTAAATTATATATAAATGTTTATGAGTTTGTATAAATATTTGGAATATATGCATGTATGTGTATGTTTTTATAAATACAAAATTAATATTCACAGTACAAAGACATATTTTCTGTAAACAAAAACCTTTATTCTGGATGCAAATCATTTGACAGCCCTAGTTTTGACCACATTCTGTGGGGGCAATACATTCATTTTTTATCATCAATCCAATCCCAGAATGCACCAAAAAAAGTTAAATACAAAAGCCTCACTAGATTTTGGGAACGGAGGTCATGAGATTAAAGAGAAATGTAAGGGAGACAGAATACAGAAAGAAATTAACCAAGTTCTCAAGGAATAATGTTTTTCTTACAAAAGTGCACTGTAGGACCTTGAAACCGCCTATTGTGGTTGGTCTTTGATGTGTGGCTTTGGCCGTAGACAGAGACCTCCAAAGTGGACATACATCACACTAACCTAAGGCTCTCTCAGACAGACAAATCCAGAATTTACATTCCTGTCAACCTAGTAGCTGCATGTCCCACTATTAATCAGCACACATACGCATGCTAAAGTGAGAGACGTTGAGATAGAAGACACTGCATTCGCTTTGATGTTTCCTGCATGAGTACCTGCAACAATAAACAGAATGTTCAGATTAAAACAAGCAGCGCCCAGATCTGATATGCTAGATAACACTCGTACTGCAGATAACCCCTGTCATGTGGAGCTACTCTCAAATCTACAATATATTTACAAGGCAGTAACATATTTACTCACACATTTTTTTCTAATCGTGTTTTTATCTCTTTCACTTCTCATTTCATGTGAATGCATCTATATCCCTCCCCAGTAAGGAACGTTGGACCTGACATCATGATTGGCAGCTGACAAACTCCAGATGACACTGCACGATAAGACCCTGAATCACACTAGAACTCCGATCAAATGCGATCAAATCAATCCAGTAGACAATCAAATCAAACGGGACCGCCCTGACGATTGCCTTGAACTCTCGCCGACTGATGACATTGGCCCAGGAAGATGGAAAAGAGGGACTTTAATTTTGCAAAGGTGATGGGTCAGTAGAAAGGCATCATGGGAGTGATTAATGAATGCTAGATGAGCTGATGGAAGCAAAACGAATATGAACGCAAAGGGGAGAAGTGTTAAATTATGAAAACAGACACGGGCACACAATTACAAATCTTCCCTACCTGTACATGTTGATGGATTGAGATAATTCAATCATTATTCATAAATCTTAACCATAACAGACCTCCAATCTGAAAACTTAACCTAAGGCTTCTCAACATTATTTTGGTTGGCAACCTACTTTTTTAGGTTCCAAAATTACTGTGACGCCACACTCGCATAAAATTATTAAGCAATACACTTTCAAATATCTTTCACACCAACGTGCATTCTTAAAAATAAAGTCTCTTTCAATTATTACAGACTTTGACTGTTTTCACACTTTGACAGCTGGATTTGAAAAATGGAATTCACATTTGAGTTAGGGTCACCTCTGTCTTCAGGTCAGGTCCTATCTGGCTACATTTCACTCTAAATACTAGATAAAAGCTTTGTAAAACTATACCATAAATAAGATATGCTGTCATGACACCAAGGTTGAGAAACCTCTTTTTGAACTCTTTGTTCACAGACATCATGTGTTTTCAAGCATGTGTTGGTGATCAAGAGAATGCATCTGAGAAGCACAGATGCAATCAGAAAGCTCTTAGGGAAAGACATGCTAGATGTGTTTGATGATATAGATTTTCTTGTGGAATGTTGATATCTCCAGGACAATAAGGTATATAGCCAGCCAGACACACTGTAAAGTTGCACACAGTGTTTGTGGCTCAGGAGATTTATGACGCAACAAAGACATAATTTTTTACAGAGTTGCATCAGTGTCTCGTGTCCAAATGTATGTTTTTTATTGCGCTCCTACACTCGATTTCCTGTGAGACCGTATTGGTCAGTTTGTTCCTGAAGACTGTCTTCCCGAAGATAGCAAACCCCATAAGTTTTCATTAAGAACAAACTATAACTGTCTCGAAAAGATTTTCATTCTCTTTGTACTATACACAGTAATGGCGGTCTGAAAGGGTCCTGGAAAACAATGTGTAGGGTGGTGATGCCATTTGTGGGAATGCTTGAAGTGACTCTGGAACGACCGATATAGAAAATGTCACATTGAATTCCTGTACAGGCTATACAAATCACAATGATAGCAGTGAATAATCTGAAATTAAAATATGAATAATTAAAGAGATAGTTCACTCAAAAATGAAAATTCTGAAATCATTTATTCGCCCTCTTGTCATTTTAATTTCTGTATGCATTTCTTTCTTCTGCAGAACACAAAAGAAGATATTTTAAAGAATGTTGGTAACCGAATTATGGAACTACATTAACCTATATAAAATATAAATTAACTTTAATAAAATATGTAAATAAATAACATTTTTATACTGTCAACCTATCAATGTGCTACACAGCAAAGCCAAACAACTTACACAGTACTGTACATAATTCACGATAATGCACTGACAATGAGCAATACATGTTTACAGCATTTATTGATCTAATGTTTCATTGTTTTTATATAAAGATTAGAAAACGCTTTGAAAGAAAAAAGCCTGAAATATTATAATAGTTCCCATTTTTGTTTATTGTTAGTTTGTGTTAACTAATGTCAACCAGTTGAACCAATAATATAGTAATAATAATATATTCTTCTGTATCTGTATTTCTTTGAAAATTTGCATAGTATTGAATGGTTTATAGAAGCTTTGAATTGGCTTCCACCTCTCCAGCTCTGAGTGTAACACAGTTTTTTTATATTCAATTTTAATTTGGCAGTCCCCTGTTGACAGTACTGTGGTTCATTAATATTAATTACACTTTTATTAATCCGACTGATTTCAACTGATTTACAGCCCCTAAAATAATTGCTTTCGTTAGACTGTGCTGATTATAATTGAGACGATTGTGTTTATCACAGTTTGACGTTTGCTGTTGGGAAATTTACACACGGATTCTAGTAAATTGAACAGTACAGTTCAAATGTTTTAGACAACGGAGGAAACCAAAAATGACATCATCTCTTTAATTTATTTCTCGCTACCTCATGTACAGTTGCATCTTATAAATAAAATAGGTCTACTGGACAGTACACTCTTTATCATATTAATGCATCATGTAAACAATCAATGGTGTATTGACCACAACAGCTTTCCATGCTTCATAACTTTAACATTCTTAGCCATCTCTTTTCACCTCTATTTTCAAGCATTCCACCAGTGCAAGGCTCAGGAAAGATTTGCGATCAATTTGCATCCATTTATCATTCCGAGATAGCCCTTCAATGTA
The DNA here is from genome assembly GCF_947034865.1 of Barbatula barbatula. Taxonomy (NCBI): domain Eukaryota; kingdom Metazoa; phylum Chordata; class Actinopteri; order Cypriniformes; family Nemacheilidae; genus Barbatula; species Barbatula barbatula. Next base: position 10,481,106 of record NC_136772.1, read on the forward strand.
CACCTCTAACAGATGTTCTCGCTCTCACACACAAGGTCAATACTGTCCCTTTAATGTCCGACCACACACATCAGGTCTTAGTTAACAGGGATATGCTTGGTAAACACACAAGCTGTGCTATATTCAGAACAGTGCAAGATGATTAGAAAATAACTTAACTGTTTACGTTCTTGCATGCCAATATGAAACTACGCTACACAATGAACTCATGCAGCAATGGTGAGGATCTCTGGCTCTCCAGAAGTGAAGCTCCACAGGCTGGTGGCCCTGCAGACAAAGCAAAGTTTCAGAGTGCAAAAAAGCATCACGTCACCATTTTCCCTCATTATATGAGTTGACTTACTGGCCTGGGGAGAGGAGAGACCGAGGTCATGTACACATTGCAGCTATATCCTTTTGAGATATCTTCCGAGTGCTAAATCCTGCACATATACTGACTCTGTTTTGAGTAACAACACATTTCACAACCAAATAAACTCTAAAACTTCTAAAACTAATGTATTTTACGAGGACAACCACGTTTGTGATTCACATATTCTGGTTAAGCACCGAAGATTTATTCATTCACTCCAGAACGACATCCTCGGTAACGTGTTTGACTCCCAGAGCCAAAGCCAGTATTAACACTTATTCATCAAAGAGCCAGATTTTCTAGTTGTGTGTGTGTCCACCTCTCTCATTAAAGTCTGCATTAAAACTCTCTGCTCTCCTATCATCCCGATTTTTTTCACGTACCCTCATAACATGTGTAGACCGTCTCCAACTGCTTTCATAATGTATGGACTTTATCTGCCATTACAGAGATCAATTCATATTCTTTTATCCGTCTGAATTAATAAAACATCAAGAAAGATTTGAAATGTTAGCCCGGTTCTGTACTTTTTTCTAAATCTAAATCTAATTCATCCTCAAAGGCTCAGTTGTTCGGCGCTCCCGGTGTTAAGATATGAACATTTTAGCGCCAGCACGCATACATAAATGAAAGAGAGTCACAGCGGGGGACAGATACACAGAGTAGTTTTTAGTAAGGACCCATTTGGTCCCTAAGTGTTCCCGCCTTGCTGCCTCAGAAAGAGCCTCTCCATTTTTCAGCCGGAAAATAATAAGCTACAGCAGCAACCTGGGGAGCCAGTGGCTGGCTGACAGACCCGTAGCCATTTTATCCTAAACGCTCCAGCCTGTGTTTTCAGAATCGCTCATAGCTCACCTGTGACGCTTCCATGAAAGTAGCATAAAAAGAAAAGAATAAAAGCCCTCGTTTCAAAGGTCTGAAACGTTTCTGATTGTTATTAGACTAAAACCGAGCAGATTGGTGAAAAGTTCCCTACCTTATATAGTTGCCATGGCATTTTTAAGCTGCCATGGCATTTTTTACATTTACCTTACCTTGTTTAAAATATCCTTCACCTCTTGGGCACACACACAAGACACAGCTTATCTCACGCGAAGTGAGGATTTTGAAGTGTTTATTTAAAATGATTTGAAATGTCACTGAAGTTTTATTAGTTTGAATTGCATAGAATGATGCAACATTCATATGTATAGACCTCCTCGGATGATAACATTGGTTCAACACTGGTCCATAAGAACATCCTGTTTGAGTTCTTTAAAACTACACGAATATCTTGAAGAACTAATTATATATGTAAGTAAAAATACTAATAATAAATTAATAAAAACTGGAACCGGAAGTGCTTCTGGACCAGTATCTTACAAAGTGGTCTAGCTGAAAAGATCGCATTAAAATAATTTATGTATTGAAGTAACATGAATAAAATCATTATTATAAATTATAATAGTTTAGTACTACCTTTCCTTTTTGTGTAAAAAAATGCCTGTGACTTTAATTCTCCCAGATCACATACTCATATTGTTAACAAATCAACAATAGCAGAATACAGAAAATGTATCCAGTGTGAGAAGAATGAGCAGAGAGGATCATTCAGATTCCACACACCGTTGATACTCTAGAGAAATCAATGGTTGTCACATTGTAAATGTTTCCATAAGGATTTATTTGTGCTTCCGGAGTATTCATTAAACGTACACTCTGCACCTGCAGCCATTAAAAGCTTTTTCCTCTTCTTTGAGGCTTTCCTTGTTCTACGTTTCAGTGGGCTAGCATGTTAATCCATCTTGGATTCTGAGAGAATGATGACGGACATAAATAAACCCAGCGGCCTCTTGCTTTGCGAGCTTTTGACTAATGCACATTTCCCTGAATACTGAATCAAAGGAAACAAACGTGGAATGTGCTTGGTCGCCACGGTGACAGGCTGTCAAGACAACGGCTCCTTCTGTGACTCTGTCTCTCTCGAATATGGCACACAGAGCTGCTCTTAAAAGAACAGATGCAGCCGAAAGACTTTAAACCATCTCTACAACCTTTCTGCACTCTGTTCCCATTGTATCCTCGGTATTCAAGTGTGGAGAAAAGGTAAATGAATAAAAGAAGTCGTTCCTTACAACAAAGGACCATAATATTTACACATCGTTTTGAGCATTGCACCATAGTAAAGTTTTAGACACACTACCTTGATATTCTATGAACTACTTTGAAGTTTGAATAAATAGCATGGTGTATCCATGTTATTTCCATGTACCGTGTGATCCCATCACTTTACCACAGTTTGAGTGAACATTTTGTCCACTTGTCAGCTGGTGAGACTGGGAGACTAGCTGGATAACCAGTTGAACCAGCTCTGATCAGACTGTAGACCAGTTTAGTCTAAGAAACGGACTTAGGCTGGTTAAATCAAATTTATTTGTCAGGGAACACTTTATCTATAAAAAGACAGACAGAAACCCAATAGAAGCCATCGCAGAAATTCCAATGGTTTCCATTAGAATACCATTACAACAAGGTGCATAGATAGCACTAGGGAAGGGTGGACATGACCCCCTAAGATTCCTATCCGTCCCCCTCACTTTCCCTACAAAAGGCGACAAACATCGGTAAAACTGTGGATTAATCAGGATGTCTGCTATGTATATTAGCCTAAATTGTGGTGGACAGGCCTGCGGCTACTTAGTTATTTTTAATGATCATAACCGACAGTTATGTTCTATGTGCTCTCTGTGTGCTGCTGGCTGCTAACCTGCTACGACTTTTGACCCCGGCCCGGGGTGCTATGAGGAGCTGTTTGCTGCCTCATTTGCACCTGTAGTAGTGGTAACCATAGCGATCAAATGCCATCGTTGATGACTGAGCTGGTGAGGTTTCTGGTTGAATAAATAGACTGCATAACTGCCACATAAAGGCAGTGAAGAGACAAAAACAATCACCTTGTTTTCTCAAAAACCCTATGCCTGTTGACTTTTCCCAGATGTGACAAATTAGTTTTGTTATTTATATGTATAAGTAGTCTTTTGCACTTAACCAACACAGCAAAACATGGAGAGCACTATGCTGTTAGGTGAGTGGACGAATAACGAATTAACATTTCACGAGTTCACCTGCGCAGATAACAGCGATGTTGATAGGGATAATAAAGCAAGAGCTTGGTTATGAAGGTTATGCGTATTTGGCGTGCTGTCCGGGAAGCGGGCTCCGAGCTCGCCAGATCTATCCGAACCCGAAACACTACACCTTGGTCAGGGTGAGTGCGCCGAGCTCGGAACCGGTTTGAGTTGGATAAATGAAACAATTTATTGTCAGGATAAGTGTCTGGGCACTAACATAATCATCTAACCCAATTACTGTATATGTTGACTTAGGTTAATCGACTGTTATATGTTTAAATGTTTAAATAAAACATATTATTCGGAAGGCATGAAGTTTTGGTGGGTTATTGGCATGCTAGACAAATACCAGTTTGATCATAAATTGCTAGTGTTGATAGGTAGGCCTTCGTTCGTTGTTGTTTATCCGTGATTTCAAATAAGAATCCTCCAAAAGGCTTTTTAGTACAAACGATTAGTCCAATTTACGCAAAGTTACTACTTAAGCACTAGATAAAGCCCAAATTAGGCAAAATGACTAACTGAGTTGAAATCATTTGCTGACAGCTTGGTCCCCCCAGTTAAAAAGTCCTATCTGCTCCCCGATTACAACCCAATAGCTCTTTCCATTAAAACCATTGGGTTATTATCTAATGGAAAATAATTAAAATTTAAAACGTAATTTTGTATAATTGTTATCTAGGTATGACTGTGTATGAGTCAACAAAGAGTACAATCTATCTAACCTCAAATAGGACCCTTTGGGGCAAATGACTGTACTTTACTCAGAATGAAAAATGGGCTAAATTATTCATTTCCTCAGTCCTAAACCCCTCAAACCAAGATAAATCTGCTTCCCAAAGAAACGTTTCTCCCATGGTTAATGAGTCATTGCAAGTATATTCCAAAATCTTTCCGTGCTTGACACCATAATACTGATTTTGGCATCTGTTTTCCTTTTTTAAATGTAGCCACAGAACGCACGATGACCTTTATTAGTTAAACTCCACAAGGAAAAAGTATTTTAAAGTTTCTTTGGCGCCCCACCTTGCATAAATCGCTACACACACACACAAATATCTATAATCCCATCTGTAATGTCCATTCTCTCTTTAATCTCATGCGAAGACACACAAAGAAACATAGAAGCATCGTCCCAGAGCATCGTGGGATGGCAATACATGACAGGATTTGATGGAGATCGAATACCCTTTCAGTGTGAGGATCAGGTCAGAGATGGATTACTAGCACAGTCTTTCTGTTTTTTCATATCCTTTCCCACAAATAATAGTGATGTACTTTGAAAAGAACTCCATCTTGTTGGTTTAACATTGATTTCTGTTTTTCTCATACATGTACTTTTTATGCAGTGCTAAAACGCATATGGTGGTGCTGTTCACTGGCAGTGACACCAACTGATGTGTGTTATTATGATCTGTCAAACTGAAGGCCAAACAATCACCACATATAAATCTGTAGAGACCCTGACCTGTTACTTCCCTTATATCAGACCTGAAATTGATATTTGGCATATTTGAAAACGGAGGTTTGTAATGTTCACGTGCATCAATTGGCAGCGCATGTTGCTAGAAAAACCAAGGTCATGTGTTTAAATCCTAGAGGGTGTTTAAATCGGTCAAATGTACAGGAATTAGAAAGGACTGTGGGTCACTTTGTATAAAAGCTGTTAAATGCATAGAAATGAAATGCACAGACAAGATTAGGTCAAGTTTACGGTTTATCAGGGATTGGATTCCAGCAACCAACAAAAGCGGCTTAGGCTCTTTTAATGTGAAACAGATCTAATGGCCCAATGAAAGACTGCGGGCTCAGCTTCCGTCAAAGATTCATTTGTTTTGCGCTGCATTTTCTGTCATCTAAATCTCAGAACTACTCACTTTCCTCCCTTTCTGGTAGAATAGAAGAGATTTAAATGAAATGGAGGAAGATTTAGCTAAATCTCACCGTCACAGACTATCAAGAGGGACCGTTGACCTCTACCTTTTACTCCCTCTCTCTCTTCATTACTTGAGACATGTGCACCCTTCACGCCCGCTGCGTATCGTCATCCCCCAGCCTTTCTTTCTCACTTCTTGTCGCTCCTTTGGATAAACGACAAGGCCGGATAAAAGCAGCATGTGACTTTTTAATGTGACCTGAAGATAAAGCGTGAAATAAAAGTTGACGTAAAACAGTTACTTGTGTATATTGCACAAAAATCCAATACGGCCGAAAAGAGGGATAGATGATAAAGAATTTAACTTAACAATAATCTAAACAGTATGCTTATCTTTATATCATTATCCGTATTTTTGTAAAAAAAATTATAAAATAAATAATGTTTATTACTTTCTTTCTTCTTTAGAACACAAAGGAAAATATTTTGAAGAATGTTGGTTACCGAACAACAACGATCATACAGGTTTGAAATGACAAGCGGGTGAGTATATGATGACGGAATTTTGGGGTGAACTATCCGTTTAAGCTCTTAAAACTTGTATTTAAGATATCTTAAGATTTTTAATGTTACATTGTAATAATGTTTACGATTTATTTATTGTGTACGTCTCACTAGCAACCCTTAAATAGTGCATTAAAGCACTGATGCAAGTCAAACGATAGGGTCAATTTAAATATAAAAATTGGTCATAATAAACGTGATTAGCATAGTCCCGTTGGAAAGGTTTGAATTTTGTAAGAAAGCATATGGCATCATGAACCACTGACTCGGACCATATGCTAACAGGTTAAAGGGTATGACTGCACATAGGGTGTACACTCAACCCATGCAGTGAAGCACACTGATCCATAACCCTTATTGAGAGAGAAAGGGTAATCTTGCCAACATTACCTCACAGTCTTTAGCCCACTAAAGGACTTACTTGCAGGAATATGAGTCAGACCTTATGCTCTGACACTTTGGCCTGATGCTTTAGGGGGGTAATGAATCAACCTTAGGCCAGGGTAGTCGGACAGTCCTTTTCTGGGTGCTGAAGGGAGGACAGCCCAGGACGTTTGGAGATATCCATGTCTGTGTCTGCTGCAATGTAACCAGGACAACCGTCCGAGTAACCAGGGGACACCAGAGGGATTATTAGAGGCAGAAATTGGATTGGCACAGTTTTATAAATTTGTGAGGACAGTTCTCTCTTTCAGCTTGAGTCTATTTTTGAAACCTGTTTTTAAGGCAAATATAAATATTGATATTAAATATATTATTAATCAGAGCAATCTGTCCAGGTTTCATTGATGCAGACCTCAAATTCTGTTAGATGCTCAGAGTATTTGTTTGTTTTGAACTTTTTGTGATACAGTAAAAGCAGTACACTTCTTTTTTGCCAGAAGGTTACAATGTCATCTTTAGAGAAATAATTCCCCCTGGGGAGGATTTCTCTGTGGTCATTGTGTTTTTAATGTAAGATAATAGGATTTATTTATGCTTGTTTCACATTGAACTTGACACTTGTCAGGTCATCTAAGACGCCATTATGCCAGTCAAATTGCAGTTCCGAAAAAATATAGAGAAAAACATCTGAACACAAATGTCAAATGTTAAGACAACGCTGAAAAAACAATTTCCAGTCAAGATTGACGGTCAGTGTGGTACCCCCTACACATACACACAATACATATTGTGTCATGAAAAGGGAAATAAGAGAACAATCGGGGAAGTAAAACCGGACACAATGGAGCACAGCTCTAACATTTCAACACTACAATCCATTAAAGTTTTAATTGGTTAAATTTGACTATCTTTGGCCCCGCTTTGAATGATCAGTTTGAGTGACAGATAATGTGTCAGAAAGATGACTATTTATATCACCTGGTGATTAATCCCTAATCTCATGAATGCAAACATCACTCTGATAACCTCTAACACCTTTTGCTTGTTCACAAGAGTATTAATGCTCTATTTCTGGTTAAGCTGCTATAAACGGAGTATCATAAAGAATATTAAGATGTCAGGCTGCTAATGTATGTGTGTCAGGTATCTGGCCAATTGGCACTGTAGAATAGAGAAGCCGAACTGTAAGCTATTAATATTGATACACGGGCATAGTTTTATAAACACATTCAAGCTCGGATGAAGGTCATGTGCATGCATGTGAAAACATGCAACACATGCAAACATATTCTAACCCTACAATAATTAGAGATAGTCATTTCTAGCTGTATAGGAGCACACGAGAAAAGGGCAAATTATTTTGATATGCTATAAAAAATAAAACATTCAGTATGAGAGCATTTTTCATAAATGTTAGGTCAGGTCAGTTGTTGTTGTTGTTTTGACGTTTCATGATTCATTCCGTGCTTCATAATTGTGTACAGAAAAGCAATTAAATAGTTTATCCTATATGCCATTTACTGTAAAAGCAGCTTCCCATTTGTGCCAGTTTGCATTCGCCGTTGGGGCATGTTGTCACAAAAGGTCAATGTGTTTCATACCCTTTATTTCAAAAGCCCACAATGGGGTAGAACATACAAGAACTGGAGGAGGAGGACTTAACTAAACTAACAAGGATTTAACAACACTAGACAAACAACAATAACTAAACCAATAACTAAAACTCACTTCAACTCAGGCTCTTGGAATGTCTCAAAGATATGATGCAATCACAGGCACGAGATACAGACACATGAATGCAAAACGAACAAGCCTAAGACAATAGACAAGAGGGCATTAAATAGGGAGACTAACAAAGGAGATAACAATGGGCAGGTGTGGGTAATGAGACACAGGAGGAAAGCTATACTAGGACGAGAGGGCCGGGGCCAAATGACGAGACTGGAGAGAACGCATATTATGTCCTGATTGACAATTATATGTTTCTCTCCACATAAAAGACGTGGGTCCGTCATGATTCTGCTCCTAGACCAGAAAATCAAGACAAGAGAAGGCAGAATCATGACACAATCAGCTGAAATGATGGGTGTTATAGTTTTACCTATCTCTTTACATTTTTCATGCTTTGAAGACAACATAAAATAGCTCAGCTTACCCTTCACTCTCATGTGTACATGTTATCTGTGTAAACTAACTGTAAATTGCAAAAGTGCTTTGGCCAATCTGTTGTGTCTCTTCATATTCTAGTTACCGTAACTATCATAGACATTCCCGCCCCCAACCCCTTCCTACTGATGGGTTGGAGCTGTTCGGTGGTTGGTTCTTGAATTATTACATTGGGTGCCACTCAATCCTGATTATATGGTTGCATCTTTAATCTCAAATCATCACAAACGCAAGAAGAATCAATACAGAATATGAATGAATTTAAAGGAAGTGTTTGCACTTACTTAGTATTTAAGTTCACAAACCCAGAAAAAGAATGAAGATTTGCAATCAGCACATTTAGCAGCCACACTTGGTCCAGGCTGTCCTTGTTTTCTCCCTCCAGCAGCCTCACATGTGTACACTCCATTTTGAATCTGCATCAAAGTTTGACATCTCTTCCATTATACGTGGTTATTAAAACATAACATCAACTACACCTGCCACAATAAATGACAACCACCCTGTGAGGCAAAAAATGTCATATTGATTTCCGTTTTGAAATTCACAGACTCATAAGTTGACAGCTGATATTCCAGGAGCTCGTACAGTATTATTCCTGCTGACAGATGCCTTTTAAAGTGAGGCTTGGAAAAATACTGAGAATATTGATACAAGTATAAGAGGGGAGATACTTTTACAGTGTACATATATAGTGACAGATGCTATATGTGCACACTGTAAATATTAACATATTAAATAAACACTGATGCAATATGTGTTGTAACATTATCAGCAAAAAACACCAATGCAAATGCTACCTTTACAGACCACTGCTCGTCACAGACAGCTGAACTGGTCTGTGATATTTACACATAGACATCTATCCATGTTAGGGCGATGAGATTTAATTTACATTCAGACCACACTGTCTGGAACACTATTCAATCTGACTCCATATCTGTTCAATTACAGTTTAAAATGGATGATGAATGGTAAGACAGACAGAGAAACCGCAAGTGTCATTTTGTCCCTGAGTTTCTTAAGTGACACAAACCCTATCCTGCATGTTTTACCATAAGCAACATGAATCTACATGGCTGGTCATGGAAAAGTGTGCATACTTTCAAGTGTGCAGTAAGCAAGCATGCCATAGGATCGACTATAAAAACAATACGTTATTTTATATGTTTGGTTATTTTTATGAAGCCTGTTCATTTCCTGGTAGATATAGTAATAGTTAACCCAAAAATGATAATTTTGTCATCATTAACTCATCCTCTAGTAATTTCAAGCCTGTGTGACTTTCTTTCTTCAAATATCTTCAATATAAATTATAAATATTTTTAAATTTATTTTTAAATAGTTTAAATATCTTCTTTTGTGAAAGAAAGTCATACAGGTTTGAAATGACAAGAGGGTGAGTAAATGATGACATTATTTTCATTCATGGGTGAACTATCCCTTTAAAGAACATGTGACCATGTGAAGATTTTTCCACAAAGTGCTATCAGTATAATAAGCAGGAATGGAGAACGTGCACCTGTGCCAACAATAAGAAATGCTGACTAGTGGTCGACTGGTATCGTCATCGATTCCCAACCTAAAGTGAATAAACCAGAGAGGTGAATCTGTTTATTTCGTAATTTGTGTTGTGTGCAATTTGTGAAAATGAAAGATACAAAATGTGATAACGTGTGTTGAACAGGGGCAGAGTCCATAAGCAAAACTATGAAATTGATAGCGAGACCTTTTAGTGGATATGTAATTGTGCAATCAAATTTTGATGGTTTGATGATGTGGGAAGTTTGCCTGTATATCTCGCCTCAGATGGAAAAAGCAGTCGGAAAACATTCCTGTCCATCAGCACAATCTAAAGCGATTGACTCAGTTCTGCTCCCACTGCCTTCCTGCTCATGCTGAGACAGCACTAACTCTCTCACACCCACATCAGACTAAAACACACACACATATGCTCATATACACATGAACAGCCTTTAAAATATCATTCTGAATCCCATGCTCTTCCCTTCAGTCTCTCTCTCTCTCTCTCTCACACACACACACACACACACACACACACAGTTAATCACTTCTCCTGATAGTCTGCCCCAGAGGCCCTGGGCTCCCGTTTTGTGTAAGACTCGATTGCTCCCAGAGTGATTTCACAGCGCGCCGGCCCTGGTGCTATGAGCTCAGACAGGAAATGCTGCTGGTTGCTTATTTTGGCCCTGCTGTGGCAGGCAGGTGCAGTCTAATAGGAGCTAATGGACTGGCTATTGTGCCACTTCCTGTCGGAGAATTCCCCTGGGAGAGGCAGGTCCGGGGAACTTACCTACAGGGGTTTGGGTCTCTGATGGAGGAAGTGAGCTCAATGCCACTTAAAGCACTGCAGATAACACACTTCCAGGCCAAATTCATCGACACAGAAATGAGGCGCACACACCTCACATTGAATAAGCAGCTGGGCATAATATTCATCAGTTATAAACACAAACACACACGAAAGTGGATCACGGCATAAGCTGAAAATGAAAATGACACATTTTTCCCATTATATCATACGAACAGCAATCGCGTCATTTTTGCTATAAATAGAGTGTCCTAATGTCTATTTTAAGAAACCTGAAATGCGTGACATAGCTCGAAAGGATTACACAGATCTGGAAAAGAAAATACATCTGGGGTGAAGGCTTTCGCTGAAGTCCTATTTGAAATCATTGTAGCACAAAAAGTAATCACAACGTCAGCCATAGAGTCGAACACTCAAACACCAGAGGGAGCCCATTTTCCCACTGTACAACAGTTCTATCCGAATATAAGTGTTTCTGTTGCAGTTAATGCATTTGTGTCTTGAAAATGACAAAACCAAACAACAAACAAATAAACATCCACAGAGAATCAAACTCCATTCTTTCTCTTTTGCAGAGGTGATTTCAGAGAGGTTAACAGTTTGTGGGTTGACTGGTCGGGCTTTAAAAGGGCTCTTCAGGGTTCTTTTGTTGATCTGGAGCTGACACTGACTTTCATGAAGGACTTGAAGAGAGAAGTGGCGGGAGGCACATCAGCTAGACAATAGACAAACCGGCTCCATTTCAGGAGAAATAATCCTCTTTTCACTCACAGCTTGCCACCACTGCCTTAACAGAGACGGCAGAAATCTCTCTGTCACAGTGTTTGCGCCTGGGCTAGATCTGGTCAGGAGTCCTACTGTGAAATTCAAGCTTTCATCCTGTGAGAAAAAAACTATTCTCATCTTAATATCTGTTTACATCACAGTACATTTCAAGCCATTGTATATCAAGTATATGATAACCACAACGAAAATATTCCAGGATGTTGCACGTAGACATCCACAGGTAGTTAACCGTCTCTAGCCCAAATATTCCCCAGAGCCAATAAATGATCCGCCACCTACTAGCTGTAAAAATCACCGGTCCTCTTTTCTTGAAATAGGCGACTGGAGGTGAGCACAGAAACACTGCAGCTGTTATTGTGTCAATGAGGTGAGTGCAACAGTCGTGAAAAACACTTTCTAAAAAAGCACTGCATGAACGACTCATTCATCCAGTCCACACAAATCAGATATACTGTAGAAAGTGACACAGCAGCTGTGTGTGACAGGAAATCGATCCATTTAAAGGTGCACAGTTATTTTTTATTTTTGTCAGCTAAATAAATGAATAATGCTGCTGATAAATATGTTTAATGAGAAGTTCCCTTGTTTGAGATGGAAAACATATCAGGTTTTTTTCTTTCACTCAAAGAGACCAAGATGTTGAGATTACTTAATCCCACTCTTTAAAAAGAAAGTGCCTCACAGTGGCATAAAACATTTTCATCTTAATGCACGGAAGAACCTTTGACAGCCGAAGAACTTTGGTGTTCACAAAAGTTATTTTTTTTGTCGTGGAAAAAGGTTGTTAGAATAAAACAAAAACAAAGCAAGAAACAAGACATTGTAGGTTCACATATTAAAAGTCCAGTGGTTAGATTGTGAATTGCAACCAACGTCTTTCAAAGCACTATGGTGGCTGACACAGGACAAAGATGTCGTCACGTTTTCGCTACTTTGCCGAAGAAGATATTTACGAAATTCGCTCTGTAGAGCAGTTGGTTCGTTTAGGGATAGAAACAACATGGCGAATTCCATGCGAGGGGACCCACGCTGTATTTAGATAGAAATAGCTCATTATAAGGTGATAAAAACATAATGCTTCAATATGTAAGGTCTTTATATACCTCTGTTGTGTATATTATATTGCATTATATCTGCCAATAGATCCTTAAAAAATGGAATAATCTAAATATTTGCACTGACAAGCACAGAAAGCACAGATTGTTCATAAGAATGTTCCTTAAGAAGTTCTAAAATATTTTCTTTAGAACATCTTCCATTTTTCATAAGAATGAAAATGACGTATAAATGACATAAATGTAAATCAACTTTTTTCTTAGATTACAGTTTAAGGAGAATTTTATTTTTGAGAATGTTTTGTGAATCCGCCCCTTTACATCATGTCAATGTGAATCTTCAACCATATTTCAGGAGCTGTTTAAATGTGTTCATTGCCCTGAAAAATTGAACACAGAATGAGTAACAGGCATAAAATATTTCCTCTCACCTCACAGCCGGATTGAGGGCAAAGACAGAGCCGTAGAAATGCGAGACACTGATTATGTTAGACAGAGGGATTTGAAAATCAACCTGAGCGTCAGGAGGATTTGTGTCGTTAACCTCTCCTTCCACCCGGGGAGAGAAAAAAGTGCAAAGTAAAAAGAAATGAAGTTGCCATGGTAACAGCGAATCTAAATACGGGAGCGTCTTTATTGAAAGTGACATATTAATAAACTGTAACCTCCCAAGGGCCAGTAATCAGGCTTCAATTAAGTTTTCTCTCCTTCTTTCTCTCTCTCTCTCTCTCTGTCAACTCTTGCGTTCACTTTGCTGGAGCTTCTGTTCCGTGTCTTTGCCTTGAGTCTGCATACGTGTGTTTAATAATGCATCAAGGTGGGGGTCCTCAGACACTTGACATTAGCTGGGGAAACGCACCACTGTTTTATCGATTGGCTTGATGAAGTATTTCAACGGCAGGTCGTGAGCCAGGGGACGGGTATGAATTTACTGTCATTTCCACTACTGAGGCAGGTAGAATACAAAATTACATCGACTAGAGTTAGAGAATCAGAAAATAAAACCAAATTCAGGAGAATCACGTATATGGTTTGTTTGTGGGGCTGTGACCTACACAGATGATGTTTAGCCATGGTGCTCAGGTAGGTATTCTATATTCTGGCAAAAACACATGTGCGTTAATGGGACAGTTTATCCCAAAATAAAAAGTACATCATTTACTCACCCGCATGCCATTTGAAACCTGTGTGACTTTCTTCTGCAGAACACAGAAGACATTGGCCCCCATTGACTTCCATTGTATAGCCACAAAATCACAGAGACATTTCTCAAAATATCTTCTTTTGTGTATGGCAAAAGAAAAAAAATCAGATGGGTTTAAACTGACACGAGAGTGAGAAAATGCTGCAAGAATTTTTATTCTTTAATGAGTTGACACAAAGAAACATTTATAGATTCTCTATTTGATAAACACATCTTGAAAGCAATTGTGAGCTTAAAATGGAAAAATAAATCAGACCTTTCTTTAAAACCTGTATGATTAAATCAAATATAATACAAATTTTTGATTAACCATCCTTTTAAGGGCTTAAGAAATGATGAGATAATGAACGCGAGATCAAACGAAGAGAAAGAGGCCCATAAAAGTGGATTGATCGACCAATGTACCGTCCCTTCACCCTCGCTATCATCTGTGCTGTTTTATGGCATATTACCTTCAGAGGAGTTTCAATAGAAGAGCTCATGTAGGGATATATAGCACCGCTATTCCTGCATCCAGTATGGAGAGATAATCAGAGAAACATAATAAGCAGTCATTAAATACCAGCAAAGGAAACTAAATCTCACTCAAGTAAGAGATGGAGCCGATGGGTCGGCTGGTCTCTGGTGCTTAGAGGAGCTCTTGATGCGATGGGCTTCTCAGCACACACTTGTGCAAATCCCTCTCTAATAAATGATGATTACGGCACTGATTTAAACCCAAGATTTACCGCTCCCTTGTAAAATCTCCTGGCCTTGGGTAAAGCACCTCAACGTTTTGATGCCTGAGGCGGCTGCAATATAGCGTCCTTGTTTGACCCCCGTGTTTTTCTGCTAGGGGTCCTTGGAAAAGAGAGGAAAGTCTTGATAGCTGTTTCACATTGAACAAGGCATATAGATACGCCAGGTTTGCAGGTGTTAGATATGATGGGGAGCTGATGGTAAGGCTTTTTTGCTCTGTCTTTCAACACCCCAGTCCAACACCTGAACGCTCCCTGTTTGGATGGATGGGGGTCCAGGGTTATTGTGCACAAACAATGCATAGATTTCAGCTAATCAGATAAAAGCAGGAAGAGGGCATTTGAAAGAAAGATAAACATGAGCAGATTTCCTCTAAACCTGAGGTTGGCATGACCATTGTTTAGTCAATTTGTGAAAAGAGCACAACAGCACAAAATTAAATCTCTTTTCATTGTGTTGAACATGAAAAGCCTATTTATATTTAGACCTGGTTGGAGTGTTTGTCAGTTTCAGGATAAAGACCACTTCTTTATAGTGGGCTTGGTGCGAATACTGAGCGGTTTCAGTTTTTATAGTTCACCCCAAAATGATAATTCTGTAATCATTTACTCACCCTCTTGTCATGTACAACCTGTATGGCTTTCTTTCTTCTGCAGAACACAAAATAAGGTATTTTGAATAATTTTGGAGGCTGTGGAGATGCAGATCCAGGATTTACTTGAGAAGCAGACACGGCTGCGAGAACGTAAAATGGTGCTGGAAACAACCCGCTCTGACGCTCCCAAAAAAGTTTCATGCCGATTGTAAAACTCCTACCACTTGTACCTCCACATGTTTCTCTGCAAATCACTCACGGCGATCATCGTATCATGGTCACTTCATACCTACCGACGAGGGGGTTAAACGTTCAGTAAACTCTTTTAATCAATGGATGATGTCATGGTGTATTGAACAGACGCTGCTCTTTGTTTATAATTTTGAACCAAATGATTGATTCGGTCTAAATGTACCACACCAAGCTACTGTTATATGCATGAGCCACGTCCGGTTGGTCGAGGTGGTGATGTCGCGATAATCTTTAGAGACTTTCTTACTGTAACTCAGAGAACAGAGCATAAATTTAAATCATTTGAAGTGCTTGCGTTGAACATAATTGTTCAAAACAAAAGTAAAAAACAATGCTTTCCTTTACATTTGCTACTGTGTATAGACCCCTGGTCCCTTCACTGATTTTCTGCAGACTTCTTTTCGGATCTATTGGTTTACAATGATGAAGTACTAATTTTTATTTCAATGTAGATTGTGCTAACGATGCATTAGCTGTTGCGTTTATAGAGCTACTACCCTCTTTTAGAGTGACGCAAGACATCAATGTACCCACTCATTGACTGAATCATACACTAAACTTTATCATATCTCATGGAGCCGATCTAACCAATATAGATAGTATACCTAAAAGTGATGATGTCACCAATCACTATCTTCTAACATGTACACTGCGCACTGCAGGAATCAGCCGTTATCGACTGGGTAAAACAATTACCTTGACTATCAAAAATAGGTTCGCAAATAACTTGCCAGATCAGACTCCTTTAATAACCATACCAATAAATGCACAATGGCTCGATGACATGACCACCAAATTGGGCACTATTTTCTCTTATACATTAGAAGCTGTCACACCTATGAAGGAAAAAAAGATTCATAAGAAAAACAAAGCACCATTGTACAATAGCACCACTCGTGCCCTTAAAAGAGAAACAATGCACATGGAAACAAACCCAATTAGAGGTCTTCAAAATTGCGTGGAGAGTGCAAACGGTTATTAAAAGGCACTAAAACAGCAAACGCTGAACATCTCTGTAACCTCATAGGATCTAACAAAAACAATCCAAGGTTTACATTTACAGTTGCTAAATTAACAAATAAACAGACATCACCTGACCTGGTTATTCCGCCGAGACAAAATAGTAAAAACTCAATATCCAAGTCTGTCCTATGAATTAGTACCAACCATCGCCCCAAATGAAAGGCTACAGTGTTTTTCACCTATAACAGGAAGATTTTATTAAACTTATTGCAACATCTAAACCTACAACTTGCTTATTAGACCCCATACCAACTAAATTTAGAGTTACTACCCATTGCAATTGAGGCCATTTATAACATTATCAACTCGTCAATTTATCTAGTCATGTCCCAGGACCCTTTAAGCTGGCCATCATTAAGCCTTTTATCAAGAAACCAAACTTAGACCCCAATGAGCTATAGACCGATTTAAAATCTTCTTTACCTGTCTAAAATACTTGAAAAAGTTCACTCAGTTATGCTCTTTCTTACAAAATAATGACATGCAAATTTCAGTCAGGCTTTAGACCGCATCATACTACTGAAACTACGCTCGTTAAAATTACAAATAACCTGTTTATAGCATCAGATAAAGGTAACATCTCACTCACACTACAATGGTTTAGATCTTACTTATCATACAGACATCAATTTGTCCATTTAAATGGGGAATCATCAAATCTGATGATTCAAGTAGAAGAGTAAATTATGGATTACCTCAGGAATCGGTTTTCCTTGCTTTTCTCCATACACATGCTGCCCCTTGGAAACATTATTGAAAACATGGAATTAGCACTGTCATGCAGATGATACTCAGCTATATATCTCATCAATTCCTTCCAGCTATCCAAATTGGCAGAGTGCATCGAAGATATAAAACATTGGATGACTTGTAATTTCCATCTTTTAAATTCCAACAGAAATATTACATATCAGACAAAAGACACGTGAGCGGAATATTTCTGATTATAACCTGCAAATTGAAGGCTGTATTGTTACTACAAAAAATATAGTAAAAGAACTAGGCTTTATGTCAGACAGCACCCTATCATTTTCGAAATCACATCTCAAAAGTCACAAAAACAGCTGTGTTTAATTTTTTTGTGTTTTTCAGTTTTTCTTATTTTCTCCTGTAAAGCTGCTTTGGAATTATGCACATTGTGAAAAAGCGCTATATAAGTAAAATTTAATTTAATTTAATTGAAATACGAAAAAATCCTACTGGCTGTTTAAAAACCCTACTGGCTGTCTGGTTCAGTAATGTTTGTCCTGTCCCTGCATTTTGTTTCAATATAAACACTGCACACATTACAATTTTCCAGGGTCTTTACACTTTAATCAGATTTTTATTTATTTATTTACTTTATAACAGCTAAAAAAAACAAACATAAGGCTAAAGTTATCTACAAAATCAAGTTTAAATTGAGTCTGTACAGGTTGTAAAACCTCATGTATATTTGAAGGGTTGGATTCCAAACTGAGATAAAAATTCAGAAATATTTTTTTATTGTGTATTATTGTCTTGGTTAGCTGTATTTGTTGTTATTGTGGCTTGAATCAAAACAAATCAACTGCAGTTTCATTGATAGAAATTGGACTATTGGACTGGCTAATTTTGCTCCTTTAAATCTGTGAGGAAGTGTTCTGTAGTCTGTTTGGGGAAGTTTTCTAGGCACAGGGGTCTTTTTTAAAACCCCACATAGGGCCTGCTTTACGGGCTCACACACACACATTCTCTCAGTCTCCTTTTGTCTGTGCCCTCAGTATTTATGACACCGTCTGTCTTTCTCTATCTTTCTTGCACTGTGTAATTTAGGGTGACGGCGAGGAAAGAGAGATAAGATGAATGATGCAGCAGCGACTTGAACAGAGACATCTAAATGAAAGAGGGTGCAGGTGCGCTGTGTTACGGAGAGGAAATTAAAGACAGCCGGGTATGACAACACATCACACTAAGGACAATTTTACAAATACATGCTCTGTTATTCAGATTAGCACACTGGTACTTTCTAGAATCTCTCCAGAAGCGATAACATGATAAAGAGACACACACACGCACAGAGAAAAGGAAGCAATACTTAAAAAGGACCGTCATAGTTAAAGATAAAGATGTTACAAGGTCATGGCTTCTTGTAGTGCAGGAAAGGTGAAATGTTAAGAGTCCTATTTAGGGAAAATATTAACTTTTCACTAAACAATTTTTTCTATATATTTCTGAACAAAATGGTCCAACTTCACAATAAGTTTGTATTTGTTAACAATTAGTTAATGCATTAGCTTAAAAGTAACTAACTATGACCAATACTTCTACTGAATTTAATTAATCTTCTCTAAAGACGAGATATTCCCCCGGCACCTCGCCTGAGGTGGAGCACTACAGAGGCCACATCCTGCCGTATGGAGGTAAACCGTGGAATACCAACACGGTCTCATCAGTGGAGATCTCTTGGGGTGAGTAGTGGTGACCCCAACTGGGGTGCATAGAAGAGATGGAAGTCCACCGATGGAAAGGTCATAGGTTCACCAACAGGGGAACCGAAGAGTGAGGAAACGGGATGACCCAAGGGGGGAGTCACTACGTATGTAGTACCAGCACAGGTGTAGGGGCTCCGCCCGGCTCGTAAACCAAAAGAAGTCCTTAGTTATGGATGGAATGTGCAGGGCGCGTACTGGACGCAACAAGACAGGGGTTGGGTCTTTCTCTCCAGGGGGAAAAACGTGAAGGGTAACCAACTGGTCCCTGTAATGATTGGTGGGAAAATAGGGCATGTAGACAGGCCGGGTTCATAGAACTACGTGGGAGTCACCCGGCCCAAACTCAAGGCACTTGTTAGACACAGAAAGTGAATGCAGATCCCCTACCCTCTTGATAGAGGCGAATGCCAGTAGGAGAGCTGGACCAGGACCAGAAGAGGTGCCAGTTAAAGGCATACAGGCGTCTGGTGGCTGGAGCTCTGGCCTGAGATATGGTGTAAAGCGACTGTTAGTGACTGTTAATGTTAACAAATAGAACCAATGTTGGAAATGGCGGAAAATAATATTTACTGGGGGATTCTAGTTAGGGACATATTTGACATTTTTAGACCATAGATAAAGATTTTATAGATTCCGCTTTAAGTATGTACACAATTTGCATAGTTATTAAATGCAATTTCATGAACAGATGATAAAAACCATCAACATTCTTAGGTGGACCTCTGCCCCCCTTGAAATTCACTTTCTGGACTCCTCCATGCGTTCACTTCATTTCCAGCCCCAAATATAACCTTTTTAGTGTTACAAAAAAAATTACAATAATAACAGGCCCATTCCTCAATGACACATGAATACCATACACATACGTATGTGTTCATGTGTTAACAGAACTCTGATACGCCAGTCCAGATGCGTGTGAACAAAAGAATGATCCAGCTGACAAACATTACCACAGTCATTTATCTGTCATGATGGAGACTAGAAAACAACAGCATTCTCAAGTCTATGTGCACTTACACCACAGATCGGGCAAACTTGAATTATATCTCCTACACTGTCATTAACCACCACATTCATTCCTTATTGTCTGGTTTGAAATGAACCCTTGAGGTTCTATAAGTGGTTCTGCATTCACACTAATGGCATTCACCCAGAACAGTGTGGACACTGCACAGGGACCTAGTCATTTCAGGTCATTCAATTTATGTCTGCTGTAGTGTGATTTATACACAAGCTATGATTACTATGACAACAAATTGCTTAAAATAGACCTAAACAAGCCGCACAGAATTGATCTGTAAGGTAATGAGAACTGCTAATATCAGACAATTGAAACGAAATAGTTTCTAGTGTGCATTTTGAGCGGACCACACAGTGCATGTCTCACTGGTCCTTTAATTCTTTCTTTTCATGATTTTGTGCTTAGTATGAGCTGTAAAAATCCATAGCAGAGGGGATTCAAGCAAAATTGACTTTGGCGAACAAATGAATCAGATACTTCTGACTGATTTATTGAGTGAATTTTCATTTCACAGTTCTTTTATTCAGGATTGCCTCGTGCTCTAAAGCTGATGTGTGTCATTTAAAAAAATACTTTGACAGCAGAGACTCTAAAGTAAGCCATTTGTAGGTTAACATCCTGAAAAGTGTAAACTGTGGATCTGTGTTGCTTTCAAAACAACGATCTGTTTCTTTTGAGACCTGTTTGACTGAACCATGACAATGTGCCCATCTGTGGATGTTTCTAAGGTAATGCATTAATGTTATATGATTAAACCGCTATATACATCAAAATAATTGTTTTAACATTACATTTGTTCTGAGTAAATGACATTAAATTAATATTACTGGGTTTCAATTAAATTATTACTGGAGTTCAACTTAAAAAGATCTTACAAACTGTGGTGTTTTGACTCTCCTAGCTTCCTGTGGTCAAATGTCCATTGTATACTAATAAGTCAGATTTAGAAGGCTGGTAAAGTTTTAAGAAAGAGATAAAATAAGGTAAAGTAAGCAAGACGTAAAGTAAGTCTTGTTGCTAGTTTCCAAGCATGACTATTTATCCACTTTCTTTGGAAAGCTATGTTTATAAAATATAAACATTTTAAAATATGACAAGTGAATCCGGGGGAAATTCTGCCCACAATGCAGAAATAGCGGCAGAATCAACTAAAATATATGTAAAAACTGAAAGTAAACTGTACTAAAGCAATAAAGCTTTAGGGGTTTTCTGTGATGATAAAAATAACCAGGCATAAAAAAAACTTAAAAGTTGATTAAAATCTAAAATCTAAAATCATTAATGGTCTTTCAAGTTTCCCCCCCTGCTCTATTCATGGCAATGTGGGTGCAGGGCAACATTTAAAATTATGTATTTAAAAACACACAAAACACAAATATATTAACAGAAAAACCAAGAGCAAGTCTTTATTTCTGTCTTTTTACATATTTTCTTTGGTGCACAAACATAAAATGAGAGCCACCTACATTATCGGTTTTTAGTATAATGAAACATTTTATTTTGTGTGCGTGGGACAAGATGGAAGTTTTCAAAAGCATGCTGTCATGTCCTGCACGATTTTCGTTTTTTAAACGACAGAGTAGGGGATAAGAACCGCCGAACAAATTTTGACATGAACAGACCCCAGATTCCCCTTTTTCCGTAATCCTCTGCTGCCCAGCAGAACATAAATATCCCCTCACGTTGTTTCCTCTGGGCTACGGCTGTGTGTGCATTGCGCTGCAGGGACAAACTATCCGTTCAGTCTTTTGTCAGCTCATAAAATTGGAGTTTTGCTTACGAGCTTCACCACGTTCCACTCCACCGGCGGGTTTCCGAGGTAATGTGATAACATGATACGTTGTTCTGTGTGTGGAGGGAGAAATAGAGGAGCGTGTGGAATAAGGGAGTCACAGTTATGGCTGTGTCATGACGAAGGGCCGAGTATGTATGCCATAGGATATTTTAAACACAGCCGTGAGGGTGAGGAATGATTCCAGATGTGTTTTAGTGCTGGGAATAATGCTAGCATTCAAAACGGCCTGCCAAATGTATAAGTATGTCCATTTGCATTTGAAAAAATGGGGTCCGAGACGCACAGATTCAAAAGAATTGAGAGCTGAAGTCAAGAGCTCTACAGAGTGAATCTGGAGTGCTGAGGTGAGCCTCGAGTCAATTGAAAGGAGCGTAGACACTGAAAAGGGCATTTTTGACAAAAGCACCAGACAGAATACAGCGTTCAAACGAATCATGGAGTTATGGATCCGGTACAAATCAGACAAAAGTCCTGCACAGACACAATGAAGTAAAGGCCAACTGTCAATCAGTGTAGAGATGGCCAGATCAGACAAGAATAAATATCTCGAAACATTACATATACTGCATGTATATGCGGGGTATACACTATAATATCACAGGAGAAAAATTTGGATATGTTCTTGGATAGTTAAGTGGGTACTCAAATAAAAATGCATCAACTTTGCCCTCTGTGTCATAGTTCACATTTGCATCCTATCTGCACACTATCTGCACCATCTCCATCTGTTTTCGCTCCAATACAAACCTCTTACACTTTACCCTTGATCTTTTATAATGTTCCTTGGATAGACACACACACACACACACACGCACGCGCGCGCGCACACACACACACACACACAGATAATCCATTTAATGGGTATTAACCCAAACACACTCATTACAAAGATGGATGTGATGGTTTAATAGGCCTGCCTTAGCAGTGGAGGTGAATTGTACAACACACACAAACTCAGCTAAAACCGTCATTACTCTGAAGGATTACCTAGTCACACACACTGTGTCGGACGAGTTTCGGACCAGCACTGATCCCTGATCTTCTATTTTCAATTTGTACACCTTCGCCCAAAATACTTTTTGTGGCAAGATGTTTAAACGCTGATGATGCATGATCTATGATGCATGTTATGCCATGTAAAATATGAAATATTTAATCAAATTTTATAACCTGCTCTTCCCATATACTTTCCTTTTCCATCAATAGCCAATATTTCCAATAGCCATTGGCCATGGGATAATGACGTAGTCACACAATTTTGAATCTATTGAATCTATGAATTCATGTTGATGCATCATCCATGTCATCTGTGCTCATCCTACTGGATCTGTCAGCTGCTTTTGACACTGTGAATCATCACATCCTCCTGTCTTCTCTCAGTGCTATGGGTGTCTCTGGAATGACGTTGCAATGGTTCGAATCCTACCTCTCGGGTAGGTCATTCAGAGTATCCTGGAGAGATGAGGTCTCCCCGTCCCAACAGCTTAACACGGGGTGTCACAGGGCTCAGTGCTTGGACCGCTATTCTTCTCAATTTACATGACATCCCTTGGCTCGGTCATTCAGAAGCATGGCTTCTCCTATCACTGCTATGCGGACGACACACGACTCTACTTGTCATTTCAACCGGACGATCTGACGGTCTCTGCTCGCATCGCGGCATGCCTTAGTGACATCTCGCTTTGGATGAAGGATTATGACCTGCAGCTGAACCTTGCAAAAACTGAACTGCTTGTGATCCTAGCCAACCCAAAGATTCACCACAACCTTGACGTTCAACTAGGATCATCAGCTATTACAACGTCCAGCACAGCCAGAAACCTGGGGTGGTAATCGATGATCGGCTTAACCTCACAA
This sequence comes from Barbatula barbatula, assembly GCF_947034865.1. Taxonomy (NCBI): domain Eukaryota; kingdom Metazoa; phylum Chordata; class Actinopteri; order Cypriniformes; family Nemacheilidae; genus Barbatula; species Barbatula barbatula. The sequence goes on from NC_136772.1 coordinate 10,504,669, forward strand.
ATCTTGTTGCCAGCACCACCCGGTCCTGCAGATTCATCCTCTACAACATTAGGTAAATTAGACCATTCCTATCATAGCACTCTACGCAAGTCCTAGTCCAGGCTCTTGTCTTGTCCAAACTGGGTTATTGGCTGGGTTATTCGCATAAAGTTTAAAGCTATGCTCCTGGCCTACAAGACCAACACCGGATCTGCACCATAGTATCTCCATTAGTTAATGCAGATCTATGTTCCTGCCAGATCCCTGCGGTCTGCAAAAGAACAACGACAAGTGGTACCATCCCAAAAAGGAAAAAAGTCACTCTTGTACCTTCTCTGGTTCTGTTCCACATTGGTGGAATGATCTACCTGCTGCTAAAAGATCAGCAGACTCTGTTGCCATCTTTAAAAAATGCCTGAAAACGCATCTTTTCTGTCAACATGTCGCGGATTGATTTAAACATAATTCTTTCCCTTTCTTCTTATTAATTTTTTTTTAAATAAAAAATAAAACTAACCTCACTATTCTTAGCTTTACATACTGTACTAGGCTTTAATGGACTAGTTTTGATGCACTTATGTATTTTGTTGCCTATGTTGTTATAATTGCTTCCAATGTTTCGTCATCTGTAAGTCGCTTTGGATAAAAGCGTCTGCTAAATGACTAAATGTAAACGTAAAATGTGTTCATAGACACAAACTCCCCCCTTTTATTGTGTCAGTCAGCATGACTTTTAATATATAAATGTTTAAACATTTATAAACTGATATCAGGAGAACATGTTTTAGGAGGTGGCTATAAGGAATCCCTTACCCCATCCTAAAATCACAGGTGCAAAGGTGTTAAAGGCTCACCTTGACCCTGCCCCTAAACCTAACGTTACAAGGCCAAAATCAAATCATAATAAAACGTACGAATGAGATCATACGAATTCACAAATTCCCATGAGACTTTGTTGCTGAATCTCATTTCAAATCTATTACAGATAGAAAACTTTCTCTTCAAAATGTAATATTTAGGCTAAATTACCACTTAAGTTTATATGGTAAATGTGGATTCCAGATCATTTTTTAAATGTTACCTTTAACTCTAATCCAGAATAAATATCTAACTCTCAGAACGTGGTGACTATCATAGTAAAGCTTAAAACATTGATAAAAAACGTTGAACAGTGAACAGATTTGAGATGCGACAGTTTGAGGCACCAGGTACGGCCAAACTCGATCATCCGGTGAGAGCAAGCTGTTGACTGCAGATGTTGTTGACAGGTGACAGTTGTTGCACAGCGTCAAGCTAGCTTGAAACAAACACAAGGCAAATCCCCTGGATGCACCTCGACCAACCAGAACATATAGCAAGTTCTCTATGAGTGTAGCCAGCATTAGGGTTTGGGAAATGTCAACGCTTCGGCAGGCAATGCGAATTACAGTGTAATTTCACAATTCTCGATAGTTTTCATTCTACAGCAAAAACTACAGTACTATACTATTAAAACTATTTTCTTTAAATTGATTTATAAATAAACTAAATTAATACTAATTAAATGAATAAAATAAATAATTTCTTATAATTATTATTCATTTTAATGAATGCAAGGCCTAATTTACCGATTTAATGTGTTGGTGCAAATCAGTCATCCACCTGTTGAACATTTACAAATGCAATATGTTTACATAATTGGCCAGGAAATCATATTGAGTCTGAGAAGTGCATCTGACTGACAAGCAGACGTGAAGTACAATAATTCCTTTTGAACCATAAAAATGCATATTTTCGCTGTCCTTCTGAAACCTCAGGTGTCCAAATTCACAGTTTTTCAGGAAATGGAAAAAAAAACTTTTTAAATGATTACATACTGTGTTTGGCAAAGTTGACATTCACCTTTAATACATTTTATTGGTAGAAATTAAAATCACGAAAAGGTTTTAGCAGGACAGCAGCGATACAAAGCTGTTAAGCATTCAATAAGCACATGTGTAACAAAATTATTACTTGAAAAATGAGTGTGCAGATTATCTTTTTTGTAATTTATTGTAGTATTTTTACCAAAAGTACTACAGTTTCTGATAAACCCAGCGTACATAATCTCATGAAACTGCTCAATAAAATCAATCAGCATAAAAACATTAGACGATCATCTAATATCACCGATTTAACATTACTGTACTTGTTGCTCTTCTTTACTGTGAAGTCAAACTTCTGCTCTTCCGCCGCTGGGTCATGTCTACTCACTGTTTTGGGTCACGCTGAGCTTAATCAAAGGCTGTTTATATCAGGCTCTGTCAAAGAGATGCTCAACAGAGCATGGAGGAATAGAGGCGTGCCGGGACGCCGGGGAAGAGAAGAGGGAGAGAGAGAGATTATCCAGATAGCAGCTAGCATGAATCATATGGCGAGAGAGTGCATGTTAGCTGGGGCGAATGTGAACTGAACAAGAAAAAGGGAGTGCGTAACCTCTGGGAGAACAGATAAAGAGTGTGCCGGGGCAGTGTAAGACTTCTGCAGCTGTGGGCTGAGCTTATCCCGTATCCGTGACAGGAAAAAGACCTGATTTACATCGCAGCAAGAGTTGGGAATTCGGGCCGGATTTGGGCAGCCTGTGTAGGCCGGTTAGTCAACGAGGGTTCAGCGAGCGGAGGAATGAAACAAAGCAGTGCAGGGAATATGACAAAGTGTTAAAGCTTGAAAACAGATTATTGCTTTGAATTTTGATTACAGGTTCGACCTTGAGGGCCATGTGCTATGTCAGGTCAGTGGAGATTAAAGGACAATGGCATCCGTTCGCTAATAACTGTGCATTTACAGTATGCACGCACATCAAGTTATTATGCAATTTGTTTGCCATACACAAAACAGTAGATTGTTTTAAATGAAGGAACATGTGTTCACGGTTAGTAACTGGCATAAATCAGGCTGGGTGATGTCAGAGAGTCCTGCGATATTTTCCCACAACACTTCACTAGTTTCAGTTACCAGTGTCAAGAATTCTTTTAATAAATCTGCAAGAATAAACTGTTGCATTAGGCAAACACAACTGTACTTTTGGATGGAAGGTGAATGGTGTAAATGGGTATATAAATAACAGAAGGAATGCGAGCAGTTTTTCAAATCACAGCGAGATGTAAAACATTCATCAGTTACTGACATCAGTTAAGTGTCAACACAGAAACCTGCACATTAAAATAACACATATCTTAAGCATTTCTCACAAAAAAGGAAAGTAACCCAAGTTAAATCTGTTCACCCTTGTTTGATTTCAGTCAATTTTCCCATGATCTTCTGCAGTGTGGTTTTGAGAGGCAGATGGGATAGTGTTTCCAGGAAATGAAAGGTGCAGCAGAGAGGTGCATGATGGGGGATTACTTGAGTTTACAATAATATATAAGGACATGATGACTTTAACATCTGAGAGTGTTAAAGGTGTTAAATCCCACAGTGAAAACCTGCAGAACTATTACTATTAAAATGTCAAAAGGTCCAGATGAACATACAGCAATGGCTGCACTTAAAGAATCAATTTTATGTAAATGTTTCATACATGTGGCAAGCATATGAATGTTTGTGAACCAGGCTCTACAGGGACACGTGTATGTGCGTGTCAGCTGGTAGCCGTAAGTGTGGGTCTCCTCACTCCTATCGTGAATCAACAATGTGATTTTTGTCTGACATGTACAGTGATCACTGTATCGTAATTACCAACAAATTACACCCTATGATAAAGCAATATGCTTCAAATAATATCTATTATCCATAGACCACAGTGGGAAAAAACACAATTGCATACTAATTATGCAACAATTATGAAAAACAACAATGCCTCTGCAAATTCCCTCCTTTCCCCGCCACAAGGTAGTCAGGCAGTTGTTAGATCAAAACAGACCTTCATTAAAATGCTCATTTTTCCAATTCATTTCCTGTTTACAGTGTGTCATTAACACTCGTTTTTTGATGGTGCGCTTCTTGTGATTGCATTTGAATGTTTATTATAAAACCTGTAACAGTCACATTAAAGGAACAGTTGCCCCAAAATGAAAAAAATTCTGTCATGAATATATCAACCTTCCAAATCTGTATAGATTCTTTTTGTTCTCATGAACACAGAGAAAGATATTCTGAAGAATGTAGGAAATCACACAGTTCTGGGGCACTTTTGACTAGCATTGTAATATACTGTGTATGACTTTAGGCAATGGTGGCCAAGAACTGTTTGGTTACAAGCATTCTTCCAAATATATTTCTCTGTGTTCATCAAGGTGGGTAAATGATGACAGAATTGAAAATTTTTGAGTAAACTGTCTCTAACAATATTTTTTTCATGGACATTTTCAAATAAAGATGTTTATCATTGATCTGGTATCATTGACATTTTATAATTTCATAGCTTTATGGTGACTCAGAGTAGCCATTAATGAAATTCAAAGCTACCTATGTTATTAGTGCATAAATAACGTTTTTTTACTTTCATCTGTGTTAAAATGAACCCAGTTAATGTCATCTAGGTCATATAATATTTATATGCCCTTGTAACACATCTTTACAAGTTTGTTGTTGCTTTAAACTGATTTAAAAAGAAAGTTGTCATTAAATAACAAATGACAAGAGACCGGACCATCCCCTAACTGCCCTAACATTGATATATTGTAATATTGCAAAACATAAAGGACTTTTCTTGTCAGGTTGCACATAGCACATAACTGCTTCTCTCTCTTTCAATCTCTCTCTCTCTCTTTCTCTCTCACACACACATGCACACACTGCATAAGGATAAACATATATAGAAAAGCAAAAGAGATCATGTGCTGAACAACACAAAAGGGAAACTTTTCTTTGCATCTCAGCAAGCTGTTTAAGTCATCGGTGTATCTGTGTGAATGGGATTTGCTGGACGCTAAAGGAACTATTTACGTGGTTTTGGTTGACCCCAGCATATTTTGGGTTATATTTTCTACCTAAACTGATGAGCATTGGGTTGTAAGAGCCAGAATGGCTACTTGTTTGTGGCCAGAGGTTTTGACTTTATACCAGAAAATGTTGATAGAGGAAACATACGGCTGTTGATGAGATCACATCCTGTTTGTCTAAAGAAAACATAAGGTTTCACATAATAAATAAATAATAAACTGAATACTTTTTATTTATAGGGGGGTGCTGAATAAAGCAAAACATTTAAATAAATGGTCACACTTCAATATAGGGGACTATTCACCAAGACTTTCCCCTCAATAAACTTAGTTGCTTATTAATAATTAGTAAGGTAGTTGTTAGGTCAAGGATTAGGGATTCAGAATATGCTCATGCAGAATATGTGCTTTATAAGTACTAATAAACAGCCAATATGCAATAATAGGCATGTTAATAACAACTAGATAAAAGTGAGAATTGCCCCCTGTACTGAACAGAAATGCACAAAATGTAATTGTGAATTACATTTTATTAGTTGCATGTGGTTATGTCGACAGCTCGAAGATCTCCCTTCCTTTAAATAAAATGCAGCAGTCGACGGTCTGGCGATGCATTCTAATTTCACCATGTATGAAGCACCTCTGATATAGAGGTTTTGATTCCTTGAGAGTTCAAACCGCCCCGAGGAAAGTAACCCAGTTATATATCATCCATTACTATGGGCCCTCACAACTGCTGTGCGCTCATTCATTTATTTTCCTCTCTCTCTATGTCTTCCACCGCCGCAAACGTCCCTCCTTTATCGACCATGTAGGCACTCTGCTGAGATAGAGCTTTAAAAAATATCCCACGCTGCCTTGAGTCGTGCCGATTCTGGCATTCGGCATGAGTTTGAATGACCGATGAAAGTGAACGGAAAGCTTCAGCTATAGCTTCATATATTGTTTTTAATCTTGATTAAAATCCTCATCCCTGTCTGGTCTATAAAACTTAAGACAACTAAGTGCTAGCGCTCATTATATAAGATTTTACAGTCAGTGCGTGTGAGACCAACCCAGTCTCATGGCAGTTCGTGCCATAGACAAAAAAAATGTAATCTATTAACTCGTGTTAATGTACACGAATATTCCCATCTTTTCATGTCAGTGAGCACAAACTTTTTCAAATATTACTCAGCACTCCTTTTTTTCCGTGTCACTCAGTATGACTTTCAATACACAGACTGCATGTCATTTACATTTATATATCAAAAGAAGTTGTACATATTTAAGGATGTGGCTAACCAACACCTTACTTCACCCCAAACCCTCAAACCACAGCCGCGGCAGATTTAGCAAAAAATGCGAGTTTCACGAGGTGTCAAAACAATGACAAATGGCTCCCCTAACTCCGCCCCTAAACCTTACGTCACAGGGGAAAAGTCAAATCATGAGAAAGCATACCAATGACATTGTAGGAAATAGGAATTCGCCACCTTGTAAGGAATGAAGTCCCATCAGATTGCATTGATATATATTTATAAATATGAAAGATATAGCTTATTGAAATACATAAGAATGAAAGGCGTGCTGGATGACACAAAAAGATTGTTCTGACTGACACGAAAACAGGGGGCAATTCGTGTCAGTAAACACAAATGAATAGATTACAGTTTGTGACATGACAGCCGTCTAATGTTTGATCAGAGACACTCCTAATGCTTTAAGTCTGCTGATTTGTGTCATTGCTTAAAAATCACAGATGAAAAAGTGCTGCGCGACAGTATCGACAGTATCTGAAGCGCTGAAGTGTCGGAATTATTTATGAGTGCTGAGTTATGCGCAAACGCTGGAAAATTGAACAACACTTGGGGATTCATCTCTTAAAATTGCAGACAACTTGCTGGATTTAATTAGCGCCGTTACGACCCAACAGTCTCTCTGACTCTCTGTAGATCATATTCAAATTCAGTATTGTTTCATCCATATTTTACTGACTGAGGGAAATTTTAGAGCAAGCACAGGGAGAGATAGGGAGTGGGAGAGATAGGGAGAGTCATACATAAATCTGTATTCTTGTGTTTACAATTTAAAATCAGTTTAGTTTTCAATTATTAAAATTAGCTTAAAGTAGCCCTGCTCGCTTCATTTTTGAGAGTGTACTTCATTGATGCGAAAGTACTATTGAATAACAAACGGCGACACACATTTTGTTCATGCTGTTGTTTACGCATTAACAATTTTCTTCAAATAACTTTCCTCAGTCCAGCTCATGCTAACATTCATAACTTTCACGTCTGCTTATACAAACGCTTTTGTTACTTTTGTACATCAAACAATTAGCTTTCCACCACTTCAATGTGAACCATCACAAACTCTCTGTTGTGGTGCAAGAAATCGATTTTGTCTTTTTGGAACTGAAAATAAAATAATTTAATTCATGTTGGGTTGGGTGAATGTACAATGACTGTACACAATATGACCCAAGAGTGTGCTATAAGCACTGAAAACAGAACTGTTTGTGCAGTTATTTCTACAAATAAAGCAGATGGTATATTTTTGTGAAATGTTTATTTGTGGCTAAACTATTACTTTTAGTCCTTATTTATTAATTCATTTAGTTGAAAGTTTTTTTTTACAAAAATAGATTTTTGGTTACAAGATAATAAAAAAGGTAGCTTACATGGTTGGAACAACAAATGGGTGACTAATTGTGTGTATGTGCGAGGTGTATGTGCGAGAGAGAGCGAGAGAGAGAGAGAGAGAGAGAGAGACTCTGGATGTGGATATGAACACCATAAAGCGCACTGCCGTTCTGTGGTACTTCTCTCTCATCTGATCTCCACTGGTTCTCAATCAAAGCTAGAACAACATGATGACACCCAAGAGTGCTCCAAAATAAATCACCTCCTCTCTCCCACACTCCAGTAATCCTTCCACACTATAGCGTGGAACAGTGTAAGTGTGTGAGACTGTTTCCTGTTTACAGTGGATTAAATCATAAGATGCATATCCATATGTTTGGGCTGTCTCATCTCTTTAAATAAATAATGAAATGAGCATTTAGTTAGCTTAGAAGGCCTAATATAATATTTTGCTTATCTTTGCATAAGTAAAGATCATTTTAAAGAGCTCACAAAATATCACCACTTGCAATGTTGTTTTGTTTTGTTGAACAGATATGAGTTTCGGAAAAGGGATCATGCACACTTAAGAATGAGTGTATAGAAGGTTTCATCTTAATAACACACAAACGTTACTGTGCATCCACACTTTTGCAACCCCAATTTAACTTCTGGTACATATTCACAAAAAATAGAGTACCTGTAGATTATTTCTTATAACAATCAAAATAAACTGGGAAGAAACGTTACTTGGCTAAACTTGTTTCTCTAATATTTAGAATTTAGACTGCGATACCATGCTCAACCGCTAGATGTCAATGTACCTGATGGTTTGTTGAAATGAGACCAAACAGGACCCATTCAATACATTTTTGAATTCAATAAAATGACCATACAACAAAATTCAGCGAAAAGTTTATTTAATACGATTATTATACAATAAAATTATAATATAAATTAATGTTAACATAAATTAAATGAAATATAATTAGTCATATTATTAGAAGCCAAACGCTAGCCGAAAGTTAACTGGAGGTCAAGAGCACGTGCGTCCGATGAAACGGTCTATAAATAAAGTGATGTGTGTCTGATAGATGACAATGAATACCCCCAACATGCTTTTAAGGTTTTCTCCTGACACACTCCAGAAATAACGTTACCCAGAAAAACTAGCACAGATCGCAGTATGACGTTCGCTTTAAGGGCTGTGTGAAGTGTGTGTCTGAGTATATTTTCATGATGCAGACCTTAGATTACCTTGTGTCTGCCAGGTGACACTCATACTGCTCTGCTCTCTTGTACTATTGTTTATATATTGTGTTCATCCAGGATATCGTAAACCAAGTACAACGATTTTAAAATTCTAAGAGCAAATATGGTGAATGTTTTACAATAATGCTCCAAATGTTCATCATCTCACCACGTCTTCCCCCATTCCTTTTGCACTTAACTGGATAATGTGATATTATATCACCCTGTTCAGCTGAATATTTTAGCCACTCTATTTTTGAAACACGAGATACTAAATGAACGTTGTTTTTTCTTACCGTCACTGAACAGGCGACATGGGAATTTTTCAAGACACCTTGTAAAAGCTCTTCATCGCCTAGATAATTTTGCAGCACATTGAGGTTCAGTGCACGAGTGTGCAGGGAATTGTGTAGATGCGATTTTACTGTATGTGGGTGGTGTTGTGTGAAGCCAATTCTTACATTCATGATGAATACTTATAATATTTTTGGGCTACTTTAAAAAAGGTCTCACAAGATGAAATGGACAAAGTATCGGCTTACCAATGTGCAAGCTGGGGTCATAACAGCATGAAAGCAGAACGCCGTGACTGTAAATTAGGATTCTGATCATGCACACTTACTAGTGTTGATGCAAGGATTGAGTGTGTGTGTATGTTGGGATTCAGTCAGTGAAATTTGCTTTGCCAATAGGCTATAGACCTATTATTACAAATTCAACTGAAAGTGCTTACCCTCTACAATAGGGCCCTTGTTTTTCACTCCATTGACAGTTTACAGAGAACCACAGCTGACATAATTGACATGTGAAAACCTTTTTATTTTGTCCCACGGCTGAAATCACGATATAAACAATATTATATATGTGTACACATAAAGACTGTCTTTGGACTCATCTGTCAGCTCAGATCTAATCTGACTCTCAAAGCAGGACAGAAAGGAAGCTTATGCCAGTGAGTGCTATTGTTTCACCATGATGAAGGAATGGTGTACGTAGCAGATCTGTCAAGTAAATCACTCATTATGACAGAATAACCCCTCCCTATAGCTCCATTTAGCGTGAAAGCTTTTATCATAAATGTCTCAAACTATATACAGTATGTGTCTAATGTACTGTATGTGGAACGCCTGTCTATTAAGGCAGCTCCTATGTGTCTTCTGCCTACTGGTAAAGTAAGAAAACACGCAGGGAGTTGAATAAAGATGCAAGCAGTGCATTGATACCTGTCGCCTCTGTTCTTTTATGTTTGCTGTCTAGGCCCGCGAAAGCTATCACACCATCAAAAGACTCTCAAGGAAACATGACTCAGATTGAAATGAAATATAATAGGACACGGATCGAGGTAAACTGGATGCGGAGGCAGTTTCACAGGGAGATCTATTTTGTCTACATCACTTGCAATTAAAGAAAATGACATTTGCATTTGAGCGATTTTTTTAAATGTAAAATACTTTCTCAGATCTCCGGAAATCCTAAACGGACTTTTCTGAATCTTTCAGCTCCCACTCAAAAATAAATTAATAAAAACACGGATAAGCTTTTCCCTGTTGTTTGTAGCCGCGGGTTAAATATCAATATCCAATCACACCTTGAGAGGTTTAAAGAAAAAAATCTCCCGCTAAGTAAGCTGTTAATTAGGCGTGATATTAATGGCCTAATCTTTTCCTCTGTGATCATTCGATCTAAACCTGAATCCAATTCACTTAATCAGAGGTTTAAACCGATTTAAGTGTTTACAAAAAGAAAGTCACTTAATCTTGGTAAGTTATTAAAATATTAAGTTTCAATTATTATCGAATCAAACACATACAGTACATTGCAGGGATTTAGTAAAACTGCATCATATAGGGCACCGGGATCAAGTGAATTAAATAGACAGGTTCAATGTCTCGTTTTACATCATTCTTTGGATGTAATTGAATCCAAGTATATTATATGCAATACGAATCTGTAATACTTGAGTTAAGAAAATCCGCTTTAATCTATTCTAAACTGATAGACGTCTCGAAGTCAAATGTTCTCTTCAAACTACAATTCAAGTAATCGATCTTGCTTCTCATCACAGAGAAATAAATAATCCAAATATAAAAAACTGTCTGCGTGTAAAACATACAGTACTATCTTGATGGTTAGGTAATCTTTACCCAGGCAGGTGAGAAAGCTTCATTCTGTAAAGAATCAGCATTGTGTCTTCCAGCAAACCATGATACGAGTGTACAGTATGTGCATCTCTTAAACGTCTCAGACGCTCATTCTTAATTCGTATCAAACTGTTTTTGACCTGTATCTTGTGGGGTTGTGAGATATCCAGCTTTGAAAAGAACCACATGAAAAGGAGGAATGACACAACGAGTTCAGGAATGACAAGAGGGTTCGGGAATGTCGGAATGGCTCTTATCTAATGCATGTTATAGGTCAAGCCAGGTATATTCAGATTACACAAGGAATGTTTATGTTTCTCCCTCTCCGGTTTAATATGCGGAGGCAACACATTTTATTCATCAGCAGTTGCTTTTTCATTTCTTGGCAGATTTAAAGTCTTCAGTTGCCATTTGAGTATTAACTTTGTTCTGCATTTTTCATCTGAAATTACTTAACTAACTATTAGGGAAATAATCAGACTCTGTTGTCAACATGCTGTTCAGAAAGAGCAGTGTTCCAGTGTTTCCCATTCATTCTTAATGTGTCCGGTCATTGGGGCTAAGTTTGCAACTCTTTTTCTAGATTTAGCGACTTTTCAGTCCCCTTTAGCAACTTTTGTTCAGAAAACCTAGCGTCTTTTTCGATAAACTGTTGCTTTTTGACTTGTGAATGAGTACAAAACAGCATTTCCTAAACCTGTCACTGTTATTGACTGTTTGAATACATAAGCATGAACGCAGTGCGTCTGTAAATAAGCACATGGTTAGAAAGACAAGCTGTGTATCGTTGTGTGAAATAATAGTGCTTAAATCTCTGCTCTGTAAGGTGTGTGTGGGGATTTTATCAGAGGATTTTTGATTATAACAAATAACTGACAACAGAAACAGAAAATATGTAAATGACAACGGCTTTATTGGGCAATAAGCTGTATGTAACAATCAGAGACCAGAATCGAAACGGGTCTGAAGTTGAACTTTTGCTGCCTTCACGTGCTCTTGGATATTCAATTATTCCCACTTCAATTGGAAAATGATTTATGGAACAGAGCTCTAACTAAATACTTTTAATGTAATTAAACCCAGATGTTTTGCATAGTGTATGTGGTGGGAAATGTCCCACTTACCAGGTGTCTTGAACGTAGCATTAAAAATATGAATATGTTAATAAGCATGTAACGTCATCCTGCGCCACAGCTCGTCCAGCACACTGAAGAAAATATACAGTATGCAAGTAAAAACAGAATGAGAGAAAGTGACAGAGAGTACTGTTAACACGTTCAGATCCATGGGAGGAACTGTTTGGGATATAGAATGAAGCTATTAATTCTCGTGTGATATGCCATCAAAAGCTGGGGATTAGGATCATTATTTTTTCTATCTCTAAAAGGTTATTGCTTATTGTTTTGTAATGCCATATTTAATACTGTTAATCCCTATTTTAATGTGATTACTTCATTTGAAAGGAACTGACTGTAGTCTACACGCCATTCCAGCCATGTGCATCGACACCCACATATCACACATTTACAATTAGTGATGGTTTGAGGTTTACGGATTTCTCAGATTAAATAATATAGCATTTGTGTTTTGTGTAGTTTGGTGAGTGAATGTTCGCAGAGAAGTAAAAGGACAAGGGTTTTGTTGCGACATTTATAAGATGCAATAAGTAATAAATCTAAAAAACAACTAGCTTGTACACTTATACATTCTGAACAAATAGACTTAAAGACCCTAATACATGTGTTCGAGAATGTGTGTCTCCTCTGATGTCCTATTATACAGAGTTTGTCATTTTTAATCCAAGCCTAAAACACAACTGTTACTTTCACCTATGTCGGTGACAGGTTACACAGTGTAAGGTGGAGGTTACTATGTCTTATTTAAAAGAGGATTTTACTTGACAGGGTAATGTTATAATGAGAACAGTCATCATTATACAGTATACAGCCGCAGCAAAAAGTAAGAGACCATTCAACATTTTCATGTAACAAGCATTTTTAGAGGTATTGACCCCATTCCAGTCCAGTGGCTGCTGAATTTCAACAAAATCAAAGCTCAGGACTGACATAAAGTCCAACAGCAATGAAATGCAAATAAATAGGCTTTTCCCAGGTATTACAGACAACTTTTTATCATAGAAAGGTCAAAATGAACCATACAGTTAAAATGTCCAGTTTCTTGGCAATAAAGTCATAATACCACCCGGTCTGAATAAAGTCACTCTCCAATAAATGTAAACCACTCTAACTACCCTTCTTTACTGCTTTAATTAACTCTGACTTTTGGACCACAAATTGCCATGTGTCTGCTTTTAAAAGAGACCACAATTATGCCTGTAGCACAAAGGAGTGATGAACCACGCTCCTTTTATTTCGAGTATGTCTCCTGCAAGCTTTGAAGGTTAATAGGTTAAGGAATAATGAGAACATTTATACCATTAGCTCTTTATCCAAACAATTTATTTCACATTTTCTTTCCTTCCTCTCCACAAAAGGCAGCGTCCATCCAACTTTTATTTTAGTGGCTTAAGTGAGAGCTGAGATTTAAACAGCACGAGTTCATGGTGAGGCGGTCTTCTTGTAAATCTGTCAACACAGCATCACACAGTAGAGCTGTCCGCCCTGATTTACACCCTGTTGGAAATGATGGACAGGCAGTCGGTTAGACAGCCCGGTTTGGGCCCCTTTAGAACAGGCGAGATGGAAAGAGCAAGGCTGGCTCCTATGGAAATGAGTGGGAGATGGTGCATGGAGTGAGACTGAGAAAATAATAAACACTCCTCCACCATCAACAGGATGTCGAATTGGACCTTCTGCGTGTTGGGGTTTTATGAGCATGAAGATATGTTGAGTAAGGTTGTGGGTTTTTCTTTGATAGTGCGGTTTTGGAGCTGACTTTGGGAATAAGAACCAGAGAGGATGTCTGAACTGAAAGACTTCAGGGTGTGGAAGAGATCAGAGGATATGACTGGTGACGGATACAAGTTTGTGGGTGTTGTGAGCAGACTGTGGCTTAGTAATAGAGGATCAGAGCAGGGGCGATACACACAAAACAAACTAAGAAACAAGGAAATATCACACACTGAAAACCTAAATTGAGAAACTGTGATGAAGGTTAATTTCAAAAGTCAATTTCACACTAGTTGCATCCCATTTATGAAAAGATACGAAAAAACAAAAAAGCAGGAAGACACTTTGGTAACATTTTACAATAAGGTGCTATTACTAGCTAACATTAACAATTTAGTTTATTAATCCTTGTTAATGTTGGTTCCTGTCAATACAGCTATTCATGTTAGTTCATGGTGCGTTAACTAATGTTAATAGGGACAACGTTTGATTTTAATCATGTGTTAGTAAATGCTGAAATTAACATTAATACATCCTGTATGAATATTGTTCATAGTTTGTTCATGTTAGCTAATGCATGAATTCATTGTTAATAATAGCACCAAAAGTCCAAAGACAATATCACCTTATTGTAAAGTGTTACTGACACTTTGTGTTTGGTAGGACAGTTGTGATGTATTTTTACTCTACTCAGTAAATTATAGACCATTTTGCAACATGTCAACACTGGTCAAGAACCACTTCCGGTTTCATTTTTATTTGTATTATTTTTCAATCTTGCACGTAAACTAAACTTAAATATGTTCCCTTTTAATTAGGATCCTGTTAAAAAATTATATTTGTTTTTACATTTACACATTTGTGTTAAGTAAATAAAGAATAGAACAGGAAGTTCTACAGGACCAGCACTGGAACAGCGCTGTTTATGTTTTACAAAGTGGTCTATTTCAGGCTTTTTACTTCACTGTTTTATAAATACATTATTTTACCCTTTAGCCCTTTAATTCTTACATTAAAAATCTAGTACTTTCTTGCTTTTTTAAGAAGTAAATGACTAAAGTAGGCTAAAACTAGATTTTTATTGAAGGCAAAAGAACGACATATATTTATAGTGGAGTTAAAAGTATGATACATGCTTTATAGCATAGTGAAATTATTTTTAACAAATTAAAAACATTTACGAAGTGCAGATGCTTAAAAATGTCCTTGAATGTCGAAATACTTCACAACTGTCCACCTCTGGTTATTTATGTGAGCGACCACAACATCAACGACATCCGCTAACAGAACAGTAGTGACAATGAACTAAACATGTCTAAATGCAATGGTATCACTTTCTGGACACTGGCATCTCTGTTGTACAGTGCTACAAAATAACATTTTGGAAACTCCATATCTGCTCTCAGCAGTCCTGTGATCCAGGAGCACAACATACGTGATGGTCAACAAAGACAACAACTGTTGAAAAGCAAAACAACTGTTGCTACATTGATTTCAATTGACGTGTTTTTCTTATGCTGAGTTGTTTACAGTCACTATGGTAATCATCATATGCATCACTCATATTAAAAAGTGTGCCAAACATCTAATGGACTTGAAATATGGATTACTCCAACAAAAGTCTGCCAACATGTTGAATATTAGTGGCAATTTATTATGTGACAATCAGTTTTCAAACAAAAGCTGTTTATTCAGTGTAGTGAGGCATCTCCTCATTGACTTTCATTCAAACAATGCCGCTGGTATCCCTGTTGGGATCCTGCTGTGTTACACATTTCGTGTAACACAGTCTCGTGTTTGAAGGTTTCCTCTAGGGGATGGAGCATTGGAGATTACCTGAAGGCTGAGGGGCTAATGACTTGGAAGATGGCCAATTTGTAAAAATGTAAAAAAAAAAAAAAAGATTTACACAATAGCAAAACTGCAGCAGTTTACCTGTTATGCTGACTGCATACTGCAACACCGTTATCAAATAATGTGTTAAGAGCTAATATTAGGAAAACAGCTGGATAAAAAACTGTTTGCTGAAAGACAATAATTGTTTAGGAAAAAGTATGATTACATAAAACAAGACAAAAGAATGGAAACACATTACTCTTAAAAACAATGACATTACAGAGAGAAAGGGAGGGAGAAAGAGAGAGAGTAGGAGAGAGATAGAGTCGTTAATAGGGTCATTCCCACATCCCCTCTGGTGACATCGGGATGCATTCAGCAGCCTGGGATGTTCATGCTGGATATGGATTTGGGTATGAATATGAAAGAGTAATTATGCATCAGATTGGCTTTAGGCCAGCCAGAGAAATGAGCCGGGTGACTTTAGCACTTAGCACTAATGAAAATGATGGTATTTTACACAGTGTAATATCAGAACTATACTGAGCCCTTAAAGTGTGTGATTTAGATTCTGGGTTAGATGTGAGCCAATGTCTGCCTGGGCTGGAGGTCTGATACTCCCATGGGGACCTCTGACTTGCACAATTACAGTATGTGGGACTTTAAACGTGGATTGTAAGAAGATTCTTGTAATATATCTAGTATGAGTAAATGCATTAAAGGTCTAGGATTATTGTTCAGCCACATTTGTTAATGAGAGGTGAACAAAGGGAGATTTAGTGGGCTGTAATTTTAATAAAAATATATATTTTGTTGTTCCTATGACAACTGAATTATATAGTAACACAAAAATGATGACGCACAGTAAATGTGTCTTGGATAGTTATTATTACCAATACATGGAAAAGGTTTACTAAACCTCATTAGAGATATTTTAAGCACAAAACGCTCAATTATATAAATAATTTTAAATGTATAGCCTACTACTGTATATATACTGTATACCATATACTCCACACTATATATGTGAGAAAGTATATTACAAGTCCATTTTTGTATTATAGAATATAGATGTTTAAAGACGTAATAAACCAATCCTGTACCAAGCCATTTTAAAGAATAATTTGTCATAAACCTGAATAGTATTACTTTCTATTGTGTTGATAATTACAACCATGTTCCTCCATTCATATTATTTAACTCCTCACAAATTACTTTTTGATAAAAAAGAACATAAAAAGAAAAAAATTAAAATACCATTTTTCTATTAACAAGTGTTGCTGTGTTACAACTTTAGCGCGTGATTAAGAAATCATGCCAGCAGTTGACTTTTTCACTTTATTCTATGGTGTAATTTATTCTAAATTAATTAAGAGCAATTGACTGAACATTGTGGTTTAAAAAAGGAAATAATAAAAAACGCTGTGAGCGAAAAATCTCTTTTTATGTCCCTCTGTGTATGTGCGCGTGTTCATGCAAGGGCTGGCTCACTCCACCTTGGCCTAGGGGGAGCTCTTGAATCGTACATAAAGTGAGACGTGTGGGGTTGATTCAGAGAGGGGGCAACTAGTATTGTTTTGATGAGGCCTAGAGTGCAACTTTCCCATGGTGGGAGCACAGGAGCCCTTTCTGAACACACATACCCTTCCTGGCATTCATAACCTGTTCCTTCCTCCGCTCAAACAATCACACACCACTGCCTGTGTGTGTATGTGTGTGTGTTTGTGTGTATGTACAATAGTGTGCTAGACTAAGTGGCTCCTATTGTTCAGTCAATATCTGAGCCCACACATTTGCTTTATGTACATAATCCATCACTTTGTGAACTTCTCCGCCGTTTTAGCAGGTTACTGGACCTCCTGCCTCACACCAAAATAACCATTATAACAATTTCTTGCTACAAAATAATATCAAACCACACACTGTCCAGTCTTAGAGATTCCTATTTCAAGACAGATAACTGTAATTCTCATGCATAATCACATAAAAGTGTATCTAGTAAACATAATGTTTGTAAAAATATGGTTAAATGGATTTACATGGAATGGCACCACCAGTTGAATGCTATGCATTTTTATCCTTATCCTTGCTTACTGTAAATAACACATTTCTACAATGACTGAAAATGTTTTATAAGATGCTATATGCAGCCTGTAAGTTACTACTATAGTCCCATATTGCTGCCATACTGTCCAGCTCCTTAGGTTATTTTGGCATCAGTACTGAAAAGCCATAGGAGGTCACTTGGAGGTAGAGACTTCAAGGAATGGTCTGAGGAATACGTTTTTCAAATATCATGAGGAACAAAGGTTTTTAAGTCTTTCTGTATTCAAACATGTCTACAAAACTCTTGACAGCTGCAATCAAGATTAATCCAACCATACCTATCCCAGAACTAACATGGTGCTTTAGCATTTTTCTAAACTAAATCATGACAAATAATTGGGCACTTAAAACATTCTCGGAGTTATACTATACAGTTGGTTAGCTAAAATTATTTAAAATGGTTATTTTTATACAAATTATTTTTGAACATCCTCTTACATTATAGCAGACAATTCGCTTGCGATACTTGACCCCCAGCTTCTTCTGATCCGATTTTTAAACATGCATAATTTAAATTTAAATATTATGTTTTCATGTTTTTATTGTATTGTTTGATGCGTTAGTTAGCTAATTTTTTTGTTATTATGGCATAAATCAATACAAACCAACTGCAGTTTGATTGATACGAATTGGAATGCACAATAAAAAAGTTTTTTAGTTCAATTTGAGTCTGGGACTAGCCTTAAAGTGATAGTTCACCCAAAAATGTAAATGCAGTCATCATTAACTCACTCTTTCTTCTGCAGAACACAAAAGAATATATTTTGAAGATAGTTGGCAACCAAACAACAGCGGCACCCATTCATTCTGGATTCTGGTGTAGACCTGTGCATTCTTTCTACCTTCAGTCACTAAATATGACTAAACAATGTTATCATGGCTGCATGACTTCATAGTTATTCTGTAAGCCATCCTCCATATGCATTGTTTCCAGCAAGGGCATCAAAGCTATCGCAACCACATATCTCTCCTCTGAATCAGAGCGGGCATAGAGCTGGTATGCCTGTACAAACATGCCGCTGCTTCTGCCCCTTTGAAGTGCCCCTATCGTTCCTGACCCCTCTCAGACATTCACTCTCTCTGACACGCAGAAAAAAAATCAGTAGAAAGGATTTACAAATGCACACTATCCCACCTTTAGTGTTCCACAGTTGGAAGCCGTTCACAGTCAAAAGTAAAGAGATTCTTGAGGTTTATGGCCAAAGATGTTCTCGAGAAAGGCAACAGGGGAGAGAAAATGGGGAGAAAGTAATGTTTTGTCTGTGCTGTTGGTTAGTTCATTTCAAATATCTAAAGAAATGTCTTCTAAGGGGCTTTTCGTGGCATTCAGATCCCAAAAAATTAGAGCAGTTCTTCTTTTTTAAAACCTCAGAAAGATCACAACAATGGTCTCTGTGTCGTATTCTTCTTCTTCTTTCAAACCGATCATACATAGTTCTCAACCCTCACCCTTTTCTAAATTTGCAGCAGGGTTACTCTTAAGAGGCCAGTTGTGTGAGAAGGCTGCATATAGCTTCTCCCTCAAACTGAGTCATCTAATGTAATTAGGCTTGTTTTATCTTGTTCTATCTAGAGTAGATGGGCTGAAGGGGAAACGCAAAGTGGATTGTTATTTTCAGCCAACAGAACACTTTTAAAACGTATTTTCTGCTCAGAAATGGGATATTCCGCTTTGCGAAAGATGCAAATATTGTTTTAAGGATATTTAAAACAGACACACTGAAAACAAGCGCATTTTAACTGGAGGATCATATTTAGCACGCACACATAGCATGGCGTTTCAAAGTGGCTACTTGTGCTACTGGCTAAACAAAACAATACAATATAATGTTTGTCATAAGCCCGGGATGAAATGCAATACAATATAATGTTTGTCATAAGACCGGGATGAAATGCACACAAACATTTTTTAAGTAGATTTAATAATTCACTGGGAAATAACAGACAGCGTGGCGGAGGAACCGTGCAAAGGGAAATTAGCGAGATAAACTTCAGCTGTTACATTACCGAGGCGCATATCTGACAGCAAGTCACATAATTGCTGATTTTTATTCAAATAGCTTGTCCTCAAAGGAAGAAGTTAATGAAGCGTACGATTTCTTTGCACGTTTTTCGAAGCAGCAAGTGCTAACTTGACAATTTGACAAACCATTGGATTTTTATGCTGACTTGTTAAGTCCTTATTCTTTAAAAAAAAATGCTATTTCATTTGTGTGCAAAGTGGCATTGAATGGCAGGAATTTCACTCTGGAAACACATCTTGAGCTGATTCTCTTTCATCAACGCTGCTTTTCAAGGCTCATAGTCACAAGTTGATTATTTATCGGAGGTGTTAGTAAAGGTAGTGATGTAGAGGGCTGTGCTACTGTAGCCCTCAAGCTACAAAAATAAATAAAAGGTACGGCGTCGCACAATCTCCTAATCCGAATTTTGTGAGAAAAGGCACTTTAGAGAAAAGAGGGAATAAATAAATGATACGCGGTAAACATTGTGGTGAATGAGGGAACGCTGGATGGAGGAATTGGGGCTTTTAGGCCTGACGGGTTGGCATCCGGAGAAAGAACCAACCCAGGTAGCAACGTTGGCCCAACGTTTGTTGTTGTGTCGGGCCAACGTTGGGTGCTGACGTTGGCCCAACGTAATTTTGTCCGTTGGGCCAACCATGTTATTGGACGGCCAGCAGACCTTCTGCCAACCTAAAAAATACCTTGCCAACCTTCTGCCAACTTAAAAACCACTAAAACAACATTGGGCCAACGTTGGGCCAACGCACCATTTTAAGATTGTGATATTGCCTATTCATCGTTGAATTGCATTAAAACAAAACAACAGACAAACTGAATTGGTTATAAAAATGAAATTTATTGGTAACAAAAAAACAGCAGAAAAAATGCAAAGAAAAGTAAAACAAAGTCAAAGAAATCAACAAGGAACCAAAGTGACAAAAAAGGCGGCAAAGAAAATGCGGAAGAAGGACAATTTTTTTTTGCAGATTTGAAGCTATTTGATGATGAAGACGGAGCGGAGGAGGAAAAGCAGCAGCATATACTCCTGTAAAAACAACAAACATACAAACAACTTTTTAGAACATTTAGATGTGTTTAGAACAAGATGTGTCGTTCTATTTTAATTTCACGACCCAAAAAAGTTTTTTGCAAGAAATTCACCATATTGGGGTAGCAAATGTTTTATACATCTTAATGCAGTGTAAAGATGAAGTGCACCTCTGTTTATAATATTTTAGTCATATCGAATTACTAACAACAAAATGAACATTACTGTGAACATTAAAGTTTATATTTTAGTCATATCGAATTACTAACAACAAAATGAACATTACATCTGTCAAGAATGCCTAATGTCAACATCTGCCAAGAAAATAAAGACAAATAAAAGATATGCACTACATTAGCTCAGTTGCGTCACAAGCTCAGTCAAACCGCCAGATTACACCAACAGTCAACAGTAAAGTTTATAATATTTTAGTCATATCGAATTACTAACAACAAAATGAACATTACTGTGAACTTATTTTAATGAGGTAACCAGGAATTAATGAAAACTTACCTCAGAATTTACAACAGAAACGAAAACTCGTCTGAGGTAAACATCTGACTCTGAACTCACGAAGACGGAGGCGCGCGAGCGCCCACAAATACGTGTGTGTGGCTTCATGCTGCGCTGACAGGATGATGACGTCAATGTACCGCGAGAGCGATTCGAAATTAGATCTCTACGTGTAAGTTCTCGACTCGCTCTCGCGATACGTTGACGTCATCATGAAGTCGAACATGACTAATAACACATAACAAAAGACAACATGTTAAAAACAATAAAGATGGTAGAACTTGTTTAACATTAAATTGTATTAAAATAAACAGAAATATTGTGCTTTTAAAGCATAGCTTTTTAGATCTTCATCTGGGGGTGTGTTCAATTATTTCTACATAAATGCACATGTTGTTCTAAATGGACAGACCTTTATAAAAATTTATAAAAATGGTTTTATTATAGTAAAAGTGTAGTTAATATGGTTTTTTATTTAACAACAACAATAAACATCAAAAGAAAATTATCTTCTAAGATAATAACAACCAATGGTTATTTTAATAATTTAATAATTATACTTATTTTAATAATTATATATATATATATATAATTTGAGGGAAGTGGTGGGCAATTGCAGCTGACCATACCAACTTTGGCCCAACGTTGTATTTCTGTCAGATAGGTTGGGCCAACGTAACCAACCAATATAGACGTTGGCCCAACGTCTGTTTGCTACCTGGGAAAGCATTTAAATGTTATTAAATAAACACACAACTATCGAAACCACGCTACTTTAAGATCAGAGTTTTAGTGACGTGTGCGCAACAGCTGAGGTGGAACGTAAGAGTACATAGTAGCACCACACATGCTATATATATATATATATAATGCATCAATTTATTTATTTATTTGCTTAGGATGTGAACCCAGGTTCCCTTGCATGGCAAACACAAACAATGACTACACAAACATGTTATATTGTTTTGTTTTAGCTTACAGTCGATCACCATAGGCTAAACAACTCTTATTTTTACAAGAAACTACATTTCATACAGAAATATGGTGTAGTTAACTAAATTATGTTAATTGACAACGCTTTGACAACGTGCCTCACAGGTGAGCAATATTCTGAAGGATTGTGACTGTGTGTTATTAAAGCGCTCAGTTTAGATTCTCAGCTTATTAAGAGCGTGTGACAGCTCTGTTATTTATGCGGTGGGAGGGAAACGGAGGAGTTGCCTTAACTCATTTTCAGATAATGGCAAACCTCTCACCTAAACTCTTCTCTAAGTTTCTCATATTCTCCTCAGTATGTCTCAACCTCCACTGTGACAAACCGCAAAGTCATCAATCCGGAAACTGTTGTGACATGCCTTTTACCCCCCCCACACACACTTTTTGCATGGCCTTGTAAGATATTACGTATTGGTTTATCCAAAACCCAGAAGTGAGTTTACATTTTAGCACTTTCAGTTCTATTGCATCAATTTCAATGTTAAGAAAGTTTGAAATAGTTGTTGGTGGTGATATTGATACCGAGCGACCATGATGTAGTCTGTTCACAGCCTCGTGTAAGCTTTTTACTTCTGCTGATTGTTTTTATGCTTCAAGAAGAACGTACTCGGTTACTTACGTAACCTCGGTTCCCTGAGATACGGGAACGAGTACTGCGTAGCAGGACGCTATGGGGAAAACTCCTTTTTCTCCGATGACTGAAGCAATTCAAAAGCGCAGTGAAACTGCACGGTGATTCGTTGGAAAAAAGCAGAGCTTTAAACCAATCGTAGCGGAGCTGCCGGACCAATGGCGATGGCACCCGCCAAAATGGGCGGGGCTTATGGCTATATAAGCAGACACATCGCCGTAGGGTCTTCAGGTTACTTCGACTGAAGCGACGACACAGCAGCTCGTAGCACGGCAAGGAGCGCAGTACTCGTTCCCGTATCTCAGGGAACCGAGGTTACGTAAGTAACCGAGTACGTTCCCTATCGATACTTCACTCGTACTGCGTAGCAGGACGCTATGGGGAACCAGTATAATCACGCCGTGCTACAGATGGAACGAAAAACATAAATAGTCTCGGAGCCTTGGCTCGGAGACGGGGTAAAGCAGGGAAACCCTGAAAGCGGCGAAGGCCAAGCTAGAAGGTGGCCTAGACCGGTTATCGTCCCAAAGTAATTAAGTGCTGGCGTGGCTATAGCCATGGCTCAGCGACCTAATTCAAGCAGAAAGGACCCGGGCCTGAAGGGCCGGAACGTCCAGATTGTAAAATCTTGTAAAAGTGGACGGCGAAGCCCAGCAGGCCGCCGCACAGATATCTTTTATAGAGACACCGCTATACCATGCCCAGGAAGAGGCAACGCCTCTAGTGGAATGGGCTCTAACTCTCGTGGGACATTGAAGGCCCAAGGAAGAGTAAGCCAGCGATATAGCCTCAACTATCCACTTCGATAGTCTATGTTTCGAGACCGAGGACCCTTTGGTGCGGTCGACGAAGCACACAAAGAGCTGTTCCGACCGTCTGAATAGGGCGGAGCGCTCAATGTATATTTTTAATGCTCTGACTGGGCAGAGCAGACTAAGCTCTGGGTCCCGCTCGGAGGAGGGGAGAGCAGAGAGCGATGACCTGTGCTCTGAAAGGAGTAGAGAGCACCTTAGGTACATAGCCATGCCTTGGTTTGAGGACGACTCTGGCGTCGTTCGGCCCAAATTCCAGACAGGATGGGCTCACAGAGAAAGCCTGTAGGTCCCCCACACGCTTCACCGATGCTAAAGCGAGAAGCAGAGCGGTCTTGAGCGTTAATGAACGGAGGTCCGTAGATAGCAGAGGCTCAAAGGGAGGACCCTTTAGAGCCCTCAGGACCGTGGGCAGATCCCAAGTGGGAACTGTAAGAGGGCGAGGGGGGTGTAGCCGCCTGGAGCCCTTCAGGAAACGAACGATAAGATCGTTCTTGCCCACTCCTTGTCCTCCGATGAGGGTATGTGAGGCTGAAATAGCCGCCACATAGACTTTGAGTGTGGAAGGGGCACGGCCGTTATCCAACAACTCTTGTAAGAATGACAGTATCAGCGATATGTCACAGGACACTGGGTCAGCGCCACGTGT
Organism: Barbatula barbatula; assembly: GCF_947034865.1. Lineage (NCBI taxonomy): Eukaryota > Metazoa > Chordata > Actinopteri > Cypriniformes > Nemacheilidae > Barbatula > Barbatula barbatula. Next base: position 10,528,990 of record NC_136772.1, read on the forward strand.
TGCACACCAGGAGGCAAAGACAGACCATTTGAGGGCGTAGAGACGTCTAGTGGACGGGGCTCTAGCCTGTGATATGGTGTTCAGTACGCTCTCTGGGAGGTCCGTAGGCTCCCGTCGAGAGGCCAAAGGTGCAGAGCCCACAGCTCTGGCTGGGGGTGCCATATCGTGTTCCCTGCCTGAGAGAGGAGGTCCCGCCTCAGGGGAATGGGCCACGGGGCTGCTACTAGCAGCTGGGAGAGATGGTTCGTCCAAGGCTGGTTCGTCCACAGAGGGGCTACCAATAGCACTCGGTGCGCTTGATCCCTGATTCTCCTGATCGTCTGCTGCAAGAGCGCGATCAGGGGAAAAGCATAGAGGAGCCGGTTGGGCCAAGAGTGGGCCAAGGCGTCCTTGCCCTTCGAGAAGTACGTCAGGCAATGAGTATTGTCTTCTGAGGCGAAAAGGTCGACTTCCGCCTTGCCGAAGATTTGCCAGATTCGCTGAACCGACATGGGGTGGAGCGTCCATTCGTCCGAAGGAACATTGCTCCGAGATAGCATATCTGCTTCCCGGTTCAGTATGCCTGGAAGATGAGTTGCCCTCAGTGAGCACAGATTGGACTGGGCCCATTCCAAGAGGTGAGATACTAGGGAAAAAGGCGTCTTGAGGAGAGGCCTCCCTGATGATTTATGTAAGATACCACCGTCATGCTGTCTGATCGGACTAAGACGTGACGATCTTTTAGCACCGGTAGGAAGTAGCGGAGAGCCAACCATACTGCATTTACCTGAGATGCAGAGGCCATAAGGCCTAGCATTTTCTGAAAAACCCTGAGGGGGCGTGAAACCCCGGGTGTGAATGAGGCCGCAAGCCGTCGAATGACCAGAGCTCGTTCTGGCGATATTCTGGCGGTCATGCGTTTTGAGTCGAAGACTGTTCCCAGGAACAAAATACGTTGGCTGGGTGACAGTGCGTTCTTTACAAGATTGATCCTGAGTCCCAGGCACTCCAGGTGGCTGAGGAGGAGGGATCTGTGGGACCTTAGCGCGTCCTCCGACTGGGCTAGAACAAGCCAGTCGTCGAGGTAATTCAGAATGCGGATTCTGAAAGAGCCGCATCCATGCACTTCGTGAAAGTGCGGGGAGCTAGAGAGAGTCCGAATGGAAGGACCGTGTATTGATAAGCAATTCCCTCGTAGGCGAATCTCAAGAATCGCCTGTGACGAGGGGCTATCTGAATGTGGAAGTAAGCATCTTCCAGGTCCAGAGAGAAGAACCAGTCCTCTGGGCGAATTTGCGAGAGGATCTGCTTCATCGTGAGCATTCTGAAGCGCCATTTCATAAGGGCGCGATTCAGATGTCTGAGATCGAGGATGAGGCGGAAGCCGCCGTCCTTCTTTGGTACGAGAAAGTACCGGCTGTAGAAGCCTGACTCGATTTGATCTGGGGGAACCATTTCTATGGCTCTTTTTCCCAGTAAATTCCTCAACTCTGTGCGCAGAACGTGAGAATTTGAGTCCTGCACTCGGGTGGGGACGACCCCGCGGAAGCGCGGGGGTCGACGGGTAAACTGGAGTGAATATCCACGGGATATTATTTCCAGAACCCAATCTGATACCCCGGGGATGGCCCTCCAGGCCTTGGCCCGGGCGGCAAGGGTTTGGGTGCAAAGAGGAGGTACGCCGCCTTTTGGGGGCTTGACTCCCAGGGATAATTGAAGGAGGGCCGGCTGGAGGGGACCCTGTAGCCTTCCTCTTCCTTGCATCGGGCTCAGGACGGGGCCTGAGGCGCGGGGTCCAGCGTGATCTTAGGCCGGGGACCTTGTCGCTGAGGATGCGGGAAGCGCCGTCCGGATCGGGAGCGTTGACGGCTGTCAGCTCCCGGACCCTTCTGAGCAGCAGGGGTTCTTACCGGCTGTTGCGTCGAGGCTGGCTTCGGATGGGTCGGCGCCGGCCGAGATCCGGGTCTCTTGGGCAGAAAGTGCCTCATGGCCTGCGAAGACTTCTGCGCTGCCGTGAAGCGTTCTGCGAAACCCTCCACCGCCGGTCCGAAGATGCCGGTCGTGGAAATAGGAGCATCCAGGAAGGGGACCTTATCCGCATCCTTGATCTCTGTCAGCGTCAGCCATAGATGACGCTCGAGCACCACTAAACTGGCCATGGATCTGCCTATCGCCTGGGCCGTGGCCTTGGTGGCGCGTAGAGCAAGATCCGTCGCGCTCCGTAGCTCTCTGAAGAGCGCAGGGTCAGGGTCGGACTCATCCATGCCTTGGAGGAGCTTCGCCTGGTAGACCTGGAGCACCGCCATGGAGTGAAGCGCTGAAGCCGCCTGGCCTGAGGACGAGTATGCGCGTCCAGCGAGGGCCGAGGTGGTTCTGCACGGCTTTGAAGGATGAGACGCTTTAGCCCTCCATCCGATGGCGGCGGGCGGACACAGATGTGCGGCCACAGACTCATCGAGGGGTGGTAGCTTCTCGTACCCTTTTTCCTCTGCGCCGACCACGGAGGTGAGCGCAGAGGAGGAAGAAGGTCGAAGACGGGCCGAATAGGGGGCGCGCCACGACTTCGTGAGTTCGCCGTGAACTTCCGGGAAGAACGGTGCGTTTCTTTGACGAGGAGCCTGACGGCGCCCCGGCAAGAACCACTCGTCCAGGCGGCTGCGAGTGGGTCCCTCTGGGGGAGACCACTCTAAACCCAGCTCGTTAACCGCCTTCGTGAGGACCCGGAAGAGCTCGGAGTCCGCACTGGGGGCGTGTCCGCCGGGTCCTGGAGACGGCGAGGGGGCGGGGTCATCCAACGAGCCCGCTTACTCCTCCCCGTCTGAAGCCGCTAACGACATGGCGTCGTCATCCTCCGGTTCGTTTCCACCGAACGAGATCATGTCACAGGCGGCCGCCAGTGGACGCTGATCTGTTCGGGTGAAACAGACCGGGGAAACATCTCTCTGCGGGGAAGGCGAGGCACGGCGAGCCGGCGTGAGCTCGCGCTTCCCCGAGCGCTTTGCTCCTCTACCCCGCTGCTTCGCTCGCACAGTGTCCTGTGCGCGCAGAGGCGGGGGGAATCGAGGGGCGGAGTCGCTCTCTGAAAAGAAAGTTATCCGCGAGCGCAGAGAGGAGAGACTCATACTCTCGCAGTGAGAGCATTCCGTCTCTTTGAGCGCGTCCTCTGCGTGGGAGAGACCCAAACATGAGACGCACTCCTCGTGCCCGTCAGCGGCGTGTAGGAAAACCCCACACGAGCGACAGGTACGGCGCGGCATTGTAGCGCAGTGAAAACTGCATGTGAATGCCGCAGGAAATTTGCTCTAACACTCTCTGAAAAGAAAGTGTGTGTGAAAATATGCTCTTTCAGCGTCGCCGGATAGCGGCAGGGAAAAGACCGTGCTGAATAGCGAGAACCGTTCGCTCGCGAAGCCGCCCACAGAATCTGCCGGAGCGAAGCCGCTGACGAATCCGCTGAAGCGAAGGCGCTGAGCAGGAGGTCGAATCCGCTGCAGGTGCTCTCTCGACGGCGAAGCAGTCAGTCTCGGGAAGCGAAGACGAGTCGTCGCTGAAGGAGAAGAGATCTGAAGACCCTACGGCGATGTGTCTGGTTATATAGCCATAAGCCCCGCCCATTTTGGCGGGTGCCATCGCCATTGGTCCGGCAGCTCCGCTACGATTGGTTTAAAGCTCTGCTTTTTTCCAACCAATCACCGTGCAGTTTCACTGCGCTTTTGAATTGCTTCAGTCATCGGAGAAAAAGGAGTTTTCCCCATAGCGTCCTGCTACGCAGTACGAGTGAAGTATCGATAGGGAACAGATGTTGTGTTAATTTGTTATTATTATCTTTATAGACAAAACGTGTTAGCATTATTAACCTTGGTTAAAGCAGAAGTGTTTCCTGCATTCTGACTTATTTACAATGTTGAACATGCAGGCTTCTCATGCTTTACGTGTTCAACTTAACAGAAAACGAGTTGGACCTATCACGTAGTGCAACACTCCCCCAGCAATCCAACTTGTGTCTGAAAGTTTTTTATAAGTCTGGATCCCTGTTTCGTAACAGGGCTCCTATTCCCTTTATTGGGCAATTCTCCCAGAAAAGCACAGCATGGCAAAAGAAAGAACCCGCCCACGAGCCAAAAGACGAGCGAGACCCGCTTACCATCAAGATTGTATGCGCTGCGTCAAGAGCATTTCAGTGATGGATGTTATATAAAAGGTTAATATAACGCTGGATTTGCAGGTCGTTTGAAACTGATAGATGGAGCGGTCCCAGTGCTAAAAGATGCCGGTCTTGAAACTGTGTTTTGTTTACATTATAGAAGAGCATAATGATAATGCGATGATCTTGGCTGTTGTGTGCTCGTGATTTAGTTCTTCCCCCCGCACAACCCCCAGGACGTAGTTTTTTTCCTGGAAATAATCGTACAGCTGGATCTATCTTTTATAAATGTGATCAACCACAAACTCTTCGAAGATAGGAATTATGTTATTTTTACTCTATAGGTACTCAAGATTGGCAGAAACTGTGAGATTGGCAGTTTTAACCACACAGAGCCTATTTTTTACAATCTTCCAAAAGTCTATGGGAAAAATGCATACCTTCAGTCAAGGGAACCAGTGCGGCGCTAACTTTGTACAACAATGTTGTCCCTGCACCAGAGTTTCCTGTTTGATTTATTTACTTTTAGAAAGGCTTTTTTACTTTATTATTGTTGGTCAGTGAACTCGGTGTATGAGAAGAGTTTGCGTGTATGCACGATGTGCGTGTGCATTCAGAGGAAAACCAGTTTGGGCTCTTTGGGTGGTCGCGGGTGTTTGAAGTTATTGGAGGGCCAGATGAGGAAAATAACAACCTGCATTTAAAATGGAATAAAAACAGACCAAAGTGACGCGCACTCTTAAACGTAAGAATTGGGACTTTGTCCACAGCTATACCGACTTACACAACGCATCAGGAGGAAATTAGACTGAAAAGCTACAGTTACAGTCATTTACAGCATAGTGCAGCTGCCACATTGTATTTTGGTGTAGTCATGATCACTCCATGTCGGTCTAATTAAGGGTATTTACACTGGCCATTTGATCTAGAGTGACAAAAGAATCAAACCTGAGTCTAAATCCAAGTCAAAACAGGCCTAATGAGGACCAGGCTAGGCTGCACTTTCCCCTACTGCCTATAAATATGACAGATACAATATCACTAACAGCACCCGATTGAAAGAAGCTGTTCTGTATTTCCAGTGCGTGATTGGAGGGTTCTATAGGGAGGCCCTTGCATCACGTGTCCCATCGATTATGTCATCTGTCAAAGAGGCGATGACAAGGATGGGAAGCCACGCTGGAAATTAACAGAGGCTAGCGTTACAGGGTGGCAGGATTTTAAAAAACGATCGTATTGTGATCCATCGCCAATTTTTAAAGGTATCCGATCTCATAAAACTTGATACCTCACATATGCTTCCTCTCAGAGACAGGGAATGATGGAGTGTTTCGTCATTTCCAGCATGAAGTGACATTTGAGCTGTTGAACCGAAATGTTTATGTAAAACTATAACAAAAGGAGAATGTTATGAATATTGCAAGGATCCCTAGGCAGAGTTTTTAACTATAATACTGTACGTATCTTGAGCCGTAAGGGAATCGTTCACATGATACAATGTAAATTAAAATTATGTTATGGATTTACCACCCTGATTTAGTTTCAAAACTGAGCATTTTTGTGTGAGTGAGTGAATGATGAAATGTTGATTGAACTAACCCTAAATAAAAGAAGCATGTTTCCCATTCTTAAACACAAAGCATCACTTTAAAGACAGGCAATGAGAAGAGACACCATAAACCAATCCTCCACTAGCTTTTATATCTCCACATCTCTTAGCTCTTGCTCATTATCGACATATTGTATTCTAACATCTAATGTGTTGTAAATAAAATATTTGCCCTGTCAGCAGTTCATCTAGCCAACGAGGCGTAGGGCAAAGTCTTCAGGTCTCTTCTAAGAGAAGAATGGGATGGGGTGGAGACAGGTGCTTTTAGACATCTTGACGACTCTTAGCCAGGAGTGGAGACACTGATCTACCAGAATCAGCAAAAGCTGACACTCATAAATAGCCCAGCTGATGTGGTGAAAATCTGAACTGGAGAAACCTTAGACAACTTCAAACTTTAGGGAAGAAAAATTGGATATTTGCAAGAAATGGTGGGAAGCTTTATGGCAAACACAATTACTAATACAGGAACTTCTACACATTATACATATGGTTGTGTTTGATATGCTAATGAATATTATTTGGAATAATTATTTTTACTGTGGAATTTGTTGATTTTGTTATGAACCCAACATGTAAACTTTTTCTTATTAGATACAATATAAATGTTTCACATGTTAAAATTAAAATTCTGCAGAAGAAACAAAGTCATAAAGAATTGGAATGACATGCGGATGAGTAAATTATGATAGAATTCTAATTTTTTGGTGTTATACCTCTAACTATAAAGTTTGACTGTCATTTTAACCTCAGCCAAAGGCCTGAGGAAATGTATCCACATTAACCAACCTAGCAGCTGGGCCACCATATTGTCATCCATTTGAAACTAGCTACAAAATGGCTGAGGCAATCAAACATAAACTCAAAAATCCATTCACCACCTGTAAAATTGAAGAAGCAGGAAATATGCAAGTAACATCAAACATTTAATTGTAGTTGCAATGGGTTTGGGGGAGGCTTGTATTCAAACTAACCAGCAATTATCAAAGGTCCAACAGGTCTCTTCCCCTCCCCATGGATCTCTTTGCCAATTAAGCTGTCAGGTTGCATGCAGATGGCTCGCAGTGTATCACAGGCTGCTCCTCTGCCCTGTTGACCAGCTTTGCTAACTTTCACAGCCATCCATCATTCTCTAAAGCCTTAATTAGCTTGTTATTTTGCCATGTAAACTATGCCTGGCATCTGAAAAAAGGCACCCTCTGAGTATTCTCAATGCTTTCAGACCAGGGCCAACGAGGGGAATAGCACGCCTTGTGGGAGGGCAGCCAATCAGCATCGCCCAGAATGGCATTTTCAATAGCCTTTTCAGCACGGTGCGCTAGCAATTATGCCCCCAGCCCCCACCTTGCTCCACTTCCTGCAAAGCAGCCTTTTTTGTGGCCTGCAATTCTGGAGCTGATGCATAACCCTGTTATTTTTCCTCTCACTTCCTCTCTCATTTCTTTGTAATTTTTTTGCCACCTTGGCAGGTTGGGCAGAAAGTGTTTATCAAAGATCAGCTGCAAGCCAGTGCAAAATTAGACATTAAAGGTGTGTGTGTTTGTGTGTGTGTGAGAGAGAGAGAAAGAGAGAGAGAGAGAGAGAGAGAGAGAGAGAGAGAGAATGATAATACAAAAGATAAAATGAAGTTCACAATGTTTCCATTTGGCTCTTTCACCTGGCTGCCCTCTCACTCTCTCTCTCTCTTGCCTTGTGCCAGAGGGAGGCTCTTTGGCTTGTGGATTGATGAATTAGATTAGCCTAATGCAAGTTTGGGTACAGGGCCGCACCTGAGGCATGGCCACGCATTACGATACCAGCTCTCTCTGATTAACAGCACAAACTGATTGAAATCAAGTCAAAAAGGAGCTCTATAAGTGGATAATCCTCTGCAGACAGTGGCGCACATGTTCGACAAACTAGACGTTAACTATTTACCACTGGCATTGGCGGATAGCGCTCTGTACTCAGTGATTTTGAATCATGCTAACAATAGAGGGTATGCACGTGAATTCACCGCTCACAAAAGTCAGCGAGTCATGCTCACTGAGTGGCAGAATGACTGAATGTAGCAGTGTTTACCTCTATATGTCCTCTTTTAAGAATGTGATAAAGTTGTTGTACGATTGATCGTGGAAACAGATTGAGCACAAAATCTGAAATTTATTTCGTAAGACCGAATATATCGCTTTATATGTTGCGTAAATATAAGTTTTTTTAGCCATCAGTGTTTTGTAGCCTTAGATAAATATATAGGCAAATGTAGTTCATACAAACTTAAATATTAACATATTGTCAAAACCATAAACAAGTTTGTATTTCCCACTGCGTTGAAATCAGGTTTAAAATAAATATCAGGAAGCTCAGTTGTACCCAACATTTCAGTGTCCAGGGACACCTGCTGCCTATGTAAGTAGAAAGGATCACTGCTGAGTGCAATTTCAGCAAAGAATTGAAAAATCATTTGAAAAGCGTTTGCCACTCAAGGGGTCTTGAGTTCCGGGGTGTCCACGTGGGAAAGTAATAAATGTCAGTGCATGACCTCTTTAGGCTACATATAATAATTTTGATTCATATTTAACCAAAGGACGTTTTGGGAGAATTTGTGGATTAAATAATTTTCCAAATAAAATATATTTCTGTTTACGATTATTTAGTAATTACATTTGGATTCTGATGCAAACCAACATAAATAACATAATGCATTATAAATAAAAGTCTCTCTTAAAGGCAGTGTAGGCAATCCTGTCCAGAAACATTTTTTTGTCATGCTGGTTGAAGTCTCTTAATATCTTGAAAGCAATCAATAAGTAAAGCGAAACATTGTTTTTTTATAATTATATATCGTCTGTGAAAGGCGTAGGGTCAAAACCATTTTGAACCAAATTCGGTCCGAGGGCAATGATACGTTGTGTACATTTTGATATGCCGTGCACGAATTTTGCATCCCACCGTGCACCTGTTCACACAGACATCATACGTCATATACGTCATACATGTGCAGGCAGCTGGACAATGGCGAAGGTACCTGGAGATCTTCTTTTTTGTAGTAATGTAATTCACTTTGTACTATAATGTTTATAAAGAGGGAGGGATCAAATGATTGCACTGCTAGCAGGCAAACGTTAGCATTTTCCAAATGATCTACTCTACCTTTAAACAGCTGCTTAAAAACAAGACTCAAAAGTGGCATACTGGTGTCAGAATTTTTTATCAAAACAATGTCCACACCCTATTTACAAGAAGTTCCTCCTCATCTTGACTTGTCTGTCACATTCCTGCTCTGCATTTTCATATTTCTGCATGTTTCGTTAATCTTACATTTAATAAAGCAATCAATCCCAATGATAGCCGTGCTATCTTTCTCTCTCACTTCCTCTCTTTTTTGTCCTCCAACCCAGCAGACCAATAAGGTTTATTTACCTTCATTATCTTTGGCTCTGTTTTGTCTCATCACGCTTTAGTCTGCTCTAATTCTATCCTCCCTCGGCCTTCACTGTCTCTCTCTCTCCATTGTCTCATCATTCTTCACACATTCTCCCAAACCGAACAAAAGAGAAGGTGAGAGAGTGCCACTAATTTCCATCTGCCCTGGAGGAAGGTTACCGCGGTATACGGCATTTCAACGTATTATATCTGATAACAGAGGCTGATGATGAACAGTGAAACAGACAAATAGTCGCTGGCCATTCAGTCATGATTACCTTCTTTTGTTTACACGCTGGAGCGGAAACACTGACATAAGAGATTTCCTATCACACAAGTAAACCTCGCTCTCCTTCCAATATAGATAACCTGCCAAGATTTACCATTCATTTACTCAGTTAAAATAAAATGTGTATTCATTTTAGTTATTGATTTTCTTATTTTTTATTTAACCAGCTTACATTTTGCCTTTCATTTTACATTGTTGGCCTGGTTAATTAGGTTTTGGTGCAAGCCTGTTTTGCAAATAAATTAGCATGAAACTACCCAAAAGATACATAAAAACACTGTTCCTTAAAGTCACAATATGGAATCATTTAGTTATGAAATATCCTTGCACAGTGTGATATATTTCATGCATTTGTATACTTACAGTACATTATCCCAAATGTTCCAAAAAATGTGCAAATCCAGAGAAATTCCTATTTAAAATGATGGCCCGTCCCTTGTCTCCCATGTATTTGTCGCATATCAGTGACTTAATACCCGCTGTTCCGCACTACCCTCAAATCGACTGTATGACTGTTTTAAACCTAAAACTGTGTAGCATTACGCTACCAAATAATTCGCGGGGTAACGTAGCATTACATTCCACGTTTCTTACAAGCGAATACAAGCAGTATTATTCATTAGCTTTAGCAAAAAGGTACACACCTTCGCAAATGACCTCAAGGAAGCATAAATATTTTTAAATGATACGATTTCTTTATGTTGCTTTAAAGCACGTATATATAAATAAAAGGTCATTTTTAACATTAAACATTAACAGAGTCCTTTATTTTATATCCATTTATTTCTAAGAATTTTATAACCAGATCAATAAGGATTATTTACTTATTTACTATTAAAAAATAATATATATATAATAAATGTCACATATGCATTGTTTTTTATTGAGTGAAGTGAACTAACTGTATGTGTCCTGCTTGCTCTCTGTTTGAATAAGTGTTGTGAATAAACCCTGTGTTAGCACAAAGAGCTTTGATCCAACACAACTACTTGCTTGATAATTTTATTATTTTACTTCAAAGCTTACAAGATTTGATGTCTTTTGATATTTACGTCTTTTGGAAAATACAATATCTTCAAATGTATCATCCACTACAAGAAAATTACCAGGTGACAGTTACAGACAAGTCAACCACAATATTATAATATCTCTGTTTTCTGTCCCTGAATTTCAATAAATCCCACACATCCCATCCATCAATCCCACAGACACACTCGGCTGAGAACCCTTAAACCAGGAATTGAGGGCAAAAAATCCTTAGATTGTCGGAATTTTCCTAATTAGTATTAAACAACATCGTAGAATATTCATCTGAATTCAAGCGAATCATTTAGGCAAGCAAGAAAGAAAAGGAAAAACTGAGAGAATACGCACACAGACGGGTGAACATGCCCTCCTGCTGAGAAAACAAGTTAACAGCTGATTGAAGACTGTGCTGGTGATGACAGAAGACTTGGGAGAGGTAAGAATTCATGAGAAATTCATGGCAGCAAACTGAAATGTTACAGAAATGTGGATGAGATGCACTCCATTTGATTTAAAACCCTGTCTGAACATTAAAGGCTAGTGGGGAGAGAGCAGGGAGTTGTTTAGACTCAACGAATGCCAGGGATTCATTAGAGATGGAAAAAGAGAAGGACGGAGACGGTGAATGTAATTGTGTGTTATGTATCTCTGTTTCAACATGCTTAATGTGTGTGTTGTCAGCGGCACGCCTCAAAATCCAGATAAACCCACTAATATTATCCCAGATATTATCTTCAACAGCAACACCCCCAAAAATAACATGACTGCCTCACATCCATCATCACATGATGATCTATGAACAACATGGCAACAGATAAAGTCATGCTTAGTTACACTGAAGGTTGTGCCACTTCATGTTAGAACTGGGTCTTATAAAGCTGATTTTCTTTATCAGAAGCACAAACAAAACCTGAATGCTCCTGCGGTAGGCTAACCAATTTTTTATTTATATTACGAATATAATATATTATTGCTGTACGAAACAATGGATGTCCAAATGTGTTGTTTTCCGGAAATTGAAAACACTGAACTTTTTAAAATGATTAAAAAATGTGTCAAATGCTATTGGTTTGATATTTCCAAACCCAGTGACAAACATAAAGAGAGGCTAATAATAATGATTTGTGCTAAAACAAAAGCTAAGTAAAGAGATACAAGGTTTCAGAAGGACAGTAGCGATATGTACCATAACATTTTAGCTTTCACACATTTATATTCAAATTTTATTATCAATAAGTAACCCAGATATTCTTACAAGACTGTGTTAGAAAGTGTCATTTAGCTAATGATTTTCCACCTATATGCTACCTTTACTGAAAATGAATTACAATTAGGCTGTATTAGAAATACGTAACACATCCTGCATTGTGCATTCTTGGTAAAACCTGAAGATAATTTTAATTCAAAAGAGCTTTCGAAAAGTTGATTAGCTATACATCTAGTCATGCACTTTATATAAAAAATTCATATGATGTTTTAAGAGGGTTAGAGATGTTTCTGAGATCAGCGTCTCTCAGGCACTCACTCAACATACAGTTCATCATCTTGGACAGTGGCGAAGTAAAAGCATATGGCCGACATAGGAGAGAAACCAAACCATCCACGCCTGATCATCCACAAAATCAGCTCATCAGTTTAGGAATGCTGATGTTCCGGATCAGATAGCATAAAGAATACAAAGACACACCAAACATCACATAACGACATTTCACCACTGTATGTAATAAACGCAAGATCAAGGCACACTACAACGCTTTAAAATCACAACGTCCAATCTGGCATCCTCTGGGTTCCTTTTTCTTAACTTCTCGACTTCTACAATAAGAGCTTCTGAGGAAAGAATGGTCAGTAGATTTGACAAGGTTTATAGAGTTCACAGCATAAAATATATTAAAAACATAAAAAGCTGGTTTGAGGCTCAGAAGTAGTGGGATATTAGTTATTAATGTGTGTTAAATAGTCTGTACTTATTATTGTTGGGCAACAATTCTGACCACCAAAGCTTTCTTTAGAGTGCTCTGTGTGACCGTTAGAAAAGACTGCTGTGCCACTAACTGCAACTAAATGATTTACATTTGGCATACACTTTTATCCAAAGCAACTTACATTGCATTATATAATACATTTTGTCTTTAAAAATATGTCAGACATTAGCTGCACGCCTCTACACAAAGCAAAATATTAATACGAGAGTTTAACTGTTGTCACTGATACAGGGAAGAAGCGTCGCTTGCCTCATAAAATCGTGCACATGCATGATCACATGATGAATATGTGCTGTGAAATGCAAATGGAACATAATGATGCCAAACGGAGACTCCGTTCGCAGGGTTCCCTGGCCCGAGGGACTCGGAAGACAGATAGCATGATGAGGGATTCATAGGGACATTATTATATTCAGATCCTAGCTCCCATGTGAATAAATGCATAGCAATGATAAAAATATGAACCTCCGTGTACAGTGAGATCTTCAGAGACATCGTCAGCCAAGACAGGCCGTGATTTATGAATCAATGAATATAAAAAGGCAAGAAAGAGGCGAAAAGAGTGATCGAAGACACCTCTGTGGCACAGATGAAAGAACAGCTTTAGCAGAATAATATTTTCACAATTAAAGAAAAAAAATCAGTCTTAAATATTTAAAGCTCACAGACAATAATCATATTTAAAGAACATTCCCCTCACAGCTAGACATGAAAGAAAATATTTTATTTTAATGTGTTTTGGAGAGAAGTTGATCAAATTTTTGCCTCAGTTCTGTGACCTTATGAAACAATGGACTGAGAATATATGAAGAAAGATGGAAATACACACAGCTAAAATGACAAATGAGTTCGTTCAACAATGTTATTGTGTAACTTCATCCTCAGCAGTGGTTTGTCGATGCAACTTGGCCTCATCTATCATCCATTCTCTCACTGCCTCATTCTTGCCATCAAAACAATCCATAATCGATCCAATTCACAGACAATAATAATGTAGGCGGTGGCTGTGTGCGTGAGGGGCAGGTGAAAGGTCAAACATGTAATGAAGATTAAGAGTGAGTCGCAGAATGTCAAACTGTAAATTCATCACTGGTCGTTTAGCATTGCCACCTGTTAAACCGATATTTTGTTATATCTCTTTCATTCAATCCAGCTGGTTTCATCGCTCTATAATCTCCTTCGTGTTATCGATCTTGTCAGTGTATTTGCCCTTCACGTTCCTCAACGTTTTATACGTCTTGACAGATATCTGTAGTAAAGCACTTCTTTAATTGATTTAGCAAACTGAGACACCATGAAATCATATCGACCTCATCTATTATAAGAATAATCAGTGGCATGTTGGATTGCTTTATTTGATGTGTTCTGTTGTGCCATACGTAAGGGATAATGTACAGGCAGCCGTTTGTTATCTCAAAAATTAGCCACAACAGTGTGATCAGGACCCGACGCAAAGCGGCGGCTGCTTGCCACATGAGAAAAAAATCTGTACATGAAATGTGAATTTGAAATATTTTATTGGCTCATTTTTACCGAATGCGCACGTAAGATACGGCGTTCAGATGTCACGAACAGGCAATTTGGTTCAACCATTTGTAAATGTAATGGCATATATGTTATTAAAAGACATGTTTATGTCGTGACTGGCCTATCAGAATCAAGCTTTCCAAGGAGCCGTGTAATAAAAGGATGACAATAGCTCCCCTTAATGCTGACAAAGTTATCTCAACAGGACTGCGATTCCTCAAAATTACCATATGAAGCAATATACTGTCTCTTTGAGTGGTTTCCCATAAGTGTACATACAGTATATGAAAAACGTATTGGGACGCCCCTTCTAATAAACAGGTCTGAATACTTTATGTGAAAACTATTCTTAGTGAACACAAATCTTAATGATGCAGCATATAATGATATTCTAGAGAAGTGTTTTTAAATTATAGCAACGGGAAACTTTTCTACTCCAACATGACATTGTCACTACACAAAGGAAGATTCATAAAGAGATAATTCATTCCCCAGAGTGGAAGAACTGATTAATATTAATATTTGTTTTGATGGGAATAACTGGAATAGATAAATATGTATTTGGAGGGGGTACATTATACTTTTGTCAATATATTGTTAAAATACATCCGTGACGCTTGTGCCTGTACAACAAACACATACAAACAGACTTCCATACATAGCCACACAACCTGAAAACCCTCATCCTCCTTTAGAATACATTGAACTAAACTGTGTTGGGAGAGCTTGCTTTAGATGAGAAGCACAAACAATGATCAAGCCAACCAGAAATAGCTACATAGAGAATAACATGATTTGTTTATCAGACTTCAATCATTAAACTGTTAATTCATGCTGACAGCAATATTCAGAAAAATACACAATATGTTTCTACAGGACCCTGAAGTTAACATTACCATCTCAGAGTCGTATTAACCAGCTGATTCAATCATTACTGCTAATGCTAATGCAAAGATCTTTGCCGTCTCTCTCGCTGAGTACGAAATCACATACTATGTCAATACGATCTGATTTAAATGAAGTACCTACCTATCAACCATTAAAACATTATGTTCTATATAGTATGTGTGGGGGTAGCTCTTACATCAAAAACTGACACCCGCTTTGAAGTTTTATTTCATTCACTTTTGAAATTTGACCGTTGCCACAGCAAAAAATTACATTCTTACTGACCATCTTTGTCTTTTTTAGATAAAAAATTTAAAACTTCTTAAATCGATACACAATTACTTGACAAAAAATTGACCTTAGATAGTTAGTCTTGTTTAAGGAAATATATATATATAATATGTCATGATTCTGCTGCATCATGTCATGTTTCTCTTGGTTTAGTGGCAGGATCATGACAGAACCTCATGTTAAATGTGGAGAGAGACAATTATTGTTCTTATGGCCTTCCATACTCTCTCCGGTCTCGTCATTGTTCCCATCCTCTTGTTACCTCGTTATTGATTAATGCCTACACCTGTTTCCCTCTTGATTTGCTCCCTTATTTAATGCCCTTGTGTCTTCTGTCTTGTGCTGGTTCATTGTGGTTTGTGTGGTGAGTTCCTGTGTTGTGTTAGTTTAGTTATTTGTAGTTTATGTCAACAGTTTATTCAAGTCTTGTTTATGTGTAGTTAGTTTTAGTCCTGTTCTGTCTTGTCATAATATTCCCATGTTTTGTTATGTTACCCCCACGTGGGTCTTTGTTTTATTATTTATTAAATATATGTTAACCCCTTACCCGCTGTCTGCACCTGGGTCCTCTCTCCGTGTCTCACCACTCGAGAATCCTGACATAATATAAGAAAAGTTAGTTTATGGTAAAAACAAGCAAAAAACTGCTAAAGGAGTGAGAAACCTAAACTTGAATTTAGTTTGACCTTTTTCTCAATTACCTAAATCAAATGTATTTTTCTCACCCCATTGGCAGATGTTTTTGCCAGAAAAGTACTCAATTAGTAAATTTTTCTTCTTTAAAAGAGACAGAATATCTTAGGTCACTTTTCTTGTCAAGAAATTGCATCTTGATTTAAGAATGGTTCGATATTTGTACTACAACACTGAGAATATCAGTAAGAATATCGTTTTTTTGCAGTGTGCTCAGCTCCTGTGGCATCATGGGATAGAGATGTGTCCATCTGATGCACACTCACAAATCTCAGCGGAAGCAGTAGACCATCTGGGTATTTCTCATCTATTGCTTTGTGCAAACTGAAGTTTAGGACATACTACTCGTGACTCATACAAATTTTTGCCTACTATATAGTATGGAAGTGATTTCCGATGCACGGTCCAATATATTGTTAAACATTAAGTTAAAGAATACTATTGCATTTGAGTACCCTCCAGTTGTCATCTATACAATATATAATTATTGCAGACACACACGCACAGACACAGTTTTAAAGTCTGAGGAATGTATCAAATTTAAGTGTAAAAACTCAGTAGATGCACAATATGCACATTTGACCATCATATTAATATCTGACATGTAAGGGATGCTTGTACATTATCCCACTTATGCTACTTGCCACATGAGACAAAACTGGACATGAAATTTGAATTTGAAAGATTTTATTATCAAATTTTTACTGAATGCAGGTATTTTTTTCTTTAAGGTAAGAAACGACGTTCAAATGTCACGAACAGGCTATTTTTTTGCATCATTTAAAAAAATAATGTCATGTATGTTATTAAAATACATATTTATATCTAATTTGTCAAAAATACAGTTAAAATGATTTGCTTGATCCGGAAAATGTTGTGACTGGCCAATCAGGATCCAGCATTTCAACGCCCCTTGTAATAAACAGATTTAACAACTATTGGTTTCGATTGTAAAGATACTACATTTAAAATGAGTGAAAATATGTGTCATGGTGCTGGCAAGAATGGGCCTCATTAATCCCCTAAAAATCGATTGTTATGCATTTGGTCTAGTGTTTGTCACCGTGTCTGCGCTTTATAAGGTAAAATCCATTTGCGATTTCAGATTTTGTGCAATGCTTTGGAGAAATGAAAATCTATTAATACCAGCTGTGGTCAATCTGGTTTTATTTTAGCACATTTTGGCAAGTGTAATAGGTCAATCTGGGTATTTGATTCATACAAAAACTCGACACGAAGCATACATACTGCCTACTCCAGAAAGAGGGTAGTATTTTATTACGCTAGAAGCCTTTTTATTAATTTGTCTTCCTTCATACTGTACCAATTCCCCTCCCTTTCCACCACTTCTGTACCCTCCCTCTTCCTGGTCCCATTTGCCCTCCCAGCTCTCACTTCCTCATTATCCCTCCGCAATTCGTTCATATCTAATTTTTCCGACAAAATCCGCAAAAATTGCAATCACTTTTATGCATTCATTCCTGGGCAGGGGTCCCGCAGCAGTGCGGCAGAAAGGTAGAGAGACAGACACGCTCTCGCAGAGCGCTCAAAGGTAATGAAGGAGCGATATAATAATTATGACATTTCTGTGCAAGAACACCTGTGTGGGAATTGGTGGAGAGGAACTAAATGCGGCTTGTTCGAAACTCCACCAAGGACAATAAGACAAAGACGAGATAATATGCAGGAAAATGTGAAAGAGGAAACAGAGAGACTATTGAAAGCCCCAGGTACCTGCACTAATTACCAGAAGGAACACATTAAAAATAAATGCGTCATTATGTTAACAATTAATATAATTATGTTTGTCCCGACGGCCACACTATCCTTTGTGTGTGTAATGTGTGGGAGTGACAGAGCCTCAATAAAAGAGTGTGTGTGTGTGTGTGTGTGTGTGTGTGTACAGGTTAGGGTAATACTTGTGATGGCCAAATGTTGTCCTCATAAGCATTTCAAAAAATACATTTTAAATTCTTCTCACATGTTAAAAGGCAAGTGTAACATTGGTCCTTTGGTTCACATCTCAGGAGATCCATTTTTCATCAACCAGAAACCTAATAAGCACATCTAAGGAATATAAATAATATTGATATCCCAGCTCACTCTTTTTGTGTCGCTTGATCTGTACTATCTCCCTTTTTAAACACGCACACACAAACATAAGCCAGTTTTGATGAAAAACCGAAAGGGCGTTTGTTCTAATATAACACACGTACAAGAGAAAACAGCCATCTTTCTTATTAATGTTTGCTTTGCTTCGCACTCATATCTATGATGACTTTTTCGCATATTTATGCAGATTTTCATAACAGAGAAACCAACCCACTATATTTAAAGATGTAATTTACATATGCTAATGGTAGGAAACTAGCATTTTCTGGCATAATCTCTGAGAGAATTGCTATATTCACTCCCCCTCAGTTTACACACGGACCCCAGTCACATCAGCCATGTATTTATTGTCATTGACTATCACGCTGTGAGAGACTGCTGTGTGTTTGTAATGTATTTGACTGTCACAATGAAAAGTTTTGTAATGTATTTGACTGTCATAATCAAAAGTAGCCTCTCTTGTTTGACTCTATAAAGTCGCCGCAACAACGCTAAACCAAATCAAAAGCTGTGGGAAAATAAGAAGAAAGGAGGAACGAACAGCGAGCGATGTCAGTTTGTTTGTTTATCGTCGGGTGAATGATTTGATTAATTTATTTTTACTCTCATCACAAGCAAAACTTTAAACACAAACAACAAAAGGCTGAATTCAATTACAGTGTTGTGCAACTGTCAAATCGCCTATGAAAATAAACCACAAACATGTAGCTCTAAAGACTGTTTACATACATAATTGATTTTGATTTGTAGTGTTTTTAATGTTGTTGAATTGTTTTGACTCCTGACCATAACTGTTTACACTTTTATTGTGAGTATAAACTGTCTGCTTTGATTACAGCGACAGTCCATAATCTTTAAAAAACGTTGTTGATGTACATTTAAGACTTGCATATTCTAGCCCTTTGTAAATGGATATATTTCAATATTTATCAGCCGCTGGAAACAAATAATTATTTCACGACTAGAGGATTTCTGACTTCCAGATGTTCTTGTAGAAATGGGTCGGGCAGCAAATGTTTCCATATACGTAGATGTGTCAGACGTTTGCCATATGATGTGATTTAGACTTCCTAACACAACTTTAGTCCCTTTTCAAAAATCAAACACTGTATTTTATAATAGTTACATTTACATATTGATGTGATAGTCTTTTTATTTTATTATTTGGAATTTATGCAGAAATACAACTATAAAATACAAAAAAAGGAAAAAATAATGTTTTAGTAGACTGAATAATAATGAATAATAAGACTTGTATAAAACATAATTTGAGCAGAATAAATTTGTTTAAAAAGTAAAAATTTTAAACTTATTACAGGGTGTTACAGGCAATCTGTGATATCGAGAACTTTTACAATGATAGACATTGAGAATAATGTACATCAATATTTCGATAATGGTCTTTCAATATGGGTTGTAAATTGCATGCTTTTAGTGATATCAAAATATTTTAATTTACTTTTTATTGTGTCGTTGCATGCCTTTATCTCTTCTGTGAAACAAAAAACAAGAAATGTCTCTTGTGTAGTGGAGGTCAATGTCGTTTTGTGAACAAAATACAATGTTGTATTTTGTGTTCCGCAGAAGAAAGAAAGTCATACAGGTTTGGAATGACATGAGGGTGAATAAATGGTGAAGGATTTTCAAAAATCTTTGGGTGAACAATCACTTTTAATTTTCCTTATCTCATTCTATATTGTTTTATAAGAAAACAGCATTCTGTCTGTAGTTTTTGATCATCCAATAATGGTGACAAATTCATTAGCGCACAAAATGGATTAAAATCAGCGAGTATGAAATGAAATTTCATGAAGTTAGAAAGCGCTGCTTTTTTATTTTATTTATGCTAATGTAAAAAGGGAGAAAGGAACCAAACGCTGATAGTTACCATGCAAACAATCTCACAGCACTGGCTCGTTGAAGTGGAATGAAGAGAATCAAAATGAAACATGAATTGCCAAACCAAAGCGGAAGCAAGAGCAAAGTTATGAAAAAATCTAAAATGAGAAGAAAAAGATTAGACAAAACCTACGGAGGAAATGAGATGGGGGTATTGAAGTCGGCCCATCAGGAGAGAGGTTTTGTCAAGCTTGTAGGTGTTTCTGCTTCAATGAGTGAAGAAAAAAAACAAATAGACTATCAGCTGACGGTGTAGAAACTGAGGAGCTACCTTTCATGTTTTCCTCAAATATTAGAGACTGCCACTCAGAAGTGTTTGTTGCACGATATCGAGGCCATAATAAGACTTATTTCTTTCAAACTGTCAGAAAATTGCATCAGTTCCCTTGTTAGGCTGCGATAAATGTCTTGCTCTCTCCTTTATTTGGAGTGTAAAAATGTGTTTGGCCCCAAAGGATTTTTCTCATAAAAGCTGAAAATGAAACTTTACACACATTCTCTCTCGCTCACACACCTACACACGCACACACACACACACACACACACACACGTGCACCAACATACATGTTCTGTTTGTTACAGAAAGACTAGTGAATTCAGGGTTGTGTTACTTAAAGAAAATGCACTTTCTCTTTTCAAACGCAAAAATAACCAGGCGTCATGCTGAATAATATACGATATTAATACTCATACCTCCAGTAATTAAAGAGAAGTCAATAGCCTTATCTTCAGACAGCATGGTCACAATTTCATAACTGACCGACTGATGAAATATTATGAAGAGCTCACTACAATTATACCAGGGCCGAGCTACACAGCTTCAGGAGTCAAGCACCTGCTCAGAGTTACAAGATTGATACAATAAGCACTAAATATTCTGCTTGGAAGAAAATGCCGTACACACCTGGCACAGAAACAACCTAGTTGTTTTGGAAACCAATACTACGCAACTGCCTTGCAATTTCTCTGGGTATTTCTTCCTGTCTCTTCACCACATTCCCATATTTCAAAGTGTGATAATTAAGGCTTCACCAACTAAATTATACAGTCCTTGATGATGAGGCAAACAAAGACAAATCTGTTGTCTCTGATCCGAAGGCTGGGGAAAAATACTTTAATTTTCGAGTTGTGTGTTCTTCGTGAGCTCTTATTTAATCATGTGCACACTAGAAATACCACTGTCTGTGACTTTTTCTGTGTATTTTGTGCATCTGTGTTTGGGGGTACACAAATCCCTGGTGATCAGCTTCAGATCTTCATCAGAGCATTAGTCCACTAGAGCACACATCTTTCCCTCTCTGCTTCATTACGTTTGTAATAAAGACAGCTGTTTAGTAGAAAATGTGCAAACCTAACTGTCATTGGTACCAAGACATCGACAAGACAGTCTGTTAAAAAAGGGCCCAAAATCTTGCAATATATAGCCTACATTATATACATATAGAAAGACAAAGTTTTTGTGCATTTACAGGGTCAAGACCCAAGCAGAAATCTTAGTTCAAATCTAAATTTTCTATGAAGAAACTATGGTACACTGTGCTTTATCTCAGATGA
Source organism: Barbatula barbatula (assembly GCF_947034865.1). Lineage (NCBI taxonomy): Eukaryota > Metazoa > Chordata > Actinopteri > Cypriniformes > Nemacheilidae > Barbatula > Barbatula barbatula. The sequence continues at coordinate 10,550,391 of NC_136772.1, forward strand.
GTGGGCGGGGTTTTGAAAAGAGGGGCGGGTCGACCTTGTGGCTAAATATGATTGATATTCTAAAAACTAAAATTGGAACTTGAGTTACTTGCACTGTTTCTGGCTGTCAAACACATATTTTATTCCTCCTTTGGTTACTTTGCTAGCGCACATGTGTGAACTGGCCTACTGGTGATATTTTGTAATCTAATGCAATGAAATAGAGGCTATGGACGTGACGTCCGTTTACCACTTGAGAGGCAAAACATTCAGCAAAATGACTGCTTACAATTTCAGGAAACGCAATTCCGTGCAATATTTCAGTTTCCAGGAACACCTGATTCATAGGAAGTCGTAAGGATCACCGTCGAGTCCAGCTGCTTGTAATTTTAGCAAATAATTGTGTGTTTTAGTCCCGATTTCTTTGTTTCTCCCATTCTCTTCAGCCATTTTGCTGTGTGTTTTACCACTCAGGGGAGCGTGTCCTGGTGCTCAAGGGTGGCGTGTCCCGGTGGGTTCACGTGAGAAAGTCACATCAATGCATTCCCTCTATTCAAACATTTGAAAGTGTGTACTAAAGAACGTAGAAGTCCTATATTTCAACAAAAGCTTCAACAAAATCTTAGATCCTAGTCAGATCCTGTTTGATGCTACATTTAGAAACAACTGCTAACGTAAACAAGTTATCCAGCTTATCTTGCAAAATGATTGTTGAAGTTCCTCCTTATCTTTGTCCTGGTTTTCTCAATGACCTTCGTTCGAAGACCTAACTGTAGCGTAATGCTATGAAAAGTATGTGTTCATGTTTGTGTATGTCCCTGTGGGCTTTGCTATATTGGGAAACGGCTGTGAAGTACCTGCCTGATACCCAGAAGCACAAGTCTGTCTTTCTTAATAATTTCAAAGAGAAAAAAATCAGGGATTAGTAAAATGAGCTGTACATTAGTACTGTGGGTCGTGATCCAGATGAATGATCCAGTTTTGTGTGACATGTTGGCTATGTTGGTAAGAATGTTATGTCAAATTTATAACTGAACTATTAAAATGCATTTTAATGTGAACAATATGACTATTGCTGTAATTATGAAACCAACCTCGAATACAAATGTAGCAATAACACAGTTCCATTCAGTCACATTTTAAAATGAAATCAATACATTATAAATAACTTCATATAAAGAGACGACTGTAAAAGCTAGACATCATTATGTTCTCAAGAGACAATAATCTGATGACAAAACCATATTACTACAGTAGTAAAATATATGAAATTATTTCGCACTCATGATTTTATCACTTGGGTGCATTTTTACCCTGAATGCCGTTTCGTTTCTGGCTCACCGTATTCGTGTGTGCCCACACCAGCGCCCTTTCTCTGAACTTAAGAGAGACTAATACGAGTATCAATTGTTGTGGCAACCTGGTTGCTATTGTAATCATCCTTTGAGTTTTTAATGGCTTCTATGTTAAACACCGTCACGAATAAGCATCTCAACAGAAGTTGTTATTTCCAGTCCAACGAGCATTGTTTATTCCTATCAGTTACTAATTAAATCAAATGCGCTGGGAATGGCAGTGCTTGTACCAGAGCGCATATGTGATAGGATGGATTACGGTCTTAGTTAATGCGAACGGGCACAATGCGCTTATTCACTGGTGCACGACCGGGGACTTTACATCACATAATCAAATAATCAAGTCCCAAACCTAATTACTGTACTGCTATGCATCTTCATTCATGGAGGACTGCCTTCACACTCTATGGCGTGCATTGTGATCCGTGCAATATTTTTTTCCCTGTTTGCAGAAGAATGACTGTGTTACTGTGTTTGGCAAAGAATCAAAAACATGAAAACATCTTAGTCATGTGTCAGTCACCGTAGTGGCTTTAAAAGGGAGGGGTGGAGTGAACCGCTGGTCGCAGTTCAAAACATCACCACTATACCGCTATCTCCACATTGCTCCTTGAAAAGACATTGAAATTTGACAGTATGAGTTCAGAGCAAACCATGGTTCAAATCTGTTTTACTAGAGCTGGGACATTACTATGACACAACATAATTCTTTCTCAGAATTTTGCAGATTTAAGTGTATTTAATCTCCATTTAAAACAACAGAGATATTAAAAATAAAAATTTTCGTATAGGGGAAAGAGTGGAAGATATTGTACACAGAGCGAGGGAGAGAGTCAAGCAGACAGATCAGATTTGACTTGTAAAGACGTTAATGAAAAATCGGTCCCCGACTGAGTAACGGTAATCTATTTTGACTCTTTCCTCTCATTCACACAGTTACACTGATAAAGCTCAGGATGAAAACTCACAACAGCTTCTCATCACAGGCATAAGTAAACAGGAGAAAGGTCAACATTAATCTGCTTCCACTTTCATATACAATAACCACTTTTTGAACTTCTTCCATTTTAATATTTTACCCAGAATTCCTTCAGGCCAGCCAGCACATAAGAAGATCTGTCTCCTCCAACCACTAGATAACTCTTGACACAAGCATCAAAAGAAACGCAGGTTTACAGAAATACTTAAGAAATATAATCTTTCTTCTTTTACAGAGAGCTGTCTGGAGATATCAGGCGCCTATGAGAATTGTACCTGTGGACTTTGTAGTCATGTAAGGGGGAGACAATCCGCTAGATGCCCATGAGAAAGACAAAATATCGAAATAATTTCTTAAAGACAAACTATAGTCAGTAATCTCAGATGATCTTCCTCTAGAGTTTCAGAAGAGATCTCAACAACATTTCAAAAATGATCTGCCAAGATACCAAAGTTTGCTATCAAACATAAAAAATCTAAATTTCTTATAAAATTCTTTAGAAACCCAGTATTTCTTTGTCATGTTATTTTAGAATATACTTAAAAGCAGTTCAAGTGTCTTATTTGCAGCTATTTCAGCATAAACATTTGATTCTCCAATAATACATAAATCACACAAATCTCCCTTATTTTTGGCACAGCTATGAAACAGAGACATCGGTGCAATCATTTTGTTTCCTTTGGTGCCATATTCAGTAAAACACACATGGATCACATGGTGTGTTGCCAAGCAATTCTTCAGTCAGGTCATTCAGACCATAGTAACAGGTTGCAATGGTCCCCTTTTCATCTTTACGTGCCTTGCAGAATATTTTTGCTGCTAATATAACTGGCACACAGATCCGTTCTTGAGGAAAGGTTGCCATGGCATCTGTTGTGTGTTACCAGGGAGATTTTCCCCACATGTTTTTCATCATTGCATACTTTTAACACCCAGGTTAAGACACCTTTTATCTCTATCTATATTTCCACAGCTACAGTAATTACCTTGCATTTTATCATATCGCTGAGCTACAGGAAGTGCAGAACTGAGAGAAAACAACATCAGCCCTGTTTAAGATTAAGACGTGTCCGTCACACCTGCTAAAGAAATAACAGCAATGACATGCGCAAGTCAAGATCGCAAGTGACAGCAGCTGCTTGAAGCCACGTTGTGATGATATAATTACAGACAGACTGATATCAGTTACACTCAGCAGAATAATGAGTTTATTTTGATATGGAAAAAAACTGGCAGAGAGATCTTTTATATGCGAGCGTGAAATTTATAGCAAGAAAGAGAGAAAGAAAAAAAACTGCCTGGTTTGCTAGTCTCACGGCTTGCTTGTGTGCTGGTTTTATACGAGATTTCTGCACTTTTCATTTGGTCAGACAAGGGTCAAGCTGGGAGACAATATACACCATCCAAAACTGTCAGGTTTTCCTTCACTTCAAGAAAAAATGACCTTCCTCATTGTGTTTTCCCTCATACAAGATACGAAGATGGAAGCTAGAGGGTCAGGAAATTGCATCCCTTTCTTTCAGTGTGTCTTCTTTCTCAACACATTTGGTGCTATTCAGTCAAGAAAATAGCTGCAGCACAGGCACATTCATGAAATAGGTTATGAGAAGAAACCTGTAGAGAAGACAGAGAGAGCAACAAAACTTGGAAACAGGAAAAGGTAAGCACAGGCTCAATGTGGGATAAACCTTGTGTCAATCTGCTGGTTGGAGGTGACCTCCTTTGAGTCAGGCCTGTGGTTTAGCCTGCCCTCCGGAGTTTGAGCAGAGGGAAGGAGATTGATCCTAATGCTGCAGATTATTTAAAGATAAGTGTTTCAGATCAGCAGATCCTAATGGTGGGAATGAAAGGCCTGTTCCAATAAAGCAGGAGACATTATTGATCATTGTTCAACCAGCGAGCTTGGAGACCAGATCTGGGGTAAACAGTTCATTTAGAGCTAAGGGTTAGAACTATCGAACTGCTGTGAGAGAGAGAGGGTGTGTGAGAGAAAGACAGAGAAAGAGTAAACCACTCACAGTTCTACTTCCTGTACAGAGTAAAAACTCATTAACCTGTATTGAACTGGAGCAACTCACCCCTGAGAATTAATTTAACTCCGTCCTGCAAACACCGAGATCTGCATGAATAACTCTTACTGTATAGCTGGAGAACTTTTACAGGACTTAAAGCCCAATAGAGAGACATGCAAAACTGCAGACATCATATAGGCACCATCCCTATGTGTACAGTAAAAGGTTTTCCAATGAAAAGCCAATCCCAGAATCCATTGCAACTAGGTAGATGAAACTCATTTGTCCATTTATTATCCACGTTTGACAACTGAAGGTATATGCTAAATATACACATACTTAAATTTTAGTCAATATTGAAAATAAACAATACAAATAGTATTGATTTCACATTTTAAATAATATTTTGAGAGCTACAGAATAGAATGTATGAATCCTGAGATTTCAGTTAAGCTTAGTTTTGGAACAGAGCCACAACGAGCCTTAAATAAATAATGTAGCCACCAGTGGTTCGTGTAACTGCCCAATATATTTCTGACACTTTACAATCTTTTGGCCAGCGATACAAGATTTATGGTTCCGTATATGGAACATTTTAATTTGATATTGCACCATAACTGAGAGAGAAGGGACTGAATGTGTGAACATGAAGTGTGTGGAATATTTTTTCATCCTCTCCCATCTGCATCAGTGAGAAAGGTTAAGGGTCCGAAATGTAACAAGTACAAAATGGATCCCCTGTTGAACTATGAGGCAAATAATGTGATTTACATGTGAATCGGAGCATTACTCAACAGCGAGGCAGGAAAGGTCATAGGTTTTCCAGAAAGAGAGGGAGGGAGACTGTCATTGAGAATTACACCTCACTTGAAAACATGTTGTTAATTTTTCTCAGTGGTTTTCTGGATGATAGACAATTTAATAAATGAATCAAATGCATGCATTTGAGAACAATGACAGGTCATGTGTTACAAACCTAGAGGGTTTTCCAACCTGTAGCTGAATATCATTCATCGTTTACCGCCGTTCTGCTGAATCATGTGGTATACGGAAGACAGCCAGTCAGCTTTAAAGAAATATCTGCTCTTATGTCTTCCGTTTAAGTGTTATGAATTTGTTTCACTTCCATTTTGTAGCTGTCTGACCGCTCACAGATGCCTCAACGAAGAAGAAAATATGGACAGTGCCATGGATCTTCTTGGGCTTTTAGCTGCCAAACAGATTCAAAACAGCCATTTTAGAACATCAATACTAGGGTGACCAGATTGATTTTTTGATTTGGAGACTTAAACTGGCACATACAGGGGTCGGAGGGAATCCCTGTGATTTATTTCTTACTAAAGATTTTGACATTGCATTGCAAAAATGCCAAAATATACATAATCATAAAATGTAGTTCAGCATAACAACATTAAAGATAATATTTCGGAACAAACCCAAAGTGCTGTCAAGTGCTGTCAAACTCTATTGCCACCGTCTGAATCCAAAGTGTACTGTTCTCACTTCTTACACAACTATTGATAGCCAATGACATTTACTGTCAATGTACATTCTGACTCTTTCTTAGTGTCAAAACAGCCGATGAGATTGCCAAAGTCTACAAGATTCAACCTTGATATCTCTTATTTGCACAAGCTCCAACCATTACTTGTAAGATTAAAAATCACCTATGAAAAAAAATCAGCATGAGCAATTAAGCTACTCTGGGCCTTTGAGTATAGAGTGTAAATATGAGGAAACTGTTAGTATGGATGTGGAAATACAGTTAACTCAGGATAATTCGACAGGTTTCAGAGAACTGAAGCTGGCCACAAATGTGTTTGTTTGTTTTTTGCATGTGTAAGGCTGAGGCTAGATTTTAAATGGGATAGCCAACTATCAGGTTTTGAGTAAAGCACTGCGACAAAAATTATAAAAACAAAAAAAGTGAGAATTTTATTTATCCAACCAGTAATTATGTCAATTATGTGATCAGTCCCCTACTGTTAGTACCCAGTAAACGTACTGTCACTGTAGTGTTCTCTACAGCTGCCATTCACACTCAGTGCTGCTGAATTAACATCATGACATGGGTTCAGTTTAGAACAAAACAATGTTTGGTGTTTGGTGCAACTTTAGTCCTTATGATCCTATGGTATAATAAGCACAATGCATCTTCATCTTAATAAAAATGCATCTAAATGCTTGATAGCATGTAGCACTTTGCACATTCTTTTAGAGAGCGCCGTGCCAACCCTGTTTTGTTAAACTGTAAATTGGTTAATCATCGAGTCCAACTTGACATGTCTTTGTCAGAATGCGTCACATGCACTGACTCCCATAACATGACATGGGTTGATACGCTGTACTTTGTCCATATTTTCTGTTGTGATGATTTATTTGTTGTGATAACTGTTTAAATAAAAATAAAGAATACAAATGTGCTTGAGAAGAATGTAGATGAAGCCTCGAGAGATGCCACCGGGTTAGCACACTAAGAAACAGTGTGTTGTATGTAAATGCCTTTGAGTGAAGTGGGTGAAGTGGAGCTAAGAGTGTAGAATTCAACAGACAGTGTGTGTGGAGTCTCTCTCACTATGATTATGGATTGTAGCTGAAATAATCTCAGACATCCCCTGGCAAACCTGTCGAAAACCCAGAATGGGATTTTTTGTCCTCACAGAAGGATTGAGCAGAATAAAGCAAACCCTGTCAGCATTCCAGAACCTGATGATCAGATTCAGTACTGGATATGATGCCCGGTCTCTTCTTCCAGAATTTCAAACCTGAAATAGTTGGAATTGGAATGTGTGTGCTTAACCACAAATAACATTTGGGACAATCAGGAAGAGATGCTAGTAAAGATTAGGGTTAAATAATAATGTGATGAAAAGAGATTTTCTCAGAACTATATGACTTTGCAGAGAATGTAAAATAATGATCTCAATTAAAAAAGTAAAAAAATTATAGTTTTACCGATAGTTTGAAAACAGCCAATGATCAGGGCCGATAAAAGTGAATCTCTAATATAATAACTTTTAATAACTTTTATTCGTTCTCAACCACATATGAAGTAGATTTTATTAGTCCAAGTATTGTAGTATTGCAATGGAGAAAGTCCAAGAAAAGCTATGTGTAACTGAACTTATTTTAACTCTGACAATGAGCAGCCAAAAAAAGCATTTATTAAACACATCTATGAATATTTGGCATGATTGCTCGTGTTGCTCTTAAAAAGGAAACATGGTCAATACAGTTATTAATTTTAATCATACATATATTTAAACTGGTGTCTACTTACAGTTTATTATTCTTTTTTGCAAAAAAGCATCAAATTTATTCAGAGAGTTTTTGAGTTTTGACAGTATATTTCACAAGATAAAGAAGTTCACTCTCCATTCTCTTACCCCATGAAGTGCTGAAACTCTGGTGTGGTTTAATTTGCTTGAAGTGACACACTTGCTGAAAATGGCATCCAAATGGACCAGAGGAGGCCCAGATAAACAAACATCAATAATAGATGGAACCCGTCCCGAGTTGTGCTCAGCAGGAGGGTCGTATGACAGTATGAACCGTATGTGGCCCCTGCATGTGCAAAGGGCCCATACGCCATTGATCTTGACCCCCTGCACTTCCTCATCATCTCCAGCAACACTCTGGGAAATGTAGCAACTTCTCAATCTATAATGTCTGCTTAAGCCAAAAAGAATGCTAATTTCTGTGGCCTGCCACCAATTTCCTCCTTTTTCTTGTTTCTATGGTTCTCTGAAATTACAAATCTCTTTTCCCCAAGGTCCTATTTAGATCTGCTCTCTACAGCTGGGGACGATTATACATAGGAAGCCGTGGGGGGGGTGGAGGTCACATTTTGGAGTCGCTCAGGAAGTTCTGAAGTTAGCGGTTGCAAGATGGAGAGATGGAGGTGGGGTACAATGCAGACCTCGTCCTCAGAGGAGAGGGATGTCACACAGGGCACGGCATGACCCAGGGTCCCCCCAACCACCTCCAGAAGTGAGAGCAGCGGCACGTCTGTGAAGATTAGCCAAAACAAGGAAGAAAGGGAAGGCGTGGGATAAAAGAGAAGCGGAAAATAAAAAGGAGGCGATCCCCCGAATATGCCTCGCCTCATGCTGTTGTGGGGGGTCGGTCATCTGTTTTGTCTAAAAAGTAAATACATACACGTTTTTTTGTGCAATACTGCCTGCCAGTCATGTTGGCACAGCATTGCGTGTACTGTAAATGCCAATAGAATCCTGTGTCATGTTAATCCTTGTGTGTCAATATCATTACAATAGACAGAATCTTATCTGACATCCACAACAAACATTAACTCTGCAGAGCACATAGACCAGTGTTAGTCGCTCATTATCATTGAATCATCACTATTGAGGTTTTAAAAGCATCAACATGTAATGTATATATTTTTCTTAAACATGAACGATTATCAAACTCAAAGAGTAAAATTTACTCACCATACACTCTTAAAAAAAAAGGTTTATTTATAATCTGAAGAACCCTTCTCGCCACAAAGAACCTTTTGTCAAACCGAAAGGTTCTTCAGATGTTAAAGATTCTTTATTGAACCAAAATGATCTTCCATGGCTTCGAAGAACCTTTTGAACCACCGTTTTTTCAAAAGGGTAATATCATTCTATGAAAAGATTTAGCTAAACACAGAAGATTGTCCCCCCCAAAAATGCCATTAGGGTCTAAAAACCACCATGAAGACGAGAAAATAATGCATCATACCTTCAAGCCTAGATTTTTAGGGATTATTAATTTGTCGTATTACTGAACGTCATTGCCAGTTTCCAGAATATTAAGATCTAAGCGTACCAATTCATGACACGTTTTATTTCTTTGCACCAGAAGAGCAGGTGGTGCATTATGGAATTTCAGTCTCATTAACACTGAGAATGACCACAAGACAGAGATTGGATTGCATTGTAGAGTCTTCTGTTTTTGAAGTGGCCCCTGCCTGTTAATAATTCAATGTCTGCTGTTACCTCTGTTATCCGTCCATCTCTCTCTTTCTCGGTTTCACTTTAAATGCTCTATCGTGCTTCACTCAGAAGAGGTCACACATATATACACACAAACACTGATCTGATTTGTGCAAATATATATAGCTAAACGCAAAATTTGACATTATTACTTTATCTGTTGTGTTCTGCAATCATATTGTCTCTCAAGAGGCAAACATTGACACACGAGTTATGTTTCTAGCTAGTAGACATACTCTGTCTTTTCCCAAGATCAGATCTACTCATTTACCAAGCCCTACTCCGACCCCCCCTCAAACCACCCCCCACCCCAAGTACAGCTCAACCATCAATCCTCAGCACTATTACTGGTGAGCCCTAGACATGTCCTCTACACATGTGATGTGAGAGACCGCTGCAATTAGAGAGTCTGATCTATCCAATCACACACCTCTGTCCCCTTCTTCTAATTTCACAAAAATTACATACGATTCATTATTGCGTCTCATATTTTCAGCTCCTTTTTTGCACGCACCTTAAATAAATAACCTTCATAATGCTGTACTTCAATACGACTTATTTTGTGGCTATTAACGCGTGACCTTACGCCTATCGTGGTTGCTGTTTCCGAGGCTGACCCGTGCCCGAGCTAGCTTCCTCCACTGGCCGGCATTTATCAAACGGATAATTAAAGCTCACAGAGAACCTGGTTCCTCCAGATCTAGTTGGGGCCAGGGGTGACATTATTATCCCAGGAACAGAGACAATGGTTGGGGGAGAGCTTTGTGATGTGACTCCTCCTGGACCTGGTCATTAAAACAGCCTGCCTTCATTCATTATGGATGTTTTGTGTGCTCATCTGGGGCTTTGTTTGTAGTTGGCTTTGTTTGTAGTTAAACCAGCCTGTCTCTGAAGAGCTGAGCGAGAATGAAAGGAGGAGAAAGTTTGCGTTTCTGCAGAGAAAGTGATAGAGTGACAGTCACTGACAGTCGGAGCGAGAGAGTGGGAAGAAGCTGAGCGTTTGTTATTGGCTATGAAAATCTTTCCCTGCAGCATCCAGGAGGACATACAGGAGGCTTTATTTACTGAAAAACAGTTTAGAGGAGTTGTGAGAAGCAGCCGTGCCCCGGTAAACAAGATTGATGGGCCAATCAAAGCAAATTGTGGGACTTCTGGGAAGGTGAAAGCGTGCACATAACCATTTCCTTGAGATCAGCTTCAGCCCTCCAGATCATAACTTTCCCCTTCATTAGCGATAACACAGAGCTGATCTTAGGTCAGATGTAAGGCTGGTAATAGCCTCAGAACATTGGGGCTCAGATCGCTCAGAATGCTCCCTCACTGAAATGAGAATGTGAAGAAACCACAGGCCTTATTACATCAGTTCCTGTCGTGTGGGGACTAACACGTGTCCGCTGGTTAAATTTGCTGTGGTGGCAGCTGTTTGCAGTTTAATAGGAGATGTTGTGTTGTTTTGCAGAGGTACAATGAAGCGGCGATGTTTCCATGACAATCAGTTATCTGTGAACGCAGCACAATTTCATTCGGGATTTTAATGGGTGGCAATGACATAGACAGTCGGTAAGGACAAAACAGAAGATCGAGGCAGTTAACACACACACATACACTCTTCTCACAGTAATGAAATCAGATCTTCAGCGCACTTCACTGTTTTGAAAATGGCTCTGTAGAGGACAACACAAATGTTTCAATGAGTTGCGTGAAATCAGAGATAGATTGTATCACTTAGTGCCGGCATTCAAATTCGCCACTTTAGAAGCAAGATAAATAGTCTCTGTGCTGTGGGAACTGTCCACCTTAGCTAAATTCCATCTTTCTGGTCTTCCGCCCTCTCTCTCTCTCTCCCTCTTTCGCTCTCTTCAGTTCTGCTGATGTATGCAAAACACAACAAACTCCACATGAAAAGCGAGAAAAACCGAAGCTAATTTCCATTAAAAGATGACAGCTTTAATGGCAAATGAACACACAATACTGCCGATAACGTCCAACGCTAATGAACCGACTCAGCGTTTTTTGGGACTCGACTGGCAATTACCGAGACATTGCTTCCCTTTCCCATCATCTCTCTCTCTCTCTTTGCCACATTTCCTCCTCCCAGAGGAAGTTTTTCTCCCCCGCTGCTCCAATTTGTTCCTCTGACTTCTGAACTTTGGCTGCGAGGGGACAATTTATCAAATCACAACCGTAACAGAAATTCAATTAATTAAAGGTGCTGTAAGCAATTTCAACCGTTTTGCTACTTTCTGCTAGATTTAGCCACTGGATTAGGAAACTCACATCAACCTCAATATGGTATGTGCACAAGGGACAATGACATTCTTCCGTTAAAATCTTTGCCAGCTAGGTCACTTGCGCTCTCATAGCACTATGGGGATTTTCACCAAGTGATAATGATGTGTTTAGTCGTTAGTCATTTCGGCAAGCCGACATCACTACGGGTGAGCGTTGTTGAGTGCCTTTGTGACCATGCCTCTAGTAAGTGCAAAAGTTTACTTTGCCTTTTTCCATATTTGTAGATGTACCTTGTAACAGAGAGTATGAAGTGCGTCTCCTTTTTGGTTGTCGATGTATGGAGAAGTGTTTTGAAAATTAGACTCATGTTGTTGATCGTACTCCTATGTGTATCCTGAACCAAAACGCCATTTTTCCCTATGGCACAGGATGTAACAAAGCTGGCAGAGATTTTAGCAGAAGGATGTCATCGCTCCGTGTGCATATTTTCACCAAGCTTGAGATTTCACAATTTATTATTTTATATTTCTTAATATTAAACTGAACATTTTTACTCTAGACCTAAACAGTATATAAGTCACTGAAATCTGTTTAAAAATGTAAACGTTGTTGTGCTTATCATCCAAACAATTCCTATTCACTGTGTTTATAGCGCAGTCTCGTCCTCCACAGTACTGTGGCGCTGTTGGCCCGTTGTCGCAGCATCATTGCATGTGTGATGAGCACCGCATGACAAAACAAAGCATAAAGCATTTCTAAATCATAAAGATCCTTTGCAGCAGTTAGCTCATCATCATGTCATAGGTAATATTTCAGGGAGTTATTCCACAATGATGCGCATATTATACAGGTTGGTTGTCATTTGTTGTTTATCAATAAACTGTTTGCTTTTTCATTTGGTTTTAGTATTTCTGCTTATTAAAATATTGTTTACAGGGGTAAACTAAAAATAGGATAAACTGTAAACTGGTGGCTTGAAGCACCCAATGATGTTTCAGACTATTTTAATAAAAGTGTTCCTCAAGAAGCCTTGAGGGTTCCTCAGAGAATCACCCTTCTTGAAACAGTGCTTTAAGTTTCCCCCGAGGGTGCCGCCGGTGTGGCAATGTGAAGAACCCCTAATGGTTCCTTTAAGAAGCTTTAATTTTTAAAGTGTACATCAGAGCTTAAGCAAACAATTTGAATTTGAGGACTTGATAAAATCTAAAAAAAGTTTAGTTTTATTGTTTTGTGGTTTCCCCCTTGTGGGTTTTGTTTTGTGTTTATAATAATGTACAGTATATATTAAAGTCTTATTTGTTTACTGTCTGTGTTTGGGTTCTGTCCACATAACATGACAATCTCTCTCTATATTTCTAGATTTATGAAGACTATACTATCAGATCAATACCATAATCACTAGTTCTATAATGACCTTGAACCAAATATAATATGTAGACTTTGAATTGAAGATGGGCAGTTTCCAAATGAATATAAATCTACCCACCTTAATTAACCCCCGTGTGAATCCTCCACTTTCTCACTGTCATGACATCATTCCATCTCTTGCCAACGTTTTGACAGCCCAATTTAAAAGCTTATTCCTGTTGACTGGGGATAGATTTCCTGTTTGCTGTTTTGAGTCACGTACTGTTTAAGCAGTTGACATCCCATTCTCACAGACTTCACGTAGGGTATGAAGATTTTGGTTGTAAACATTTCTATTGAAAAAAATTACTGTAACATTCTTTGAATAATTCAACATAAATTAATTATAACATTATTATAATGAAATAGAAAAAGTAATAAACATTAATATACATTTACCACAGAGAGCAGTACATTAACATAAACCATATGAACGGATTCCTTGAAAAATAAACTAGACTTTCCAACACTACAAAAAAGCAAAGAGGAAATTACACCAGCTTGCATTTTGTCATGCTACACTACTATTAGTTAAAAAAGTCAGCATGTCACTGGAAGCCCTACATACGAACAGTTGTGAAAAATGTAGGTAGTGTAAAGTAGGATCATCATTACTTGGTTAGTTACTACCCAACACCAGGGAAAATCCATCCAAAATAACAGATTGCTTTTGAAAGACATCGCTGGTCTCTCTCTCCTCTCAGTATCTGCAGAGAGGCAACAAACCAATGATTGGTTCTCAGGGGACGCATGGAGTGGAACGCGTCCCGGCCGGCACACTGACCTGATTATCACTGTCAGATGTCCTCCTTTACTCCAGGACAGAGTCTGTCTGTCCACAGATCTGTCACTGGTTAGCATCTCCGCTCACTCAACAAATTAAGTGATGCAGATTTCCAGCTCATCTTTCTATGTTGTGTTTCTGCTCGCTGGGTGTTGATTCTTTTGTGTGATGGTATGTGTTGGTGGGTAAGCAATTTACACACAACTTGGCGTCCCTGATGAGACTGAACTACAACTCAGACAAAATCAAGACATTGGGTGTTCGTCAGAAATGATGGTGAAAGAATTCTGCCAAACTACCCACTGTTTTCTCTCTCTCTCTCTCTCTCTCTCTCTCTCTCTCTCTCTCTCACACACACACACACACACACACACACAGAGTGCATCTATTCTCTGCAGGGTCAGACCCATGCTGTCATCATAGCCATCAACTGAGCAACATCCCTTTGAAAAATCGTCTCACTGATTTTTCTATTTAGAAGCTGGCTGTGGAACAGCATTTATCCCATAATTACAGCGCTGTCGCTGTCAATTTCCATACAAAGAATCAAAACAAAATTGAAAACGGACCCCAAACTCCGTAAGACTGTATTTCCAATCTATGAGAAGCTAGCCAAACATCTTTCTCACTGTTTGTGAAAGACCAACAAGGGAGGGTGTCCAGCGAGAAAGATTCGTGCACTTCTTTGAAAATTTCATGAGGGATGTTGAAGCGTGAGACAGCTTTGGATGTTTTAAATGACCCAGTTAATGAGGAAAATCAACGATCTCTTGGCAGTTGGGGACTGGCTTGCATATAATAATGATACAGTGAGTAGTTTGTATTGATTGCATGGTGGGAAACACATGTAAATATACACACGCACACATACACCCACACACATTTGTACCCTAAGTAAATACAGAGATCTTTTTTCTGCTGTACTGTATTTTTCACATGAAGATGTATTTTCTTCTGACAGGAATTCCTCAACCAAAGTGTCTTTGATCGTCTGGCCAAATTTATTTCACATTTAGCTGTTTTTACATAAAAAAGTGTGTAAAACCCCAAGTTTATTTTTTCTGTCATTTTGGGTGATTTTCATTGTCTTTAAACTGAACTAATGGTATTTTTCTTCCGCTTCCCCTAAACCTTTCACTGACAAAACAAGTAGCTATTAAAGGAACAGACATCTAGTTGTATCACAACCTATATGTATTCTATAAGGATTCATATAGTCTACAATCAGATGTACGTATATTTTCATAGAAATTAACCAACTATGGCCACAAGTCATACTTTCTTTCATTAATATTCTCTTTTTACATATTTTGTCTTACATTATGACCTCTATTCGTTTAAAAAAATGTTGTATATAGTATGACATATAGTAGGCCTGTTTACTAATCAGGATATCTGTGTGCTCCCTCACATTCCTGCTTTTATTCAATTACATTCCTCTCATTCGTTTTAATCACTCCCATTCTCATCTTGTCCTTTCTTTTTGACTCCCCTTCTGTCCTCCCCCATCACTTTTAAATGGATTTGTACCTGCCAGACTGATTCATTCTTGTACCATATATAATCCATTTGGTTCCATTCCTCTGTAATCTACACAGTCCAACGCTGTCATAATACATATGAACATGATCTACGGCAGCCTTCAAACGTGCGTCAGTGTCTGCGTCTTAACATAAGGCAAAAACAAATGTAAATCTATAAGCACTGGTGTTTTAAAGGTATTTTATAAAAAATACCGAAAACTACATTAGAAATCAACACACTTTTATTCACTTTTTTTATAAAAACATTAGAATTATACAGTCACCAGATGTGAATAAACAAATGTTATCTTCTTTAAAGGAACAACCTTTGCTCTGCACACTCTTGGCATGTTCCCGACCATCTTCATGAAGAATCTTTGGCTGCTTTACTCACATTTCTTTCCAACTAATCCGAATCATCAATTAAAAACATTATAATAAATCCATTTAATTATGAGGGTCAGAGGAAAATGTTCATGAAAAAATTCATTAGGACTGATTTTGCTGGCATGAGACCTTTACCACTATTTAGGGCTGTCAATCTGTTAAAAATTGTAACCAAACTAATTACATGATGTCAATTAATTAATTGGATTATGGGCTATCTTCATACATAAAACGCTGCATGTCAAGTCATTGATTTATTGATTGTGGACTTCTGTGGTATGATAAATCCTAAATCCTGATCATACTTACTGTATAGATGGTTTCATTGCATGCACACGCCTGGCCTGAAGTTAACTTCTGGTCTGTGTTTGTTGGTCTGTCTGGGTTGCGTTTCCCGAACAACAACGTAACTCACTGTTTAACCACCAGGGTACGATGAGGAAATAAACTATGGTTATGACTGTTTCCCGAAACCGTATAACTCTGTCAGAGATCAGTTGTTTGAACCAAGTTGGTTCAAGAACATAGTTGATGAGGTGGGGGATTAATAATGCCTACTAATGAATACGTAAAGATCAAATTAATTTCACTTTTTTTATAGTAAATATACTATATATACATAGCGCACAGTGCATTTTAAATACTGCATAAAAGTTTTGTTATCCTTCTTTTGTTGTCTGTTGTTTTATCTAAAAAAATGTATTTATTCGCAAGTTTCCTCATATATCACTCTGCCCAAGAGATTCCTCCTGGGTCCTAGAGCCCTTACGGCTGCGCACATGCGCACTTTTCAAAAAGAGCGCATTAATAACTTTGACAAATTAAAGGAATAAAATGGAATTTGTATGTAGAATGATTGCTATCGAATGCGCTGCATGTTGCTTGCTTTTTGTGTTCAAATGCATGATGAATGTAAGTCTTAAGGTCTTTGCACATATAGTCCGAAATCTTTGCTTTAGTTTTTTCGTATTCGCCATCCTTATTATTTGTCATGCACAGAAACTTTGCACACTGAGCCTGATGCATATGAATTAATCCGTTGGACGAAGTGGACTCAGACGCCATCATGGATTTTTGGTGCTTGCTTGTACGGTGGCTCACAATTGCAAAAACATCTTTGAAAGTGCTTGAGACAGATGTAAAAAAGAGGGAAAACCGAAGCCGGTCCGAATTTTTTTTACGATGGACGAAAGTATATATTATGTGACAAATCTCTCAAGTTCCCTCAGAGAAAAATTATAAAAAAATTCTGTGTTGCAAGTGTTGATAACAATGTTTTAAGTCTTAAGCTGTGCAATTTGACTGCCCTTATAAAGTAAGTAAATAAAATAATTATAAAAAAATATGACATGCACCTTTAAATTAACAGTTTACTGGTAAAAGGACACTGTGGTTGTCTGTGAAGGACAGTGAGACTGTGAAGCGTGAGGGAACGTGGGTGAAATGAATGTGGCGCTTTCATTAACCACATTAATCTTTGCTCTCGCTTTGTATTAGTGCTTTCTGCATAACTGTCACAGCATGGTGGCAGGAGAGCTTGAACTGAGAAGAAAAGAAACCCTAGCAGATGGCTCACATTAACACAGCAGCTCTTTGACTATCTGAATATTATGTGATAGATACGACCTCACATGGAGAATTGGCATTCCGGAAAAAGAATGACATTGTACACTAAAGAGGTAAAGTGTCAATAAAAACGAAGCCTGCAGAGAGTCTGTGTTTGCATGTGTTAAAAAAACATTTGAGACTTTTATGTTTAATATGTCATTTAATCAATCTATACGTTTGCGTGTAGTGACAGAATACAAGCAAGCAAGCGCTGTTGATTAAGTTATCTATTAGACATTGTAGGCTTCTAATATTCTGAAAGCAATCATACATTTATAGCTTGCATGTATAGATGTTTGGTTATGTCATTATAATATCCATATTCAGACTGGGCAGTCCATTGGGCTGTTCCATTCCAACAATTTAAATGCATCATCAGGCATTGTTTTGTTTCCATTATGCACTGACCTGCTAAAACGGTTCTTTCATTTTAAACTATTGACAGGGCAGAAGAGCTCTGGGTAATATCGATGTTGTATCGTATTAAACAAATCCCATCTGATTGAGCCATTTTGCTCAAACAATGGCTCCATTATGTCTCATGTCACAGTAGCATCATCTAGACAAACCCCACATGTTACAGCAGATGGGCACTATTAATCTCCACTGAGAGAGAAATTTGGAAGGCACCAAAGAGGAAAAGCGAGATGAGAAGCTTTACTTCAGCCAGACATTTTGCACATTTCACACAACAGCTCTTTCTGAAGGTTTGCATGTTGTACAAGTACAAATAAAGCCAGTTACAAAGAAAAATCATTGATGCCCGTTCACACCAAGAGACACGCGAAACAGCGAGGCGAAAAGACCATTCACACAGAGCAAAACAAAAATGCACTCTGGTCACGTCATGACATACAAGACACAACAACAAAACTATCAAAAAAGTCTAAAAATTCCTATTAAATTCTTTTTCAAGGGAATTCTTCACTGTTGTGAGTGAATAGGCCTTAAAATCAGATTAAACCAATATCCACAGAATACATGTAATTAATAAAACAGTGTTGCATGAATGTTTCACTTCCGCTGGAGAGTAAAATGATGCCCACCAAATCAAAGGTTGGTCCCCAGTCATGGGAGGAGTTGAAAAAGGAGCAGTCAAGTCTGACACCTGTTGCTTACCGTAGTTACGTTTCCGCTATGTTTCCTTTTTTAAGAATGAATGAAGTGATTAGATAGTGGATTTGTCCAATAAACAAACTTTCAATAAAAGCAATAAACAATTTGCGCATGATTTGTTGTCATGCGTTGTATCTAGCCAATCATGAAAAGCTGTGTTGTCACCACAGCCTGGTGCAGCTACTCCTGAGATGCTGCGCCGGCTGAGCTAGCTGTCTGTTCTCTAAAAGCTCTCGCAGTAATATGATGCTAAATGTGAAACTCGCGTGCAGTCGACACCAGTTCAAGTTGGACAAAATTACTAAGCGGCATGCACTGCTTCGAGTCTGCGCAAGCCGCATGAGTCGAACATACCTGATGGCTCTGGTGACCGAGGACAAGACTTTGGCATAAAAGACAGCGGCAGAACCAGAGCGACCGAGAATATAGGTGGAACCAAAGGGAAGGAGGACCCTGACAGAGCCGGAGGGGCGGAAAGATGATTGAGCCAGAGGATTGAAGCCACAAGGTGGAGGATGGTCAACAACTGGCAAAGGCGGAGCGGGAGGGACGAGGAAGCCTGGTGGAGCCAGTGGGATCACAGGCCACGTCGGAGACAAGGGTGGCAGGAGCCAATGTATAGCTATCGGGTCAAAGGTCCGAGGTGGAGTCTGGGTCTCTGAGGCTGAATGCGGAGACATGGGATACTCCGTTACAGGGGTAGTTGGAGATCCTGAGGCTCATCTGACCCAACGGCACAAGTGAGCTGAGGGATTTCCAGGTTCCAACAGATCCAGGGATGACAAAATGGCTGACAAAGGCGGATGAGGTAGAGGAGGCAGAGGGGGGAGGGCGGAGCTCCTTGGAGACTAACAAAGGGGTGTTGGCAGCTAAGGGAAGGGACGTAGAAGCGCTGGGCGGAACCAACTGGGATATCCACCAGTACTCCCATGGCTGTGCATAGTGTTGCCGGCTCAAGCTCCTTCTCGGACGCGTCTCGAGGCTCAGTCGCTGGGATGCGTGCTGGCGTAGGTGTCGTAGTGGGCACAGGCTCTCCGTCCACAGGTAGGTAAACAGGCAAAATCCACAAAATACATCTAACAGAGAGAATAAAAAGTAGTGGTTACACCCACAGATAGCTATTTGCTGGTAACATCCACAGGTGCATATCAACAGAATACATCCACTGGTAAGCACAAACAGAATGCATCCACTGGTAAGCATCAATGCTCTAGGGTTTTCGTAAGCACACACAGCAGACGACTAGAGCTGACTTCAAACCACAAGGTATATATGGCATCCATGGGAATGAGGTTCAGGTGCGAGATGCAATCATTGGGGTAAACTGCTGAAAGGGATCATGGGGAGTGTAGTTTGTTACAATGACAACTCTTTGAGCGTTATTTTAAAAGGTGATTTTTGATACATCTGCGAACTGAGCGTGCTTACATGTCAAAATGTCACTTTGATTCATGTCTGAGCTCAGCACAGCATAAGATGCCATAACAGTCATGATTAAATCTTTCCTAACCGATGACATAGTCTCTGAATCTAGGTGACAAACATAATCAAACTCATCACAGCAGAGGAAATCTTATTGCAAAGCACTAGAAAGCTTCTCCTGCGTTACTTACAGGGCAAGTGCAGTTATATGGTGTAATTTATTAAAACAAAACAATAAACAAAATGGATGAATCAATGAAAAAAGTTTTGTCGATAGCACAGATGGCATAAAATTGCTAAAATGATGAATTGCTAATGGATCAGCTTTTGACAACAATGATATGAATCACTTTGTGTTTTAATGCTTTAGAAGTCATTTGTTATGAGAAAAGGCTACATAAATCTCCACAAATAATGCAAATAAAAAAGCATTTAATCAAATCCTTAAATTGTAATATGGAACGTTTTACTTAATCATCATGCTTATATTGATCGATCAAAGATATGACATTCTTGTAGAGGTGTCACAACAAAATTTCACATTTTATTTGACAGACATGACTTTGAAAACAAAGCCTAACATATCATTCTGTTTGTGGTTGTCTACTAAGTTGCTCGTTTGGAAAAAAACAATTTTTCTCATTCTATCAGCCTGGTACCTTAACACAATTTTGCAAGCGCTTCTCATTGTTGTGTGAAGTATGCCTCAGTAAATGCGGTGCACAGGTGGGCGTGCTGTTTGAGGTTTAGACATGAAATTCAGCATCCCTCTATTCGTGAGCACATAAATAAAGAAAAAAGCAATTATCAAATGACCTGCGGTGAAATTCTTGTGGCAAGAGATTAGAGTGTTGTTGAAAAGAAGAAATATGTACTGTATAAAGCCACATGCTTTGCTATGTTATAAGATGCACTAAATCAAAAGCAATAAAATCCAATAAATTACTGATCCGTGTGATTTATATATGGCTCATGTACTGTAGATGTTTTACATTGTTTAAATGTAAAGTAACACTCTGCGCGTGATTACATATTGCTTAAGTGAAATGAATATAAATTGTTCACACTAGAAAGCTATAAAATGTGACATATAATAATGATTGTCAGTTCTTGAGACTATTTGTTTTTGTGCCCCGTGCGCTCCATATAATGTTTCACCGGGGCCTGACTCACATTAAAATTGTCATTTAAGTAATGCAACAGCTTTAGTGAAATTGAATTAACTAATTAACTAATGAATTCAATAACGATTCTGTCCCTTTTTCTCTCAAATTATTAACAGATAACAGAGGGGTTTTAGGTTTCAAGGCAAGACATGCTAAATGAACTAAATGAACAAAGCTTTCAGATTAATGCCGGCTTATTTGGAATTAGTACTAAAACAGCATGTGCGAAACAGAATTGGTTGAGTTTATTGAGCGTGGGCATTAATTTAAACATTTTAAAGCTGTTTGTGTAATATTTTGTTTTTTACATTAAAGCAATGAGCACAACATACGATTAAACCTTTCTTTCTGATCAATATCAATGTAAAACGGTGCTGCACAACAAATTTACAATTCCATTAAAATGCTACCTTTACAATAATTATAATGAGGTCAGAGGGTATTCATTTTTGTGGATATGGTGTCCAGCTAACTAACATAGACGTTGAAATGTTCACGCACACACACACACACACACACACAATGACAAAGACAAAAGATAATGAGCAGCAGAGGCAGAGGGATTCTACAGAAAGCGCGCGCGAGAGAGAATTAGAGTCCTGTGTGCTGAAGTGCTCTACTCGAGAGCTCCACAATGGCGGCCCACCCTTTGCCCACTGCAACGAGAAGGTTGTTTCCTGGGCAACAGAGAGCTGAGAGAAGGGCATCGGTCTCTGAAGTGTGTATGAAGAGCTGTGGACCCAAGCCAATAGTTCATCTCAGGAACAGAAACACTGATGGAGGTTAAGTCACACTAACACACACACTCGAGGTTAGAGGATGCAGTGGACACACAAACTGAGAATACGCTCTTTCTACAATACCTGGAGCAAGCAATCCTTCATTTCTCCCATTCATCTCCAAGGCAGTGGTTCGATTGGGACAGGACCTCCCTAGAAATTCACAATATATATTAAGCTGTTTTTTTGCCTCCTACACTAGACCATTACCTGCAATATATACAGTATGTCACAGCAAATACAGTGTGTTGAGCAAAATACACAAATTCTGAGTTCAAGATGTTGTAGTTACTTTAACAGCAGGGCAATGCTAAACTTAATTTGGTTTTCCGTAAAGAAATGTTATATGCTTTATAGATCTTTAGATGTAATCTTCCTCACCAGAAAGTTTGATAGCATGAAACTGTGTTTGTGGCTCTGCAAACTTACCGCGACAAAATCCTGACACCAGTCTTCCGCGTTGACGCATAACATTCACTGTCACACGCATCCTTTTAAACATTTTCCCACTTTTTTCAAAGAGAGGTGTCATTGTCATCCTCTCTTGTTTATTTATTTATTTCTGGTCTGAGTTGGACTACATTAGCTTCCATCCTGAGGTAAGAGGCATCACTCTAACTCACATGTGCACAAAGACTGTCACCTGCTGCATGTTCTGCCAATGGGGACTGCATTAGGAAGCAAATTATATATTTATAAGTCTTCAGGAACCTTCCGGGGTGGTGATAGCATCTTTGTTTCTCTCTGTCCTCGTGATACTCACATACAAATTGGCTCATAAATCACATCAAAAGGCCCTTGTTGTTGTTTACATTCTTATAGAGGTCAGTGTAAGCAAATCCATGTGTTTTAGGATTTTTCTTTGCACTCATCTCCAGTAATGATGTGTTTCTGAAAAACAGCTTTCCTGCAGCTTAACTGGTAAAGCATCACGCTGTCAATGCCAAGGTCATGGATCACCATGGACCATGGTGCAAACTGACATCTGAAACAAACATCTATGTTGTAAAAATGCATGCTTTAAAATTTTTGAATGTATTTATTAGCCGAAGTATATCATCTTTCAGCTGTTTTCTCGACTACATTATCATTTAATAAAAGTGCAAACTCACACATAAATGTATACTAAAAACATCCATCAAAATATTTCTGTGGCTCAGGGGTTAGATCATTGTGTTAGCAACGCAAAAGGTTGTGGGTTCGATTTGTATAGCCTGAATACACTGTATGTCACTTTGGATAAAAATGCTGGAACATTGAAGGTATCACATGAATTATGTTTTAAACTTTTCTGTTGTTTCCTTCCAATGTTAAATTGTCAATAAAGACATAGTATATTCTTGAATATGTATCATAAAACGAAATACTGAAAGGTTTGTTTAAGCTGATAATGTGGTGAGGGTGAGTTTGTTACATGCCTCATTTTTCAAAATGTGAGCAAACACTAAAGACGTCATATCAAAGAATAGCACAGCTGTCAGGTGTATCGAAAATCTGCCCATTTCGCTGACATACTGTACTCATGAGATTTATCAAAGTGACCTTAACTTGAAATCGCTAGCAGGGCATTTGGCATGAGCTGATCATATCAAAAGGGAAATCTTTCATATAATACATAGATCCACTTATGAGGAAATCGAAAATGTTAATATACGTTCAGAAAAATTTATATAAACAAAGTCATTCAGGTTTGGACCAATGTTATATGTAGGTAGACAGCTACACTGACTACATCTAACCAATCCAATTCTTGATTTTGCTGAGCAAAAATGACACATTCAAGCCCACCACTGTTCCCTAAAAGAGCAACAAAAAGATCACAGCATTACTCATCAGTAAAAACAGAAATGCAATTTAACAAGTAGAAAAACACCAGTCAGAATGTGAGCATTTTTCTGTCCTTTCAGCCGAACAAAGATCCCTACATATTTGTGTGCATTCTCCACTGACACTAAAGCAGTTGTGGCGACATTGAACATCGTAATAAGAGGTTGTTCAATAGTGGATAAGTGCGAACGAGCTGTGCCTCATCAGTGCGATGATAATAGCTCTCCATTCATCTGAATTATAATTACACATTAATAGAGTGTATAAAAGCAAAGCCATTCAACGTACTATCATAAAAACATTCAGTATTTTATCGTTCCCCTGGTTGGACTATGAGTCGGACAAATATGCACACATTTCTAGATTCTGTCTCTCTCTTTCATAGACTTCGCTGGCCAATGCACATTCAAATGGCCTATTATTTTGTTGCTGGTGCTTTGTGGGAGATTAATTGCAGGCATTCAGAACTCAATGAGACACATCTGCAAACATTATTCAGGAGAGTTGAAACCAATCAAGACTCTTGCTGAGAAAGAATGAGAGGAAAAGGAAAACAAGGCTTATGAAGAATGTTAGATAACACTAATTCGCAGAAGGGGTGGAGAATACAAGCAGGTGACGGAAGGACGGGAAGGGCGGCGGAATTCTGGGACAAGGTGATCATATCCCATGGTGCGCATCTCTCCCGAGATATCATTAGGTTTGCTGCTTCTTTTATCAAGGAAGGACAAAAATATACGCTATGAGACAATGATATTGTAGAATGATTTATATTAAATAAACATCATTTATAATGTCTTGACAAATATAAGTATTTCAACTGAAACATCACATGCAACATCAACCCCATTAAATCCTCAACATAAAGTTGGTAAAGAAGCGCATCTATGACACTTTTGATAACCGCTAATAATCATTTTTATTCGTCCCTCAGTGTGCATAAACAAATGGGAAACACAATATCAGTGAATATACTAACAATGAAAGCTTGGTAGGAAAAGGTCCTGTGAGGCACATTTTTGTAATGACCTTCTTGAAAGATGATGTAATATTTCCGCACAACTAGGGGCAACAAAAACAATCAGAAAAATTATCATTATTTCTGTAATGGATTTTCAAGACCCCCTGCCACCCCAATTTTACATGTTTTAGAGAAACATGCAGACCCACCTGAGACCCTAAACAGAATTATAAGGTCGACCCCAGTCCACATGTCACCAGTGTACAGACACATTAATTTCCCTGACCTCAAACCATTGCTTGATCCAAAACTGATATGTAAGACCATTCAAACAAACAAAGAGTGCTTTACTCTCAAAAAAGTATATCTATAAATAATTTAATATATAGACACCTTTACTGTCAGTAAGCATTGTGACGCGTTTTTGTGGACGGAGCTTAGATGGAAGCAGAAAGATCCCCTGACCGCATTACTAATGCTAGGTAGTATTTTGTTTGCTTACTTTTGGGCAGTGACTAGAAGAAAATCTGATTCAATTTTAACATGTATGGTCACTGTCTAAGACCGCAATTGTGTTTGAAAACCTTAACTTTAACGCAAGGAACCTGGTCGACATGTACGGACTCACTCAATGGATCCAGTGAGGAACTGGCAGGATTAAAGTTAACTCCAGTTATGTGGCCTGACATCTAAACCTACCAGAGAGAGATGTAAGCGTGACGTCGTTGCAAAAGGGGTCTTTTGTTTTAACACATTAAAGGTCCAGTGTATGAAATATACACAGACAAAGATGGCGTCACGTTTTCTATTCTTTGCTGAAGGAGATCATTTATTTACGAAACGCGATCTGTACAGCAGTTTGTTTGTTTAGGGCCACTGTAGAAACAGGGGGTTTCAGCAGTGTATGTCGATAGAAATAGCTAATTCTTAAGTAAAAAGAACATAACGCTTCATTATGTTGGTTTTTTTATACACCTCTGAAGTCATTGTCGTGTATATTATATTGCATTTCTCTCAATAGATCCTCTAAAAAATGACACATTGGACTTTAATCGAAAGTATAAAAAATAATATTATCCTAAAACAGCCCATCACCTTTAACACTTAATTGATTAAACGTGTCTTAAACTTAAGTCAGAAAACAATTACAGGCCCACCAATCCCTTCCTGAAATGTCAGAGGTTTTACGAGGGCCTCGGGCTATTGTAAGCAGACCCCGGAGAACTTTACATCACACTGAACTCTACCTCATGCTAATGAGACGTTCAGTGTGCGGTCTGTTCCGCAATACGTGCACAATTTCCACTTTGACTATAGAGACTGCTCTGCCCTTTCTACTTAATGTGATGCTAACCTGTCTTCTCCCCCTGGACCGACCTCATTCCCGAACTCTCGGCGTTGGCAATTCTTTCCTCTTTCGTTTATTTTTAGAGGAAAGTGGGAGAGGGTCACCTCCAGCCCCCTTCGTTCCACACAAACACAGTCACGCACCAGGTCGACTCTCACTCAGGGGATGGGGTATTGTTGTCTTTAGAAGAAGTATAATTAATTAATTCAACCTGGTAATTAAGCATTTGCCTTGGTAAACAATACATTTAAGTGCCTTCGGAAATGCTCTTGTATCCTTGAGGACCTCAGCTCTATAGTTCACTGCATGCATAAAAGAGAATTAAAACCCAACACAATAGCAAACGTTTAGAGGCTTTTAGACGTGCATATAGTTCTCGGTCTCATGTTAATCACACAGGCGTCGTGGCCGAGGTTTAAATTTTTTTCATTGAACACAGATCTTGTCCTACATTTAGGTTTGTACTGATGCACAACAACAGACCACACTGCACTCTAAAAATAAAGGGGAAAAGGTGTGGCAAAAATTGAGAAGACGATGAGCGGAGAACCATACCAGCACCACAAAAAGGTGCAATATAGACATATTTTCCATTCTTACGAAAGTTGGAGGAAAATGGAAAAGCGGTTATCCATTCTAAAAAGACAAAGTGTATCGAGGTGTTTGGCAGTTGCATTTCATCTGGATTTTCCACTTTTGTTTCAATCTGCTGTTAAGAGCTAACTGAGAGGCTGCAGAAAAACTTTCTTTAGCAGGTGTCATCTTCTTAAAAGCATTGGAAGGTGTTAAAATTGCTACTCTATGATGTCTCGAGGTCTATTCCTGCAGAGCCAAAGCAGCTGTCTTGAGTATTCGCGGGTATGTGCATCTGTGGGGATGTGGGGATTTTGCAGTGAATATTTATTGTGAAGAGCTATAATCCATTACCATCTTTTTCAATACTGTGCATTCTGATATTTTTTGACACTTCTGTACACAATGATGCTCTTAGCAAACTGACACATCAGTGGGTGGAAATCTTTGAGAGAGGGGCTTAAAAATAGTGATGGAATTTATATCAAAATTCACATCGTTCCAACTCGACCTACATTCTTCCATTGAACACAAAAAGTAATTTTTTTAAGAACACTCACACTTTCTATTAAATAAAAATAAATATGATCTAGTCATGTCAAACTCCAAAATGTCAATAAATTTGACAAAGTTTGAGAAAGAGATTCACCCAAATATACAAATTGTCAAAATTGTCATTCATGTAAACGTTTAAAGCCTCATATTTTGATAAATGTTTCATAGTTATGTGTTCATACAATAGAAATCAAAGGGGTCCAGTGTTGTTTGGTTACCAACATTCTTCATAATATCTTGTTGTGTTTCCCAGAAGTGAGTCATACAGGTTTACCATGATACGTAAATCATAAAGCTAATGCACTATTCCTTTCATTATAAAACGTGTCCAGAATATTCTAAATAAAATTCAGTTTTGGTAATACAGATGTTTTCATGCATATTTGCAGTATTAAAAAATATGCTGCTAGAGGTAATATGTTTCAGGCAAATTGCAATGTTCTTCTTAATGGCATTTATAAAACAACAGCAACAACAACGTGATAGTACACCAAAATTCTATAAATATATATATTTATTGGTCAAAAAAAATTGGAACATTACTAACAGATCTACAATGTATAATGAATAGAGTAAACAATTTATTTTATACTGACTGTAAGCTGTTTGTGGTTGCCAAGCAACGCAGCAACTTGGCACAGTAATTTAGAAGGTGCATTTATCTGCATTACAGAGGCTTCGAATGTGGCTCATCCAATCAGAAGATAGAGTCAGACTTTTAATTTTCAGTTTATTTTTTAGTAAAGAGCCTCCTTGATTTTTGTTTTTGTCTGTTTTTTTATTTGTCCTGTTTTCTTTGGTCATGGTCTTTGTATTTCCTCTCTTTCTCTCTGAACTGCTTTGTTAACAGTAACACAAGAACACAAAACGGTATTAACCTTGTGTGTCTAAAGCCTTCTTTTTCTCTCTTTTCCTTCTGTACCACATACACGCCTAACCTGCCAGACGGGGGCAGAGGCACAGAGAAAGAGACACGGACGGGGTCAGGAGACCGAGTAAATAAACAAAATAAATACAAACCCCGGCGAGTATTGATACCAGCTCTCTCCTCAGATCGTTCCCTCACACAGAGCTGGTCTCTCACCGTCCACCCTTTAACCACCAGCTGGTGGAACTGAACCCTGCAGAACCCGGTCCCCTACAAATGTTTAGATTACAGGGATGACCCGCTGAAGGAGTGTTTTACTGTTAAGTGGGACATTATTCTTTCGGGTTTCTCTCAGGCAGACAGTAAACTCTATACCTCTTTTGGCATAAAGGTTTCTGTGTACATGTACAGTACGCTTCAACAAAGAGTGCCTTGTGTTATAAGCAAACGCGCACACACACACATAAAAAAGAAAAGATGAAAAGGACAAAAAAACACCAACATCGCCTAGATGGAATCAGTCAATGGAGCCGTCAAGTTATCAGTTAACTCCAGTAGCATGTAGTCAGCGGAGCGGAGAGGAAGAAAAAGAGAGAGAAGAAAAGAGGAGAGGTGAAACAGGACCCTGGTTTAGGGTGTGACGGCTGGGTTGAGGTCTTATCGGTACTTCTCTCTCAATTACACCCCTAACGCTGCTCTCTCCCTCTCTTTATTTCAATCTCTCCATTATTCCGCTTATCTGTGTTGCTTTCTTACCTAGTGCCTTTGCAAAAGGGCAAATTACTTGAAAGGGGAGACAGCATTTGAACAGAGCCCAAACTATGAGCTCAATGAGGAGGTCTGTGTGTGTGTGAAAGAGAGAGAAACTGACAGCATGTATATGTGTTTCAAATCAAAATCTCACAATTATATGATTTTGTAAATTCAAGCATTATTACAAAGCGTCCTATGCTGAGCTGAATAAATAATATATAATACAATAATAAATAAATAAGCTATATATAATAAATACACTTGATTTGTTATTTGACATTGTGTTTTATTCATGTCAGATAACATTTATAGGCAACTATAAGGTTCACCCTACTCTTCTCCTAGTTCACTGCCAATTAATATCTGTCAGGAGTAGTGATGCAGTTTACGTGTTGTAAATCTGACAGTTCCGATAATCTGAATTGCAGTGTAATCTAACATATCGTCGCCCATCGCTTGTTATCAAATATCATTATAAAAGGTGTTTAGACGACCAAATATGTAATAACTTATAACTGAGAATTGGAATATAAAATATCTCATAATACGCACATCACTCATATTGTAGCCTACGGAACAGTTGTTGCAGTGTGTCACGTGACAAGCATGATGTGTCGCCATGCAAATAACAACCTTTTATAGGGATAGTACACCCCCAAAAATTCTCTTATTATTTACTTACCCTCAAGTTGCTCCAAAACTGTATAAAATGATTTGCTCTGTTAAACACAAAGAAAGATATTAGAAGCATGTGGGAAACTAAACAGTTTGGAGGCACCATTGACTACTGTAGTAGTTTTTCTTCCCTACTGTGAAAGTCAGTAGTGCCCCAGAACTGTTTGGTTTTCAACAGAACAATGAAATCGCAGAATATTGGGACAACTTGAGGGTGAGTAAATAAATATAGATTTTTCATTTTTGGGTGAACTAAAAAACTCAAGCCGGAAGCTCATCTACAGTACTTTAAATGTACAACGTACAGTACATCAATGCATGTAACGTGACGGTGTGACCGAACTGTTTCTTGTAAAGATATAATAGGTATTGGGCAGAACTAAGTTAAGTGTAATGGTCCTGCCCACCACAACCATGCCAGTTTCCCATCTGGACTCTTAGGAAAATGAATTGCCCACCCCGACATACAGTAATACAAACTATTTTTAATATGAGGTGAGCTGTTTCTTTAACCGTCAGGGTTTGCTTGTTAAGAAGGAAAGCTTAGAACCAATTTAAGTGATGTGTCGCGTTGATAAGCAATCGATCCATCAATTAGTCTGCTTCCTCTGTTCCCAGCCCTTCGCTTGATCTAATGTCAACAGGAAATACCATGTGCGATGAAGTCGATGAGAATGTCACATATGAGTTGAGCTGCTTGGAAGACACAGATCTGGACACAAATCAGAGGGTGGTATCGCAGACACATGGTCTGGACCCATACGACATCCCTTTATAGTGACAACGCCTTTAAAATTTCCTGAATAAGACGTGACTTTGGAAGAAAACTTTTCACTCAAAAGTCTAATGTTATAATTTATTATTTCATGTTATTCCTAAAAAGTAAATACTTTCTTTCTGCTGTAGCACTTAAATGATTTAGACTGATCACTGTTTCCATGTAGAGACAGTTAACCCTCCTATTATGTCTGGGGTCAGATTGGCCCTAAAGCTACTTTGACATTTCTGAAAAAATTGGAAAATGTTGAAATTTATTTTGTTTACTTGATTCTTTTAAAGTTATACACAATAGGTTTGCTACAGGGAACCAGAAATATCAAGCTCCAAAATGAAAAAAGTGATCCACCTTGTCTTCTAAAGCTATTGTATATGACATATAGCTGTTGCACTTTATTTTACAGTACTTGTACCTGTAGTGTACTTACAGTTTACTCACCTAAGAAAATACTGGCTATTAGGTAACTACATGGTATACGTTTAGGTTTGGGGTAGATTCAGGGTTAGTACCTACTTATTACCCAGTTATTATATTTACTTTAATAAGCACACAGGAAACAGGACTGTAAAATAAAGTGCTGCCCATATGGCTTTGTGTTAGTAAGACATTTTGTGTTCCATTAATAATAGAACGCATGGAATATCAAATGGTGACGGGATTCGTTTTTAGAGTAAACTACTCTTGTGCATTCTGAAAAGCACGATTCTTAATTTATGGATAGGCCAAACAACAATACTCAAAAAAGGAAAGACCAAGGATCAATTATGTCTATTATATTGGTCAAAAACAGTGAATAAAAAACACAAAAAGAGAAAGAGTTGTATGTATGCAGTGTTCTGTATTCTGCATCTGTTCTGGGCCGGTGTTTTCATTCTGTCAGCAAAAACAATGGTGCAGAAACAGGCTCGTATGAAACCGACAGCTATATTTACCCAGTATTCTATCATATAGACACACTGCACATTCCTTAGCGGAGCTTTTGTCATAGTTGGCACCCATATCAGTGGCACAGGCTGTTTTCACAAACCAGGGGAAAAGAAAAAGAATGAGAAGGGAAACGGCACAGCTGAAAACAATGACATTACAGATAGAGAGTGAGAGGGAGAGAGAGAGAGTGATGGAGTGATGTAGATTTCTGACAGGAGGGAGAGGAGGAAGGTGTATGGCTGTGCTCATGCAGATAAGCGCTGATTAAAGGGTTTAACAGAACGCTGCATGTGTCGGCTCAATCAAACGCGCTGTTCTGTCTTCATTGGCCTAATGGTTTCACCCGGGTCTCGGCAGGAGAATGACGCGCTTCGACATGAAACTCCAGATGTTCTCTCTCCTGGCCTAAGAAGACCTGAGGGAGGCAACAGGGAAAAAAACAGATCTTCAGAAAACTAATGATGCTGTGTCAGAAAGCAGCTGTGACCCGTGAACTCTTAATTGCTTAACTCTTTCCTATTCGCCCCACCTCAATTACCCCCGCAAATTGCACATGATTGAATGAGCGAAGCTCACAAACAAGCAAAAAGCATTTTCATCCCGCCCCTCGTTGCACTTCCTTCCGATTATTTTCGCTCGCTCTCGCCTGGGTTGAGAATGTCGTGTTTGAAGTAGTCTTGCCGAGGGCTGAAACAGCTGTTCTGTGATGGCCTATATTTTATCACAGTACGCTGCCACACACATACAGACAAACATATTCATTAACTCGTGCATACACTCTGCCTGACCCATGCAGAAATAGCAGGACGGTATTGGGGTAATGGAAACTGTATTAAATAAGATTAGTAAAATGTTTTTGTATTCTTAAAATGTACCACTATACCTACAGTCCTGTTTACATATGCAAAGTTTAGTACTTGATTGATTCATTTAATTTCTTTACTGACATTTACATTTAATGATGATGTCACTGATATTATTATCAATGCCAGCTGCTTGGTGTGTATAGGAATTAAAGTGGTGCACGCCAACAATGCTGTGTGGGAAATAAAACATATATAAAATGTTATTTATTTACATTTAAAAGTAAATCAAATTAAATTAGCATAAAGAAATCTACAAGCTTCCATTTTTCATACAGTAATTTCAGGCTATTCTTTATACACAGCTATTGGGTTTCTGAAAACTTGGGAACATAACATATGAGTCTATAAATAAGGCTTTTCTAAGCACAGTTTTGTTCCATTTGTGACTTAACAGACATGGTCACTTTCAACTATTGTTGGAAAAAGCTGTGTGAGGAATATAAAATGGCATATTGTAACAACAAAGGATAAAAAAAGAGAATTACGTTTCTTGAAGATAATTGTCCAATTTAAAAAAAAAGAGGCAAAGTTCCCACAACAGAAGACTAAAATAGAGCCCTGACATGCACGGTTAAATGTTAATGGGTTGAAGTCATAACGAAAACAAATTCATGTTTGTTTCAAAGGGCCGGCGATAAAGACCGCAGAGATTAGAAACTTTACCAGCATTAAATAAACGTCGAAAAACAGAAGTCGAGGCTGTGTAAACAAACGTTTGGCTGGCGATAGGGCCTGCCGAAAGATAAGCCTGTTTCAGGTTTCTAGCTGTTTGATTCTTCGCCTCTAGGTTCAACAGCAGCCTCTGAATGACTGGAGACATGTCACAAGATCAAGACATGTAAGTACAGAACAGATTTCTATGACATGAATACACACACTAGCACATTTACACAGTCTGCAATGGTGCTTTGGTTGTGAATGATGGATATGTTTTTAAACAAGTCTTTTAAGTGAGGAATCTTTCACCTTTTGAATGCATTCGCCGAATGCCTTTCAAATATATAGGCTGGTAGCGACTGCTTTCTGCTGATCTTAATGAATATTCCTGGAAGCCAGTGAAGCTTCACGCAGACTGTCTGGCTGAGGTGATTTGTCACAGATCTTTTCACACCTTGTTCTGAAATGTAGCTCGGAGAGGTGCTAAAGAAGCTCAGACAAAGAAACTGGAATGAAAAAGATGGTGAAGAGTGTGAGTTCCAGAAAGGAGTGTTTCAAGTAGCAGAGAGAGAGAGAGATACAGTGGATACAGATACTAATAGCTAGCGACTCCCTTGACGGCTCAGTGGTAATCCCTGTTAGTCCACAAACTGATACTGGAAGTCTATCTACACATACACACACACGCGCACACACAAACACACAAAGCCTGCATTATACCTTTTGAACTAGCCTGCATCTGTGTGTGTGTGATTGACAGCTGTGGCTCTCTCGGGTTCCCCTGTGTTGTCATTTACTTTGCCCATCTAAAGCTCCAGCAGCAGACATCATCATCCTGTCCTTCATACAGCCCTTCATGGAGATAAACTCATCCCTCTATTCTTACACATATCCCTCTATAGGCAGACTCATCCTTCTTTCTGCTTTTAGACTTCCTCTCTTAAAAACTCTTGAAGACATGAGACGTTCGGCTTTAACTCTCTCTCTCTCTCTCTCTCTCTCTCTCTCTCTCTCTCTCTCTCTCTAAACATATCCATTCAGAAGGGCCAGAAACACTGGAATATGTTAAGGAGGATAGAGCTGAGAGAGGAAAGAAAGTTCCAAGCTCTGTTCCAAAATCTACTCAGCTGCCTAGACAGGAATTCTGACAAACTTGCTCTTGTGTCTTTCCAAAACTGCAAGATTTTATTTCATCTGTGATTTTTATATACCATATATAGCATATTCACAATACATACGGTGTATTTCTACCGTGTCTAAAAAAACATGTCAAGTGTTTCAAAATGTATAGGAATTAATTTATGTTCTGATCAGATCTCTTGGTTTTGAAATAGAGCATTACGTTGTTTTTAGGATTTCTGGATTTGCCACCCACAGTCTGAACAGAGCATAACAGTTAACCAGACATTCAGAGCCGAGTATACATCCCTGTGTCATGTCTCCATTCATTCAGGCTTTCCTCCCACCTGAGATTAAATGCCTCTGTGTCAATAAAGATATCTTAAATTGTGTATAAATACAACCCAAAAACAGACAGATGGGCAAACATGTACAGTATAGAGTAATGCGCTTAAAAATGTTAGAGATCAATGTTCTTAAAAATCTTTTGGATATTAATAAAAAGTCAGCTAAATCTGACAATGTTTATTATTGCGCACATTTAAAGGTCCGGTGTGTAATTTCCTTGGAGGATCTATTGACAGAAAGGTCTTCAGAGCTGTATAAAGCTTAGAATTTGTTATTTCTATCTACATAGAAGTTACAACGTGGGTCCCCTTACATGAAATTCGCCTAGTTGTTTCTACAGTAGCCCTACACGGACAAACTGCTCTATAGAGCACGTTTCGTAAATATGTTATCTCCTTCAGCAAAGAAGCAAAAGCTTCATCTAAGTCCTGTGTCACCTGCCATAATGATCCGAAAGGGAGGGGTGGAGTGAGCCGTTGGTTGCAATTCACAACCTTACTGCTAGCTGACTTTTAAAATTATGCTTGGATAATGTGCAAAGCGCGTTCTGGTATGTCCTTTCTAGCTAAAATGCCGACAAAATATGCACAAAATACAAACAAGGCTAAGCATGACTAACATAGAAAGAATTTAAAAAGAATTAATATTGCGTAAAATATACATTCTACTTTTTTAGAAGTATTCACTCATAGGCGTATAAAAAAAAACAGATGCTTTTCCAAACCGATGATAATAAAAAGCATCAACATTCATTATAACTAAAGAGGAGACCCGCCTTTTGTATATGGGAGCTGAATATACTGTTCACAAAAGACACTCATTGAGACTCTAATCCATCATTGCAAGCACTTCACAGCTGTAATTACCTTCAATCATATATTCATAATCAATAAATATAGATTAAACAAAGCTGACGCGAAGTACTGTAGGCCTAAAGGCACAGAGCTCATATGTTCAGCTGAACATCTGAGACATTAGAACATTCTGATACCAGACAGCGATAGCGAGAACCTATGCCCCACATGTAGACCTATGCCCCACATTCTTTGAATATTAACGTTTCCCCAAAGATTTCATTTTGGAGAACAAAGGCCGGGATTTAAAGACGATAGAACAAAGCCATCAAACCCCCTCTGAACCTGAAGGAGAAGAATTCTCATGATGAAATTGAAAGCCGTGGTTACATGATGTAATAGATTTAGTTGATGATATCAGCACAGAGCAGGTGAGGATCTGTAGAAGGAATGTTAAAATTGTCCAAGAGGAAATTTGCTGTTGCGTGTTAGTCTCTGTTCAGCGTGAGGGGTTTAATATCACATAGATGGAGCATAAAAACAAACCTGCCCACAAAATAAATATTGGACACTGTGGCAATATCCATAAGCCCAGAATACAGTCTCTCTAGTGAAGCTGGTCTCCCACAGCCAGACAATCCAGATCCAGAAATAGAGTAACTGACTGACAAATTACATCACTAGCCACAGTTCCATGAGAGAGAGAGAGAGAGAGAGAGAGACAGAGAGAAGGCCAAGGGTTACATTAGATTGAGGAAACTGGCAATGAACTTTTGGAATTCATCTCTGTCGCTTCAAATGAATTCTCAGCCGAGATGGCAGAGATGGATTGCATGTCGGCAGCAGCAGGATAACAGCAGTACTGATCGAATACACATGCACACAAATGTTTGCTTTCTATCACGGGTTGGACTTTCCATTCCTCTATTGTTTTTTGTTTCGTTTTTTTCACCAAAAAACTATTTTTAGCCTTTAACCTTAGATCTTTATTGAGCCATTTATGTTTTATTGAGCCATTTGTAACCGCTCCGACAAACCTAACCCACTCCCACAGTCAAATGGTTGAAATGCACCATACACTAATGTGACTATTACATTATGTCAGACATATGCATTAAGGTGTCTGTAGTTCAGTTCTGTACTGTTGTGCTAAGATTATGTTAGATGAAATAAGGCGTCATAGGGATTCATTAACAGCATACTGTACAAGTAAAAACATTTTGCTTATTCTGTATATATTTTGTAAAAAAATGTATTTACTTAAGAATTCACCAGCACATTCAGCTGAGGAGGAGCTCAGAAATGTAAGCACTTTTTCGCATCAAATAAGGAGACACAAACAATCAGACACAGAGCTGCCTCAAAAATACCCGATTTCCGGTAGGGGTCTGATTGAAAATTCCAGTTTTGGTAAATTACAGGAAACATTACCAATGATGACCCGGTGTGAACATCAGAACAATTTTTCTGTACTTTTACCTTCAAGAGTGCACACACACACACTATTACTCAATGAGAACAAATTATACTCAGTTATAGTTTTACATAAGGATTCTCACAAGGACTACATACTAACCCTAAGCCTGCCCTTTTAAAAGAAAACTTGCATTTTTGGGAAGAACACATTTTAACTTTATTTACTTCTTATGAATCAATGACGAGATCCCCAAATGGAGGTTGTGTCAGATTTAGATAACTCCTTCCATTTTGCTCACAAAGTTTAGCTAAGTAAAAACACACATTAACACACACAAAAAAGATCAGCAGTAATACCCAAAATGGCAATGCGGTTGTGTGAAAATAAGTAAAAAAAAGTTGTGTGTTTGTTTCCGTCTTCGCTCTTTGACTGCATAAGCAGCCGCCTGGTCTGGTCTGGTCTGGTTAATCACTCGCTGCTCTCAGTCTTGTTTAAATAGGACGACGACCAAAACCCTTACAACATTGACTTTAGACAGCTGTCGGTTGCTAGAGTGAAAATGGTTGAGAGAGAGAGAGGTTCATTCCATGTTTTGCTTTGTTGAATTAACAACTATTAATTCACTTAAATTTGGTCTCTTCATTTGCACTCTGTTCGACATTAATTTACTTTTGCACTGCTTTGTCAATACACATGCATTCTTTTCTCATGCCGATTGAAAGTGAAATGTTCTTATGTCAGACAGACGAATACATTAGGACTCATAAATGCATGACCACCCACATTCACACCACAGTGACGTCTATTTGGTTTTCAAAAATGTGTCTGAACAGTCACCGTAAAATAAAAAAGGCAGCATAAATAAGCTACTTTTACACAACTTGCTTTAAGAATTTAGATGCACACGCGTACACACACAATAAACATGCACATTAAGCCATACTCTGCATTCCACACATCACAAGAACAGACAATTCAGACACTTGACCTTTTTCGACTAGACTGAGGTGACCCCAGAGACTCTGCTCTCCAATTTGTGCATGGGTGTGCATACTTTTCAAATAAATAAATAGTCATGTTTGTCGATTAAAGAGTAAGTGTTTTCTTGCAAGTGTGTATGTGCCAATCAATACTCTATAGATCAGTCTGCATATTATTGCGTGTGTGCGTCTATGTGTCCGCCGCGGCTATTTAATTACCCCAGAGCCCACCGTCTGTTCCAGGGAAATGTTAAGCATAATTGCAGTTGTCAGAACATACGTGTGTGGTATATTTTTGGTTGTCCTTCAACCGGTACGAGCCTTTAAAGTATACAAATCCTGCTCTGGATCTAATGTGGAAGCCAATTTGTATGTAGCTTGGCCAGGCCTTTTTGAGCACGCTTTGCCCAATTACAGGATCAAGAGGATCAGGGCAGCGCATGGAAACCTCCGGGCTGCCATGTTTAGTGTTGCTCTGTCTGATTTTAACTCGGCTGTACAGGACGTCGGTTTCGCCACCTAAATGCACGTCATGTGTCCTTGGGAGAAAATGAGGTTTAATCAACTGGGGGAGGGATGGGAAGAAAGAAAGAAAGAAATGAAGAAAGAAATGAAAGAAAGAAAGAAAGAAATGAAAGAAAGAAAGAAAGAAAGAAAGAAAGAAAGAAAGAAAGAAAGAAAGAAAGAAAGAAAGAAAGAAAGAAAGAAAGAAAGAAAGAAAGAAAGAAAGAGGAAGAATGAGAAAGAAAGAAAAAGTTGAACAATATGTCCGCCTGCTGGTATGATTGTACAGTAATTAGACATCTGTGGGGCGTCTCTGAAGTCATGACGTGCCCTGCAGCGCACACGCACACACACCCCTGTAATCTCACACATGTAATGGGAAATAATAACATGCCTACATTGAAAATGCTTGGAGATGGTGCATTAGCAAAGAAAATGGAGCAGAAATATGCTTGTGTTATACTGGCGACATCCAGGCACTATATTTGCAGTTTTGCTGTACATTTATATAAGATCTTGAGGTCTGGAAGCAACAGTGAGGCAGGAACACGAAATTATCCTTTAGAAGCTTACACCAAAGGCTCATAGTGTGTGTAAGGTGTGCACATATTATGCTAAAAAAAAATTCTCATAAATACGGATAAGTAAAAATTGTGCATGCGCATTGCAATGGCTATTTTGTGTGAATGTGATATTGACACATCAGACCCCTGGGTTGTAAGCAATAACCTAACAACCAACCTAGCAGCCAAGAAACCACTGAGAATACCCTGGTCATGAGCTTAATCAACTCAAAACACCCTAGCAACCACACACCAAAGCCTTGGCAACCACAGCACCTTTGTATCATCAGGTTTTGCTTAAGCGAGCGTAACTAACATTTTCTGTTTCGAGAATAAACCTGATCACTTGGTAGTTAGTAATGTCTTCCTTCAGACTGTTTGTCTGAAACTTTGCTTTGACATGGAACCTATTTTAAGTTTGTGAAGTAGATACTGTAGCCTACACCTTGTCTTCAAGAAAAATTCTCACGGAAAATGCCGAGGGGCTTTTTTCACACTTTCTCAAGTGCTGTTCTGCATTTATCCACACTTGCCTCGCGTTTTTCTCCCTATCTGTCTGTCTTTCGTTTAAATCCATTGCGGCATGCTGAAAGGTGCAATTACCTTTGCGATGCTGCCACAGCAACCGGTGGTGAGACTCTTAAAATGCGCTGCAGAAATAGATCTGATTGGCCAAATGAAGCACTCATTAGCTCTCTGTCACTTTCTCAGCAGCCATTAACGCTTTAGCTAAACTGACCATTAAATGAGTCTGCGCTCCCTCATCTGCCCCCGCTCAGAAAGATGAGGACAGAGAGATAGATAAAAGAGAGCGAGGTGACTTCTGTGTAGAATTGAATATAAGATGCAGAATAGAAAAATTGAATCACAACAGAACATTTTGCTCCAAAACCCAGTGAGCTGTCTCGCTGTCTACTGCCTATTTAGGCAACTGCCTTTAAGACAGCATCATAACCATCATAGAACATCACAGATGACTGATTTTGAGTGCTCTAGATAGAGAGAAACTCTGCGTGTAACTCAAATAGGACTCCACAGGGGCGTCTCACGATTGATTTCAACAGACTTTGAACTTAATATGCTGCTAAGATAATGGTGGGATACTCTAATAAGCTACAGAGCACAAACATAAATAATCCATTTGTTATTGGATGAATCTTTTTATTGATACTTTACGAATGATATCATTTAACATTGCAAATTTGTTTACATTTTCCAAATCTGCCTTAAAATGCTACTCGCTAGGTAAAAACTGTCTCGCAGATGTGTTCCACCTCACCTGTAGCTGACGCTTAGCGCCGATGCAAATCAAATCTCCATAATGAAGAGATTCACCTTAGTGAGATTTTACACACTTTGAGCCATTGGACATGGTGAGCTTGATTTAATGCTTGATTTACTTCCAATAATGCACCAGAATAGCTCAAATGAATTTCAGCACAGGTTTTCTGCTAGTGTGTGCAAAGAGGTGTTTCTTTGAAGCACTTTTAATTTTATTGCATGTGTGCATGTGTTCCTCGCCAAGGGTATTCATTCAGATATCTGTTCTCTGTCCACGTCAATGTTTGTTAAGAAAACATTCCTACATTTTCTGGTCACTGAACACCTCTGGAGGCAGGGAAAAGAGGCAGCGGGTGATGTTAAGCTAATGTGTTAGACACCATCCAGGGAGAGCCTTACAGGATTTTATCCAATCCGGCCATAGAGACCAACAACACTTCACCAGATTTCAAGATGAAGTCTCAGCGCACAAGCAGGAATAGGAAACACCTTTAATGCGAAGGCATTTTTACACCAAACTTGCAACAAAAGAGATATTTAATTATGACCTCTCCCAGCGATGGAAACTCACCAGCCAGCTTTTGATCTTAAGCCCAGAACTGCTAGAGATTCATATTTTTGTTTCTTTGTTTTGTGGGAGACATACAATTAATCTTCATAAATATGGATTTGTCGCTATTCTACACATAATAACACCTGTGCCCTTTTAACAAAATGTTTACCCCCAATTCTTTTACATAAGCATCATTATCATTGCAATTTCCATGCATTCTTCTCAAAGGAATAAAAAATCTGCAACTTTTACATTTTGGCGCCCGGAATATAAAAAAGGTGTTCATTCATTCATTCATTCATTGAATATGATGCTAAAAAAAGATGACGAGGAAATCCCGAGGCAAAAATTAACCCACAGCTGACTAAAATGTTTACAAAAAAAGGAAATTACAAGCGTAACTGGGAAAAATACCTTTGTAGTTCAAGAATCCACAATAAAATGATCTCCAAAGGATATAAACCAACAAAGCAATCAATATCTACACCAAATATGACAAATTAAGATAAGTGTTTAGAGAGAGCAATTCTGAAAAAGTGTATTGGAAACTGTTAGTTGGTGAGGTTGTGGGCGGAGCAATTTTCACTCCTCACCCATCAATCACATTAGCAAAACAATCAGGGCCTCTGTCAGCAACATAATGAAGAAATGTTGGATCAATCCAGTTAACCTCAGTTCCGACCTGAGCAGTCATAGAAATCAAAGCCATTAAATCAACTTGAGGACTTTGCAATTCAGCTCTAGATTAGAGGTTGTCAAGCAATATAATTCATAACCCCACTTACTCATTAACAATACATATTATATAAATAACTAGGCCCAAACTTAATCATTTCACCATTAGCTAATGTCTGTCATTTGGACTAGTGGAATACAGTCCAGTCACTATCAATTACACAAATATTAGCAGAGTAACACGGCAAAGTGTTGGTATCATTTAGTTTGGACTAAAACTAATAAAGATGCATTAGCAATAGAAACATAGAACTGAGAAAGTCATTCATTTCAGACTTAGCTAAAAACAATATTAAACATGATCGTATTTCCCCAGCATTGCCACCTATCCTGGGATTAAATGATATAATCCAGGCTACTTACTCTGTTTTACCTTAATGTTATTAAGTATTAAAAGACAAAACAAACATAATATTTATGCAGTAAGCAAATTGTTTTAAACTATTACAACGGTTTGACTAGCATTTTTATCATATATCATAATGGCCTATAAAATTAAAAAAGGCAAACTACAAAAGCTAATGCGAGACTTGAGGAAATTAGGTCCTAATTTTTTAAGCTTTCCTCTGAGGCTTTTCTTTAAACTTCTTCAGCTCTTTAATATAAATATTTTTCAACGTGACCATTGAGTCTTTTTCGACGTGCCTGTAATTGTATTTTAAGCCCTCGTTATTTCAACCCAGTTGCAGTTCAAGGTACGTGAGTGTTAAAAAGGTATGTTAATTAAACAGCGCTATCCCAAACTCAAGCTGTCTTCCTTTTATCATTGCTTTTTTTTTCTCTGTCTTCGCCTCATTTTTTTCAATTTGTACAGCTTTTTTTCTCATCAGCAAGAGTTTTCTGCAGTCCGAAACAGCCTCAGAAGCTGTAAAATGAAAAGCGAGAAAGAAAGATGCACAGGTGGGTGGAGGAAGCGTGGTGTCACCAGGGTACTGTAATTCTAGGCTCGTCTGGCTTTGAAGGAAGCTGCACAGCTGGATGGAATCACAGCAAACGCCTCAAGTCTTTAGCATCTCCATGGAGATGTCTGTGCATTGTCTCCACGGTCCAGCGACAAAACCATAAGTGCTACAAAGTAAGCTACGCATAGAAAATCTGTGATTTTGAATGAGCTTTGTGACTCCCGTTCGTGGGCTAGAGAACACGTGGACATAAAGAAAACTGTAAATCTGGCCTAAAACTCACTGCAGGCCTATGTTAGTTGATTGGTTTGGCAGGTGGCTAATGATATAACTAGTTATATTTGATTTATATTAATTTATATTACTATTTTATTGAGGAAAAATTAAGAATTTACACATGGCAAGATGACGTACTTCCACTCCCATAGCACTTAGGGGATTTTTTTACCAAGTGATGACAATGTGTTAAGTAAGAAAATGTTCAGATTTCAGTGAACCGACAGCAGGTGAGCATTGTTAAAGGGGATGTGCAATGGTGTTTCATGCATTCGGACTTCTTTACAATGTTAAATGTGTAAACCTGTCTTCTCATGCTTGACATGGTCAACCAGTCAAAAAACTAGTTGAACGTATGACGTAGTGTTTCTGTGCTCGATTCACTCCCCCAGCGTTCATATAGGTTTGGAAAAGTTTTTCCGAAAATGAAATAAGTTTCGTAACGACTTTTATCTCCTTACTGGACAATTACTGGAAAAGCACGCCCTGTGTGCGAAGGAGCATGCGCACACCTTCCTTAAGCTGCAGAAAGAGAGAGAGAGAGAGAGAGAGAGAGAGAGAGAGAGAGAGAGAGAGAGAACTGCGTTTGCAAAGTTCAGCTTTGTTTGGTTGTTCACTGCATTTCAGTGAGAAATATTATGTAAACAGTGGATATACCGTAACTCTGGATTTGGAGCCCGTTTCTTTTGCTTGTTTTCAGAAATAATGTACATGGACTCTTCTTTTTTGGGTGTGTCCCTGAAGTTAATTTTGCGCCACAAAAGCATGCATGTGCAGTAACGTTTGTTTATATTGATGCTTTGAAACCGTCTATAGAGACAGTTCACAAAGAAAGTAAAGCTAGATGCATGACCCAAAGATTGTTGTATATTGAGGTATAATAATTTAATTTAAATGTTACACAGAAATATATAAAAAACTCTACTATGCGGTGTCAGACTTAATGAAAACAATTCTAAGATATCCGCTGAGGGCTTTCCAGTTTCCAATTCTGTCTTGCTCATTTGTCTCAAAGCGAACCATATGGACAGCCTGTTCAATCAAAACTGCCACAAGCTGGTTTCACCCAGAGCTCTGTCTTTCAGTCCACTGCTTAACTGTTCCAGATGATTTACTGCTCTCCGTCAGTCTCAACGTTGATCCTTCCTGCACAACTATCAACCTGTCAACCTCTCCCACATCTCCACCACCAGCCCCATGTGTCTCCTGCCTGAAGAACAGTCCTCCTTTCTGTGCCTTCCTTGGATTTTTGGATGGCCCCCTTCATCACAACACCTCCACCCCAGAGGTAACCAGAGAGGGGCCGGATGGAGTTACAGTGCCCAAGCGGGGAGCAGGTGACCCGGGCTAACACGGGAAAAGCCTGCAGGGTCTGAGGCTGGAATCTCAAGGTTCACGCTCAATGGTGAGTAACAACCTCTAGACTTAACAAACAGCAGGAGAAAGAGATGGATGTAGCGAGAAAGATACAAAGAGAGAGATGAAAGGGTGTTTAATGGATGATGATGGTTCAGGACTCTGAGAACATTACAGATGGTGTTATGATATCCTCTAGCCTCACCAAAAGTAACTTCCTTACATCAAGACACCTCTGACACTTAAGTTGGTCATACATATTAACATAGTGTTGTTGTCAAGACCACCTAAACCACCGATATCTGTGGTGTGTACCTATCTATTTATATTATAAAACAACATAAAATGTCATGGGAAAGAACATTTCCAATGATGTCATTAAATGTGTTTTTCACAATCAGTGATTTGTGTATTTTGTCTGGTCACAAAAAGCTTTTTGCCTGGTCATGTGATTTCAACATGGTGCCCCCCAATTAGGCAATAAAATAACAGTTTTTATTATGCTTACTGATATGTCTGGAATATTTCTTTTCAAAAGTACTATTCACTTATGTATGTATATCTATATGTATCAAACTCATTAAATGAGGAGAAAGTACTGAGTGCACCTTTGTTCACTTGAGAAAAGACACACACAGAAAATTATTCATTTATTACGTGCATAACAGTTTTCTCTCTCTCTTCTGACCTCCTTGCATTCTCTCATTATCTTCTTCAATCCCTCGCTCGAGAGCTTATCACAGGCTAAGCAGAGTGCTGGCATGCTTAAGAAAACAAAGTCTGTCTGGCCGTGTAATAGGCGTCACAGTTGGACTCTGCTGAAGAAGGTGTCATCTAGAGTACAGCAGGCCACACGTATGCTTCTCATTTCATCTATTTATTTATGATTTACAGAGAAAGATAGGGCGTCTGAGAGAAATCTAATGGTTAACATTTGTCTTTATAAATCACCAGACTTCACTAGACAAACACTGAAATTCCCTGTCAGGACCACTGCCTGTGGCAAAAACTAAACTAGCCGGTCAATATTATCTACACCTTTAATGAAATGGTGGTCCCAGAGGCTGTTGAAGAAACATGCATATC
Organism: Barbatula barbatula; assembly: GCF_947034865.1. Taxonomy (NCBI): domain Eukaryota; kingdom Metazoa; phylum Chordata; class Actinopteri; order Cypriniformes; family Nemacheilidae; genus Barbatula; species Barbatula barbatula. The sequence goes on from NC_136772.1 coordinate 10,594,824, forward strand.
GACCAAATCGCAGCCGTTCAAAACACTCAACTTTTTTGATGTTACCGTACAGGCAAATCTTTTTTCTTATTGACTGCAACACAGTCTTCACAGATAGATGCAAAGAAGAAAACCAATCCTTGTTGATATTTTACAATTTGTCACTTAATGTTTGACTATAAATCTCTTCTACAGTTTTTTTAAGTTATGCCAAACATAAACACAATAAAGCACATCAACCCAAAAAAACTTTATTAGAGTCTGTATAAAGCGGTGTAAGCTGAATTCACAAAAATATTAGTCAAAAGCAAAAGCAAGAAGAGGATTTTTACTTTCACATAATGACAAATGAGAATTATTTAGGCAAAAGTAAAATCCTACGCATATGCACTTAAAACATCAGCTTTTAGCTGCACATTATACTGTAAATTCATTTTTGGTCTGTTTAACATACAGAATGAATAACGTCTAGTTTCTTCCATTTTTGCTTTGTGTTTAGGCTACAAGATTTCCACCAAGATGCACTCATTTTCCCTCTCACTCTCCATCTCGAGTACTTTATTTAGACTTCGCCATGACCATGAAAACCGCCAAACCACCATCTACACGGTGAACACATATTTTACACAGCTGGGTAAACCTGAGCAAACAGAGGTTTACTAACATAAATAAGCGCAAACCAAAAAAGGCCCTTTGTGTATACAGAGGCAGAACAAACAGATCAAATCAAGCCCACAAAGCCAACTGAGAATCCTGCCCGTACACATAAAATAGCCTTTGGTGCTCACTAATAAAACAGCGTCAATGTTTAAAATGAGGAATGTGGAGCAAAATATAATTCATTCAATTAAAGAAAATGTGAGTTTGCTATTATTAAGTAAAATAAAAAATTGTGTAAGTGTCTGTAAACCTTTAAACTGTAGTGTAAGCACTGTTTTTCATATACGTTGGCAGATTACTAGCAGACATAATTTTTTATGTGGTTGTCATTCACCAGTGCACCAGAAATTTTGTTGTACGATCCATACAATGACAATAAAGAATCTGAATCTGATGAGAATGTCTCACTTAGGGTCCGTCTGAGGTTGAATATTGACTTTGTCCTCTAAATTAATGAGATGAACCATCAATCACACCAGCAACACATTTATATGAGTGCAATTTCCTCCCTAATCAAAGAGATAATGACACTCCTCCTGAGAGAGGGAGAGACAGACAGAAAGTGATAGACAGACAGCAAGAGGTCACTGGTTTGTTTAGCACTCATTAAGAAGGCATTAGTCATGCCATCCAAGCTTTCATTACATTTCGGCCAGGAAGTGATGAACAGGAAGACAGGAAGAGCGAGTGAACTTCTTTATCACCTTCTTTTAATGCTGGACATAACAAAATGGTCATAATCGATGGCTTGAGTTTCAGACAAAAACTATTTGTATTGCAAGCAGGAAAAGAAAGTATCCTTTCTCTTCCCCAAAGGACTCGTTCGTATCAGTTCCTCATGAAAAGGAGATCCACGTCTATAAAGTTTTATCGTTCCTCTAACACCAGGAGTGCGGAAACTTGCTGTAAACTGATACAGATCACATCAACTTCAAATATTATTTTAAAGACATTCTAGCTCCGAGAGCGTGGAAATATATAGCAATGGAGTCAAACTGTAATGGCACTGAGAGAGATATTTATGACTCCTCCTTCCCTCTGCTTCTTCTGCTTCTTTTATTTTCTCCAGCGTGTAAGTTCCGTTCATCCCAATTGTTCTGCGAGTTCACACTGAAGAGACAGGTGCAATATCCGTAGCTGGGATTAAACAGTTTAAGAGATCAAAAAGTCTGCCATTATTCTAACTCTTTCTTCAGCAGCTCTTCTATGTAGAGCTAAATATTTAGTTGAAAAGTGCTGAGGCTTTCAACACACTTAAAATGTATTTATTTAAAATACTGTCAATTTTTTTCTGCCAGAAAAACACAGCTGTGATTACATTATTAATTACATCATAATGTTTATTTTTAAGCAGCTTTAGGCCACATCCACAAGAAGCCAGATATTTCCCTATCCAATCTTTTTTCCTCGATTAAAAAATATCTGTAAATTCTCAAGAAATATCTGCATACACGAAACCACTGAAACTGACTCAAAGCGATAGAGTACATGCCAAATCAGTATGTGGCAATGTTATTCTGCCACAGAACTACAGTAGAAATGGAGAAGAAGAACATGTGCACAAAGCCACTATAGGAAAGCCTGCAAAAGCGAAACACCTTGACTTCAGTGGAACGCAGGAAAGGAGAAAGAGGCTAGTTTTTTTTAATGGATGTCGATGGGTATTGTTATCCGTTACGCTTTCTCCAATTGGAAGTATTACAGACCCTTCCATCTCCCTGTAATAACACAATCTCTGATGCACATAAACCTTGCGAGATGTGGGGTGATGAAATCATTGTTTCAGAACATATCCAGATTGGTAGTACACACAAAAACGCGACAATGTCGTTTTGAGATTTATCCACTTTGGGACCCGGTTTAAAGAAATAACGGTTTCAGAATCCCAAAACGCAGGATGCCATCTGGATGAAACAATGTTACCATACAATATTTTACGTAACGTGTATTCGTGTGGATGGGCTCTCAAACTAGTTCTGTTTTGTTAGAAACATGTAGCTGATTACATTTACAACAAAACAGTTGTAGTTTGAGTGTGGTAACCTGTGACTTGGAAAACTATTTCAAAGCAGCTTTCCTCAGACAACAGATTACTACAACTATTATTATCAACATTATCCTATATTTGAAAGTCAACACTGTCTTACGGGAATTCCAAACTATTTTACGAAGAGGCTAATTCTTAAGAATTCGTACAATATTATTGGTACATTTAGTACAATTTGCTTGTCACTTTAGCTTTAGGGGACGGGATAGGGGATGCATTTTAGTTTCGCTTTTTTCTAATAATCATGTTCTCGTGCAATTTGAATTCCCATGAATTAGCCATCTCTTAAAATAGTTACGAATTACAGTGAGATCCAGTTGGAAATGCTAAACATACGAAAAAAACAAAATTTAGCTTGATGACCTCGAAAAAAAACCTTTCACAAAGCAAGTAATAGAATACTATTTAGTCTCGGATAAACAACAACTACACACACGCAACCACACACACACAGTAGAGTTGCTGATAAAGTCTGATGTCATTACAGTTGATATCATGTGGCACTAGAGATGTCAGTAATGAAAATCAATAAAAAGCAGCCCTAGAGCTGTCCATTGTTAACTTGTGTAAATCCTGGAAAGCCCAAGTGACTGAGAGAAAAAGAAGAAACGTATATAAGGAGCTGCATACCTCATTCATTTAAACATGTTTCTTCCGTTAGTCTTGCCCACATGCTGCGAAAGCGTCAATGAACTACAGTCAACTCTCTCACTCTGTATTCGCCTTGTTCCACCATCAGGTTTATAATCTTTTAAAATGAAAACTTAAAACACACAAACAAAGCAAACAGAATGACAGTAATTCAAGATTATATTTTCTAAACATACAAATTAGTAGTTATTAGTAACTTCTAAATTGTTGCTAATAACATCTCTAAATAAAATAAATACAAATCTACAGTCCTTTCTTTCATTGTTAATTTGAACTCTGCCAACATACAGCCACAAAACTTATGAGACCATTCCAAATGTTCATGTATTTAGCATTCTTGGATATATTGTGGCCATTCAAATCCAGTGTCTGTTGACGTCAAATTAAAGAAAATCAAACTCAAAATCAAAAGTGACAAAGTCGTCAAACAATAATGTGAAAGTCTGACAGCAAGACAAGATGCAGTATATGGAAACTGTGATAAACATTTTATCACATAAGAAATAATTTTGAAATGCATATACATGTAAAAATATCACTGTTGTTTTGCTTTAAAGTTTTCTTTGCAGTATTTGAGGTCTTCAGTTTTCATTTTCTGTAAATTAATGCAAATAGAAACAATATTTTAATTTGAAATTTAGTAGAAATATTGTTAGTTGTTCACAGAACAAAAGCAAAATGATCCTTGTAACTAAACACATACCTATAAATAGTACATTTTAAAGTAAAAAAACTGATTGAATGAGATGGTCTCATCTTTTATCCATGGCTGTATTTACAACAATGGATGAGTCAAAGGTTGACGGACTGCTTTAAAAAACAGCAAAATTTTTAAAGCACCGCAAAGTTAAAGTATTTACATTTCTTATGAATGTATCTTGCATGTGGTTCACGACTTCACATTTAACAGAGATATGAGGACGTTTTTTACACACACACACACACACACACACACGCACAATCACAGATTTCATGTTAATTAGAATATATTATCGGCAAATGAACATCACAGATAAGGTCTGGATGAGAAGTCCATCAACATTCCCCTAGATATTTCATAATTATGCTACCTGAGTGTCCCAATAACAATAGTTTAAAATAGGCAAGGTGTCGAGGAAGTCCTTTGTGTGTGATAATGAATTTACCTGCCTTAATCTGGGACACCATTAATAGAAGCTCTCAACAGAGTAACCATGGAGAGAACTGAAGATATACAGACAGAGAGAGATGTTACCACAGAAAACTGTGTCGATGTTAATGTGACTGCATGTCTTTTCTGTGCCTTCTAACACGGACACGCACACAAATGTGGGCGTTAGACAGCCTCCGACACCTCTCTCATGTCATCAATCAATCTTTATCAGTCTCCATGAACGAGAGAAGAAAAGTGATACGAGGACATGAGCGAAATTGATATGCGTCTTCCACAAAGCCAATATCACACAGACACACACACACACTTACAAACAACCCCACCCATAAACGCCAGGCCACTCCATCGCTCCCAAAATTACCCGTCAGTCAGCAGCGACCTCAGGTTTCCACATCACCTTCATTTCAAGACTGCTGCGTTATAAATAAGCATGTTTTCTCAGGAGACTGCGTTGAAGCGAGAAAGCCTAAATTTGCTTGCCCATGCATATAGAAATCTCCGTCATGAGAGCTCATTTCTCAGAGTGCCCTTTGACGAGACCATGTAAAGAGAGGGAAAGCAGCGCAATGGAGAGCTTGCCAAACGCCATTGGCTCGCTTTGTGTGCTCAAAGCCTACTAAAGTTCTGTTCCGCCTTCCTAAAAGCCTTTGTGCGTTTCCTCCTCTTTGTATTCCTCTCTACCGTTTGAAATAAAACGCCATTGCACTTTCTTGTCCCGCTGGCTAATAAAGTCAAGCTAATTCCCCTAAAGTGGCCACTGGACTTGTAAACAGATTTATGACAAACTCATACAATGCTAATGGATCAACGGCAGCCAGCAAAGGCTTAACTCCAGAAAAAGCAAAAGACGGCCCCCCTTTCTACATCACGCCACACCCCTGTTCATGCTAGCAATGTTTGAAGTGACTTAATCCACAATGCCGTCTAAAATTGCTTTAACAGCTGTTTGACTCTTACTGGATCTCATCTCCGGCAGAATTCAGAGATGCAGGGTTAGTGTAAACTAGCCGCTTCTCCAATCATACATTTTCATTTCAGGGAGCTGGCTGGATGGTTTGGCTGGCTTTTGACACAATAAACACAGAGAAAGAAAATTCTTACTGTGCCTGGCAGGGAACAGGGGCAGTTTTTATTGTAGAAAACCGCAACATTATAAAACACTGGACTTTCATAGGACGACCGCAAGAAATAAGAGAGCTATATTATTTACAGTTTGAGGCTTCAGAAAACCTACCACTAGCTGGGTTCCTGACATTTGACATCCCTGCTGAAACTAACAGAACCCCAACAACAAATGAAGATTTTATTCTATTTGAATTACAAATGAGAAAAGTGCCTGTGAGATTCAATCACATAGAAACTTAGATCCCTGCATGTATTGAATTAAACAAAGCTGAAGACACCCAGGGGTTTTTAACTCCAGAATTTTGATTGCGAAATTAATAAATAACAATAATTATTATAATGCAATAATTTAAATAGGTAAGCTAAACTTTCAAAGAAAGTTTACATTTACATGTTAATGTAAATAAATGTAAACTATATACTGCATTTTCAATATGTCAAGCCATTTCTAATCAAAGTGTGAATTATGATAATATATATTAATATTAATATATACTTCATATATTAATATAATGATAATGATAATAATAATTCTCAATAATAATTCACATGTTGATTAGAAATGGTTAGATAGATTTAAAATTATTAGTATAATAATCAATAATATTTATTATTACTAAAATTATGAAAATTATTGATATTATTCAAAGACTCAGGATGAACAAGAAACTCTTTCACAACTATAAGAAAACACAAAACTGTCATTGATTGTTCAGGTAACATCATACACTATTAAGAATCCCGGGGTGTAAACTTTTGCTCTGGGCTATTTTTAGAAATATATATATATATATATATATATATATATATTCATATTTGTACACTATTGTGTTCTTAGGTCATACTGTATATAACCTTTGTTTGAAGTGTGTGAACAGCACAGATTGTTATTACTCATACCCACAACCACAGCTCGCAAGTCTTGTTCATGCATGTTCTTAACTTGCCAGATTTTGCATTAGTTTCATCATTCATCATTGGTTCATAATTCAAAAAATAATGCAAAGTACAGAAGAATTGGTAAGAAGGCAAAAACAAAAAAAGGTTCAGAATGACACAAGGGAGAGTAAATCGTTTTTCTTTTTAGGTGAACTTTCTATTAAATAATGACGTGTGGCTCAATCCTCTGCCTCCCGCCCTGCTGTTTGAAGTTTATAATTTTCTTTTGTTGTCCTTGATATGTGGTCCTTCCAGACCAGCAGCCCCAGGGAAAGGGCTAACCCACCTTTAGAACTCTTCCCTGGGGTAACACCCTGACAGTTCCCCCATTCCAGATCAATTCCCTCCTCCAGCCCAGACTCAACCCATACAGCCAAAGTCTTTGACAGTCAACAGAAAGAAGGAATGAAAGGGAGAGAGCAGATGATATCAGGCTGTTCATTTAGAGGTGATGTGTTTGGTCAGACAGTAGAAAGCACGCAAATGATTGATGTGCAGAAATGAACCTGTCAGTCAAAATTTAAATTAGGCGCAAGACGGAATGGCTCGCATTTGAATACACAAAAACTCTGGAGAAATGAAAAAAAGTAGAAAGGTTCTTTAAAAAAACACAAAAAAAGCAAGGAGGAAAAATATATTTTAAGCTGGGTGAAGTGTATGAATTAAACACACAAAGGCCGTCAAAAATGTAGAGATTCTGATTTAAAATAAAGATGTTGTTGAAGGCTTTCAATCTTAAAAAGTACACAGTAGGCTTATATTTATAAAAATCATGAGATATATATTAATTGAAAGAAAAGTTTAATTTGTTGTGTGAAATTATTGTGGAAATTTTGAGAATATTCATTAAAAATCCACAGGGATACCTTTGTCTATACTAAGAAACACTCCTATACATTGAAAACAACAATAAACTTAAACACACACACACACACACTTAGCCTGTCTAGCTGCAGGGAGATAAATGAGCTGAGATGTGTCTCTGGCCAGACTGAACTTAAAAGAGAGAGAGAGAGAGAGAGAGAGAGAGAGAGAGAGACGAAAACAGGGCATGGAAATGAGAACACTTTGACACATTTGAGTGGAGGAATTACCCACTAAAGTCTTCAGAGGAACCACATGACCTTCCACACAGACACACACAAGGAACAGATTTGACTCCGGGCTTTAGACATCTATTGCAAAGTCTCTTGCAAAATCAACACATCACCTAAAAGGATATGGGAATGGAAATCTCTGACTTATATCAGAAAAAGAAACAAAGCAAAGAACCTCATGAGACCAAAAGGTTAAAGATAGAGAAATGAAGAAATATTTTTAAAGGGTACTCTTACACTTACACATAATATGATTAACATTTCATAGATTTATAGCCATGGCATGTTTACTGTATACTGTCTATAGAAGAGATACTAGCCAAGAATACAAGAAAGATTGTGTAAAATACTGTACTGTATATGGATATGTACATATTGCCATTATTTTTTCTAAGTTATCTCAAACTGTATGTGCTTATTTCCTACATGAATAGGAGTCAGTATACAGTGAAGTGCAAAATCACTGTTGTATTATCCAGAAAAACAAACTAAACATTTAAAATGACCCAAAAATGAAAATTCTGTTCATTTCAAACCTGCATGACTTTCTATCTTCTGCAGAACACAAAATAAGATGTTTTGAAGAATGTTAACTGGCACCCATTCAATTGCATTGGTGGGTGTCCATACAATCGAATAGAAGGCTTGCACGGGCTGTTCGGTTACCAACTTTCTTCAAAACATCTTCTTTTGTGTTTTGCAGAAGAAAGAAGGTTTGAAATGAGAAGAAGGTGAGTAAATGATGACAGAATCACTTTAGGTCAACATAGAGCCTTTGGGATGTTGTGTGTGTAAGAGAAGCTTCTCACCGGCAAGTGTTGGCAGGGATAATACATGTATAACCTTGCTGATGAGGGAACTTAAGGGTTGAGGGTTTGAGAGCAGCAGTAAAAGTCTCGTCGGAGAGTTTAATGGCCGAACCCGCCACTTCAATCCATTAAGAGCAGGGTTATGAGAATTAAAGCCCTTTAATCCACACCCATTAATACAGGCTGCCAATAACACATTACAGTGCAGTAAGCTCTTCCAGAACTGGAAAAAGAATCTTTAAGTTTAAAAGGAAAACTGCTGAATTTAGTGTAAAATACTACAAATAAACTTTTGGGAAAGTCAGGAATTGGGAATTTGCTTTAGTTTTTTACTTGAAAAAAAACATTGATTAACTTTGGCTCTGGATATTAAACTTGAAAGTATTTAAAACCAAAAATTACACACTTCATCTTCAACATAGATTAAAAAAAGCCAACTAACTAGAAGCTCAAACCACACAAACGGCTGCAGTTTTACGGCCTCAGTTCTGCAGAGCACACTTTTGGCAAGTCAAACACTGCAATTTAAGGTTCCATTTTGGTCAAACTTCTGGAGATTTTATATTGTTTTTGAAGGCGAGAGTTTTATATGAGCACAGCACACCAGTACAGACCCAAAGGAATGTGACAGGACCCGAAAAAAACGACTGCAATACTAAAACAATTTTGCACAGAAATAAAACCGTTTCAAAGTAATTCTTCTGTAGAGTCTGGTTGTGCGATTCTGATAGTTTCTGAACACAATCATGTCTGAACACAACATTCCAGTTTCTCCACTCGCATCGGTTCGTGTCTTTTCAGCGTATGTGAGTGTGACCCAGCGATGTAGACGCTGTCTGAATTCCGGCAGGGTGCATTCCTGACAGGTCAGGATTGTTTTAGAAGCCTGCAATAATAAACAACTCACACGGCGTTCAGAGATCAAATCTCTCTCTCTCTCATACACTTACTCCTACTCATCCTCTCGTTTATTTTCAGACAGCATCTCTGCCTTTTTGCCTGACATATTTATCTGTGCATATATGCATGCTGTATGTACAGATGTGTTGAAACATGAGTATATTTGTATAACTCATGAGCATCCAGAGGGTGCAGAAGCAGATCCCGACCGTCTAACACAAGCAGTTTGTGTGTGACTGTGTGTTTTCTCAAAAAACACAGAATGGTCCAGGGCTGGAGTTGATTCTCCCTAATGTCACAGGAAGTGACCACCAGATGGGATTACTGATTAGCCGGGTTGAGGATTACATATCCAAACATTTTACTTTATCGGACTTGTTTATTCAAGCCTCTACAATCTCTGGATCTCCTGTTTGTCTGTGTAACAAAGAACCACTTTTGTTGGACAAAATTATGGACATCTTCCATAGTAATTTCAAGATATTTAAATTAATAGGATTAGAAAGACTATTAGTGAAAATACTTCTATTTTAAATCCACGTCAATCACATCTGACCACAGATTCTCATTCCTTATCTTTGTCTGCCCTTGAATTTAACTCTATTCTGGCAATATTTTCTTATCTGCATCAGTCTGAAGATTTCGCCTCTCATCCCGTATTGCTCCTGTCCATCTCCACTCTGTTCTCAATGTTAATATATTTTCTTTTCCCGATCTCTCTCTCTGTCTGTGTCTCATCCAGGGTTCTTATTGATTTTAGTTTTGGACATAATGCCAAGCCTGCAAGATATGAATCAGACCATATAAGCAGCAGAAAATGTCATGGCTGGATTACACCCGCGTGCATCGCCTTAAGACGTACAGAGCTGACTGAGCGCCTGGGTTTAACATGTGACCTTTGAGCCGGATACAGATGACGCTGATTTTACCGTCTGAAGCCTAATGTTTAAATAAATGTGATGGGGTTTCTTTTATTTTCAAGAGATTTACCGTGCTAGCGTCGTCGTTGTATGTTTAAAGTATATTTACATCAGATCAATGTGGCTGTCTATGGGGATTGAGGCAGGTGTGTACTGTAAATTGAAAGCAGAATATGATAGTGTCGCAAATTGAGCAGAAAATAATGTTAGATTGAAGAGATCAGAAACAAAGGAATACAGATTTGGCCTCCACCTGCCATATGTGCTTTCTGCAGATTTACAGTGGTAAAAATGAAAGCAGCTTAATGTTCATTTGTGTTGCAAGTTAAAGATTATGAATCACACGCCTTCCCAGGTTTATGCACACATATGGTCCCCAACACGACGCACTTTTGTGAATCACTGAATCATTTTTGTGAGAAAGACCTATTGTAGATATGCAGGGCCTGTTTCACACATCCTTCGTCTCTGCAACAAATGTGTGATATGTATTTTGTATAATAATAATAATTTATCTTTTTAAATGATTAAGTATTATCATTCCGAATATTAAATGAATAAACAACTGAAGTGTTAAAAAAGTTTTTCTTGATCGCTGTAGATTCAGGATGTGTGAAACAGGACTGAAACATGTAGGTCATGTGTGGAAAATTGCTCAAGCCCTGCCAAACTCACATGGTCTTGGGCACTTGCGTCCTGCCCTTTTCATTAATGTCTCCTGAAACGTCACCCCATCCCTTCACCTCTTGAACGGTGATATCTGTCCCAAAACAACATCAATGTCTTGTGCCACTTACTCCCAGTACCACACACAAAACCACACTATCCTCTCTGTCCCCCTGGCACCAGCTTTTACCCAGAATGCCATTTCCTATCTTGATATGATCGGTTGAGGGAACAGAAAAGCCTCAACATTCTTTTCCCATGATTCCCGTGTGGCATGAGGGTGGAGGTTGAGGGCAATGCTGTTGAGCTGACTCATTCCAGGCGTCTTAATATGATTATTTGTCTCCGAATCAAATTACTACCAAAATATTGACTCAAATAAGCCTTTTTTGCGACTCGCTAGTCTGATTTGAAGTGCAGACACAATATTTTACCATATAGACATGTATTTAAAGCTGTGACACTCATTTAGTCACTGTCAATACATGATACAACCAAAAAATGTTGTGTCATCGATGCCAAAGCTGCAAGTGTGAATTTGAGAAGGAGCTGAATTTTTATAAGTAACTCCTTAAATCTTGATCAACAAAAGAAATTTAAGTTAAATTTAAATTATGTGTTTTTACTGTAAAATATAATTATAATTATATTTACTGTAATATAATTATAAATATCCCTGTCTATAAATATCCATATAAACCTGAATTTTGAAAACAACAAATTTACATGTTAAAGTCACCTACTGTACTTTCAAGTGCTTCACATGTTTCCAGAGTTAAGGGTAATAATGGACCGCCAAGATGTGGTTGGAATTATTTTCAAACTTATTTTTCTAGAACTTTACTACATTTACAAAGTTTACGCATTCCATGAATACTCTCCTTTACTCTTCCTCTTTGTCTCACAGAAGACTATTACATATGTAATCTGGGAAAACCCAACACACGGGGAAAGTTTTCATATTACAGTTTTTGATAACATATGAAAGCTGGGATCAAGCCCTTTCCAAATCATCCAAATTTATTTTGCTCACATCTTGTATATGTAACAAAAGATTTGGAACTATACTAGTACATCTGAACTAGTGCATCTGAAGTCGGCTTTGCATTAGTTAAATACTTACTCTAGATAACAATTTAATACAAAAAAAAACGTGAAGTGTACAAGTCAATAAAAATACTATTGAAAACCGTTTGAATAAAACGAAAGTAAGGACATGCTGCTGCGGCACACTTAAAGAACGAGAGCTCTGTCACAAGGACACTAGCAAACATTACGGACAACAACTAGTAAGTGGTGAAGCAAGTTTTACATTGTTTATCATGGGCATAGTGTCTGAACGTTTGATCATCCCCTGTATGATTTGCGATCGCGGTCCGGGACGGCTCGAATGAGCAGCGAACTCCCGGTGCTCCAGACGGTGAGCTCCGCCATCTTACGAAAACATTGTATACAAAAACGTTGCATACCTTAGTTTACAAAGGACTGGGAAATGTGCATTGATACCGTTTCATTCTTCATGTTTTACTTTGATAGATGAACTGTCTTAGTGTGAAGAGAGGGAAGTATGAGGGATTCTTTGTAGATCACCCAGCATTTCTTAAACATCTGCTTTATCCACTATACATCGCTGTTTTTCAGCAATAAACAAGTAACTTTTGCCACGATATTTTCCGAGATGATTGACGTTAAAGAATAATATTTGAATGAAAAAACAATTTTGATTCCTGAAAACATCCCAGCGCGACATGCGACGGGGTTTCCCAGTTCGCACATTCTGACGAGTATCTCTGATCTAAGCTCATTCATGTTCCCATGACAACCAGACATTTTTCAGATCAGGAAGGTTCATAAATTGCCCCGGACACTGACCTCAAATCAGCCTTTACCCTGTGCTGATATACAGAATAATACAGTATGATGACAATATTATTTACAATTTCTCTTTATGTGTGTGCATGAAGACATCATGTATAAACTAGACAGAATCAAGATGAAGCCATGTAGATCTCAATTAGAGGAACGTTCTGTGTTATCTAAAAATGTTGCTTGTTGAATTTTTGGCTCCACAGAAAACAACAAAGAATACATAAATTGAAAGTATAGCCAAAGAACAACATCATACACACAACTTTAACATGACTTTTATTAGTTTAAACTAGTTGTTCACCCAAAAATGAAAATTCTGTCATCATTTACTCCCCCTCTTATTCCCGTCTCCACAAGAATGATTTAGACAACTCTACAGCTCAAATAATAAACATGTTTTCCTGAATAATTCATGTTCAAGCTTCACATTTCTGCTTCTAAACCCTCCAGAACCCCGGCCTGGTTTAATGCTTTATACTGTAAGTGTGTTACTGTAACCTTGTTTATTGCCTTAAAAATCATATTATGTGATTTTATATGGATATTGACATTACACCACAAATGCTGTCAATACAACCTTTGTATTGAAGCCATGGTTCTGCTTGAAAGAGAATTTGATCAAGGCAGTTTGTATAGAGAAAAATGTATAAAAGGGATGTATAAAAAGAAATAAGATGAATGAAATCCATCTCAACACCTACAGTATAACATTTATACAAAGCAAAACGTTTAAGTGCTAACACTTCACACCTTTCATGAACGGTTATTTGCATGTTTTTGTTAAACTATATAGTTGGCATACGATTAAGAAAGTAAACCTCGCGAGAAAAGTGTAAACATAAGAAATGTTTTAAAGCAATCAAATGTCACCACTTCAAATGATAATGTGGCCTGAGTTATTATTGAATATATGTAAACATTTGAATCGTAAAAATGGAATAGGCTTAATTTAGGCTCAATTTGCTTACAAAATCTGGATTCATTTAAATTGTATTGCTATTTATTCATTATATTGCTAGGAATACAAAAATCTATCTGTGTCTCTAAGTTTGGAAAACAGAATGAAAATAAATAAATAAATTTACTAATATAAAATATAAATAATAAAGTGTTCCAGACCTTATTTGTCTGTAAAGAGTGACTGTATTACGACGGCTGGCAAACAGGTGATGCTCTCATTCAGAGACAGTTATTAAAGCAGCGTGAACCAGCACTCGCCTCTGTAGATGGCACGATATCAGCTGATGGCAGCACAGCCACTGCTAGCAGGCACATGTAATGTGTCATCACTTCTCGCCGTGGCTTGTCATCGCTTTCGGCTCTGCCATTGCTCGTTTATGAATGTTTCAGAACAAGAGTACGTGTTCCATATGACAGAGAGCGTCTGAGTGAGTGTGGACGAATGCCCGCTGCAGCTCTATTAATAACACATGATACAGATATCTCCAGCTCGCTCATTAATGTTCTTCAAATGTGCCGGAGAGTTACATGGGCATTCTCGGAAGAGTGAGTAACTTATAGCTAGCTACTGACTAAAAAGTGAGAATGTGTGTGTTCCGTCTGTGGGATAAACATTTATAAATGTATCTCTCTAGGCTCGCATTTAATATGGTCTATATCTATAGGGGGTCTAAATCTATAGAGCGAGTGAGATGCAGAAGTGGTCAGCAGTCTTAGGTGGGTCGTAACAACAGCTATAAAAGTAATAATGGCTTCTGCGAGGACAGATGAAAAAGAAGAAGTGAAATCAATGATGGGAGGATAGAATCACACCCAGTCCGCTTCTCCCTTCACCTCCACCACTGTCATCACTGCAACTGCTATGATCCGTGAACTTACAATAGAGAAAACTACAGATTACACCATCATGAATCACAAAATGCCACGCAGATTCAAATGTGTAGAGTGTGTCGTATTTGCTCTAGAGACACGCGTAGCCTGCCACAACGTTGTATAGCAGCTGCATTTTGTTCAAGTTGAGAACCTGATGTTTTTAGCTAAAATTATTGGCAAAAATTAAATATATCATACTATAGTTATACATTTAAAATATTTTTCATCTTACATAAGTAAGGTAAGCAATTTATTTACTTTACCTACTCCCTCCGAAAATGAAAATTCTGTTAAAAATTACTCCCCGCAAAGTTATTTCCAGCCTGTTAAAATGTATTTCTTCTGTTGACCAAAAGGAAAGATATTTGGAACAATGTTTGCAACTGAAAGTACCGGGACATCAATGACTACCACAGTAGGACAAATTTAAATGGTTATAAAAGGTGCCCAAGAACTCTTTACTTTCCAAAATTCTTCAAAATATATTTTTTATGTTCAACGGGACAAAAACATATACAATAGTTGATTTCCTACTCTGGTAGTTAATGATGTCCCAGAACTAAAAAAATGCTAAAATTCTTCCAAATATCTTTTTTGTGTTCAATAGAACAATTTCTTTATTGTTTCATTCTTAAAGCCATTCAAGCATAAGGCTAGTCAATCTATTCCCATGTCTGTTTTATAAACACGTCAATCTATACACAAGTCTGTTCCTTACACAAGTGGATCCATACAAATGTCAGAGGGACAATTTGCTATCCTCAGTGTCCTGCGTGTCTTTGGGCTGTGGGAGAACCCACATTGCAGGCAGAACATGCAAAGTCCACACGGCTTCCCGTTCCAACCGGGGCGTGAACCAAAGAAGTTCAACAGAACAAAGACATTTATACAGATTTGGAATCATTTAAGGGTAAGCAAATGAGGACAGAAATATCATTTTGAAATCATAAAAACCCATCACCTTATACCATCATAATGTAGTTTTCCTAATACGACCAACCTGAATAAAAAACTGCTGATTAAATGATATGTGCTTAGGTGGCTATTTATAAAAGTAAATGTCAGGGTAAAGTCAGGAGTTTTCCATTTCATTTAAATGTTGGTGAAGGCGACAGACTGATAACAAAGGAGGGAGATTTATATGTTATACAAATTACAGGTGAGAACATCTGTTAAATCCGCAGCTCGGCTAAATAAGACACGCGCACACATTCACGTGTTGAGCAGTGTGTGTCATCTCATTAATTCACAACACGCACATGCTTTATAAGTGAGATAACTTTCTCAGAAAAGTATCTGCACAATCCCAAAAAATTTTGATTTTATTTATATTTCACCTAATTCTGAAGATTTATAATTCATTGTCAACCAGAGCTAGGTTTAATTGGATATGTCGAGTAATGACAGCATGACTGCATGCAAGAATAGGTTGTTCGGCAATCTTAATCAAAACAAAGTGGTCATATGATTTAAGCAAATGGAGCGTATTTTGATTTATAAATCTTTAAGTTACTACTCACACAGTGCTGTTTTCTAAGCATAATACTTGACTCAGTGTGTTTTAGTGCAGACTACTAAACCTCAAGTGTCCACCAAGTGTTTCCCAGACAGGGATTATTTTAAACCAGGACTAGTCCTTAGTTAAATTAGGACAGTGGCTTTCAAACTGAGGTATTGTGTACCCCTAGTGGTACTTGAAGAGACCCCTGGTGGTACGTGACACGACAGGAAATTAAAAACTCTATATACTGTATATTAATCTACATTTCGTGTTTTATATACATGCAATTTTAATATAGTTATATTAGTTATAGTATGAATTCTTTTTTTATTGATCTTTGGGCGGGGGCAGACAGGCTCTTGTGCATCTCTCTCTCTCTCTCTCTTCCGATGAGCTGTGTATAAATTAAGCTTCTTAGGTATTTCTGCACTTGAACCGCTGTTAAAAGCTGTTGTTATTGCTGTAAAGTGCTAATAAAGAACTAATTCAACACGCGTCTGCATCTATTCGAGGTAAAAATCAATGAAGCGAGTGTAGCGATTTAGTTTTGAAGCGTGGCTGCAGTAAAGTGTGAGTCTCTGTTTGTTATATACAGCTGTTATCTTGATATTTAGGTATACGTATATTTATTTATCTTTTGTGTTTAAAAGGGCTATTCTTTCCATATCGTTTGCTTTCTGCAAGTCCCAACAAATCTATATGCAGTATAATAGTACTTTTAAGAGCCCTGTTCACAGTGGACAACAGAAAAGTGTTTTGTGTCCAATATTACTGCTGACTAACTTGAAAAATACACAAAAACATGTTCTTTAGTTTGGTCACAGCTCTACTATAAATTTGAGTCTTTATTCATGTGATTTCTATGGCTGTCATTAGGAGGTACTTGGAACAACTTGATTGAGAACCAATGAATTAGGATATTTAGTTGTTTTTTAAAAACATACTTTACAAAGAAAAAACAATCTCACATATATATATATATATATATATATATATATATATATATATATATATCAAAATATGTCAGTGCAAGTTGTTTTCGATTAATAAACCTCTAATATTTGTTTATAATAACATAAAATATACAATATATTAATATATACCATATCTCATTCTCGTGAAAATTTAAGATGTTAAGATCCCAAGATAATTTAATAACTGAATGCTTTTAGCAACTGCTAAAGCGACTTCTAGAAATACTTTTTAAGACATTACACTTATATATAGTTATCACTTGAATATCTCAAATCAATAACCTCTGGCAGATATTGCAGAGCTTACATTGTTAATCTCAGATATGTATTTTCATCTGTTAGCATGGTTAATTACATGCTCAGATGAGCTGGCTATTATTTATTAATTGTGTTATTTATATTCATAATACGAGCATTTTCGCTTGCCGCCGGTACGGAGCCTAATGGAGTTTGACACTTTGGTTTAGTTTGATTGTCACCAGCAGGTTTCGCATGTGCATGGCAAAAATGTCTTCTAGCAGTAGTGAGTTAGGGTGATAAATATTTGATTGAATCTTGATTTCAATTCTAGTTCAATTATTCTGAGAGGAAAACACGTCTGTCACGTTACAATGTAATTTTTGTGCCCCAGGAAGCATTTTCAATGTTTCATAATGGCTTGACGGCCATGGGTGTAGTGAATCTTCTCAGGATCACCGATCTAATGGGGTGGGGGACGTTTTCACCTGCCGGATGAACATTCTGATGTTTCTTGTACTAATTGTATTTTCAGGGCTCGTCTTAGCACACCCACATGCCATCAAAAAGATGCTCTTAGCAACATTTCAAAGTGTTGCTGATTCGGTTAGAAGTGCCAGATATTTCGCAGATATTTGTGATCCTCCCCCAAACTGAACTGCTGCCACGATTCTGACCCAACAACCTGCAACCCTGCGTCATTCATCAGAACCTGAAAATTCATGGCTTTAGGCTGTGACATGCAGTTACAAATAAATCACTGTGGCAACTGTAGATGACACTGCAATTTCATGACAAAATAGATTAAAAGAAGTTATTTAGACCTTGTTTAGAGAAAAGTTGCCCCACTTCAATCTTGATGTCACTTTTTGTATGGTTATGTATTACTCAATTATAGTGTAATATTTTTCTCTATTATGTTGATATATTACTGTAAAACTTCTTGAATAACGTAAATAATCTTTGTAGCTTTAGGTAATATTCTAAAAGTAGATTGCCTACACTACAATAAAACACTATTTTGTTGACGCTGTCCTGGCGATGAAATGGGTATTGAAAGAGAGCTATATGCAGAGAAAAGATAAGAGAGTCAGAAAAAAGCAGAAAAATGAGAGATCAGGGTGGATGTCAAAAGAGAAGATGCTGTTGTCTGCGAGTTTTGCGGCCAGCAGCTAGCGAGCCACCCACTCACGTCGTCATGGAGCTTGTGTGCATGGCAACATGGAGGAGATAAACACAGTCTTTTCTCCTGCATCCTCCTCCAGGCTGCCTGTGATCTGGTTAATGCTGACAGATGTGTTCCCCCAAGCTGTCTACATGGCGGCACGTTTGCACGGTAGGAAAAGGTGAAGGTGAATCATACAGGCTTTCTAAGGAACGCTTCAGTCTATGAATAATATACTTCAATGCTAGTCCAGGAGACAAGCTAAAGAAGTCTGTCGATCCGGCTTAGGGCAACACTGGGAATAGACACATGTCAGAGAATAAACATCAGGCCTGCCAATGCAATAAATGCAAATGTTTTCTTAGAATACCCCGTAGCCCTGTTTAAGAGTGCTTCATTTGAGAGTGCTCAATTTAAGTATGGATGACCACATCTCAGTGCTTTCTGTGTTCCATGCCAATATGACTTACAGCGAACGCGTTAGGATAAAATATACCATTGTTGTGCTTCAACAGTAACGAGAGCTTTATGCTGAAAATAAGGGAATGATGCTTCTGTGTTTGGATGAGATGCATTATTTGCCATGCTACATTGTGAACATCGGCACTGCTAAAGGGTGCTGTTTGACACGGCATGATTACATTTATTATTTCCAATTACTTTTCTATCAAGTATCAAGAATAATAATAGGGGCATAAATTCATTGTTCTTTAAAGTAAATTAAAAGGATAGTACACCCAAAAATAATTCATCATTTACTCACCCTTAAATTGTTGCAAAACTATAACATTGTTTGTTCGGTTGAACACAAAAGAAGAATCACCATGACTATTTTTTGTTTTTTACATTTTCCTGCTATAGAAGTAAGCAGTGCTCTATTACTGGTTTGTACGAAATAGAGGGTGAGTTAATGAGTTACATTTTAGGTGAACTATTCCTTTAAGCTGCAATGTAAATTTAAACATTGCTGTGCTGTTTTACAGTTTACAAAAAAAGATAAACAGGCATTTCACATCATAGCTTTTAATATAAAGTACAATACATTTGAGCAGAGCTGGAAATTCACTGGACTGAACTGAAATTCAGTTTCTTCCAAACAATAAAACATAAAATTAACTCATTTCCTTGACTCGTTCATAGCTCCCTAACAGATGATAAATGAAAATGTGCTCTATTTGTGAGTTGCTGCCAGAGTGAGAAAAAGAAAAAATGAGGGAGAGAGAGAAACAAAAAGAGGGAAGTGAGAGAGAGAAAGACTGAGATCACAGCAACAGATGGTCGAGCTTCTTCGGGTTTCTGTGGATGTTATTTTTATCAGGCTGGAGATGAACTTCACACAAGCGAATGAGAGAAGAGACAAAATGAACAGGATGTTCATCAAAAGCTCAAGTGGGAAGGAAAGGAATAGACACTCGTCAGCTGGAACATAGTGAAGCACGGCCATCAACATGTGAGTTCATGACGTCACTTCTCTCCAACTTGACAGTGGAGTGAGAGATCGAGAATTCAGTTCATGTGCATTAGGATTTGACCTCACAGACAGACGCTAAAAGCTCAATCTTTGGAGATGACAACTAGAGCTTCAGACAAATCCTGATCAAAAGATACAGAAGGCGGTACAATAGGTTTACTCAAGTCACAATTTTATTCTTGTGCTGTGAAATTTCATTGCCTCTAGTGTCAACTAAATGAGAAAGCCCTGCCCCAAATACAGGTTACTGTTTAAGCCAATGGCCCTGTGTGCCGGATTAAATTTACCATTTTTATTTTAGGGATAATCAACGTACAAATATATGAATCTTAGTTAAAAAAGAAAAGAAATACACACTTCAGCTATAACAATGAGTCCAATGGGAGTAAACTTGAAACATTTCCGATGTATTTAGCATAAAAGCATCAGATAAATGACACCTCACCTACTTTGCAACTTTGTGTTTCAAAACAAAAGTGTATTTGAGAAAGCTAGTCCATTGTGATGTTAAATGATATTAGCCTCTTACACCAAAACAAAAGTCCCAGAATCATATCTACATGGACTTTCCCAGTTATTAACAATCACATTTACCAAATGTCAAGTACCACTATGCCTTTCAAAACAATGTATATCATTTCTCACAAGCCACACAAACACAACCAGCATATAGCTATCAACTGGGAGCGATCAGATGCATAATGACTGTGTAAACTGGGGATAAATTAGCGTGTGTATGTGTGTACCCTTCTTGACCCCTTTAACAAGATGCACTGTGTTGATCTCTTCTGCGGATCACGGCAGCCGGCTCTCGCAGGATGAGAGACGTGCGCTCTCCATTGAGCACAATGTAAATGGCTTGTTAATTCTTATTATTCTGATCACTGCACACTAGAATGAGAAATTTTAACATTTTAAGTTGGACTAACTGGCCTTAGGAGGGAAGAGTGAAGTGTGGTGAGAAAGAGTGATGGTTGTAAAACACTGAGTTATATGTGAATACTTTATCAGGACAAAAAACATGCTGGTGAAGAGAGAGGGGTAGCCTATCTTTTCAGGAATAAATAAATAAATAGTATCTTTAACAAAAACTGGAGACACAAGAGTATGTGTTTAACAACGCTTGGCTTATCTAAAAGTTGTTCCGTTAAGTATCTTCTTTCACAGATTATCTGCTTTTAAAGAGGCAATTCTGAGGCCTCTGATCAAACTCATGTCACTTTTTTTCTCGTTGAACAAAACTGTTATTATCCAAAAAGTAAAAGCTATTTTCTATATTTAAAGTTCAGAATGTGGACTGGTTGTCATAAAAAAGACGGCATTCAGAGATAATTTGATTCCAGATTCACTTGCACAGTAAATTAAATGTTTACCGCTACCCCATTGCATTTAATGCTTTAATAAATAACTACATTTATTTTATTTTATATATATATATATTTTTGGACATTTCCTATCATGCCAGAGTTCACCAGGACTGCCACTGGTGCCAACCCCAGCAAAGCATGAACTCCTGGGATATGAGGACAATATGAGGCAGACTTTTCAAATAAGAGATAATATATCCTTAAAATGAACATATTGTCGTGTATTTTATATCATGCTTGTAAATCAAACTTTCTTTACAACTCCAGCGTACAACTCATGGAGCCATAAATATTACTGTGGCACATATCTCAACCTTTTAATATCCCAGCACGTCTCAAAATCCCCTTCTCCTCCAGCCCACTAAAAGGCTGATTTGTTCTCACCTTATCTCTCAGTAAAATCTCCATATAGCGCAAACTGAAACCGGTGAGTGAAAGTGGCTCTCTCGAAAGCTATCGCTGCGGGTAAGAGCCTGGCTTAGTTCCTCTACTCTTTCAAAGAACCTGGAAAACTCCTGAAAGGACCGACTCGATTGCAGACGGCTGATATAAACAGCCTTTTTTCCCTCATTTTTACCTCTCAGTCGCTGCCACTATTCATTTCTCCAGCTCTGATAATGGGGGGTGGGATTTTTTCGTTAAATGGAAAGACTAGACTTTTTGATCGCATCGCTGTAATCTTATAGGCCCGTTTCTAGACTCCTGATCAGGATATGTGTGTTTAACATTGGCATACCTGCGCTCTAATTGTGCATAACAGGTGAAGAGATTTCATGCCGTGGGTAGAAACAGGCCCACGGGCCAAAAACGCTTAGTCGGTCCAAAATTACTCAACAGCGATTGGTTAAAAACTGGATGATTGGCGGCTGAGATTACACATGTAACTTACTGCACTTGCAATATGTCACAGCCACTAAAAACACACGTTGAAACGGGAGCTGCTGAACTGTGACGTGAAGCTCCTGGCTCCAGACATCAGGAGCCTGTGTGTGTGTGAGTGTGTTTTATCTCGGGCTCCAATCACCATTAAGTATCATCAAGACAACTTCTGAGAAGGACCTCACAGCAAGATCCATAAAGACGAAACCTCTCTGTGTCTGCCTCTCTCTTGCATCTGGCAGTGGATCACCTTTAAAAAAAGGCATAAACCTCAAAGCTTACACGTGCCACACAAATTCTGCTTCCCTGTTCTAACTTTGTCAGAATCGTCAATTTTCATCCAATTCTGTCTACAAAAAGTGATTGACACTGTTAAATTATCATCATCGGCTGTGTTATTACCGGAATTATAATATTCCCAAAAGGGACGCATAATCATTAGACTTCCATGCGTGTGGGTGTGACATCTATGATTATGGCCTTTCATGCACCTCTAGCAGAGAAGTCTTTCTGAGAGGGAGACGGAGTGATCCGGACCCAAATGGAAAGCACATTATTAGCCTGCTTATTATACATACACCTACTTGCCATATATATAAATAAATGGACATGAAATATTGATTTAAGTTTAAATCTTATATTTAAAAATATTTGACAGACTGCAAAGTTCAATCCATAACAAAACATGCAGCATAAGCACTGTATTTAGGTACTCCAAAGAACCATGATGCTCTTGTGAACTACAGTAATTTTAAAGTACTTTATTTAGTCAAGTGATCAAAAAGGAAAAATGTAGAATCACATTTTTCAAAAAAAATTATATAGCCAAAAATACAACTACAACAAACTAAATAAATACTGTACCGTATGCTTAATTTCAAAACTTATATTATTTTAAAAGGATTTGTTTGTTGATGAAATAAAAAAGGTGACATTGCTAGACATTAAAATTATAGATTTTAATTGACAACAAAATGTACATTATTTGCTATTACTATTACTCTAAAATGTGAACTAAGAGTAACACCAGGTCTACACCGGAAGACACATGGCTTGTTCTAATGGGATTGATGTGTTGCGCCGCATCCAGTGTGGACAAAATTTAAAATAATAATGGGTTCTAATGCGTTCTATTGTCTTTTGTCGTGTCGCATCTCGCCGCATCCAGTGTAGACACAGTTTAAAGTAACTTGTTGCCATGCCCTTGAGATATAGGCCTACATTAAAAAATAAGCTATTTAAATCCTATCAATAATCTACATGGGAGCATAAATGTTCTACATGATGTAATAAGTTGTACAGTCTAAATTCTAAAAATATAATATAGAAGTAAACAAGAGAGATCAAACATAAACCATTCACAAAATCCGGAAAATTGCAGAAAAACTCCCTCTTCCATGTTTATAATTCCCCTGCAGTCTAGACTTCACTTACCCTTGTCTACATCACTCGCCTCTAGAAATCTCACTGCGCTCCTGCTGCGAGCATCCCACCTGCTTTATCCCCTCCAGAGACGCCGGCGAGCGCGCGCCCCGTTTCATTTCTGAGCACTAACAGTCATTTAGAAACAGAGAGCTGCCCTGGGAGCTACTCGTGGCAGCAACAGTATCGTTGTTTACTAAATATTGACACTTAGCAAATTAATAATTCACTCTTAATTGACTTCCGCATACAATATTTATGAAAGGCACATTTGGAACGCTGAAGGAGAGTGATTGACTTTTAGAAATGAAAGCGGAGACGGGAGGTCGGACAACTGGAGGGAAAACTTTTTCGTCTGCATGTGTTTGTTTGTTCGAGCAATTCTGTGTTATTTGAGGCTGCATTTTGAGTGCGACAGAGTTTCTCAGAACTGCCAATCTTTTGCCTTGAAAAGAAAGGATTCATGTTTTACGTTAGTATTTTGCTCTGAAAGCATTAAAGGTGGTTTGTGTAATACACCGCGGGTCCCCTTGCATGAAATTTGCCATGTTGTTTCTACAGTAGACAAACTTCTCGACTGAGAAATACGTTATGTCCTTCGACAAAGAAGCAAAAGCGCGATGACATGTTTGTTCTGTGAGAGTCACCGTAATGCTTTGAAAGGGAGGGTTGAGTCGGTGGTTGAGCAACCTATAGATTCTGCTACACACACACACACACACGTTGTGTTTCCATGTTTTTACGACTTTTATACTGTACGAAGTTTATATTCTATCGCCTAACCCTCGACCTACCACTAACCTAACCTAGCCTTCGCACAAACCTTTCAAAATTTTCAAATAAACATCATTTAGTTTGATTTATAAATTGTTTCCTCCTTGTGACCAAACAAAATGTCCCCCAAGGTCAAAAATATTACTATATATGTGAGGAAATTTGGTCCCCACATTGTATGGTTTACCAGGACCACACATACACTCACACAGACGTCTTATTCAGTAGCAGTAAGGTGAGCTGACCTGTTTTATCGAGCGTGCCAGGCCGGCGAGTCACCTTAGCCCTCTGCTCTCTCTTGCTCCATTTCTCTCTTTCTCAATCCCTCATTCCCTTCTCTCTCCTTTACCACAATAGATTTCCCACAATGCATCACTTCGGAGGGCCACTTTCACCTCCTCACGTTACCGTCCATTCAAGACAGATACAAATGGATAACTTCTGAGAATGGAAAAGTCCTCGATATAGAAACGAGTGATGAATAGATGAACCGAACACCCAGGAAGGGCGAAAGAGAAGACAGTTGTTGAACACGAGAAAAAGAGAGATGCAGAGGAAGAGGGAAAGAAAGAGAAATTCTTCTTCATCAGTCAACGGCTCCGCCGTAGTTCGTCTCCTCGGCGGCTATGCGGAGACGGACTCTATACAGACGGGTACCGCTGGGAACACAGAGAAGCTTTTAGCAGTTAGCTCACACAGACCTGACTGACATAACAGCAAAAATGACTGGCAGATACTTTGCGCTACCATCACACACACACACTGTGAAAAGCCCTGCAGAGTGGATTAGGCCCCACAATGGTGCTCTTTATCCTCTGTGGTATGCTTCTGAGAGGAACCACGTCCATTTTCACTTCTTCAAAACAGCATCATCAATCATCGCTGTGAGCACACTCGCTCACACACGCTCGGAGGAATGTCCCACAGGGTTTCATCTGAAGTTAATAGCTGTGTTCGTCGCACAGATATTACAGGTTAGCACACAAGACACTAAACACATGAGATAATGGCTGTATTGTGTCCTGCTCTATTGATGAAACCAGCTCCTTCACCATAATTTCAGACGACATGCAAAGAAGCACAAAGGATTCACAGACAAGAGGGACAAGACCCCGAATGTGCGCTGTAATCATCATTGATCGGCGGCGCTTTAAGAAGAGACCGTATGTCAAGCTCACTAGTTTCCCATCATTAGATGATCTCTTATTGAGTTTACGGAGATTTTACTGCTCGGTTTTTGTAAAGTTAGTACTCCTGCATGCTACATACAAGATGGAGAAATAGGTAGGTAGGTATGTAGGTCGGGCGGTAGACGGACAGACAGATAGACTTTCCAATAATATAATATATGAATTATATAAAACTTATGATCATTTGTTTTCATTTTAAATATAGCTAAAGTTTAACATTTGTGTTTTTTTGTATGATTTGCTTTTGGGCCAGTAACGGCTGGGGTTAAGGGTTGGTGCTTTTTTATAGTTTTTTATATAAAACTCGTATATTTTTGTACTATTTATGAAAAATTTAATGGATAAGAAACCTCGTAAAATAGTTATGAAATCAGGCTGGTATATGAAAGTTCTTCTGCGTGTGTTCCTTAGTAGACGCAGTGCTCAAAACAAGGTTTCTTTAAATGACAATTCCCATGCAGCACCAAAACTGTCCTTAATTTGACAGGGTTCATAAGATTATTTTTTGTTATGCACCGAAAAGAAAAAATTGGCCTGAAACAGACACCGAAAAGTCAGGATGCACTTGGCTGAAAACCAAAACCGAAAATAACGTTTTGAATGAGTTTTTATTTAATTGTATTAATCACACACACTTAAACCACAAACGTTAAGGAGAACATTCTAGTGAGGTAGGCGGGACGAGAGCCGGGATTCGAGGCGTCAGCTGTACGCGCACCGGTCTCGTATCACGGAGGAGATTGGGAGCATAAGAGGACGAGCGACCGGGCCATCAGTCAGAGAGGACCAGGCCTGGAGTTTATGTTCGATTTGTGTGTGTCGCCGGCCCGTGAGGGGGCTGCTGGCTGTTTACTTACGTTTTTATTTATAAATTAAAAGTTGTTTTATGTTCGCCGGTTCCCGCCTCCTTCCTTCCTTTTCTTGAACTTGTTAAAACATATTTTAAAACAATACAAAATGTCATTGCAATGGGTCATTGCAACAAAATCAAATATAACTTTTTTTAACAATAATCTACACATTGCAGTTGTAGAATTATTCTAGAATTATAATATGCATAACAGTAGTTAAATTATGGTCAAACTCAGAAGCTCCTGCTTATACAAGGATTTTAAATATGGTGCGCAATCACTTATCAGCACCTGACAGTTCATGTGATTTACATCATCACGTACTGATAGATCGTTCCTCGGATCATTCACATGTAAGGAGTCGGTTGCATTTAAAGTTCGGCTCTAAAATATATATATAACAAGAAAAGCTCAAAACCAGCAGACATAAAATGACACGCCAGCTCTGCGACCGCGCGTGACCGCCTTTATGTTTCTTTATTGTCGAAGATCACGTGCATTGACTCCTGCACATTTTAGAGCCGAACTTTAAATGCAACCGACTCCTTACATGTGAATGATCCGAGGAACGATCAATATATATATATATATATTAGTTTTAGCCTTTGGTATGGTGTGCTAACATGGTCGTCCTTTTATAACAGCTGGAGTGAGAGTGAACGCAAGCACTGAAGGGTGAGCTGGGGCACCAGATATTTCGGCTTTAATTCGCCATTTTCGGTCAAAAAAGTTCGGTAGCCAAAATTTCTATTCATCACTTATTATTTTAAGATGTTTTCACATGCTTGAAAGAGGCAGTTTTACGAAGGAACTTGTTTATTATAGTTAGTACGGTATGAACTAAATGAGTTTGCTTGATTGCCATTTACAACTTAAAATACAGCATGAAAAAAGCTATAAATAAAGAAGACACACTTTACTTCAATTAGCAGAAACCCCGAAACTCAAAAGTGCTAAGATGTGTACTGTACTGGGCCTTCTTCAATGTCTTAGATTAAAGATAAAATGTAAGGTTCCAGACAAACGCGGTTCTCCTCGAGGATATAAGCCGTAGGAACAGATGTGTGTGATTAATGGAGTGACTGAGGCCTGTGAGAGAAAAACAGCAAACGTGTTCAACATTATCAAGCGCAGATGGGCTTATTTTACACGCATACACAGACAACAGCACACACATGCTGACACACTCTTAATGTAGATGCTTACATGCAAACGTGCATGCAGTTTACTCTAATGCCATCATTCCTGTCCTTTCATTCTCTACTTGAATGTGAATTAACATAATATTTGTAATTTTTCCGCAAATGTATTAAAGGTGGAAACAGGTATGCCTTCCTGTAGCTCAGTGGTTAGAGCAAGGAGTTAGCAATGGCAATGCCAAGGTCATAGGTTCTACCCCAGGGGATTGCACTTAGTCAGAGACAAATGTATTGTACAATGTAATGTAAGTCGTTTTGGATAAACTCCTCTGCCAAATGCATAAATGTAAAAGGGTATACTTCAAAAGTGGAGGTAATACTAAATACCACTTATGCACATTTTAACATATTTGTGAAGCATTCTGACACACTCTTAGAGGTCAAGGTAGAGAAATTGCATAAAAAATAAGATGCTTGGTTCATTTCTTTGTGTCATTACCCAAATATCCCAATTTACACCGTATAATTTATGTTCAGAGGGTTCACTATAGATGTACAGAAAAATGTGCAACACCTGTCAGATTCCCAGATTGTTACTGAGTCCCAGGATGCATGCTGCAAGCACATTGACATACGGTTAGGCTGATATTGACATGGATTTGTAAATTATTTGGTAAGATAGTCTTGGGTTTGGATACAAAATTTGGACTTCACCACTCCTGGGGAAAAACACGTGTGATTTCAATGTTGTCCTTCTGAAATCTCGTATCTCCATATTTTTTATTTTTTCATTATTAATCACCCTTTAAGTTTGTCACTGTGAATTGGAAATATCCAATAAAAGTATTAAAAAGTGCTTTTCACCTTTAACACCACACTTTTTATTCATTTAAAAAGTAGAATTCTTTTCCATTTTCTGGAAGAACAGCAAATTTAGACGTCCGTGGTTTCGGAAGGACAGCAACAATTTTAGATTAGATTTTAGATTAGATTCAACTTTATTGTCATTACACATGTACAAGTACAGTGTAACGAAATGTAGTTTAGGTCTAACCAGAAGTGCAATTAGCAGGTGCAGGATATACAGTTAGAATAAATACAGAATACAATATTGAGAAAATATCATACAGTGGGCATGGATTATGAATGTATTTTACAGTAGGTATGTTCTATGAAAATATGACAGTAGGTATATACTATGAACAATATATACTATGAACAATATATACAGATGACTATATACTATGAACATTAACACTACGAACATTAATGTACAGGTGGATATGAGCAGATAATAATTTAGAGTAAACAATAGTGCAAGTGATTTAAGTGTGCATAGATTATTGACATTAGCTATTAAAGTTGCAATGCAATAGGTGAGTTAATGCAGTTGTTGAAGTAACAATGCAGTGGATGAGTTAATACGGTTATTAAAGTTATGGTGCAGTATACG
The DNA here is from genome assembly GCF_947034865.1 of Barbatula barbatula. Taxonomy (NCBI): domain Eukaryota; kingdom Metazoa; phylum Chordata; class Actinopteri; order Cypriniformes; family Nemacheilidae; genus Barbatula; species Barbatula barbatula. The sequence goes on from NC_136772.1 coordinate 10,623,895, forward strand.
AGTTAATAATAGGTTGCAGTCCAGAAGAATTTGTTTAGATTCCAAATTTGAATACAAAATTTAGCAAAACAGCTCCCTGAATTCTGGCACTGAACAGTTATCTCACAGAGAAAGAGTCATAAAAAATGTAAGATCCAGAGTTTTAGGTTAAATTCTTAAAGACCCTCAGTGTGGGGTTGTCAGACCTGATGGGCATCTTTGAGCCATATGGACCTGAGAACACGCACACAGGACAACAGCAAACTGTGGCTTGATTGAAAAGTGACGGGAATCAAATCCAGTATTGGCCTCTCAACCCTTCACCTCTAAATGAGACTCAGGGGTCGAACCCAGACTCACCCTCAAACCATCAACTGTAGGTCCGGATACAATCACTCATGACAACTGTCACCATGCCGACAGCGGGGGTCCTTTACTCCCATTGGCTGAAAGGAAGGTCTGTTTTTCATGGACTGTACATCTGTCCATCAAAGTAGCCTGGGGCACTCAGACACTGCAGCCTTTCTCACTTGCTGGATTGCATATAGAGAAAGAAAGTAAGAGAGAGAGAGAGAGAGAGAGAGAGAGAGAGAGAGAAAGATAGAGTGACTATTGTTTCTTTGTAAGTTATAAAAGCAGCATATGTTAGAAATGCAGCAAACAGAAAAAAGCAATGTAATTGGAGTCTTAATGGCACTTTTCTAATGTGAATGACAGTGGCTGAATCCATAAGACAGACTGCCTGTCACGCTCTCAACAGGTAGTAAGATGAAAAACAAGAGGCTTTTCATTGTAAGCAACATTACGTTAATTATAAATAACATGCACAGAACATCAGGGGACCAATCTTGGAGTCTATTCATTACCGCTACCATAAGACTGTGGATAAGTGACCTTATGGTCGTAATAAATAAAATGGATATTGTTTACAAATAAAGGAGTCACAGGAGGTGCATCTCTGCTTCTTTTACACTAAGTTTTATCACTGTTAAGGGGTAAAATCTTAATAGTGGTTAATGTAAAACAGAGTCAAATACAAAACTATCAAACACAACAATCCCAAGTAAATAATCTTAATAACAATGCGCGGAAACAATTGTTTTTTAAGTAATGTAGTTGTTAGCCTACACTGAAGGGCATTTACTGTAGCCGACTTGCATGATCACAGGTGAGTGTGTTTGTGTGTGGACTATATTTCGAAGCTTATTCGGATGCAGTTAAAAAAAGTTTGACACCATTTAGTTTTAACTGTTCTGCCTACCTTCTGCAGGGAATTTCTATTCCTTCTACACTATAAATTTAGACAATATCTTAAATGTAAAAATGTTACATAAAATGTTTTAGTATATTGTATATAAATGCAGGCATAGCACAAAAGCTAATCTTTAGGTTTCTAGGATCTCTCGCTCTTTTCATTGTCAACAGATTCTCTTTAATAAAATATAGAGAAATAAATACAATTAAAAAAAAAAATGATGATTATATATGTCACAAGCATGCTTAAATAATCAAACTAAACCATGTATTCACACACACAAAAAAGTTGAAAAGATGGTGAGGTGAGGTGGTTTACGTTCAGTACAACAGTTTAGAAACTGAGGTGAAGCGGGTGATTATGGTTACCATGTTACCATGGTTACTTTTTGCAGATGGTGTGTCAATCTAAGGAGATACAGACCATCTGTTTGCGTAAACAACCCTTGGAAATGGCCAAAATTCAAACACGGCAGGGTTTCACGTCGCTTGATAAAGACACTCACACTTGTGAGTATTAGTTAATGTTTCTATTCATGGTGACATCATTGCCATTGTGCACCTACACATCAGAAAAAAAAGAGTTGGCAGCGTCTCTTAACTTAGAACTGACATACTACTAGTAGTAATGTTTGTCAAGATATGGGCATCATATATAAGGACCAGATACGTGCACGCAGTGTGTTGTGTGTCCACCCGTGCCAGGGTGTCAGATGGGCCACAGAATGTTCTGAATAAATCATGAGATTTGTGATGCTGTAAGTAGAGCATTTTATTCTGTGACAAGCAGAAACCAGCAATACTGACGTCTCACTTTGTGTATCGGTGTTTGATGGTCATGTTTACATCACTGCTATAATGCATGGGTGGTATAGTAATCCTCAGACCCTCTATATTGATTCATACCCATATACTGGTCAAGCAGGGGAGTGGGCTGTCACCGATGGTGGGTGGAGGTTCGGGCGAAAGACCCAAAATCACCCCAACCACCTGTGTTAGCAATGTTGAAGGAACACAAAAGGTGCTTTTCGAAGTGTTTCAGTGGTTTTATGTCCTTACAATAGAGACCAATAGGGCCCCAAAAGTGATGGGGTACCAGCATTCTATTAAATATCATCTATAGCTTCTGACAATCCCTTGAACAGCAATTTTTATTTTCTTCTTTTCTTACCATTCAAAGTGCTGTACAAGCATTGTCTTTGGCAGACCTGATTTGTGGTTAGATGCATCCTCAGACGGCACACCTACGAACCGCCCATACACCCACCCGTGCGTATTTTGGCTAAAAATAGCAAGAGTTAGCAAAATTTCCACCTTTAATCTGATTACCTGAATTTTATACAATTTCAAAGAGTCCAAATGGACATGTTTAACAGTCCACCGGGATCCTAATCATGTTTACAAGACGCCAGGATGCTATATTAAGTTCCTGCAATTGGATTTGAGCTTTGTTGTCTAATTTCTTTACAAACATCCACAAAAAATGCTGTGCTAGTATTCGGCCAGTTATTGCTGTATTTTCAATATGTGAAATTATTGACCAGTTACCAATACATACTACTTTATCCTATACTATTTCTATGTGTAAACATCTAGCTCGCTTCATTTCACACTATACATTTTAACAGCACTTCCATCAACAAAAAGTTGAAAGAAAGCCATCACAAACTTATCATCTTCTATCACACGAGGGGGTTAGAAAAGTTAATCTAATACATCATGGCTTCTATTTCCCTGCAAGTACTGTGATTGGCTGAGATTTAACACACCTTGTTCATGAGTCTCTGGGGTGTTTGATTTAAGAGACACTGCATGTCTGGCAAACCACACTCGGCCAGCCTCCACCGGTAATGGTTGTACTGTTATTGTGGACATGAATACACTAAAATGATCCCAAAAATTATAATATCCCAATATATTATATTAAACCGTTAAGCCAATACAGAACATTAAAAGAATAATAATAGATAAGTGCCTCTATGTTAAAGCTTGTCACGATAAACAATTTACTTTTGTTTATCATTATATCCGTAGAATGTGTGTGCCATGATACTAGGATGCAATGTGCGTGTGTACATTTAATTTTGGCAAAACTTGCAATGGCCACACAACACTTAACAAGAGGGAAAAAGACACTGTTAACCAAAACACATTTTTCCTAATGTACGCACACCCCCGTGTGATCTGTGATCCTGCAATACTGTGTCTGAAAACAGAGAAAACATTGGTTTTAATATAACACAATACAAAAGGAGCTCTGTGGGATTCATGCGGATGCCTCTCATCTTTCCTCGTTCAGATACAGCAGTTAAATACATGAAGCAAACATTCTGTACTAGTGCCGCTATGGTGAGGTTGAGGAAGGTCGCTGTAATTTGCAGAAGCTGTGTAATTAGCTGGCAGCAAAGCTCCATTTCGATCACATCCTCTGGGAACATGCTAATGCAGCTCGCCACCAACTGCCACACACAGATAGGAGAGCGTGATTAAACTCTCCAAGCACCTCACGTTATTCACTGGAGATATTTCTGAACCACGACCCGCAGTTAGAATAAAGTTAAAACAGAGGGAGGGAGATAAGACGATAGAGAAATCAGAAAAAGGACAACTCAGATGTGAGTGGAAGCCTAAAGGAATGTTTGAATACACTGTTGAAATAATTTTTTAAGATGAAAAATAGAATCAAATGCAAATGACAAAAACATATTTTTTGTAGGGTTTAACATTTCATTATTTAAATGTATAGTTAAGCTTAAAGCTACAAAACTTAAATAAAAACTAACAAATAAACAATAAAATGACAAAAAACATTACAAAATTGCTAATCAATATACGAAAAGTTTTCATAAAAACTATAAATGTAAAAATAAATGCTTTTTTTTAAATAAACTTAAAACGAAACGACAGACAGACAGTTTCAGAAGCAACAACATAAAAAACATTATTTTGCCAAAACTTAACTTCAGATTTAAATACAATAAAATATAAATTATTATTAATATTAATTCCATTTCAAATAATTGGTTACATATTAATCAAACACAGACAGGATACTCCACCTTTCTAATAAAGATACTTAGAAAAATGTTAGCAACTGCCATTTCTGGGACATCGTTGACTACCATAGTATGAAACATTTTTATATCTTATTTTTGCATCCGATGAGAGTCTATCATAACTCTATTTTTAACCAAAAAAAGTGTTACAGCTTTAAATCACGTCATCTGCATAATAACATGTAACATGAAGTACAGGTCAGGTGTCCTTCTCATATTTTCATACTTTATCTGCCAGCACTGAGATGACTAAATGGAGCACAAGCGTGCAGCGCATGAAATGTCATGGACACGAGATGCATTACATTTTGATTTACTGAAATACGTTCTAGAATAAAATTATTGCAAATTAAGGAGATTTATTTTATTTTGGGGAGTCCGTCACTGAGTGGTCCATTACTATGACCTGTGAACCGCATTTTTCGACCTCACTCTCTCACCGGCAGAGGTCAAAGTTCAAATCAGTTGGCTTGAGAGGTAGAGAGGTCATAGAGCACACCTCAAGTCATTTAACCAAACACAACCACATGATTAAACAAGCAAAAGAGCAGTGCCACCTTAATGAAAACGTATCGCTAAAACTCTGTTTTGCCACCTTTCACACATAACCACATAGAATACTTATTCAGATCCAGGCTTCACTAACAAAAAAAGTGTCTACAAATGCCAAGGAGGTTCCTTAATAAACAAATATAGCAATTATTCAGTACCATAGTATATTTATTTTATTAGGGTTCATGCAAAGGTTCAAATTGTGTGCTGTGGTCACTCATCTTTTATGAGATCTGATCATCCGGGGTGGGCAACAGCTGCCAATAACCCCTTTTCTCCGGCTACAGCCCATGAAGAGCAGCTGAGAAAAATAAACGTGAGAGCGAGCGAGAATCTTAATCCCTTCATCTCGTCGCGATGTGGAGCAACCTTGTCCTACAAATAGTTTTGATGATAGGGGCTTTCCGTAATAACCTGAAATACAGGGCCTCTCATCAGCTGGTGTTGAAAAGCTATCGCACAGGTTACCATCAGAGATTAAGCTAACGCTCCTAGCGCCTGTGCTAATATAATTACGGCTAGTCCAGACGGGGCACATGGGTCAGCCCGCTAGCCCAAGGAATGGCTCTGATCCTGAGCTAAGTGGGGTCCTCTCCCCCTCTTTGGGTTCCCATGTAGGCAGTCACTTCTCAATTTAAGCCTGAGTATTAATGACCTTCGCACTGAAAAGTGTAATGAGAGATATTACGTGCTTTAGGAACGTGAAATTTTAACTTGCCGGGGGACTCCGTGCCAGACTGACCTCTGAACCCTTGGGATTATTCCCGCGAGTGTTCGGAGCAGCCTGGGGATATGAAAAACGTGTCTCGGTGTCTGTGTGGCATGGGCCAATGGGTACTAAGCAGGAAAAGGAGGATTTAAAAAAATAGTAAGAAACATTAGTAATCTTGAAAAAGCAATAAACACATTAGTTATGTTCGCCTAGAAGTCGCACAAAAGCAACACATTTCCTTGACGACATGCCTCGGAAGCAGTACATTTGAAACTAAGAACACACATTTGCACTTAAACTTAAACTAAAAACAACCTACTTAAAACATTCCCAAAGGTCTTGACATATCTCTTGATTTCATCTCGCTGCTATCTGACACAGAGTGAGCAATGACTTCGGTTAAGGGTTTATTTACATGCCTCATGTTAAAAATGGGGTCTAATAAAGTTGATTGATTGGTGGCTGATTTTGCATTAAAGTGTTTGGGCTATGTTACCTAACAAGAATATGTAAATGACAGCATTATACAGTATTTAAGTCTGCTTCTGGCACATTAAACATAGCTAATTCAAATCATCTCCTTTGTGCGCAGTATTCTTTAACCCGCTGATTGTGTCATGTTACCTTTGATATGTGCTTTTGTTTAGACTCTTTTTCAGTCATTTTGTTTGTTGTTAGATCTTTATTCAGTGGTGGACAGTATAACCTTCAGTTAATTGGCGCAGTGATATCAAACTGTAATTCGGTCAACAGATCTGGAACTACTTCATAGGTGTGCGTTTGACTGCACCCCTGTAGAACGTTCGTCAGAAAACACGCATTATGTTTAAAATGTTCAGACGTAGAAGAAGTTAATTAAAAGTGAAATTATTATCAGTGTTTCTGAATGTACTATTATATAGGTACTGTTTGTGTTTAGTCAAAATTTGTATTTTTGTTTCATTATGTGACTTCTCTGTGACTACTTATGTGAATACTCTGTATTTTTTAAAACCTGCAATCAAGCATTCCAATAGAAAATGCTATTAAATATTGTTTTTGAATCTTCTTGAAAAGTGTTACCATAAACTGTTCACTCTAAGAAAACCTTTCCTGTCTTCATTTTAAGGAAAAAGTCATTTCAACTTGCTATTTTAAGTTTAAGTTGATACAAGTTCAATTTGAGTTGATAACTTATTAAGTTTAAACTTATTAAGATGTGTTCAAGTAACGTAAAAAACTTAAAATGCCTTGTAAAGTCAAGTCAAGAAAATCTTTTATAAATATGGTATGAAGTTGAAAAGCACATAATTATTGATCTCAAATATCCTGCGCGAATGAAATCTTGGATGTGTTGAGATAAACATTTTCTTTAAAGGCTACATTGCGCACTCACGCACAAAAAAAACGTGTGCGAAAACTTGGCTAGCAATGTGTGTTCCCATAAATGCATAAGCACGCAAACGCAGGAGAGAGAGTCATGCTAGGAAGTGGATCTGACCTTTCAATCACCTCTGTATTCATCTCCGCATTTCTCTCTCACCCTCAGACACACGTTTTACTCTTGCACATAAACTCTTCCCGCCCTGCAATTACGATCAATCTGTTTCCTTCTCCTATAGCGGGGTGTGTGCTTGCATTCAGGTTTGTTTGTATGCAAGGCTCTCTGATCGATTGGCTGTTTACCAGCCACTGGGAGGCAAATCCTCCAAAAGCAATGAACACCGGAGCCACGCTGAGACTTAGGATGAGGGGTCAGTTGGCAGTTCTCGTACAGCAAGACCTTTGTCTATCGGCTTAAAGTCTGGTTCAATTTGTAGATTATTCTGAAAGAAATCCGCCCACTTAGAGAGGAAAGGTCTGTCTGATCGATATTTAAAGTGACCAACCACAGTTTGTTTTGTTTTTTGTGCCATGGGCTTATCTTAAACTTGATAGCACAAAAATAGACCGGAGCTGAACAAAAAACATATTCAAACAATTTCAATGCACTGTTGGCTCCTGAGGGGCTGTCCAGAAAACACAGATATTTGTTTGACTAAGAAATTGGAATAATTTAACTTCCTGTTCATCCAAAACTAGTAAACAGATTATTTGACAAACGTAACTCAAAATGAGGAAAATACAGTATTTCTAATGGACATCTAATAGAAAAGTTAGTAGATGGACAGTTCATTTGTTGACTCTTGTGTTATTCAAAACTTGTACAGTATATGACTCTTCTGAGAAATTTAAATTCTAATAAAGGTGATAACCAAACAGTATTGGCCTCAATTGACCCTGATGGTATGGACAAAAGACTACATTTCTCAAGATATCTTCTGTGTTCTGCAGATGAAGTCATATGTTAAAAGTTTGGAATGATATAGGGGTGAGAAAATTAAGAAATAATTCACTTTAAGTGCCTCACACAAACCTCTAAATAAAAAGATATAGTTCACCCAAAAATTCAAATTCTGTCATCATTTACTCACCCTCTAATCATTTCAAAAGTGTATGAGTTTCTTTTTTTCCGTGAAACAAAAAAGAAGATATTTTGAATATTGTCTACAACTCGCAAAAAGACACGTGACTGGTCACTGCAGAAAGCAAACACAAGTGCGTGCAGACACGCAATGTGTTCCAAACAGAATATATCTTCCTCCGAAGGTCCCTCCGGGAAGTGGACATTACACAAAAGTCACTTACTCCAAATAAAGAGAAAATCAAGTTATTTTTATTCCTCCTTTTACCAAGTGAATTTTAAATGGACAAATGCGTTTTTCCCTTCAGAACTTACACATTAAGAGCTTTTCCAAAGAAATATAGGGCATAGGGACTTCGGAATGGAATGCAGGGAATGTTTTCTACACACACACTCTTAATTTACGACTGCGAGTTAGGTTAGGCTACTACATTGCATATATAGATCCGTTTTTTAAATATCAATGTAAGTGTGTAATGTTTCTGGCAAACATGCAATGAAGCACTGTTGTATAAAAATGCATAAATGGTTTTCTGCTTCTTCTAAACTGTATCCAAATATCATCAAAGATAATAGTTAACAAGATGCACCACTGCCCTTACAATGAATTGGGAGGAATGCAACGCTCAATATGGCCGCTCTAACAAAGAAAGTCCCACCTTCCAGTGAAAACATCCAATCGTCAATCAATAAAGACTGACCATTATCTAGGGCGGGGCTCTTGTGAGGCGCTTGTCAACTGCGCAGGAGCTGAAGCGACTTCAAAAAAGGTGATTTTTAGCGCAATTTAAGCTTAGCAAACCAAAGTTATGGTACAGTCCATATCAGGTTTATATTTTATTTATTTGATCTTATATATGTTATGATACTATTTAATTGTGAGTTTGGCCAACAATTTTAGAAATATCTGCTTTCCACCATGCAAGGAGATAATGTAAATAACTGCCAAGAGGCGTTGCAAACATGGACTCCGAGTGGCAGGACTTCCGTATATGGACTTCATCATACAAGTAAGACCTCCTTATCAATCAAACATCTTTATTCAAATGCTGGCCAAAAAAATCGAATTAAAACTATTGTAAGTGTACCTTAAAGGCGGGGTGTCTGATTTCTCTCAGCCGTTGTTGATGTTCAAATCACCCCAAACACACCCACCGCTCAACTAATGTCCGTCCTGTGCGCGGTGCATCTTCCTGATAATTGGCTACAAGTTTATTTTGGTACTCGGCCCGACTTTGTCTAAACATCGTAATTCGGAAATCGGACACCCCGCCTTTAACGATTAAACTGTTAAATTAAATAAGGCTTGTCCTTATCATTTCCTTAAACGTGCTTAAGTATTCTATTATGTTAAGTCAATATATCTCAGAACGGTGTCAATTTAAGATCCTTTTGCAATACAAAGCCTACTGAACACATTTCTGGCCAGAACAGCTTTAAAATTCAATGTGTTGGACAAACACACACATGGGTGGAAAGGTGGTGTCTGTCATTTTGTTCAAACTTCCTTCCTCCTGCTGTAAGCTACGGTAATAAAGGTCTTGCAGTGGCCACAGTTTTCATCAGTCTATTGGCCAATCGGTGGACTACAGGAAATGAACAACCTCTCAATGACTATAATTACAAGCAACACAGTTGATGTAGGTGGGACTGGTGGGATAAATACCACTGTCCATATTTGACAGGAAATGACAGTCTTGGCACACTTAACCCTGTGGGTTAAAAAGAAAATCACGACACCACAAAATTATTATAATAATCTACATTTTTATTTCAATGGCTCTGAAGATATAAAGAAGGGTTATGAAGCAATTAAGGTCTAATCTTGGTTGGAAATGTGGACCAAATGTAGTAAAAATATGAAATGACTGCAAATTGTACATGTTTTTGGCTTTAGAACTGCAGGGAAACATACGTGAGGCATCAATGCTCGATGCGAGACATAGTCCGATGGCTTGTTTGGCAATCCTATTTCATTTCATTTCTTCATCATTTCATTTCTACCAGGGTTCAATCCCGATTGCATGCAGGAGGTTGAAAGGAGAGAGAAAAGTCACTATCAGAGAAAATGACAGGAGATAAAAAGGGCAGGGACAGTGAAGATTACCCATGATTACCCGGGTGAGCGCTACCGTGGGAGAGAGGGAAGCTGGGTCATGAAGAGTCAGGGACATGGAAAAAGCAGGGGGGTGGGATCCTGACGGAAATGTGGGCATGCAACTAAAAGCCTCTCTAAGTGATGAAGGGAAAAGTTTTTCCGTTTTCTCTTGATCTTTACAAAAACTGAATGATTTCTTGTTTCTTATCGGGGTGTTACATTGCACCAGACAGATGAGCATCTCCGAGACATCATATCCGATTCTCATAATTACATTTTGTGTTCATGACTTTTTCCCCCTTGTTTCGTGAAAACGGTGACAAGATTTCCTACAGGAAATAACAAGTGTTATTACCTGCCATCATCCCCCACATACATAATTACACCAGCATCCTTAATATGTCTGTATTTATACTCATCATGAATATTACCAGGAAACGTTTTCCTCCTCAAAACTATTTTCCAAGTCTCATGTCGTGAAATGTCATTCAAGGTCGCAGATTTCAAACTGACTCAAAATCTGCCAAAGAAAATAAATACAGCTGGTTCTGCGTCAGCAGCCTGCAATAACACAATAAGAGGAAAGGGACCGTAAGTTTGTCTTCGGACGGCTCCCGAAACACGTTCGTGCACACAAAGCAGGCGTTCTCTGGGATGAAATTGGTTTGGATGGTTCGGGATGGATTAGACTGTACTCTCTGCCCATCGTCCACTTCAAAAATGGTAGGAAAAATCAGAAAAGAAAGCGATATTGGCCAGTCGCGGCAGAGTGCCAGCAGATAACACAAAGCCCTCTCAAGACTCAATCTCTCTCCTTTATTTGTGCTTGTTTGCTGTCGGCCAGAAACTCTTGCTGATAGTTTCAGAGCGACCTGCTTTCAGGGGATGAGCGACCTGCTTTAAGGGGATGAGGTCGAAAAGCTGATGTTCTTCCTTTCTGCCATGGATTTTGGCTGGAATGAAACTCTCAAGCCTGGGTCAAAAACACATTTTTAAAAACTCTCTGCCTCCGTCTGGATGAATGACACTCTCTAAGCTGTTGTTAACCTTTAATAAATCCATTAAATGGGTTGATGAACCTGTGTTGACGTATTTTTCCTTATTGGAACAGGAAGAACAGGGACAGGATATATATGTGTTTCATTTGTTATAGCCAGTAAAATCCCAATTGGTAGGTTCAGCCTAAGTGAACACTTCACACTGACATTTTGTTTATTGGCATTAAAGGTCTAATGTGTCATTTTTTGGAGAATCTATTGACAGAAATATTGACTGTTTTCAACGGTGTACAAAGACCTTAGATGATAAAGCGTTACGTTTTTATTACCTTAGAATAATTTTTTGTCGACATACACCACGAGTCCCCTTACATGGAATTCGGCATGTTGTTTCTACAGTAGCCCTAAACGGACAAACTGCTCTACAAGGCGCGTTTCGTGAATACGTCATCTCCTTTGACCAAAAAGCAAAAACGCAAAAAAATCTTAGTGATCTTAGTCACTGTAGTGCTTCGAATGTGTTGGGGTTAGTGAGCCATTTTTTGCAATTCGCAACCTCACCCCTAGATGCTGCTAAATTTCCTAGACTGGACCTTTAAGCAGCAGCAACATTGGACATCAAATGTTTATCGTTATGGAATTTCACATCATAAAATTTGATGTGACACAATACTATAAACAATTTTGGACCAAATCATGTAGTTCTATTCTCAACTTTTAATAATACCGTCTCACAACGGCCTCAAAACATAATTAACAAATCAAACACACTCATTTCTCAATCTCATTTCTCTTTCAATCTCCTATTGAACCAAACCAGATTCCAAAGCATTAGTGTGTGTTAAGAGGATTCAGTTGATTCCTCGGGCTGTGCCTGTGTGCTGTTTACAGATTTGACAGACAGAGTCAATTTCAGCAGGCTTAGACCACACTGACCCGACCGTGACTGACGCCACACCGTGGCCTGTGGCAACACACAAGAGTTATGGGATGTCCGAGTGGATTATCCTGAGAGAAGGGGGAGCAACTGTTTCTGTTCAAAATGAATGAATAACACACTGACTAATACACTTTTGCAATCTAGTTTTACCAAACTCTAAAAGCCCTTATTGCTCAAGGAGGCAACACATGATATTAAGAACCAAAGTATGTAAACTTTTCACCTTATGCAATTTGTAACTTTTGAATTTTGTGAAAATAATTATTTTGAGTAGTCTTGCATATCTGTTATACAGCTTCTTCAGGGTAGGATATAAAAATGCATTTCTTTATATCCTGTTCTATTTTTATATAAACTGAATTAAACACACATTTTATGATCTTGTTTCCAAGTCTCTCTTATTTAGAAATCTTACTTAAAATCATACAACCTTCCCAAAGGGAATGTAAAGCTATGAGAAAGAAATGGGGTATGGAATCTCATGAGCTTAACCATATTTCAGTCTGGCCGGTTGAAGTTTATGAGAAAATGGTCATGTGTAGATAGCGAAAGAGACCAATTCTGGTCAGTAAATCACTAGTCTGAGAGCTTTGTATTTGATGTACTGTATGTAAAACTGATCTTTACCATTAAGACAATTTTTTTTGTAATAACAGCACATCAGTTTCATAGGAAAATTTGAATTGCTTAATATTTTAATAAGGACAAGTTCACCCAAAATATTTACTTACCCTTAAGTTGTTTTAAATGTAAAATAAACGTAATTCTGATAAACACAGATACATTTATTTGGAAGAATGCTTTTAACCGAACAGTTCTTGGCCACCATTGACTACCATAGTAGAAAAATCTCCCCTTCAAGCAAAAAAAGCCATTAAAAATGTCCTGATGAGTGCAAAATCTCACTTGTCCAGAATCAGTATGTTAAATTCCAGAAAAAATCCATGCTCAGCACTGAAGGTTTAGTGTTAAGTGCAGAGAGACAAATTGCTTCTGACAGCAAACTTGTTGCATCGTTCCTTGTTAGAACAAAGTGTAAAAAGTCAAATACTCCTTTTCCCCTGTGTCCAAGTTTCCTTCATGTTTATTTGGCTAGGACTAAATATCTAAGTTTCCTCTCTTAGAATGAGACAAACAAACTTCAGTAAGCTGACACACACACACATAATGATGTTTCCAGACTCAATAAAACAAAGTTGAACCCTTCAGAAAAACAAAGTATCTCATTTCGTACCCTGCAGTGTGTGCGAGTGTGTGGGCATATTCATATGTGTGATGTGGCGTCAGTTTGCCACCAGCTCTACATTTGCACCGCTAATCCCTTTGAAAGGTCAAAGGTCGCAGGGGGGTCACTGCTCGTATTCGACGCCATGAGAAACAAGGTAATGGGAAAAACCTTTTGACAAACAACAGCCCTCATTGCTTAACTTCTCATCCATCCAGTCATCCTTCCCTCATCCTCCCTCTCTCTCGCTCTCCCACACAATTTCAATTTCACCATACTGCAAAATCTCATCACCTTATCCTCCTTTCCAGCATTTCTCATTCATGTCTCTCTTTCTCTCTGTTGACAGGCACTAAGGAATGGCATTAACGTACACTCAATCCACAGGTTGCTCCAATAGAATTCCTCTTTTCCACTCACTGTTAAATCCAGGGCTTTAGACGTATCATTTCCCTGCTGCCACTATCAATTCTTCTTTTTCTTCATACCTCATCCCTCGCTTTCTCCTTGTGTGTCCATTTATTCTGCTCTCCCCTACTGACTTTTCATTAAAGACGTGACTACAAATGGAAAGTAAGCGAATGAGAGATTTCTGGGAATGAGATGAAGAGTTGGGAGCAAGAGGCAGAAATTAAAAACTGGAAGCAAGTAAATGGGTCTATGTTTTATATATTAAGAACAAACACTTTGAAAATCTCTAAAGCTATAAAATGAATACGAAGGTTACATTCTACACCACAGTGGCTTATTATTTCCATATTTTTCCCTAAAGTCCATTTGTATTGTTTTAGTTTTTCTGCCAAATGCAGTCATACTTTAGCTTCAACATGATCATTTAATCCAACAGTCTACCAAATTTCGACAGGCTGTTTATGCCTCAATACCTTTTATCATTATATGCAAATGACCTCTGTTGTGCTTGGCTGACTTTGTCACATGTGAAATAAACTGTAATGGCAAATCGTTTTTTTAATCTACCTTTTTACTAGTTTCCCTTTTCATTATAAAAAAGCTTTTGCTGACTTATTTTTAAAGTATAATTGAACTGGCTGTAGAAGTCATTTTTGGACTTACTATTTGAAACCCTTACCAATGATGAATTGCTATAACTTCTATACACTTCTTGTATTATTGTTGTCTCTTTAAAATGTATCACTTTAATGTTTCCTCAATTTTGTAGGTTGGCTTTGGATAAATGCATAAATGCCTCAATGTAAATGTAAAATGCCTAACTGTAACTTATTGGCGGTTTCACTGACAAAGTTTAAGGCTATTCCCAGATTAAAAAGAATGTGTGACCCATTTTAACTCAATATATATTTCCCAGAAATATCCTAAAATATATCAGTGTCATTGTTTTGTCTCAAGATGCACACCAGTAATATATTCTTCTAAAGCATTTTTATAAAAGCGTAAATATCTTAATTCAACTAAGGCATAGTCCTGGTTTAAAAATAAGCCGTTTCTATGAAACTGGGCCATTGTTTACTTAATTCAATTAATTACTAAATTCAATGTAAAAACATATTTTCGCTGTCCTTCTGAAACCAATGTCCAAATTCACTGTTTACAGGAAATGGAAAAAACACTGTACTTTTCAAATGATCACATACTGTGTTAACAAGCACACAAATGATCACATAAAGTCGACAAGCACTTTTTAATACTTAATATTGGTTAGATATTTGCAAAACCCATGACAAACATAAAGAGTGACTAATAATAATGATTTATGGCACAAAATAAAAATCACAAATTATTGAGATACAATGTTTTAGAAGGAGAGCAGCGATATGTTGCCATGACTTAGTAGTTAACAATAGGTAAAGTTTACAATAGATGGTTGAAATTCTAGTTATTTGTTCCTACAGACCACTTTGTAAGACGTAGGCCTACTGTAATAACGTTGCTCCAACACTGGTCCAGAAGAACTTCCTGTTTTTTGAGATGTTTAAACAAAATACAACCAACAGAAAATGTATAAACAAATCAAAATGTTAAACGAATATCTTTTATTTTATAATATACACTCACCTAAAGGATTATTGGGAACACCTGTTCAATTTCTCATTAATGCAATTATCTAATCAACCAATCACATGGCAGTTGCTTCAATGCATTTAGGGGTGTGGTCCTGGTCAAGACAATCTCCTGAACTCCAAACTGAATGTCAGAATGGGAAAGAAAGGTGATTTAAGCAATTTTGAGCGTGGCATGGTTGTTCGTGCCAGACGGGCCGGTCTGAGTATTTCACAATCTGCTCATTTACTTGAATTTTCACGCACAACCATTTCTAGGGTTTACAAAGAATCGTGTGAAAAGGGAAACACATCCAGTATGTGGCAGTCCTGTGGGCGAAAATGCCTTGTTGATTCTAGAGGTCAGAGGAGAATGGGCCGACTGATTCAAGCTGATAGAAGAGCAACTTTGACTGAAACATCCACTCGTTACAACCGAGGTATGCAGCAAAGCATTTGTAAAGCCACAACACACACAACCTTGAGGTGGATGGGCTACAACAGCTGAAGACCCCACCGGGTACAACTCATCTCCACTACAAATAGGAAAAAGAGGCTACAATTTGCACGAGCTCACCAAAATTGGACAGTTGAAGATTGGAAAAATGTTGCCTGGTCTGATGAGTCTCGATTTCTGTTGAGAGATTCAGATGGTAGAGTCAGAATTTGCTGTAAACAGAATGAGAACATGTCCATCATGCCTTGTTACCACTGTGCAGGCTGGTGGTGGTGGTGTAATGGTGTGGGGGATGTTTTCTTGGCACACTTTAGGTCCCTTAGTGCCAATTGGGCATCGTTTAAATGCCACGGGGTACCTGAGCATTGTTACTGACCATGTCCATCCTTTTATGACCACCATGTACCCATCCTCTGATGGCTACTTCCAGCAGGATAATGCACCATGTCACAAAGCTCGAATCATTTCAAATTTGTTTCTTGAATATGACAATGAGTTCACTGTACCAAAATGGCCCCCACAGTCACCTGATCTCAACCCAATAGAGCATCTTTGGGATGTGGTGGAAGGGGAGCTTCGTGCCCTGGATGTCCATCCCACAAATCTCCATCAACTGCATGATGCTATCGTATCAATATGGGCCAACATTTCTAAAGAATGCTTTCAGCACCTTGTTGAATCAATGCAGTTCTGAAGGCGAAAGGGGGTCAAACACAGTATTATTATGGTGTTCCTAATAATCATTTAGGTGAGTGTATGTATCATTTACAAATGATTTACAAATGTAAAACCTGAAAGCTGTAGTGCTTCTGGACCAGTGTTTACATCTTGTGAAGTGGTCTGTAGTTCCTGTAAATATGGTTAGTACATTAACAGTGCTTTAGTATTTCATTTCGTGATTATTTGTTGGGTTAATCACATTTTTCAACAAATGCATTTGCAATAGAGGAATGTCTTTAAACATAGCTAGTGTAGTATCCAAGGCACCTCCCCAAATTACCAATTTACTCGACTCACATTAACCTCTCCGTATCCAGGCAGCACAAGCACTTTGCAACAATTCTAATGTTTTTTATTCACCTTGTCGGTGGCAGTAGCAAAAGTGATATATGTTGTTGTGTGTGTGAGAGAGAGATCATTAAACGTCCCGTCTCTATACTAAGAGGATTATAGCACACTGAAGAGAGGAGGACAGGCACTTTATTAGCTTCTCTTCTGTACAGATGGTGGAGACCAGGCGAGTCAGGCCCTCTGGGATCAAAACCTGGGGCTTGATTAAGCACCGGCCCCAGCGAGGGTGCATCCGAGTAGGGGGCCACCTGGAGGAGGTTCCTCTGGAGGACTACACTCCTCACCCTGCCCTCCCTCCGCCTCTGTCAGGAGACGTCAAGGACATGAGACGAGAGAGAAAGTATGGGAGAGAGAGAATGCTGAACAAAAGAAAAGCAAGGTTGCGTCAGGTAAACAAGTCAATTTTTATACGGTTCAAGCAAGGCGGGGAGTTAAAAAAATATTAACTCTGCACGCTATCGCTTGATAAAATGTTAATCTGTTTGACCCTGTAACTACCACTTACTGCCCGCTGCCTGGGACAAGCAGACGGTGGGAGCTGCCCATGATTAAACCTATGTCTGTGTGCACAAAGGAATGATACAATTCCAGAAAGGAGAGGAGATGAGAGGTACAGGAGTCCAAAAAATATTTGACCCTTACGGTATACTTATTGTTTGAATGCCTTAGATAAGAAACCATCAAGTTAAAAATGTATAAAAAACATGATCAATATTTTTTAAAAGACATTACAGTATTTGTATTATTTAAAAACGAGTTACAAAACATCAGTGTTAGACATCAGAAGATATTTTTAAAAATGTAACATATTGGTTTGCTTCTATACAATACAAGTGAATGGTAACCAAGAATCTTCAAAATATGTTCCTTGGTGTTCTGCAGAAGAAAGAAAGTCATGCAGCTTTGAAATGACAATTACAATATGGGTGAGTAAATAATTTTTCATTGATGAATTTTCATTTTTGGGTGAACTATACACATCAAGTCAATATGCCATATTCATCTTCTGTAATGTATCTCATTTAGTTTAGTTTCCAGAAGACAGTTAGTAGTTTTAATGCAAAGACATTCATACGTATCATATCAAGAATTACAGACATATTATAATATGTCCAAATTCTATTTGGAACTGCTGCACACGTGTTCTCTCTACATGTGTGATGTTCTACTCAAGTGTGAGCAACCTACCGTGATGTAATCCCTGATACACTCCCTCCCTTCCCCAGCATCACCACAGGAATGCACAGATAAGTATCATAAATAAACATCTGTCCTCCCTCTCTCTCATCCCACTCCCTCCCTTTCAATCTGGCCAACTAACGGCCCAATAACTCTCTCTTTTTCTCTCTCTCTCTTTATCACCAAGGGTCCCAGTTCAGGTAGATGCATGTGAGGTGCCCCGCTCAGCCTTACTGGCTCAGTTCGGTTAGGATTAGGAGTGGGGTTAGAGCTAGAGCCTCATCAGGCACAAATCAGGGCACCTTTCCGCAAAAGGCCTGGCGCAGTAGATTACAGATAAATCACACATCCATCCCAAAATCTCCAAATGAATACAGATGCTGCCCAAACCTGAAAGTAGGTTTCTCCTCTTATATCTCACTCGCTCCTTCCGTCTCACTGTCATTGTCTGGAGGAGAGCAAGCAATCTCGGTTATTGCATTATTTACAAACCAATTTAACGCTGTTCTGCTCCATGAATAACCGTCAACATCCATCCCCAAAGGACATATATTGCGAGGAAAGAAGGGGGGAATTTTAAAAGAAAGGTTGAGAGAGTCAGGCAAGAACCAGATGTAGATGAGTTGTGTTTTGAAAAGAATAATTTGATTACAACTTTTAACATATGATGCCCCATCATCAACCAGAGAAAGATGCTGAAGAAAGAGAAATGCAGGTGAAACCTTTACATTGTTTTCTTAAAATCAATGCTGTTGGTCACCCTTTACGTCTGCCTTCATATTTTACAAATATTTAGCCAATGAACGTTTACGGATACGGTCAAACTGTCAGTAAAACCGCTTGGCTCCGACCCCTCTATCTTTTATGAACTGCAGTTCATCCCACGCAGCTGAACGTCTTTTGCAAGGGTAAAGTTGTCATTAAATAAAGATCTTGTTGTTTGAACAAGTACAGCGTTTTCTTTACGCAAGAAACTTTATGTGTACAATTTCTATTTTTATGTACTTGAGGTGTGAGACCTTTGGGACCGCATTTGCATGCTCTTATGTGCACACAGTAGCATTTCATTTTCTAGATTAGATTTTGGCCAAATTTATTTTACAACAGTACCTCATTGCTACAACAACGTTGTAACCTGTTGATTCAAATTGTGATGTTGGCATTTTAATGATGACGGACAAAAAGCATTTGCACATATTCGCTGGTCAAAAACCCTGTAACGTTAATGTTAACTTTTAGTTGAGTTTGACACAAAGCCACAGAGTGATCCTCGTCGTTTGCTTGAACGCACTGGCTCTTGAAATCATACAGTAAGTCATGTAATTTTTGATGTGTGAAATAAGTTAAAACGATTGGAGATGTTTTTCTCATGGGGAAATTACATGTTGTTTGAGATGGTGGTGTCCTACTAACTCTAAAGGTTAACACTCTTCTAAAAGTGTGGAGATACAAGGTTTCAAAAGGACACAGCTATATCTTAAGCAAGTTACTCTACAACGTGCAGATTGATAGACAGCAACCAAGAAAAACAATAATGATTGGAGAATGTTGACAATATGCACTCACATTTTATTTCTTTTGTAAAACACAGAAGAAGACCAACATAAAAGAACAATAAAAACTTTCAAAGTCTTATAAACTTTACAGCTTGGGACACAATGTACACAGTGACCATTCAGGCATCCATCCATCCAACCATAGGTGACCTACAGTATTCCTATTCAAAAATCAACCATAGCATGGCCATAACAAATGCAAAAGTTTTTTAAGAAAAATGCTCTTCAAAAGCATATGAGCCTTGCTGTACATTTGCAGAAGGCATTTTGATGACTCAGGCTCAGCAGGTATGAGTCTGGGCTGGTTACACAAAGGTCACAGGTTTAATTCCAGCATTGGTCACAGTGCGAAAGATCTGACTTCCTTCCTGCCATCATTCAGGGCAATGTTTCCCAGACATGTATTTCTGTGGGCTTTAGACCCGAACTAACAACTACTTTGAAATATGACTCATTAATTACTGCCCAATCCATATCTAAATTCAGGAAATGACCCCCCACTTGCTCAAACATCTGTGCTTGACAAAATCATATTTGAGAATGAAATCAACTCAAATCAATAAGAAGATCTGTGGTTAGAAAAGCAGATATTGGATACTGGACAGAATCTGGTAGCTTATTACATTCAAATGCATGATTCTATACTTAATAATGATGAATCATTAGATTTCTAAAGATTTTCATGAAGACAATATTCTTTATATATACTGTAAATGACAGAAGCAGCACTAGTAAAACAATATGGCTCACAATTTATCAGAGCACAATGTCTTTAATCAGATTTTAAATGAATATCGTATTGTTTGTATAACTCGAAACCATATCAGATTTCTGTGATGTATAAGACATTTTGACTGATCTTAAATTCCATCTCTTCTACCCAAAGAAACACACACACACACACACACACACATACATACATATTTCCCCAAAGCACAATGAATGGCTTTGATAAGCCCCAGTAATACATTAGAGACCACTAACACAGCGTGACCGATCTGCGGTACAGCGGCACGCAGGCCCACTCCCCTGAACCCAGGCCAGAGGAAACTGCCAGCCTCTGAGCCAAGATGGCCACCAGCGCTGATTCCCAGCCACTAGGAAGTGCCCAGGGGCCTGACTTCCTCTGGCGCCAGCCAATCTGAATCCACTTGTATTTGTTTTGCAGAGGTCTCATGGCCCCCGTTTGTGTATCGGTTTCACATTTGCAGTCTTTCTAAACAAGCATGACCTGCCTTATATCTAGTGCATTATAGGGAACTAACAAAAATAATTCAAACCAGCATTTTGCAGTATTCTGAGATAATTTATCGTATTAATGAAGGTATTTATATGTAGGTGCACCCCAAGGAAGTGAGAGAGAGAGAGAGAGAGAGAGAGAGAGAGAGAGAGAGAGAGAGAGAGAGAGAGAGAGAGAGAGAGAGAGAGAGAGAGAGAGAGAGAGAGAGAGAAAGAGAAATAATACACAAGAGGTCTGGATTCATTTAGAATGCGAGGTTGATTCGAGTCAATAGTGGTCGAAGCCCAGATTGGAGGATTCTCTTGTATTTCGGTCACTACAGGAGGGCAGATAATTCGGAGCCCAGCAGACTAAACACACAGCATGCATCTACTCAAAACACACACACAACTGTAGAGAGTCAGTCTTGCAAACACACATTCACAACCACGAATACTATCAAGGCCTACTCTCATCACACATACCGTACAGGCTCTGTTCCAAAAATGTAGTGTGCTGCCTACAGAGACAGCATTTTTTAGAAATTGTACATTTCCAATGTGCAGCTAGTTTAATTTTTTTATAATCTTTTAACATTTCATAACATGTATCAATCTAAAATCAATGGCAATCCCATGATGTTTTAAGATGGGTTAAGTCATGCTTTGATGGTGGGCCTACGTTGACAGTGGGTTCAAATACGCGGTCAGAAGGTGTATAATTCTGCATATGCTTCTGTTATACATTCGCAAAGTCCCTGCAGATTATTTCTGAAATAAGCATAAACCCTAAATTAATTACATTAGTCAGTTTCATTTTGGGTTGCCAGAAGAACCATTACTTGGCTAAACCAATGTGACAAAGTTCTATGTTCCATTCAACAAATTATTTATTTTATAGAATTATTATTCAATAAAAAAATATTAATTAAATAAAATATGAATAGTTATTAGTAGTTATTATTATATAATAACTATTTTAATATATAATAGTTATCAAAACATTATTGTTTATATTATTTAAAATATTATTTAAATTATTTATTAAAATATTATTAGCCACTTGCCTGACTTTCAAAAACACAGACCGGAAGTTAAATTCGTGCCAGAGAATGTGTGTCCAAGGAAACTGTCTATACTTCTGGGTTTAGTTAGACATATACTTGACATGGTCATGTTGCAGAATTTACAAAAGACAACAAATCAATTTTTTTAAATAATTCTAATATTTTCATTACAAAAATAAACTTAGTTTTATTAGTTTCATTGAGAAAAAAGTAGTTTCATTAGTCTCTGAATGCTTATAAAAGCCAAGAATTATCAGAATCTGTCTGGGGTGTTAATACTTTCGGATATGCAGAGCTGTTTTTCCCTAACAGGTTGAATCCTGCATAAGATTTTCAATTAAAAAAGACAGCAATGAACTCCAAATCAAGACGTGTTTCATCAACACCATTTGATGTCTTTGTGCGCATGTTTAAAGTGAATTAGAAAGTGTGATATGGGGAGATGATATTGCCTGTGTTCAGCACGCTGAAGGTGAGAGGAATCAGAGGGTGTGAAGGGGAGCGATAGCGAGATCAAAGGGAGGTGCAGAAAATAAATAAAGGAGGTCTCACCTCCCCACACGACTCGCTCTTCGCCGTCAGCGTCTTAGTTTAACACGCAATCATCTCCTGTTCTTCTTCTCCCTGTGTTTGTTTAAAATAGCGATAATCTGTGATGTGCTTCTGCTGAAAGTAAAATAAGATAAGCTAGGGTCACAGTCAGCCATTATCGCAAAGTCGGGGGTTTGAACAGTAGCCAATCATGCTGAAGGGCTTTGTTAAAAATCAGACCAACAGTTTATGCTGTATTATCTCATTTACTACATGGCTACATATAGCAGAATTAAATAAAAGAATATGAAATATTGATTTAAGTCAAAATATTGTTGTTGTGTGATAATAAAGAAATAGTGGAACGTATGACTTGCCAGTGATAACAGTGAAATATTACTGTACAGTTTATTCAGAATGAATTATTGTATGTCGTTTTGTACAAGCAAGGCTCGGTCCAGACTGCGCTTGACATCCAACTCCGCATATGACATAAAACCCTGCCCACATCCAAATGAGTAATTTGTAGTAATTGGGAACACAGTAATTGGGAACGGGCGTGGCTTCTTGTGACAAGGAAGGGGCGTGACTTCTGATGGGTGTGGTTTAGCAATAACTTATCCTCAAAAGTCTGAGAAGTCATTTAAGAACGGTGTTCATTTTACTCCCTGGTTGTAAGCCTTAACTTTTACTGTTAACAAATGACTCAGATTCGGATTGGTTGGTTGTTTTCCCAGTGTCAATAATGATGTTGACACAAGAACATCTCTCACTTGGCAAAATCCCGGGTTGTTTAATAATGCAAATTCCTGAAGATTTTAAGTACTGTATAAAGCGTTTAAACGTATTTGATAAAGTAAATAAAATGTTAAAAACATCAACATTTTGCTAGCCTGTCATAAATGTATTGGGATGAGCAACACTATACTGACCAGTTAATGATAAAATAAATAAGTAAGAAAATAACACCTTACCCTAATACTTATCAATGAATTAATATCATACTAAAGAAGAGAACTTTTTAAATAAACAGTAACCTCAACAAATTACACTAGCAATACATTTTCTGCCCCAGATAATGTCCAGTATAATATATGCCTTGCATGTATTGTAAGTCACTGCTTTGGATAAAAACAAACAAACATTGGCCAATGTACACATGTAAATACGGCTGAGCCAACTGGGAATTCAATGAACTATTTTATGAGGTTAATTTTTATGAATTCTATGATGTGAATCAAACAAAAACAAAAGATTTGAGAAAAAAGCAATACTGAAGCCAATTTGCTTAACCCCGCCCCTAAACCTAGCACCACTGGCCTGAATGCAATGACGCATGAATAAGATTAGTGTACAATAATAAATTGGCCAACTCGGAAAATAGTCCACGAGATTGTGTTGACTAAGCTACAAACCAAATGATTATTTCTTTCAAAAGCTATAAATATCGTATCTTCTAATCATGTTCATCTGGACTGTGTGTTTTTTTTTAACTGGGGTTTGTTTCCAATCATTATAATTAGCCTTGTATGAAAACAATACAAGTCCTATAATGTCATCATTGTGTGCATTCTTTATAACCATCCCTAATCATTTCCCTTAATGCATTCCTTTTTCCTTCACCCATGGGCAACGGACACCAGATTTTCAGAATTAAAGCTTGTACACAGCCTGGGAAGACAATGCTGCCAAGATATAAAAGATCAAAAAATGTGTGGAGAAGCGTCAGAAATACACACACAGTCCTACGGGTGTGCTGACAGAAAGCGTTTAATGGCCATGATGGGACATTTCTTTGATGTCCCTCCAGCTAATGTCATTTTAACAATTGAGATCATAAGAAAGGAGCAAGTTACAGGTGGGCAGCAGCTGGATCAGACTGTGTATGTGTGTGTGTGTGTGTGTGTGTGTGTGTTCCTTTGAAATGCAGAGGGCTGAAGGACTACATCATTACATCTAGTTTCTGTGCTTCATCAAAATACGCGAATGAAAGGCAATCTTATTAGAAAAGATTTAATATTATATAAAAAGTCCCTAAAATGTAACTCACAACGTAATTAAAAAAAAAAAAATATATATATATATATATATATTATCTATATAATACAAAAAACACAAATACAAAATTTTAAAAAGGTATTTATATATAAGAAAACTGTCAATCTTATCGGGGCCCACAACACTCAATAACACATACAAAACTGCAAATATAAAAAATACTTATATACAATAAAATAATCCTCTGATGATAACAGTATAATAATCAAGGAATCTTTTTTCTGAGACAGCTGGAAAGACGATCTTTAATTTCAGACTCAGGGCTGTTCTTGTGCAATCTGTGAGAGAAGGTTCTGTTTATTTGTGTTTGGCCATTCAGCGTGAAGGACCACGACACTTAAGTCTGTGTGGGATTCACTTGATTGATGCAAGTATTTAGTGACTAAAAACAAGCCAGTGTGTGGAGGTGAGCACAGAAACATGTGTCAGCTTAAAAATAAGCCTCGCTCTGCTGTTCCTATTATCAGACTGTTTGAATATTCACAAGTAAAAACAGCAGCTTAGAGAAAAACTTTATTGGTCTTCAGTCACTAAAGGCGATTGGAATGTTATGACTTTGAAAATATAACTTATTTTTAAAGAGCAGCATTTTTCCGCCTTTGAGTGGCATCTGAGGACTGAAAATTAAAGTTACATGGACTGTATGCGGTCTTGGATATACAATACTCAACTTCACCAACCTCAGATTAACGCCCAGGCTTTGCTATTTTTCTCTAATTGTGTTTCTCTAATCATGAAACGGCATCAAATTCCATCTGAGATAGTGAAACACAATAGTGAAAATTGTCCAGTTGTGTTTCAAGGATTGCTTGAAAACATGTGGAAAAAAAGTGTTGTCCAACTGGGGTGTAAGAGGTGGAGAAATTATATAAACAAATGTAATAAGACCCATGCAGATGCACACACACAGGTTTTGTATATAAATGGACGTAAAACAAAAAAATGATAAAAAAAATTGATAATAATATTAAATATAAATTACGAATATATAAATTAATAAATTAACCCTTTAAAGTCATTTGCAAACTACAATTAAAAGCTGCAGTCTACTTGTCTTCAGAATTTAAATGATTTGTACCAGAAGCTCAGCAATATGAAGCAGATGGCACTATTAGAGCATTATCATATTTCTAAATGAAAACGAAGAGAGGGGTTATTGGAAGAGGTCTGCCTTGCTTTGGCTGAATTAAAACTGTTGATTGGAGTGATAACAGGACAGGGAATAGAGTGAAGCTTGCAAAGTAAACCGCAAGCATGTGCCAGCACGTTGTCCTGTTCTTGTTGTCCTGAGAAACCCCAGCTCTCAATTTTGGAGAAATTAAAGGCCTTATTTTTCTCGTTCATCTTCTAATGGTGTCCAACAACCCAAAGAATGAAATGTAATGTCACACATTGCCAAAACTAGATCAAAATGTCCTATTTGTGTCTCCATTCATATTTTAAGTACACAAAGTTCTTAGCCAAAAATCAAACAACACTTCTGCAACTAAATGGAAATGTCATGCATTGTTTGTCCACTTTTAAACTAAAGGTTTGCACCAAAACTGTATTTAGACAATAAATGGTCTTTTTTTGCTTGGGAACATGTTTTGAAAGCTAAAATTAATTTTTATTTACCATTATATCTAAAGAACAACCTTAATGTTTATAATTATTATATACTCGTTTATTTGACATGCGCCTGGACCGAAGTTAACTTTCGGTCTGTGCTTGGTTTATTGTATCATTTTATTTTATAAATGTATATTAATGTATATTCATAACATTTATATAAATTTTTTATTGTATATTAATTGTTTTACATTACAATAAAACTACTCAACAGTTATTGATTCTTTGCAGAAGTCTACCCGAAGTTAAGTTTGGGCCACATAAACGTGTTCATGTTGCTGCTGAAACCGTCTATATGCCCCTTAAAAGTATTGACATATATCAGTCTCAGACTTTTGAACTAAAGACTGTACCAATGTTACACACGATAATTATTTCAAAAATTTACTTTGTGAGGTTTGACAGCCATGTGTTCTGCAGTTGTAGCTTTGCATTCACATCACAATTAACCAGTATTTAGTTTGTGTAAGAAACACAACTGACAACAAACAACAGCTGGCTTAAATTAGCAGACAAAAGCAAATAAACAACATTTGTCTTCATTTGTAACTTCACATCAACATGCATGCAGGACAAATTAGCTTTTTCTGTTATTTGATGTTTTTTTACTATATTTAAAAAATGTGAAATACAGTATTGTTTTACTTTTCTTTACATTATACATGAATAATCTGTAAAAAAAATATGGTTATTATCAGATATCAGAGAAAATCTTCATCTGTAAAATATATTTTTTAACAGTGTACAGTTACAGAGGCCATAGTTTCTTTTATTCCACATCTCTGATTCCAAACACCTGAACAAAGATTTATGAAGAGTTGCTTCACCTTCTGTGGCAGAAAGCCCAGTTCCTATCCACAACCTTGCTGAACCTTCAGCCATCAACTTAAAAACACACAATGAGAACAACTCATACATAACGATACAGTATCGACAGACAGGAGCTATCCCCAGCTGCTTCTCCGACTGTCTGTCGGTCATTACCAACAGAAAACATTTTGCACCAATACAATGGAACAGTGATTGAATCTGATAGTTGTATCAGATATTTGTCTGGGGTTTACAAAATAAATATGCTTGGGTACTAAAATGATACTCCAAGGTACATGTTTAAATACCACAATATTACCTTAGTGTCAAAAACATGACAATGCTATATTAATGTTCTGTATTTAAAGATATACCAATATATCAAATGACTATGGAAAAAGCCTAACTGGGTTTCTCTATCGTGGAAACAATAAAGTTTCCTTTTTTTCACAAACAACCTGATGGCTCAAGCAATAAAATCCTCCATCAGTAATGAAACAGTCACGTAAGCCCTGAAACCTAGAAAAAAAAGATTTCAACATCAAGCCAATATGAAGAGTAAATAACACCCACTCACCCCCACCTCTTTTCTCCCACAATCTCATTCTCTTTTTCATCAGGCCCCAACTAATTTTCTCGCTCTCTGTTTTTATGAGGTGTAACCACTTTCAGTTTTACAGTAATGGAGGGGCTCATTATCCGTCCATTTCATAATCCCTGCATGTGCGACTCCACGCTTCGGATCTGTGACTTTCTCTCCGCTCTGATGTGCATTTAAAGGTACACCGCCCTTACCGAAG
This sequence comes from Barbatula barbatula, assembly GCF_947034865.1. Classification (NCBI taxonomy): domain Eukaryota; kingdom Metazoa; phylum Chordata; class Actinopteri; order Cypriniformes; family Nemacheilidae; genus Barbatula; species Barbatula barbatula. Next base: position 10,651,528 of record NC_136772.1, read on the forward strand.
CCTCTGGAAATAAGATGTTTTGGTCATTAACTTTTATCCCTTGACTGGGTGAGCCATTTACAAGAGAATGCCAGGACCTCATAATCATAAAAATCTCTTAAAATCCAGAAATGGTAACAAGGATTCATTGAAAAATGCAGATTATTTCTGTGAAAGTGTGTATATGTTTGTACACTATCAAACAGAGAAATTGTTCAACGACCTTGTCTTCTTTCTAATTAAGTGGTTCCTTTGAGACAAACCAAACTGTGTCATGCGACAAAATATCTTATATAACAATATTCAGTACATTCGTCTGGCAAATAAGACAAAGAAATGAAGGGATATGAATAAATGAAAGTCTGGAATGTGAATATTTTAGGTCATGTAGATCTCTTCTTTGTTAGTAAAAAAGCATTACACATTCACAGTTGATGGTTGAGTAATGGTGGCTAATGCAAAGCAAAAACCACAGCAGGGTATTTATCAGCTGAATATTATGCCTGGTGCATTGTGGGTAGTGTGACCATCCTTCGGGAATTGGGTGTGAAATCGTTGCGTCATGGCTTTATGTGTGGGTGTGTACCCTGTAATTTTTTGCCTCTGACTGTATGTGAGTGAGTAAATATGTAGTTGTGTCTGTGTGTGCTAAAAGGTGACAACACCACAACATAAGAACAAATGAAACATTGCTTACATTTTTATTATTAATATATATATATTAGAAATTTGTTGTGACTTTTACTTTTAAAGGTCCAGTTTATGAAATTTAGCCCTTTTTTATGGCTTAAATGTTTGGGCCGCCATCTTTGGTTTAGACTTCCGGTGAGCCAGTATAGCTAATGACAGTTGTATTACGAGTGAGATGAGTGTGCTGTTTTGACTGGCAAGGTAATTTTTATTATAGAACCCAAAGGTACAAGTATGCAGTTAGAGGTTGCCATAATAGCTGGTACAAATGAAAAAAGATCTCTACAAAATATTTGCTTTGACCATAATACACGCACCAGAGCTAAATATGGATGTCACGCACCCTATTATCTCTATCCATTATTAATAATTTTAGCCTACTGGATGTCCTTTCTCCTGGACAATTGACCACCCTGTTAAAAAAACAACACATGCAGGGTTAGGTATGCATTGGTCCTGGTTTGCTGGTTTAAGCTTAAACCATCTCAGGACCAGGTTAAACAAGCACATGACCAGCTAAGGCCCAGCACATGACCATCTTAAACCAGCACATGACCAGCTTAAACCAGCAAACCAGCATTAAAACAGATCTTACCCAGCATATGCCGTTTTTTCAACAGGGCTTCTTAACTATTACTAACGTTATAACAAACGTTCAAAGGCAGGAGTTTACACTAAATGTACACAATTATGTCAAATATATTTATAATGTAAAATATCAGATTACATATAACACATATTTAGCACAACTATAACAGTATGGAAATTGTGGTATAATAATAGTAGCAGCAGTTCAAATTGAGCTGTTAGCATTTACATTTATGCATTTGGCAAACGCTTTTATCCAAAGCGACTTACATTGCATTATCCTATACATTTTGTTTCTAAGTATGTGCAATTCTAAGTATGTGCAATCCGCTGGGATCAAACCCACTACTTTGGCGTTGTTAACACCATGCTCTTACCACTGAGCTACATGAAAGCTTCCTGTAGCTCATACCTGATATAAAAAAAAGCATTTTTATATGTATTTAGCAGTTTAATAGGCTAAACGACCTGCCAGAGAATCGCAGCTGCATGACCAACAGTTACAGGACTTGCCCTGTCATTACATTACATTTTCATTCATTTGGTTTTCATCCAAAGCACATTTAACATTTCGTCAACACGCTAAACAGTAGGCTACTGCTAGCCTTTAATGGGCCATATTACTAGGACGATTAGAAAATGAACAACATGAAAAATTGTCTTTATTTAATATAAATAAAAACAGACAGTTATTGGTTAGTATGTTTTGGGTTGTTTTTAGAAAGTTGTGATGGATGCTGCAGCTCAGTTGAGACCTACGATACAAGAGCAAACAGCCGTCTTCATTCTTCCATTATAAGTTGTTAGGATCCAGGAATATTTGGTCCACTTTGACTGGTATTCTCATCTGCTAAATTCATGGTGCGTCATGTACAAATTTCCTGTGCCATGTACTTGCTTTTCCCACTGTGCATGTAACGTTACTGTTACATCTGTGCTTTTATGGTTGCTCATCGAAGACTTGTCAACTCTTATAGAAAATAAAAAGTAATTGAATAAATCAATAAATAAAAATTGTTATTTCAGGCCACTTCATCCTCCCACTTTGAAATACATTGCAGGTGAAAAATATTCTTCACAGCTGTTTTAAAAGCGTTTTGAACGTGCTCCCGCGGCTACACACTTCCATTTATTTCCACTGGCCGGATAATGATACGGAAGTCTTAAAACAAAAAGGAGGTACGTCACATTGTTTATTTCAGCGTTAAAAAATAAGGTAGATGGCTTTTTGGATCTTTGCCGAAGGGGATGACGAAGCACTCTGAAGATCAGTTTGTCCATTTAGGGCTACTGTAGAAAAAACATGGCGACTTCCATGCAAGTGGACCCGCAGTATACAGTATGTAAATATACATAGCTCATTCTAAGGTAATACAAACATAACACTTCATTATGTATGGTTTTTATACACACCTGAAGACTTAGTTGTGTATATTATATTGCATTACTGTCAATAGATCATCCAAAAATTACACCCAAATTTGAAAACTAAATAAAAAAAGTAACATGTCTGTTTTATGGCTGTTACATGCAATCCATTGTTTTTTAATTAACTGGTAATTACTGAATGCATTTGTGCAAATAATAAATAATTAACAGTTGAGTAACTTCTTTAATAAAATTTTAATGCTCTCAGTCTGTCACAATGCTATAAACTAAATAAATGAATGAGAAAAATGGTCATGTAATGTATAACACAGCATTAGTGTTATATCTTTTGGCTACAATAGCCATTGATGTTATACTTTAAAAGAACTATGTTCTGTTCAATGTTTTTATGTATCTGCATTGAACAATTAAGCCATTGTTTATTTAACAAGAACCATCATTAAATGGGAGCTCATTTTTCTTGCTCGGAGGCATGTGCATGCATACCTGCTAACAATATTCTGCTGTCTTCCTAGTTATGATAATGAAGGTAATTACCTAGCTAGTGAGATTAATTAATTGGGTTTTAATTCAATTCAAAGTTTTATTGGCATGACAAAAATACACGTGTTGCAAAATCACAAACAATTCTTCATACAAAACAGATTGTGGACCAGCATTTCCCAATGAGATTAATTCACCTCCTCTTGGAGTGCGCAAACACAACTGTTTGCATACTGAAAAGAAGCATTTATGCAAATATTTAGTTTTTGTCAATGTTGTACTGCAGGTTAATGTTGTTGTCTTTCATTTACATTAGTACAAGATGTATGAGAGCCTGTGGTATATAACGAAAGGGAAGGTAAGGGAGAGATAAGAGGGCACATTCAGTACACCACTGCCCTTCAGTGCCTTATTGTTTTGAATTGTAAACTGTAATAATATAATAATATTTATTAGAGGTGTATAGATATATCGGCCAATAATCGGTATGGTATTTTTAGCATCGACTACCAGCCGATAAAATCAGTCGATGATAAGGGCCGATATATCCTAAAGATTGAAAATTAATACATTTCTGCTCTGCATATATGATATGTTAAGCAACATCAGCAGTTTGATGTTCAATATTTATAGTCATGAATTTATAACATTCAGAAAGTTAAGAAATGTTAATTTAATATTAAATTTAATCAGAATCGGTATCGACAGATATCATTCCCATTAATCGGCCATTTGCATCGTTGGAGGAATGTAGTATTGGTCCATCTCTAATATAGTCATTATAATGACTCTTGACAATTGTTCATCATTAAATATTAAAGGAAAAGTTTAAATTACAAGTATTATTAAGATAGACATTATTTTTGTGATGTAGACTAAATATCTGCAAAAACACATTGCTGTTCAGTCCAGATTGCTAGACAAGCAGCTCCGTTCCTCCTCTGAACACCTGTACTGTCTCTTAACCCAAAGCTATTCAGCGGGGTGGTAAAACATAGACCAACTGTCTAAGCTGTGAAACATATTCCCACCCACTGCGGATCGGCGAATGAGAAATGACTGCAGCGGCACTCCCACTGAGAGACTGAGGATAAGAATAAAAATGCGATGGGTCACTCCTCATCTCTTCTAATGAGTGTCGGATGCCCTCTTACCTTCACCCAAAGCCGCCTTACTGGGAGGTTTCAATGAAAGAGAGAAAGCAAATGACAGTCACAGTCAAACCGTTTAATAGTTAAATGTGTTCACAGTGACAAGCGCATCAGAAATAAACCTGCTTTAAGCGAAGAGTTTGCCACCACGCACGCCCACGCGCATAAATCTAAGGACATACAATAATTTCCCAGGACCCATCAAAGCAATTCTTCCCTGCCTCGGGACAAAGCCTTGGTCGTTCTCTCTTGATCCCTTTGAACTCAATTTAAAAGTAAATATGCTGTTCTCCTGCTGTGTGTCAAAAGTATCAGGCACTCTGTAACACAACTCTCACACACTAACCAGAACACCTCAGCGGTTTCCCCGTATAGTAGTTAGTTTGTGTCCAAGAAAGTAAAAAGAATTTGAGAGAGAGGGAGAGAGGAATAGAAAGCCTCGGGACAATTTTCTTTTTCACTTCTCAAGCTTTGAGTTAAGAGCTGAGTCTCTGCTCACGGGAGTTCAGCCTTCATCTCATGCCTCTCTCCTGGCTCCTGTCTTGGCTTCTAAATTAAAACAACATTATAAGAAATAGAAAACATAGGCGAGAAAAACAACATCAATTGTTTTGGGAAGTATTTCGCATTAGGTATAGAATATGGTGTCATTCAGGGACAGTTCACACAAAGACGAATATTCTTTTATTTACTCACCCCTCATGTTCCGATCGATCCGCATGCATTTTTTAACATCCTCACATGCTATGATTTATAGTGACTGCTGGACGTCGAGCTCCAGAGGGAACCATAAATGTATCATGAAAGGATTTCACCCAACATGTGCACTTTATTCAAGACGAAAACCCATGACATTTGATGTTATTGACATCCGACCCGCACCGTGCTGCAAAAGGTCTGAAATAACATGAGGTTGAGAAAATACGGGTGAACTATTTCTTTCAACGCACACGTTTAAAACACACATTTCAGTGTTGATCTATTTAAAGTGGATTATATTGAATTCATATCAAATTTACACCAGCATACGCTCTGCCAAAACGTTACAGAGCACCTGCGGTTTCTCCATAATGACTTTGGCAAGTAGGCCTACGTGGGCCTACTGATTCCATATCAGTGCTGTCCTGAACCCAGTGTATCTCTACAGACATCAGGCGGTTGTGTGTTCTCGACAGGTCTACAGAGGTTTCCGTGGTAACTGCCATAACATCGCAATACAGTACTGAACTGTACCGTGTAACATAAATATACGTCTTCTTATCCAGAAAGGCAGACTAAACTATATTTCTGCTGCTATTTTGTCTACAGCATAGAACCAGTGTCTAGATTAATAACACTCGAAACACTGCTCATATAGCAGTTTCTTTATCTGCTTTAACATTTTGAAAATGTCTGTCACAAAGAGCATAAAAAGTACATTTTGTGTATTTTGTTAACAGCAAACTAACCATCTCTTCTCAAAAGCAAATCTTTTTGTCAAAAATATAACGCTAATAATAATAATTAAAATAATATTAATACATTTTCAATACTTTCATTATTCTTGTTATTATTAATGGTGATGATACTGATACTGATAATAATAAAAATAGCAAATCATTTTTTCAAATATGTGAAGCTAATAATAAAATTATAAAAATAACAATAATTATTTTTGTTATACTCAATAACAACAACAACAACACTAATAATAATAATAATAATAACAATAGTTATTACTTCCACAGATAGTTTGAATAAGTGTATAATCTGGTGTGTAATTTGGTACTTGATTTTCCCACAATATATTAATTAAAAACATTGTACCGTGTTTCTTTCCACCTGAAACAAATGGTTTTCTTTCCCCCTAATTGCGCTTTGTCTCTCTTGAAACGCTTGCAGGTTAAGCTTTGGATTAGGCTTGATTAGTCTCTGTTCCTGCCATTATGCTCTTGGCAATCTCTCAGAACACAAAGTGATGTTGAACTGGCTTGGGGTCGAGAGGAATTGGATTGGTTTCGACCAGTCGAAGCGGCGGGATCTGGCAGCAATGACACTGATTCATTGGTAATGTCCTTTTGGAAATGTTGCATAGTAAGTACCTAACTATAAATCTGTGGATAGATTAGCAGTTAATGTAAAAACAAGTAATACAGTCAGTCAGAATTGAAGACTGCTGCAGCCTGTTCTCATTATACCAGAATATGAAAATTGAGCTCTATACATCATTACAACACATTTTATGACAAAACCATTTTGGAAATTTGACATTTTTGCATTGAAATTTTGCATGAAATGTAGTAATGGAAACTGATCTCAGAGCAGGTCAACTGGATGTTTGGATCTTTAGCATGGGGTGAACGTATGGAAAGGTTTGTGAAACAAAATGTGCTTAAATTCAAAATCAGTGACAAGACAAATGGACTGGCAGATAAAAACAGTACAGACAATGCAATTTGTATCAGGCACTTCCTGTGAAGTATTATGTTACTGTCTTATCGGGTTCGACATTTTTAAAGATCAGTAAAAGAGATGAAGTCAGAAGAGGAGGAGATTGAAAGGGGGCTATGATTGGGTAATGGAAACTTTGGATATGGCTAGTCAAAGAAACGGCATCATTGTGCAGTATTCTAAGTGAGCTAGCAGAAGATGCAAATTACAGATCTGTAAGATATACATTCCTTATTTTCGTTTTAACTCTAATACAACACGACACAGCTAAACCGACCAATGATTGAGTAATGCAAAGATATGCACATATGTTGTAAACTGGGCCACTCCATGAAAAAGGTGTGTCAATTACAAAATACTGATGGGAAGACATATATATTGGTCATGATATAGAACTGAACATAAAGGACTGTTAGGGATAGAAAACTACTAAAAGATATAATCATCTGCACACTCAATGCATTCTAATGCCTCCTCATTAGGTTGCATTAGGGCTGAACTTCAAAATCTAAAGAAAGACATATACAGTAAAATTGAAAATGCATTTTGTCACGTACAAACTCACTTGACCGCATTACATCGTAATTATGACTTCAGATCTCATTAGTAGAAAATTCTCCAGGTGGGCTTGAAGTGAGCTTGTGAATATTTGTCTATGAAACTTTTTCCGAAATCTCAGACCCTCAAAACAAGCCACACGCAAGGAAAACATCATCTCTAATTTCCATCAGGACCGAAATGAATAACATCTAAATTTGCATTTAGCGGTACATCTGGTCCAGAAGGCAAAATGTAACGGTTAAACTGTTGATCTTGCTCTGAAACTGAAAGTGTGCCATCAGAGAGCTGGCATTTCATTTGACTGGTATTCAGAAAAAACATTAAACCTCACTAAATATGGTAATAATTTAGCTCTCACTTGGAAGCGGCTTGTTGATTTAGGTGGTGATGTAGTTCTGTTCATGCCATCCATGCATGTACTTATGAATATTTGTTTAATTAGTGTAATTGTGCAGCCTGGGAGAGAGTCAGGCCCAAAATCAAGAGAGGTTAAAGCCTGCAGTTTATTGCATTTACATCCAAAGTGGGCTAGTCTTTCTAAATATATGTTGTTTATTCGAGGCTAAAAGACTACACACAAACTTCATGGCGAAAAAACCCTTTCAAAAGCACCACACACATAGCGCATACTATTTTATCCTTCATTGGCTTATGGTAAATGATTTTGATCATCTAAAAGGTCAAAGTATAAATACAGAACCAATGAGTTTTATTTTGGGCGTTTTCCTGAGGTTCACAAATCAATTCAAACCGGTCAATCAATTGCCGTATGTTGGCATTTCCTAAGGGAAAAGTCAGTGTATACAAGGCAGAAAAAGAATAGTGTCTGCTTATGTGTTCCGCAGAAGAAAGCCAAACAGGTTTGACATGACAAGAGGGTGAGTAAATGATAACAGAATTTTCATTTTTAAGGGGAACTATCTTCTTAAATGGAATAAAACAAAGTCATGTTAGGCTTCATTTATTTTGTTGTCATGTAAGTTGAGGTGACTACCACTGGTCAAACAGAGGAAATATAAAAGAATGTTGTGACACTTTTGGCTCTCTCAACAAATTTCACATTGACACTGAACATTCATATTTCCTCTCTCTCACAATGTGTGTGTGTGTGCGATCACGGGGTTATAGCGTTTGAAGAACAACAAACAAGAGGAAATGTTTTACCTCTGTATCACCATGCTGACTTCAAAAACACTGCTGCCCATTCGCTGTGTGTGTGTCTACTTGTGAAAGCCGAATAAAAAAGCCTGAAAAAAAAAATTTGAACACGAACATTAAAGCTTGAACTTTCAGTGTTTCTGGTCCAAACACTTATATCCTCAACTCTTTTTTTAAATCGCACCACAAAGTTATAAAAAGTATATTTTATGTAAAAATTAAAATAAATTCTTATGACGATTCTTAGGATGAGGAATGTGCAATAACCTTGACCATCTGAGCCACAACACATCATTTGTCTCAAAAGCAGCCAAAAGTTAAATCTGTGTGTATATTTGGCCAAGGCGCTTGCCCAAAGACATAAGTCACACATATTGTAACTCACTCATCTTGTTCATTTATTATCACAACTCTGGGTGTTACCTCTCAAATCTTAGCTTTGCAATTTCCATTGCATCACTTTTCAGAGACAGACTGCAGTCTGTATCCAATTTCTGATCGAATTCATAATTCATGTCTTTTCACTTCTCAAGTAACAGAATAATGCAAAAAGCAGTAGATGGCTAATTTAGGGGCTTAATGAACTCATTTACCGCATTGTTAGGCACAATAAAGGCAGGTTGTTCCGCAACTGCTCCTGTTAATGCGGTTGAGCAGAGGTTTCGGAGGTCACAGGGAAATTAGGCTCTGACAGACAGAATGATTAGACATGCTTGAGATTACCTGTCGCTCTCTCTCGCTCTCTTCATCCGTGTGGTATCAGGATTCTGTCACATCGCGGTGTTATATTGCTCATGAACCAACACATTTTGACCTTTATTCCCTGATCTAATCTGTCCTGTCTAGTACATATAATTGAAGCAAAATAGATAGAGCGTCACTTTATTTTGCTTAGTAATAGTTGCAGTTTTACTACTGTTTTTTAGAGATAAAAAGAGAAAGAGAACACTATTCCTTGTGTGATGAGACAAACATTTTAAAAGTGTACTAAACAAGCTTTATTTGCCCTTGACGGCCAATAACTCAGGCAACAGACATTAAGTAGTTCTATCTCTTGTCCTCTGTAACATCGTCTAGGACACACAACAGCTGTACAAATACACATGCAAAACGCACAATAGCACGTTAATAGCATATATTTCAGACATTGTCTCAATCACACACACATGTGCACGCTGTTTTTTCATTAAAGCCGTGTGTTTTACTGCACTCATAAAGAGTCTTAGAGGTGACCTTGGTAAGGACCATTCTAAAATGATGTAATATTAGTTCCAATAAAAGATGTCAAGAATACATTTATAAAAAGCATTCCAAACTCGTATTCATCATGAGATGTGCCATTAAAACAATTGCCAGGGTTTTACCAAGTGTGCTTTGTCCTCAGAGAGCTACGGCAATCTATTAAAGAACAAATGTTCATATGTTAAAACTGTTAGAGGTGCCCTTGACAACCGGACAGAGAGCAGATACCACAGTAAATGTATAAAAGAATCCTTTAAAGGCGGGGAGTCCGATTTCCGAATAACGCTTGTTTAGACAAAGTCGGCCGAGTACCAAAAAACCTTGTAGCCAATCAGCAGTAAGGTGCACAGGACGGACATCAGTCGAGTCGAGCGCTGATGAAAGCGAAAGATGGGTAGGGGTGTGTCTGTTCTGGTGATTTGAACATCAACAAGGCTAAGAGAAATCGAACACCCCGCCTTTAACATTTACATTTAGTCATTTAGAAGATGCTTTTATCCAAAGCGACTTAAAGATGAGGTAAATAGTAGAAGCAATAGTTTAAATTTTATGTCATTGCCATATTGTATCCTACCCTCTCGTTTTTTTATTCTTGCAAGCAAAAAGCAATTAAGAAATTGTCATTCATTTAATTTTAATGTAATTTAAGTTTATAATTAATAATAATTACATTCATAATAATTAAACTAAACTAAACTAAACAAAACCAGACCACACTAAACCAAAGTAAATTTTCTTAGTATCTAAAAATTTGGGATGTTTGATTCTTGACATTGTGTTTAAAAAACTGAAATTCACAGTTTTTTGTGGCTGACGATTCTGACATGCCCTCGTTGCCTGGATATTATCACTTTATTTTTCATTCTTCATGATTTTGAACGATGAGAAATGTTATGTTATATGATTCTGTTCTACAGGCTGTTCTATGTGCCAGAGCACAGTTTATCTAACCCTTTCACATTTATCTCCTGTTTCCTTACCGGCCTCAACGCAATGGGAAGGGCCTTCCTTTCTGTGTGTGTATTTTAGACTTTCATGGACATCATTGTCAGCTCAAACTGAATCCCCAAAATCTGTCTTCAATTCATGAGACTCATCTTTACACATACAGCCATGGAAAAATTTAAGAGACCATTTCAAAATTATTTTCAGTTTTTCTTAAATTTACTCTGTATGTTTAGGAAAAAATGTTTTTGTTTCATTCTGTGAATTACAATATTTCTCCCAAATTTAAAATAAAACAAATAACTTGCTCCAGATACAAAACCACGACAAGAGAAAACAAGCATATGTGTTGAAGCCTTTTTGACAATTGTGAAAACGAACCCCTGTCTTCCCTATTATTTAGTATATTTGAGAAGGATTTCAATCTGTCTGTCTTTAACTGTTGGCTTTAGTTTACCAAAACATACACTTTATATTTTATCATGTCGAAGTCACAGAAAGTATTCCACACAGCGCACACTCATAAACACTCACACAAACATCGAACTACAATGAGATTTACAATCCTGACAAGTCCGTGACATTTAACAGACATTTACGTAGGCAGAAAGGGACAATATGTCCTTCATCTAGCAGTTTGTCTTGTGGAAACGACTATAAAAGACATGCTTAAGGGAACAATAATTAGCATCAGTGATTTCATCAAGTACTCTCCCAAAACTCAGTTTACATTTAGTAATAAAGACTTCAACACCTGAGAAAATGATGACATTAAAGGAATTACTAAAGACCATAGCTGGGAGGTGTTTAGATTAATGCAAAAAAAATATAAATTCATTCAAAAATCTAATTAAGTACATGCACAGACATCTAACACAAGCTGTTCAAAACCTTCTCTTGCATTCTTTTTCCTTTGGAAAAAATTGTATTTACTCGGTATTTTAATAAGGATCTCACAATTCCTCTCCAATCATATAGAACATCCTAAAATATATGTGTCATTTGCAAGTGTAATATAGTTGGAATCTGATTAAATCACAATTCCTGTCAGAGCTATATTATTTTTGGCCTTCAGATAACTCTCAAATTGTCACAAGGCTGATTTTCATTTGAAAAATCCTTGGAACTCTTTGTTTTCTGTGCAACAAAGGGGAGACTTTTTATTTTAAACCACTAATGTTTTCAACAATGAATTAAGTGTCATTTTGACTCACGTTCGTGCTAGCAGGACTAAAATAAAATAAAACAAAACAAAACAAAAGAGGTGAGAAGAAAAAGATAAATAATAGTTGTTCTCAATGTGGCAATTGGCGATAAAGAAGCTGCTCTGTAAAAATAAATAAAAGCTAAAAGGTACAAAAAAAGGCAGCTGTTACTCAGATTTTCATTTTAACAAAATACTGTAACAGTTTGCTGCACTGTCGTAAAATATTATATTTTAATGGCATGAATATAACAATGTGGTAATGCGTTACACTAATGGGTCGGAAGAGATTTGTTTTTAGCCGATTATTAAAGACAACTACAGAATCCTCTGATCTTGTGGCAAGAGGGAGATCAGAACACATCCTGAGAAGGGTGCATGAGAGTGATTTTTTTTCCTTTGTGGGACGGCACCGCAAGACATTCTTCGTTTGCAGAGCGCAGAGATTGGGCGGGTACATAAATCTGAATTAACGAGTGAAGATATGGGGGTGCCGAACCAGTGTTGGTTTTGTAGGGCGAGAGCAGATATTTGAATTGGATGCTATCGACTATAGGGAGCCAATGCAACCTAATGAAGAGAGGAGTGACGTGCGCTCCCTTCAGCTCGCTTGCCGCTGCATTCTGGATCATCTGAAGAGGTCTGGTTGTACAAGCTAGAAGACGAGCAAGTAGAGCATTGCAATTGTCCAGTCTGGACAGGACAAGAGCCTGGACAAGAACTTGCGTAGCATGCTTAGACAGGAAAGGTCTAATTCTCCTAATATTGTACAGGATGTATCTACAGGACTGGGTGATGCTGGCATCATGATCTGTGAAGTTCAGGTGATCATCAATTACCACTCTTTCTGGCCGTTCTGCTACGAGTAATGGTTGATGAACCTAGTTGGATGGAAAGGTTGTGATGAGTCTTCGAGTCGGCCGGGATTGCCCTTCATTTTTTGCAAGGTTCAGCTGCAGGTGATGGTCCTTCATCCAGAGTGAAATGTAATTTAGGCATGCTGAGATGTGCGAAGAAACCGTCGGATCATTAGGCTGAAATAACATGTGGAGCTGTGTGTCATCCGCATAGCAGTGATAGGAAAAGCCATGTTTCCGACAGAACCTAGGGACGTTGTGTATATGGAGAAGAGCAGCGGTACAATAACTGAGCCCTGTGGTACCCCTGTTCTGAGATGTTGGGAATCAGAGACCTCACCTCTCCATGATACTCTGAATGATCTATCCGAGAGGTAAGACTCAAACCACCGTAGCACCATCCCAGAGACACCCATAGTCTTGAGGGTTGACAGGAGGAATATGGTGGTAGACAGTGTTGAAAGTGGCAGATATATTCAGGAGGATGATTGCAAATGATTTAGAGGCCGCACTTGCCAGTCTCAGAGCTTCAATGATTGAGAGCAGTACAGTCTCAGTGGAATGACCCCTCTTGAAACCAGACTGGTTGCTGTCCAAAAGGTTGTTCTGAGTGAGATTGGGAGAGCTGTTCAGCTACCACACAGGTTTTTGCAATGAAGGGGAGAAGAGATGCTGGTCTTTAGTTTCCTAGCAGTGGAGGATCAAGAGTGGGTTTCTTCAGTATAGTAGGGTTTTACAGGTTTCCTCTCAGTAGATCTGAGCTTGGCACGATGCTCACAGAGAACATCGGATAACCAGGGGGCAGATGGGCTAGCGCGGGCTGGTCTAGATTTATGAGGGCATAAGCTGTTCAAGCGGGATGTTAGAGTGGAGCATTTCTTAATGTTAATTCATGCTCATTTCAGCATTTGCTGATACAAATAATAAAATAAAATGCTGTCACTGTGAACAGTTAATGCACCATGAACTAACACGAATAACTGTATTGACATGAACTAACATTAACAAAGATTAATAAATGCTGGAAATCTAAATTGTTCATTGTTAGCTAATGCATTTACGAATGTTAACTAATAGCACCTTGCTGTAAAGTGTTAAATGTAAATAAACCAGATCTTGAACTGCCAAAATCGGGAAACTGATCATTCTATTGCTAATAATAAATGAGATAAATAAGGAAGCCACATTACTCTAGCTAATAAAAAAGACCTTCTCTGGGGCATTTACATATTTTTTGTTCATTTACATTTTATTTCTATTTTCGTTTTATGTTATAATAGGTAGCATTATAATAGTTTGTGGGTTTGATTCACAGAGAACACTCAAACTGCTAAAAATGTATAGTCACTATAACTTTTCTTCACTTTGATTTTAGATTAATGTCTGCCAAATGCATAAATGTAAATAATTAGCACTTTATTTTTATAGTTCACTTTAGAGATGTGGAGATTTCAGCGGCAGACAAAGGGAAAGTCTGAATTGCAACCAACCGCTCACTCCACCCTTCACTTTTGAAGCATTGCGGTGGCTGACGCAGGACAAGATGTCGCCATGTTTTCGCTTCTTTGTCGAAGGAGAAAACGTATTTACAAAACGCGTTCTGTAGATCAGTTTGTCCCTTTAGGGCAACTGTAGAAAGAACATGGTGATTTCCATGTAAGGAGACCCGCGGTGTATGTAGATAGAAATAACTCATTCTAAGGTAATAAAAACAAAACGCTTTATTATTTAAGGTCTTTATACACCACTGAACACATAGTTATGTCTAAAGTGGACAATCAAAACAAAGTATAACCTCATAAGAAACATTTATAAATTTGTATAAACGTGTAATGCTGTGTCAAACAAAATAGTGCAGGAATCAGCAGGCAGTTTTATTTCCACCAGATGATTGATGGCTCAGACCGTGTGTGGTGAGGCGTTGTCATGACGATAGCGTTGTAAGCAACCTGCCGGTCCTACCTCAAAGACGCTGGTGTAACTGAGTCAGCATGCACGCACACACATAAACACGCAAACGCAGGCTTCCACTGATGAAAACAAATAGGAGTTGTCTCATCCAGATTGATGCCGCTTATAGGGGTGCACACAGACTCTACACACACATAACGCTCATTGACAAATATTACTTATCCAAAAAGCTTCGGCTCACATCCCCCCAAAATAATTATTTCAGCAGCCACAGATGGAAAAAGAACAGCAAACAGTTAGGTGAGTCAGACAGCATTGAAACCTTAAAATATACACAAGTCTGCATAAAGGCTTGACCTTTAACCCTACTGATCACCTTAACCCTGTCTATAAATCGTCATTAAATACACACACACGCTATATCATATGGTTCATAAACACTACTTCACTTCTTTGTTGAGTTGCCGGGGTATCGTTTACATTATTTATACAGACTTCTGTACTGTATGGTACAAACCAGACGTCACATGGCTTTACTGACTTTGTTTACATCTTCATAAACTTTCTCAGTGTGTGCGAGGGAGAAAGAGATGGAACAGGCAATTCGACACAAGCACTCTGTTTTAATTAGGCGGAAAGTGACTGGCTACCCAGACCATAAATTTGGAAAGGAGATCACAACACACACAAACATACACCCACATAGTGGTGGGTCAGAAGCAACATCCTCCCGAGACCTAGTAATAAAAATGGTTTGCGAATATTGGAATTTTGTCTTTTTTTGTCATTACAGAGTTTAATGCAGACATTTATGATATGTACTTTATTTACTGCATTTAATCTAATTGAGTGTTTTGCCTAGAAGTCTCTACTTCAACTGAAGATAAATGAACTTAACTTTGCACAGTTTCTTGCTATAAAGAGAGTTACGTGTTGATTTATGCACTACTTAACTTCCTTATTTAGTGACTAGTTTTTGTATAAACATGTGTTTGGGATCAAAATTGTCATTTTGTTTTGATCATATTCAACTGTATATTAATCCCATTTAGTGGATAGGTGTGTTTTGGAGCCTTGCCTGTTATCCCACCTGACAATTTGCAGCTGTAGGTATATAGCTGGTGTTGAGTAGTTAACAGAGAGATCATTATTTATGAGTACAGCAGGTGTACACACTGAAGGTAGGTGAGCAAGAACACTCCAAAAAAACGGAAAAGACGAAACGAGAACAACAGCATTCAGCCATTGTTTGATCTGTTCCTAGGATTAATGCAGGCCTGCGTCTACAGGGATATTTCAAGCAAACATACTGTAAGAGCGCTCTCGGTTTAAACTGTTATAGAAAATACACAGGGGCTCTGGAGCGATCTGAAAGGGTGGAGTGTAAAAACCCTATTAACTTGACTCATGAATATTCATGAGGTGATGTAACATTCAGGCAGTAGTCCTTGCTAAAAGGCAGGAAAATGAGCCCAAGGTGTTGTAGATTACAACGCATGTACATTTATTTTAGTGGACTGCTTAGGTGGATATATAACTGGTTTTGTTGAGTTTTGTTAAGGTCAGCATTTTAAAAGTGGGCAGGGGACACATGTCCACCTTAGTTATGATGGTTATCATGGTTATCATGCCTCTTATGAGGCAGACAAAAAGACAATAAAATATAGTCTACAAAAAGTCCTGCACTTAGTAATCATGCATCAGTCTTCTCATTTGCAGTCACAGCATTCTGCTTCTATGCCTTCAACATACACACATGATAGCATTTGATTTATGACCTCATCTGATGCACAGAGAATTTCAATAGGAGTTATCTCACTCCATACTGCTATCGACTGTTGCTCCTGGATAAAGCTTAAACTGGTGGTCTAGAATCAGTTTTTAAGCAGATCCAAGCACTGACTTTAAAGTTACGGTTTACCCAAAAATGACATTTCTGTTATAATTTATATTATATTTCTTTCCTGTAGCTCAGTGGTAAGAGCATTGCGTTAACAACGCAAGGTTGTGGGTTCGATCCCAGGGGATTGAAGATACCAATGTATAAATGTATAGGATATTGCAATGTAAGTCGCTTTGGATAAAAGCGTCTGCCAAATGCCTAAATGTAAATGTAATTTACTCACCCTCAAGTTGTTCCAAATCTGTACACATTTCTTTGTTCTGATGAACACAGGGAAAGTTATTTGGAAGAACGCTTGTAACTTAACAGTTCTTGGCCACCATTGACTACCATAGTAGGAAACATAGTTTTATAAATGTTGCTGTTCTGTTGAACACATAAGAAGACATTTTGAAGAATGCAGGGAAGCAAACAGGTTGACTACCATTGCAATTTTTCCTACCTGGTAGTCAATGGTGACCAAGAATTGTTAGGTTACAAGCATTCTTCCAAATATCTTTCTCTGTGTCCATCATAACAAAGACATTTATACAGATTTGTAACAACTGGTGGGTGGAGTAAATTATGACAGAATTAATAGATTGTCCCTTTAATGGTTGAACACAACATATTCCTACATTGCTCATGGTCTGCGTGCTCAGAAAAAAATATCTTTCATTTATAAAAAAAAGTTTGGGGAGCATAAATACGAGTTTTAACATCTGCGCTTGTAAAAAACATAGATCTTTCAGGTTTCACCCATATCTTCATTTCAAAGTCCATAAACACTCTATTATCAAGAATGTACAGCTTAAAAGAGTTCTCCTTAGCTGCTTTTGTCCAGCCTATACAATTTCTCTCTACATTTTTCATTTCATGTTTCTGTCCTCATTTGTTGAAAAAACACTTTTTTCCCTGGCCCTATTTTGTACTCTAAGGAAATGTTCGATAAAAATAATGTCTATAGAAAATAGGGTTGTGGTAAAAAATGGGGGTAATTGTTCGAGATCTTCCATAATACAAGTGCTTTCAAGTTTTTTTCCTCCAAATTTTTTGTAGGATCCTTGGCTAATTGAGAGAAGCCCCTGGGGGTCTTTAAAATATGCTTATCTACCGTAATTCCTTTCAGCTTAAGAACAATAGAGACCAAAGATATGTCCTCTCTCTTAGATAGCTACGAGGATGTGAGTGTGTGCAGGTTTCGGTCTAGATCACTGCCTTAGTGCTCTAATTCCTCTGGAAAAGATGCATTAATGCAGAGATCAATGTGATCCTCTCAGAGTGATTGTGTGTGCCCAGTGAATTTGATGAAGAAGTGACTGCTGTGCCCGTATGCCAGCTGCTGCCCACCTACCAAGATGAGCTGCTCTATTAGCCTTTACAATGAACACACAGAGCCGCTCTGCCTGAACATCTATTCAGTTAAACATCAGTAGACAGTGGACAACTGTCCACATCCTTACATTTTTAGATAGACCATCCACTGTGCTGGCTCTCAGTTATGCACTCGCACCAAATTTATGTGCCAACTTTAAACATTTCTTTGTCTCTTTGAAATTCATTCAATTTATGCAAAACCAAATTTGAATGCAGCCTCAACACTTGACACCATTTTCTTTTTTATATTTAATATAGATGGTTTCATCTTAACAACATAAACAAATGTTACAGTGCATGTGCATTTTTGTGACCCCAACAGAACTTTTGTTTAAATGCTTCCAAACAGGACCCACTCAATCAATTTTTGAATTTAATCAAATGAACATACAACAAAATTCAACAAATTCTTTATTTAATACAATTAAAGTAAAACAACAATACAAATTAATATTAACATAAATTAAATAAATATATATTGTTATGTAATAAGATACAAGCCAAACACAAACCAAAAGATTACTGGGGTCAGGGCTCGTCCGAAGAAATGGTCTATAGACCACTTTGCAAAATGTTAACACTGGTCCAGAACTTCCACTTCCAGAACTTCATATAGGCAACAAGACCACAATGCTGTGGTTGAGAGCTGCAGACTTGGACTACATTCTTCACAAATATGTCAGTGAATGATCTGGATATTTACTTGAGACAGCAATGTCATTTAACCAGAACAAAGCTGCCCACAATGAAGGGCTGTGATGTGTTTTTGGCACATAGTGTCAGATCATAAAATTGGACAGGGCACTTCCTCGCTAAAAACGACTCCATGTGTGTGTTGGTGTGGAGCAATGAACCACAGAACAACAGTTACGATATGTACTGTACAACGAACTGCCTTGCAAATCATGTCTAGTTTTAAGTAGAAAGTCACCCAGCCATACATCTACGCTAACAATGTGCGGACGATGGTGACAGATTAATCGATACAAAGCAGCGGATATAAGAAGACATAATTCATTTCGTTCTCCTTTTTTGTCTGCCTAACATGCTTCACACAATAGACAGATGGATGGAATCTGCATTATGACTGTAATGAAATATATATGTGGTATTGTGGGGAAAAAAATCAATAAATATAAATCAAAGAAGCCTTTTAATTCATGCTTACAAGACTCGTGCATTTGGTAAACTACTCTAAAAGGGACAATTCATCCACAAATTCTGTCATCTGTATGCCTTTCCTTCTCCTTTATAAATTTTGCAAAGTACCCTATGACTTGCATTGGTTTTGTGTCCATACAATACAAGCAACGTGATCTCATGAGAATTCGTATGCATTTTGCATAAAATGTCGTTCTACGAAACATATATTTAGGTTAAGGGGTCGATACAATTATTTAAACGCGCTGATTATTATAAGCTCTCCCTATTTTCATAAGCATTTGCTCAGTAACTTTTAATCAAAGTCACTGCGTGCAGCTGTGACACGTCAGAGGGGAACTGGCCCTCCCAGCTGAGACTGGTTTCTTTCTTTTTTTCCATTTATTTATCATTGGAGTTTGGTTTCCACGCTACAGAGCCTTGTTGGCTTGCTCACCGGGAGACTGCATGTATTAGATATTATTTGCTAGAATGATCTTGCTTGGTCTTTAAAAACCCGGCCCTGTGCTGTGTTTGACCTTTTCTGTGTTTTTCTGATGTTCACCTGAAAAGCAGCTTTGGAACAATGCACATTGTGACAAGTGCTATATAAATAAATTGAGTTGAACTGATACAAATATCTTAATGAGATACAAGCTTTGTAAATATTTTAATTTGTTTTGCTTAAAATACGTAGCAGTTTGTAACGTTATGTTATACATCGAAATCTAATGTTTCAGCATCAATAAAATTGTACAATAATGCATGTTTCATGCTTGTAAACTTAATGTACGAATACCTACGTATAAACAATGAGATCAGGCTGATGAACTGAATGTGTGGCGCCATTGTTAGGTTACCAACGTTCTTTAAAAATATCTTTGTTTGTGTTCTGCAGAAGAATGGAATACAGTTTGGGATGTAAAGAGGGTGAATAAATGATGACACAATTTTCATTTTAGATGAATTATTATTTAAAACTACTACTTTTGCAGTGTAATCGCTGCTGTTTTAGTGGATCATTAAGGTTTCAAGTCTTGGCTAAAGATTCAATTTCAATTTTTATTTCAAACCAATTGAAAACTATCCTGTGAAGGATATATGATGCAGACTGGAGACAGCTCAAGGATTCATTTAATGCAACATCACAAAAGCATTGTTTAAAACAAATCCTGCACAAAACTACACGTGACCTAGGACAGTATAACAAATAAAACTGCACAGACTGCACCCATATGCCCCAATCCTCTTTTTTATTAGTCTGGAATTAAATGTGGCGTCTACCCTGACTAAGGTCCATTTCTCATTCCCTATAACACCATTACATTCTACGAGCGCAACAGGGCATTAAATTCCCTAAGTAAATGTCTTGAAAACAGCAGGAGAGAGGAGGGTAGGAACGGCAATGTCACATTAGAAATAATTAAGCAAATATCAATGTCTTGAATGCCTCTTTTTACCTACTGAATCATGTGTCTGTGTATAACATTGAGCAGCTATATATATGAAATATCCTGATGGTTTTCCTTTACTGCCTCATTTCAGATTCACCCACCCAGTCCCGTCTGTCTGCATGGAATTCTGGCATTCACCACGGAATGAAAGCATTCTTTATGACATTTTTAACAAAGACATCAGTGAAAATAAACATTTGCCACAGAGTAGTCGCAAAATATGGAAAAAGGACATTAAACACAAGGAATTACGAATTTCATATCACTTTGCTTACTCTTATGAATTAACACAGCATGCTTTCCCTGAAGTGCACAACAATGGCCTCATGCGCACATGAAAGGGTTATCGATCACATTCAGTATCTCTGAGACTTAACCTCTATTGACAACTCAAGTTTTCTTCGCAGTTATAGTGCAACTCATGACCTTAATGAGCCTATAGGATGACGTTGTGTGGATGGAGTTATACAGTAGATATTAATGTGTTGGTGGTGCGGTGGGTCTATATATAGCAGTGGCACATATTGCACACAGACCGTCACTACCAGCTGGCCCCAGAGGGTGAGGACTGAAGATGTAGCACTACAGTGTTTGATGTGGGAAACGAGGGTGGACGGTGAGGGAATACTCAGGCCAATAAAATGAGAGAGAGAGATATAGCACACTAATTTGGATTGACTGTAATATTAGGAGGTTGAGGGCAAAGTAAAGTCTTCATTCTTGTAAAATAATACGAGAATCAAACAGAGATAATTAAAAGTCCTGGCTGAAGAACAGAATGTGTGAAATGAAAACTAAAAAGGGCGATATTACTAAATTGAGATTCCGCTAAGTAGTGAGGCATAAATTTGGCGACGATGGAAAGATTTGCCTTCCAACTCATCTACTATGGGCAAACCATTGCAATGTTCCCAGACTCACCCTGATGCGGGCACGATTCGATATGCGCCATAAGACACCAGGTTAATATTCACGCTGCCAATTGAAATCCAAATTGAAGTTAGATTAAAATATTGTGTGTGCAAACACAGAAGGGTGTATTTGTGAAGAACTAAAGGGAAGTTGAAGTGAATGTAATTTGGACTGAGACCACATGGCATGTAGGCTCCTAAACACGTGCCCACTCATTAAAAAGATGGAATTATAATAGACAGAATTAAATGACTCTCGAGAAACACAAGCAAAATTATTAGAAGAGAGGTAGAAGGTTGAGAAATGAAGAAATCGAAGACGTATATCTAATAATATATACATGAGAGAAATAGAAGCACTGAGAGACACGGACATTCAGGCACAGGTTTGGCACCGTACACCAAAACCTAACAGAGCAAGACCTGCCTTTGACAAGTGTTAGCCATTAAAGTTAGTTACTATGAAAGATCCTACAATTAAACATAATTAACGCCCTTGGTCTGAGGAGAGGTGTGCTTGGGTTCCTCTTTCTGTCAGCCTTTGGATTTTCAAGCAGAACAGCGGGTAAGCTGATTCAGTATTTGGCAAGTTTATAATAGAAATTTAGAGAGTCTCTTAGATAATAGTGGCGTTTATAGTTTCATGAATTATAGTACACACACACACACGCACACACACAGATAGCACAGGGTTGCATATACACACTTTTATAAGAAGACATTCTTGGCAGTTACAGTATGTAATCTTTAAGGGTCTGTGTTATTGTCATAGATAACATTATAATCCATGTTTAATTTAAACAACTCTTATTATTACTAAATTATTTCAAAGCAACATTTTACAACCACAATGCAGAAGTACACTAATGATTATTTAGACAGATAGACAGACAGGCAGGCAGGCAGACAGAATAATTATATTATATGATTGTATGCACATATAAATGAAAAGTCAGTCGCGATGAGGACAGATGAGATGAGGATAATCACACACGCAGACGTTAGCTGCATAATTGGGAGGTAATGCTCCATACAAACACAGCAAATCACTCTCTCTCATTCATAAGTTAATAACCCACAACAAATGTGTCTCCCTCTGTCTTTCTCATTTTCTGCCTCTCATACCGGCACCTCCTCTTGCAAACAGCTACGGAATCCAAGCACCTCCCTTAAAACCGACTGACTGAATCCTAATCATTAGATCTCAGAGAAATAAAAAGGAGCCTGTTAAAGTTAATGAGATAATCTATTTCATCCCAGTTTTGGGTCATATTTTAAGCATGATGTGAAGAGCCGCCTATGACAGATATTATGTATTTCAAAATGAAACCGCTGGAGCGTGCACTTCCAAAAGGGCGGAGTGACTTTTATTTGTTCTTTTGTTGTGGGACGGTCTAAGCATTCAAGTGTTGCATATTAAAGCAATACGCCACGAGAGGCCAAGCGGTACAGCGATTTTGCCACAGCTCTTAAAGAGACAGTTTACCCCAAAATATTCTGTCATCATTCAATGTCTTTGTTCTGATGAACACAGAGAAAGATATTTGGAAGAATGCTTGTAACCAAACAGTTCTTGGCCACCATTGACTACCATGGGAAAATGACAATGGTATTCAAAGGTGCCCAAGAACTGTTTGCTTTCCTACATTCTTCAAAATATTGTATTTTGTCTTTAACAGAAACCAACTACTAAGTACTAAGAATTTGTCCTACTATATAGTAGTTCATTAGGTGTGTCTTACCTAAGCAATGCCTGTCCATTTCTGCTTCACTACCAGTCAACAATTCAATAATGAAATCACACCACATTAAATGATCCAATCTATATAGTCCAGTCACTACAGAAGCAGCTTCTAGTTGAGTGACCGTACATCTCTTCCACAAATCTGTGTCCAGAGGCAATCTTAACTAGCAGATCCGCTTTTAGCCTCCCTCTAGAGAAATACATGGTCATTTTTAAGCAGATCGGCAAGTGTTGGCTGTAATTTGATTCCTTTTTTTTTGATGACCAAGAAAGCTGTCATTATTTTACAGGCGAAATTGGATTTGTCCCTTGATAGTCGTGTGGATAAGCACTGAGCTCATTAACGTGGATCTAAAGGCTTGGGTTAGAAATTAAGCAATCATGAGGTAATTTCGCTAACAAACACTCAAAGTCATATTTTGTCTTGCCTGATAGCTCTACTGTCTGGCACAGGAAGAGAAGATGTGCGGAAAATGTTAACATGTTGGATATGACCTGGTTAATACCTACCTTTTTAAACTGAAAAGGGGATAAGTGCTCGTGTAGAATGTATAATACTTGTAGCGTCGTTTGAATAATAATGCTTGATAATGATCTGTCCCTCTGAATAGATATTCTTTTCTATTGGTTTTAGATGGCACAGCTGAAGGCCTTCATTTCAGCAGCAAAATGTGTTTCCTCATCATCGGATGCATTGTTTGCTTCCAGAACTCGGCATACATTTAAATCATGCTGTATTTACTGACAACATTTGTCTCTTGAACAAATCACATCCGTGACAAGCCTGTAAGAGACTGAAAGAGAGAGAAAATGGGACGGATAGAGAAAACATGTGAACTATGTTTGCCCATGTTAGATTATTTAATTAAATTAAAAATCATTTATTAACAAAAAATGACACTTATATACATTAAAGGGGATGGTTCACCACATTCTGTCATCATTTTGTCACCATCTTGTCATTTTAACCTGTATGAAAAAAAGAGGATATTTTAAAGAATGCTGATAACCAAACAACGGCGGTAACCATTCACTTGTGTAGTACAGTCACAAAACCAATGGACGTCAACAGGTACACGCGCTGTTTGTTGACCAACATTCTTCAAAATGTCTTCTTTTATGTTTTGCAGAAGTCACACAGGTTTGAAATGACAAGACTTTTATTTTGGGTGAACTATCCATTTAATGCTACATTATAGAACTCTGGCATGCATTCGGATTTCATCCAGTCAAATGTTACATGCGGTAGATTTTATTTTACTAGCCATAATTTACAAACCATCGTAACAAACTGACTGGCAGACACAGGGCAAGGGCCAGCTGTCAGACAGTTGCAAGTCCTATATCATCCATTCAGAGTCCTGCATGCCTGAAGTAGAGCTAGGGATTAACCAATCAAACACAGACTCCGGAAGACAAACTGCACATTATATTTTCTTCTTTGACCCTTGAACTCCATTTAACCTTCTCCTGGGTTCTATCTACACAATTCCACTTCAAACAGGACCAACTAAATACAACTAGCCAGATATGAGGACTGTATACAAATAATATAAATATATATTTTAGTGGTTGTTTTAACTTGAAAATAAGTGAATAACTATATATGATATTTTTCAACTGAAAAGAGGGAAATAACTGTGTTTAACTCTTATTATAGTATTGCTATCAACTTTTCAGATGGATGGGGGAAATAAAGAGGCTAAAGCAGCTGTGCAATGCATCAGCCTCTCATGCATCCAATTCACTAGATTAATGGAAAACCATATTGCACACCTCTAGTGTGGTCAGAAGCTGAAAATCATTAAAACTTCTTATAAAAGCTGTATTCCCTTTCATAAAACTGTCTATTACGTTTCGTGTTTTTCAGAAACAGATTCTATACCAGGCAGATGTTCAAACACAACCCAATCCTATACGGTATGTGTTCTCCAGCACTAAAAAACAAATGCAATATTGTTCCGGTCAGTGCTTAATCATTTTCACAGGATTTGCCTCAATACTGTTGGGTGGAAAAAAGCAATAAGACAAAATTCTGATTCTAATTTTACTGTCTAGCACCCATTCTCTTTTTTATATGTATTGTATATATTTCCCTCTCTCTTAGTCTCTCTCTCTCTATATGTAGGAGTAAACAAACACTAATGTCAAGTTTGATTTGTTTCATTGCTTTGCCGTTTCCCCTGGAAGAGGCAGTCATTACACTTTAACCCCGACTAATCAAGCATGTTTTCACCTGACTACAGTGTCCACACAGCCTCAGGACTGTGTTTGTGTGTTGGTGTAAAAGAGAAAAAATGACTCTGTCAAAATCTCTAGGGATAGCGTGTGTGTAAATCATCATAAATTGAAGGATTGTTATCCACAAAAGAACATGGTGAAAAATGAAATGCATGTCAGGTGTGACCTAGAGCACCGCATGGCTTAACTGCTCAAGAACAACATCTTTAATGTTGTCAGCCTTGAATGTTATCCTTACTATAGATCCTTGCTTTTGCATTTTGCTCTGTGCTCCTGACAACACCAGCGGACACATAGAAAACCATCATATTGGATTTCTCTTCTATTAATGCGAATGTGATTTCAGAGAAATAACTGAGTTAAAGATTATGTTTTTATGTCTTTGATATGCATTGCAACTTAATACTTCACATAGAGGGTAAGATTGTCATTCTCACAAAACGTAATTCATGTATTACATTTGCAAATAAAGTTACAGCCCTGCTGGAGAGAATACAAAGCCGATTTTTATTGGCACCTCTAAATGTTTTTTGACAAATTTTGGACCCCTAGTACACGTTGTCCTGGTGGGAAGCTTGGCAGGGTGACCGGGTAAATGAATCTTTGTAAAGCTGTGAACACGAATCAAGCACAGAGCTTTCAAGAGTTGGGAACTATGAATGAGTTCTGATTCGATATCACTTCCTTAAAAAATGATTTGATTGATTCTGGTTCCATTCAAAGTTTCCAGCTACTCCCGAATCCTCAGCATCACAGCAGAAGAAAATAGTTCGAGCTTGCAGTCATTCGGTTTAAAATATCAAACAGACATTGCATTTTTTTGTTTCATTATCCACAATGGTTGCAGGCAAATAACAAACATACAGAGCCATCAGTGTAGCCAGATTCACGATCGAATGACTTTTAATAAACGAAAAACACTCACGAATGAGTTTGAGCAGTTAATGGATTAATCAAACTCACTGAAACATTACTTTCAGTCGAAATGAATTAAATTTTTGTGAGATTTAAATAGGTGTAATTACTGGCAAGTTCTTATAACAACACGAATCAAAGATTCCTAAAACCCAGTTTTGTTGTCATATAAAACGGTATTTTATAAAAGGAAATAAATGGGATGGATGGAATCATTAAAAAGAATCAGAGCCAGCCTCATTAAATCCTCAATGAACAGATTTTAAGTATGACCTAGAGGATAACACTACATCGTAACAAATGCAATGAAGTGATGTGTATGGGAATACGAGCAGAAATAGCTGTGGATGACTATAAAAAGAACAATTACAGCTCGTCTCTGTGGGGAGATGCTGAGAAAAATGATGCCACAGAGCCATCATCACCACCTGTATAAGCACAAATTTACTCTTCCCGTGTCATGTCGCTCCTCTGAGAAACATTACAGGTCAGTGTCTCCCCTATACTCCCTATAGAATCATGAAAATGGGTATAACGCCGCATTGTGTTGCATACGCATATGCAGCCTCGTAGTGGAAGGTCACAGTGACTGTAGCTGTTATAATTACCACTGAGAGTAATTAGCTCAGCTCACTCAAGGTCTTCAACCCCCTGAACACACCTTTACACTTTCAGTGGCCTGCATGCATGTCTGCGAAGAGAAAAAGAGAGCATAGAGTACGTGTGTGGCACAGGTGATGTATAATCACCTCTCAGTGGAGGTTTGGAACATAACTGTCTGACATAATGATTCTTCTGCACTAGACGACATAAAGAGAGAGTTTCCATTTATATGCATGTCCATTGCAGGTATATGTACGTAACATTATAATATTATATCCCTTTATTCTGCTACTTAAATGCATATTTTGCTTTTATATATATTTGTTTAAACTATTAAACTACTCTATTTCTGTTTTTATATTCGTACATATATCATAAACCACTTTCAGTTGCACGACATACAGTACATCACACTTAATTTTTTATTACTATAATTATCTTTCTTCACGTTTGTTTACATACTTGCACTACGCAGGCCAGCTGCAATTGCTTTGGCAATACGAATGTACATTTTGTCATGCAAATAAAGAACAATTATATATATATATATATATATATATATATATATATATAGAGAGAGAGAGAGAGAGAGAGAGAGAGAGAGATTGTTTACTCCTGCACACTTAATGAATTTGAAAGATAAAGTCAACTCTCCTTTTATAGATGTACAGTATGTTACTCAAAGTGCCAGGCGGAATCATTAAAAAAACTTGATCTCTTTCGTTGTCTTTTTTTCTTTGGTTCCTCATGATGCACTGCAGTTCTATCCTTATCTCCTCTTGTTCCTCTTTTTCTCCTCAAAAACGTCCTTTCTTCTCCTTCAACAACTTTGGAGAGACAGCGAGGTTGACTCTTCCTCTTTTGTGGTGTGTGTGTGGGGGGAGATATGTGTGTGTATGTGTGTGTGTCTGTGAAGGTGATAAGGTACAGAATCAGTCTAAATGTGTCCAGAGGCTCTCCTCGCTCCAGGAGTGTCAGGCAGCAATGAATAATCTGTACCTCAAATACACACACACATAGTTTAACAATACAGCAGAGCAGAGATGGGTATCGGACAATTATACAGTTATAATAAAACATTGATTTTTGTATTTGGTGTTGTATTTAATTGAAGGATTTTGTATTAGGGTTCGAACACTTTACAAAAATAATTCCATTTACCATATAGGTAACCCTTCTGACATAGAATTCCAATCTAACATTTCAATCTAAAAACGTGTTTTTACAAAAGACAGTCCAGTACATTTAAAACGAGAGCAAGTAAATGGTGAAAAAATTGTCATACTTAGGTGAACTGTTTCTTTAAAACACGTCGAAATAATGTTCATGGAAAACTGTCAAGCTTATGTTAACATCTTTTTTTAAATAGCCCACAGAGTGCAGTGGCCATTAGGAATCCCATTTGATTTTAAAAGAAAAAACATAAAATACAAGACAGACCTATTATTATAAGTTTTATAGTTATGTGATGTTTCAGTTTCGGTAGGCTAAGTTTTTTTGTAGGCTTAGAGTTTATTCTGGATGCGATTTATCGGGATTAATAGTTTAACAGCCCTATAAAATATTTGTATGTTTTTTTTTATGATATTTTGTATTTTACACATCAAAACTCAATAATTTGTTTTTGTATTATGATTTCAGATTTTTGTAAATTTCATGAATCAAGATTACTCATGTTAAGATTTCTCATGTTAAGGTTCAAGACTTGGTTTCAAGGGTTCTTTGGCATTCAGGTAAGACAGAAGCTTTGAGTATTCATGGCAGTAACACGTGTGACCTTCAGGTGTGTTGAGGCTGCACGGGAGTTCTGTGACAAACTGCTGCAGTAAAAGCACCAGCACAAATACTAAACATACACTAAACACCTGAGAGAATAACCATCATTACATCATCACATTACACTGTCAGTATATTTCAAATACCGCTGCTGCTTCTGACACACGCTCAGTCGCAATCATCCTGACTCAAAGCGAAACACCTGCCATCTCCACACAGCAACACCAATTTAATGTGTGTGTGGCCTCATGTAATGCTAATGCATTTTGTTTTACCACATCTTAGCACCTCAAAGCACCCCACCGCCACTCCAACAGCTGCTTCTGACGTTTCTCCTGTGTTATTTCCTCAAACGCATGGTACCTCAGCATAATTTATCCATCTGTCTTTTAAATCTATGTAACACGTGTGCATTAAGAAGCAGGAGAACACGTAAAAAGGAGATTAAACGGCATGTTGCCACGGCGACTCAACCTTCGAAAGCACGCCACGCAGCCCATAATGATCCGCGCGACCATCTGTGACTGCCGCCCTCTGCCTCACCACAACCCATTATGACATCGCTGTCTCATCTCCACGGGGACAGACGGCATTATTAATAACTTGACGCTCTTGGCTGGCATCTTTCTCTCTCTTTCTGATTCCATCATATACTGTAGGGACAGAGATTAGACATTCAATTCCCCGGATAAACTAACTTTGGCCAGAGACACACACGCACACACATAGTCAGCAAGCATTGATTGTTCGTAAGGGCTCACGGGAGGATCAATAGTGGATTTTTCAGTACAAACATAGTGTTAAAGAGTCAAGGCCACACACAGACCGCTAGCACGGCTCAAACGACATCATTCAGCATTTAGACGCAAATACAAACATGACATATGCGCGCCAACATCTTCATTAAGTATCCTGATCTATTCAAGAGCAACTACTGAAAACACTTTTTTTCTCGATATATAATGTTTATAGTATGTGCCAGATAAACTTTTACAATAACCCACAATCCCATCATCGCTCCAAAGAACCAGGCCTTCATATGAAAGTTCGTATTATGCTTTCATCTGACAGATCTCAGATCAGCACCCTCAATCATAGTTACCTCAGCTAGAGAAAAGAAGAGAAAGAAGAGAAATAAGAGCATCTTGTAGAATAGGGAAATTTCAAGGTTGAGAAAGGAAGAGGGATTTGTGCTTCTTAAGAGATGGATGAATTTAAATCGTCAACTTTGTGTTTGTAAAACACAACACACACTGTTAGAAGGAATGAAGAATGTGAGCGTACACAAATGGATGTAATCGGGCAAGAATGTAATCGACTGAAGAAGGAAATGTGCAAATTTTCTAAGGGGTTACTTCCTTCATCGTACTCAACACAGCAAACATCCTCAAAGCAAGACAAAATCGATCAGGCAGCAAGATCAACCAGACTTTTACTGAATTCATTTTATAATCAATTATTTTTGTTTCTTGAGGTTGAGGTTTGTCATTTAAAGACAACACAATTCAGTGAGCTTTATACTTCAAATTAGAAAAAAATACCAGAGTAAAAAAGTGTTGTTTTAAAGATGACAGGAAAGCAACAGACACACAGTTTTATGTCTGGTTGTTATGAGACTGCGTGTCACACTTCATTCATTATCTACACTGCATTTGCACATGCTAATCCAGCAGTTTCCATATTTCCCCCAAACTGCGAGAAACACAGCATTTTTCCAACTATTCATTACTCCGTCAGTTCTCAAACTGTCATCTGGCAAACAGGTCCATCCATGTATTTAACACATATGAATCCACTAGATAAAGAGTAATTCAAACATCAGTCAGCAGAGATGAAGAAATTGTTCAGGTGAACACGCACAAGCTTGAAGCAGAGAGCAGCGAAGCGGAACGACACGGACCGCCACCTTTACTCTGACAAGCAGCATGAATGATGCTAAATTCCGGAGGGAGCTGATATTGACAGGCTCCTTGGCTGAGCTGAATGTGTTGACCAAACAACTTTGAGAAACACATGTTACAGCCAGATAACACATTATTCCAAAGTTCACACTACAGCTATGTACAAGGTAAAGGAATTACATTTTCTACTCAAAGTTAAAACAGAAGCTTTTGCCATTTCAAACCTTTATGATTGGTTCTTTTTACTGGAAGGCGGGACTTCCTTCGCTAGAATTGGCAATGGCGCATCTTGCAGTAGGCAGTCATTTTGAAAACAAGGCAGCTTTAACATTCTTTAGGGGGTCAACTAACAACAGCTTACTTTTCTTGTCTACGCAGATTAAGATGGGCACTTGGGATAGGAGAAAGCATTTAAACTTCCGAACAGCAGCTTTAAATACATATTCAGCTGTATTTAAAACATCATTTACAAGAAATATTCCCAAAGGAATCGAAATAAACAGCATGTTTAAGAGCTCTGGATGGGAGGAAGATTGAACATATGGTTTAATATCTGTGTAACTACCAGAATTGCAAACAATTGCTCTTCGTTTTTACTTAAAGCACTTGACAATCTGTTCTATCTTCCTTTTACTGTACCTCATCATTTCTCTCTCTTTCTAAATCTCTTTTATTAATCACCCATCTCTTATTTACGCATTTGTTTTTGGACCATTTGTGGTCTGTATGAATTACTGACAGGGTATGCGGTGGTCTCATGTGAGGTCAAGGCTCAGGGTTACAAACTTTTAATGTTGTCGAACCTTTGTCGCTAGATGCTCACAAGCTTGCGGCAACAAGAGCTCCATTTACAGTAGAGGCGTTTCTATGGGTTATGAGCGGGGGAACACTGTAATTTGCAGTGGTTTTGAGTGGGAATGTCTTTGCACTTGAAAACAATTACAGTAGGAAGGTAAAACTAGAGAACATGTTCATCGACTGCATTGAAAACAGGAAAAAAGGAATGCGTAACTCATGAATGCATATTTCACTCGAACAGGAAAATATATGGAGAAAATCTGTTTGCTGTTCTTTCCAGACAACGACACTTCAGGTAATCCCTGAAATATGGATTTTATATACTTTAAATCCAAAGTGGCCTTTGGATTTATCACTGAGCTTTATGCTTCTATTATCAGAGCTGCTCGGATCTGTTCTTGTTTGTTCAACAAATCCTGTTATCTTTGATCATTCTGTCTGAAACTAAGATCTCCCATTAGTTTTTATTTCTTGCCGTCTCTCTCCACCACATCGCCATCTTCCCACTTGCAGTATTTTAGTTGTTTTTTTGCTCTTTCATTTCTTTCTTTTTTCCTCTCCTCTGTAATCTAGCAGGTCAGGAGGGGCCCAAAATACCCATTACTGTAAGTGTGTGTATGTGTGTGTTTAAAGAGCACATGAGAGGGTTTATATTGGATTCCGAAATAGGCAATCTGAAGATTTTACATAAAGTGAGGGAGCAAAGAGCACTATTTCACGGGTCACTTCAGAGGAAGAAATTTGATTTCAGGCCATATTATAAAACTTCTCTGTGTGTTTATGTTTAAGAGAAGCACAGTTTATTCATGGTTCTGTAACTGGCAACCAAGGACAATTGTTTTTTTGCACAGAAAGTGATCTGCTCAGCATCTGTGTATTGTGGATTCATATTGCCAATCAGAAGAACATCTGTCAAACTCTTTATTCTAAAACGTATTCTACATTACACTTACAAACTAATTCACAGAGTAGCAGACATTTTCACGACCAAACTGTGGAAAAGGACATGATCATTAATAACAGTAAACAGATTTTAGCTGTAAATCTAAAAATACAGAAGAATCAAAGGATGATGTCATTCACTTCACCAGTGTTCACATCTGAGAACGAGTCAAACGCTCCTCTTCAGCACTCAAATAGCCTTAAATAAATTCCTGCGTTCAGACATGGCACTAGACGCCTCCCGCTTTATCAAACCATCTCTTCCCTCTTTATATATGAAAAGAGGATAAATAAAAGGCAAAGCAGCTGCGATAAAAAGCTGCATTGATCTATCTCTTTTTCTCTCTCCTTCTCTCAGAAAGCATCTGATCATATCACACACACTCTGTTGAGTCATAGCTTTAGATATCAGTATTCACCACGCGCACACACCCTGAGCTCTGTTAAATTAATGACCTCTCTCTTTTGCTTATCAGTGGGCAGGAATGCTGTCTGTATCCATTCCTGGTTTTCCCATGCCCTGTTCCCCCAAAACAACATTTTACAAAAATGTATCAATGCCAATGTGTACAATATGTGAGCAAATGCGTATGCATCTAACTTTATATGGATTGAGATTACACGTTTTGCATTCGAAAACCTTGTTGTTTACTGTCTTATAAACAAAAAATACCATTTCAGTTACAGTTCTCAAAGCTTGTCATGGTCTAGTAGCAGAATATTTAACAGGATTGATTCATTCCTATGCCCCTTATTATCTCCCAAGTTTAGATTGTCATGGGCGGCAGATCCTATAGACCTTAGAAACCCTCCTCCTATATCTCAGTCAAATTGACTTTTGAAATATATATTTCAAAATCTTTTTCCATATTGTGCTCCTAATTGTGTTTGAATGATCTGTTGGTTTTTATAAGTGCCCTATAAAGTGTCCTTGGGACTTCTGTGAAGTTGCTATATAAATCAAAATGACTATCTTTTATATAAATCTGAGAGGACACAAGTTCCTTACTTCTCTATTTATGTGTGTATTATTTTGGTGTAGGGTAAGGGTTATGTTATCACTTTTTTAGTCTCTCTCTCTCTCTCTCTCTCTCTCTCTCTCTCACACACACACACATACACATACACAAACACACACTGTCTCTCACTCTGTCGTTCTCTGTGTCATGTCACTGAGTCCCTCTTCTATCTAATGAACATCATTCTCATTATCACTTCTTTTCTCAATTCCGTCTAGTCTACACCTTCATTTCTCCATTTATATTATCTTCCACTGCATTTCCTCACCTTTCTCAAACACAGCTGTGAGAACACGTCAACTATCACAATGTCTCTCTCTCTCTCTGTTCCCTTCATTTATTTTATCTGCTAAAGCAGAAGAGTAGTTGCTGTTGCGCTTGTGTGTGTTTGAAAAAGGCATAATATCAATTGTGTTAATTAAACATTGATTTTACACCACCCAGGAACAAAAAGGCTGGAATAAAACTTGTTCGAGATGCACTCGGATTGATATGAACTGTTTAAAAATGTAATGGGCATCCAGAAAACAAAACATCTCTCAACATCTCTCTCAATGTATTTCATTAGTTTATAGGAAGTCTTGTGCTACACAGTATTTGTAACTTTGTACTATACTAAAATGCTCATATAAGTTACACCTCTTGTATGTTCAGAATAGGAAACTAGCAGGTTTACTGCATACTGTACAAGTATACCATAATGGGGGGCTACTTTAAAGAGCTCATTTAACATAATATACAGTGGTATGTTATTGTAGATTGCCACATGACCTTAGTATGATTAATTTAGTGACATTTAGTTATTATTGTTGTATAAATAGACTACTGCACATCTTAGCAAATGTAGTAGGTCATTTTTGGTGTTGCATGTGTTCGGAAAACACGCACGCTGTAATGTTTATACAAAATGGCTGTATGCTATATAGCATATAGAAGAAGCATGATAGTTTATCATTCTATACACAAGCCAGAGAGAGAGACAAACTGCACCGATGAATTTTCCAGCAGATCTAATGCAGATCTAATGTGGACTTGACTCCGGCAACAGCTCAGTAATAGCAGCAATTTGCTAGCAATGTCCCGTCTTTAATACATGATTAGGTTTTGTGTGGAAATTTCACTTCTTCACAGTCTTTCATTTTTCTCTTTTCCCCTTCGTGGTCCTTTCAGCTTTTGAGTTGCTGTTTTGCTCTAATAGCCCCTGAAAGCCTCCATATCCTCTATAAGGACGCTCATACCTTATATTACGTGGGAAGGTCTAGAGGCGCAACATATGGTTATGTGATTTTTACCATTTCATGTCACAATGTCTATCTATTTGTTGTTTTTTATTTTCATTTTTTATTCACGGTATTGCTATTATGTCCTCCGAGTGAGTATTCCACAACCAAAATCACACCTGAAGATTCAGGAAGTGTCAACGTATCATATGTAGATACACTGATTCACAAATCTTTTCACATCGAGATTAAAAGACTCTTCTTCACCTTGCCATGTGGTTTGTATAAGGGAATGTATAATCTAAGTTGGAATATACCATTGGAGATAAATTTCATACTTTCTACTCAGAAAACAATCTAGACAAACCACAAAAGAATGGGCAAAATAAGAACACATATTTCAAAGCTAAACTTTGCAACATGCTAATAATGATATTATTGACTAAATAGTCAAATATACTGTGTGTAGCCTAATTTTCAGTCTGTGAAGTCAATAGCTTAATTTTGTTATGTGGGTGGGATTTTGGAGTATTGGAAAGAAGGAGGTTGCGCAGACCAAAAAGGGTTAGAACCCCCGACTGAGGGGATTCACGCCTTCAAAGAAAATTGCGAAAACTCCCCAAAACTTTGCAGCATGTTTTTGACCTTAGTTGAAAGGATCCATTTATGAGCAGAGATGTCTATCTTTCCACACAAGGCTCCCTTTGAAAAGTGTTCTCTAAAAATGAGAAAGTGTCAGCGTGTGTTTGTGAGTGATGTGTGTTCCTGTCGGGCTGCTAAAGGGCTCAGACACGCTAAAAAAACCCCAGCAGAGCTCTTTGAGAAAAAAGCCTCCATCACTAATTCCATATTCTTCTGGTGTCTTGATGCTGAGAAGAAACAGATGTCAGGTTGTCCTCTGCCCCGTGAAGTCACGGCTAAAACATAGCGATTGGTCTCTTTGGGTTGTGTGTGTGTGTGTGTTTGTTGGAAGTCTAATCAAAGCTAATGAAGTTACAGCAATGAGAGAATGTCTAGTCCCCGGTTACTCCGCTGGATTACTTTCTGGAGCTCAGTCAATCACATGATCACTGACCATAACACAACATTCGCACTGACCATATGCTCGGACCCTTGGTGTAAATGGGGTGTAATGGCGTGTGCGAGACCCCTGCAACAGTCCATTAGACACACTAAATGAACTCTAATCTAATCTAATGCACACATACACACAACTTGAACGGCTCTTGAGTCAAGCCTATAAAGCACTCCGTCAAGAGGTTTAAATATCAGGTCATTAAGAGTGTATATTTTCAAAAGCAGAGGTTCTCCAATGTTCAGCGTCTAGTAATATCCATGTGTTTACCTGTGAGCAATGTCTAATTATGACCGCGAAAGAGACACCAGGTATTAATTAAAAACGCTTTCATAAACATACACGTCATTTCGAGAATAACAAAAACTGAATTATATTACACATAAAGTACAAAATGATTGGTTCTAATATATCATGGGTATAATAACAGAAAAAGCCATTACCTTTACTCTGACAGGTGAACAAATCTAAATAGCTGATAGCGAAATTTAAATGATGACGTTGAGAATCTAAGAAGTAATATTGGTGAGATCCATCAAAAAAAGATGTTATTAGCACTGGTACCATGCAACCATAATGCTAGTACTAAGCAAGTTCATTTGTCACCGATATTAAAATTATATACGTGGTAATACTTAGTACAGTTAAGAATGAACTTTTTGCCACACTTGAAGGAAGATCATTTTGAGTTCATAAATATTTCTTAATGACCATGAAAGTATTTTGCTTTTATTTGTTATAAATATATATGTTCTTGTTCCTATACCTGAATTGAAATGTAGCTGTTTTTGTTTTTCCTTGCATGTTGGCCACAGACACGTAAAACTGCTTTATGGATGCATGAGACTGTAAAAAGATTAAATCCAAATATAACATGCATAATACTATGAAGTAGATAATTCAGAGACAAGCAGAGTAAATATTATGCAGAGAGAGAGAGAGAGAGAGAGAGAGAGAGAGAGAGAGAATGGTATTTCACTGTGGTGGGATAATGTGTTCCAGATTTCCCAGAGGAATAATTGCCCTCTAAATATGTCTGTACGGCAGCGGACCAAAGGAAGTGTCCAAATCATTATAAAGTCAAGATCTGAAGGGTTTCCAGGCATTAATCAGAGATTAACATAAGAGCATGCTCTACAATCAAGAGCTCTTGACTCACTGATGGTTTAAAACTAGACCTACAGCAGAATTAGCTTTACATTTAGCTTGGTAATACGGTAACCCACGTTACACCATTAACCAACAACATTACAAATGTCAGAGTAGCATTTGACACAGTTTAGTAACAAGCCACTAGCAGTTAGAGCAATTCATTTTTTTGGGTCTGGTCTAGAACAGCTGATTGAATCGCAAGTCATACACCTAATTGCAAGTGGGGGTTTCTTGTAAAAATGTAATAAGAGTTTGTGAGATGAGTTCTTGCCTGGTGGTCTCAGTGTGCCCTATACAACCAGAAACATGCCCGCCCTTCCCTTATTATAGCACTGGATACAAAAAGCACCGTGTGAATTTGTACAATGTCTTGCATCAATTAAAGTATTACATTATTATATTTATTATACAGCTCATCATATCATAAATATTATGCAATTGACCAATCAGATTCAAGTATTCCAGAGAGCCATGAAACAAAAGTTTAAACAACGTGTGACTGGCACAAAGTTTGGATCTACTTTAAATTCGTGTAACACTAAATCTAGTGAAAACACTTTTGAACCACACATGCTGTATTTTGACATGTGTAAATCTATATTCTTGTTTTGCTCCACTGCATTGCAATATTGACACTAAAATGGCAACCCTGTACCACTTAAACATACTCATAAACACGTCTTGATGAAAGAGCGCTTTATTCGCCTATTCAGACTCCACCTCATTTCCAGCGGATGGGCTGACAGCTCAATAAAAAAAGACATATAAAATCAACATCAACCTCTTGCTCTTCAGTTCTGCAGAGAGGCCATATAAAAAGAGCTGATATTTAAATGGGAGTGGAAAGTCACTCCAGGAATATAAGCATCCATCAGTTTAATTACCGTGGTATTTTCTCTGAAGATCTGACATTCTTCACCGACCGGAACGGCTGGAAAACCCTTGGCATGGTGAACAGATCTGGAGTGTGTTACTGCGGACTGGTCTGTCGCTGTCACATCAGAAGAATGATGTCATGTCTGGAGGACAGGAGGAGATGGTCATGGTTATTAGTATGGTAATGATACGGATAAGATTAGACCCTTTTAAGCAATTGTCTCGCCAAGGGTGAAGGTCAAAGTTTGAAAGATCGGAAACGTAAGTCATTAGTAGCTTTTCAATTCATTTCGAAAGTATTAAGGGTGTTTTACCTGGCCACAAGTGTTTTATTAAGTAATACATCTATTTGATTAGATTTTAATTACTTCATTTGACGTTCAGTTAAATTCTTCTGGAATATGTGTGTAAAGGTTTGGGTATAACTACAAGGGACAAAGCAACTAACACACTACTAGCTAACAACTAACTAAAACATGAACGGCTAACTTACACAATAAAATAAACATTTACACTTTTGGCAGACGCTTTTATCCAAATGGACTTACATTGGAATTTCCCATACAAGTATGTGCAAACCCCTGGGATCAAACCCATGACCTTGGCGTTGTTGTCATGTTGTTGCCACTGAGCTACAGGAAAGCTGATACATGATAAAAACAATACAAACGTGATAACAATAAAAAAAAAACATGATTTTAAAAAATGTATCGTGTTTGTATGATCTGAATATAAAAGTATTTTAAACCACTTGTAAGACAGTTTGTATGTCTGTCTAAAGATAAGCATGAATAAATGGGGCTAATAAAGAGGCAGATTTGTTGCCGTTTGGAGGTCTGGCTGCATTAATAACCTTATTTCGCAAGTGTTTGAGTCAGTAACATAAACAACATCTTCAGTCTATCTTTCACAAGTGCCCAAACTCAACAACTTCAAACTCCCATTAAATCACACTTGTTATCAAAAGTTACATTGTTACCAAAGAACCATTTGTTTCCCGCTATTGGCTTTGCTATCTTTAACAAGGAAAGAATTGCCATGGAAGTAAATGGAAAATTATGGTTTGTTAGCGTGTTTGTGGGCGCTCGACCGCTAATGGCCTGCCAGTCATAACAGTTATGGATTTTCCTCTCGTAAAATACATCTCTCACCCTGATCATTGTCTCTCCCTCAGGAAAAGTTACACCACATACTGCGCTCATTGACATTCATAGTCTCTTCTCGATTCAACAGTCAGCATATTTGTCTGGTTCAGTGTGTGTACTTTGAATTTGAGCTAGCCTTCTATCAGTGATGAATTCTGCCCTGGTGTGTTCCACCTGTGAAACAATGCCTCCCGATTCTGACACAAGGGTAAAAATGGCCTCTCAGTAAAATATAACAAACATATTTATTCAAATATGTAGAAACTCTTCTTTTACAGTAATTGACCGTGACCCAATGTCATGGTACAGAAATTATTTTTACAAAACTAAACTGACAGTGTGTCAGTATTGCCAATGCAATGAAACCATTCTAAAACCCAATTAGTAATTCTTTCAAGTCAAATTAAAACTGTTATTCAAAACATCCGCTTTTTCGGTCATTACAAAATCTTAAAAGACTTTCCTCCTCAGCAAGTATCAGAAAACCCAATAAATTCAGATTACTGTAATCCACTTCATATGGAAACACGGTGCCTTTAATCTTGTAAAGTTATTCGGCGGAACTCCGTGTCTTACGGCACAGAGCTTATTAAAGACTGAGGAGTTCTCAAAGGCTATGACATCTCACTTTATTATTACATTTTTTCATGAAATTTATAAATAATTTTTTAGTTTAAGATTAGGCTGAAAGGATCTGGAAATAAGTGTACCGTCTGCTGTGGACAGCGACTAGAGCTGAAGGGCATCGAAGGAATGCTGGTTTCTGTATGACAATGAAATATGAGATTTCTATATGGTTGTGATCATGAGCTGGCCACAGATGTGCAAATATGGATTCCACATATCTCTGTCAAACACCGTTTAATATCCCCCAAGCACATGTGTGGAACGCCGGTGTAGCTCATATTTTCCAAAGGTCAGTACCGTGTGTGAAGACGAATGCCTTGAGATGTGTATTTTTACTACGGTAGATAGATACATAGTAAAAGTCGGACATAAAATGCGGCCGAAGCAGGCGATCCACAGTTTCAAGTTACAAGGTCTCGTCCAATTTTGCTCATTTATTTTGGTTTCATTATGCAGGAGGGACCGGGTAGGCGCTCTCTATTTCTCCTCTCAATAATTTACCAGCGTTCTTGACTGTCTCTCTGGAGGGACTCCACACCAGAGTCAGTTTCTGTCACGCATCAGAGTAATTCAGGTCAGCCATGTGGACAAGACCCTTAAAACACATGTGTGTGTGTCTGCTGAATTGTAGATAAACATGAGAAGCGAAAGTCTCCGATGTGAAACCAGATATGGGACAATAGGAGGAGACCACTTGTGGTAAATGAATCTTGATTCAATATGGCAGCTGTAGTAAAAGAGTCAATCGTCTTAAATTGTTGATAAGGGAATCTCATTGTTCTGGACCTGAACCAACATAAAAATTCAGTGCCCGAGTCAAGTGTAAGATTTCAATGTCATTTTATCGTAAACTAATGCTGTGTTCACACCAAATGCGAATAAAGCAATTTGCAAGAGTAAATTACACACAAAGCCAATGCAAAGATGCAAATGAACACAAACTTGTGGCAGGCGATGCGAATCGAACACGCGTCTTCCGTGCAGAGTGAACATGTTTGTCAGCTCACGTCACTCAAGCGAAAATAACAAACTTTTCCCACAAGCAAGAGCGAGGTGTGAACACGGCATAACAATGAACAATTTTTACAGCAATTTTTACAACAACTTTGAATGCCAATTTTTTCTATGAAATTGGATTATGTTGGACTATGTTGACAAAGCAAACCCCAAATGTGTACAGTTGAATGTTACATGTTATAAACGCATATGTGTAATATAACATTAAAGGGTTGCAGATTGTTAGCTAGTCTGTAACTTTAATCCTACTCTAAATAGTTACCAAGAAAATCTAGCTTTTTTTCATTGTGGTCCTTTGGTTTCCTTAGCGTGTGGGTGGAGATCCCAGGGTCTGTAAATGTTCAAAACCTCTGACCTAGATAGAAAATAGCTGCCCGGGGGCATTGCCAACATGGCCGCAGAGTGGACTGACTTGCCTTTAAGGCATTTTAGCGAAACCTCTTTAGGCCCTCAAAGTCAATTCTGAGTTGTGCTGGTAAGCATCTGATTTGGCTCCAGGCTGAACTGTCTCCAAATAATACTTTAATGATTTTTTTTAGTGAGTAAAAGAACAAAAGGGCTCACACAGATAACACCGGTGATTCAAGACAACAGACTGTGAATTTTCCTCTTGTAGATTGTTCGACCGCGGTTCACAGGAACAAACATAATTGCCCCATGAAACCAGCGCAATATTCTATAAGTCAGCAGGACTCAAAAACACATTTATTGGCTGTGGGAGATGTTTAATTTCCACGGAGAGGTACGCCCATCCATTTAATGAGAAACCGGTCAGCCCAACACACACACACAGACACGCTAAAATATCAAGATGACGTCACGACCCCGAAAAGACACCCACACCATTACACGCACTCGAAAATACAAACGCAAGAACAAAAACGAGGTGAGAGGACAACTGTGATCACATATCTGTTTTTTCAGAAGGTTTTTACAGCATCTGTAAACTAACAGCATGTGAACGCACACACACAGCTCTAATGGACCAGGCCATGAAATATCATATTCACAGATCTCGACTGAAGTGCTGCTGGGTCCCGACAGTACATCGCTAATGCCGCTGTCATACACGACAGCACTTGAGCTATCGTAGCAAGCAGTCCTAGTTCATTTGACGTACCATAACACTAGCCGATAAGACTGCCAGCGCAAGTTCAGTCAATGCAAAAATGCTTCCAAGACTGTAATTAATTTGCTAAAAAATTAATTCTTCTAAATATTAACCGAACACATTTAGCTGGCAGGATTAGAGAACAATAATTTAGCAATGCTGAAACATTTACAATGCTAATTGTGGAGAACGTGCTTGCTAATAGTCAACACAATGTGACACGGCAGCATGAAAAATGAAAAACAAAAAGTAAGCGATAAACTAGAGCAGACAGTAAAAAGCCGGAGTATGTGGATGCTCATTTTAACGTTAGATAATGACAA
Source organism: Barbatula barbatula (assembly GCF_947034865.1). Classification (NCBI taxonomy): domain Eukaryota; kingdom Metazoa; phylum Chordata; class Actinopteri; order Cypriniformes; family Nemacheilidae; genus Barbatula; species Barbatula barbatula. Next base: position 10,693,365 of record NC_136772.1, read on the forward strand.
AATGCTCGGTGCTGCTCAAGGTTTCAGACGCATAGCAGCGAACGAACATCTCGTGATAAGGTTTATGTTCTTTTCAGAGTGCAAACGGCAAAAACATGTCGTAGCTGCAGCAAGAGCAGGAGTCTTTATGTTCTAAAGGAGGAAAAGTTGTTGAATGAAAAACACTTGAGATCAGAGAGCGGTGGAGTTGAAAGCTGCTGCCGGGAACCTCTGATAGATTCAATGCTTCATAAAGCAGCGCTGTGGCCTTGACAATGTGCAAGTGAAGGAACACAAAAGAAGTACCAGCTCTATCTCTCTCACACAAACACACATACACGGATGCAGACTGCTCTAAAAGCTAAGAGTCATTGGGCATGACTCTGTGTGTTGAAAAATGGCTTTGCTCTTTTACTTTCGGAAATTACCTTTCGCTCTGTCTGTTCTGATTTTACTTTTGTTGTGCTTTAATAACAAAACATACATTTCACATTTGTATTGGCAAATCAGCTCGATATAAACAACATTTTTGGAGAAATTATAACCAAATAAACCAAATGAACACTGGACTTCAATCTATTAGAGCTGTGGAAAAGAATCAATCGCAATGCCGATGTGAAAGGTCACTGCATTGATCCATAATGCAAATATCTGATTATAGAAAAATGCATTTATATATAGCATATATGCCAATGTTGCGTTTTTTATTGTAAATTAATTACGCTTGAAAATGATACAAATGATGAATTTTATAATGATGTCCAAAGCAGCTCATCCAGAATTGAGTCAAATATCTTAATTAGAAATTTACTATCAGCAGATTTAACAAAAGGCAATATGAATGAATCAATATTAATTCGACAAGAGTTATTAAATAAGACAAAGAAGACTAAATATGCCAATAATTGTTACAATGAACATGCATATAATACTCTCTCTCTCTCTCTCTCTCTCTCTCTCTCTCTCTCTCCTTTCATTTGATCTCCCTCCCACTCTACAAATGTTTAATCCATCATTGTTTGGATCCATTTTCCACCATTGATCCTGTACTAACAAGGGAACACATGAAGCACACAGGAACAAAAATAAGGTTATGTGTCTGTAAATAAAAAAGGATGTACTTTGATATACAGTATTCATGCAGTGATGACGGCTGACTGAGCAGTGATGAAAAAAACTAACGCAGATGATATACTGACTTGCGTGTGTGTGTAGAGGCCAGGGCCATGACAGGGGTCCTCTTGTGATTAAGTTCTGTACATGAGTTTCTTGCCAGATGTGCATTTGACCTTCCTTTCAAATGGTAATGCTTAACATAAAAAAACTCTCCCCCAGGCTTAAATACACACAACTGTCTGCCTTTACAGAGAAACGCTCTGTGAGCAACATGCGTAAGGTATTGATGTGTGATTCGTCACGTTGATGATCCAGTGAGGGATTTAATGTGCATGCATTATCACCTGCTTTTTTCCTCCGACTTCCTTCTGAAACCATTAAATGGCGGTATAGATCTCTAAACCGCAGTCCTGGTGGACGCCTGACTTCCTGGCAATGCGTCAATGAACTCCAAATGTGAACCCTTACCTTATAAACACCTTATAGAGGTCAGAGGGGAAACATTTAACAACCTTATTTCACTGTAAAACAAGACCAAGCTGAACACACACGCGCAGGCGTTAGGTTTGAGAGTCAAGCGGTAAGTTGCTGTATCCAAAATACAGTCTGGAGTATCAATATGAGGCATTAAGGTCAAATGTCCTTTTTGGGCATTCTTAAGCTGAACAAAATGAACCATGCTCGAGTCTAACCAGACAAAGACAAACATTCTTTCCTATGAGCTCTCTCATCGGCTCAATAAAAAAAATGCATTTTTGTCATTTTTCATCTGAACTAACAGTGGAATTATTTCTCCATCTCGGTTTTCTCTAATGTTTGTTTTTTCATAGTTTGTGTCTTCACAGTCTGCACAAGAGTATGAAAATGACCACGCTCTGTGGAGGCTCAATAATGACACCATCAATAATGATAATCTCAGTGTCAATGTTTCTCCCGATGGATCCGCTACAGGACACGGGTTTGTTTTCCTCTATTAGATATCTCATTAACTTCTAATGCTTGCAAAGCTTATTATTTACTATCCTCTAACCCTACTCCTAAACCTAACCATCACACAACCCTGTGCATCTAATCCTCATGCACACAAAGTCTACAGAATCCATATTAGTGAGGATCTTTCATAAATGCTAGGGTGTTCATTAAGATATTTACTATACCCAGGAACTATACGGAACACAACTAACAGTAAAACCTAAAACAAAACATGACATGGTTGATTTAAGCCATATTTGACTACTTAGGACAAACAAGCACACACACTCATTAGCACTTTACGCAAGCTCAAAAAGAAAGAGAGGAAGATGCAGCTTAACATCCTGACTAATCAGTTTGACCCAAGATTTATTAAACACTTACGAAATGTATTATTTATTCATTATTTTTATATTCTTGCTTGCAAGCATTGCTCATTCATGTCATGATGTAAAAGTAATATATTTTTCTGTTATTTATACCATAAAAATAGAATTAAAAAAATTGCATTACAAATACACGAAACCGTAATGTTTCACCTAGACGTGCACTGTAACTACTGCCGTTTATAGTTAAATGTTTTTTTCTAAAAAACATCACATGTATTATTCTAAGTAAATGTGCAATTACAGAAGGCAAGCTTTTAGTGTGGAGACTAGACAACACCACACAACCAAGAACTAACTTCTGCTAGTGTTCTGTATATGCTTTTTATGGAAAAAAGTTACTGTTAACAGTCAATGCATGAACGCCTTAAAGTAATAGTTAAAGTGACCTCAAAAATGAAAATTCAATCATTATGTACTCACCCACTTGTCACTTCAAACCTGTATGACTTTCCTTTCTCTTCAGAACACAAAAGAAGATATTTTGAAGAATGTTGGTAACCGAACAATGGCGGTATCCATTCACTTCTATTGCATAGACACACATCCAATGCAAGTCAATGAGAACCGCTAATGTTCGGTTTGAAATGACAAGAGGGTGAGTAAATGATGCCAGAATTTCCATTTTTGGGTGAACCAGCCCCCGTACGAAAGAAGTTCTAAACAGTCCAGAAGTCCAGCCTTTTAGTGTACAGTGATATACAGTATATCTCTTTGAAGCAGAAAGTAAAACGCGGCACCAACACGCAACGCAACATCACACCCTGTTTAATTAAGTTGAGAAGTTAAGTGTTAAAACCAATTTGCAACTTTCAGGAAAGGTGTGGCAGTCACACTTCCAGAGTATGACAATGAGAGAAACCTTCATTTCCCACCTCCACAAAAACACACGCTCCTGAATTCTCTCAAACCTGCCACAAACTTCTAAAAAGGTGCTAAAGATATTCAGCGTGCTCTCTCTCATCTTCTAATCAGCTCTATCTGTCCTCCTCTCTTCCCATCCTGCTGGTAAAAATAGACGCTTTCTTTCCACTTTTGCAAACCGGCACTTTCCGTCAAGGTTACCATGGCAGCCAAACTAGGCATCTAAATCGCCTAAAAAAATTGCTCGTACCCCGTCCCTGTATCCACTGATATCAATGCCCTGTTAACCCCCGGTCGAGACATTTGCATGATTGTTCCTTTATTCTTTTGTAGCCGGGCTGAAAGTGCTATTAGGGTTATTGCTTATTGATTATGATAACCTTTGGCAGGCCTATATGATTGAAAATCTCAGTTCCCCGAGTCAATCAATAGAGCATTAGGATTCACCGGCATGCGTGACTTTGTCCGGATTCTGTAGCATGTGGTAGAGCTCATACAATAGATTGAGACACTTAGACTTGGCATGCACTCTATAGAACTGGGCATGTTGAAAGATTAATAAACAGACTCAGCGCTACCACCCTAAATGTAGAAATGGCGTCCGGGTTGGTTGCGGTATCTCTACTGTATGTATGTCTGGGGATGGGGTGTAATTTGTGATGACACAGCCTGTTGTGTCATCAACTTCGGAGTTCTCAGCCTCTCTGGAGTACACGCTTACAGAATGATGAAGCACGTGTCAAGGTCAGCTTGACGTGTTCTGGACACTGTCCAGCATGTCTCTAATCACCAAGGGCCAACGGAGCGCTCCTGGAGGCATGCTTATCACAAAAAGATTTCTGCTCTCTTTAGTTTTGTGTCTAGCCATCTCTTTTCTGACAAATTATTTTACCTTCTCTGTTGTCCTGCTTGGATGGATGTCACACAAATGTACACACAAAGAAATGGCAAATGTATGCAACAAACGTCTGTATTGGTAACATGATAAATTGATTTCACTACAGTGATGTTTTGAGGTTCTTTGATGTGTACTATGCTCAATGGCAAGGTTGGGGGACCCACTAATGTCCTATATAACCTTCTTATTGGACACGGGGGAGGGGGCTCGCTCTTCAAAACCTGTCCTGGGGCCCATACATTTCTACGGCCCATAAACGACCCTGACTTTTGGTACTGAATTATTACCATATTCATGGACCGTAATATTTATGCATTTCAAAGACTTTCATACTGTAGTGCTATCCCGGTACCTTCAAAAATAATATAGTATCACCATCTACGAAAACATTTTATCTGCATGGTACATACAAAGTGAAGTGAATTTAAGGTTTAAAGACCTTATATTCTCTCATTTTCAGTGAACATTATAATCCATAGGACACATTTAATTCTTAGAGTATCCAGATAAAGCGTATCCTGTAAAAAAAGACTCTGAATCAGAACAATGTGTTCCTAGAAACTTTTTTTTGAGAGGGGACGGGGGCGTATAGGTTCAATCCAATTAAATCCAAAGGGGCATTTAAAAGCCAGCAAAAGAAGTTGCAGACCAAATGAGTGTGTTTAATATCTATACTACATCTACTGTACTATTAGCGCAATCGTACTACAGTTGTAATATTATTCTATCACTGATTCTATCATCTTTTAGATGGAGACCTATTTTACTCATTAAATGTATGCAAATGAACCAGCTAAGAGGAAGATCTGATTGGTTGGTTTGCAGAGGCCCCTTTCGATACAGTTGATGAAGTTTTAGATGTACAGCCGCGGCGAATAATTAAGAGACCATTACAAATCTTTATTCAATCAGCATTTCTAGATGTATTGTGACCATTCCAGTCCAGTGTCTGTTGAAGTTCAACAAAATCAAGCCTCAGGACAGCAATGAGAAAGACTGACCGAATGACAAAAGTCAAGACACATGAAAACTGTCATAAAAATGAAGGTTATCTCAAAAAATATTTTGAACCTTTCCTAAATACAAATGTGGTGTACTGCATAAAATTGTTTAAAAGACACTTTATTATTAATATTATTGGTATTGTTATTTTGACCTGTTTCTTCAGTTTACATTTTCTGCAAATATTGTTTAATTTAAGAAAAAATATTGTTAGTAGTTCACGTAATGAAACATATTTAATAATTTTACACTGTACAATTTTTTTCCCACTGCCAAACCACTTCTTACCAGACAACAGTTTCTTCAGGCTTTTCTAATCATTTTTGCATTTTGAATGCGTGTGTATACAACGGAGGGCCACATTTCTGAATATGTCCTCATTAAATCAGAAGAGAATGTTCTTGTAGCAGACATAAAAGGTGCATCCTTGCTATTTTCATGCATTTCACAGACACACACGCTTGAGATTTTGGTTTAACAGATTAAGACAGTTAAATGATACCCTCTGAACACACAGTATGCCAATTAGGCAGATCTAAGCATTTCTGTATCATATTATCTTTAAAAAAAGATTCAATACAATTTTATTAGATGAACATTTTCTGTAATGGCACTATTTGCTTGATACTGTTCTAAAAACAGCTTTCTCCTCTCTCATTTCTCTTCCATAATGTTTTTTCACCAAACCATTTTCTACTTGCACACACAAGTATGCATTTGGATAAAACACTGGACATTCATCATAAATGAAATCCCAAGTGCCCAGCTGAGCATGCCATCTCATGAATAAACCAATCCGACACTTCCTCGCTTAATAAACACCGGCCATTATTAGATGACGGGAAACAAGGGATTAGTTTTCTCCATCTGACCTAATGACCTTTCCATGCTGTCTTCCACCGTTTCAGCTTTATACTCTGATTAAGCGATCACTCTCTCTCATACACTACTCGGTTTAAATACACCTCCGGGCTCTGTGCCAAACGCACCATCCGCCAACCCAACAATGACAACCATTCAATATTTACCTTCAGGCCCTGTTTGAACATGACCTCTTGCCTGTCAGTGTCACAGTCAACGCGGCCCTGAAGGTAAACCTAAATCTTCAACTAATACCAAAGCTTAAAAGTGAAACCAGCCCCAACTCCGCCTTTGACACAACAGTACAACCCAAGTTTCCCTGGGCGAGAGGAAATGTTCATTCGAACCCATTTGCCTCTCCAAAGCTTTGATATTCCTGACGTGAAGGAGTGTGCTTTAGAGGAAAAGCTCTATGTGCTCTCTTCCTCTAGAGATCAGAGAAGAATCTGGCTCTGTGTCCCAGAGAGATTATGCATTTCTAGTCCTTCAAGTTCAGAAGTTCTTCCGTTGCATTGAGAGATCTGATGTTGGGTCAGACTCTGTCCACACGAGGCACAATGTCTGAAAAAGCAAGTAACTTTTCTTATCTTTAAAGTGTGCTTTAAAGGAACAGTTCACCCAAAATGCAAATAATATCATCATTTGCTCACCCTCCAGTTGTTCCAAATCTGTATACATTTATTTCTTCTGATGAATATATTTGGAAGAAAGCTTGAAACAGTTCTTGGCCACCATTTACTACCATTGTAGGAAAAATTGCTTTTTAGACGTCATCGTTCTTTTGAAGACAAAGGGCTGAAACAGTTCTGGTGCACTTTTGACTACCGTTGCAATTTTTCCTACTATGGTAGTCAATGGTGGCCGATAACTGTTTGATTTTTGGTTATTCTTTAGAATATATTTCTCTGTGTTCATCATAACAAAGACATTTATACAGATTTGGAACAAATCTAGGGTGATTAAAAGAAACAATTAAACATTTTAGGTAAACTGTCCCTTTGAGTATATTGTGGGCAGTATTGTGTCACATTTTCTGTTTGGAAAGAATACATACAAGACTGTCACTGTGTGTGAGACAACTTTATTTGACTGATTCTTAATAGACGGAAGTTACAAAAAATGGGAATTTAAAGAAGTTGCTAAATTAAAAAAACCTGCAATGGAGTAATGCACTTACAGTTTAGTGTGCTTCTGTTTGGGACCTTGCTGCACACTATCACACTATTTCCCATACTGTTGGTGAACAGTGGGCAGTATACCGGGCACAAATATTCAGTTCCACACAGTTCAGTCTGTCATTGTTTTACTCTTTATGTCTCACAGGAAGGGATTTACAACACGGTTAAGCAGTCAAGGTAAAGTATTTCCTTACAGCAGGTACCCCCCCCCCATGCTGAGGTACTTGTGCTGTCACTCAGTGGACTGTGTGAAATACTTGCTGGGAATTTTTCAGAAATATGATACAATGAGAACATCATGACTATATACTTAAGAGTAAGCTTCATTTAATCTTCACGGTTTAGACAGCAGTTTGTAACACAAAACAAGGGATACTGTACAACAAGTAGCAGCTCTGTTGACTTTAGTAAGTTTTTTTAGTATTTCAGCTACTTGTTTATATCAAGCCCTTTTCAAACAGAGATCCTTTCTGGAATCTGTACATGCGTTCACACACATCCTGTGAAGATCCCGTAAAGACACGTGACGTAATATACTGCAATGGAATGGAATGTGCATTTTTTCTTCGTCGTGAAAATAGGGTGGATCATGGAAAAAATTTCCTTTCTGTATTTTTAGGTGGCTAAATAGCACAATTTGTTATTATTACTGCCTTCTTTTTTGTGCCAAATAGGCCGAAATAATCCCTCTTTTTTTTGGTTATTATTCTGTAGCATACATGGTTGCCTTTTGCAAAGACGTAAATTTTAAAACAAACTTTTGTATTTATATTTTTATTGGTAAATGCAGGACAACGAAGAGGAAAGATTCATTATAAATTATGTTATTTCCAATTCAGTAGACTCATTGCTTTTGTGCCACGTGTATACGGAAGTAGGTGCACTTTACTTGTATAAGTAGCTTATAGAGTTGCTTTAAATTAGCTTGTAGCGTGATATGTTACATCATCACAATAGCGTGAAGCTAGCTTCTCCACGACTTATATCAGTTGAACTGGCCACACATTACATTTGCATTTAGTCATTAAGCAGACGCCGCTATCCAAAGCGACTTACAAATGAGGTAAACAATGGAAGCAATTGGAACCACATAAGGAAAACAAAAAGCATAAGTGCAATAAATCTGGTCTCTTAAAGCCTACCACAGGAAACAGAGCAAGGTTTTTATAAGTGTAGAAAAGAGATCGAAATCAGAACTGATCGGTCAGGTGCTGACAGAATGGATGTGTTTTAAGCCGATTCTTAAAGACAGACACTGTGTAACTTAATGAAGAGAGGAGTGACGTGTGCTCTCTTCGGTTCATTGAAGACCACTCTTGCCTCTGCATTCTGGATCATCTGTAGAGGTTTGGTTGTGCAAGCTGGAAGTCCAGCCAGTATTGCATTGCAATAGTCCAGTTTGAACAGAACTAGGACTTGCGTAGCATTCTCTGAAAGGTCTAATTTTCCTAATATTGTAGACGATGAATCAACAGGACCGAGTGGTACTGGCAACCTGATCCGTGAAGATCGATCACCACTCCCAGGTTTCTGGCTGTTTTGGAAGATGTGATGGTTCATACCACAAGATCTGGTGTAAAAATACAATCTGTGATGAGTGCAACCTGCGGGATGCTGCTGGTATTGCAACACAAGTCAAAACCAACTGTATTTCCACGAACATATGGATACAGGATCTCAACAGCAGAGATCTGTTAGTGGTTTCAAAAGAGACAACGGTGGTCTCCATGTTTCACCTTGTTTAATATATAGTGTGCGTTTGATATCTCTGCAGTTTTGAATCTGAATTTGCCTCAGGTATCAATAAATAATGTTTCGATGTATAATTACTGCACTTCTAAAATGGTAATTCAGAAGAGTTTCGACTGCTGGGGAATTTGCTGCCAGCAGACAGCGTGTGCTTTCAAACAATGGCAAAGCTTCAAAACAACACCACATCCAACTGAAACAAGAAAGGAAAACCAACCAAACATGCACTATAACAAATGTTCTGTCAAGTATCAAAAGCTGTGCTTCATGTGATAACAACTAAATTAATTGACTTTAAGTAAAAAAAATATGACCCGGATGCATCAGGTTATACCAACAAGAAAAAAACATTTCAAACTGTTCGGTCAAGTAGAAAAAACGGTTATGGTTTAATAAATCGTTCTTTTATGAGTACATACATCAGATAATATCAAGTCTAGTGTTTTCGCCCCAGGTCAGTTTTATGAACTGTGTAACAGTCATGTTGGATAAATTACAGAACGGAAGAAAACTCATATTGGAGTACGTTCTAGCCAATCGTGTGTAAACGCGAGTCCGTCTTTCATCGGCGTTTAAAAGACAAGGGAGCGCCACGCTGAGACTTTAATGAGGATGAGGAATGACGATAAGTAAATGTTTGTCAAGGTAAAACAAGTTTCAACGTTAACCTCAGATCCATCTGCTGTACGAATGTTGTCGTCTGTTGCCAAACTTCCCCAAACAGCCTCCGCACAACACAGTAAATCAAACAAGCCATTACAATGATTAAAGTAAGCCAACTTAACTGGTAATTGAACCCACCACACCTTCTCTCTCTCAGCTCGCTATTTACATTTAAACAACAGCCCTCGGGTGGGCTGTTGTTTATTCTTCATGCATTATTTATTAATTCATTCTTTTCTGTGGTTACAGCTCTTACGGGGGAAACAGACGCTGAACTTACTGCTACTGTTTTCCATCACAAGCTTAAGAAGCTGAGCAAAAATGGTCTATTTAGAAAAGAAGATGTATTTTATTGTCGAGGCAAAGTACATGGTGATTATTTTTATTGTGGGCGATAACATTGTTTCTAGTCCATTTTAGACTGTTTTGTCATTTCCCGGGTCATTTAGACTGTCACTGTTTATTTTCACACTCAGCTTCATCTATCATCAAGGCAATTTATGCTCATAAAAACAGAGTTTCTGTAAATATTGAAATCTCCCTTTGTACATTTGTTTTCTGGCCTTCGCGTCTTTGTACGCTCATGGCATCCGTAAGAGCAACGATTGATTTTGTGCTGTAAATACATTATTACATGAACAAACATGTTTCAGTCAAGGCCAAACACATTTTTCCATTCCAGTATTGTTTGCATCAACCCTACTTTTATACAACAGAAAAAAATGTCAGCTCTGACACTGTACCACGGAGACAAACTAAACATTGAGGCTGCCAATGCGAGCATGCAAACAAGATTGCATATGTTATCATGCAAGTGACAGCAGCACATAGTGCATTTAGAGCTGGATGTCCATTAAAAGAACATAGTGGACCATCAATCGACATGTTGTTTAAAGCTTTGTGAAGCGGTCGTGGAATAATTAAAAACACGGTCCATTAAAGGTTTTGTGCAGCAGTTAAATGATGTGCAATTACGCCATGCCTTGTCTTTTTTTGAGGACAGGTGATGCTCTTTTGCTTTTATGCCTCTTCCTACCGTAAACAAAATCCTTTTTGAATGGAACAATTTACTACCTACATATATTTTTCATCTTAATGAAATGAATCAAAACATTGCTCTCAAAAAAAATGCTGGGTTATTTTCAACCCATGGTTGGGTCAAAAAGCGACAAACCGCTCCAAACAAAACCACAGTGTTCAATTAGCTTATTACTGTCTTTAATATAATCAAAGATATCTACAAAAAGCTGACTTTTTGACTTAGACATAAGTAATGAGAACAAAACACATAAAAACGCACGACTAATGATGGAAGTATTAGTGTTTATATACTATACCTGGTCTGCTTGTAAAAAGACAAGCCTGTAAAATGACTCGAGTCCAACTGCGTCTCCCTTGGTTGTTTTCCTACTAAACTCCATGTGGCAACACTCACACAAACGCTTTTGACATACAACTATTTTATGAGCAGTTTCACACAGCTCGCTCATCTCTTAAATGCTGCTGTGAGTGACACAGTGACCTGCACTGCTTGCTTCAAATACGCATTGAAGAATTATGGGATTTCTTCAAAAGATTTCTGCAAAATACAGTTGCCTCGTCAGTCAGAAACTCTTATGCCCAGGAAAGTAACATAAGAGATTCTGCTGATGTGTCAAGAAATAGACAAACTAAGATGCGCCTTCAAAACACTTCTTGAATAACTTATCAATGAATGCTACTTAAACGATAAACTTAACTCTTAGAAGAGGTTCAAGTGAGCTGAGTTCATTAAAAAGAATCATTTAAAAACTGCATCTTTACTCCTCATTTACCGAGGGTGTGATTCCATTTCAGTCAATGAAAAGAAAACTAAACTGTCTTCAGTTTCTAATCTACCATCTAAAGTAGCTCTCCTACCTGAGGCAACATGAAAGAGCAATGTTAAACATAAAACAGCCTGAAAGCATGAAGAGGAGAAGATGACTGAGAGACGGAGTCGTATGTGCGTGACGAGAGGTCAAGTCCACAGATATCATGTTAACTTTATAATGCACATGCATTCTGAGGTCTGTAAACAAAGCAAAGTTGTTCTAGAATAATAAACGTTATGCATCCCTACACAGTCTGAGGTCAAAATAGCCGCTTGCCTTTCAAAATGGTCTAGAATCTACATTAGCACACTAGAGGGAAATAGCAGTGATAACGGATGCTGGAACATACATTATTCTGTTTGGTCGTCTTATTTTTCAGATGTTTGATTACCTAAAATGTATGATACAATTCTAGATTTCATAAAATGGCAGAGATTCTGTGGCCCCTCTTGATCCATCTTGGGGCCCCCAAGGGATCGCGGCTCCCAGTTTGACAACCACTGCAGTAAACAGCAAATCTAAAGGAATTGGACATTCCTTAAACTTTCTTAAAGATTTCTTAAAAATGGCAAAGATTTGTAAACAAACATAATTGAAATTTCAATTCTGTCTAGCAAACCTTGAAACAACATATAAAGTAAATGGCTTCTTGAAACTGATAAAGGGCCAACATCGTATGTGAGAAACGTGTTTGCTGAGGGTAAGTGAAGTTTGCTGTGTTATGTACACTCATACATCAACACTACGGATGTCTGATGTTTGCGATGTGGATTTGACACACAAAAGCCATTATATCCTATCTTAAACTGGAATGCAAAGGTAGCGTCCAAATTCTTAAAAGGTGTGACGGGCAATCATCAACTGTACAGGGTGTGCTGAAAGATCGGATGTTCGTGTAACCAAGAAAGATTCTTCAACCCCATCTCTCTCACAACATTTACGTTATAACTCATCCTCTCTTTCCATCATCGTGCATCTTTCTAATATGACGACATTAAGGGCAGGTCTTGAGGTGCATGCCCAACACACAGCATTATGTCAACAAATCTAGCACAATTTGGAGCAGCATGAGTGATAATCATCATATCAGCCCCTGCAGAGTTTCTCTAATGTCTACGGGGTGGAATACAATCTTGACAAGTGTTTAATTACATTATACTTCCCCCTCTGTCTTAATCCATGTAATCTCTCTCTCCCCAACTCTTTTTCTTATCCAAGTACTTTGATGTTACCCGCACACCCCAGAAACCCTTAAGCCCTGGTGGCCGAGGATCAGAAAGCGTCTGATGCCGTGCCTGATTGCTGCAGATTCTGCCAAGCGTCTGATTACATCTCCCTGCACGTCTGCACCGCGCAGCCTCCCAAAAGGAAGTGATCAGTAAGCGCGGGGTCCTGCGAAAGCGACCGCCATATGGCGATGATTGTATTGCTGCTGACATGGTGGATGGATGTGATTGGATAATGATGGGAATCAGTCATGTGTGGATGAGATGAGCCAAGACAATGATTTGGGGTGAGGAAAATTTATCGTAGAGAAGATTGGATTCGGGATCAGGGTACGCACAAAACTCTAAGCATAAGCAACCATCTGTTGGATGCAAGAAAAAGGCTTTATTTTTCACTTTAAGTTAGGGGCCGTTTACACCTGGTATTGACATCAGTCTTAGGTGATGTTATCACAAGTCCAAAGCATTTTGTGATCTGATCGTTCAAGTCGCGAGGTAGTCAACAACGCATTGGTAGTATAAACGCTAATCCGTCCTGATGTGCCCCGGACAGCATCGAATTACGGTCTACTCAAAAAAACTCGTAATCATTCCACCAAAACAAGAGTTTTAAACTTTTCCAGCTGTGTGCGGCTTTAAAAGAAAACAACCATCCAATCAAACACTTGGAAAATCCCCAATTATATGCATGCACAAGTCTTTATGGAATATCTGAAATGACATCAGCACGCAGCGATACAAATGCACGCACATCCGAAATTAAGTTAATACAGCTGCTCAAATGAACTCAGCATTATGCTTCTTCGCGGTGGGATTAAAATTCAACCGTACCTTGAACCAACTGTGTGGCAACTTTTTGTGTACACACGTCATTCAGTAAAACGCAGTTGTAGTGAACTACGAGTGCTTATCAGTGGGTCTCATTACCGAAAGCAGAACCTGCAACATTCTCTAATCCCATTAAAGTGATCTGTAATCCAACATGGGAAAAGAATCCAGTTGCTTGTCCAAATATGACATGTGAGTCAATTGCACACACATTCTGGATGTTAGTGTAAAAGTACTTGTTTGCCCAAATGCCCTGACATTTTTATCTATCCCTCACATCTCAGGGGAACACAATAAGACAAAAAACTGTAGATTATACATTACAGTGCTAAAACATAAATGCTGGTAATCTTAATCTCTAAAAGACATTAGAAATGCTATGACTGGGTCGTTGAATAGGATTGGGAGTCAAAATCTGTAACAATTCTATAATCAGCTCCTTAAAGTGATAGTTCACAGACACAAAATATAAATTCTTTCATCATTTACTCAGCCTCTTTTCATTTTAAACTTGTATGAAATTCTTCTGAAGAACACAAAAGAAGATATTTTGAAGACAATTGGAAACTGAACCACAGCGGTACCCATTCACTTATATTGTATAGCCTCAAAACCAATGCACGTCAATGGGCACCATTGACCAGGCTGTTGTTTGATTCCCAACTTTCTTCAAAATGTCTTATTTTGTACAGAAGAGAGAAGGTCATAGAGGTTTGAAATGGCACTTCAAGGTTTAAGGTTAGGAATCGGATACTTTACATAAAATTAACATTTCAATTCCTGTATGCACATTTTCAGAAAGAAATGTGCATGTTAATTTGTGATCTCAATATCATACCTTATGAAGTTAACCATATATTTACTGTATTAACTACAGTTTACCTATGGTATTTTCAGTAAAGGAAATGGAGGGATCGCATTCAATGTACCATACATGATATGACAAATATGTTATGTGTTATAAATCGCGATTAACGCTAAATTCATTACACAATTATCGTTTTGAAGTAATATGGTTTCATGCACAGTTTGTCTGTAAATCACGGCTCTGTGATGGGTAGGAAATGCTGCTCAAACTGAAAGCATTGCGAGTTTGAGTTGCTCAAAATGAGAACTCCGTTTTCAAAAATCATGTTTTTTATTGTGCATTCCAATGAAACTGCAGTTGGTTTGTTTTGATTAAAGCCATAATAACTACAAAAATACAGCTACCTTGCAAAAAATTACAAAATATGGTAGAAAATTCCGGTTTAATGTAAACGTATTTCAAGTAATTCTTTTAAAGCATAATATGAACTTATAGACTGACAGTTTTTATTTTATTGTCAGCATTAATTAAACACTATACTTGCATTTGCTTGGTTTCTGTGTTTTTTCCAACTATTCAATATATTATTATATATTGGGCAAGTTGTGGAACTGAGTTACTGTTCTAGGTAATCGTGGTGGCACTTTGGCTCTTGATTGGGTTACACATGAGGACACAGGCAGTGTTATGGGACAGTTAGGGCTGATTCCAGGGAGATGAATGAAATTATTTTTTTATACAAAAAAAGATTAGAAATAAAATGTATTGCACTGTCTAATGACACCATAATTTATTTTTCAATGAAACATATGCTTTACAAATATGAGAATATTAGTTAAATAATAAAACAAGTATTGCACTGTTATCTGACTTTTTTCACAATGATTTCTAATGATTGTTTCATATCTTTTTCCTCTGCATAAGTGTAGCTTCAAGGAAACATGGATAACCTTAAAACATTAATAAACGCCTGAGCAGAGCACTGGTCTCTGCAACTTTATCTATCACGGTGTCATTGTCCAAAGACATGAGAATTTCTTTCTGCTGCTAAAGAGCTACAAGAAAAAGTTTGATACATGAACGGTGGTTTAAAGACAACTTTGTTTTGTCCGGCTGCTAGCATCTTGCAGTTCTCCTATTCCTAACTACCTTAACTTTAGCTTACCGGCCGTCTCGTCGTCTTCATTTGTTTTGAGAAAAAATGTGGTCAGCTTAGAACATTTGGCCGCGTCAGTTTCCAGAGCTTTCTTCTTTTTTATTCTGGCCTTTTCAGCGCCGCCTTTGCGCTTTCTGTTATCCATTTTTATTTCTGACGTTTTTTATTTTGAGCAACTTGCAGTGCCGCTGTCGGGGGCGGGGCCAGGGAGTCAAAAGATAATCACGTCATCATTAACCAGCACGCTGCACTCTGAGTGGGGCTGCGAAAAAATATGAAATAAAAAAGAGTGGAGCTGCGATAAAATAATAAATAAAAAGATTAGGGCTGCTGTGAGTGCAGGCAGCCTAGGGAAAGCAGCATCCACCTTTCAACCGTGCCATGACAACACCGGCCCTCGCGGCCAAAAAAACACACCGGCCCACCGAGAATTCTCCTGGTACTCTCGATTAGCCAATCCGGGGCTGCTGACAACTCTACCCTTGAGTCAGGGAACTCATCTCAAAACTTAAAAGAATCCTTATTCTCAATAAACTGATTGATTCAGTTCATGAGTCAGATTCATATTCAAACCACACACTCACTGATCCGGTCACAACGATTCTTAACAGCTCACTGGACGGGAAGATTATCAGTGCAGTGACAATTTTTAGTCTGTTCCTCACATAAAGCTATTGCAGGGCTTCCGATGGTTGAAATATGATAATTTTGTTTATGCATTAAGAATTTTTGAGGCATTCCCTTATGTGTACTTTACTGGTGTGAAGCGTGTACAATTTGTACTGACAAAGCAGTTTGCAAGTCAGCAGTGTACAAATAGAAAACTGCAAAACATTTCAATCAATATCCAATTTGTTTCAGCTTTTTTACTGTCTTTTTATTGGTGTAGTCCAAACTCTCACCTGCATCAAACTGATTGTATTAATCCCACAACATTTTCACAGATGTCGAAAAGCCCAAACCAATCACAGTGTGCCAATAAAGAAATACAATAGAAGAACTATCCAGCTTTTCTAAATCCACAACAGAATACGAGAATACACATATACACTGCAATCAAAGTAAAAGTCTATAAAACTAAAACGGCAGATGAATTGAAAAAGAGAAAGAGAAAAAAACCCAGAGACAGACACTGTAACATTTTTTAGATCAGACAGACGTCAAGTTCATCTCTCCACCGCCTCCCACCCCTTTCTTTTCTCAATTTTATGACTTTAATAGCAGCCATTTAATAATTTTCTAACTATTTTGCCTGAAGGCTGAACCACCCATAAATCACCACTGGAGCGCGAGCTCAACATTCTTTCTCTCATTCACCTTTCATCGCTCTCTCTCTCTCTCTCTCTGTCTGTGTCAACTTTCATGCATCTCCATCTTACAATCGCCTCTGATGTTTCGATGTTGATATGCGTGCATGTGCTCATGTCCCATTTTCTCTCTCTGGACACATATATGCACTGTAGGCTATATATAGAAAAACTTTTCACTCTCATGTCACTTTTCCTCTGCATCACTCAAAACCATCCAATCTCTCCTTCTGTCAAAATACTGAAGGCCACATTGACAGGTAAAATGAAGAAAGGGAGATACACATAAATGTATAATGTTGTGCATGAGCTGTCACATATTAAGGGACAAATATATTGCAAAAATACTCGGTAATGTCTTTGTTGAATTAGACATCAAAACAACACAAACAGTATGTACAATTAAACACTAACAGTGCAACACAACCTCAGTGAATTTTCCCCTTAGAAGAGAACAAGGAAGGATTCTGTATTGCACTGAATATAAAACATGACGCTTTGAACGTGCGGTAGTTTGAACCAGATATTTGACCGTGAATGTATTCGTGCTTAAAGGAAAATCTCTGTAACACTGTGTTGTAACCAGGCATGACACACGATAAAAGCATAATCTGCTCTCTAGAAGCAGTAAGTACACTGCCTCAGAAATGGGCTGTCCCATCATCAGAATTGCTCCAATGCACTAAGCATTTGCTCCATACAAATTCTGTCTGCTCGCTAGTTATTAGTTATTGAGGAAGACTTCATAATTCATAAATGTCACTTCAAATTTTAACAGCTTAAGTAAAGATGAATGAAACCCAAAACAAACGATAAACAATGTGCATCAACATTTAGGAGTAAAAGGCCTTCTTTTTGATAACTAGCCTTCTGCCGGGGGTGTTATCTACACCGTATTGTTTCTAATTCAACCAAACCCAATTTACATGTACTGTGTTAAATCCAGTCGATTTGTGCAATCTATTTGAGTGTACAAAATTATACAAATTATCTCAACGTTTGGAAGTCAGAACAACAACAAAAACACGATGAGTTAAGATTTTTTAAGAATATAGGTTAACTTGGAACAAATTGTTTATAGCTATTAATAAATAATAATATAAAACGAAAAAAGTAACTTTTTTACAATAACATGGCAACATGAGTCAATGTTTCAGGCAACAATTTATTTATTTTGCATATTTGCTTTTAATTTTAAATGTGCATGTAAATGGCAAGATTTTTTTGACACTGTAAACCCAAACAGGCTGAAAAAAAAATATTTTTTTCCACGTTAAATTAGGTTGAAGCATCAAATTTGTATTTGGTTGTACTCATACATGTGATTTACTTTTAATTTAAAATATCTGTCATGCTAACCCATATTTGTATAGCACTTAACATAATGCTTTTAGTTTATTGACCTTTTTATTTACGGTAAAGTTTTTCTTAAAGCAAGTCAAATACTTTTAGTTACTGTGACTTAATATTTTCACTTTTCCCATGGCATTAACTCAAAACTAAAGTAAGTACACAAAGATTGCATTTTATGGCTTATAAAACTGAAAAAAGGATAAGTATGAATAGACTGGTCTCGGTACTGGCATTAGCTCAGTTATTGCTCAATAAGTGCAGCATAATGGTCATCATGTATCCTCCCACATGGAGCTGAAGCAAAAGCACCACTCTCCTGCGCAGTGGCAACCCAAAATATTACAAACACTTCTAAATCTCCGACATAAGTAAATGTTGAACACAAGTCTTCCTCGTTACTGAAAAACAAATAAAATGACACTTAATTTCAACATGTAATCTCCAAATGTAGTCAAATGCAAAGCATGCCGGGAACTGAAATCAGCTGCCCAGATTTAGCAATGCTACAACACAAATCATTCATGTGGCAAAACGAAAAAATGGTGTTGGATTAACTTTCATCTAAAAAACACACGGTTTTTCATAGCGATGTCATAAAATAATAATTTTTGGTTCTCAAATAAACATTTACACTAGTTAACACTACTTAATCTATTTAATAACTTTGAGCATTCCTGTTAACAGCACATTTCTTATTCTTATTTTCTTATTCATGTAAAACGATGCTTATTATACATAAAATGTTCAGCTTAGCAAGGATTGTGCAGTGTGTGCATTTCAAAGTGTAGACAGACAAATGAGTTGCTTTTGCAAAGCCATCACGTTACGCCTTTAAACATTTAAAGCAATGTTACTCTCTCTCTTCAGCATAGTCCTAATGAGTCTCATCGTATCTCTCACAGATGCAGTCTGTATTTGTAGCATCAATCTGATGAGTGTGCACAGGGACAGTAAACGACTGGCATGCCTTTGTTCTGCTTTTGTCTCCCTCTCTTACACACACAGTATTTATATAAAGAAATAAAAAAGTTAATTTTTCCACATCATTTTTCACAGAGGAAGAGAAGAGGGCAGCACCATCTGTGTCTCCTTGAGGTGACGTGTTCAGTCCTGTCTGGATAAACAGACATGTTTAAGAACGTCATGATTCATCAAAACTTAATTTACATAAGCAGTCATAATGTGCTGTATTATGAAAGAGATTTACAGGAATTCCTTGGAAGAGAAGTCAAAGGTCAGCCTTAACATTTAATCTTTCAACACAAAGCACAAACATTTTACAGATTTTGTTTGTTTTGTGCTTACTTGTCTTTATGGGTTGTTTACCTTTATCAGTTAGTAGGTTGAGGAGTGAGGATTTTCTCTAGATGCACCCCAACAGACAAACACACAACATCCTGACCAGTCTGGCCCAACTTCCTGTGTTTACCAAAACAGCACCTATATATAGTCTTCATGCGTCTTATTTAGAAACAAGAGACCACACCTTTCCTTTCCCAGCAAGAGAGGAAAAACCTGTGTGTGGATTAGTGTTATGATGAGCAACAAGATGGGCGTGACGGTGTTTGTGTGTTTAATGTTTTTGACATGAGTCAAACTCCCGCACTGATCTCATGACCTAGTCGTGAGAGAACGCCACCGTTAATGACATAAACAAAAATGAAAAATTGCAAAAGAGACAAACATTACATAGTTGAGATAGAATACAAGTGGGCGTGTGGATTGTGGCAAACATTCCCGCCCCATTTGACCCCCTCACCCCAACTGCAAAAAGGCCGGCTGGAGAGGGTCCGTCGCAGACATAAATATTTGCAGTTCGCAAGCGTGAAACTGACACAGGCCGTTCCTCAAATAATCACCTGTCCATCACGCAGCGACACTTCACTCCTGAAGGAAAACACACTCCTATAAGACAGATAAATAAAGATTATCATCTAGCCAGGTGCTCATGGGAGGCGGCGATCAAGAGCCGTTCACAGCTGATGAGTGAAGCTTTACATCACATAGGAAAGTGAAGTATCACCTCGCAGGCCTGTGCTGCTAAAATTAAATCCCACACCTAAAAAATGAATTTTTCATTCACAGCTCTGGCTGTTACCTGTGTGTCAAGATTGTGTGGTGTTAAAACTTATTTACAGGTTATGTGTATTGTAGTATTAAAAGACTTCATCTCAGCTTAACATTCAGAGAAAATTTTGCACTAAAAATACTGGAATTGGTTTTGAAAAGATGCATTGTCTTGTTTGGCTGAAAGATTAATATTGAGGAAAAACTAACACAACTCCTTGAAGGGTCTTCTTAACCTACCAAAGCTTCTTAAACTATCCACTTATTTTTTACTTTTCGACTGAACCAAAAGGATTACTTCATTCGAAAACATGAAAATCCCCCTTATGTATAGAACATATAGTATAGAACTAAGAACCTTAGTTCTATACTAAGATGTATAGAACTTAGAAGATTTTTATTTTGTAACTTTATAAACATAATGTATACTTCACAAAAGGAAGCTCTGAAAAAACGCACACATCCATCATAAAAGTGAAGCAAAATTATACAAAAACTTTTCTGCTTATTTAGCAAAACCGAAAACCAGCTAAACATGCTGAATTTTAAGATTATGACAGTTCAATAACTTCAAATCTCATTGGTTCTTGTATTCCTCGTGTATTTTCCTATAATATTTTTATGTATTTGTTTTTTACAAATATGCATTCATCTGAACAAAGGAATACATCTTCGATGCCATAAAGAATTGGAGTAAATTATGAGAAAATCTGGGGTGGGAAACTTGCATTAGCACATTAGAAAATGTTTAAAAGTGTGTCACTGGCCTGTCCTCTCACAAAGAAAGAGATTCAATCACAACGTATCACATTTTTTTTTCCCAATCCATCTTAATCGTGTGCTTAAGATGTCATTTCATATCGTGTTTATTATGTTTCCCTTCAGTTATGCTTGAGAACTGCAACCAGAGGTCAAAGTTCAACGAGTTTCCTGGAATATGACCTTCATAACCGTAACATTACGAATACATTCTTTGAACCGTAACGTGTGTCTTACAAAACCAAACAAAAGTCTCACATTAGACTACATCTACCCGGTTTAAATATTTATGCAAGCAGGACAGTAAATACACACATGCTACAAAAGAACACACGCACAAAAGCGGACGAGACGCCCAAGATGTTTGTGTGTGTATAGGGCAGGCAAAGAATGTAAAGAGCCTGTAAAGAATGTGTAAAGAGGGTAAAGTGTTTTTGTGGCTGAATCAGGTTCCTCTTCCAATAAACAGGTCATTCCGAAGAAAATGTACCGCCAGTACATGAAGAAGGGGGTAATGAAATCTGGAATACAGCAACAAAAATGACAGCAACAAACATACTGGCTCAGATATTCTGTGCTAAACAGTTTTGGAATATTAAGGGGAAAAAAGAAGAGGAAAGAAATATTCCTGAGTCTTCAGCACTATTCATGAGTTTGGGCATTTAGCTATATTTTATGGTGCCCGTTCAACCACAAATAAAAATAAAAGTTATAAATAAAAGTGCACAATCAGTCGTCACATAAAGAACAGTTTTGCTTTCATTAAACCAGACACAGGGTTAATAAAGTGAATTTCTTAACAAGTCTTAACAAGAACTGCGCTTTTGTAGTTGCAGTTTACCTGTAAATTGAGATAAACATAAATTTTTTCAGATCTTCCAGTAATGACACAGTTCAAGTTTCATTATCGGTCATATTCAATTGAAGGACAGCTGTGAAAATGTATTGTCATGATTCTGCCTTCTCTTGTCTTGATTTTCTAGTCTAGTGGCAGAATCATGACAGAGCCACGTGTTTTGTATGGGGAGGAACATACTATTGTCATTTAGGACATAATATGCGTTCTCTCCAGTCTTGTCATTGGCCCCGCCCCTCTCGTTCCTAGTATTGCTTTCAACCTGTGTATCATTCCCCACACCTGGCCATTGTTATCTCCTTTGTTAGTTTTCCTATTTAATGCCCACTTGTCCTTTGTCTTGTGCTTGTTCGTTGTTTAAATATCCCTAGTTTGTTGTACTTGGTGCCTTGCGCGTGGTCAGGTTCCTTGTACGGTTTACTTGCCTTGCCCTGCCCTGCCCTGCCTTGCCTTGCCCTGCCCTGCTCGTTGTCTCCATCCCTGTGTTTGTTAAGACCTTGTATCATTGTTTTATTTATTTTGGTTTTGCCCCCCTTGTGGGAAGTGTTTGTTTAGTTTTGTATTTTAGTTTTGTAAGTGTTTTCCCCCATCGTGGGTGTTTTGGTTTTGTTATTTGGTTATTAAAGTCTTGTTAACCCCTGCACCGCTGCCTGCACTTGGGTTCTTCCACTCTGATCACGACATGCATACTAAAGAGTTTCCAAGGTAGAAACAAATAATGGCGAAGAAAGGCATAAAGGAGAAGTATTCTGATCTGCCATTAGTCAAAGCCCTTCCGTTAAATCTTACACATACATTTATAAGATACGGGTGCACAAACACTCAAAAGTTCTGCTTTTGCAGTGATCCTTATGATGCTCTGTAAGTGAATGCGGGCATGACTGCCCGTAGAGGTGTGTGTGTTTACACGTATGAGTGAAATGGGGAGTTTCTTGAAATCTCAAAGTTTTGCCACAAGCAGACGATACATACACACCTTATCCTATACATTTGTTTCTAAGTACCGAATGTGGGGGATGTCCCATCGACCTTGGCATTGTTAACGCAATGCTCTAACCACTGAGCTACAGGAAACATGTTTAATGAAGTTCTGTTGTTCAGCTCTAATGTGATTGTAATCAGATCTAAATCTAAAACATCTGAACCTGAAACGAGAGAAATATGAAATGTTTGATCAGAACAGACATCTGCATCATTGCTTGAGAAGTGACTCATGTTCAGATTAAGACACTTAAGCACTTAAAAACAATAAAATAGTTGTTAAAATAGTTGAGCCAAGTGAAGCGATTCAAATGAAAGGAAGTTATCAAGTGAAATTCCACATTCAAGGGGCAGAGTCTTACTGAGACATTATGTTTTAAAAATATATATTGTCTTTTTTCAAGATAATTAAAGCTATTTTAAGACCTTTAATTTTTTTTAACTGTGCCATTTTTATGACAAATGGCCTTCCGTTCCAAATTTTCTCTAATACTTCCTTTTACTCCCTTTGATTCTCGGTGTTGATTCAATTCTCATTATTGCAGAAGAGCTTTTTGCTGCTTATAATGGTATAGCTATTAATTAATGCTATTAATTAAAATGAGATCTCATTTTATGGAAGAAAAGTATAATTCCATATTTCTTTCTGATTCTGACACACAACGTGTTTTATGACACTTAACCATAAGTACAGCTACAAAATTTCACACATACAGTACAAGGTCGTATCTGCTGAAAACCCTTCTGGTGCATGGAGAGAGAAATGAGAACAGAGAGAAAAATAAGACAGTAGGGTACGGTTACAAGAAAGTTTAGTGTATGTGTGATGGGAAGATGTCAAAACACATCAAAGAGCAGCGGAGGATTAAAAGAGTGAGTGTGTGAAAGATAACAGAACTAGAGAGAGTATTGACTTTATTATCCTCTTCCCCAGATTTGGACCAAGCCCTCTCAGATCAGAACCACAGGATGATTTCTCCAGACAAAAGAGTGATTGACCACTGCAAAGCAAAGAAAAGATGAGGAATAAAGAACCTGCGTCATTTCTGTCAGATTCAGTGCTGGAATTAAAATGACACAAAGACAGTTTCCTCATTGAAATGTTTTCTTCAGTTCATTTCAGTTTATCTGTTTTGTTGTCTTTTCTAACAACAGTTCTTGGAAAAGAACACTTTACAACACATTGGCAACTATTCAGTCTATCTCCAGGTGCAACATTTCTATACAATAAATACAGTAATAATATTATAACAGTCCTTTCATTGTCTACTATACCTATTGTTTAATCATTTCAAACCTGACCCTTGTCATTTTATTAAAAACCTGTATGTGGTGAGGAAGGCCAGACGATAGCCGTGAGGCTGGGCCGGTGGCGTGAGTGATAGTTGGAATCAGCTGTGCGCACACTGGTCCCGCATATCTCACGGAAGAGATCGGGAGCGTAAGAGGACGAGCGGCAGGACTGTTGACGAGAGAGGACCCGGACATGTGCTAAGTTTGTATTTGTGTTCTTGTGGCCGGCAGTCTACCGAGTGGTAGCTGCCGGCATTTTACTTCCGTGTTATTGTTTGTTTATTTTGATTAAAGTTTGTTGTACGTTCGCCAGTTCCCACCCCCTTGCTTCCTTTTATTGAACTCATTACACTGTACAACTTTCTTTCTTCTGCAGAACACAACGGAAGATATTTAGAAGGTTGTTGTTAACCAAACCCATTCACTTGCATTGTTTTTTTTTTGTCTAATGGGTGAATGGGTGCCCCTGTTGGTCAAAGTACCTTCTTTTGTGTTCACCGGAAGAAAGTCATACAGGTTTGAAAGGACAAGAGGGTGAGTAAATGACCACTGAATTTTCATTTTTGGGTGAACTATCACTTTAATGCCATTCGGTCTCTGATCCCTCTGGACAATGTCCAATGCAGACCAAACCTTCAGGTCAAAAACAGGTCCTCACCAACATCTCCCACACACACGAACGTCACCGTGATTTAAAACACGATTGCCTACCTGTTCAGAATTCTGTAATGTTTTGTCTGATGTGAACGATAAACCCTGCCTTACGCTCCGCTGGCGTAGATAAGATCGCCTGTTTGACGCTTTTGTTGCTGTGACAAATACAGAATGACAGTGCCGCGATCATTATTATCTTTATCAAAGGAGAGTTTGATTACCTGCTAGTGACTGCAGCTAGCAGCTGCGGTATTGTGGGATATCAATGAGACGTTCAGAGACACTCAATGGAGGCACAGTGAGTGTGAAATGAGTGTGATGCAAGATATGAATCCTAAAACTGACTTGAATTGAACTGAAATGAATTAAATGCACTTTTAAATTAAGCTTCTGTCACTTTCTCTACCCAACATCATTCTTTACATGTGTGTTGTGCTCCTTGTACTGCCGATAACCTACACACAACCTCTAGATAACCTTCTAACAGTTCGCAGCTGCGATCTATTCACGGGTCAGAGGTCAACGGTGTGGCCATCCAGCACGGAATAGGAAATGACTGAGTGACAGCTACAACGATTTTCCCGTCATTCTGCAGAAAAATGTTAAGTGCCAGCACTCTTATCATCAGGATGCTAACTGTGCCCGCTGATGCTGGTGACAGCGGTGGGAAAGGTCAAAGGTTAAAGTGAGAATCGACACCATCGGTGCTGGAATGGGTTTTTAATGACTAGACGATTGTGTGATGTTTAGGTAAGCTAGTCATGGAAACAATCACATTCCCACACCCAGACGTTCCTCAACACAAACATACATATATGCAAACAGGAGATTTACAATTGTGTACTCAGAAAGGTAAGGCCTTCTGTACTGTTCTTAGATCAGTTATGTGGCTTCTTGCTTAGAATATTTGAATAATGAATGTGGATAGGCAAGTCTAGCCATTTTTCTCTGGTGCAAAAGACCTGTTACTTTCAACCACGGTAATGGAGTGCAGTGTTACTGCACTTCGGGGTTAAAAGCTTATGGCATTTTCCTACAAGCATTGAAACAAGCTAAAACAACTAAAAATCTAAATTATTCTTATTATATATTTCTACATATTCAACATTTTACTTGGGTCGAAATTGTAAGTGGGGGTCTTTAAATATTTGTGGAGGACAAAAGGAAGGACCTACAAGTCAAAAAATGGTTGAGATTCAATGCCCTACTCTCCAAGATAAGACTCATCTCACATTTATTTATCTCAAGCTTAAGCGTTCACCAATTTCCACATTCTCTTTGAATCTAGTAAATAGGGCATTTATCGTCGAAATCAGCTTTATCAGATAAACTGTCTTCTGCTCATGTCTTTTTCCTCATAGTTTTTATTACAAACCTCTCACATCACTAGAATAAATTCCCTCAGAACGCCAGCATTGTGCTCTTTGTGTTTGTGGTCGGAGATAAGAGCACTTCAAAGCAGGAATGTTTGGAGACGGTCTTGAGTTTGTGTGCTTGTGAAGAAAATATCAAACCTCTTGGTTCTTTTCTGGCAAAATAAGAAAGCAGGATAGCTCTTAATTCAATCATACTGATGTAACAGGTCTGAAATGTTCTATGGCTTTCATACTGTCAAGAACACCTGGAAATATTAGGACATTACCATTTTCAGATCCGGAGAAATCATGGAAAATGATTTGTATGGTTTAGTATGATTTGCTTTCAAGTGATGTTACTTTTAGGGGTGGATTAGGGGAGGGGCTTCACTATAGTTTTTTTTCTAATATTTGTATGTTGATTTATAGCGTTAGAATTCATATGAATTAAAGGGCTATTTTAACAGCAAATCAAAATTTCCCAATGGTCCATGCTTGGAAGTAAAAGGATACTTGGCATTATAACTTCGACTGCGTTATTCTTCAAGAAGAAAACTATGTTCAGTTAGGATGCCTTGAGGGTGAGTAAAACATGGGGAAAGGTTGATTTTGCTCATGAAAAAAGTTTATTACATCTAGAGTGAACAGAGGTGTATATTTTTTTTCTATTCTATTCTGTTATGTTTCATCAGGTCAGTTTTGTTAATGTCCGTGTGTGTGCGCATGTTAACAAATTTTCTTCTCAGAAGTTAAAAGGGGGATATTTTTCCCGGGATACACAAAGGTACAATTATAGTCTCCATAAGTCATTGCAAAAAAAGTCATTGTAGTATCTAGATTTCCAAATGTCGGTGGTCAACTCTGACAGCTAGTTATTAGGGCAGCGCTAAACCATTTATAATGTGCCAAACGATGACAGCTAGATACTCCCAGTTCCAAAGTTACTGCAGTTGAAGGAAGGCTTAACCAATATATCACATCTTAAAGACACAGAGATTACCGTGCTAACACCTGGCCTGACAAAGATTAGAAGGAGAAATCTTCTGTATATGACAACACAAGCACACCTGTACGCAGACGTCTAAATTCAACGAGTACAAAAACATTCATTCAAATGATGTGACAGCTTAAAACAAGAGTCCTCCCGAATTTTGTGTACAATGATCATTACTGAAGTCTATACTTACTTTCGCGTAAGATGTGTAATGCAAAGATAAAAGGCAAATGCAAATAGCAAATGTAAATGGTAACTTTGTATCAGCACCAATTGTACTATTGCTCTTTTATGACATATCGCTTATTGCTCCCACAACTCTTTGTAAGTCGCTTGTCTGCTAAATGACTAAATGTAAATATTTGACATTTCAATGATTACTATACAAAGACTAGCAGAGATCAGAGTGTCAAGTCCAAAAAGGACAAACCACAAAAGCAATACACTGGGTGAACAATTTTTTTTAATAGAACTCAAAAGCTCTGTAACGCTCAAATGATAAAAGACAAACTCACACCAGAGCATAATTGACGGCTGCTTATCTGCACCACACATGACATCTAAATTATCACTCATACACACACTCACTCATTGAGAAAACATTTAATTACCACATATGAGCGTACAGACGCACACACACACACACACACACACACACACAGAGCTAGACTGAACACGAGAGAAATCTGACATGTTAATTACAACAGAACCCACAGATGGCACAGAAACACGCCTCAACTTGCCTCGCAGGGTATCGCATGTAACACACACACTCTCCCTCCCTCCGAAACACACAGAAACAAATTTTTCCCCAAATCCCTTTAGGAAAACGATCCAAAGTTTCAGGGGTGGTTCTGACTGCTGGACACCGAGTCTAGCATGTGTGACTAACATCCCATAAAGACCGGACCCTAATCCTGTTTCCTCTGGACCGTCTCCAGTCTTTACAACTCACCCTGTGTGCAGCGATCAAAACACACACTGTCATTATCCTGCTATGTTCTTCCTCATGTCAGGATAATTAGCAGGATTGGATGAAGGATTTCATGCTGTTTTTTGTAATTCATTCTTCACTTTTTTGAAGCTCAAATGATGTCAATGAGTCTCCCAGAAGTGCAGAATTAAATGTGTTGAAGAAGAAAGGAGCTTTTGTAAACTCCGTAGGAGTTCACACAGACAGCAAAAATGTGTTGAATTAATCATTAAAATACTTCTTATGCGCAACAAAATTCATTTGTAGTCAGTTTTTAAAAGATATGGCTACCAGTATGAAGATTTTTACAGATGATGAAACAATGCAGTCCGTTGGCGAGTGAGACTTGTATTGGACCCTTGCCAGCGACAAAAGGTTGCTACTCATTTCACATTCAAAGACGTTAGACAATTAAAATGTTCACAGGACATTTCTATAGAAGACTTTAAGTGTTCAAGAGACAATTGCAGAAATACACTATAATGCTGGGTTCTTTTTAAGGGGCAAATCCATCCTGTTGGGTTGTAAATTAACCAATGCTGGGTTGTTTCATTCCAAAATGCTGGCTTGTTTTAACCTATCGTTTGGTCATATAGAAACATTCTCTGTTAAAATATGTTTTCGCGTGACTAATATAACAATATAAAACAGTAAATGTATTGTATGGTGTGAGAGCAAAATATATCTTGCTATTTTATATCCGAAATATAAATGTTAAAACTAGCCTGTAAAATAATATATTATTAACAGTTTGTTTTCAAAATTTTTGTTATGCACAAGAAAGGGAAAGAGTCAATATGTCACAAACCACCATGAGATGGGGATGGCAAAAGCACACTAATACAAATACCAAACTAAAAATAGGTGGAATTAACAGCAGATACTGTGTAGTTCCGAACAAAGTAAAACTGTGGTGGTAAGCAAACCAATTTTAGACGTGTAACGATAAAAACAACCAATTGAGCAGAACGGCCAACTCGCCTGACGAACTGACATACAGACATACAGTCAATGAGTCAGTGTAAACAACTCAAGTCCTGATTTCTCCAAACCCAACCTTATTAAAATCTAATTCAACTTCCAAAGAGAAATGTAAAACAACTGTGTGAAATCATGACGAAGATACTTTTTCACTAACTAGATACAGAATAAAGCTTCATCTGTGTTTTCAAAGCATGCCCCTGAGCAAGTCTGCCGACTGCTGCACACATCAAAAAATGCTTTTTATTTCGTTTGCACATATTACTGATATAAGTGAGGAAATATCTGCGTTAGAAGCACCTTCAAATGACAGAGACGTTCCTGCGCATTACAAAGTTAGGAGCACATAGCTTATGCACTTCACTCTTTCAGAGCTGTAGATTTGAAAGGAGTTGGATATTAGGATTCATGTTTTGGAATGGGCCGCACCCTCAACCTGTGTGTGTGTTTTGGAAGGCAGCGAGCTATTCATCATCCAAAGTGCCACTAAATTATTTCGAGGGTGAAACCTGTACAGTCAGGTGATAGAGACTCGACTGGAATTTTAGACCACTGATCCAAACAAGCCGCCTTTGTCTCAAACCGAAACGAAACATGAAATCGAAATTCCCCGTGCTGTCGAAACACAGACGTAATGATGACAATGGAGGAGCTTGACAAATCTGATTCATCCCGGTTTAAATTCAAGTACATTGCATGAATCCGTTTGGCAGACGCTTTTATCCAAAGCGAGTTACTGGCCATTCAAGTATGTTTTACATTTTAATTCGTATGGGTGGGAATCGTTTCGTCCCTCACGATTCTATTCGGAATCGATTCTTGATGTACTAATAAGCATATTTAAGATGTCCTTGTGTCACGTTTGCGCTCAGAGTCATACTAGTGTTGGGGTTTGGCTTCTACTCTTAGAACTGTATCATGTTGTATTTTAATAAAACTGAGTGCCCCGTTATGCCATTCTTATTGACCTATTCTGCTGTCAGACATTGAAACAAGTTCGTAATAGTAATGAAACACGACTCATCGGTGCTGTATGTAAAACGACAGTCACTTCCATGCATTGCCACATCTTATGACAAAAATCATCATACACACATACATTAAAAGAACGGTTATTTTACCAATATTAGTTGTTTTAGTCCAGGGCAGATCACCCAGCGCATCTGGCTCACAAACTGTGCATATTTTCTGAAGTATGTTTATATTCTTAAGTCTAAACAGTGACAGGTTTTGGGAAACGCTACTGGGAGCTGCGGTATACAGTAGTAAATTGAATGTGCTGTTTCTCCCTGCCACTCACTCGCTGCACAGAGCAGATGCAGTGAAAGACCATTCTAAACATTTATCTAATTTATCTTCTATTTTAGACCTACAGGGCTTAATGCATTTGGAAGTGAATGAATTATTTTCTTTTTCTCTACTGCTCCTGTATGCTGCGCTGTGTTTGTGCGTGAGGTGTGCACTCTGGAAAAGGTCGGGTGAATCGAATCGCTTGCAGATTGAATCGATTTCATATCGAATAGATTTTTCCTCCCATCCCTATTACTTTGTGCTCAAAAGTGAATCAAATACCCTGATATTTTTTTGTGAGGTTTTTCTTACCTTAAAAATCTCTCATACAGTAAACATCTAGTGTAGTCTACAGTCTGAATATACACCTCTTTCAAGATCAAGAGATGTTAAATAATCTCTGTTGTGTTTTGCACTTGAAAATGCAGTTGTTGAATGATAGCAATCTAGAGTCTAAACATCTTGTTTGTAACCCCTGAGATCTCTCAATTTAAATAAGGACACCGGAAATCTGAAAAATAAGATCACAATCGGAAAACACGCGGAAGACATTTCCATTAAATAATCCTGTCCAGAGTGAAATCTCAGAGGATGAAAGGGGCAAAACAAAAAAATTCCTGCTGGTGTCACTTACTAAATAACACATTTGTATTATTCGCTCCACATCTAAACAAGCTTCAATAGGTAACATATTTCCCTTATGACTCCTGCTGAACCACCATACCTCTATAACGTTAATACATTCACATTCCTGTGTGCGTGTGTGTGTGTGTGGGGGGGGGGTAGAGGCTTCAAACCCCAGAGAATGCCAACGATCAACAACAGTGAAACCCAACAAGTCATTACATACATCAGCCAATTAACCGTTTTGCATGTTTGTGAGATGACAATCTCATTCTAACTGCCTCATTCTAAATACAATTTTTTGGCTCTTAATAGAAACGCGCACGCGCAACCACACGCAGACCTGCCTGTGCTTAAGGGAAGCGGCGCTTGTAAAAAACAGATGTAAGACAGGGACCGCCGTGTCACTTTTTTTGTGCGCTGAAGTCACATGAGTTGAAAGCGGCCACTGTTCTCCTGACATCACCGATGACGAACAAAGGCTGTTTTCATTAAGAGGATGCTTTAGTCTTTTGATGCTGAAGATTAAAATGAGTGTTTATGTTTAAACAGCATGTGTCAAATACCAAAATGTAATCAGTTATG
The DNA here is from genome assembly GCF_947034865.1 of Barbatula barbatula. Classification (NCBI taxonomy): domain Eukaryota; kingdom Metazoa; phylum Chordata; class Actinopteri; order Cypriniformes; family Nemacheilidae; genus Barbatula; species Barbatula barbatula. Next base: position 10,724,976 of record NC_136772.1, read on the forward strand.
AATTCAAAGCTGTCCCATATTTTGCAAACAGTAAGTATCTTTGTTCGACGTTTAATTGGGCGATACTGCTGTTAGATCGACAACTACAATTTATTTTTCCACAGACAGATAAGTATTGTTTTTAAAGAAATAATAAAGGTCAAAGAGTTTAAGTTGTCATCTGGTTAGGGTCAGTGCTGTGCTGTCACGACACTATATGCTCCACATATCTTACTTTGTATTTAACAGAACAAAGAACTAAGTGTAAGAATGTTAGCAATTTTCAGTTATGTGACATCATCCACTACCATTGTAGGACAGAAACATTGTATATTTTTGTCTTGTTGGAGATATTTTAAAGAATTAAGGAACAAAAACAGTTCTGGGCACCTTTGACTACCATTTAATTTCGCATTCAATGATGTCACAGAGTTGAAAATTGCCAACATTCTTCCAAATATATTTCTCTGTGTTCGTAAGAAAAAAAGTAATTTATACAGATATGAAATGACATGAAGGTGAGCAAATGATGACAGAATTTTCATTTTTGGGTGAACTATCGCTTTATAATAACTCAGTCTAAACTACATTTTGCAGATGATTATCGGCACTTTGAAGCAGTTGTTCCTTTAACAGCAGCTGACAGGACAAGATGAAAAACCCAAACAAGAGACGTGTTTGTTCTGTACTCTCCACCTGGTACCAGCAGGTCACGCATGAGCGGCAGATAACTGATAACCTCAATCATCCTGGCTGATAAGATTCAAACTACTGGCAGAAGAACATAAAACATCACCGCGCAATATCTCTAGTTATGTTTGACTTCACACAAATATGAATAAAAAAACAAGAAAGGACTGAACGCCACAACTATGTACAGGTCAGTACATTAGAGACATGACATGATGCTATTGACACGCAAACAGCAGGAAGTAAAAACCTTGGAATATAAAATAGAATCAACAGAAGGAAGTAAATGGCAGGTAGTCTTTTGTTATAAACAGCTCTTGTGTATTTATTTTTCATTTATTCAAGTCACATACGGCCTGGTGCTTGCCAGATTCGCTCCTCTGAAAAAACATAATTAAGTCTTATCTGGTTTTGAGATTATTTACTTCATGTTTTACACATGAGCGGTAGAGAAAAAGAGATAGAATTTGGGACTTTCCTCATTACAGTGGAATGAATGTGTTCACGTCAGCATACGCTTAAATGGGTAGATAAAGATAGATTTAAGGAAATAAAATGGTTGCCATTATCTTCAACTAATTGTTTAATGATTGAAGCGATAAAGGTCGATTTAACTTTCAGGCTATTTGTGAAAAACGGACTAGCACAAAACTGAGATAGATGCTTTTTTGTATAAGCACACACAGCCCACTGGCCTGAGGTTGACACCTGTTGTCATATATGCTCAGCCTGCTGGTTCTTTCTTTGATGGGCTCTCAGCAGCTGTTTATATTTACTTTAACTCAAATGCACCTGATTCATTGTTAATTTCACATAAACTCAGATCCTAATATAAGGCTCATTTAAAAAAGACAGACTGACAAAGTCAAACACAAAGTGTGTTAAACAAAGTAGCAAAATCACTCTAATATTAATGCAAACATGTACATATGCAAGAATAAGTTACAACCACACAAACCGTAGGCATCCTACCCAATAATGAAACAAACATTATACACACAGCAATAAAGACGAAGAGGCGGGCAAGATCACTGACAAAACACAATAACGTATTTAAACCACACAGAACCTTTAAATTACTCAAAAATAGCATGTAAAGCGAGTCGGAACCCCAAAAATAGATGCGTTACGCGCGGCATTTAGGAAAAACTGCAGGCATGCAACGCCATACGTTTCAGAACACACAAACCAGATCACCAGTCTCAGGCCGGGAATGACGCCGTACCATGTGGTTTTAGCCTAGATCGTGCTACCAACAGTTTTTGCAGCTTATGTTCTTATTTTCGCATAGATTATGGTGACTTTTCTGTGCAATATCTGAAAATGTATAACCTACATTTTTATGTAGTTATTATTTACATATTGCTTTCTATTTTACTATTGTGTACTTAACATCTACATGATCAATATCTGTTAATTTTGAAACAAAAACTTGTATAGACACAAAGTATAGATTTTCAATGTCAATTTTTGATTTTCAGAATTCAAAATATTATTTACTTGATGTACATAATTAATATCGAAATAATCAATATCTTTTCAGTTTGTAGCAAACACTTAGGGACGGAGTATCAAATATAATTTTTTCAAATAATGTTTTCAAATAAAGAATTCAAATAATTAGAAAATAAAGTCTTGCATTTCTTATATGAACAAATATTTCAACAAGAACATCTTTTTAAAACTATATTTCAAATGTAAATATATTAGACGTATAATTGCAATAGCAATAAGCACTTAGAAATTAAGACTGTGGTCTGGATCATGTGTTCTAAAATGACCGGCAGCGAGCCTGCAGCTGGATACTATTGTCATAATCTTGTTATCTTGTTAGTGCTTGTTATTGAGTAGTTTCCTCTGAAACGCTTCTTTTATGTTTACTTCCGTTTATTCACTCTACTGCATATTACCTGGCATTTAAAATGCATCATTTTAAACACTTTGACCTTGTAAAAAAATTGTAGGCAGTAGACATTAACAATGTGCACAGTTAAAACTCATTCGATAGCATTATGTTCATTTTGGGGAGGAAAGTCATATACGGTACATTGTTTTGGTAACTCATTTTACATATTTGGCATTTTATAATCGATATAACTTTAGTTTTTAAACGTATTTTATAATGAATGTTTATTCAATGTAGCTGGATGTTTCGCTGCTCAGTGTAATTCAGAGGGCGTGTAGCGGTAAGAAAGTGACGTCAGTGCATTCACTTTATGATGGAGCCTCATAAACTTTAATCTCTATACAGCCAATTAAAAAATGACAAAGAACCATTATTTATAAGAGTGCAAGCGTAGTGTCTGGATGAGCACAGCAGACAGATTCAGCAGCCCTCTTTCCCCAGATTATTATCACCCTGTTCTGTCAGACACACACTGTTGGTCTGGTGGGCTTTAATGGGGCTTCTTTTGGGTTTGGTGGGGTGTTAATTGCTGCGTGAGGCCTGTGTCAAACTGCTTCCTTCAATCTAGCGAATTGTTTTGCCTCTCAAATCTTGTTGAGTGAGACTTATTCAAAGTCATTGTAAAATACAAATAAAAGCACAGTGATGACAGATTCTGTGTTGCTCAACAATCATAAACACCCAGTAGCTAGACTAAGGGCTCATTTCATGTAAAGCTGATTCATTTATTCATAGAATACATGTACAGGCAAGTCATCTGTCTGAGGTCAGAAAAATGCAGAAGTTTGGAGTGAGACGCTTCTCTGGATAATATGTTCTGTGTGATAAACATTCGTTGACAAAGTTCAGTTAATTCTTGCATTTAACTAGCTTCTAGCTTTTTCCTCTCTCATAATATGTCAGTCAGGGAAGCACTTACATTTTATAGCACAAGATTGATTTAAGAACTTGATTTTCAAGGAACAAGAATCTACCAAATTTGCATTATAAAAACTTGCATTATGTATTAAATTCATTTCTAGTAGCCTGACGGTTCGCATTTTCTTCATTGCCACTGTATTTGACTGCATATTTATTTATGTATGACTGCACAATACTAACCTGTTCAATCTCTCTTGCACAGAGAGGCCACAGAAAAAATGATACTTATGGAACTGCTTTGAAATGCATTTATATTGATGAATTAGCATTTAGTGTAAGAATCTGCATTTGTTTCAAAGTGCAGTCTCCTGAGAGGAAATGACATTGGGAGACAAATGGTTATTTATTTAGTTTTAAAGATCTCTCTGTCGCTATATTCCTCTCTATTTATCATGTATTTGACTTCTTTCACCCCTAACACGCTTGTAATCCTTCAGTCCAAGTTGGCAGAACTACAATGCAAGTGAAGTGAGAAAGAGAGAGAAGGTATGTGTTTGTCTGTCAGCACCGTTTGTGCAGGTTCATATTCAAACCGTGGACATTAAAGATGAATGTACACGTCAGTTCAACCCCGGTGCCCTCTTGTAAACAATGAGGCCCTGTTTTGGAGCTCGGCTCTTTCACTCCTGTATCCCTCCCTCTTCTCTTCTCTCCCTCTCAATGACAGAACGTAAGAGAATTCCCCCTTACATCGAGAGACGTGGGAGGGACCTGGCATCAAAAATACATTTCCTCAGTTTTACAGTTGTTGCCTGTACCTGACAATTTGAAAAAAGTTAGATAGTTTGGTCAGATTAAAGTAACAGGGATGACAATTGAATTCTAAATTAACAAAAGTCTAAACTAAGGTTAATGAAACTACAAACTTCAGTGTTGACATTTCTATAGATGTTTTCTACAATATTATACACTCCAATAAACGCTGGGTTATAGTCAACCCAGTGTTGGGTCAAAAAGGCACAAATCCAACCTGTGTTGGGTCAGATATAAAAATGTCCAGGGTGAATTTAACGGGGTTCGTCCATTTTTGACCCAATGCTGCGTTGAAAAAAGGCTGTAGTGTAGTAACAGGGTTTACATTATTGTCCTCGTGACTTAGTAAGTACTCTATAATTGTTTAATTTTTTAATAATTTTCATACATATATATATATATATAAATAAATGGTATCCAATAATAAACTTTCTTTTTCATCATGGGACCACATTTTTCGGACTTAAAAAAGAGCCAAGTCAAGCGTGTGTGTGTCATCTATGTTTGACATTTTGTCTCCCTGTTTCTTTGAAAAATATCAGGTCTTAGGGACTAAAGCCAAAAAACCATGAGATTTGTGACTTTTAATTATCATAGATAAATGCTGCAGAACTCTCCCTGTCTTGTTCTTGGCACACACCGGATTGTCGAGTTGCCCTCGTGAGAGGAAAGATGCCAGAAATGAGTGTAAAAAACACTGAAAACACTCAGAAAGAGAGTGGTTGTTTGAAAGAATACTAGAAAGAGTGTGTAATGGGAATCTGATGAACTGTCAGAATGTTTAAATTTGCATAGGAGTTCAAAACGCTCCTGAGTGAGTGCGTGCCTTTCTTTTAGGAGGTGACACGTATTTTCTCTCTTCTGCCAGCTCACACACTGGATCATGATCAAGTTCAGATTAATTGTACTTCTGAAAGAGGGACAGTCCTTATATACACACTCTTCTGTGGTGAGAGAGATATGAAAGCAATGTGTGTGTATGTGTTATTATTCACCGGGAGGAGTTGCACCCCTTGTCCAAACACGTTTCAGAACACACACATTGCCCCAGGAGTCTGTGTTATCATATTATTTCACATGAAAGAGTTTGAAATATAGTTTTTGCCTGTCTGCTGTCCTGCAGAGAATCTGCCAGCAGCTGCTCATTAACTATCGAGACGATTTCTCACCCGACACCCCCTGTGATCCCGCCCACATTCTGTTACCATGGCGGTTACCATCCCGACACCAAAGGTCCCATCTTAGGGGTTCTGTCTACCCCACTGGGATGCTTTTGTATTGTACCAGACATTAGCTCTTTCTCTCTCTTCATGTCTCCACATCTGGATCACATTGTTATCACAAACCTGTCTACAGTGTTGTGTAGCATGCTGAAAAGAGACGTTGACTTCTGACCTCTGGCTTGGAGCGGTGAAGTAGAATGACCTGTGACCCTTAGGGTAGTGGATGAATGAGGTGTGGTGAACACTGAAAACAGGATGACAGGAAAGCTAAACGACAGCTTGTCAGCATGGACTTTATCACAACACTAACAAGAGACAAGATTCGAATAGCTGTCGGCATGTCAGAGAGATGCTTTACTTCGCCAAATGCATAGTAAGACTGTACGATCATACATACATATTTACAAACAAACATGTAGGTAAGATAAGATGTAAAATGATATGTTAAATTATAGTACTATCAAAAACCTAAATAGAAATAAAGCAATAAAAAAGCTGCTTGTATTAAAACTTTGTCTAATTAGTTTATGGAAACACATAAATTGAAAAATGCACTCCTGTTGTGTGTAATGTTTAAGAGACTAAGACTATTTTAATAGCATGACACGTTTACTTGTGTCAGGGAAATTCATGACCTCCCTGATCTTATGAGATGTTAATTATAAGCAAAAAACATTAGAGAAGCCAGATATGAAACATGAATGAAGGCAATTTCTTCAGGATTCACCTTCAGTTATACACCGTATAGAAGTACAATTATACAAGATCATCTGTAAGATCTTTTTTCCTACAATGTGTTTTTGGTCACAGTTTGGCATATTGGACACCATCACTATCCTGCTTTAGTTAGTCTGTAGCTAGTCTCAGTTTTAAATAGGTCAGAGAAACTTATTGACATAATCTAATGGGAAAATAAAGGTTCGTTTTCTGTTATTATTTTACATTTACAAAAAAAGAAAACATAACCTCAACAGAACAGCTTGAGAAACAACAGATGAAGAGCCTTAGGTGGGAAAGACTTCACTGATGTCTCCAGACTTCCTCTTGAGAGCCGCGACATACAACCGTCATGGAGGTCGAATGTGAAAATCTTCAGTAATATCAGATTTCAGGCACAAACTCTGTTGGTTTGGGCAATTCTTCATGCTCAGACAATTTGATTTAACAGCCTGCCATATCTAATTCAGTATCGTCAAAAGTGCCTTGAGTCCCCCATTTGATTTTGACAGTTCTCACAGAGAATGGGGGATACAAAAACCAAGAGAGAAGATGAGAAAGGGAAGATTCAGCTGTGTCTATCTGTTCAGACAGTTTCTGCAGAGAAATCAATGAGTGACTGGGAACTGGGGAAAACTGCATGTCTGCCAGTGTAAGAAGAATGGGGTTGAAATGGCAATATTTATTATTTATGTGGACCTGATCATTTCAGAAGGATCGGTTCGTTGTGAGAACACGTCAGTTGAAAATAATTCCATGATGAAAAATCTCTAAAGATGTGTTTTGAAACCAATTCAGGGTCTGAAAGTCTTAATAAATATTCAACCTCATTTTCAACCTCCATACAATTATTTGCCTATTTGTGTGGTTTTGTGTTTTTTAAAACAACATAAATTATTTATTTTCCATGCAAAATTATTTATTGTCCTCAAAATTAAATAAAAAGATATTTAAAGAGGTGAAGTTAGATAACACATTTGTCATTGTTTAAGCATGATATAGCAAAAGTTAGTGACACGATTTTGAAACAACATCTCATTTAAATTTCAGATCATTTTACTGGATAATACTGATTAAGAAAATAATGTCTTGCAATGTGTCACTCATGATTCAATGCAAATCTACAAAAAGGGCTATTAGTCCCAGTCTATAGGCTCGCAGACATTACAGAATAAAAACTGATGCGCTGGGCAAACTAATTAAACTCAACCAGTCTGTCAACAGGATAAATACAACCTTGCGCCTCAACTAGAGCATGTCACACCATGGACTGTGTATAAAATGTGTCCTCAATTACCCTTTAGTGATTTTCTATAATGACCAGTTTAAATAAGCATAAATTAAATCATTGGATCCACCTTTGTAACAAAGTTTGCTCGTAAAAATCATAAAATAACTTGTTATGTGAGCATGTATTTGGGTGGGTGGTGGGTGCGTGTGTTTGCTGAAGATCAGATGCACCTCACCTTTCCTTCAGGGCGAATGAGAAGTATTTGTTCTCCAAATCATTTCAGAACATATCTGTTACAAAATATATTAACCTAACGCTCTGTTCACAATGAAAACAATGCAAATGCATGCCGCACGAACGTCATATGAAAATGAGCTGTCATTTATATAGACAGTGTGACTTTGTGAAGTAGCTGAAAACTTGGTGACGTGACAGAAAATGTGAAACTCACAGAACAAGTTGCTAAACTGGATGTGTGCTAATGCAGTGCATTTCTAAAACCTAAAAAATCCTAAAAGCTTTAATGCTACATACAATAGTAAAATGGAGAATGTGCTCATGCTGTTTGTGTTGGTGTTCAAGCTGAGAATATCTTTTGCTAATTCTGTATCTCTTGTATATCAGAAGTTTTTACAAACAGATGGCTGAAATACAGTGTGTTTAATTTTATTTATTTGGTAAATATTTCAGTTTGGCTGTTTAAGTCATTTTCGCTTACTATTTTAAACATTTACATGTGATAACCGTATACAATGTTTTATTGAGTTTTGATGTAAAAACATATGATGCCATTATTTATTGATCACAATTTTTAGTTTCCTCACAAGAACAAACGGGAACAAGTCAACAAGTGCTTTCATATTCTTTGTCAGTCCTTCTGACTCTCTCTCAACCTTTCCATTCTCCATTTTGTTTGTTTGTTGTTTCCTTTCTTCCTCTTCCCTTCTTTGTTTTATGGCCCTTTTTACCCATCTTTCATTTTCTCTTCTGTCACTCAAGCCACGTTACCATCCTGTTCCTGTGTGACAGAACACTGAGAGACTGATTCCATCTCACGCTGAGCAGTCGTTGTAGCTAATCCTGCTTGTCTCAACACTTCCCAGTTTAGTAAATTTAGAATTAGTGTACTTTTATGTCACATGACCTTTTTGTTTAAAAAAGAATTGTTGGCATGTTTTTGTTTAAAAAAAAAAACTAAACTCAAAGAACAACAGAAACAAGTAGAAAATAACAAAGCTCATGCAATATTTAATTTGACCTCAGAGGTCAACAGTTTAGGGGTAAGCACTTCTTTCACTGACCGTTATTTGGGCAAGAAAAAAATCCAGGTCTTCTTTTGTATTCTTCTCATGGTAAATGACCAAAGCAGAATGAGTTTATCCACTGTGTGTGTTGTTTGTGTGGTGGCGCATAAAATAAGTAGAGAAGCTAAAATATTCTAAGCATTTTATGAAAAATAAATCAGCCATCGCTTGTTAAACACATTCTCTCTCGTTGCACTTTTCCAGCCGAACCTTCATCTTCATAAATAATTGAATCTCTTTTCAGGCGTTTTTTGCAGCTACATCAAACTGAGATTAATTCAGAGGAGAATGTATGTATCCACATATAAAAGCAGAACACACACACATAAGCCGGTTGTGAATGGTTCTGTACACGCATCTATCAACACAGGTTCTTAACATCTAGCTCTTCTCTTTTACCTCCTAATCCCCATCATTCAGCACAGCCCAGTGTGTGTGTGTGCGTGTGTGTGTGCGCGTGTGTGTGCGCGTGTGTGTGGTCTGCTAAGGTGTGTGTTTATCATCAGTCCCTTAATGTGGCTGCCAGTAGAGAGGTTTGTTTACCCCAAACTTAAACACTACTCAACACCTTGTGCGTAGGGTAAGAGGATATTAAATATCTTTAGTCAGGTACGTAAACAATGGATGTTTATAGGATGTCCTCACTAAGATGGAAAATAAAACTGTGTGTGTGTGTGCGTGTGTGTGTACTTCTAAAGAGGACCAGTTTGAGTTTTAGACCAGCGGAGGACAAAGAGGGTAAAGTGAGGACATTTCGGAGGGTCATAACTTCCTGGGACCCTTTCAAAGGACTGTCATGACTTGCTTTTAGAGTTTGGGTTATAATTGGGTTCGGGTTTTTTTTATTTTTATAAAATGTATAAAAGATTATTCTTCAAAATAGTAAAAATGTAAAAAGTTAGGGCAGGGTCGTCCTCAGATTATATAGAGCGGTGGGGCGTTCATAGGGGGTCATTCTTTTAGAAACAGATACTCACCAAAATAACAACCCGTACAGTATTTGAAAGAACCAAGTGCTGGAGATTTAATGTTTAAATTTAAGCCATTACGTAAGAGATGATACAGAACATCAGTAGGCAGGACTCTATTTTTACAGTTCAACTGATGTTTATTCATCTTTATTTTTTCTCTAAAATAAGTTTGTAAAAAAATGCGGTATTATATATAAATGATACATTTATTCAAATCTTCCTTTGAAGACATCCTCAAAAAAATTTAACAGATTAAATTATGTTTTGTAGTAATATTTAAAGGTACAGCTCGGTAGTGTTAGGTTTGTTTGTGGTCATTATAATTTAAGGAAACAACAGTGGTACCCATTTACTCCTATTGTATGGACACAAAACACACGCAAGTCAATGGGTGCCGCCATTAACATTCTTCAAAATATCTTCTTTTGTGTTCTGAATAAGAAAGAAAGCCATGCAGGTTTCAAATGACAAGAGGGTTAGTAAATGATGGAAAGAGAACTTATCCCTTAAACTTAAAAAAGTAGGTGTAAAGAGTATGTCTTTATTTAGATATTTACGTGAACTTATGTGCATTTGTGTCTGTCTGAGACATTCCTTCGTTTAGAAAGTACTCATGAAGGGTCAGCTATGTTTACTCATGTGTTTGTTATTGAGGCTGTTTGTGGCCCCTAATAAAAGTTTGTTTGTTCAGTATAGGGCCCATGAGCTAACGGTAGCACACCTACTGTGTCTAGCTCAGCAGGATTCTGGGAAACGCGTGTGAACACAGACGCCATTGGTGTTACCCGGCGCCGTCAATCTCTCCTACCTGTCGCATCTGTCACATCACAGCGAGAGAAAGAGAGAAGGTCAGGACAAGAAACGACATCTGAGAAAGAACATGAGGTAAAAGAATCAACCAAGAAGTTCCGTTCCCCTGAGACCCCAGCGAGAACAACACCAGGTATCCATTGAGACCTCGACACTTAACCCACACTTCCTTTGCATTGTGACGTATGCACACACAAACACTATCTCCTCCCCTACAAAAATGCCCTTGTTTTTTCAGATGGGATATTTAGGCGGGGAAGGTGACCTCACTTCCCCGCGCTGCGTTTCCCATTGCTGTCATACAGAGGAAGATAAATGAAGATCACAATTACACAAACATAACACATGAATCTAATGCAGACATATTTCCATAAATAGACAATTTACAGAGCCACCCGAGTAATAGCCGTCACCAAAACACGCAAGCCGAAAGAAAAACGCACACATCTGTATGATAATCATGCTCCTTTGATCCTGTCTGTGGACAGTAAATTGCAGAATAACAAGATAGCCGTGAGATAAATTGAGACTTTATGCTAATAAAGTTAAATAAAGTTGAATTTGATAGCCGCGTCTGTCACAACACAGCTCCGTACATTAACGTTTAATGACGGCATAAATATTCACAAGTGTACAAGCACAAATGAGCAAAGCAGCAGGTCATGAGGTTTATTGGCGCTGCGGGGGGCGATCGGCAGGTATTCACCAAATCTAAAGAGAACAGCACATGCAACTATGCCACTGGGCGGCTTTCTGCACCCTGTTTGAGTTTGTTTGTCGTGTGGGGCAAACACACTCACACACTTGTACAAACACACACACACACACGTACAGGACTCCTTAACGCTGGATGACATTAACATGCTGGCTGCATAGGTCACTTCCAGCAGGCTCTTTGTGTGTCCTTGCTGTGCTGTTAGCGGTTGTTTGTTGTATGGGTTTATATGCTCATGCTGCAAAGACACAAAGTTAAACACACACTTTTGTGCACGGTCCGATTCACATTGTCACAGCAAGACAAAAGAAGCAAATCTTAACAGCTGGATTGCACCAGAGTGATATCTGAGGTAATGGGGGTAATAAATACAGCCTAGACAGAAATGGGTTGAGACTGATCAAATAGGCTATTTGGATTGAACGTCGAGCCAGTGTGGGCGGGCCCACAGAGACATCAAGAGTGTTTGTGTATGATTGGAAACTAAAGAAAGTGAGACAGAGAGAGATGAGGGTACCATTGCATGTTGGACAAACAGGGAGCAAACCGATGCCATTATGTTTTATAGACACAAATTTCAGTTTAACAGAGAATGCAATAGATCAGATCAAACTAAACATGAAAACATACTGAAACATAAAAATTGAGTAAATAAATCAATATAACCTAGAAATGAAAAGTTGGGTTGGGCTAGGTTTAAAAACAGTAGCTTAAATGTAACATCCAGGTCATTGATTGGATATCATACAAACTGATATACAGTATATAAATGACGTCATCATTCCCTCAACCTCTTGTCATTTTAAACCTGTATTACTTACAAATTTTTAGTTAGCAAGATTCTTCAAAATATCTTCTTTGACGTTCTGCAAGGTTTATAAGGCAATATGTTGAGAAAATGGTGAGATAATTTTGGGTGAACTATCCCTTTAAGTGCATCTATGGATAAAATTGTTACCGTTTAATTGAAATCACACTCATAATGTTGATAATAACACAAATTGATGACTTCATTTGTCAAATTTTAATTTATAGTTCTTTAATTTATGGCAAAACATTTCTTTTTGGTAAATGCAAACACTATGTCCTGCATGTAACAACATGAAAAATTACGATTTTGTTTGTACATGTTGCCTTTTAAGTGTATGTTTATTTTGTGTTCATTTTTAACACACAAATCAATATCAAGCTCTATTTTAAGGAGTCCAAATTGTGTCGCTTTTTACAGATATTGTCTCTAGCACTGACGTGAGTAAGTGTTTCAACATGTTTTCATCACTTTTCTTCACGTTCGGTTCAGCTTCACCATCACGACTCAGTAAAGCAGGTCAAACCGCCGAGTCTTGAGGAGAAGTGCTTTAAAAAGAGTCACTTTAGGGGTCAATCTCTACCGATCCTGACAGCACTGAGACTGTTTCCTGCCGTAAACCTCCTGATGTCTTAAAGGTCTGCTCTCATTCCGTGAGTAACATTATTCCCTCTCTCTTGCCCTCCACCTCTTTTCTGAAATCACTCCAGATTAATCTCTCTCCCTTCTCATCTGTCGTGTCTTATTCAGCTGCACGGCTTCTGCTGCTCCTTCAGTTCCAGATGATGGTGTCAAGATCACATCAGTTCACTCTAGAGCAGGACTGAAGGCCCTTTAACACCAGATGTGGCAGTCACAAGTGTGAAATTCAATTTCAATGAGAGAGATGTGGAAAGGTAACAGAATTGTGTCTTATGGTATTTTATAAGACATTGGAAAGGTGTCATAATGTCTTTAATATCATCTTCATTATAAAATATGATAAGACTACTAGTAGGGCTTGTGTGAAATAAAGAAATAAGGTACAGTTACTGTATATGTACAAACTGTAATAAATAACCGAAATAGAAAATAAGCCTATTTACTGTATACACAGTATGAGATGACAACATACAGTACACTGTGCAGTATTTGATCGCAGCCTCTGTGTCTTTTCATCTCCCGCTTAATTCATCGCTCTCAATAACCTATAAATGATGTCATGTTTCACCATCCCCCGTTCCTTCTTCGGCCCCTCAATGGTAACCACTTCATCTGCGTGTCGTCGAGCTTCCAAAGTAATTGGTTTAAAAAATGACACCACTCAACAGAATAACACAGTTCTCCAAATGCACAAAACGCTCCCCGGGAAATCTGTGATATATTCAGATGAGATGGTATGAGCGAGACGGCGCACGTCTCTCTCCAACGAGACAATGGAGACGCTATAATGAGATACTGATGAGATCGGGGATCAGTGGGGAAACACTGTATTATGGATTATGAAAATGTGATTATTGATTCCATTGAGATTCTGGTGGTGTTGATGTTCAGACATGAATCGAGTTGAGCTTTATCTGATGAGGCCATTGTTGAGCTGATCCTGATAGAAAAAGACTTACTTTCTTCACCGCTGTCCCTAATGACTGATCATTAAGTCATTTAATATATACTGGAATGGATAGAAAAGTCTCTTCTTCTACTCTAAATTTTACTTTGCAGATTATGTTTTTGTCTGCCTGAAATATCGACATACCTCATTAGATTTTGCCTGTGACATACAACTCACATCTGCTTAAAGTGAAAGTTCACCCACAAAAAAGTAAAGTCTGTCATCATTTACTCACCCTCTTATCATTTCAAACCCCTACGACTTTCTTTTGCATAACACAAAAGAAGATATTATGAAGAATGTCGGGAACTGAACAATGGCGGAACCCATTGACTTCCATTGGTTTTTTGTCGGTACAAACATTCTTCAAAATATCTTATTTTGTGTTCGGTAGAAGAAACAAATTCATACAGGTTTGAAAATACATGATAGTGAGTAAATGATGACAAATGATTTTCTTTTTGGGTGAACTATCCCTTTAAAAATGTTCCTACTTCTAATAGGTCCCCGGCCGTCAGTGTTTTGGGCAAATAACCTTAAAAAATAACTTTCTGAAGTTCTAGGGAGCTCTAATTAGTTTTGCTTTTGGAGGGTTTCATGTGAATGCTTGTGGTGTTATCGATTGTGGTGTCTAACTCCATTTGCTCCATTTTCTGATTGACAAAACTTCCCTTTGCCCATTGGGTTTAGCCACTTGAAAATCAGTTTCCTAATCCTGAGACCTGTATGCTATTGACAAATGAGTTCAGCTGTAGCTTCAGCTTTGGAGAGGTTGATTTGGTTCAGTTGATGGATTGTTTAGAAAGGCATTCTGATGATTTTGCAGTCCTGGCGTTGGAGAAGAAAGAGGTTAAACCCCTGTCCTGATGTCTACAATAATGACAGGTTTTTATTTTGAAAGCGAAAATTCTCTCATCATTTACTCTCACACTTGTCTATTCAAACCTGTATGACTTTCTTTTTATCGCAGAACACAAAAGAGGATAATTTGAAAAATGTTGTTAACTGATCAACGGTACCCATACACTTTGGCATTGGTTTTCTATCCGAACAATAGAAATGAATCGGTATCGCCGATCACACAGGTTTGAGTGGATTTTGTGGGAATTATCCCTTAAATTGTGGATAAAGGTGTTATTTTATGTAAAGGAGGAATAGATTTTTTACATGTATTTGTATGCCAGACATATTTCTTAAAGGGTATCAAATCTTGAGGTGTAATAGAAACAGGTTACGTTGCATGTGCACAGATTCACGCTCTCGTGGGAATATACAGTAGGATGTCATACTTTGAAAACAATGAACTGTGAATAAACACCTTTTCAAGTCAAACCATCAATCCAAGAATGATGAACCTTGTATGATTCTATCACAGGGAGTAAAACTAAGCGGATAAAAGTTAAATGTGTGTGTGTCTGTGTGTTTGAGAGAGAGAGACCAGGTGGTGTTATTCTGCTGCGTGCAGTGTCTAAGCATCACAGTGTGTCAGAGCTGTGCTAACAGAGGGAGCCATCAGCATCTGTTTATCATCTCTGCTTGACTTCATCAGTCAAAGAGAAGATCGATACGGAGAGAGAGAATGAGAAGAAGATGGAGGATTTTCTGTTCAATTTACTTCTTCGTGTTCACTTATTTTCCAGCGCCTGTCCATTTTTTGCCTCTGTCAGCGTTTTCATCGCCATCATGCTTTTTTTATCATTAACCTTTCTGTTCTGTTCTCTCTTCGTTTCTCTCCACCTTCACTTCACCTCAATAGGTTTGTCTTTCTAGTTTTTCGTTCTTTGTCTTTTATTGTGATGAGGTCAGATACTGAAAGCTGAGCATCGTGTGGTCCGAGTTGCAATAGAACAGTTCAATCAATATCAGTTTAATTGTATCACAATTACAAACACTGACTCAGCTTGGATGGGTTTTACCCGAAGCCCAAATGCACACAAGTATAAAAAGGACAATGTATTTTGTATTCTGTCACAGAAATTTCATATGGTCATATCATAACATGGTTCTTCTGAGGCCTCTATGAATTGGGTCAGTGTGACTATACAGTCAGCAAAACATCATCACATTCATTTCTCCATCAGATAAGCTTGAATAAGTTGTACTACAAAGAAAAACAAATATTTAATGCCAAATATTATACCTATTTATCCCCCAATGTTTTGTGCTACAGACGTGAATGATACCACATTGTGACTTGTAGAGAAGAGATGTACTATTACATTTCTAAGAGACTTACAATTTTCCACTGGCGGATGAAAAGACTGTCAACAAAAATACCATAGACACACCTGGCATTGAACAGAGACCCAAGCTGGCGAGTATGAGAATGTCATAGAGTTTTGGAAACGGGCTCTTATGTCTTGGACCAGTAAACACACATCTAGCTACAACCCAGAACACTGCAGATTTGTTTGTTTCAGACATCTCTTATGGTACATATTGTCTTCTCTCTCCTCTTTTATAAAGCTGACCCGGCATGTTTCTATCAAGAACAAACTCCTTCTGCTCTATCTCTCTGTCTCTCTCATCCTATACCTGTTGCCCAAGGGAACACCGTGTCCAATCAGAATTGTCTTCACATCTCGAGGTGTTAATGTGAAAGGTGGCAGCTGTGAATATCCTCCGACCTTTCCCATGCTCCTCTGTTCTGATCTTCCCTGCAATGTCGATTTTCTGGTCCATAAACATGTCTTTTTTTGCGTTTGCGTGTGCTGTGAGTACAACCATGTGTACAACCAACAATATCTCATGGGAATTTGTACATATTTTACACGGTGGCTATACATGCGATCTTATTTGTACGTTTAGGTACGATTTGTTTTAATGTACCAGTGACGTAAGATTTAAGGGTGGGGTTAAGGGAGGGTCTTCA
Source organism: Barbatula barbatula (assembly GCF_947034865.1). Classification (NCBI taxonomy): domain Eukaryota; kingdom Metazoa; phylum Chordata; class Actinopteri; order Cypriniformes; family Nemacheilidae; genus Barbatula; species Barbatula barbatula. The sequence goes on from NC_136772.1 coordinate 10,741,467, forward strand.
GTATTGCTTTTGTCTAATAATTGTACGTTTTGGTATAATTAACAATTCATACAAATGAAATTACTCATAAAATACACTGTAAAACTTTTTTTCATGTATAATGTAAAAAAATGTTTACAGAATTGTTAGTCAAAAACCATCTTATTACAGAACATAACTGAAAATTTGCAAGAATTACAGGAGAGGGTGTAATTCTACAGGAAAACACTGTCTATTTGTATAAATCTGTTACTGTTTATTTATCTTAGTTAGTACATTTTAATCCCCCTTTTCCTTTCTTTTAAAATGTTCATCCTTTTAGGTTCCTCATCCTTCATCTCTCCTTTCATTCCTTTCATCCAGGATTGATAGACAGGTGCTTAAGATGCGGTTAAATCCTTTTAAACTCAGGTTTGGGATTGTTTGCAGAAGGATTATTAGTTGATCTTGGTGTTTAGTGAGAAGTTGTCTTGTGTTAAAAAGTGGCATGTGTCTTTTATTTCCTCTGTTTGTCTTTTTTGTGTTGGTTTGGAAACACAAAACACTCAGTAAATCACTGAAGTCAAAAAGACATCAAAGATAGTTATTAGGATTTTAGACAGCTATGAATTCATGTTTGGTTCGTCTGTCTGGGCCTCTGCAAAAGTCTGGCCAAAAACCAACCCTAATGCAGAGAGTCAAGTAGAAGATGGATGGATGGAATGTAATATATGAGTCAGTTCTCAAGTGTCATGTTCATTAACATTGTCATTGTCGTCTTCATTCAGCTTTCAAAAGGTTCAGCTTCGCTCATTCCAGATGAATGAATAAATCATACTTGATTATAAAATACAAGACTAGAGTCCCTGTATATTTAATGTATGTTCTGAGCGTGTGTGTGTACGTGTGGGATTAGACTGAGACTGGAGCTGCAGTAATTACAACAAACTGGTGAACTGCTTCTCTCTTCATCTCATCATTTCTCTCCTCCATATCTATATTTTTCTTTCACTCCCATTCTGTGACCTTTAATGCACTACAGTATCTGTTAAGTTTATTATGTTAAAAAGTTCTCCTATTTACAGCACCTGTGAGTCATTTACGGATGGACCTAATGAAAAACGTGCCACTATGGATGTTTAAAACGTTCTGTTTATTTGAGTGTTCACACACAACATTTGGTGGACTGTTCTTTAAACAATGGAAGACGGGGCAGGGAAATACATGCATGAGTATTCGTGACACCTGAATGTAAAAAACTCTTTTTTACATTTCCATTAGGCTGGTGACACAGATATTATGCGCCGTAGCTTTTTGAAAACCTCTATATTTCACTCATCAGGCAAATGCACTCACATCACCTGCATCATGCACCATTATACATTGCGTGTTTGACTTTGCACACTAGCATATTGTATGAAAATTCTAGCAGCACAGTGAGACATTATGCAAAAATAAGCTGCACATGAACAAAAATGAAGTCTGATAGATTCCTTACTGTGCATAGATGTCTGTAGTTTGGGGACAATGAACCTTCATAAACAAAGAAGCTGAGGTGCGCTGAAGGCGAGCGCGCGTGTATCAGAGAGAAGGATTATGCGCGGTGGAGAGATGAAACTTATGGAAATGTGTTTAGTCACACTTCAGTCAGCTTTAGACAGAGAGAATCAACATTATAACACATGCAAATGTTTGTGTGCGATCTTTGGAAGGAGGATGTCATGGCTATTTGAATACTGCAAAGTTTTGAAAGGGTCAGTTTACTCACTGGATACTACAAAAGTGAATTTGGTTGTGTGTTCACACACCCACACACATTTTTTACAATATTATAGCTTCATATACAACATATGTTATATGCTTTCTTTTCTGGTGTCAGAAAGGTCATAAAAACAACAAATGTTGAGAAAGTAACCATGACGACAACAGGTATTAAAGATGGTGAAATCTGGTGAATGGATGGAACATTATACATGTGTGTGCCTTGTGTGTGTGTGTTAGCGAGCCTCAGGAAGTATGTCGATAGAAGCTGTTATTATCATGTCATGTGCAACACACCTTTTGAATTCTTCATGTTTATAGACACTCACATTGTATATAAACACGTTAATAGAGCTGCCAATCAAAATAGAGCCTAAAGTGTTAAGCCCTCCTCACAGGATTAATGCGAACAAAGATGTTCTGTGCAAAACTCATACGCTGGGCATGTATTCTATCATTCAACATAAACATAAGCATACTGTAGGTGGACTTCGTTTAACCCCAAAGCTGAGGGAAAAAAGATATTCAATTATTCAACTGTCAGGCAGTCATCACAGAGTAGAATGCAGTTGTGATCACATATCAGATATTCTCAAATTTATTTATTCAAGGGCCCAACTAGACAGGTATAATCTCAAAACCCAAGGTATTTGTAAATGGAAAAATGACATGAGGAAAACTACATATTTGTTCTCTTTTAGTAGCGAAGTTCCTGGTAGAATATTTTCCTTGACATTGCATGACTAAAACATAAGTTGAATATCAATACAGAAATGTAGGCTGATAAGATACAGTTCAAAAATTGCATAAACTGTTTATTTTGTGACAAAGTTCAGAGAAAATATCAGCTCATCAAGCAGGCAACTTGACTCTTTTACACATTGTTAAATCTTACGTTCAAATAATATTTAAAGGTGCTATGTGATAATTTTTGGAGGATCTATTGACAGAAATGCAATATAATATATACAGTATACTAATGTCTTCCCAGGTATTTAAAGACCTTACATAATGAAGTGTTGTGTTTTATTTCCTTAGAATGAGCTATTTCTATCTACATACACCGCAGGTCCTCTTACATGGAATTCCCAGTGTTATTTCTACAGTAGCCCTAAACGGACCAACGCGTTACGTCAATACGTTATCTCCTTCGGCAATGAAGCGAAAATGTGCCGACATCTTAGTTCTGTGTCAGCCACCGTAATGTTCCAAAAGGGAGGAGTGGAGTGAGCCGTTGGTTGCAATTTGCAAACCTCACCGCTAGATGCAACTCAATTTCATACATTGGACCTTTAGTAGCCTCTAGTCGTCACTAAAAGTTGGTCAAACAGTTACAGGTAGACTAAACAACAAAAATCTACCCAAAGATGTTCAGACTAGCTGTGTCTTGCAACTACGTCCGAGCACTAATGGACTTAACACAATGCTGTGCTTATTTTAGACCTCCAAGATATTGACTTTTTAGAATAATGAAAAAATGAATGAAAGCAAACTGCATTATTTTCCCCTGTAAAAAAATCAACGAGCCGTAAAAGAACCAGGATTTGTTTGGTGTGTTTGGATGTTGAACTCAGTTTAAAAAGAGGTTGTGGACAAAAACTTACAGATTCACATAGATGCTCTTTTTTTAAACAAAAACAACAGATCCAATTTCACTGTGTAGAGAAATTTCGACAACATCTCAACCGATGTTACAACCGAACCTACGCCCCTTGTGCGATAATAACAGAATGAGAGCAGTCTAACAGCAGTCTTTCTTTTCTGTAAAGCAGAGCTCGTCTGCAGGACTGTAAACAGTTTAGCAAGTGTTTTCTCACAGATGCGGTAACTCGACACTGGTTCTCTACCTGAAGGGTTTGGGGTGAAAGTGTGTGTTTGGGGTTTTGGGTGACAGTGCATTTGTACTGGAGAGAGAGAGAATGTGTGTTCATGAATGCAGAAGCCAGGTGTAATGTTACACCGCTTTTCCGAATTATTGTGACAGATTCCCACACACTCCCACCGGTTTAATGAGGCTCACACACCCAACCACACACACACACACACACACACACACATTGTGAATTTCCAGCTCAAACAGACATTTGATTCATACTGTGTATGTGTGTGTGTGTGTGTGTGTGTGTCTTCAAAGTGCCCTAGTTCAACGTCATTCTTACATTACAGGAATGTTCTGGGTCAGACAGCAGATATGTCGTCCTATCTTACCGCTACAGGCTGCTTAACTCGACACACATTCAGTATTGTCCTGCTGTCATCATATACCTGCATGAAATTGTGTGCGAGAGAGAGAAGATAGGGAAGTTTTTTTCATCGGCTTGAGTGCTACTAGAATAAAGCATGTCACGAGAAACACAAATACACACACACACGTACACACAATTATTTTCTGATAGAAAAGCCTGTAGCCCATCCATAGCAAAAAGACAATGGAGACTTGTTCTCATTGTTATGAGAGAAGATTGCTCTCTCTCTGCAGCACACTCACACACACACACTGAATGTATATTAGAATGAGATCAGCCTTTCCACCTGTACTGTCAGGAAGTGCTGTGGGGCTCTATTGTATAGCAGTTTGGGATTTTTCCATGCTTACAATTTTTTCAAGTCGTTGTCATGTAGACGGATCTGAGCAAAAAAGTATTTTAATTATATTTCATTTCTGACTCACTTTGGTGTGTGCAAAAACATGGGGCACCTTATGTGATGGAAAGCATGTAAAGGATCATGTACAACGCAATAATGATAGCTGACTGTGCATTACCCTGCTTAATACATATTACAGAATAAATAAATTATCGCCCATGAAATATTTATTTTAGTTGATTCTATTACACAACAATACAATAGAAAGTTTTTATAACATGCATATAGTTATTGATGTGGCCTCACCACAAAGCAACAAGACAAAATCACCTAAAAATGCTGATTGCAAATTTATTTTATTATTCATAACAAATCTATTTTATTTGTGGTATTCATAACAAATCTGTTTTATTTGTGGTATTCATCACAAATCTATTTTATTTGTGATATTCATTACAAATCTATTTTAATTGTGGCATTCATTACAAATTTATTTTATATATTTATTGCTCAGAAATGTAATTGGAGTTGCTACCCATACGTTTTTCAAATTAGTCACTTTTTTCCATTAGCACGCTAATAAGACTGCATTTAGAACCCCAATCCTTACTGATGAAATCATTGCCCTTTGTTTTATGCATATGTATACTATGTATATATAAAAGTTTTGGTCTTGTTTAAAGGTCCAGTTAGTGAAATCTAGCGGCAAGGTTGCGAATTGCAACCAACCGCTCACTCCACCCCTTGTTTTAAGAGTAAAACATAATGTTAATTTAATGATGCATGGCAATTCCATAAATCATAAAGTGACATCAAATAGATTTCTTTCTGTATAGTGTTGGTAATGCTGGCAATTTGTTTGCACTATTCTCGCAAAACAATTTATACAAATGTGAGTTCAATTTTAACAAGGAATAAGCAATAAATTCATGTTGCACATTTTCACTAATGAACCAATGTGTGTTTAAGTGGGCCAAATCAATGCAATGAAAGTTGAAAGGATGAAGGCTTCCCTGCAGATGAGATCATTTTGAAAGCCCTTGTCGGCGGTGGGTCTCGAACTAATGCAGCATAACAAGACCTCGGTTATCGATCATTACCAGTCAGAGATATTACACGCGGCTCGATTGATTTACAAACGCAGCACTATCCAGCTATTAAAGCGCGTGTGCATGTTTATTGTTTATTGTATTTTTTATTATTATTATTTATGCATTCATTTGATGGATTATTAAATGTAACCTGTTTGGAGTAGACAGGTCAAAGGTATGGTCACATGTCAAAAGGCACACTGTGTAATAATCTTTTGATACATATATTATTGAATCTATCAGTTATAAGTTATTTTACAATACATAACAACGTTTATTTATTGTATATAGCATATTTAAAACAAGCAAAGCTGACCAAAGAGCTGTCCAGGGGTGTGCGAGACAAAACAGGTCAATACAATTCTAAGTAATAAAACACAGACTATAAAACGCACACTGTAAAATGGATAAGATTCATCATTGCATACCAGGTCAAAGAATATTAAATGCCAAGGAGAAGAAGTATGTTTTAAGAGTTGACTTAAAATAGATAATGTTGAGGCAGTTCTGATGTGGACTGGGAGACTATTCCACAACTTAGTGCCAAAACCAGAAAAAGCACAATCACCTCTGTTTTTAAGACTTGCCCTGGGAACTTCTAGGAAGCCAGAGTCAGCGGATCTGAGCGCTTGTGCCTAGATGTGTATGGATGTAGAAACTCAGGAGCCTGGTTATGAAGAGATTTGTACACACAATAAAATTTTACACAAAGCCGAGCCGCTGCATTCTGAACAAACAGCAAATGTGAATCACATGACTGACGTGCACCGATATACAAATGAGTTGCAGTAATCCAATTGAGCATGCATAACCATTTCAAACTTCTTGAGAGACAAAAATGGCAGAAGAAGATGAAAACAGGACTTGACCACAGCACTTACAGTATCTGCTTATCAAATATAAGATTGTTGTCAAACCAAACACCTCGATTTCTTGTACATGTAGTGCTGTATGGAGTAAAAGATTCAGATCCCAAATCATGTTCACAACGATCATTTGAGCCAAACAATATAAACTTGGTTTTACTATCATAAAGCCTCAGGAAATTACTCGCATGCCAAACTTTTAGTTTGTCTAGACAATCTAAAATAGGCTTTAAAACCTGTTTGTTATCACGCTTCAAAGGGATATAGATTTGTGTGTCATCTGCATAAAGATGAAAGAAGACCCCATACATAAAGGGAAAACAGTACCGGACCAAGAATCGAGCCCTGGTGGACACCAGACTTTAGATATATTTCAGTTGAGGATTGGTTTCCAATAGTTAAAACATACCTCATATTAGTATGGTATGAATGAAACCACTGCAACACCGTGCCCCGAAGGCCAACATGTTTCAAGACGTAAAAAATAAGTGTATTATGATCAACTAAGTCAAAGGTAGCCATAGACTGCATAGTTACCAATATGTCATTCAAAACTCTTAGCAGAGCTTACTCTGCAATGTGACAGTGTTTAAAGCCAGATTGACATCGTCAGAGATTGAATTGATAGTCAGATTTTCCTGTAATTGATTTAAGTTTGAAAGGGGATGACAGTTAGCTAGTATTGTGGGATCCAAACTTGTTTTTTTACGATGATGCCGCACCGTGGCAAGTTTAAAGTCATCAGGTACAGTGGCATTATAATTTTTTTTATTAATATCAGCCAGCAGATCAGGGCCAACAGTCTCAATAATTTGTCTGAAGAAACATGGGCACATAGTGGGTTTCTTATTAGACATAATCTATAGTCAGAGTAAAACAGACCAAGTAGAAGGGGAGACTGGAATGTCAGGTAATTTATGACAGAGGCATTGAAGATGTAATTTGGGTAATCTTATCATTAAAATGTCATGCAAAGTTTTCACAAAGAGAGACGGATGTCTCAGATAACAAGTTAACCTTTGCATGGAGAAAAGATTCAACCGTGGAAAAAAATGATATTTGTCTTAAAATTAGCTCCTAAAGATAAATACACTTTGCAGCCTTAGCAGCTCGTTGATAGGCAGAAAGAGAGTCATGCAAAATGTCATATGACACTTGTAATTTATCTTTTTTCCATTTGCGTTCAGCCCGTCAACAGGTCTGTCAGTAAAGTGTACATACATGGATGAGAATTCATCACTAGAACAATCAGTGATGATATGAGTCCAATGTGGAAGAGGAGAATGGCTATGAGTTCTCCCATCCAATGGCAGAGAAAACCAAATAGGCATATGATCAGACAAGCCTGCTTCCTTGATATTAATGTCCAAAAAAATGTATCAAGTCCAGAGTGTGGCCCTGAACATGAGTTGGTCCTGACACCCATTGGACAAAATCAAATGTGTCAAGGAGATTAAGAAAATTATTTTGAATATGGCTTGGAGTCACAGCAACAGTGTATGGTGAAAGTCCCCTGAAATCAAGATTCTATCATGATTGGTGACAATTGCCCCCATTAATTAAGCAAATTCATTAAGAAAATCCTTGTTAGTTAGGGACATCATAATGTACGTGAAGTGTCACTCAAATATATAACTTGTCACAGCTTCGCTTATTTATTTAAAAAAAGAGACAGATGCCTCTGTGAACGCATAAATTACTGGAGCATTCAGACGGGGATGATCTTAATTCTTGGCCACATCGTTCACATCCAGACATAAGGCGAAATTTAAAGCTCATTATGTTCAAGGTATGGCTGCATTCTATCATCTCATCACATGGCTGTGAATATTAGTGGATTTCCCTCTTTATCTCTCCCCCTCTTTTACCCCAGAGGCTCTAAAGCGGAAATAAATTGCAATTACACCCATCCAGTCTTTCCTCTCTTTCCTTGTTATTTCATTTTTATGACAACAATTTTTTTCCTGTTTTTCAGTCTAATCCTGCGACACGGCGCTCATGAGCAGCATATTCAATGCCCTTCTGTGCGTGTGTGTGTGATGAGGCGTAGAAGTTCAGATGGATGGAGGGGGGGAATATTGATCTTAACTTGAGAGTTACGCTCTTCTGATCTCCGTTGGGTATGGAGCTTACGCGCGCACACGCGCGCACACGCGTACACACACGCACACACACACAAACACATACACCCTACTGGGGTGGATTCCAGAGTCCAGAGTGTACCCATGGCAACAAGGGAGGTGTGCAACCTCAACTGAAACATAGACACGGGTCGCATTGGGTATATGTTGTGACTTTTTAGACATGAAAGAGCATGACTATGATGTAGTGACCACAGACAAAACCCAAGCCCTGTCAGAATGGTGTCTGTATTTGTGTTGTAAATTGTGAAACGGAATTTTGGGAAAATCTGCAGACAATCCTTCAGAAACTTTTAATTTAATCATCAAGTGATGAGTGCATATGTGGACAGTTTGGGCTGTAGTTGTGAGCACCATTTTTTGAATGCCCACTAAATGATTATGTATATAATAATAATTATTATTATGTTGAATAATGACTTGCAAATTAGAAATACTCTCCAATATCTGATCTCTTATTAAATTTTATAATGTCATAAGTTTTTTTAGTTGGGGTAGAGTACAGTATATATCATTATCTTACAGTGAAAACCATCACGTCTATAAGATTACACAAGGTGTGTGTGTGTGCATGGTTGCGTGTCAGGGCTTCATGCGTCAGTAACAGCGTCACATTAAGGGCGATGAAAAAGCAGCTGCCTCAGTTTTACTGCTGAAGTCTGTCTCTTTATGTAGCTAACACCCGTTTTAGCTATTAAGGGCCATTTTTCCAAACTAATTTACAACACTGGCAAGATGAAAATAAAATGAAAACTTCTATGGCCCTGTAGATTAAACACAGTGCATTTAAGATGCTATCTAGGCTGAGAAATGTACTGTAAGCTAAAGCTGGGAAGCATTATAGCAGCTCTTTACTGTAACGTTATTCATCATTTTTCCTCGCTTTTCTACCACCTGTCTCCATTCACTCCTGTATGCACATATTGTTATAAACATCTTGTCTATGTATCAAAAGAGTATAAACAGTATAATACAATAATTTAATACAAACAATAAAACTGAAAGAGAAAGCTCAGAAATAAGGCTTACACAAGAAGATCCCATAAAAAACGGTAATATCACGGGCAGCTGAGGTGCCTGAAACTAAAATAACACTTTTTGTAAATTAGAATGACATGTTTTTAAGTTATTTTACACTCAACTTGTAACTTTTACAGTCTATTTCTGTAATTTACCTTTTTTACCATATTACGAAAACATTAGATGGGTACAAAACATTTTTTTCAGGGAGTATAAATTATATTACAGTCATTATAAGACTTTAAGTTATGAGGAATGGACGTTATAAGCATTAACACAATTTTGCTTTGTTTTTTGGATCATGGTAATAGTAGTATATACAGTATGTATATATACAGTTCTGATGTTTATTTGTACAAAAACACCAATTACACTACAGTAGGCCTATTTGATCCTTATAACAACAGTACACTGACATTCACTCCAAACCCATAGAATCCCACATCCAAATAGCCTTTTCCACAGGTGTCCTTTCATTACATTTCTGAGTAATCTGCATCTCTTGCTCTCTCTCTCTCTCTCTCTCTCTCTCTCTCTCTCTCTCTCTCTCTCTCTCTCTCTCTCTTACTGGCTGATGTTCTGTACTGTGATTTTCTATCCAGCACAGCCATCACATTGTTCTCCTCTCGTCCTCTCACACTTGTCTTTCACTGTGTTCCCTCCATTCCTCTCTCATTCCCTGATGCTCTTCAGATGGCCTGCCATGAGATGACAGACTGACAGAAGTGTGACAGGAGCAGTGGGGGTACGGTAGTGATGTCCATCATTACAGGAATGTCAGAACAATGGACATAAGTTAATTGTCTGAATTACCAGCTTCAGTCAGAACAGAACTGGTTGTTAAAGCCCAAACTGAAATGATAGAAAACAGAATGAACGAAGCAGTAGTGAAAATGCTAATCTCAGTCTTGCTAATACTCAACCACAGGCCCATAATGGTGTTTACACTCTTGAGCAACTCATTGGCAAGTTTGGTAAATCCCTTGGATTTTTTGGTTACGTTAGTACAGTTTAAATTACTGTCATTATTTGTCAAGTAAATAACCAATGGAGTCTGGTGAACGAAATCATTGGTTTTCAAATGTAACTTCTATTCATGCTATTTTTTTACAATACTTGCATACATATTTCTTGACTAAAAACATCAGGTGATGCCTCTGAAAATAAAATGTTTGGCCTATTTAATTTACTTCCTTTCTTACAGCCGTTGTGATGAATGTGGCAATTCCTCCCATGGATTTTGTAATAAGTAAAGCTGTCTTTTCTTAATACTCTTCTAGATTCTAGTATCATGAGTAATGTCACATTTTCCTGTCTCTGTGGGAGGTTCAGCATGACTCAATGAAAGGATTAGTCTACCCAAAAATGAAAACTTTGTCATCATTTACTCATGTCATGCCTTTGCAAACCGGTTCAAGGTATTTTGAAATCTTGCTTAAACTTATTTAAATATAAAATCTTTTAAACAATGTGACAGAAACAGGACTTAACTATGAAGCTCGGCAAGGGACATAACAATCCAGTAACTATTTTTGTTTCTGTCATCATTTGCTCATCCTCGAGTTGTTCCAAATCTGTATCAATTTCTTTAGTTCTAAGAACACAGAGAAAGATATTTGAAAGAATGCTTTTAACCAAACAGTTCTTGGCCACTATTGACAACAATATTTGGTAGTCGAAAGTGCCCCTGAACTGTTTGCTGTTTAAAAAAAATTGTGTTCAACAGAACAAAGACATTTATACAGATTTGTAACACCTTGAGGCTGAGTAAAGAATGACAGAATTTTCTTTTTTGGGTAAACTGTTTGTTTAATTACATCAAACTTCATTGGTTTTTGCATGTCCAATGAAAAGCGTCAAGATTTTTGCATTGCCATATGGGTTCGTGCATGATTTGATCACTAGCAAACAGCAGAGATTTCAGTCTATTCACAAAACAAAGTATTTGTATTGTTCCCAGAAGGCACAATAACAGTCAAAGGCTTAAAAGTATGATCCCTGTTGAATTCCATTAAGAGACAGAAGGTCTCCAAAACACTCCACTTAAGAAGCCCGTTGACAAAATGTCATTCTTTTCATATGAAATACAAGTGAATCAAGAGAACATCACTACTCCAACTACAAAGATGTGGAGAGTCAACAGCAACAGTCCAAAGGTCTGAGAACATCAAAAGATATTAAGTCAAGTGTATGCTGAGAGCATCTTTATTATCCAAGAGGCTGGAGCTGTTGAAACATTATGAAACTTTAATGTAATATGAGAAATGTATTTTGGCATAAAAAATTATTAGTTGCATATCTACTATATGTATTCTTAGTGCTTACCTTATCTTACCTTGGCTTGTTGATGATTATTTAAATGATCCACGTATCCAGGTGCTTCAATTTAGTTTAAGATTTATCATTGATAAGTGAATCATCACACGCGTCAAACTGACATTGAAACCTGCGCAGGGCTAGGCAGGTTTATGAATTGGCTTCCTTGGAATCTATGAGTTGGAATTTGAATCGATCCCGCCCAATGGAATGTCACAATCGGGATGAAAGAATGATCAAAATCCACTGTTACAGCAACTGTTTGGATTCCTGTTAAAATATACTTACCTTGAAATGTTTTCGTTTGATACCTTATTGAAAGATGTGAGTAACAAGCACATAATACAACACATGGTATGATAACTTTCTGAATGACAGCTCGCTATAGAGCATGAGACCAATCAAGAAAACTGAATTCCTGTCGTTCTTTCTCTTCTGCATTGTATAGATTTCTCTACCCCGCGGTTCACTTTACAAAAGCGATCTTATGGTTTAGTAGACTCATGTTTTGTTAATGAAACAGGCACTCTTGTAAAGACAAAGGGAAGGGAAAGTATTCAACATTGAGTTGAGTTAAAATATTCATTTGAATTGCTCGTTCATAGTTTGACAAGTGTGACAATTCAACAGGTATTTTTTATCGTAGAGCCCTTGCGACACACGGTCAAAGTATTTATTAATTATATATAATCACATAAGCAAGGAGATAATTCGTTAATTTATATTTATGTATGCAAAAACGATGTGTTCATTTAGATCTTGACGCTCAAAGCCCAGCGTGGCCCTGAATTCCGACCTCAAATGATGTAAATAAATGCACGGCTGAATATGAATATGTATTTGCAAGGGAGGTGGATAGAGCAGATCTTATTCAGGCAGGCTGGGGTTTTTATTATTATTAATGTGTGTATTACAGTGTGATTGCAATGACGACGCTTTGATGGACAGCTCAATGCTTCTACAGTGACAGGTTGATGGGACAGAGGGAGAGGTATCTATGGTGAAGCGCCTCATGAGAGCTGCCAATCACATTGATCGGTGGGCTTCAGTAAGCTGAAGCTCTCTAGACATTTGACCAGTTGTCAGTCTGTAACGCAGGAGCTTGAATGAGGACTTCTAAACAATCTAAAGTTTTATGAAATTAGCCAAAATATGTAAAAATCTGACTAAGATTCGTACTTTCCATTTCATTAGTGCCAGTATCACTCAAGTAAAATAGAACTGTCTTCTCTCAGGTCCCGTGGGATTGATCTCAGTTTTGTATTAACTTAGTCATCTTTCCAAACAATCAGTTGTCAGCATATTTCAGTGACAGATAATCTTTTACAGATTGGCCAACCTGAAACTGCACTCGCTCAAAGCCAATACTGATCCACACACACCCGAACACACCCAGCGCACCTTTCATACTTAACTACACTCAGCATTTGTCTTTTCCAGAGGAGGGCGGGGATGAGGTAGAGGTGAAACGCAACCAGTGGCTACAGATAAAGACAGAGACACGTTCTTTGTTAAGACGTTTGCGGAAACGCACGCCGAAACGCAGGGGTGGACCGGTTCATCCCAAACCGCTCCATCGATTCTTACAAGTCACTCTCTGTCATCGTTTTGTTTGTGTTGTCAAAACCAAAGGATTATCTATGCGGGCACTATTGCTTCACGCTTGTCAGGGGGTGTAAGGAAATTTGTACGTTGCTGGCACCGCATGTGTTGTTTAGTGTAAACACAGGCGAACCGTTTTGAGTTGTGCATGAACAGTGGTAGTCTTATTATATTACAGATGTTGCATGTTCAATTTGTTTTCGTTCAATTGTGAGTAATGCTGTGACCGTGCTGTACTTCTGCTCTTCTACGAGACAATATGACTATTGTTCCTTAACCCACATCCACACTGCGCTTACAGTTAAGCCCTGAACTATCAACACAGAATGATAAAAGAACTACTCACTGGCGAACACAAATTCCCAGGGCAGGTCTCTTTATGCAAATCCTTTGGAAAAAAATCACAATAACATTTTTATTTCTCTGCTTTATTTATTTTCCCCCGCTAGAGAGTTTTCCCGAACGCAGAGTTCAACTGCGACATGTGGCTCTTCCGAAAGCGAGGCGGCTGCATTAATCGGCACAGATTGGTTTTCAAGGAGAACTCCAGAGACTTCTATCTCCGTCTCAGCCAAGAGACTCATTTTTATATATACGTTTCTATCCGCTAAACTATTTCATATTCATGTGTATGCTTGCTTAAAGTATGCTAAATTAATACTGCCTACCTGGTGGTTTACCAGACACGTCTGAAGTGAAATGACTGGAATGCAAACAATTGGAAATAGTTTGTACTAAGTGATTCGAGAAATATTTATATACACCCCAAACTCGTGAAAAAAGATTCCATTTGTCTTCACAAGAGTGGAAGCTTTACAAAGACCTCTTTGATTCCCTCTCTATTATTCTTTCACTTCAAAAGGAGGAAGAAGATATGGAAGAATGTGGAGAGAAGATGAACGTCTCTTGAGCGTTAAAAGGAAGAGCTCTGGTGAGACCACCACGCAGATATTCTGCTACTTCTCAACAAGGAATAACAAGAAAGAGTGCATAGCGACAAAACTCAGCATGCAGTCTGAGAACTGAATGTTTGTACAGGCTGAGCAATGATCTTCGGATAAACTCGAACATAGAGAAGTTATACTCTTCAGTACAAATCTTAGTTTCCTGTTTTGTTTCTCCTCAAATTCTAAAACTTGCAGATGGTACACATATTAGTTAAACTTTGCCTTAATGACAACAAGAGACATAAAAATAGATGAGCCTAACATGCTTGGCGCTGACACTACTGTATCTGCATCCAACAGCTGGCATCGGAAATTGCAGAATATTAAAACTAAATATTATTTATTTAGAACATTATGAACTCAGGAGCTCCTCTGAACCAATAATGAATGTTTGTGCTTTGCAGCTGATGAAATAGAATAAAAGCAAGTTGCAACACAATACTTCCATGTTATCTGCATATTACCAGCCCATAATGTGTCTGTGCGGGATTTCATTCGTGCAGAATGTCAGATAGACTTAATTTACCGAGACGTAATGAGAAATAAATTCAAGAGACGTGAAATACAGTTGTAATAAGAAATTATTCCATGTAAACAGACAAACTCTACCTGACAGCATGTGTCAAAACTCATCAAATAAACATAAAAGAGAACTGAAAGTTCCATAGGAAAAACATTTTATTGAAAAACATTTTCAGTTTGTAACAGACTGGTGGAATGTGTGCCATTTCATTTCTTTGCCTTTATAATGTTGCACGTTCTGACCAGGTCTCACTGTGAGGGAGGGGTGGGAGCATTAGCCACCGGGAAACGACAGCAACAGAAAGATTAACAGGAAACGGAGAAGTTCAGAAAAACTCAAATGATAATACTGAAGTCGTGTACAAACTGGGTAAAAAATCCAACTGAAACAAAAACCAAAACAAAGAACTATTTAAATAAATATCTATGGTACACACGTATGGCACAAATATGCAGCAAGCAGTCAGTTTGGCAAATCTCTATCTCATTTTCATTTTTTTAACCAGATCACCATGGGAACAGTGCAAAAGGGTTGAGTGGGAGGGTACTGACGAGTGCTAGCTAAAATACATAGCAAAAAATTCCAATTCTATACAAAACATCTTACTTTAAGAGAGATTTATAAAAAAAGATTTATTGGGTTCGTCGTCAATATTTACACAAGATATTTACCAAAAAATTAGTATGCTCTGCTTTTCAACTCAAGTGATTCATGTTTTTTTTCTTAACATTTTTATTTGCTAGAAATGTGAGAATAAGGCTATCGTAACAACCGGGGAGCCTTATACAATACAAACAATAACGTATTTACAGCCTCTTACCTACAGATGTACGGTGCAAAAATCAGAGTCTAGTGAACTCAGGGTGACCATACAAGCAAGGCATTTTACAGTGGCCTGAAGACACTTCTCCCAGCGTTTCGAAAACGTTCCTGCCACAACTCCCGCTACACGTTGAGTCATTCAACTCCTACAATGTAATCGGAATGTTTGTGACACGCTTTCTGGGAAAGTGTCTTCAGATTCAAAGAAACTAAGGAGATTGTCATATTTAGCCCATACAGGACTGCAACCAAACAGCAATGTTTGTGGTTTTTGTAGTCATGTGTAAAACAACTGCTCAGTCTTCTGTGTGTGTGTAAGTGTTTCACAGTTTAACTCGAACCTACAGCACAAAGTAAATAAAAGTAATAACACACCGGGGTTGTAGTATTTTGTTATGCTGTATTGTTTCATTTAATTTCAGTGGTTAAGAACACTTTTCCATAGGTGAACGTATATCATCTTTTTTTCTCAATTGTTATAAAAATAAATAAAAATTGCATATTTGCAGATTTTGTGGCCTCTT
Source organism: Barbatula barbatula (assembly GCF_947034865.1). NCBI lineage: Eukaryota > Metazoa > Chordata > Actinopteri > Cypriniformes > Nemacheilidae > Barbatula > Barbatula barbatula. The sequence continues at coordinate 10,757,624 of NC_136772.1, forward strand.
ACAGAGGCACAAAGCTCAGATCATACAAGGCTTGGCTTCTCAGTGAGATTCAAGAACCTCCATGAACAAGTGAAACAAAAAATGAATGACAAGTTAATGTGTGACCATGACAACCCACGGTCCTCATACAGTTTGTGGACAATTTAAACTTTCAAATTCCAACAAATTAAATTGAAGTTAATGTAGGAAACGACGGTGAATGACTGTCTACAGGCTGGCTTCGCTCAGTAAGGGGTTTGCACGAATGACAACACACATAACCAATAAGAGAGGATCGTTCTGAGAGATCTAGGGAACATGGGAGTCCAAATCCTTTGGGAGCTGCGGACTGTGGGATACGCTGACCTTTGCTTGGTGACTTCCTCTCAATATCCGATACTAAGTCCACTTGCGACATCCATCAGTCTTAAGTCATAACGTGTTTTTGTTCCGCCAAAATCCTCCCTGAAAGATTCCATTTCATGCAATTTACTACATTTAGCCTTCGCTTGTTCTCATCTGGCATGCCTGCTAATCCACGTCTACTGCTTTCCAGAGCACATCTGAGCTTCATCAAGAGACAGACAGGCCGGAGAAGTTGGTTTAGCCAGGACTCCGGTAGACGTGCCCTTCCTTTGGTCCATTTCTGGCCCTTCCCTCTCATTCCTTTCAGCTATTTTCAAACCCAACATGCAGTTTTCCCTGAGGGCTCCTTCCAAAGCCACCCTTTCCCTGGCCATGAGCGCATGTGCTTGTGTGTGTATGGTTAAAGGCAGCTATTTGTGTAGGGATTGATGGAAAAGCAAAAAGGAGAAATCTGTATGTTAACGAAACGAAAAACTCTAAGCTTGCATAATGTGCAGATCTTCCATAAATTATTCATACCCTCACGCTCGCCTGCCTGTCTGTGTGCTGTATGCGTCATAAATAAAATCTACTTGCACCCTTTCCATCCATTTGTATCTATATCTAAACAAATTCATAAAGAAAAGCTAATTAACTCTTTTGTGTAAAATCCAAAGTAAATAATATAACATTTAAATAGTTACGATTTTTCCCTGTGCTTCTGAGGAAAATGGAGAATCAGCTTTCCACTGGTGAGCGTGTTTGTGATGGCAGAAATACTAGTAGAACAGGAACCTTTTGCCGTGACATGCAAATCTCTTCCAGCAAATGCGCCGGGGAAGGTGGCTATTTTGTTTTCAAAATGGCAGGTCTTGCCATGGCTCGATAAGTCTTATATGTAAATGTGCTCCCCGTTGATTCTGTTTGTTTCTATGCTGTAAATGTGTCGGTCTTGCGTGTGTACTCCACATGGGCAAGTTGATGAGACTTTCAAAGTGCTGCTAAAGTGTTCGTGTGGGTCCTCGACCTTCCCAGCAGGCAACAGGACAGCAACAACTGTACCAAATATTGAATATTTTCTCCTGACCTTTTCTCATTACTTCCCTCTCCTTTTTCTATCACTCTCTCGTTCCTCCAGTCAGCTAACATGTACTAAATGAAATGTGTGAATGTGTCTCCCACAGTACTCGAAAACGGCACATAATACCAGCACAAAAGGATCTCTAGGACACCTATTAGTCTTCTACCGAACAGATCTGCAAGTGGACTGCACTGGGAATGACAGAAAGAAATGCAAGATGCATGACTGTACAAAAAGATTTTTGTTGAAGAGACAGAGGTGGACAAATGAGTAAACGTGAATGAAAACAGTACGAATGCGTAAAAACGGGTGATGTCCATTCAAATGTCCAACAGTACGCTCCAAGGTCCAATGAACAGGTGGACGAGAGCTTTCTGGTGTACTTCCTGTAGCTGTGACCCATAGGTCGCATTCACCTCCTGTTTTTGCGATGGATCAGTCAATCAGCCACCGGATTGTTTTTTACTTCTTTCATCACGTATCTTCTCCATCTCCGTCTCTCTGTGTGTCGTATCTTTAAGGGAGAATAATGTAGTGGAATAAGAGAAAGAATTTGTATCTTTACCTCTTATCTCAAGCCCACCCCCTCGACCCCCCGTTCCACTGCTCGTTCGTGTGATTCACTCACACTTCCTTATACACACACTATAGTATCCTAAACATCCGTTATAGTGCACGTCAATCTCCCAAAAGAGATTCTTGTATTCTTTTTAACCTTTTTGTTTGTTTGTTTCGTTTTGCAGGTGCAAGAGCAGCGAATCAGGAGCTTCACTCCACCATCAGCATCTATACTGAGAGTAATAATCAGGAATATTGTTACAAAAAAGTAAGACAGCCACGACAGGGCAAGACGAGGATGAGCTCAGGCTTCAGTCCTGCCCTATGGGGGGTTTATCGAGGGGCGTGTGGGGGGTTAAAGTTAAAAAGTCCAAATGAAGCATGTCTGTTTTCACACTTTATAATAGATATTCGCAGGGCTCTGCGGAGGCATTTCCTGCACGATGTAAACAGGGTGTCCGTAGTCGCCGCTCACTTTCTCGTAATGTGGGCAGAAGACGCTTTCACCAGTCCGCAATGGGATGATGATGTCGCTCGGTTCGGAGCCGTTGTTGTTGCTACCACTGCCACCCCTTTTGGGCGTGGCTAATGTGCTTAGTGACAGCGTGGTGGCGTGCTGAGGTGAGTGTTTGCGGTGACGTCGTCGATACTTCAGCAGGAGGAACACCAGCATGATGATGATGATAATGACGATGACGCTGGCTGAGGCGATGCCGGCAAACAGCGCGACCTCCGAACCGATGACGGAGGATTTATTTCCTTCTCCTTTTTCTTCTTCGTGATGAGATGCATCTAGCAGGGAAAGAGGCGGAAGTGAGTTTATCAATTAGAAAAAGAAACTGACTACACATCTAAAGCATACGTGTATTCAGAACAGTGAAGAAGAATTTTTATCTTAATGGCTATGAATAAGTGCCCAAGGAAGAAGAGTGTCTTCAGCCATTTCCTGGAATACATCCTTAACATTAAATAATTCAATGATTTCGTAAAAAGGCAAAGCCAAATTAGGCTTTCAACAAATAGCGTCTCAGAAACGCTGCACTCGGAGGTCATGGAAAACTGAGGACAGAGTTATCTTGGCCTCGACTACAATGAGTTTCTATGGGGCGGCTAGAGGCTGGCGAAACAGATGAGCTGCTCACACTCACAACCAGACTGTTTTACAAGTGGATTAGTCTACCTGAGACACTCCTTTCAAATGACTTTGATGACCATATGTTTCTACTTAGAGAGTAGATAGAGAGAAAGAGATGTGAAATTCTGCGTTGAATGAGTTCCAGCACGTCTATCTTGCTCTGTCACATTAATGGTTGCTTGTCAGAAGGATTTAAAGAGAAGACATCACAAATGTGTGTGTGTGTTTGTCTAGTGTGCAGGTCACGTGACAGATGATGACTGTCAATTGCTAAGCACAAATAAGAAATGAAAACGCAGAGAGAGAAACACAGAAGATGATGAATCAGCAAACCTCCCCAAACACGCAAGGTGTTAAACTTGTCACGTACCATGCTTGTCAATTACTTCATTCGATTTGGTGTCCTTTCTCTCTGTGTCGGGGTGTCTGGGGGGGTATCTGGTGGGGTAGTCTCTGGGGAAAATGGGATCTGAGGGGTCTGCAAAACACAGATAAGAAACACATTCATCACTCTGAGACGTCCATGTACATTTCCACCGAGAGCTATTACTTTCTCGATGCTCAAGGAAATAAAAGTCTGTATGCATGCATTTGTGACTAACACAACCCATGAGCATGTGTATGTATGTGTGTGTGTGTTCTTAATTAAAACACAGGCAGCTATGATTAATCCAGTGACCTTCAGTATGTGTCTCTGTGTTTGCGAAAGAGCGAGAAATGTGTTAGTGGGTGTGGCTATGGTAATTACTATGGATGTCGCCGGCGAAATGAATAATCGACATTAATTACGGTGCAGGACCCGCAGCAGGTTCGAAGGCCTCTGAATTTTTAAACCGCTATACTATTGTTCTAAACCCAAATACATGTCCACAATAAAACTGTTATTTCACACCCACATATACAAACGCAGCTGTAAGGATTACTCACTTTGTCCAACCTTCATGAGAATTTTCATTGACTTGGTTTTGCACACCCCTCCTTCCTGATTCTCCAGCCCTTCCATCGTTCCGTTAGATGTAGCTGGAAGGCAATGAAGAAAAACCTCAGTAACAATCTTCCTACATATGTAAAAAACTATCAAATATGCAAATACATAATTGAGATTGTACACAGCTTTTCTCAACATCTCTGATGAATTCAGATGATGTCACTGCATAATTAAATTAAAGTATTCATTAAGCTTTATAAAATAGTCATCTCTGTGTAGCACATTCGTAAATGATTCAACCAAACTCTTAATGGTTTCTAAACTAGTCCTGCATGAAGTTTTTTTTTGTGTTGGTGTCAGGACCCCCGCTGCACATGTAGTGATGCTCTTGAACTTTTTTATTAAGAAACAGGAGGGATTAAAGGAATAATAAAAAGATGATTTTGTTTGCCGGGGAGGCAAAGCCTACAGCAGCAAGAGCGGGTGTTAATAATTTAGCAAATACGGCACAGAGAGAGAGAGAGAGAGAGAGAGAGCTTTTAATGAATCTTAGGTTTGAGGGAATATAATGCTTTACCACAGCAGATGTTAGTCAAGAAACAAGTGAGCAAGAAAAATGATTTAAATTTTTTTTCTCTTTTTTTGCAGATGTTCTGGCCTCAAAAAGTCAACAATGATGAAAACAATTCGTTTTTAGAAGAAACTCACATTGGTAAATACACTCATTACAAACTGCACACAAACTGAATTGAGATATTTTTGACGCCATCGTCTGTGTCGTTAAACAAATTATCCGCAGTATTCTGGCCACAGGTCCCACGTGTCCCATGTAGCCTTTTAACCAAACAATTCAGCGATGCCATGTGTGTGTATGTGTGTCTATGCCCGGCAGGCTTGTGGTCTATTGGGTCAGTAACGCAGAGCTAACGAGCTGCCAAGGGCTTAACGTCTGGTCAGCGTCCAGAAAAATGTGGCCTGCACTCACAGCAAGAGAGACAGAGCGAGAGAGAGAACGGGTGGGGGTGTGGTAGTCTATGAGGCGCCTGTCCCCCATCATCACTTTTTTCCAATGCTGCCACTTTCATAACTCAGAAGGGTTGTGAGTGAATTCTGTATGACGTCACTCCGAGACAAATCTTTCTGCTAGTTAATATATCGCCTCATAGGTGCATGTGCTACTTTTTCTGTATGAACAATTTTATTGGTCTGCGTCGATCCCTCCATCCTACTCTGACCTGTGGCTTTTGTGTGTTGTGTATATGACAAGCTCAATACATCTAAAGCTCATTAAACTCTTGCATTCCCTTCAGTGTGTTCACACAGAAAAACACATATGTGCACAAACATCAAAGCAGATCACACAACAATGATCACATGATTTTAGGATCTGGCAATCCAGGTCAACAGTATATTTACGGAGAAGTGACGCACGTGTTTTATAATCATTATAGTTTTAGTTTCAGTGACAGTTTGAATCCTGATTATGATGAAAGATTAAACTCCAAAATTATTATTATCTTCAAATTTATCTTCAATGCCTTTTCTTGTAGGGGTAAAGTAAGGGTTTGTGTTACGGTCTGTGTGTGTGTTACAGGCTAACACAACAACCCAGAGTACTGACACTCAAACAAGACAGGTGAAACCCGAGCAAAATCACACCTTGCCGTGAGGTATGTCAAGTCCTGCCCCGACGAAAGCACAACCAGTGGGACAGGAAAATGACACCATCATGTCACAATTAATCACTAGTTACAAAAATGTATATAAAGTATTAATATTACTTACTTTTAACTAATTCAATTGAGACTTGTTTTAAATGACATGTATATAAATGTAATTGTTTTTGTATCTATACATTCACTGCTACTACTGTTTTTATCAAAGTCAATAAAGCTACTTGAATCTAAATCTGAATCTGAATTATGACGAGCTGCTGTTGACCGAATCAACATGGCATCGGGGTCACAAAGCTGTGAACAGCGCCCCTGCCAATAACAAGAGCTGACACCACAACACGCACGCACACAAACATTGCACATCTTCTCTAATAAGATATGGCAGAGAACCTCGAAAAGCCCTCAGTGCCTTTGACCAAAGCCAAACAACCTCCGTCTCTCTCTCTGAGTCACAACAAATCACCAGCGTGATTGTTAACATGTACAATATTGCCAAAGCGTATAAAGTACAAAAATAAAATGGGTTAACAATAACACATTTGTCATTTTTATTCTGGACCTGAATTCAGAAACATGCCGAAAATGAGCTGTGGATTCCATCAAAGAGCAGCAAAGACACGAACACAATATAATGAGTGAAACGGATGCAACACTAACTGAACCCGCAGATCATTCCTAAGCACTTAAAATTCAACCTCTCATTTCTTGCGAATTGAATTGACACAAAGCTAATGCAAAATGAATCATGTGTTTTTAACATTGAGGTTACCGTAAAAGAAGACAACCCTTGTAAAAATCGCTACGATTTACAGCGACGTGGGTTTTGTCCTCTCACTATATGGCTTGTGTGCTTTCCTTTTTATGAAACATTTCTGCACTCGTCTCTCTCACTCTCCATATTTAGATCATGTATCTCTCTCCTGGCTCCCAGCTCCAGGGCAATCTGTCAAACAAGATCACATCAAGCTCATCTTCACACACACACAATCATATCACAGTCATAAGCATCCGGCTGCAGTTGAACAATAGAGAGCCATTTCAAAGTTTGATCTGCACACACACACACACACACACAAACACACAGACTCACGCGTACACATTGGACTTGCTGAACACGTTTATAAGGGACTGAAATCATCTGATTGGTTTCTGAGCAGATCCATTTGATAAAGACAGAGTGATTAAAGCAAGCTGTTAGGATTAAACTTTTTAATTAATGACTTATCGAATAAAGCACAGCGCCGCACACACACTCACGGCAGTCACACACCTCTGCGCTAAAACGCACCTCTGCGCGTATGTATGATTCCAGCACTACAACAAGGCAATTAACATCTACAATGCAGCAAAATGAACTCATTTCTCTTTCCTTCTTTTCCTCTTTCACGTTTCCCTCCACAAATTAAAGTCGCTTAAGAGAAACGGAGAGAGAGCAAAATAAAGGAGGAGCGCATTTCCCAGAACAGCAAAATTGGATTTTCTCTTTATGCTGTAGGTGAATTCTCGCAGCGAGAGAGAGAGAGACAGAGACAGAGACAGCAAAAAGAGGTAAAAGCCTAGAACTTACTGAAGGGAAATGAGATTGATGCTGTATATCAAAGCAGCAGTCTCTGGTCTCTATGTGTGTGTCAGTTATTCCATTTTCTGGATCTTTTGCTCATCTCCCATCTAACCCACTGTGTTTATACAGCTTGCTTTGAGCCCGAAGCGTGTGTGTATATGCATATGTGTGTGTTAGAGACAAGTGTGTAGAAGCCATGTGTGCAGTTATTGTTCTGGCAAATGTGAAAACCCATCCCACATGCAAAACGATACACTACAAATATAATATGTTGTGCTTGTGTGTTGATGTTGTTAAAATTTTACTTTCCATCTCCGTAACTCTGGAATTGACAAGCATATAGCTGCCACAGAGAAACGTGTCATTAAAAACACACATGAACACAGACAAGAGACACTAACACTAATTTTGTTTACACAGCAAGTTCACCACATTACCAACATTCACCAGAGTGCTAAATAAGCCACATCCGTTTGACTGAAAAGCCACCGTAATTGGCCAGAACGTTGCTTCAAAGTGATCTAATGGTCTCAAACGGTCGTGTGCTTATATCCGCTGCCATACTCACAGATAATGTAGTAGTCTTTTCCTCTGAAGAACTCCAAGCCCCAGAGGTTTGGGCTGAACTCTTGGAATTTGAGGGTGAATTTGACGTCCTGGTCCGGTTTGACGCAGTTGAGCAGAGGCGTGTCTGCCTTTGTGACCGTACAGGACTCCAGCTGTTCCCGAGGAACCATATACAGTTTATAATACTCCACTCCCTCCATTGAGCCGCCCTCCACGCGCGGGCAAACTATGTCCATCTTATCCCCGATCTGTGGGTACAACACCAGACCCTGTCCTGGCACGAACCTTTGAGAGAGAGAGAGAAAGAGAGAGATGGAGAAAGTGAGACACGTCGCACATAATAATTCACACTAGAAAAGGCTGCGAGGTTCAGAAATATGTGGATGGTGAAGCATGATGTGATAAATAATTAAAAAAGACAAATCAATTATTTAACAGTGATTATGAAGAATAAAGCAGGTTCTGAAAAGTTATGTCGGTTAATGAAAAAGAAAGTCACTGACGTGCTCTTAAACGGCAGCCTTTCAACAGAAATGACAATTGAGAGCGTTTACAAGTTCTTTATGAGGAACGGAGCGAACTGGAACGAGACAAAGGTATTGACTCACGGCTGATGTGCACTTAAGAAAGAAGGCAAATGTTTGTGTCTTTGATTCCAAGCGCTCAAACATCAGCGCTGTGAAAACAAAATGATGTCATGAGAAATAATGAATAGAAGCGCTGCAGCCCGCCTGCCCGCAAACACACGCAGCCTGTTTCTGTGGACCAGTCAACTGCCTCGAGGGACTTAAACAGGAGTAGCTGGGAAAACTGCTCTGGTGTGTGTGTGTGATGTGCAGCGGGGTAGCTGTCAGGACTATCTGTGCGACAGATCTAGCTACACAAATCCTCTTGAGCCGTTCGGCATCAAAACTCTGAACACTGGATCGCTATCTCGTTCATGATGTCTTATCGCTATGCTGGCTCATTTGAAAAGGTGAAAACAGTGTGCGATTGTGTGTGGTGTGTTGTAAAATTGACTTAGGGAACGTTCAAAAGAAAAGGGCGAGACTTAAACATTCCCCAAAGTACAACACCTTAAAAGTTGACACACGACTTCAAACCCGGAAACTGAACAATACTGTATGACTTGATGACTTGAAAGAAATCTTTTGCACACATTCAGAAGCATGTGGATCATATGTATATCTGGACATCTAAATGCATGTCTATTTCAGACATGCCAATTTATTTTTTATTACATTTAATGCAGGGCACACATGACTGGTCAGACACGGAGCAGAAAACCGGAGAGACAGTGGGGAAAACGCAGACAGCTTGTTACGATGCACAACATTTTAGCTCACCCACATCCCCATAGTTCCTCATTATCCTAAACCACATGGTATTTAAGGTCATCCCACAGCCCATACCCGCACAAACTCTGCTATTAAAAGGGTGTTTTAATGCGTCTGTGCATTACAGGAGCCACTGGTAAAACAGGGGTGCGGGGTAAAAGCAGGGGTTAGTTGTACAAATAAAGCCAGAGGTCAAACTCATGTTTGTTAATGACTTTAATCCTTGTCTAAAAGACACACTTTAACACCCCAACTTTAGCCTTGGAGATTCTCCCAGCGGTCATAAATATTGTGTGGCATGTGAATGTGAAAAAGAAAAGGATGACAGAATAAGGGTTTGCACACGTTTAACACAGACCGCTCATTCTGTTAACAAGACTGCAGCTGCACACAGAGAAGCCATTAAGTCAGAAAGTGTGTGTGTGTGTGTGTGTGCTAGAGAGAACATTCTGAACATGTGCAGTGCATCTACCAAGACATTACCGTGCCACTCATTGGACGTTTCTTTGTTCGAACTGTATTTGAGCAGAATTTAGCGTTTTTTTTCTTTGCCTCTCACACACAAGGCAGATGTTTTGTCTTTTTCTCACTGATGTGTTACTCACTTTCAGACTGATATATTAAAATGGAGCAGTGTTATGGAAAACATTAAAGCACTTCAAAATGAAGCCATTTAACTCAAATTGTTGGCCATATACATAAAAGGCCCCAAAATAAGAAAAGACTGTAATGTCGGCTAATGAGCATACGACTTTCAGGACTGTCTCTTCTGCATGTGACCAAGGTAAAAAACAGGTGTGCTGGATGGACGATTGTAAGTTTTTTTTTATTTCCTATTACCCCAATTTTTTTATGACTGTTCTTTTTGGGAGCTTTTTTGCTGGTCTAAGCAGTGGGTTACGTACTAAAGAAAAGATGAACACATCTGTTCCTTATACAGAAATGTTTTACGTATCTCCTGGACGATTTCACAGGACGATTCTTCTCATTTTTATATCTTGCTCCCTCGTCCTAAAAACACCACCTTTATATATATATATATCCATGTCCATAAGCTTTCTCTAGCTTTCCCCCTCTCTTTCCTTTCCCCTGCTAATCGCAGCCTCTAGTTGTGTGGGCCGAGTCGTGACATGGTGACAGCAGTAGCCTAATCCTGTCCCAATAGGGCCACGGCGCTCTAACGACACAGGGCGATGGACGCATTGGGGCGGAGGGAACATAAGCTGTTTGACTTTCAATCATCTGACCAATATAGAGGTCTGTTGGGTATAGAAATGCATGAATACAAAGCAGGCAACAAAAGAAAGCAAGTCGGTTTAATCGCTCCATCATGCTTTCCAACAAATGCTTTGACACCAGTGTCGGGTGATAGGGCAAAGCGACCAGACAGGCGCCTCATCCCTTTATATGCTCGTCAGTCACCCTATCTGTTTCTTTCCTCTATTCTTTATTTATTTACTGATCTTGAACTGCGGATCCCTCGCATTTCAGAGCAAATTTATTTATTTTCCTAATTGCAACCCCCTTTCCCCACCCTCTCTGTACAGATAGACATCATACTTTCCCTCTGTCTCGCTTTCTTTCCCACAGTGGTGTCAAAGTCCAACCCCATCGCTGATATGATGACAAAAAGACATGCCAAATTACTAAAAAATGATTTACTCAGCCTCATAATCAAAACAGATTTTCATTAGCAGTCTATAAGAAGTTCCTGTGCCTCTAAACACGGGGGGGAGGGGGAGTTATTATTCATGGCCCACTCGCCTATCATTCATGCATCGCTGTATCTGCATGTGTATGAAGCCATGGATGTATCCCCGTCAAAACCCTGCTAAGAGATGTAATCTCCTAATGAAGAGAGAAAGAACCTCTTTTGACTGAAAATGTGTAGAGCAGACTGCTTTTGTTTTCTCCCCCTCTGACAAAATGGATTACCACAAGGAATAAGAAAGAGAAGGAGAGAGAGGGGACGAAATCTTTACGTGCCAGATACATCAGAGCTAAAGCAGTTAAGAGGTAAACGGCAGTGTGCAATAAATTGGCACATTTTTGCGAAGGGAGGAAAGATAAAACAACCGTGTGTTTTTTGAACGTCACACGCACGTACACTCGCTGTGTGATTCAGTATTATGGGAGTTAGCGACGTCTGTCTCACATGCAGGAGGACTTAGGGAGTGCTGTACAGATTTTAAGCACACTCCTTCTATTATACTGTACTGATACATTAGATGAAGGCATGTCCCATAGCACTGCAGACTCACAAACACTGTACCTATGGGATTATGTATCTGTAATCTTCAGACACCGTGTCGAGCTCAGTGTCTATAGCGTTATCGCGTTTCCAAAATAAAATACGGGTGAAAGAAAGAAAGAATCTGCCAATGCGTATTAGCTAGATTCATGCATCTTATCTCAAAGTTAATCTTGTTAGGATAAAGGTAAAAAACAGTTTTTAATGAAGTAAAAAAATACAGCTGTCACCCCTAACAATGCTATCAGTGGCATCACCCTACGGTCCTGCAAAGGCAAGAAGCATACATTTGAACCTGTCACCTCAACAGAAAGCATGGAATGTGCACTGTGGGTAATTCCATGAAAGAACAGCTCACCCAATGAGAATGAGGCCTGCAGCAGACATGAGCCGCATATTTACAGTGACACACAATGGAGAGACACGCCATTAGAGGTCACTTCATGGCCACTCTGGGTCTCATTTAATGAAGATGTAACAATAAATACGGACAACAACATCATTTTAAAAATCAAATTTGAATAATGCTATAGGATAGCAGCAATAAACAATTTACGATTTTAACTGTTCCACATAATAGGCCTATCTGCATATTAAATATGTAAAGTGTTATCAACAATGTTTTTATCCATTTGAATCTATTACATGTTTTGGATTATAAAGAAACAAAAGAAATGTCTAAAAGTATTTTGCTATCTGCATCAATTAAACGCTCATATTTTGATACAGTTAAACGCATTCGTAATTGCTCCTTTTATATTTCTCTGGAGTATCAAAATCGCCTTTATAAAAGGTTAAATATAAGAACAATGTAAAAGTAGGTTAAGTGGAGTAGGCCATGGTCATGAGCACATTTAGTGAAAAGTTTCTTTCCCCGTGCATCCACACTACCTATTTGACCCCGTCCATTCTTCGTCTCTTAAAATCTTTGAGACCTCTCACTATTATTTTCATAATAGCCTACATTTTTTATTATCATGGTTATTTATTACAAAGTTATTCCGCCATTTCCACAGTTTAGAAAATAAAGAAATAAAGCGAATCTACACGGATTTTCAAAGCGTGAAGCTCAGCGATGTCGGCCGAGGATCTTCTTAACGGTGATTCAATAGCAGCACGTCCCGTGGAGAGCACAGCTCTGTATGATAAATTATACACTTATTAACGAACGCACTTAAGGACGCCCGCGACACATCCACAGGACTGAAGACAGCCACTCTATTACCTAAGTAATAAAGACAATGATTATCAACACGGGACACCTGTTATGCGCCCTATCCATCCTGCCCCCTGCCCCGTACATGCCGTGGCAAAACAAATGCGTATTGGTGTGCAGACAGATACAGTTCCATTATTAAACAAGCTAGAGTTTCACGTGCAGAAATTCTCATGAAGTGCTATGTACAGCGAGATCCCTTAGAAATTCAACTGGATGTTTAATTAATTAAAAAGTGCTCAATTAAACATTTTTAAGACGGACTGCGATGCGCTTTTGAGAAAGAAACTGCACTGTGTCTGCATTATTACGCAACTATTGGATCTTTTGTTTTAGATGAATGCATGCTATTAAATGCAGGCGTCGGATTTATATTTAGAAAAAACACCCTTTTTAAATTATAGGCTTCTTCATCACCACGTCTTAAACCGTGAACTAAAGCTTGTTTAAAAGTAAACTATCAAGTCAAACAAACAATAAAAGGAGGGAATCGCTAAAAAGACGAAATAATAGATTAAAAAAAGATAACGATGGTAAGAACAAATTCGAATGTATGGGACTTGGGCCTAAACCGGTCGAAAAATATGCCTTAATTAAAGATTTCAAAACATTGAACTTCTCATGTGTGACTATACAAACATTAAAATACATTTTTTTGCGTAATTAAACGAGTAAAAGACTGTCGTTGAAATAACGCTAGTGAACCTGAAATATCTCAAATCACTGTGCGTTCAACCCCTCTAGATTTATGACCTGAGGTCCTGTGGGGCCTTTCAAAACAAATCATTTCTAAGCATTTCCCCCAAATGTGCAGTCTTGCACAAAGAAGTGGGCTACTCAATACTTCGAAATGGGATTTATTTTATATCAAATCATTATGAGAAATAAAGCGCACCGCTCTCGCATAACCAGCCTCGGCTAGACACATCACCTGCTGTTCATTATAATTTACAGTAAGAGAGGATTAATGACACCTCATAACGCTATGCTCTGCTTTACTGTACATGATGCTGTCGAAATCACCCACTTCTAGGATGGGAATGTTATTCTGAGGGACAGAGAGACACAGACGGGCAGTTTGATTCGAGCACTTACTTGGCATTCGTCGTGTTCCAGTATATGGAGTCGAGAATGAGCGCGCGGGACAGGTTCACCTTGCACGCGATGACTAACGTTAAAACTCCAAAGTAATATCTCCACAGAGAGTCGCCCATCGTCCGTGATGACCGTTTCGGTCAAATTCCTTTTCGCGGGAATCTCTAATTCGAAAATTAAATAAACTAAAAGAAAGAAACCGTCTTGAGGAGAGATGCTTGTGACAATCCAAACTCAATATCCCCGTTCCCGGAGATTAAGGCAACAAAATGTAAAAAAAGGAGCCCGGTCAGAAGCGAACCATCCCGAAGGAAAGAGCTAACGTTACTCCTCTATTAGTCCTGCTCGAGATGACAGAGAGCAGCACCGCGGACAGCAGACAGTTTCTCATTCGGAAATGTGCACTTCTGAGTGGAGCACTCCGTTCAACCGGCCGTGGGGAGCACGTACATTCCTCAGTGAAAGGCGACCGGTGTCGTCGCAGCCGTCGCGCTGGATGTCGGAGACATGGAAGTTATTCCCTCCGGTGTGGATAACAAGCCAAGCAGATACCAATTCCAAACAAAGCTCGTCTCGAGGTATTCCGTTCAGGCAAACGAGGGAACGAGTTCCCAAAATGAATGAGGCAGTTTGGAAAAGATGAGCAAGAATTAAATATTTGCAGCCTGTTGGATGAAGCAAAAAAATAAAGATGATAAATGAGTAAAAATAAAATGGAAAGATGAAGTCAAATGGAAGTTCTCATGGGTCGCCGTGGAACCCGCACTGTAGCCGAGAACAGCTGCGACTCGAACCGTACAGGCCGGATTGAAATGCTGTGCGCGTGAATCGTGGAACTGCTGCGTTCTCTGCGCGAGTCTGTACTGCAAGTAGCTGCAAGCGACTACAGCGCGGAATATTTGTCAGAGCGAGTTTTTCCCTGACTCCTCCCACCTAGATCTCATTGGATAGGTAGCGATGGAGAGAAACCTGTCAATCAAACATTCGCCCTGCGACTGGTCTGGCAGAAAGTATATTTAAGACTTCAAGAAGTATTCCCAGATTTAAAAATTAAGCATTTATATAAAAAACTACTGCTAAAATATTGTTTTAAATTTAAGTAAGACTAAGCTTTTATATGCAGCATTTACTCATTAAAATGTCGAATAATAACAGAACTCTTTTTTGTTTATTATAATTTATGATTATGTTGCCAGTATATTTGAAGATAATCCACAGCGTTTCTACAGGTCGATTCAGTGTCCCGAAAGCCCCACAGAGAAAGGCGTTTATTTGGGTTGAGAAAATCGCCATCTGACTGTGTGGAGGAGATTCATTCAACGGACAACAGCGCCCACTAGAGGTAATAAAGAATGTACTGTATTTAAAGGTAAGTACTTTATGAGCATTTCTTTTTATTTGTTTTCACGCATAAATTAAACAGGAAGTTTCTTACAACACTTTACAACACAGTCACTTACAATGACTGTGATTTGCGTTTAAACTGACTTAATTTAGAATTCCGTTTTTAAAGTTTGTTAATTATACAAATTATACAAAAACACTTTAGTATTTGAAGAGTTTATATCGAAAAAAGGTTAAAATTAATATTGTTTTTATTGTGCATTCCAATTTATATCAATAAAACTGCAGTTGGTTTGTTTTGATTAAAGCCATAATAACAAAACATGCAGTTAACTATAGCACAATAAAACATGATAACATAATAAAAATCTGTTATCTCATTTAGGAACCAAAATCTTCCTTTGTAACTAAATGCGTTATTTAAAAAAACACTTACATAAAGTTAAGTTAAACCGTACTGAAAGCGAAGTTCAAGCAGTATGCATGGCAATATTAATAGAATTTATAAAATAAATAACAGTTAATTCTTGAAAATAATATCTTTAGTACTACAAATATTCATGCTAAATTAATACGTTTGTATTATTAATGTTAGAGTATACATGTCATTAGGAGTATTTAAAGTTCGGGAAAACTACCTTAATAAAGTATTTAGGTTATTTTCGCATGACCAGGCAGCATTAAGGAAACAGCACATCTGAAAGTAAATTAGAACACAAGTGTGAAAAAAGCATTCACACTTTAAGAAAGCATTAATTGAATCAGCGCATATTTATTGTTGTCAGTGTGTATTGCTCTGTTAGTTTAGAGATCCTCAAACGAGCTGATTCCACATCCAATCCACTTATGACACTGTGTTGAATACACAAACTGGAAGGATTGCTCTTGTTCCGTGCCTTAATTATGTTTATTAACTTGTTTCATCAAAGAAACGCCAATGGCCTAATGACCTACATAACATTGTGCTGTTGTTTTACAAATAGACATTTTGGATATACTGTACATGCAAGCTTTAAAGCTTACATTACACTCTCGGAAAAAAAGGTACACAATGGTACAAAAAATGTTCCTTGAAGAACAGTTTTGTACCTCTTCAATAAATGTACCCTTAATGGTACAAGAAAGACCTGTGGTGATACTGTTTGGTACCTTTCAAGGTACAATTGAAATTAAGGTACATATTTGTTCTCACATCAAGGGTACAGTAACCTTTATTGATATATAATTCATTTTTATTACACATGCAAATAGCATATGAAATTGACATTTTTTTCTAAATTAAATCATGAGTAATCCCCTCATAAGAATGTGATAATACATTTGGTTTTACTCAATTGACTTTAAAGTTCGTTATAATATCAGTTTGAATACAGAATATTGACACGATTATTTATTGAGTATTTAGGATTTATTTTGATACATAAAAATATCTCTGGCCGTTTTAAATAAATGTTTTTATAATATATAAGAATATAAATAAGCATAAATCCACAATTAGTATCGCACGCATTATTGGTTGCTATGTTAATTATTAGGCATAGCAACAACACGCCGATTGGCCCAAGTTAACTGCCACACAGTGTTCTAGAATTTTCAGTCAGAGTGGAGAGCGGGAAGCAGGTTGCGTGCCAGTGTTTCTTGGTGAGGCTTTTATTAGTTCAAAATAACCGAGTTTGGATTTGGATTAGTATTATTACACTATAATTGGAGAAATTTTGAAGATGTGTTTTTAGTTTTATGGTTATATTTAGTTCTCAAGTCTAAATGTCAGTCACCCGGTTAAATTCGGGCATTCACGTAACGTTAGGCCTACTTATACCCAATGCTGTTATATATTCTTTACACCTTTTAAGAATTCCTGGACATTTAATAACTTTAAAATGAGGTTGTCGTGGGTGCAAACACAGTAGACTATTGAATTTAACCATTAATTTCGCTAATTTTTGGGATTGCAAGTGATACGAGATTGGCCGAAGTCTGCTGCCATTACGGAATTTTCCGCCAACCTCTAGCATCTCCGCCATGGCTTTGGCGTCTTTGTCATCAGAGGAACTTCTGTCAAAATTAACAGAGGCTGGGCTTGAATTGTCAGAAGAAGAGAAGAGGAAATTCAAAGGTGAGCTTGATAGTTAATGTTAACGTTAGTTAGCTGCATGTTTTAAGTACGGCGACACACACTGTTGATGAGTAGTTTTACATGAACGTTTTCCTGCCCGGCTATATTCTATTTACACGTAGCAGCAATGCGATCTGTCTGTCATACTTTTCCACTTCCTGTACTGGATATTTTTTCTGCGATTAAATGACAATAAAAATGTTTGATAACTAGAATCTTCTTGTAGACTAACATGCATGTATTCGACCATTAGGGGACAGCCCTAATAGCATGCCCATCTCATGAATTCGGGTATCAAAATTATTTCCGAAATTCACAGAGGTAATAACAACATCAGTTGTTTGTTCATGTGCAATTTCTACCTAGGAAATTTGTATTCACGATTATTCCGATATCCTGTGAATGCGGTATTAATCACGTTTGTGAAGTTATAAGCATCATTCATGTTTTTTTAAGTTTGTTGACACGGAAAAATTTGTCTTTGGCTTGTAGATTATGAAGTCGATGGGGAAACAGTCTGCGCTGGTCTCACTGATCACATGATTGCACAGCTGTTTGCAAAATCTTTTAAGAAGCAAGTAAAATTTATCAGACTTGTTCAACAATTTAAAGAAGACCAGAGTGAAGAACCAGTACTGGCAGCATCCTCAGATCTGGCAGCATCCTCAGCTGACAGGCAAGTAACAGTATTTCCTTACAATTAAATTCTCTTCATGAAAGGTTGAATTTGTATGTCCTCGGATTTTGTCAAAATACAAAAGTCTGTAAGTGATATCAGTCTTGATAGTACAGTTCACCTACTTTTTGTACACGAAAAACGCAATGTAAATATAATTGGTTAGATTCCAACACTGGTTGATAATTTAATTTTCAGGGCAATTAAAAACGGGTTGTACCAAAACAATTGTTTGCACTTTGAAGTAATTTCACTGGGTTTATGACTTTTTGAAATACTTTTTGAAAATGTCCAGCACAGTTTAACAATTTTGGTCACAATAACTGTGGTGTTATATTTTTCATGAAGTTTAGTCTTTATATTCTGCATCATTTCCCTCTATCAACAGCCAAGACCAAAGAAACAATACACCATTTCCTCCAGTGTTCTCGTTACCAAAATTCCCAATGGACGTTCAGTCAAATCTGGATAAGAAAGAACCCTGTCATAAGATCAGCTCTTACCGGCATAAAATTATAAGAGTGCTGCAAGAGTCTATGGCTCAGCACACACTGTAAGTTTATATTAACAAAATAGAAACAAAGAAATTCCTGTTGTACATTTGCACACTCTTTCCTTTTGACAGCTATCCTTCAAACAGTGACTATGTTTCTGTAGTCAAGGCTTTAATCTCTAAATACCCTTTCCTGAGAGATGCAGAGGGAAATGGATATGTAAGTAAAATGTGTAATAAATAATGTTTCTGTCATAATAGATATTTTGGTTGAAGGTTTATGAAATCAGCTAGATCAGTAGGTCAGAATCAATGAACTGGGATCCACTTTATATTAGGTGGCTACAGTGTACGAACATTTAAACTAATAATTTGATTCAATCTACTTATGTTCGTACATGCTAATTTGTATTTATGTTTTAGAAACACCTGCATGTAATTACAGCTTATATCAATCATAACATGAAATATGACTTAATATAATTTAATATGACTTTCAAATATTAAGGCCCACCAATAATCATGTTAAATACTTGTGATTTCAATAATGATTTCAATGATTATGATTTGTTTCCTTAATGGAGCAGCTCTATTTACAGTTTCATGACCTTTTAACAGAACACTGCTACTTGTTATTAAAATTATTGTTTAAGCAAGGCTTTTTAATTTCCCAGAAAGTACTAAGTGTGACATTGTTTTGTACGACAGCATACTTGGCACATGTCTCTAAAAAGAAAATTCAAAACAGAACGATCCCCACTTGTTAATGAAGAGGAGGTAAAAAAGATAAAAGTGAAATATGGACACAGTGTAAAGAAACCTGGAGAAAAAGATGCTAGTTGTCAAAGATCCAGCCAATCTGTGGTAAGCATGATAAATGACAATAGAAACTCTAAAATAAATCTTTATCTTTAAACTGTAGTCTTTCACCAAAGGAATTGTTCACTCAGATGAAATGACTGAATTTTGCGACCAATCGTGTTTGTGCATGTCTTTCTTTCTCCCTGTGTGGTTGTTTGTTACATTGTAGCCAGGTGAAGACTGTGTCCCTTCTATTGGTGAGGATGCTACTTCAATTAATGCCCATGTGAAGACCTTACAGGACCAGTACAAGAAGACCCAACCAGATGCTGCAATAGTGGATGAAAAAATGAAACAAACATTTGCTTGGAGGAGGAGGGAAATAGTGAATGGCACTCCTGTTGCTGATATTTTTCAAAAATATCCCTTCCTGAGGACTCCTTCAGTTGTAAGTATAGCTTGCCTAAACTGTTTCACATCTGTATGACTTATGGTTGTTTTCAGACCTGTAGTTAATTTACATTGTTTAGAAAAGGGGACACTTATTTCAGTGTTGTCATTCTTCTGGGTTCAACTAACTTTCACAAGGCAACGGTGCAAAGAATACCAAAATGTGTTAATGTATATCACATGTGAATAAAACCGTCCTCTTATTGGTCAGAGTTGATATTTTTTTCAGTATGTTCCTAAACACTATTTATCAAGATAGATTGTCAAATTTGCTCCATCTGCTTATGGTGAATTTATTTGTACAGTAGCTCTCACAATGCAAATCTATGCGTTTGCTCTCAACAACAGCAAAGACAAACACACAAACAGAATTAAATATTTGTTATCTGCTTTTTAGCTATTTCAGGAATTGGGCCGAATGCATGACGTATCTGATTTAAGCCGGCGCTTCCAGGTCTCCTTCAGCAAAATTGTGCACAGTGTGTTGAGGTTAGCTAAGGGGAAATCTTCTATAGAAGCACAGTACATGGATGCCAGAGGAGAGGCTGTAGCAGAGAATATTTGTGGTATGCATGATTTTGGTCTAGGCTTTGCTTGTTTTAAAATTTCTATTTTCGTACTGTTCAACATTAGACCTATTAAATGTATTTTTAGATATGGATTTCCGTGCTGCTCTGGTTTTACTTCCAGTGATTTTCAGGGAGAAAGTGGACAATTATGTCACCATTGGAGTCGGACAGGTATTGCCGTGTTTCCTACGCATTCACAAAAAATTTACTCTATCCCCTCTCACACTCGGTGGCGGTTTCCCAGACAGGGATTTGTTTCAATCATAAGTTTAATTATGAAAATTAAGTGATTTTAACAAACACGTCACACTAAAAACATTACTTGTGTGCCTTTTGAGACAACACAATGGTACTGGTGTATTTTATGATATGTCTGTGAAGTTGTTATCAGTTTGAACAGCTCTTAAGATTTTTTTAGTCTAGGACTAGTCTCAATCCCTGTCAGGGAAACCAGCCCTTTAAGTCAACTTAATTATTATTATCAGTTTTTGACTTTTTTAATAGTCATTTGGGAAATACATTTACTTCGGACTTTTCCAAAACTGATTTTCTTCTATTTGTTCAGGATGAACCAACTACTCCATATCCCACTGTACAGATTTTGGGAACATCTGACTGGAAACAGGTCTTCAGTGAGAAGAGAATCTTCAGCACTGTGAAAATGGAGGGATCTGAAATTTGCCAAGCAGTTGGAGTCGAGGATGGAGTTCTTTCAGCTTTTTGTGCGTATTTTGTCTTCAACCTTGCGTATCC
This sequence comes from Barbatula barbatula, assembly GCF_947034865.1. Taxonomy (NCBI): domain Eukaryota; kingdom Metazoa; phylum Chordata; class Actinopteri; order Cypriniformes; family Nemacheilidae; genus Barbatula; species Barbatula barbatula. Next base: position 10,778,555 of record NC_136772.1, read on the forward strand.
CTCGCACAACAGAAATACCCTGCTCTTTCTCCAGAGGCATGTGTTGAAGGTAACGACACTTGGTGACAAGCCTTTGCCAACTGCTGTTGTTAGGATTATCAACCTTTTATCCTAGACTCAAAGGATGCCACGGCCCTACGCTTGTCCAAAGTGTTCACGTCGACATTATACTGCAGCAAAACTAATTAAACACATAGGCTTAATTCATGCTCATGAACCTAATTTTTCTATCTGCTGCGGGCTTGATGAGTGTCAGCGTTTCTTTTGCAAATATGAGTCTTTCAGGCGTCATGTATATAGAAAACACAGAACTCACATTTGGACAAATGAAAAGAATGTCACTGGAGAGGTTGAAGTTGCCTTAAGTGACAGTGAAGTCAACACTGACAATGAAGTCAACAATGACTCAGCAGAGGAGGCATCTGAAGATGTTATACCAAGCATGAATGATCTTCTGACTAACTTCCGAGCAAATCTTGTTTCATTTGTGTTGAAATGCAGAGAAAAAAACATCCTACCGCAGTCTGTTCAGCAGGAAATATTGGACGATGTCAAGTTTCTGTTTAGTTTCTTCAAAGAAAACTATGATTCTTTGCTCATTTACCATCTGAAGCAAAATGGATTTAATATCGAAGACATTCCTGAACTTGTCGGCCATTTGCAATCATTTGACTTTTTTGCTGAGGCTTGTAAAGTGATAGACACTGAACACTTATTTAAAGCATACTGTGTATCACATTTGGATATGATAGAACCTGTGCAACATACTTTAAGAGATGTTAATGGTCAGAAGATTGGACATTTTGCTTATGTTCCCATCACTGATGTGCTCAAAAAGTATTGCGGCCATGAGGATATATGGGATTCTATACAGGCACAGAATATTCAGCCAAGGGATGAGAATGTGCTGAGAGACTACAGTGATGGAATGTACTTTAAGGAACATCCGTTCTTTGCCAAACATCCAAATGCGTTAAGGCTGCACTTCTATGAGGATGAATTTGAAGTGGTTAATCCTCTTGGTTCTAAAAGAAACAAACACAAAGTCTGTGCCATCTACTACACTGTTGGCAATATAGATGTAAAATACAGGTCTCAGCTAAAGCATATTCACCTTGCCTTACTTGTTAAGCATTCTTTGTTTAAGCAGCATATGGACATTATTCTGAAACCATTGTTGGATGATTTAAAAATAATGTCAACTGTTGGATTTGATTTGAAGGTTAGTGAGAAGACCTTCAAAGCGTGTGCTGCTCTGGCATCCATCTCTGGGGATAATTTGTCGGCGCACATGATAGGGGGCTTCACCATGTCCTTTAACTCTGGACGGATATGCAGATACTGTATGGCAACTCACTCAAGTAAAAATGAGTTTTTCAGTGAAGATAAGTTTATTCTCAGAACTTCAGCGGTCCATAAGTATCACTTGGATTCCATCAAGGAAAACCCCAACAACACTGCTGTATATGGTGTTGAGAGAATCTGTCCATTTGATGAACTAAGTTACTTTGATGTTACAAAAGGATTGCCTCCTGACTTGATGCACGACTTATTAGAAGGTGTAATACCATTGGTAGTCAAACTAGTTTTGTGTAAGGCACACCGAGATAAGCATATGACTATACAGGAAGTAAATGCTGAACTGTGTCAATTTTCCTTAGGTCAAAATGATAGAGCAAACAAACCATCCCAGCTGTCTGAGAAAATTTTACATCATTCAAATATTTCAGGGTCAGCCTCACAGAAATGGTGCCTCTTTAGGATTTTACCTTTTTTGATTGCACAACGCATTCCACCCGGTTCCAAATATTGGAATGTCTACCTTCTATGTCGAGAAATTACAGACATTGTTATGGCACCTACAGTAAGAAGAGAAAGCCTTCCAATTCTTGACATGAAAGTGAAAGAGTTCTTAGAAGTGTTAAAAGATGTATTTGATGTAATCACACCAAAGTGTCATTATCTTATACATTATGCAAGACTTATTTCATCTTACGGTCCGCTGCGCCCTCTGTGGTGCATGCGTTTTGAAAGCAAGCATTTGTATTTTAAGAATGTTTCAAGCACTTGTAAAAACTTTATTAACATCACTGCTTCTTTAAGCAAAAGACACCAATTCAAACAGTGTTGGGAGTTTTCATCCAGAAGCATGCTGGGTGATTATGAAAAAGTTACTGGAACAAGTGTGAGCACGCCATTCACATCTTTACCCAAAGAGCTTCAAAATACACTGAAAAGCCACGAAAAATGTCAAGCCATAGATTTTGCAAGTAAAACAATTCATCGTGTGAAAGAGGCTTGTCTAAACAATGTAAAATATGCAACTAAAGATGTATTTGTGGTTGATGTTGTGCATACAGAGGAAGTTCCAATATTCTTTCAGGTTAAGTATGTTTTCAACATAGACACATTGTGGATACTGTGTGGAAAACTGTTGCTTCCACATTTGTTTGATTCTCATTTTCATGCATTTCATGTTTCATATGACAAGGACTGGTGTTGTTTGATGCCAGGAGATGAACTGGACTACCAGGCACTTGACCTCTATATGGTTGATGATGTTTTGTACGTAGGAGCCAGATATGTGTAGTCACTGTACTGGTTTTTGTAGAATTGTTACAGTGTTTTTGCATTATCGCATTTGTTTGTGTTGGGAATAATTTTTCTTTAAAATTGTAATGTTAATGGTATTGTTCAGGCAAAAATGAAAATTCTGTAATTCACTCACCCTCAAGTAGTTCCAAACCTGTATACATTTACAGTATTTTTTCTGCTGTACTCCTAGAAAGATATTTGGAAGAATGTCAGTAACCAAACAGATGTCGCCCAGCATTTACTGATGCAGTCAATAGTGGTCGAGACCCGTTTGGTTACCAACATTCTTCCAAATATCTTCCTTTGAACAAATACATTTATACAGGTTTGGATCAACTTGAGGGTGAGTGCATGATGACAGAATTTTTATTTTTGCCTGAACCATAACTTTAATGACTGGTATTGCATGAAAAGTGATACAAATATGAATATGTTCAATTGCATTGCATACAGTTTTTGACCATTATTATATTGTTGGTTAAAATTGTTATTTTAACATATTACATTTTAGTCAAATGGTTTGCACCAAAGAGACATGTTTTTAAAAGAAGCGATGCTCCTTTTTTCTACATTTGATTGTAAAGAGGAAAGTTGATGTTTACAATTTTTGTACTCTATGCCTGAACTTTGTTGGTTCAAACACCTATGTATTTGATGACATCTATTTACATAAAATTCTATTAAAATGATGCTTTCTCAAATTGTTGCTTAACGTGTTTTATTCAAATGATAAATTACCTGTAATAGTGCTTAATGGAACACATTTGCCATAGTTTAGGTACAAACATGCTTGTCACTGGGGTGGTACCTTTAAGGCCAAGATTTGTACCCTTGTTGCAGGTACAATATTGTACCAGCAAGGTTTAAAAAACAAAAGGTACATTTTGGTTACACACGGTACAAATCATGTCCTTAAAGGTACATACTGGAATGGTACAAATTTGTTTCCCTGTTATAAGGTACAAATTTGTACCAGTTAAAGGTACTGCCCCTGTGACAATGGTTTGTACCTTCTTTGGTACAAAATTGTACCTTTTTTTCCGAGAGTGTACATTTATAGAATTATAGGCTAAATGTATTATCAGCTGCAAAAAGATTGCACTGCACATGTCTACTTACGTGGCCAACTGCAAGCATAATAAATGATACGCATTTGTGAGGATGATGTGACTCTGAACATGCTCCCACATTACAAAGACAAAAGCAAACAATAGGACGAACTAGGTCTAGAAAACGTCTTCCCGGGAAAGCACGGAAACGACGAGTTCCTGAGTTGTCCCAAAATGAGCCTAAATCAGATGAGCCGATGTCTTGCTAAAGAAATACATTTGCAAGTTGGTATTATGGTTTATATTTGATGGATTTTCTTAACTGGATATTTTTTTATTTCTGTAAATTTGTTTTGAATATGCTGATGTAGATTTGATTTAAAATGAATTTGAATAAAACCATTTAAATATCAATGTATACTCCCCATCCTAAGCGACGGCTACCCCACACTGCTTAAATTAAAAACAAACAACCCTTCCCACCTTTAAGATAAACTCGTAGCAGATCTCAGCTTTTGAAATCACAGGGTAGATGTTTATTCAGTTGCGCACGAATAATCTCACTGTCCTGAGAATCTGTGTCCTGCAGAGCCTGCGGTGATCAAACGCATCACACTTAAGAAAAAACACACCTGCTGGCTTCTCCACACGAATGCAATCTGTCTGCGCATTCTTGATCAACCTTGTGCACTATGCACATTTCTCATATGTTAACACGTCAGCAGAGTGATCCACCCTTTGTGTTCTCTTCTCGTTATTGAAAATTGGGGACTTCATCGAGTACGACGACCTGTCACGTCAGGATAATACACGCCCTCACATAGGCCTAAGAGCATTCAGAGTTTTAGCGTTGTGCATCAGTCGTTCATCAGCGCAGTATTGTGAAAGTAGACAGTGACAAATACACGCAAGGCTGCACCATGCGGGCCAGAAAAAAAGCACACGTCTGTGAATTTGCCAACATTTCCATTAGTGTCTTTCAGGCTACCTGAGAACCGGAGACAGCAGGCATGAAGTAACCTCGGGGTGAATATGAGGAGCGGGTAAATTAATCAGAAATACATTGAAATGCACTGGCAAGCCTTTTGTCAAGTCTTGCATCCACAGCACAACAGAGGTGAGAAAGTTTACAGTACGGGTTGAATCACTCAATCATTAGAGTCATCTAAGGCGCATAGTGCGATATACTTGTTTCAAATGTCACAGCACCCTTGATGATTTTTTTATAAGATATTAAGAAATAAAACAAAAAAGATGGAAAACTTTACCATTTGTGGATGCTGTTGCCAGTGTTCTGACCATGGGAACCTTTTACGAAGAATAAACCATAAAATAAAAAGAAAGAATTCCCATAGGGAAAACTGTTACCAGTTAGTGAATTACTTTTTTAATTTTATGTTTATGAATTACACAATTGCAAAATGCAAGTGTGATACATTTGCAAGTTATCACAAAACGTAGCATTTTTAAGGTGACTAGAGATTTCTTTTATCACAAATCTCGATTCACAATTATAATATTTTCAGAGAATTACAATAATAGACGAATTCACTTTAGATTTTTGATTATTTTGATGCGGCCAGAGATTGACTGGATTAATTTCAAATTTGATGAAAATGTTTCACATTAAAATCTTGCAAAAACGCCTAACAACAATGAAAACGGGAAAAAAATTAATTAAAAAGAGGATAAAAGAAAAGGGAGGTGTAACTGTTAAATATTAGGCCTACTCATTGTCGAAAACATCATTTGAAGGGCAGGAGTGTTTATACACATCCTTAAAATGAGGGACTAAATTAAGCAAGTGCTCACTTGAATGATTACCAATGATAAATGATTTAGAAAGAAAAGCCTACAAACCTCATCTGTATGGGAAACCTCAGTGACAACTCGGGTAATGATGCATTTAATATCGTTTTATTGGGGAACATATCAATGTCCTAGTTCACAAGGAGAGGTTAATTCGCCACAAGACCAAGCATACTATCATACACAAACTCACCTGCACACACACCCTAACTAGCCTTACCTGTGTTTCCCGATTTCCTTATGGTACCAACAGAGAACTAAACATTACAAGACTTCCACGCTGTAACTAACTTTCTTTTTACCTATTTGTTTATATTGAGAATGCTGAAAAAGGGCTGGTCATATAAGCAGTTTTATGTTTGATATTGAGTACTGAGGGGGGTTTCAAAAAAGTCACATGTGATTTAGACTTTGGAGAACAATGAGGTAAGCAGCAGTTTGGAAGCTCTGTTTGAGGTTTACGTTAAGTCCGCAATCTAAAAAGCAAATCTAAAAAAAGAACATTTACAAGTGCAAAATTTTAACAAAATGCCTGCCAAATTGTACTTTTAAAAACATTTTTTTGCAGTTCCCCAAACATTCAACAGCTTGATGGTAAGCGGAAAAACACTGGTTAAACTAACTTTTTTTCAAGAGAGCTCCCAAACAACTCCCACACAATGACAACTAACCACACCCGCTCATACACACAATTATTGACACATTGTTATTTGCTTGCCATTAAAATAAAAAGCCCAGTTTCTGAATGAGATGTGTTCCATTTCAAATTTCGATAAACAGCTGATATAATGATAAAAAGAAATATGATCTGCAAGTCTATGGTGGTGCCAGCAAGTCTGGTTTTGAAGCGTGAGGACTCAAGTGGTTTTTCTTCCTCAGGTTTACGAGAGAGCAGTTGTGTGGACAAAGCAGACCTCTCTTTGAGACTCCCACCGATTCACTTCAACATGAAGCACACATCCAACGAGGAGAAGAGAGGAGGAGAAAAGATGAGAGGAGGAATCATTCTGTAGCTTTGAGAGTGAAGGAGAGGCGAGGTCGGGACTTGCCCTTCCCCAATATGATTTTCTGCTCCTCTTTCTGTTGTTTCTGCCTCTCTTGATCAAGCTTCATTCTTTCCTCGTAGATCTTCCTTTGTTCTTCCACTATACGTAGCTGATCCTCAGCCTGAAACAAATATAGATGCTACACTCAAACTGACTTCCTTAATCGCCATAATCACATTTAAATTTGGGTAATTTTGAACATCTGATAAGACAATAGTGCATTTTAATGAAAAAGATTGATTCTATTCTATCCTTTACAAAACAAAAAGGCCACATGGGGACACATTTGCCATTGCAAAGCATTCAAATATTTTTTTTATATTTTCACTTTTATTTCCTGGTCTTGCATTACTGTCAAATATATTCAAAAAGCAGATATTTTTTAGTGTTACCTATCCTAAATATGTTTCAACAGGCTATCAAAATGGTGTCTCTTCTTTAGTGTACATAAGCTAAATGACACATATTTTATTACACCGCGAAATAATGCATTTATTCTGTGTAATAATATAGCTTTTTATCCCTTAACACACACTTAAATGGTAAACACTGTTTTTTAGATGAAACAAGGCGAATAAAATGCATACCAGCTTAGCCTGTGCCTCAGCAATCTTGCGGTTGTTCTCCTCCAAAATTCTTTCCAGTTCCCCTCGTTTGGATTTTTCTTCCTCCTAAAGGGGTGACACGGTGACATGTTAGGGTAGGCAAACAAATTCTCAGAAACAAGTCCCCCATACATTCAGTTTCACACTCAAACACGTCTACACTTGAACAGAGCTAACAACCAGCAACACTCACTCAATCTGTCATTTGGTTTCACACATTCTCCACATTTTCAAATTGCAGCATCACAGTCTGAAGCTAACCTGTACGTATGCTACAATGACCAAAAACCCACCCACGGATGCATTCAGTCACACCTTTAATCCCCGCCACGTTATATCCAAACATTCAAACATGTAGGTACAGACAACATATCGTCAAATAACGAAGAATCTTATTCGCTTGCAAAGATAAATGGAAAAACAAATCACCTCGATCTCTCTCTCTCTCTCTCTTATTATATATTTTTTTACATCTATTAACATCCGTATGCAAGACGTCTCAAAGGAAAATGAGAGAGAGAGACAATATAAACAGATTAAGGAGAGAGTGAATAGTAGTGGCTCACCAATGCTTGTATACCTACGCTTTTCTCCTTTGACTGTGTACAGTACCTACACAACTGCTGATTTAAGGGGTGAGTATTTACTGCCTGGTCCCGAGTGTCCCGTCCTGGACAGCGCAGCACCTCCCCTTTAAAATCTCTGAGCTACTAGCATGAGCTAGCGCTCTTAAACAGCAACACCACATGCAATATAGCACAGTCCAGGAAAATGAATTATGTTAATGATACAACATTACCATGTTGGGACGTCAGGCTATTAATGTTAAACGACGGTAAAGACTGCAAAAACACAAAGGTGGGATCAGTCGTTAGATGATAATGGTTCTTGAATACAAAAACAGTGATGTGCTGAGGTCTAAGCTCAATTGCAGGGCCAGTGAGTGAGCGTGTGAGTGTGGATGTAGGAGTGTGTGTCTATGCGTGTACCCGTACGACAGCACTCCTGAGGAAAAGCAAATCGTGAGCACACAGAAGTATAGAACGTAAGGGGCAAAGGAAAAAGTGATGTTAGAAAATCCGTATCACGATCAGCAATAGATAAATATAAATCATAACTGAGGGAAATGGATGAAGAATAAAAGAAGGGGGGGGTTGTGGAGCGTTTCATGATTTTTATGCGAAGACTATATGCAAATGAAAAATGTTCAGACAATACAGAAGCATTTTACGCTTCAGTAATAGGGCATGTTAGGGGAAAGAGCTATAGACGAGATCTGAAACGTACAGATGGAGGGCACATATCTAACCCTATTACTGCTGAGCCAATGGATTTGTTTGCGCCTGTAAAATGAAATGAGTTCGTCATTTAGAACTCGAGTCTGTACAACGATAACCCTCCTTTAAAATGGTGACAGACATGAGGGAAATACACAGTGTGGCTTTAGCAACTCAAGTAGGTTACGTGCTGTCTGGTAGCCACATATGGCTCTAATGGAACATCTAAAACAGTAAGCATTAAGTTTTTGCATTTCAAAGTGAAAATCTTTTTATTGAAGATAAATACACATCTGAAAGTAAAATGACATAAAATAATTAAAAAGCATGAGTGTAAAGAGTAAAAAGGGTAGGTGCAAAAAACGAGGCAAGGAAGAAGATGGGGAACAAAAATATTGGTTCCTCACAGCCATGGCAAAACATTCACTCGAAACCCGAGAGAGCATTAGAGGTGTGTGTCTGACAGACCCATTGATCATAATGCAATAAATCACATTAATAAAACACCACAGAATACAGTTCTGACTGCAAAAAACAAATGAGGACTCCACCACTCACTTTTAGAGGCTCTCTCATCAGCATTCCCTAGATAACTGTACATCCCACGTCATTACCTATCAAAATCTCGGTTGACTAATTGCACCCAATTAATCAAGTAAGTTTATTTCAACTACCCTGCATCTCCTGCTCTCTCTCGGAGGGTAACTGGTGTCAGGTTGTGCCATGGCCGCGGGCATATGGTTTGCGGCTGAGCCCCGCTGCGTTCCGAACGACCGAGTGTTACCTCTCTGGCTTTTTGGGTGTTCAGTTCGGCCTGCCTCTGTCTCTCTAGCTCCTGTAACAGCTGTGCCTCCATGATGCGTTTGGCCTCCTCCACCCGCCGCAGGACCTCCCGCTCGATCTCTTCACGCCGCTTCTCGAGCTCCTCCTCCACACGCCGTGCCACCAGCTCTTCCACACGCCGTGCCGTTTCCTCTTCGATCAGACGCTCTTCAATCTCCTGTTGGCGGCTGTGGAGGACAAGGAAGACATCATAAAAAGGGATCAAACATCATTCGACTTTTACTTGATACACAACAATAGATCATAGTAAAGCAGGCTAGTAATCTGATCATTAATCTGATCTTGAGTTTTTTCCTTATCAAGAGGTTCTGCAACAACACTATAACCCTGACACAAAAGAAGGTAAGCCACCCTAGGGGGAGGCTATGATTTAAAAGCATGTTTCGACTATATTTACACTTTAAGCATGACTAAACCATTAAAGAAGAGCAAGCAATCACACCTGGCCATAAGAAGGAACACAAACACAATGCCAAGTCAAGTGACCATAACACTGCCCTGAGCCAAAACAAAAATAGTAGGACCACAACAGTCTCTTGATTTGATTTCAGCATCACGAAATTCGATCCTGCTCATCTTGTCCCAGGCCTCCTTTGAGTTAAAAACCACCCTCAATGCAGTCACAACGTATTTAGGGTGAAAACAACAATCTAATCAGGCCCGAGGCTGCATTACTTCTCTTCCTGTGCTTTCATTGGGTTCCCCCTTCCTTCTCTTCCTCCAACCTCTTACCATTATACCAGTGGTCTCCGAACACAAAAGAGAGATGACAACAATCTGTGACAGTCACAAAGGCGTATCAGTTAACATGGGCAGCAGATCTCAAAGATGAGACGACCTGATCTGTCTATGAGAAAATACAAGACTTCAGGAGTGATGAAAGGTTACAGAATGCAGGCGTGTAATGCAAAACCTGTCAGTTTTGGGCACTCGGCCTATTATATTCTTGTGAATATTAATGACCATAGAGTTGTAACCTGTCTAGGCCAAACAAGTAAAGTCAGTGACGTAGCTTTTAATAGACACGTGTGATCAAAAATAGACTCACATCTTCCTCTGTCTCTCCATCTCTTCTTTTCTCTCCTCGTCTTCTCTCTTCTGTTTCTCGTCGTTAGCTCTTTTGCTTAACGTCCGGCCAAATATGTCGGTCCGGTCGGGTGGTAAAGCGCCTCTCTCCCTCCTGCTGCTAGATCTGGAGCGGGACCGTTTGCTCCTTTTCAGCTCCCTGGATCTGCTGGTTCTGGAGTGGCTGCTCCTGCGGCTGTGTTTCGAGTGTTTGGACCGAGACGAGCTGCGGCTCCGGGAGCGACCCATGTTATGCCCTCTGATATAACCGTACTTAAACTATTTGCGAGAGGTTTATTAATATACTGCTCTATGCAACGACCAAATGCAGTTTTATCTAAGCGTTAAGCGTTTCTAACATAAATGTGTGGAAGTAAAATCATATAAGCTTGTGTGTTTGTTGATTTCTGCTCCAGTAAACGGCGGAAGCCAACAATATGGCGACTGTCCCGAGTCTTCCTTTTCCCATAACGCAACGCGTTCGGGTTTCTTCGCCTATTTCCGGGTTACAACGATTAGGAGAACGGTTGACGTATGACATCTAAGTACCGCGAGATCGATAGTGAAAGCAGTGCTTGCGAATTGTTCTCGCGCTACTTTGATGACAATTTTCGATAGGTATGCGCTGCGATGCATCAAGTCGAAACTATCAAACGATGGCGTCCTGCAGGACAACCTGTGGGGGAAACGGGCGCGTGGAAGGAATGTAGGAAGACATCAGTGCCCATTTTAAAGCTAAACTGAAACCAGTTTCTCTGAGAGGTGACGTACCTTGATCCACGTAATGTATCAGACACTAGCCTAGCACACTGCACACAGCAAGTATCTCTGTATAATGCACAAAAACATTGACAATCCAAGTGTACTTTATGCAAACGTGCAAATAAAACAGGGTGAGTATTAGTAGTGTTTTGAATAGAGACACTATCTTAAAACGATATGTAAATGACAGCCATTCACTACTACTCTTAACAGTTGACCTAATTTCTTCTGCTGGACCTGTTTAAGGACATTTTGTTGTTTTCCTTTTAAGATAAGCGCATCTTAGCTCTGAAAACATATTCATACATTACATATGCATGTCGGGTATATTTACTGACAACACAGTTTCGACTCCAATTCAAAATCTAGGGAGCATCTTGAAAGGCACTTACTTTAAAAATGATAAAGTCAGGACTATTTAAAAAAAAAACCTGTGTCAAAGCTCTGTACCTCTGTTTTAAAGAAATGGGAAGGAGTGTTCGGATAAGAACGGCACACTTGTTTGACTTATTTTGTAATGCCAAGAAGATAAAATTGGTATTGGTATTTTCTTTTTTTATTCTTCTTATTTTTCTATACTGCTGCTGAAATTAAAATGATCTGGTACAAGAATAGATCAATTCTGTCATCTGAGTTATATGTATGATTCTTCTACCTCCAAAAATGTTAATTATAAAGGAAAACAGACCATCACAAAACATTGTGTCACATCCTCATTATTTTCTCCAAAGGATGTTCCTTAATGCCTGGGCGGTATACAACAAGGTAGCTTAGCTGACGCTTTTATCCAAAGCGACTTACAGAGAGTTGAGGGAGCAATAAGCGATATATGTCATACAGGAGCAATACAACAGATGCTAATACAAAGCTACTAGTTTCAGCAAAAGCCAGACCAATACCTGTGGAGAGAGAGTTAGTGTGTTTTTTTTCAAGCTTACTTGGTTTTGGAAAATATATCTGGTATAATGTTGGTTGTCCTGCATCATCAATAAACAAACTACAGTTAGTTCAGAAAGCAGCTGCCAGAGTTCTAACCAGGTCCAGAAAATACGATCACATAACCCCAATGTTATCAACCCTTCACTGGCTACCCATTAAGTATCGTATTGACTTAAAAGTTCTTTTAATCACTTATAAAGCCTTAAACGGTTTAGCCCCTACCTTACAGTCCTTACAGAGCTTCTATCACACTACAAGCCATCACGCTCTCTAAGATCTCAAAACTCAGGACTTTTGATAATACCTAGAATAACTAAATCCACCAAAGGGGGTCGAGCTTTCTCATACGTAGCACCTAAACTCTGGAATAGCCTTCCTGATATTATTCGAGGATCAGACACACTCGCCCAATTTAAATCTAGATTAAAGACGCATCTTTTCAGCCAAGCATTCACTTAATGCAAAATATGCTAAATAAACCACCAGGAGATGCTGACATTAGATATTATTTACTAGGTATTTTTTATAACAAGTTAAACTATTCATGTTCTGTGTTTTACCCTTATTTTTTTTTCGTTTTTCCCCTGTAAAGCTGCTTTGGAACACTGCAAATTGTGAAAAGCGCTATATAAATAAAATTGAATTGAATTGAATTGAATTGAATTGAATTGAATTGAATTGAATTGAATTGAATTGAATTGAATTAAATTAATGTCACGTCAACATTAAAGCAAATGGTTTGATAGGATTTCAGCATCTAGTTCATGGGTCGTGCATACCTGACTTTTTGGGTTATCATTACAGTGAAAAATTCTGCTCTTTCTTTTTTTCTCACATTTATTTATGACTCAACTTTATTTTGTTGTTTCATGAGATCTGTTCGTCATTCAAGTGGTTGCAGTTAAGTAAAATTAATTGTATGGCAAGGAGTTTTTACTGGGATGTTTTAGTGTTTGGTAGTGTGACTGTGAACAATGCACACAATTACTATAATCAAAGAAGAACACCGTTAGTCTGGGGGAAAATAGGTTGAAGGCATTAAAAATAAATGCTTATTCAGAATATGCGATAATGCAAGGCCTAGAATAACAACAACTATATAACAAATAAGAAACCATAAAAGTATCACATGGGCATTCAACTGTAATCATCTCACAAAATGTTGTAGTGTTTTTCTTCATACTTGAGAATAGTACATTTTCAAATTTAATTCCCAGAACATATAAGGGCCATTCTACAGAACTGGTGCAATGTCAGAGTTGCAAACATGGAGAAAAAAAAGGTTTTCCCAGGATTTACTTGTATGCAAATTGTATAATAAAAGTAAATCAATAAAAGTTAAAATTTTAACAATATTTCAAATGTAATTTATGAGATTTGTTGTATTTGGAATGCTACATTTCTTTGTAAAAGCCATAAGATTAATCATACTGATTTCAAAAGTTAAGGTTTCATTATTTTATATATACATTGAACCAAAGACTATCAAAGCATTTTAGTTGATTATTTAATGTACTGTATTTTTGACAAAACATCCAATGTTTCCGTCATGACAGACACATTTTCAGCCATAGCATAACGCCCAAAAATGTTTGCTTAATTGCGGAAAAATATGTTTGGTAGTGAACTTACACACAGATTTTTAGACTTCTGAACACATTTTCTTAAAGATTATGAAAATTACATTTCATGCAGTGTGTTATGTTGCCGTGTTTGAAGTTGTAAATCCGAAGGTAAATGAACAACAAAATTATTGGATTGTGAAAAAGGGAGTCGACTCTCGAATCACGCAAACGAGACTTGACCTAGTCCGAGTCTTTAACCGCAGCGTATCTACGTCACTAGAAATAGTCCCCGCCTACGTTTAGCTGGGACTGCAGCGAAAACTTCACTCTCCTCCCCCAAACACTGTCGCTCATTCGTTGTACGACACCAAAGGAGTATAACCCCAGGGTTTTACTGTGCATGTGTCATTTCACCGAAGATCGCTTCAATAATCTTGGCGCGTTCACTGCAGGATTATGTTAAACGACTATGCTTGAAAGAGGGGGAAATACCAACTTCTTTTGGAACTGTTATCTCTACCGAATCACAACCTGAAAGTGCGACTATTTAATAATACTCGCCCAATATAAATCTAGAATAAAGACACATCTTCTTAGCCAAGCATTCAGATAATGCAAAATATGCTAAATAAACCACCATTTATTAGATATTATTTACTAGAATAATTTAGCTTGTTCTATAAACACCATGTAGGCCTACTGTGCTCTGTTTAACCTTTTGGAGTTTTTCTTATTTTCTCCTGTAAAGCTGCTTTGGAACAATGCACATTGTGCAAAGCGCTATATAAATAAAATTGAATTGAATTATATATTTTAAGCTTTACTGATTTTTTACATTTACGCATTTGGCATAGGCTTTTATCCAAAGCAACTTACATTGCATTATCATATACATTTGTTTCTAAATCTGGGATCGAAACCGCAATCTTGGCATTGTTGGTGTCATGCTCTTACCACTGAGCTACAGGAAAGCTTTTTTAAATATTATTGTGGGTTTCTATAGAGAATAGAAGGATCTTAGTAAACAATTTAGATTTGAATACTTGAAGGCTTTTAAAATTAGTTTTTATGTGGGACAGCAGTTTGCACAAATTCTGTAGAATATCCCATAAACACACTCTGATCTCTTTTTGTGCCAGTGGAAACCCAAATCTTTGACGTGATCAATAAACATCAGACTTCCCAGCTATGGCACCAAGAACAACTGCATTTCCTCCGTTGGGGTAACGTAAAACAAAAGACTGACGTCACCGCAACGTCACGCTGTATCAGTCACCCTCCATCGACCCATTTTACAATTCTCAAACATATTAACCTCATCTTTGAATGATTAGTTGAGCATTATAATACTGATGTTTTTCCCGCTCTTCCGACATGAATGGCCTTCATGGTACTTGAGTTAATGAAAAGTCGCTGCACTCTTTCTTTCCTCTTTTTACTCGTTTGATCAAAGATGGCCTCTCTTTTCTGGCTAACCTCTCGTCTCAGTTGGCTGTAGCCTCTGTCTCTTGAGGGTGAGGGCACTTAACAAACACAGGATCCCACCACTGGGGCACATTGTCATGTTGATATCCCAGAGGCCCCTACACAAAGGCCCATTCAGGGGAGGAAAGGAGAGAAAGACCTGAGACAGAGAGAGAAAGAACAAGGCTTTCAGCTTTCTTTAACCCGCTCAAGAAGTGTGTGTGTGTTGAGGGGGTAGGGTTGGGTGCAGGCTTTAACTCTTGTGGTGTTGGTCAGTGGACTGATCTTGGTCACTGACTTTTTAAAGTCTCCTGGGGTTGGTTCTGCAAAGAGTCACCTTACTCTGTATGTGTATGTCTCTGTGTGTGGCTTCATGGAAATTTGAGAAGCTTTTTAGTCCGACATGCTTGGGTTGTGGGCTTACTCTGTCCATTCCTCCTTAGGTGCCATTATACCTAGGGTCTAAAGCCATGTCTATAGACCAGACTATCTTGGTTTAAGGATAGTTCCCCCAAAAATTCTGTTATGATTTACTCACCTTCAGGTTTTTTCAAAGCTGTATCAATTAGGGCTGTTCGATTCAGATTATTTGGAGTCGATTCCAATTCCTGGTTTGGCAATCGAAAGAATCGATTAGCTACTGTTTTTTGATACCTGCTCAATTCCCTGTTTTACTACAGACTTTAATTTGTTGTTAAAAAAAGTACTCATTTGTAATGCATTTCAATCTTCTAAGCTGTCACTTTTCACATAAAAATATTAATTCTATAACAAAAACCGTAACCAAATATATCAATCTTGACCTGCAATTCCAATGTATCATTAATAATATTACTCAAGTTTTTTTATTTACTAGTTGCGTAGCTGCTTGCATCGTTTCGGGAAACACTTGAAACGTTGAACTATACTTGATCGACAGAACTTGCGACCATAGTTGGCTAACAATGGTTTGGAAAAAGCACTCGAGGGCTGCGTTCACTGGTTTGAGCTTGAACGTGCCCCAGATCTCTAGAGATCAAGTACTAAGTAGCTCTATTTCTCTTTATTGACTAATAGACTCACACATGTATGTTTTGCTATTGCTCTTTTTAACCTTCTCATTTAATGTTTAATGTTAAATGCAAGTAGTGCAAAAAGGTGTTTAAAAAGCTCTGTCCAGCTTTAACAACTTTAAACAGACAAAAATATGTTGTGTAAATACTTATATGATTTGTTAAATGCGTGGATATATGCAATTTTATCTGCATCGTCTGTGCAAACAAAGCTTTTGCTTTTATGCATGTGGGGATATTTTATGTCCTTCCACAGCTGTAGACTTCATCCATTAGTTTTTTCTGAACTCTGTTTTAGACAGGAAACTAATGTGATTTATTTGGCCGTTGACATCAGCTAAGGGGTGGGGCTTGTGCTTATGAAGGCTCTTAAAGAGGAGTCGATTTCCTTTTTGGAATCGATTCCCAGCCCTAGTATCAAATCCTTTGTTCTGTTGAAAACAGAGAATTATATTTGGAAGAATTTTTGTAATTTTCAGTTTCTATTTACTACTATAATAGTCAATGGTGTCCCAGAACTGAAAATTGCTAACATTCTTCCAAATATCTTTCTATGTGTTCATCAGAACCAAGAAATGTATACAGGTTTGGAACAACTTGAGGATGAGTAAATGATTACAAAATTATCTTCGGGTGAACTATCCCTTTAAAAGTCTCAGGCGTGGGCTCTACTGACTTGTGCAAGTACATTGCCACATTGAGTGCTGAAGGGATGACGTATTTTCATAAAGTTTTCATGCAAAACCTGGAAATAGGTTCTAATTTTTGCTTGCCAAAATGCCTAAACTATGGTCTGTTGTTGTTCTGAATATTTTCATATTTTAAATAAGTTCTGAATATTTTCACGTTTTATTCTGTGCAATGACCACACCAGTAATACCCACTTGTGACTTTTTAAAGCTTTTTACGTGTCTTAAAATGGCGGATGCTAACAAGCTGCTAAATGCGACTGATGATGCTAGGGACATTAAATGTAATCACGCTTAAAAATGTGCACAAGATGTGCACAAATAAATAAAAATATGTGGATAAAGATTAATTTGTGGAGCAGTCACTTACCAGTGAATATGTTTTTAATAAAATTTGAAAGAGTTGTTGGAACTTGGTACGATGGTGACGTTGATGTTTAGCAACTGTGGTGTAGTCTGTTAATAGCCTAATTTTGTTCATTTGTGAAGATTATCTTGAATGTGTAGGTCTATCAAAGCTTTTTTTGCAATAATCCAAAAGCCTATGAAAAAATGCTATTGACTTTTTGTTGAGGGAACCAGAGCGTGAGAGTTCACACGGAAATCTGCCATCCCTGCAGCACTCTGTAGCATCATGCTAAAAATAACTTGGTTTCAGAACCACATAGCAACATACTTAAAGTCTGTAGCATTGTGGCTTACATGAGCAACGCGCTCATCAAAAAACCTGAAAATCTTGCTAACAGTGAAATGTGTGATTTCTCTGGAACAGATTTGCGAAGTATGCTCAAAGTTTCTCAAAGACTCTAGACCATGACAAAACTATCGTACTTTTGTATAAAATAATTGAAACGCACACTGTGTATTGATGTCGCACGTCAAACAAGTTTCCCCAAAAATAACGCAGACTCGTTGCATGTTGCTCTCCTAACCAGGGTAAGTCATTTCATTGAAGCCATAAGGGGCGAGTATAGTCCGGCCGTCTGCGTCCCAACACAAGAAAGAATTAAAGTTAACAGAAACACTTTTTTCCTTGCCTATTTTTTTAACTAAAACAATACAACATTGATTTTAACTACAGTCTATTTCCGTCTTAACCATTTCTCAGAGTGGAGATTCTTGAGAAAAACGTGAGGCAGTGAGACTTTGGCAGGACAGGAAAACGAGCCTGAGAATGTCCCTGCAGGAAAAGAGCCACATCCATCATGGCTCCAGACCTCCTCCTCTCACTCTCTGTCTTTCTCTCTCTGTGCCGTTCTCTCTCTACCTGATCTAAAAACAATGGTTATTTCCTGCTGCTGAGCCTCAATACTGGAAGGTGGAAATGACAAAATGAATAATCCTGGAAGAGACACAGTGAGAGAAAGCGTGAGAGAGTGTTCTGTGAGGAAAGAACAGAGAGGCCCTAAAGCTTACGTCACCTGTTTGTATGTGTGCGTGTACACACGTGTGCATGTCTTCTGATGGAAGAACATAATTTATAAGCAGTACTGTAAAAAACATCCTTATCACAGCCCTTACAATAAAGACCAGTACTCATTTGTAGAGTTTTAGTTATAGATCCTACAAGTTTCAAGTGATCATGATGAAGCAAGTACTATTCTTTTGTTGGCTAGATAGATGCAGTAGAACTTTCTCTTATTGATGCTCGATTTGTTTTGTGTTTTTTGTTTATGAATCAGTCATGACATCTAGAAAGATATTTCAGAACATTTCAGAAGTCAGTTCCTTAGCTGTTTTATTTCATTGAAACGACCTCATAAGGTTGTAGATAGCTATCAAAGAACTAGCTGTTGAGGTCTCAAGTGAACATCAGGAAAATGTGTGTGTACCACGGATACCATTACACAATATCAAACTCTTTTTAAATTCCTTTTAACCTCACTCTCTGCACCCTGCGGGACTGATGCCTTTTTTTAAAGACTCCCTTGGGTCATCGCCACACTCTTCATACAACACACACACGCACACACACACACACACAGTCAAAGCCCTTTAGGTTTGACTGATGTCCTGTGGCACAGTTAGATGTGATTGATCATTTAGGGTGATAATATCCATCACCCCGGCTGTCTGGTGCACAGTTTGCTGTTACCCTCTCAGCCTCCGCTCTTTTTCATATGCGGGCGTGTGTGTGTCTCACTGTCACTTTCTGCCCTTTTGTTACCCACCTCGTCCGTCTCACTGACGCTCTATGAATCGGGGTTTTGAAGGGCTGGGGATTGGATTTGTGTTTATTCATGGTGACGCCATAAACACACATATAAATATTGTTAGATCTAGAAGGAAGCAGTTTAAAGTTGTTTACATAATCTGCAGTTTTGTTTTGTGGCTGTTGGGCTATCTTCCTAATGTTGGTGTTATAACAATCTATTATTTTGGGCTTTAGACAGTACTTGGCAGGAAAACTGTAAAAAGCAATGTAATGATTGCTGTGTTCGCTCAGATGAGAGCAAAGTCTTCTTCTGATGAGAAATGAAACTGTTGGGACTAATAGTATCTCTTTGTAGATAACAAGTTGTTCCATTGTAGATTTAGACCTTATCACTTTATATGATACATCACACCATTGGGATCAAGATACAAAAAGATGTGTATTTTTCATTTCAGTGAAAGTTGTCAACTTTTTATCCTGGGTAAAGCAGAGTTTCATTAGGGGTTGGCATTATTATGCACTTCAAATGGGTGAAATATACAGTATAAAATCCCAAAACCTTGACTACCCAGAGAATGTGATACAGGATTGTAGATCCACTTTAGATTTGTTTCTTTATTTGAATTCGACAGGAATCAAAGTGTTCCCAAAGGCAAATTAGACATAAATCAGAATTAAGCAAGACATTTTTATTTGTAACTGACATAAAGGAACAGTTCACCCAAAAATGAAAACTCGGTCTTCATTTACTCGCCCTTAAATTGTTCCAAATCTTTATAAATGTCTTTGTTTTGTTGAACAATGAGAAAGATATAGTAACTTTGTATTTGCACCTAATGTACTATTGCTCTTTTATGACATATCGCTTATTGCTCGCCGAACTCTTTGTAAGTCGCTTTGGATAAAAGCGTCTGCTCAATGACTAAATGTAAAATGTAAATGTAGATATTTGGAAGAATGCTTGTAATCACATAGTTCTTTACCACCATCGACTAACATTGGGAAATTTGCTTTATACATGTTTGTTGAACACAAAAGAAGATATTTTGAAGAATGTAGGAAAGCAAACAGTTCTGGGGACTTCCATTGTAATTTGTCCTACTATGGTAGTCAATTGTGGCCAAGAACTGTTTGGTTACAAGAATTCTTCTAAATATCTTTCTCTGTGTTGAGAACAAATAAATGTATAGAGATGTTTAACAACACACGGGTGACTAAATGATGACAGAAGTTTTATTTTTGGGTGAACTGTCCCTTTAAAGGATGCACTTGAATTATATTCCTCTCTCACATTCACATAATTAAGACTAAACAAATATTAATTTTACAGTTCCTTATGTGTGTATGACACGATGCATATAGGCTTAAATTGTCTCTATATGGGCTGCTCATGCTGTGGTCTGATTATTGACTACTGAGGTCAGGTGTGATGGACAGCTCTATAAAGGCTATAAGTCCATGTGACACATAGATTCTAAATGGATGGAATGAGAAGTTTCACCTTCTGTCACCTTATAGTGACATAGAGCTGCTTAGCACCGGGACGATGGTCTTTTGATCACAAACACACACGTCACTCTAAAGAATGCCCTTTAACCCACAGCTTTACCATCAACTCCATATTGAGTGTTCATATTGAGCTCAGCTGTTAGTGCATGGTGTTAACAATGCTAAGATCATGGGTTTGGTTCCCAGAAGTAAATAAAATGTAGGCTATAAATTGAATGCACGAAGTCACGATGGATAAATGTGTCTGGCAAATATAAACAACAAAGTACAGATTAGCGTTACAAAATAAATATAGCTTATCGTTAAATATAAAAGTGAATTTATATTGAGTCAACACCACATGTCTCTATTGTGCATACATAAGCATAGAAATGCGTGCTATAACACATGGTTTCTCCTAATGATTATTAATGAAATATGTAACAGGTCAGAATAGAAAGTGCTAGTTGCATTTGGTGAGGACAGCTGGTGTTCAGAGGTTGGCATTTATGGACACTGTGAGATTCTTGGCTGATATTTTTGGATAGTTTCAGTATCCGAGGACCTCTGACCTTCCAGGCTTCTAGCATGTAGGTGGCAAAGCATGGGGTGAGACAGCTGCTGCTGCTGCTGTGTGAGTGTGTTTATTTCTTTTTCACAAAACCTATACACACAACCCTAGCATTCCAGCCCCACCACAGAAACACACAAATAAATTGACAAACACATTCGTCTAAACTAGGGGTAAGTGGGTGGTAAGGGTGACTTGATGTTGACCTAAATGTGACCCAGAGACACTCTCTCCTCCCTAACGGGGCTCATTTGCGTGGAATGCTCACGCGCCCAATGTTCCCACGTATCTGCAGCAGATAACAGTTTTATCTTCTCACTGCAGCACACACACCTGTTCAATCTGATGGATCATGCTACATTTTAGACCCCACTGTAAACGATATAGTTTAAACAAGACACAAAATAGGGAAAATAGAGAGACAGACAGAAGTAAACTCTGTTTTCTGTGTGTGTTGGTTGGGGTTGATCAGGGTATCCTGAATCCTTTTGCAATGTTACATCATCAAGCTGCACGTTTGTTAATATGATAATTATGGTTATTATTAATAGAAGACACACCTGTCTTGTCTGTAGCTAGTCAGTTGCTCACATTCCACACCTGGTTATCACACATAGGTGATCTCTGCCATCTGGTCCCACCAGTCAAAGTAACTAAGATATGCAGAATACATAAATGGTAGCACACACAAAGCGGCTTGAGAATGAATAAAAAATTGGTACACCGATAAAATTTCAGCTATTTCTACACTGTGAAATTTGATGTAAAAAATGTAAGATATTAAATTAACTTTAGTTTGGTTGCTTGCAAGGCTGCAAAAATGATTTTAGGCTTGTAATTTGCATCAGAGCCATTTTATAATATTGTCATGACACCCATGCATATGATGTATAATCAAATAATATATCATCTGATTCAACTTCAGTATAAATGTGATCTTTCTTTTTTTTTGTCCAGCTATACCCAATCACATGGAAGTTGCAAGTGAAAAGAGATGCAACATTTATCTTAAATTTAACATATAGAATTTATTTCAACATTGTAAACTAAAAATAAATCTTCTCCTGGAAAGAAGTTAAAATAATTGAAGCTCAATATCTCATCAGAATTCCAAGGTGGCGAAATGGCAGACCTAAAATTCAAGTTCTTTACAAATTATTCGGCATCTAGTTGTATGCTGAATCAAATGAATTAAGATGAAATAATAGGCCTTCCAAAAATTTGTAGAGTTAAAAAATTGTTCAACTTGCATTGAGATTAGAATGCTAATCATAAATCAAACCACGCTTATATAATGAACCTTTGATCTATTTGATGTATGTAATGTCTGTTAATGGTGCCATTTGAAACTTGGAAAGCCTGTTTCTGATCTTTACTGACTTGTGGAAACTGTAACAGGACATAGCAGGAATATTGACCGTACTGTAACTGTAACCGTTTAAGCAGTTGTTTACAGCGCAGAAGCAATTCCGGTCTTTCTGCTTAGACATCAGAAGGAAATTCCCTACGTAAATGTGACATTGTGTTTATTAAGCACATCACTTATATTTATGACATTGAGGAAGTTGAGGGAGTTCATCACCATACCATGGCTGCAAAAGTTTTGAATTAATTTCCAAAAGCAATCTTTATATTAGCAAAACAATTCGTAGACATTATTTTCACCTTTTGCACTTACAGTATATATCATTTAATAGCACATCTCTAAAGATCCATATACATTCTAAATTGTAATCACTAAATCATCTGCTAAATATCTAACAGGAACGTTTTAGAAATGTTAAAATGCTGATGACCAAATGAAAGGTAATACTCCAAGTTACTTCTTCCAACTGTTTCCACTATGTGGAAATTTCACATTTTGATTTATAGTATTATATTATTTCATAATCAGTCAACAGTTCAAGTATCAACAGTTGATTCTTAATAAAATATTACAGAACACTCTCCTGACACACTTTGTCAGAATGATCATGTAATGCTGACCCAGATTTTTAGTCACCACTTTAAAGGTTAAACTGAAGAACTTGAGAACTTCAAGAACCTACGAGTGCTAGATTGATGCTTTTTCATCGTGTGGCCACACGCACACGCTAATGCTCTCATCTATTGTTTTTCTATGGTCTTTGTTTGCAGCTTCTTTGTGTCTCATGGTGGGAATCTCTTGTAAGACCCAGTAAGCTGTATGACAGGAAGTGAGAGAGACTTATGTCATTCTCTATGACCGTCAGACGGCCCATGTGCCTATTTAATTACTGGACACACGCCTGGGAGATAGGAAGATCAAGAGAAAAGCTAGAAACCGATCAAGAGAAAGACAGAGGTGTGATGTGGTGGATATTAATGAAAACGCACAGCGCTAGAACGACTAAAGTAAATGCATGCAGCAACACAGGAACACAAATTTGCATCACCTGAGACGACAAGCTCACTCGAACGGTCGTACACACGATTGCAGAACAATAGCCACCAATTTAGAAGGCTGTGGGAAAAAGAATCCAAACAGACTGTCCATCTAGCACAAATCACACACACAATGTGCACATCCTCCCCACCCATCACACAGCACTGTCCTCCGCAGTCAGAGTTTATGCCAGAGCCGTGAGCTACCAGCATCCACCAAATGCAGTCTCCAAAGCTGGTTTGCATAATCACAAAGACACAGCCTATGGGTCTCAGACCACTTAATTTTAAGGGTAATTTCTTTGCACCATCGTCTGTGATGCTCTTTAAATAAGTATGCCATGCAGACTATTGAATTTGAATATGAATCACCATTTGGATATGAAGATGCATGATTGTGTTTATAAAGTGTTATGGAATCCCCAAAAGCGCTTGCGTCAGCTTGCGTTAGAAGGGTCGAAAAATGTGTGTGTGTGATTCAGGAAGGTCAGCGTGTGCTAAAATAACTCGGCCTTTGTGGTTTAAAGGAAGTCATACAACAGGAGGGACCTGAGATCAGACAGTGAAGTCCGAACACAGACAATGACACGCTATATTGAGAGAACATCCAATATGCTTTGGCACCTCTATGTCGAGTTAGTTTTACCTACACCTGCTTTAAACATCATGCATATACATGTATTTAGACTTTCATGGCATTGCATTTAATGTTGTTTGCAAACAAAACATTTTAGACCGTTAGAAGCACCTTCAAATTTGTGAGACATTTTTGAAAATGCTTCTAAGCAAGGTCAGTGCTCACTGCGCATGTGCACATGTGGTCTCATCTTTAAAATTGCACACGTTACAAACGTTATTATTGCTTGTATACCATATAATGCAACAAATAATAAGAAATACAAATGTACGTTTTGAAATAGATTAAGGGCCACCATATAAACAGTTTTACAAAAAAACTGAAATGATTTGGATGTTCCCCATGATTCCCAAACCACACTCCACTTCCTCTTTCCTACTTTGCTGGGCTTCTGTCATTCACACCCCCACTGTGATGTCACCATCTGTAGCCCTAGACCTGTCTGTCACTGGATTGTGTGTGTGTGTGTGTGTGTGTGTGAGCGAGTGAGTGAGCGAATGCACCATCTGTCCGCTCTGGTCCTTCCCTTGATGCATTTATGTACACTGCTTGCGAGTATAGGCTATATCGCTAACACATCTCTCGCTTTCTCTCTTTCTTTCACACACACATGCATCTCACACCATTACACTCTCCATTTCATTCATATACTCACGGCATAAAACCCTTGGGGCGGTATTACGTTTCTTGAAACATGTATATATGACCCATTAGTTGGGTACTCATGTTCCAATTGATTCCTTTGAACATATGTCCACATAACGTTTCATTCTGTCTTTACAAAATGCCAATTTGACGTGGCTCTGTGCATAACCATCACCGTGATTTCCGGTAGAAAGAATTTTAAGGCATAACGGGCATGCTCAAAATGTGAAGACGTTCAAAACATATACACCAATAATATGCATAAGAGGATCATGGAGTTTCTGCTGATGCAGAGCATTCAGACTTAAGATTTAATTCTAGTTTTTTATTAGTCCGCCCCTTTCCACCACTTTGACGCATTCAAGCAGATAGGTGCTAGTTCATCCAAAAATGTAAATCATTCTTGCATCATGTATGCTCTCATAAAATAATCTTTTTGCAGACTTTCGAAATGTAAAAAAAAATGAATTGTACCGTTTTTTTACAAATATTTAGTAAAAGACAGCCCATTTACAAGAAAAACAAGGCATTTTACTGGAAAAAACAACATTTCTTTTTTGTACAGTTTATTTTTTTAAATATGATCAAAAACAAAGAAAAAAACTACAAATGTACAAGAAAAACAGAGAAAACTGTTTAATATATATCCTTATTTTTTTTAATTATTGTATGCTTTTTTAAACCTGTATGACTTTGTTTTGTGTAACACAACAGAAGTTCACATTTCACTATTCACAGACACATAGATGTGACATCCTAATTCGTTTCCCACACTCTAACTTGCATCAATAATCTCTGTAGGTCCACGTGTGAAAACACACACTGTAATAATCGAAAAGTGACATTTGAAGACGGCTCGAGAACAAATGGCTGCCGGAGGAGCTGCCACTTGATTAAGAAAATGTGTATTTTAAGCAGTGGGGTGTGACCTTCTGTCAAGATCCTCACAGGCCGATCAACATTGTATAGTCTGTAAAGTTAATGTGTGAGGTTAAAAAAACAGGGGTCAGAAATTCGTCAGGGTTCAGGACTAAAAAGTCCTTGTACTTACTGGATCTGTGGGGACCCACTCATAAAAGTGTTGTCCCTTGTCCCAAGAAGGGAAGGTGAGCAACAACCCGGCTGTGGTATCAGAGATCTACATTAGCAGTGACATTGTTGCAACAGTTCATAGTGGTTTCCAGAGATATGCCTGATGTGTGTGACAACACAAAATCTAAGATCAAATATAATTGTTAAATCTTGTCAAAGGGTAATTATGGGTGGTTACGCCAGACGTCGGCATCAAGGTTTCTCATGAAAGTTCTATTGAATATATTTGGCATCTCTGTTTCTTAATCAATCTGTAATATCCTCTTCCTTATTCGAGGGCCTGCCGCCCTTTTACACACTGGGCTACAACCATGAGAACAGCAGACACTCTTATAAAATACCGGTTTCTTTTCAATCCGTGGTTGGGACAAACCCAACGGTGGGGTTTAATTAAACCAGTAAATAATAATCATATTTGACCCAATCAGGGGTTGAAAATAACCCAGTACTTTTAGAGTGGGAAGAGATATTAGTGAGTGTATGTGGTTATTTTATAATAAATAAGTAAACATATTTTATGTTTATCCATAAGGATTTATGTTGGCATACTTTGAGGATAACATTGCTAAAACATTTCCTAGAGGAACTTTTTATAGAAAAATAGACAAAATTAATTTAGGAGACTCCAAAATCCACAAATAATTAAAATCCATGCATTAAAAAATGTATAGAATTGATTGATATGTCCATATATATAAACGCACACATATATGAATTAAATAGTACATCAATTATATATGTTGTTAGTTTTGTAGTTTGTGTGTATATGCTGTAGAGGAGTTTGCGGGAAGTGAGGCGTGAGCTTTTCCGTAATGTTTTCTCTGCTCCGGTCATTACCACGACGGAAATGCTAATGGATGTTTGAATAAGACCAGGTTCGAGGGGGCACGGGGGGCTCAAGGCTTTGTTTGACTTGCTGATCCCGTCTGCCCGGCGGCTCTCAGACACTGTTGTTTTTAAATTACGCAGGGGATATTGCTGGCCAGGCAAAGATATACAAGTAAAAGCCCGATGCTTTTAAAAACCACGGGGAAAATGCTGAACATTACAATTTATAAAGCCTTGTCTTTGGATTGACTCTAGCCACAAATGATTCATGTTTGAAATAATATCGTTACAAATCACTTGTGTGAGGCCTTCCAACAGGCCAGCCTGTTTTGGGATTTAAAAGTAATGATGGATTAGATGAAGTCTCTGGTCCTGTTATGCCATAGAAAACACCATGTTTTATACACACCATGCAAACAGACTCATTATTTCACAGAAGCAAACAAAATAGTTACATTGTCTATAAAATCTGTATATGATGCATTACAAGGTATTCATGGGGTAAGCAAAGCAGAGTTATCGCCAAGTCATGGTCACATTATTAAGTGATTTGTAAAACAGATTAATATATTGTAAATAACGTGGTAAAATGCATTATGCTCTAAAATGTAATTATTATAGGATCATAATATATTATAACTGTGAGTATAAGTCCGTCCAACTGCAATTTATTATAGGGTCTATTAACTGACGTCACAGAAGCATTACAGTGCTTTCAGGATAGCATTATAATGGACTATGCATAGGCGTCACAGAAATTGGTACCAACAGGATCTCAGAGTTTACCCACATTCTTTCTCCGGGATTATTATGACCATAAACTTAATATCTTCTGAAAGGATGAAGAGCATTTCATTAGAATGGAATGTTCAGCCACTCAACGGAAGAGCGCCTTCACTAACATGATAAAGGATGTGTTTTGGACAAGCCGACACAGCCAAGCAGAACCACATACATCCCTAATTATCTCTTACCGCACCATTACATTCAGGAATCTAAACAATAGAGGTGAAATATGCATATAAACAGGCGGGATTTGAGAGAAAAAACAGTAGCTGTCAAAAAACAGACAAGCAACCTACAGTATATGCGGTATACTGTCTCTCTCTCTCCATTTTATTTTCCACAGACAGAGTTGGGCTGTTATGCAAATATTGATGCAGTTGCATTTAGTATAAATTATAAAATAAAAAAAACCTTATAAACACAAAATATTTGAGAAAACACAGACAACATAGTTAACAAATATTAAAATAATTATCTAATAAAATAATTAAATAAATATACAACTGACAATAATAATTATACAATTACGACTATAAAGAACAATATATATTTGCCAGTACTTCAAAGTAACCCAAAAGAAATTATAGTATCCAGGATTCGCCATAAAATGAAATAGAATTTACTACAGCAGTTTAACAACATTAAGTAGAAATGAATTAAAAAGATTTTTTTCTTCACACCAACCTATTTTCTTTTAACCTCAATGGAAGAAAGAAGTTTGAAACTGTAAATTATGTCAAAACTTATTTCTTTTATGTATAATTACTTATATACTTAAATATCCTCTTCTGGCAACACACTGAAAAACATTTCATTACCATCTAAAAGCCACAGAGACTGTAACACAGTGCTGCAAACAGCTTTAACAGGGACGTTAAAGTTGTGTGTTGGTGTGCGTTCATCACCTCGTAACCCAAGAAAGGCCCCTAACATAGTGCAAATGGACACTCGCTATTTTACTGCACAGTCTTATTGCCCTCTCCATAGTTCTCTCTCTCTGGGTGGTGTGGGGAACATCTGCAGGTTACAATGGCCCTCTTATTAGTTCTCTGTCCTGTACATAAGCCCACATGCATGTATTAGTTACAGCGGAAGTCCTGCGTGAAGATGACATTAGTGTTGTTGTGGATTCTTGCTAAAGACCGTTGAATGTTCCTTTCATTACCATGGCCATGACTATCGCAGATATTGAGAAAGACACATCGCCCCTCTTTAATTTTATTATGACTGAGAAGGTTCAAAACCGCTGAAAAAAAGGCATCAAAACGCTATGCTCCAGAAAATAATCTGCTTATTTGTGATTAAAGAAATTAAGTTTATTATTATAACACTGATAAATCTGATCCAGCTTCCCGTTACTCTTTAGCTTTCTTTATGTTTTAAATTTGAGACTTGTTTTTGTTTGTCAGTTCATAGCTCAAGATTGAAAGTTGAGATCTGCATCATCACATCTGTGTTGATCTGTTCCTCTCCCTTATTTCTCCTCCGGTCACACTGACTCTTAGTGATATGGATGTTTACGATTATAGACAGCACAGGAAGAACAGAGCTCTCCGCTGGCGTACACCATCCGAAATTCAAAACTGTGGTTTCATTCTGCCCAGACATTGGCCTGGGAGAAAAAGTGAGAAAAACGGAGAAAGTCAGAGAGATACGAGGGCTTGATTTCTGAGTGGTAACAGTTGTATCCACAGGTTAAGCTCTGGCCTTTCGAGGACACCTCCAACACAACAGTTTGAGCCCGATCACACGAGAGCATCTGTTTTTGAAGGCACGACGGCACCGTTACAGATTCGAATCAGCACTTGGGGACACCAGTAACAAAAGACAGCCTCCCTTTCCTCTTCTTGATTAAGACTGATTCATTAGATTAAGGAAAAATAAGTGCTTGGAGTCATTCTGTTCTAATGAGTTTCACAGCAGAAAATCCAGTTTCATGCTAATGTGGAGAGCAGTTCCAAAAGTCCTGTCATCAATTCCATCTCTCTCTCTTTAGCTTCATTCTATGTTCTAGTAAGATGTCTGCTGACTACTTCTAAGGGAACATTCTAACATGACCATCTCTGAACTGTTTTCTCTGGATTTTGCCCTGAGTGCTGCCGATCAAATTTAAAAGGGTGTTGTGCAACGGTGTGTCATGCATTCTGTCTTCTTTGCAATGTTAAGCCGTCTTCTCATGCTTAACATGGTCAACTTGTCAAAAAACTAGTTGGACGTATTACGTAGTATTTCTGTGCTCGAAACACTCCCCCAGAATGTTTTTTCTAACATTACAAATTGTCACGCAAAAACTTTTCTTAGTCGCTTATTGGACCATTGTACCGGTAATGCACGCCCACGCATCAACCGTGGTGATGAATGTTATATAAACGGTGGATATAACGCTGGATTTGGAGATTGTTGGAAACTGATAGATGGAGCAGCGGTCCCAGCGTAAAAAATATGCCGGACATGCGAGTGAAACTGATGTCTGGGTTTTCTTGGCAATGTGTGCGCACGTGCTTTAGTTCCGCTCACCCCCCCCCCCCCCCCCCACATGCGTCGCATGTTTTCGGAAATAATTGTACAACTACACCTGTCTTTTATAAATGTGATCAGACTAAAGACTCTGCGGATATTTGCAATACTATTCTGTAAGTACTCAAGATAAACATTAGATTTACAGAAACTGTGTAAGTTAGGGCCACTTTAAACCTGTAAATCACCCAGCGTACTAAACACTCAATGAAGATGATACATTAATAATCCTACATGCAAAAATGTAAATAAAATAATTTCAAGCTGTTAGATTTATTGGCACTTGCAAGCGAACAGTTGCTAATTCTCTTCCTGAGCAGCTACTCCTCACGTCACAAACATCACTATCCAAATAATGTGGAGGCCATTTTTGACCCCGTAATGTAGGTCTAACCATCACACACGCTTACTGAACATCCACGTTAACCTTTAACCTGAGTTCATCAGATTGAGTAGAGCTTGATCCTCTAATTGTGACATTTGCCATACACATTCATGCTTGATAACACACTTTCTCCGTCCTTTCTCGCACAAAACACAAGCTGAGCTTCTTGACCTTTACTGGCATAGTTCTCTATAGATTTCGTTTTCCCTCTAATCTTCAGTTTAGAAAAATGTAATGTGTAATATGTTATAACAGCTCATAGTTAATGGACTGTGTGACTTACAGGAACGACCCCAGTGGGCTTCTCGATTTCCAAAACTGTGACGGAATGAATGCCAATGCAGTAGTGATGTTGATGTGATATTAATCTTACTCAATGACCTCAAATAATGTTTGCAAAGATACAGATGACTGTGCAGACAGCTGGTCACGCTTTTGGCACTACACACACAAAATAAGACATCGGGGGATTTCAAGTAGAATGAATTATCGCTGTTATTTTGTATCTGTGATCTGTGTTGTTTTAGTGCCCGATTTGATAAAGGAATTATGCAAACCAGGTACGTGATCAACCACAAACTAAATTGCTAAAGGCAGACTGCACAGTGAAACTTCCGATGCTACAGGTTTATCCTAAACATTACGGGACTGTCCTAGACGTCTGCAGTCTGGTATATTTTACTCAGACGTTTTAGCATTGCTTTATACATTTAAAAACATGCGTTAAGACATGTTTCATGATTTAATACAGAATGAAGCTTAAAGTTTCATAGTACCCACAAAATTGTTTTTATTGTCAAAGTAAATGTAACAACGAACAAGTATATGATTTTTTTTTTGTTATAAAGCCATTAAATTATAATTTTTATATACAAAATATTTAAAATAGTTAACCGGGCCTAAAATGCTTAATATCCTCCATCTCTCTATATTAACCAAAGCATTTCTCTGCCTAAAACGTTTAATGACCATTGATAAGTTTCACACATGGTGTCCAGATCTACAAACACACACAAACAATGTTTGACAGGCACAAACAAATACTTTATATTCACTACATTCATTCATTACTGTTCTTGTTTCTCTTTGTTTATATGCCCGGCTGTGAGGTGAAAGCACGTCTGGTTCCCACTCTGCTCTTTTGCTTTCTTCAGGTCAGCGACAATTTGCCGGTGAGCTGGTGTCCACTCCACCACATTGCTGGCTATTGTTCTAGGGGGGAAAAGTTCACTGATTTCATAATCTACCGGAATTGTCCACTCTGAAGCAGGTCGCATGAGAACTAGTTGCTGTTTTGGTGTTCACAGTTGAAGGTTAGAAGGTATGTGTTGGGTAAATGTTTTCTTTGGGTATGAACAACTATTAAACCTGTTTTTACACTGTCTGGATGTTTAATTGATATTGAAAGACATCCTGATGTGTTTTCTGTGTGCTGGTGATAGACTGCTATTAATGCTTGATGTTTTAAGAGTTGAAAGTACATGCTGTTGAACGCTAATCTGCTAACATGTTAATGTTAATGCATCTAAACAATCATAGATTAAGCCATTAGGGAATACTGAAGGACAATAGCTCTGCTCCAAATCCTGCTGAGCCACCTACTTAGACAACATCCCTCTATGGCACGTCATTCAACATTATGAAAACTCAACCTCATCAATCCAGAATTTTCTCATGAACAGCACAAACAAATATGTTTTTTCAATAAAAAAGTACATTACATATGTTTATTTAAAGGCATAGTTCACCCAAAAAATGTACTTTCTTTCATCATTTAGTCACCTTCATGTCATTCCAAACCTGTATGACTTTCTTTCTTCTGCTGAACACAAAATATATTTTGATGACCATACAACATTGGAACCAATTGACTT
Organism: Barbatula barbatula; assembly: GCF_947034865.1. Lineage (NCBI taxonomy): Eukaryota > Metazoa > Chordata > Actinopteri > Cypriniformes > Nemacheilidae > Barbatula > Barbatula barbatula. The sequence goes on from NC_136772.1 coordinate 10,810,696, forward strand.
CCATTGTATGAACACAAAATGACATTTCTAAGAATATATTATGTGTTCCACAGAAAACAGTGTCATAAAAAGGTTCAACCGTTTAAGGCTTTATAAATGACAGAATTTTTGTTCCATATCTACTGCACTGTAAAAATGATTTTTTTTGGCAGCAGGGGCGCCAGAAATAAACCGTAAAATAACAAAGAAGTTTACAGTAAAATGAAGTTTTCCCAGTTTTTCTTAAATATTTTCTGTAATATAACTTTTGTTGTCTGTGTTTTTAAAAATGCATGAAAAATCTGTTAAAAACAGAGAAATTCTTTAGTTTTTTAACTTTATACTTGTAAAAACTGTAAAACTGTGTCTACACCGGACTCGACCGGCGTGACGAGACAAAAGCCATTAGAAATGCATTAGAATTCATTATAATATTACATTTTGTCAGGATGTGGTGCGCCTGTCGGGTCCGGTGTAGACATGGTGTAAAAATGTACTTTACTGTAAAAATTATGTAAAATGATGTTTTTTACAGTGGTTCTATGCTTTGACTTAGCTTTAACTTAGTACTTTAATTCTTTGAAATTCTAGACAGCAGTGTACTGTAGCTTTTGGACTAATGCTTTTGTGCTGTTTTCTGTCCCTCTCTTTTCTGTATTCGGTTGGACATTTTAGGGTCCTTCTTTGAAGTCCCTTTGTCCCATGTTGGCTCAGGAAAGTGTGTGTGTGTGTGTAGAAGTAAAAAGGTCAACTCCTGCATTGGTGCCAGGTGACACACACATCTGTGTGTTTACAACATCTCCTCCAGGAGGTCACAGAGATTAATGAACCTGAAATAACTCTTGTTAGCAGGTGAGAGAGAGAGAGAGAGAGAGAGAGAGAGAGAGGGTTTCCAGGTGTGAAATGGAAGAGGGTAAGAACATAGAGACAGATGGAGTGATAGAGGAGAGCACTCATCTTTGATTAAATTAGCATTGAGTGGTGAGAGCTGAGCTTTAAATGCAGCTCAACATCTTTTTGTGTTGTAAAACAAGTGACCAAATGTCAGAATATCAAGACCCCATTTAAAGAATACAAGGATTAACTGTTTTAAGATTTTTGAAGCATGTTTGTTTAGAATGTATGAAAATAATAAAAAAATGTTCTGTCATCCTTTATTCACCCTCAAGTTGTTCCAAAGCTGTATACATTTCTTTCTTCCCATGAGAACAAAGAAAAATATTTGGAAAAACGCTTGTAACCACCCAGTTCTTGACCACCATTGACCACCACAGTAGGTCAAATTACAATGGTAGTTAATGGTGCCCCAGAATTGTGTGCTTTCCTACATTCTTAAAAAATATTCAACAGAACAAAGAAACTTTCCTATGGCAGTCGATGGTGGACAAGAACTGTTACAAGCATTCTTCCAAATATCTTTCTCCGTTTGTCAGAGCAAAGACATATATCAAAATTTGGAACAACCTGAGGGTGAGTAAAATAAAAAATGTTTAGGGTGAACTGTTCCTTTAAGAGAAGATACGATAAGTGATACTAATCTTTTAAAAATATTAAAGTGATATGAAATCATCATTGTGAAAAGATGTGCGGTGTGACCAAAGCCATGTGTATTTCTAACGTTACAGTTAATGAGCAAATCCCCTGTTAACGCTTTCTTGTCTCTTGTTCCTTTAGTGTCTAAATACCTGTGTGGTTTGAAAAAAAGAGCTAGGGAATTTATTGACACTTTAAAGTTAATCCCCATATCAATGACTCCTGGAGAGACTGGATACACTTAAGTGTGCTGGGGATCAGGGAGAGAAAGTGAAATCAGAGGAGTAGGATAGCAAAGAAGACGAAGGGATCAGAATACATTGTGGACACATGCACAAGCATAATCACTGTTAAATATATTTATCTATCTGTCTAAATTCCTCTTTCCTTGGATAACTCTGTCCATGCTCTAGGGTTAATGGGCACTGCTGTCTGTGCACGAGGTGAAGGCCTCTCACTGGGAGGAGAATTCAGCCGCAGTGGGGTTAGAGGTCTTCTGGTATTGCTGGTGTCTTGCTGAACAGAAGGTCTCTATGTAAGAAACAGACAACACTGTCTTAACGAGCCACAGTCTGTTAATATTTTAACACTCACTTAGGACTCAGGACAGTGGGAGTGGAAGGAGAAGAAAAGGAGATGGGTGGAGAGACTGAGGATGGCAATAAATTGAGCACTGAGCTTATTGAAAGTCTTCAAGGAGTGTTTGAGGTGTGATGATCATAGATGCCCTTTGTTTGTGTCTGGGATGTCTCTGTGCATATTAGATCGATATATATTAAAGGATATTTAAGAAAGATAGAAAGAAATAAGTAGGGCTGTCACAAATTTGGATTTTCACTATACAATAATTGTGCCCAAAAGATTTCACAATGTCTAACATATTTGATAATATCAGTTTGTAACTAATGTGGATCTGACTGGCGGATCTAGGGGTTGCCATCTCATTGGCCCCTGAAGTGCCCCTTTCCTCTCTGGGCCTCTGTAGCTGAAATGCCCTTTAGTCGAACGGATCACAAGTGGACGAAGTTAAATAACAGGGTTTGAAACGTTTTGAGCAGTACCACTGTCAAAATGATGTTTTATTAACAAAGATATAAATCATCACCGATGTTCCATCAGCTCAATCACCGTATCTACCCTATCAGCTACAGCAAGTTCTATCATAAAAAGACAAACAATCTTACCTGATGCATCTCGCCAGAGAAGCATTCAGCTCCTCTCATTTTCTCTTAGTCCAGCAGGACCCTCGTGGGGGTGTTCTGGGCTCGAGCCGGTTTTGAGCCCGGTGCACTTGCCCTGCCCAGGGTAGAGTGCTCCGGGTTCGGATAGATCCGGCGAGCTCGGAGCCCACTCCCTGCACAACACGCCAAATACGCATAACCTTCATGCCTATGCTTTACCAATCTATCCTAAAAAGGAGCTGTTTATTGGAGAGGGCGAACTCGTGAAAACGCATTCGACCGGATTACGTTTGGTGTAGACGCTCATGTGGTTGAAGCCGTTCGAGCAGCCACAAAAGACCACCTACTCCGCGCACGCTAGCCAGACAGAATTTCAACTTTACCAGCTGCAGACCTAAAAGGTTGGTTTAAAGACACAATCCGTTCAAAGCACAATGTTTTCTCACCATTCCAGACTTCTTAAACACACTTACAGTGTTTGGCGGGCCTCGGGGCTGTCAAAGCAGAAATAAAAACCGCTCCTCTCAGTATGTTTTCTGTCATCTCCGGCCGCGTTTATGTAACCTACATGTGCTTATTTCGTCCATAAGATCTAACAATATCTGCATACATCTGTTTAATAGTGCTTATGTTTTCACTACCGTCGTCCCCTTTATGGTAAATAGGCATACTTTGAAGTAAAAAAAGCATATGATGGTTGTTGTCACTTAACTTCTCTTTGTCTACCGTTAGAAAGCCAGTCAGTTCAGGCGAGTGCCCGATAGCCAGTGTGAAAGAAGCTCGAGACAGTTGATGGATTAGTGACTTGCTCCAGGCTGCGCCTCAGACCTCTCTCTTCCTTTCTTTCTGTGTCTTCTTGTGCTTGAAGGGAAAAATACACACAGAAGTACGTCAAAATAGCCGACTTGACGAGTATCCTGAATGTGCTGAACAGTCAGTTAAGTTTTGTCATTTTTATATGTACACAGTGAAGAATATGCATTCTGTTATCTGAAAATATTATTTTACATTTGGATTTTTGCACTTGATTATATCAGTATCTGAACACCATTACGCCTAAAAACCTAAAGCAATGTTTAATTTGTTCTGTTTATTTACACTATGTGCTAGCTTGTAATTTGTCTTCATTTGCTCTTATTTACTGACTGGATGCAGCATAAAAACAGCTGTGGCGACCCCTGATATCCGGAGCAACCCGAAAGAGAGATAATAACGTTTGAACTTTATATTTGTTAGGTCAATGGTTTTTGCTGTGGTGTTAGATGGTATCTTTTTTAATAGGATTCACAGATTAGTTAACAGTTGAGTAGTTCAGGTAAGTAAAATAGTTAAGGGAAGGATAATAATGTCTGACACTTACAACCCTATAGTATTTAGCCATACCAAAAGTATGTTTATAAGTATTTAAAACATTTGTGTGGTGTTTGCTTACTTACTGACCTGTACTAACCTCTGTTTCTCATTAATAAACCTGCATCATTCTCTATCTCATCTCCATTGTTCTGTTCAGAAATCTGGTAGTGCAAGCAGCAATCCAGTTCCTGAGAGATGACGTATTTTTGTAGGCAAACACAGAATTGAGCGTCGCGCTGGTTCCACCGACCGAAAGCCTATGGATTTTTCCCATAGACTTTTGGAAGATCGCAAAAAACAAGCTCTGTGATTTAACAAAAGTTAGTGATGTTTGTCTATCCACATAATCTTTACAAATGAACACAAAATGTGTTACTTTTCAAGCAGCAAAAACAAATCGACCGAAGTCAAAAGCTAGCATGATGCAGGCTACATATGTCGCCGGTGGATCTGAAGGCAAAATGATACATAGGTGCTAAATTATTAATGTATCTTAGTATTAAATATCACGGTTTTTCTCTATGGCTGTATTGTGACAACCCTAGAAAGACGTAAAGAAAAAAAGATTTTAGATAACACTTCTTCCTGTCTCCAAAGGGATTAGTCGCGGAAGTCATTTACCCACCAGCCCCTGCGTGGTAGAGCGAACATCCATTGGTGTGGAACGCTGCTCTCGAGTCACACCCACCAAAGAGGATCATGGGATAGTTATTCAGAGCTGCAACAATGACAAATGAAATGGTAAAACTCAATGGAGAATGTGTATTATTTTTGTATGTATGAAATCAATTTTTTATATACTTAAAGATAAACATTTCTGTCTAACAAGTATAATATGTGGGCAATTCCATGCAAATGTCAACCTTAAATAAAAGTTTTTGAAACATTATTTTTATTTTAATGCATGATTTTCTGTAGTATGGTATGTGCCATTTTCAGATTTATCCCATCCATTGTCCATATTTCTCATGAATATGGAGCACATGTAAATTAAAATATAGTAAATATTTTATGGTCTACAAAGAGCCATACCTTCTCTATTTGTTGGGTATTATTGCTTCTGGTATTTACAGAAATCCAACAAAGTAAGCAGTCTCACAAAAACTGACCTATTTTATCACACCTGTAACGTATTTCTATGTCCTCATGTATAGACTTGTGTTTAGACTCTATCAACAAGACTTTAGTAAATTCAGTAACAGATTCGGTATATTGGTAACTAACTAATACATTCTCTGAGCGTTTAAATGTCACATCCATAATGCTGGAATTGTCCACAAGCCACGAGTATAAAATATTTTTAATGCAATGTATTTAGCATCAAATGGCTTGTTGCTGCTTGTTTTTTTCTCTTTATTGCCATGTCAAGCTAAGCGCTTTCAAAACTGAATATTTATCTTAGTCTTGTCTGTAATCTATCTCTCTGGTTTTTGTTGTCTTCAGGTTAAAGTTGAGATGCCTCTTTTGTCCTCAGATGTCACAACACCGTTAACCAGCAGCTGCGACAGCAAGGCCTCATGGGAAACATTCTTTTACCTGTGTTAAAAGCATTTCCTTCAGGTGTGTGTGTGTGTGTTAACCTTTGACAGCGCTGAGTTTCAGATAGTGACTCTCTTGCCGTGTTTGAAAATACTTAAAGTGAAAGAGAAGAAAGAAAGTAAAGACAGAAAGGAAAGAAAGGGGAAATCAAGGGAACGGGCCCTTGGGCAGAAGCTTTTTTCTCTCATCAAAGCGGCAGCCGGAGCCTTCATGTGAAACCTGATAATGTTATTGGTCAGACAAACATTTACAGGTGGCATTCTCATTACCAACTTGTTCTCTATCTTTTCGCTTATTTAAAACCACGGACATCATTTCTGTGATCGTTGTTTGTGCAACCTCTCCTCCAAACCTGTTTCATTTTTAAACAGTTTCCTCTCTGTGATCTGTTCTGATACGATGGTCTCTCTGAGGAAGCCGATAAACAGACAAACTATTTAACCGGCAAAAGACAAGAGTTTTCTTGAGTGAGCGCAAGTCAAAGCCATATGTTCTGCTCTCTCTTTCTCTTTTTCTCACTAATGAGTGTGTTTCTCAGCTCCTTGGTGGATTAGGGATGCAAAGAAATAGCGAAGCAAAAAAAAGATCCAATTGAGAGACGGCAAGGTCTATGGAGCTCAAAGGGAGAGAAAAGAGGGCGAGAAAAAGAGGGCGAACGGTAGAATAGGGCAATCTGCAGGGGGCAGACCCTCACACCAGGACCTTCCTCTTTTTCTATCGTCTCTTTTTACCCCCGTTCTTCTTCGCTCTGCTTTTGGGATTCAAATGCAGTCTCATTAGTTTTTATTGGATTGAAATGTTTCGCGAGGTCCGTGTTCATGTAGAGCTCGGTGGTGGGATTCGAGAGGCTACGAGAGCGCCAAATAAGTTGTATCCTTTTTCCTTTTATTCTTCTGTCTTTCACAAGTTTCTTCCCATCCCTCCTTCTGCGCCTGCTAATTGTGCTCTCATCTTCACGCTTTCCTTTGAAAGTGCTTAGAAGTTAAAAGAAAGGACTGTTTTTCGCTCTCTACACACTTCGGTCTTCTGTTCTTGCTTTTCTGAGGGCAAATTGATGTGATTGACTCTCATGAGAAGATGAGGGGAATAGACACACGCGCGCACACACATCATTTTAATTGGTTAATGGTGTAATATTAAGTATTACAATAAGTGGGCTATATATCAGTTTTCCATTGCTCCTAACATCATTTGCATTTAGTTGTTATCTTTTTAGCCAGTTGATTTTCACAAACCCTTTACCATAACGTTTTTACATAAACATTCTAAGGTGGCATTGCTCACAGGGTCCCTCTCAGTCTCCTGCTATTGTGTTGTTTCCTTTGCTGGCTCCTGTTATCAGTGAAGATCTGCTTCTGTAACTCTCAACACTACAGGACACAAAAAGCCACCACACACACACACACATGCACGCGCACACACACATCAGCTCACTTTCCCAGGCTTAGTCCAGTATCTATCCTAATACATTTTGCATGCATCTGAGAGAAACAGTGTTACAGACCACTCAAATGTAGTCAGATCGGATTCTAACATGTCCTACATGACTTGTCTGGCTCTGTGGACCTTAACTCCACCCAAAAATGAAAATGCTGTCTTCCTTTACTCCCCCTCAAGTTGTTCCAAACCTGTATACATTTATTTGTTTTGATGAACACAAAGAAAGATATTTCAAAATATCAGTAACCGTAATTTTGGTTGCTAACATTTTTCCAAATATTTTTCTTTCTATTCAAGCAGAACAAAGAAAGGTTTGGGGAGTAATTTATGACATTATTTTAGTGGAGTGGAGTATCCCTTTTAAATTATAAACTGTCTTAAAACTAAATTTTATTGAAAGTAATCAATAAAAAACTGATTTTAGACATCAAACATTGGTACTGGTATCACTTTAGAACACTAAATCATGTTTTTTAAATAAATATAAAACATTTTGTAATCATTTTCGTTTTTCAGTTGTCATATGATTTATTATGATTGACACAATATCAGATTTTAACTACATGCTTATTGTGGCCAACATTTTCATGATAACCATATTATCACAATATTACTGATTTAAGTATATCGATATATGTTAATAAATCCTGGCCAATAAATCAAAATAAGAGAACAAAGGAATAGGGTGAGAGTTTTTTATTTTGTTGTGAAATTTTTGATAATACACATGCTTCATAATATTATCATAGCCTGTGTAGAATTAACATGATAATCATGGTTTTATATCAGGGCTATTGATAAAACTGTATGTGGGTAGTTGACAGACTTTGCAAATGTGTCCTATGGTGTGACGGCAAAAAGTAAAAAATACAAAAAATCTCTCTTGTGCTATTTTATATGACAAATATAGATATTGATAATATAAAATAATGTAATATTAACAGTTTGTTTTCGAAATTTTGCTGTATCACCCCATATCACACATGTATGATTTATTCGTCAACTACCGATATTCTGACCCTTTTAATTATGATAGACTTTATTTGAGTATAAACAAGAAAATACATATTTGAAATTTAGCAAGAATTATTAAAAACTTATGCAGGAGATTGTAAATCAAACATTTTACATTGACATTGTAATGCGAAATGTCCATATGTGAGCGCCGTGCAGCACTGGAAGATACGGACAAAGGCCTTTTTCTTACAAAGATAACAAACACACACACACAACACCCCTCCTCTGCCAAACTGGCCCTCGACCTCCCCTCTCACCCCAAATCTATACCCTCATTGTCACAAATCCCATCCCGTGATGTTATCTGCTGTGTGTTATCTGCCATGTTCCTTATCTCGCAGTATAGGTCAAAACATCACCTAGTGCTGCTACCGCCAACTTTCACCTCAGTTTAAACTCAAGTGTATAGACATCAGCAAACTCTCTGAACGTTCCCCAAAATCACTGCAGATCTCATTCATCCCACCACCATTCTGATGTTTTAATACCTCGAAGTCGTTCTCTCGGATTAAACTCCTGAGAACTGATTACTCTTTTCTTCCATCGTCCACTCGTCCTTCTGTTTTCTTTTCTTGTTTCTCTCACTAACAAAGACAACATGACCTAATCTAGGATCAGCGCTCCTACCAGCATTATTTTTCTTGTCCGCCTTACTTCTTTTAGTCTTTTTCTCTCCATCCCCCGTCTCTTAATCAGCTCACTTTCCCTCATCCTCTCTTTCTTTCTTCTATGCATCCCCCCACTCTTCCAAATGGTTCGTATCTTTCAGCTCCCTCGCTATTCAAACACTATAATTGGTCATGTGCTATGCTAACATGTGAATTAGCTAATTGGTCTGTTTCTTTGTTGTTTCTTTAGCGCTCCGCCGCATATGTTCGTTCATCCATTATTTTTCACATTCATTGTTACGTGACAGCTGTACGCAGTCACCTTGTGTACGCGCCAGTGTGGGAAAGCACTCGCTAGCGCTGTGTTTTGTTTCTCTGTAATGAATTAGCGTCGGCCTATATCTGGGAGCGGTGGTATATCCTGATTCTTGTTGTTCTGCTTTCGTGTAGTTATTTTTCCTCCTGAGTAGCGTGTGATTGAAAGCTTGCATTTTCCTCTGTCTCGTGTGAACGAGAGACGACAGAGATCTACAGTATGTAAGCCTTGATGGCGAGAGGAAAGAACATTAGAAGACAAATAAGGGGGATAAATACACAGAAAGGTGTTAGAGGAAAACAGTCAATGCTGTGTGTTTGATTTGGCATACAAGTTGGCACTTTTTCGGTGTGTTACTTTTGGATGCGGTGATCCAAAAGTAGATATATTGTTGAAAGTAAACACTTATATGCGAACCATAGATTTTGATTCGCCAAACAAGTTTAAAATAATGAATTTCCCTACGTTACTTTTTATCACCCCTGCTAAAAAAACGAAATAAACCATCACAGAAGTTGAATGAATTTAATACTAATTCTTAAGGCTTCCATCACAATACCATTTTGAGCCCTTAGCATTTACTAATAAAACTATAAAACAAATCCTTTGTGAAGTATGTTTTGGGCCTTATTCCAGAAGGATTTAATGGTGCTCTACCGGTTCCCGTCGACCAGATAACATCCCACCAATACAACGCAACACATAACCATTAGAATCCATTATAGTTTCAATTAAAACCAACGCAATTGAAATTATAACCAAATGAATCAGTTAGAAATCCGGTAATTGTTTCAATTGTTTTCGTTTCTACTAGTAGGATGGCCAGTGATAAAAGTAAATATATAGACAAACCCCCTTTCGTTTTTTTACGCAGGGTTCTTGTTTTACTTTATTTGTCTCTCTGGCAGACCTTTTGACATTGAATTCTTAAATTGAAACATCCACTGTTTATATCTACATTTGTTTCAGCGAATAAACTTTACACACCCAGAGACAATCCCAGAGATCTTTTGACAAAGAAAGATTTCTTAATCTTCAGCTTGCATGTTCTGAAAAAATATGATATCAGATCAACTGCATATGCTGCAAATGGTCTGTATTGTGTAGGTTATAAATAATGGAGAGGTCGTGACATGAGTTCAGGAGAATGTACATTTAATAGATAAATCAGATTAGACAAAGATCACAATCCACACACACATTTCTCCTAAGGGCTGATGTAAAAGCAGGTGGAGTAATATACTTCATCACTTTGTTGTCATAGAACCCAACCCTTCCCCCAGGCCACATAGATAAAAAAACTAAATACACACAGAATCTAAAATGTTGTTTCAAGATTACCAGATACTGTATATTTGTATTTTCACCTTTTAAAATACTGTAACTTTAATAGTATAACTAGTAAAGCTACGTTCTTCAAACAATTGCTTCAAGATATTGACTTATTTTATCAAATCATTTATATGGCTTTATCAATCCAGACACACATGATGGACAGCGATACAAAGAAGGGACAGATAAAGCACTTTCTTTTATTCTTATTTACTTGTACTTATAACATTACAATGTCAATTGTAATGTGTCATTTCAATTAAATAAAAAACCAAGAATTGACAATATTTGCTAACAACATAAACAATACGTCTAACACATTTATTAATCTCAGTTCATATTAATTTCATAATTTCCTAATAAATGTTTTAATCAAAAGTTGTACTGTATCTGTTATCATTAGTTAAATCTACTGTATTTCATGAATTACTCGTTGTTCCAACTCTGTGTAAATGTATTTGTTTGGTTAAACACAGAGATTTCCGGGGCACCATTGAATACCATAGTAGAAAAAAACTTTGTTCTGTGTGAGATTTCAAGAGAACAAACAGCTCTGGGACTCCTGCTTTGATTTTTTTTCTACTATGTTTGTCAATGGTGCCTTAAAAATGTCAGTTGCTTACATTTTTCTAAATATCTTTCTTTGTGTTCAACAGAACAAAGAAATGTTTACAGGGTTGGAACAACTTGAGGTTGAGTATTTTCGGGTGAAGTATCCCTTTAATGCACAGTGAACTAACATGAACCATTGTAACATTAACAAAATTCAATAAATGCTGAAAACCCATATTGCTCATAAACTTAGTCCATGCTAGCCATTGCGTTTACAAATTTCAACAAATACATTCTTATTTGAAAGTGTTAGCATTTATATACATGGATATGTACAGATGTGTTTGCTGGTTCTACGAGGGAAGTCCAGTACATTGGAATGAACTGTGGGCAACACGAATGCTCTTTTCAGCAATTCGTCTTATTCCGCTCATTCCTGTGATTAGCGATGCTAGCCAGGAGCCGTATCGCTACAATGCATTTCTCACGCGGGGACAAGCGGCCTCTCAATTTCCTTCTTTGCTTTTCTTTTACTCCCTTACACGCTCCTTCATTTGGACACTTGGCAGGAGGGTCAGAAGAAAGGGGATTCACACTTTCATTCCCTCGTTCTGTCCTTTTCTTCCCCATCGTTTCAGAACATTCCTGCTGGTGGGACGGCATTCCAGGGCTTTGTCTGAGGTCAGGAGGGTCTCAGAGATGTTTAATAATGGGGTTACATGAATGGTATCTCTTCTTTCTTTTATGAGAGTTGGAGAGAGGAAATCTGAAGTGGGTAATAACGTGTTGTTATAACTTAAGGACACAGTTGCTGAAGTGGATCGGATTACACAAGCAGACATCAGCACACTTTAATTGTGGCATCATTATCTACGGTAAAGGGCAAATAGTTTCACGCACACACAGTAACACAGGGTGTTGCTAGAGGGTTGCAGGTGTGAAAGGCAATAAGGCATCATAAGAGTCCGGGCGGGTCAAAGAATGTTCAAGGTGTAAAACAAGTTAAAGGAAAAGTTCACCCAAAAATGAAATGTTGTCATCATTTACCCACCCTCTTGTCATTTCAAACCTGTTTGACTTTGTTTCTTCCTCAGAACACAAAAGAAGATATTTTGAGGAATGTTGGTAACCGAACAATTGACTTGCATTGGATTTGTGTCCATACAATCGAACTAAATTTCTACCGCCATAATGCGGTTGCCAACATTTGTTTTTGTGTTCTGCAGAAGAAATAGTCATACAGGTTTGAAATTTGTGGCATACCCGAATACAAGTTAGCAAAAAACTCAAAATGATCTGGTGTATTTGTCCTCATTGACTTCCATTGCATGTGCTTTTGTAGAGTTCTAGTTTAAAGACACTGACAAAAGAAAGCCATGGAGGTTTAAAACATCATGAGAATAAATAAAAATATAATAATAAATCATTTTCAGATAAACCAGTTCTGCTCTTATTAATATGCACCGCATGCAATTATTATCTAGTTCCTAGCTTACATCCGTTCAGTTCCTGTCATGTCTTTTTTGAGTTACTGCAATGCATTATACCATAATGTGTCTGATTATCACGGCTGACCTTTTAAAAAAAGACATACACGCACACATCAAACACATTTAAAGTCAGACGTGGAAGTAAAAGAAAGTAATTCTGTCCACATATTCAGACTTAAAATAATAGATTACATACTTAAGCACACACATGCATAGCTTTTGCCATTTGTGCAACGGTAAAGAATGTCTATTAATCCTCTAAAAGCCCATTGAGTGGGACAGAAAATGTTGATGTGTTTTTCTCTTTGCAGTAACTCAAAGGCAAACAGTGTTTCACACAATATCTCACTTCCTGTTGCAGTTCCATTAATGTAGGAGTCCAGCGGCGTGCCAGCAGGGCCCTCAATAACAATCGTGCATGCGAGAGACAGCTCTTCTCAATTCACACACCACCTGTGTAAGTGTTTACGTGGGGTGAGCGATTATGATGCAAGATTTCTGTGTTTGATAGTGTGTCATCAAGCAATGCGATAAATTCACTCAAAGGTTTTTTGTTTGAATTGTGCAGTATTGTCTTTTTCGTTGACATTAGAAGGTCAGATCAAAATGAAGAGGCAAGCATGTTAGAAAGAAGATCAATGGACAGTCGTGACCCTCAAATATGGATGAGATGATAATCAAAGGGAAATATTTAACGCAATCAATAATCAATAAGTTATCTGTGTGTGCTGGGTTGAGCAGAAGCTGGAGAAAAAAGGTCTGCACCTCTTTGCTGACCTGATTTGTCGACACAAGGTGATCTATGAGGAAGGATATAGATCGCATGGGGTCTGGCTCCTCACTTAGTTTAGTCTATTGATTTTTAATATCAAAACTTGAGATTCAAAGGACAGAGGTCTGTTACATGAAGCATGTGTGTAGGCATTTCATATGTGTCAACCTCGAGCATTCAAATGTAACAATTTCCTGATGAACAGGTTTTAAAGATATCTCGCAAGATGACCCCTCTCTTGCATCCTAATGGTGCGATCTCAATAACTCTTTATAGTATTCTTTAACAGCCCTAACACACCCTGTCCAGCTTGTAAATTACTCTCTTACACACACACACACACGCAATTCTACAAAGCAAGATATTTTTCATAACAAAACCTGTTCTAGCGGCCCAATATTACGTTAAAGCAAGCTTTACAGGGAAAGTCTTTAAGGTGAACTTTATTTGAACTTTAACATCATGTATCCAGTAGGCTGTAGTGAGACACAAATCTACTGGGCCACTGGCTGTCCAATGCCCCGGGTGGTTTATGGGATGCAGGTGGGATAATGAGATTTACCACCTCCAGAAACACACACACCTGGCCAGGTGATGCCCTATACCTTGACACACATTGTTTGTAACTTTAAACTTTTATACTAAATGTATTGCAAACATTACATAAGTTCATTACATAACATTCAGTAGAAATATAAAGTGTGATGTAATACTGTACTTTTTCTTCATGTGTACATGACTTTGAGCTCTGATATGCATTCTCATTTTATGCATATATGAATAACAATTACTTATCAATATTAAAGAATAATGCTTGTTATACTGAGATGATTTTGAAGTAGTTCCCATCTGTGCTCTGGCTGCTCTGCTCTTTTTCAGTATTTAGTCAAAAACATCCATTTCACATATATTTTATGAAATAGTTTAGTTTGTAATAGAAAATGTTTTTATTTGCAATTATATGTCTGTATACCAAACTCATTCTAGGCATTTAAGCATACACCTCCTGATCTAAACCGTTTTAAGATAATGATAATGATAACATATCACGCCAGATTTCCACCGTCTTTTGGATAAATTGCTATACTTTTTAAGAGTTCATGTTAAGTTTTGGTGTTTGTTTTAGTAGCCTAGGCTAAATAGTTAGCATATGTGTTGAAAGGCGTCAGTAGCAAATGAGACCTGTGGTGTCATGATTCTGCCGCATCATGTCATGTCTTGCTTGGTCTTGTGGCAGAGTCATGGCAAGTCCTCATGTTTTGTGTGGAGAGAAACACATTATTGTTGGTCATGACATGGTGCGCTATCTCTCCGGTCTCGTCTTTGGCTCCGCCCCTCTCGTTTCCTCGTATAGCTTTCCAATAGTGTCTCTTTACCCACACCTGCCTATTGTTATTTTCCCTTGTTAGTTCCTTGTGTTTGCTGTCCTGGTTCGTTTTGTATAACCCTCTTGTTGTGTTCTAACGGCAAAGAATCCAGTGTTGTCAAGAGTCCTGTTTTACATTCTCCTGTTCAGTTAAGTTATTTACATTTACATTCAGCAGACGCTTTTATCCAAAGCACCTTACATATGAGGAGAAAGCAATTATAACAACACAGGCAACAAAATACATAAGTGCATCAAAACCAGTCCATTAAAGCCTGTATACAAAGCTAATACTATTTTGTTCTCTAGTTTTGCCCCTCGTGGGAAGTTTTTGGTTTGCATTTTTGAATACTCTTTTAGTTACCTTGTCTGTCCCCCGTCGTGGGTTTTTATTTTTATTCTGTTATTAAAGCCTTGTTTGTTACCCCGCAATTGCTGCCTGCATCTGGGTTCTTCCCCACCACATCCGTGACATGTGGTCTCAGTTTGACTGTTTTTGTGAGACTAAGTTGACAAGTTCTGTTGCTACTTTCCGATTTAGTTTCTGGTTACCTTTAAACCTATTTGGCTCAAACCAATGGCTACAAAACATTGTTGAATTGCTATATTTTTTTTCTCCCAAATAGGTGTCCAATGATGATAAATATTTGATTGCTGAATATTGTACCCATATTGAAGTAGCGGAATTGTAGGATCATGATATTGCATACCATTGCAAGAACGACTGCCTGACACGTAATATATTATTATTTTTATATTAAACAATCAGATGGTTATTTGGTTATGAACTAGCTGCTATGAATACAGGGGCCAGTTGCATATACTTAGCCGCTAAGTTATGACTGTGACTTAACAACTAATCTCACTAACTAGCCATTAGTTGGGACTAATAAGTCTTACTTTTCAGATTTCAATTAGACTATTCTAAATTTTTAGGCAACATATTTGTAGAAGTTATGAAAACAAATGAGATGACTTACTTGTAAGACCAGTCTAAGCATTTTATGCAACTTGCCCTAGGTGCCATCAGTTGTCATCTTATGAACGACTTGTTTGTCATTGAATCTTGTCATGTGTTGCTGATGCAAAGTAGGCCTTCGTTACCATACACCACATAACTAAATTAGGATAAAATTAAGAGTCATTTGCAAACTGTTTAACATTAAACTATTGGTTACTTCAAAACTGACACAGTGTCTCCACCGGACTCAATCGGCGTCGATGTTCTATTGTCTTTTATATTTTCACGTCCGGTGTAGATACGGTGTAAGCTTTATCTGGGAGATCACAGTGAAATGTGATTATCTGTTAACTGGTTGCGTATGTCAGATTTATAGCATGACTCAGGCAGAGAAAAGCTGTTGCTATCAAACATTGTTCACTTAATCAGCTTGGTCGGTGTAATAGGGAAAGGATAGATAAGATAAAATATATATTGTACTGTTGTAAATTGTCAAATATGCAATACTGAAATTAACTTAAAATAGCTGTTTGTAATTGCAAGTATAACTTAAAATAGCCTAAAAAAAGAAGTAAGTGATGAGAGATTTGAACATCAAACAGATATTAAATGGCCACGATTTCCCATAAAAACTCTTCCATACAGTATTTCCTGGATGTCTCAGGACCGTGGGTATGTTCCTGTCCACTCAGAGAGGTGTATGCATGATACTCTCTGTTCGAAAGCATGTATTTGACAGCATTGGGCCTGGTGAGTTTGATCATTTTTGTTTGTTTTGTTACACAAAACTCCCTTTAGTTAAATAATAGCATGCTTGTTTACTCGTCGTATCTTAATGTCGGGTAATTGGACCTAATTTTTGAAACTCGAGAAGAATAAATGTCTGTAAAACATTATTAACCTAATTCTACCTGACAATTTACAGTAGCAATGACAAACAAAGAAATTCATACTACTCAATATTTATAAATGATGTCCAAACCTTTACCATGTGGACCCAAGTGAATTAAGACACAGAGATTTCTTAGACTACAAGTGTCATTGGTCAACACTTTTTGTTTTGTCTGCGATGTTCTTCCTTTGCCTGGTACTATAGGCAACTATTCTGTCCGCATTTTAACTCTATGCTTTAGGTCAGATGCTGTTTGAATTAAGCTCTTGTAAGTAGGGAATAATATCTTTTTACCTCATGTCATGTCAATCGGACGATTATTAGAGAATGGCTTTGTTTGCCCGGTTCTAAAGAAAGAATAAAGGAGTTAAAAGAAAGAAAGGGTTTTCCTAAGAAGATGAGGTCACAGGTCAAAGCTGTTGGGGGGTCAGAGTCAGGAGTTTGCTTCTGTGACAAAATGAGCTGCATTAAAGAGATTTAACACTCTGTGACCTCACTGTCACACTGGATGTCTACTAAAGACCACAGACCTTAATGGAGTCCAGCCTGAGCGCATGTATGTGTAATACGCTTTCTCGTTTTATTTTAATACAGTGAGCTGAGAGAGCGAGAAAGAGAGACCGACAGGGTGATTTTAGAAAATAAAAATGAATGTGACAGGCTGGATATTAACGCAAAGACACATTTACGCTCTTTGACTTGCACATATAATATTTACTCGAACACACAGACACACACACACACACACACACAAACACACAGACATATAAACATCAAAAGGCACACACAGCTATTTGGCCCATCTGTCTTTGCTTTTGAAAGGAGAGAGAGGTCGGATTGTGACAGCTGTAGTGGACTGTGCTGTCCTCTTGTGGAAAACATTTGACACAGTTGTGTTTGGGTTTAGTAATATTACGTTGCATGTTTGAAGTTTAAAAACGTTTCAAATGAGTTTTTTTCCCCCATTACATAGGTAGCCTAAGCCATAAGTGAGAATACAGCCCTTATGCAATAATGTCAACATATGAGGTATGGCTTGACAGTTAGTTTTACCTGAAGGTTTTAAGCAGGGGATATGTCCTGTTTGCCTAAGGCCAGTTTGGTTTTCAGTTATACTTAATTTCTGTGTCACTTCATGTAGATGTTTGAGCAGGAAAATTGTATCTGTAAATATTCTCGTATATTTAAATATGTAAACGTGTGTGTGTGTGTGTGTGTATTTTGTAAACTGGAGTTTCTCACGCCAGACTTCATAGTCATGTCTCTACACACCAAGGTCTCCATTTCCTGCTATTGAAATAACAGCCCTTCTCATTTCTGCTGGCTTATCTGCTCTAACACACACGCAAACAGACACACAGACGCACAGTACAGGTTTGCTTCAGTAAATTAGTAAAGACATTTCATATTTAAAGCTAAAGAATATATAAATATAATTATACTTATTGTGTACTTGTGTGAACCACCTAATGTGTTACTAAAGGGTTTTTAAAGCGATGCCACTAAAGAATAATTTTAGTTCCCAAAATAACAATTTACTCATAGATTCTTATAAGAGTTCATTTTCAAAACAGATCACTTTTTAAAAATGTAAAAAAAGGTTTTCAAAGTGCAGTTGGGTTGTTTTGCATAAGTAGCAATAACAAAAAAAATGATTTAAAATACAGCCTAATAACACAATAAAAAATGATAACCTAATAAAAACATGTTTTTTTTTAATTGAGGATCTCTTTTTTCAAATCAACTCTACAACTTCTGTCTTATTTATATCTAAAGAACAAGATTTCACTACAAATAACCTCTTGTGCTAAAGGTTCTTTCTGGAACAAAAATGGTTCCATTATGGCATCACAAACCAGCTGAGAGTGTAATATTCAAATGTTTTGGCGTGTATTGCTATATTTGAGAGAATTATTTGAAGAGGGATATAACCAAACAATGGCATGACACATGCGGATTGTTTTATGGATGTACATCAACATATACTGACATCCATTAATGTGCTTACTCAAAGCACAAGGTGTCTATTAACACACAGTCACAACTGGTTTCTCTTGGTACAAACATTTGAAACACGTGAGCGATCTAAACGGATACCACAGATGTTTACTGGTGTCTGTAATACAGTTGATTTTGGATTATTGCGGATATACTCTCTCAAAATTTCAATCTCAACCACATCTCTATTTTCCAATTTGTCCTTTCTATCTCTTCCTATCCCTGTTTATCCCCCAGCACTCAATCTCTCGCTCTTTTTCTTCGTCTGATCAAAGAGTCCCAATTCTGTCAATGCGAGTTTCTGTTCGGGATTACCACACCTTCGGTTCAGGGTTTAATCTGGACTCTGGGAACTGGGAATGCCTGCCATATGTCCCAGAGGAGGCATGGAAAGAGGTCGAGCTGTACCACGAGGACTAGGCCTGAGACCTCAACACCTTTCAAAACAGTTGCGGTGAAACGGTGCATGTAAGGTGTTCTTTAAAGCTCTCTTTTTTATTTACCCATGGTCTTTTCTCAGAGGGGATTTGTTTTTGTAGAGTCTTAAAGATTTCTCACCTGTTGTCCCCGATACAAAAGAAAGAAAATCCCTCTAGTGGTTCTTCACTTCCTCATTCTCATTAAGCTGTGCGATCTCTCTAAGATGAAGTGACAGAGTAAACACACATCACACAGCAGTGCAGTTTGAGTGTGACCGGGCCAGCTATTCACCCTGTCTGTTTCATAAACACTGGATTAACCCCACTCACACACAGCACCTATCTCACAGAGTGACGCCCCTTCAACCGTAATAGAATCTGACATTGTTTGTGAACTCCAGCACATTCCTTCCTCTAATTCTTTCTGCCTACCCCCCCTCCCCTCCCACATACACACACAGAGAGAGAGAAACATTAGCTCATGTCTATGCTTTCATTCTTTGAGAAAGAGATACAGTTTTAAATTGTGATCTGTAAATCAAATAATTTAAAATAATTGAAATTAGGCCAAAATTACAGTTATAGGGATTTAAACTAACGTGCGTTTTTAATTTACTGGCTTTATTTTCACACAGGTGATACAGTGTGTGAGTGTTTGTCTCCATCTAGTGGCTGCATTGTAGTACTTTGCGTTTGCGTTATAGATTGTATGCAGTGCACTAACAATCTGATACATTTTTGCTTTAATTTATTTATCCGTCAAATGTCGCTGTTCTTAAGCAATACAATGAATTATTTTATAAAGCTCACATCGCGTTATAAATAGTTATTTTATCTTGTGGAAGGAATGTCTCCATCTGCTGGACTAATTGTGCACTGCATTCAAAATTGTATTTAAAATGAATCTCTTGAGAAATATCTAGAACCAGAATGTGTATGTCAAATACCACTATAGTAAATGTTAATATTAACATGAAATATGATTTACATAATAACATTACTATGATTTAACTTCATATTTATAGCCAAATAAACAACAATACTGTATGTAAATAGAATATTAGACAATGGGAAATAAACAATGCATCTCTTAATATATTATCATATTCTCGCTGCATGACAATACCACAAAGGCCTATTGTGGGACAGATGACATTTCATGTGTGAAGAGTAAAGAAGCACTCAGAGATATTTAAATGTATCCGTCTATCACTCGGAAGTGTTTAAAATGTCACAAACCATTAACCTTAGAAGTAAATGGATAACTCAGAACATTTAAGCCAGAAGAAATATTATTACGTATTATATTTATTTCAACTTATTTTACCAGAACAATTCTGCCAGACACAATTCTACAGTAGAAACCAATTCCTTGCACTTATCTGAAAATCATTACCAAAATGTATATATACCCCTAAAAAACGGATATAGGCAAGGCCTCATTTATATATTTTTCTCCAGAACAGGCATATACCTCGTATTAGCCTGATGCTGATCTTATTTAATCTGTTAACAGCAGCCATCTTGACTGAAACTGTTGTTACAGGCCTCAGGAAGTGAAGAGTGTGTGATGTATGCACTTATACTTGCACATCTTGAAAGAAGTCGACACTCCCATGTGACCTGTACACTTCCTCGAAACGACACTTTCTTTCTCTTGTCTTTGCTGATATAGGATTTGATCAATATTCTTTGGAAACAACGAGAACCAGGTAAGAAAGTCTTTTTACGTTTTTGAAGATTTTTGACGCAGCGGATCTGTTTTACTTGGGCCTGAAATGAACACGGACAGAACAGAACGTGATGTGGGTGGTAGATGGTTACTGGTGGTTAAGTTTCTCTGCTAATGTTTCTACCTCCAGATTTTGATCGTGATGTCATTTCTTTACAATACATATTCGGTTAATGTAGCTTTAAAAGAGGAGATGGATGAGAAAGTCACTGATGCGTTTGACCTGTCGTGTTTGAAAAAAGCAGATTATGTAATTAAGTTACTGTATAACAGTGTCATTGACTTTGTAAAGTCTATATGTTAGGTGAGATTTCTGAAATCTTTTGATGGTTTGAATGTTAATGTTAACCACGTCAGGGGCATAAAGATACTTTCAAAGTGTAGAAAAAGTATAACAAAATGTCAAAGTGATAACATGTTTGGGTTGAACTGTTCATTTTCATTCCCCAGTAAGTTCCAGTAACTCATGGAGGAGGTTGCAAATTTTTGCCCCCTTAATAAACCCCTGAAAGAAAGGCAACTTTTCATGCATAGTTTCCGCTGCATTTTTTTTAAAGATATTTTAATTTCCTGTCATGCCAGCGTTGCCCGGTGAACTGCAAAATGTATGCTTTAACAACCTCAGCGACATTTGGCTTTAAATCTAAATTTAAACATACGGAATTTGTCTACCTACATGCACTGTCAGTGGTGCTATTCGACCTTAACCCTGTTCATCTTGAATGCACTTCCATAATGAGAAGAAAAGTAGATGCTGTACAAAAACCCGGTAGATTGAAATTGACATATACCCTTTGGTGTCATATGAAATGAATATAATTCACTCAGGCTGATCAAAATATGAAAATAATTCATTGCTGTTCAGTACATACACATGTACTGTAAAATGTAGTAGTTGAGGAACCCAGACTCTGACATGCTACACAAATATGTAAAGTTTTCTCAGAGCAGTTCCTCCGCGTGTCCTATGGTGCAATCAAACTGATGTCGAAACCACCACTAGAAACAACCCGTTTTAATCTGTACATATGCTAAGAAGATATATGAAAGCTCAACATTTAAAATGTGATATCAGTTTATAAGACGAAATCAATTCAGGAAGTCATATTGATTTGCTGTATTCAAACTAGTCTCCCTTGTGACAAAAATAAAACGGATAACTAGTTTGACATTTTACATGTGTGACAACTAGCCCCAGTCTTTATGTGCATTGTGTATTTGTGACTTTCCCATGCATCATTTATGTTTTATTCTAATCAGATTAGATCAATATTAAGAGGAATTATGCCATTTTATTTGTCATTGTCATAGCAATGCACAAGCAGCCGGCGCTGGTACTTCCTGGAGCTGTTCAGTTGAGGATCAAGAACTCTCAAAGCAGCTCTGGAGAAAGACTCAGCCAGACTAAGTCTATGGTCCTTCCAGAACCTGAGACGCTACTGAAACCTGTGAGCTCTGTGAGTGAGCACATGCACACCTTCACCAAATGTCTAGGGTTGATTTTATGCTCACACAATGGTTTTTGTGCTGTGATTCTGCTGAAATTCTCATAACATTAACGCAATCAATTGGATGTTCTATAGTAGATGTTTTCAAATGACAAAAAATGACAATTGACAGATTATTCATGTATAATAAAAAGGAAGAAATAGTGGAAGAAAGAAGTGTCCACGACAGAAATACTCATCTTCCATAACGTTTTTCACTGACACAGAAAGATATTTACATATTTATCTGAAGTGACGCATCTATAATACATTTTAAATAGCCAACAGGTTTATATTTTTATTGTTAAAAATGTAATATTCTCTTGTCAGGCAGTGAAGACTTTTCTCATTACCGATACATGTCGTTTTTCCACATTTAAAGAAATTTGACATGTAGGCCTATGACATTCTATTAAAATATAGTTCTTTAATGTCTTATTATGTAGGCCTTTTATTAATAAGGCATCATGGATTTGCATGTTTTTAACAATTATTGTTTTGTCAGTAAAAGTTTTGAAATGACTGCCTTTAAACATGATATACCTTGTTTTAAATAAAAAAAAGGAATTTGTTGATCATGTGTTTTTAAGAAAATCAAGTTTGACATCTTCAAACCAAGATTTTGTGAGAATCACAGTAAATCGATACTGTATGTTGATGCATTACAGTGCAATGCATCATCTGCTGTAAAGCTTCCTGTTGCGTTATGTGTGTTGAGAAAAACTGGAACTGAATGTGTCAGGTATAGAACAGCAGAGGGCAGCCCAGCACTGCTGAACATGGCCCGCTGGTTTTATTCATTTCTCCCACATAGGATATTTCAGCCTGTTCTGTCAACAAAGCATTTTCTTTCTTTTTTTTACTTTTTGTAATATTTTGATAGATAAACCAACAATTCATAATTGATTGTGTCATTCTGAGTAGTAATGTATTTAGTCATTTTTATGATACATACGATTTTAAGACTCCCTCACACCAGTTTGTGATTTTTTATTATTATGTGATTGTTTTAATTATTAGATGTTCTTTAAAAATATGAAGATCTTTTCAAATCATCAGATTTTTATGATTTAATGTATAGCTCAATAGAATATTTGATGAGCATAATTAATCTGCATATTATTGTCATGCACACCAAACAATACGATAAAAAGTAATAAATAAACACATCATATTTACAATGCATAAACGTACAGAATTTATTGTATACAGAAGTCTTATCATTTTCATAATCTTTCGGTCTCAGGCAATTTAGTAATATCAAATTGTTCATATTGACTTAGCAATACTCTTTGTTTAGATTAATCGTCACCGGAGGAATCAGTCTCAACATGACATTGATGCTTCTGTTAGGCTGCAGGTATGATCTGTGGTGCCTCCTTTATTTTGACATCGCATGAAATTGGGTTTGGATCAGAGAGCATGGAAATCGAATAATGAGCCAGTTGTGAGGACGCGATGCTCACCCTTTGTAATATGTTTAGTTTGCTCAGTTGAGTTGGCGTCCCCTTTCCCAAACAAATTAACCAGTCAAATTTCAACAATCAGCCTAAATTTATTTACACTTTGTAGAATTCAAAAATTTTGCATGTGTTTTTATATTTCAGCCTGTTTTTAAAGAATATTTAAACAAAGCCAAAATTGCTGAAGGAGGGAAGAAATTACGGTTTGTTTATTTATTTATATCTTTCCATCTGAATGTCTGTAATGATAAAAAGAATCATTTTAATTTGAGTAATTTAAAAAGTTAATGTAGAAAAACAACTATTGATATTTTCACAGGAAAAACTGGACTTCAACCTGGGTTGTTCTCTCCTCTAGTCAGCTATTGTTCTATAAGGAGAGCAAACAAGAGGCTGTGGCAAATTTGGTAAGACACTGCAGCTCTGTTATACACATCGTACATATTTGCATAATTAGTAAAAACATTTAATGCTGAAAATTGTCAATTATCTTGCTCTTTCAACATAGGAAAACAGTTATTTTCCTTGAGAATAATAAGAAAACAATTTCTATAAACAGAAAACAAACAGCAGCATTAATGAACAGATGCAGATGTGCATTGAGCAGTAGCCTATAACTGTAAGCGAATGGGTGGAGAAACGTAATGATTTCCATATTTGTCAAAACTCACTTCTTAACTTTGCCTTTGATCCTTTCTATTTAAAATGCTGCTGAGAAAATATTTACCCATCATGCATAGAATTATACCAGCATATCATTACTTTGATGATTTGAGTGAGCATGTGGCAGTAATAGAGAGAGAGAGAGTTGTTGCAGAGGTTCAGAGGTTTGCTACCTTGGCAGGCTTGTCATTCTTATAAATGAAACAGCGAGACCATCAATGAGGTCAGCTCGTGTTTGGTTCAACATCACTCATGGTCAAGTGGCTATAAAGCCCTCAAGCCTCTCAGCCATTTCTGAGGGCAATACACACAGAGGTTATCAGGATGAAGTTAAGTATTTGTGCCACCTCATTCAAACAGTAGAACTGCTTTTTCAAATAGTGCAAAAGCAGGAGATTTTTGCTTGATGCTCAAATGCAAGAGATCACATATAAAGCACAGACATTATAAATGGACGTTTCTCCTCATAGATGTCATAGATTTTTATAGAATGTGTTAAAGGGATAGTTCACCCAAAAGAGAGAATTCTGTCATCATTTACTCTGTAAACTATTTTTTTCTGCAGAACACAAAAGAGGATATTTGAAGAACGTTTGTAACCGAGCAACTGTGGAACCCGTTGAATTTGGCATTGCTTTTGTGTCTATACAATAGAAGTCAATGGGTACTGCCATTATTTGGTCACCAACATTCTTCAAAATATCTTCTTTTGTGTTCTGCAGAAGAAAGAAAGTCATACAGGTTTGAAATGACGAGGGTGAAGTAAATAATGGCAACATTCATTTTTGCTTTTTTTCAAAACATCCAGAATCAATGCTGGGTAGGTTTGGGTTGTGGTGGCTAAGTTCCATATAAGAAGGTCACATGATGTTAAGATTTAACGTAGCATTTTATCATTATCTGGGGGAGATAAACGCTATGTCCCAAGCTCTGTGAATTTTTGCACAAGCTCTTGTGTCAGTCTTGGCAAAAGTGTCACATTTTTTCACAGAAACCCAGTTGTAGACCAGATGGTGTGGATCTGTGTGGGGCTGCAATCGAGTGGACAACAGAGAAATCCAGCCGAAAGAACGTGATGCAGGTGAGATATTAGAATATTTTATTCATCGTATAGACATATTAACAGCTCTTGTAAACCTCAATGGCAAAGCACTATTGAGACAGATCTGTCAGTCATCTTGAACCCGAGTCACGAGGTCTCCCTTCTAATAACTTGGCCCACAGCATCAGCTCTAACATTCTATCATTTTTGTTCAACTCAAATTTGTAAGGTCACAGCTTAACCAAGTTGTTTATTGCATTTATGAAGTCTCAAGGGATTGAAAAGACTACAGTGCCATCCAATTGCTCAGTGATCTTAGGGCTTTCACCAGACCATTCTTAAAGGTTTGATATTGTCTGTCAGAACTGGTGTCATACCTCTTAAAATCCTTCAAGTGTTTCTCAAGAGATGAGCGAGAAAATATAAGCTGCCTTTGAAAAAGAATACACAGGATTTAAATCTGCACACCAGTGTTTGCACTGATCTGGATCCAAAAGCATCCCCTGATATTTCTGTCCTGTCCTTTTTGTCTTGAAGAATTTTCATTAAGATTTATCTAAAGAGAGATAATCTTCAAGCTGGTGTGTCGGGACGCCGGGTGCTTATCAATAAATTGATAGCGGAGTTAGCTTTCATAATGAGGTAAACTGTGGATAAAAAGCCGATTTCAGATCTCTTATAATGTCTTATCACCACCGCTGTACTTGCCGTCCACTGGTTTGGCCAGAAATCTTTTTCTGCGGGAGAGATTAAAATGGCTTTAAACAGTAATCTTAAATAATCCAAACTCTTGCACAGAAAAAAAGTGCTTGTAATGACGGTACCGAGCCAGTTTGCAGTCTGCCATTGCTGTCAATCAACCTCAACCGGGATTAGAAATTAGTGCGGAGGGTTGTTAATTCAACGGCGCTCGGAGTTAGATTTGCAATCTGTGAGGAATTCAGCCGAGGTCTCGAAGATCTGCTCGGTTTAGCCCAAGACAAAACACTTGTGTCAGATGAGGGATAGTTGCGATTAAGAAGTTCACATTCTTTTATTCGAGGTTTGATCAGTGTCTTAAGCATCAAATGTTGACTTTCATTCCTTTTTATGCTTCTGTCACGTCTGATATTAACCTTAAATGCTGATGCAGATCCTTAAATCTCTGCTAATACACAGATTACAGTTCTTATCGGTTGAAATTTAGAAGCTTTGAATTTCAATGCTGGGGAAGCTGAAATGAGCATTTATTTTTATTATGAGAAGATTCTCATAAATGTGGGTAGATGTAATTGGCATTGAGTCTAACTTATTATTAGACTTATATGAGAAATAGTTTTGTGATTAAATGTAAGATATTTGATGTCTACTAGTGTGAAACGTAAGGATGCACTACTTATTAAACAAAGAATTGCTTGAAAATCTCATCATGCTTTTTTTTTTTTATTTGTTGGTTTCAGTTTAACTCATAGCTTTTCTGGTTCATTTAAAAGGGTTATGAACCCAGAGAGTAATATGCATTTATCTTTTTCAGAGCTCGCACAAAACTAGATCTGTTTTCTTACACGGATGAAACTTTAGAGCTTTAGTAAGTGCCACATTTCTCTCAGAGGAAAGCCTTCCCACCTCTGAAACAACATGCTTTGTTCCAAAACTTAGTGAGCTGCCTACGTTCAGTGTAAAGGTTGTTCCAAAATGTAAGCAACTTAATATTTAAACCCTCTGTGTTCTTTGTTTTAGAAAAATGTTAAGGCAGGTATCCTTCAAAAGGCATTTAAGGTTTTTAATAGCATTGTAATTTTTCCTACTATGGTAGTCAATGCTGGCCAGAACTGTTTGGTCACAAGCGTTCTTCCAAATATCTTTCTCTGGGTTCATCAGAACAAAGACATTTATACAGATTTGGAACAACTCAAGGGTGAGTAAATGATGCCAATATTTTTTATTTTTAGATTAACCGTCTCTTTAAAGGTCAGTGAAAAAAAATCAAGATTGTGGAAGAGACAATAGAAACGTTGAATAAAGCTAGTTCAGTGTGATTAAAATGTATAATTTTACCAAATGCATCGTTTGAGAAACTAACTAGCTAATTTCCCGAAAACATAATAACTTTTTCGCAGATCTGTCATTTGAACAATGTTGGTTCAACAACATAGTTGATGACATCACATAGGTGGTGGAGTAAAACCGTCTTCAAGTTTATCCGTTAAGAACGATTTAAATTCATATTATTGCTGTAAATAATGTACACTTTTGAGTACAATTTTTTCGATCATGTTTTTGCTCCCTATTGATTCATAAGTTTCTTCCTACGTAACTCCCTAGAGCCCGTAGACCCAGGCAACCACGCTTCTATTCTACTGACATGCTAAAAGATGTCAAATGTAATTTGTATATTTAGAATGACCTGCATGTCGCTTGCTGAAAAGCATTGATGTATGTCGGTCTACGTGTCATAATAATAAGGAATTATCCTTCTAACCACAGCTCTAGACCTGTAGTTCCAACCACGCAGCTTTGTGATGCTGCTTGCGATTGATCATTGGAACAAGAGTTTCAGAAACACTTGAATCGTTGAACTATGCTGGAACGACATAACTTGAGACCACAGTTGGCTAACCATTCTTTTTCGGAAACGCACCCCTGATAATTTGTATAATGTAATTAAAACGTTTTGACCCTAGCCTTAAGCCTTACCTGTAAAGCTTAGGGCTAAAAAAAGGCAGAAAAATTACATATTTCCATTGTTGTAATTGGAAGAACACGGAAAGGGGTCATCTTCCAAAAAATGTATCCTAAATGTCGGTCGTTTCAGATTGCAGCATAGCAGGAAACAAAAAAGTCGGACAATGAAAATCCGATTCTCATTTCGTTCACGCTACGTGAAAATGTCTATGAAATCCAGTCATCCCTATAGAAAAAAGTGAGAGACTAAGACCTTACAACTGTGTCACATTATTGACAATAGGTGCCTGGCATGACTGTTTGAGAATCAAGAGGAAACATCTGAGGCTGATTGGAATATCATATGATTGTAATATCATAATAGCATATGGCGTCAAGCTGGAGAGACGGTAGAGATAAGACAGAAACCGTTCCGCTCTCAACAGGGCCAAGTGCCTTTGCTGTTAGCTTCACCAAGGGTTGCCAACTGTCCCATATAGTCTGAAATTGTTCTGCATTTTAGGGAACCAGTATTGTGCTCTATAATAAATCTGTTTGAGATATAGGGGTTTCAACGCAAGTATCAATGTTATAAAATGTCAGGTTATGAAATGAAAAACATGATGAAAAATGGAGGTGAAATACAGACACCTTTTGCGAGAATTGTGTGGACCACAAGAATAGAGAGAATATGGTCAGAGAATATGCTTCAATTATGGACCAATTTATCCTGTTTGAAATGTGTCCAGTGGTATATCGCTATGTTTATAGGCAGTATGATGAATAGCATGTGGTTCACGTCTATCCATCATCTCTTAAACTGTCTGTGGAAATGAAGATCCTCAGCCAGGCGCTGTCAGATCTGGTCTCACGTACACTGTACCTTTCAGGCATGTTTACTGGCGATTATGGTCGACTGACAGGTTTAACATTGAGTAGGAAGGATCTGACACGTTGAATGGCTTGCCCAGAAGGACCGCTAAGTATTGGTCTCTTGAAAGGACACTTTTTAGCATTGAGCTAATGAAGTGATGTGTTGTCTAATTACAAAATGTTGTTTACATTGTCACTCATTGTAGTACATATTAACAGGCTTAACCTAACTGCCACGCCAATGTGTCCCGCAACACTGAAATCTTGTTGTCATTTCTATCAAAATATGCCTTAAAAATGGCATCAAATTGATTAAAAGCACAGTGCATTTATACCATTTGTGAGAAATACCAATGCGCAAAGATAAAAAGTCTCCAAGAAGTAGTTTAAATGTTGTCATGTTACTTTTGTCTCTGGGTGAGAAACAAAGGAGGGGATGTGGATGGCTTTTTCAATTACTTTAAGGAACATCCGACTGTATCTGGGTGTTTCTTCAACTTTGGCCTCTTTTGGCCCTGTAGGCATTCAGAAAATAAACTCTTCAGAATAAATCAGCAGACCTCTTTGTCTTGTTGAGGCCAGTGTTGTAGCCGGCCTTTTATTTAATATTTTTTATAGATCTACAGTATAATTTGTTGAGATTTCTTGAGTATTACATGATTATTTTTGAGTTTCAAGCTCTTTCTCTCAGATCTAAATGTAATGTAAAATGTAATATTACTGCACCTTTAAAGTCCAGTGTTTGAAATTTAGCGGCATCTAGTGGTGATGTTGTGAATCGCAGCTAACTGCTCACTCCACCCCTCCCTCTGGAAGCACTACACTGGCTGCACAGTAGAAACATATCATTACATTTTGCTTATTTGCCAAAGGAGATCACTTTTTTACGAAAGGTGCTCTTTAGAGGAGTTTGTCCGTATAGTAGAAGCAACCTTGCGAATTCCATGCATGCACTATAGAAATAGCTCATTCTATTGTAATATATACATAGCGCTGCATTATACCGTGAAAGGCCTTTGTACACCTCTAAAGATGTAGTTACGTATATTTTATTGCATTACTGTCAATAGATTCTTCAAAGGATTACTCACTGGACTTTTAAACTAGCAACAGCACAGTCATTTATCTCTTAAGACCACTTTGAGATCTGGACAAAAGGTATTTGCAGTGCTTGACCTTAGTGCATAAAGCTGCTTATATTGTTTTGAACATTAATTTCTCTGTTCATAGCAAAGCAATATAGTGTATAAACGGTAATAATCATGGGGTGAACAGAAGGATTTGAGATTCAGACAACAGATTACAAAAGAGATTAAAGTAGAAAAACAACTCCTGCAAGACCACATCTTATGACAAATACCACACTTTGGCTTTTACTAAAATTACCTTTTTTGGAAATTGTGTTACGATTTTTAACCCATTTGGGACCGATTGTTTCATTATGTTTATTATTAATTATACATTTTTGTATAAATTATATTAGCAATTTGGTTGTGACACATTTTGTTGTTTGTTTTCCTACTATAAGTTTAATCAAATCGATTGGACGTTTATTACTTTGCGATGAAAGCTCTCTCAAAACTGCAATCTAAAGAAGTAGGTTATAGAAACAGTATTCCCAGCTCATGAAACATTTTACGAAGATTTCCTTTCTGTATTTTTTATTATGAATGTTTTAAATCTGGCAGATGCAGACTGAATCATTGAATTAAACACTGAGCAAGAGAAAGCAATGCATTTTCTTTTCTTTTTTCTTTTCTTTTGTTTTCTTTCGGAAGCTGATCGCTCTCGTACTCAAACCAATCTCAGGATTTGTGGAAAATTGGAGATAATTAACCCTGCTATCAAAAGCGCTTCAAAGTTGAGTTGTGTCTTTATGTAGCTTTCAAATTAATGATTTATTTAACAGCAAAACACAAATGTTAAGTCACAAATGTCATTCTGGTCTTCTTTTACCATGGCTCTGCATAATTAAACATTAATGAACAGTCAAAGTGAGGGCCCAGATATTCAAATTCCTCCTCATTAAACAGTGGCATTAAAAGCCATGTGCTTTTATGTTATACTTTATTATTTTCACCCAAAATCGAAAAACTTTTCACCAGTCCTAGTTTTTCAATGAGCTGTTTTGACCGGTATTTATTTTAACATTTTGCTTGCAGGTCAATCCTGATACATGTTTGTTTAACACTCTATCCAGGCATAACGTCAGATGAAATGGTCATGTGAGGTTTAAAATAAGGATGATGTATGGCTTGATAATGTTGTGTTGGTGAAAAATTATACTAAGCGCTTTTAAATGGCTCCTGTCACTTTTACTTTTCCCATTTACTTAATCATCACAATATCGCTTAATTTGATTCAGATACTATAGTGGCTGTGATCTTACAGTAGTAAGATACTATATTATATTTATTCATTGTGTAGTTTATAGTAAGCATCACCAAACATGGCAGTGAAGTATGGCATGCATTTATGACAGCTGTTTGCAGAGGAGTAATTGTGAGTGTGACAACGGGGAGTTGAAAAGATTATTATCATTTTTCAGAAACAGAGAGAACAAAACTCATGAGTCATCGGTTGACATTCTTAGATGATCTCCGTGATATCAAAGACCAATGCGACGTTTGGTTTTGAAACCACTCGATTTACAGGATCAGCTATTGCCAAAGAAATATACAATGTGTTTCAGTTTAACTTAATACAACTATGGTGTTGAATTTATTAAGGCTGGTTTGGCTTTGAGATGCTATTTGAATTATTTGATCCTTTGCGTGCTGGGTTGTGAAACAAAGCCACGGTCCTTCTAAAGACCAAATTTGAATGGCAGTAGACTCTAAATTCGCTTAATTTTGCCTAAAATATCGGTCGAATCTGCATAAAAAGAGATCACTGATATTGCGTGTGCTTCACACGTCATACCAGAACAAGATGTGAAACTGCCGTTGTAAAGTTTTGGATGACCCGCAGGATTATATCCTTCATTACATCGGAGATGTTTCACCCGATCAAAACGCCAGCGAGAACTCCAACAAGTCCATTCCACTACAAACTAATGCTGTCATGTCTGCAGGCGGCCTTCAGGAAAAAAACCAGCTTCAGAACAAACATGTTCTCTCGGATGTTCCACTCTGAAGAATAGAGGGATCGCAAACACGCTCTGACAAGTGTTGTGCCCCTAACCATCCCCCCTCTATCCCCAAAGAGACTGCTTGATTCCCCCGGCACGCTCTCTCCAAGTCAGAGAAGTCTGTTTTAAATGGACAAAACTTTGGACGTCTATGTGGAGTGACTTTACGGGGGGTGGGGAAAATCTATTGCGCGATGTGTTTTTTTAAAGACTGAGCACTTTAAAATGATTTTAGAAATATGCACCGTCAGCTCTCTTTAAAGTAACAAGGATCTGTTCAGTGTGACGGTATTTGACAGTTCTGACCTTAGCGTTGGTGTTGGCTTGGATTTTCAGGGAAAGGCCACTTATACTATGAGACTGTGCCATGTGAAGTTACACCAGTCTTGAAATATAAGTGTAATGTTTAGTCAGGTATCAAACTAATAGCATTGTCAAAAGGCTTATATCTTTGGAAACACGAGTTTAAAGCAAAACCAGTTGCATGTGTAATTTTGTCCCTGAAATCTACCTTCTCCACAGTGTCTGTTACAGAATTAGCATTTTGTCTGCTCTTCAAACTAAAATATAGGTCATTCAAATAAAAATCGGACAACCAAACGAAATTGTATTGTCATTTTTTTATTTAAACATACAGTACATACTTGGTTATTGACAGAGGATTTTCACACAAAGTTTGCTGGTTGTTTTAACGTCACTTTCTATTCAAACCTCAGATCACCACCCCTACTGGCGATGAGTTTTTGCTACAAGCTGATCATTTTCCAACAATCTGCAAATGGCACGACACCATCAAAAAAACAGCGGACAGTCTGGTAAGTCATTAAAAAAAAAATGTATGAAGCAATTATTATATTAGCTGCTCTTTCAGTTCATGTCTGTAACTGGAATTTAATGTCATTGAAAATATTGTCAATATTGAATATAATTGTTGAGAACTGTGTTCTTAAACACATCTCTGAGTATACGTTATCCTTGAGATTTATTAAAAGTAGATCAATCATTTAGCACGGTGACCAGTGCTTCAAACAATATTCTGGATGTTATGTCTGCATGTTAATAAATACTAACAAAGCTTGTTTTATTATGTTCTGTTGTAGTCGAGCAGAACTGGAGGCCACAGCTATGGAAGAGCAGCCCTAAAGAAATCCAACAGTATAGAATGTTTGTCCAGACCAATCTGTGATCCACCTAAACCCAAACCAAAAGACTCCAAATCTGAACACAGACGCTCTATCAGTGAGTAACACTTGTGTGTGACATAGAGAGAGAGAGAGAGAGAGGGAAGGTGATAACAGGCAATTGACACAGATAGTTCAGACACAGTGAGTGTGTCAGGGTTGCAGCCTTGCCTCACCACTGTTTAATATCTACATTAATGAGTTTACAGTACAGCTGACACAGTCTGTTCTGTTCCATCTTCCATTTCTTATGGTTGACTCCCACGAAACCTTTCAACAAGTCATTTCCACTTCCATATTCCAAAGAAGCAAATATATACTGTATACAGAGACAAAAAAATTAAGATTGTTCAGTTTTTCTGTTTTTATAATTCACTATTTATAGGTACTGTATGTGTTTATGTAAAACGATCATTTTTGTAGAATAAAAATATTGCTTCTATTTACAATTATTTGTTGAAAATGAAATCTAGAGAAACGGGTCAAAAAGACAAAAGAGACGCTCTGTATTTTTCAGACCTCAAATACTACAGAGAAAACTGTTCAAAGAAAAAGTTCATATTCTCTTTTAAGCCATACAACAGTAATATTTGTAAGTGTATTTTTTTTGTTTTGTTACTGTTAGGCGTCCATCTTTAATAAAAGTAAAACACATTTTACATTACGTACATTTTACTGATTTTGAAAATTGAAAATGTAGACGCATGTTATTACATCATTACCATATGAGACAGAAACCAACCCATTAAAACGGTATAAATGTTGTTGAATTTCATACAGTATGAGTAAGACTTAGTCATTGTCAATCATTATTATAATTTACCAGCTACTTGACACTCTCCAAACGCCTCTGTCATTTGTAATTTCATATATTTTCTGTACTGAATGAGTATCAGAGAGAATTCATTTACTACTGTACTGAATACTGGCCAGCAGTGTCACATGCCTTGCTCACAAGGATGGTGTAACATCGACACCATCATTGGCCAGAATCAATAAATAAATACAGCCAAATGAGAAATTCACTTACACGGGAGGACATTTGAATATTTTACATAAGCAGTTCACTTCACTGTTGTGCTCGCCGTATTTTTGAACAATGTGGAGACAGAGTCTCTCTTATTTGCATGAGGAGGACTTGCACAAAGAAACCCTCAAAAGAATGTGGCAAGTGTTCACTGACAACATTGTTCCTTTGTCTTTTGTGATCCCCCGCACAGTGTTCAAGCTGAATTACAGCACGTCAGACAGCGCGGATAAGAACGGTGTCAAGAACAGACTGAAGAAGTTCATCTCCAGACGGCCCTCCATGAAAACACTACAGGAGAAAGGCATTATTAAGGGTGAACTATTATATTTTATCATACTGGTCTGAGAAAAAAACTTGCAGATTTCAAAAATGACTTAAAAATCTGCTGCAAAACTCTTATTAATTTAACAACGTTGAGAACAAACCATCATAGGGCAGTTAATAGTCATAATTACATGCTACGTAATTACTGGTTACATATTGCATGATGACATATGAATGGATGATCTTAGGACATTAGTTTAGTTTGGCTCTACGTGTTTCCATATTAAACAAAACCGTAATCCAGTGAAAAAACACATTCTGTTTTCCTTTTGTACATTCTACCAGTTCGGCCCCTGACGCCAGTACTTAAAGACTGTAACTAATTTATTCCATTCATGGCACACACCACACATAACATTAAAGGATATTTTAGGCATACTTGGAACCGTCGGATGAAGGTAATGATATCTTTAATTTCCTTTGGTGTTGAAAAAGACCCTTTAATGTAGTATCTGTGGGGGTAAATGGCAGATCAAAGAGGACAATATTGAGGGAATGAATTAAACTACTGTGAGATTAACCGAGTAGCGCAGGTGGCCCCAACACAGCTATCGCTGGCAGGGCTCCAAGGCAAGTGAGCCTGCAAACATCCATCTCAAAATTAGGATTCTTGCGTATTGTACCGTTTCTTTCTAATGGCAGTTTATCTCCAAACTCCCCTCCTCCCGTGCAAAATATTTTTCTAGGAAACCTTGTGAATGCGCATTTGTATGCAAAGGTGGCTCGCTCGCAGTCATTTATGCATTTAGCACGCACCCCCCTCCTCCTTCTCGCGGATGCTGAAATGAGAGCAGGACAACTTTGATGTTCCAGAAGCCTCTGGGACAGCTCGCCTGGTTCTATATGGCCTCAGAAAGCCAGATGATGAGGACACTCGCTGCCTCTGTGCACCTTAGCCCTGACAACTGAGGCTTTCCTCTTAAAAAAAATGTTGAGGCTTGTAATCATGCATTGATTTTTTAAAACTGTCAATGAATTTAAACAGTAGTTGAATGAATAGTATTATAAAGGGGCTGTCCTTCCAATACCTCGGATGACCAAATTGGCGTTTTTCAGGAAATGGAAAAAACTATTTTTAAATGATTCAAAAATGTGTATTCACAGTCGACAATCACTTTTAAAGCCTTTTTATTGGTTATGTATTGGCAAACCCAGTGACAAACGTAAAGGGTGACTAATAATAATAATTTCTGGCAAAAACAATATTGAGATGCAAGGTTTCAGAAGGACAACAGCAATATGCTGAATGATTAATGGCAAAAAATCACACTTATCAATACTTGCCAAGCGACCAAATGATGATAATTCACAGACATTATTGTGAATGATGATTGAAGTGCTAAAAGACGCTACAAAATATGGATTTAGAAAATATACACAGTATATTTTATTTTCATACAGGCCTACATCGGTTGAACATAAACATTTCACTGGCATACAGTCCACAGCAGACTTTCCATTTTTTTTATACTGACGTTCATAATTGCTCAGATGGTTACAAATACTTACAAAATGTGTGTTTGGGTCTTGATTAAATTAAGTTAAATCAAGTTAATTGTTTCCTTTTTTCCCTTCTAAATAATCATGTTACATTTATTTTCAATATTATTGCTTCGGTTATGGATTGTTCATATTATATCGTATTAACAATATTATATATTTATTAAATATATTGAATAATGTTTACACATTTATTCTATATTTATTCATATTTTTCTAGTAATTGAACTAAATATTTTTAATAACAATTGTTTTATAGACCGCGTGTTTGGATGTCACTTACTGACCCTGTGTGAGAGAGAAAGAACCACAGAGCCCCCGTTTGTCAAGTTGTGTATGAAGGAAGTAGAGAAACGAGGTACATGATCCTTATAAAAAACAAAAGTGGTGGTATTATAGCATGCCAGGCTGACTGACTAATAGATATCTTTACCCTCATAGGCCTGGAGACTGATGGGATATATAGGGTGAGCGGCAATTTGGCCATTATCCAGAAACTACGCTTCATAGTCGACCAAGGTAAGTTTAATTCAGTTATTATTTATATCTTCAGTGACTGGTTTAAGAGCAAGACTGTGCTCTTGATCTGTATTTCTCTAAAGCATATTTTTTCCGAAGACTTTTTCTGAAATGTATGAAGTGGTTACTTGTGTTAAGGGCCACAAATAGATTGACAAGGATTATCAGTAAGGTTTGATATGCAGTGAAATGCAGGCAGGACAATGTGCTGGGGTTCTCAAGGGGCGTATTAACATTGACACAATGATTAGCATGTTTTAATTTCCTCATCAAACGACTGTTGTTCTAATTCTCTCCGTTGGCTTCTCTGACTGTGCCTCTTTCCCCAGAGGAGGAGCTTGACTTGGGCGACAGCCAATGGGAGGACATCCATGTCATCACCGGAGCGCTAAAGATGTTTTTCCGCGAGCTGCCAGAGCCCCTATTTCCCTTTCGCTTTTTCGACCTGTTTGTGGAAGCCATTAGTAAGTACTGAAAACATTTACAGTGTGAGCAAATTGGTGCTGTTGCTGCAAATATTTGGGATTAGGACTTTGAAATACATTATAAGGAATAAATAATTACCTTCGCAGAGATGTGAGACTTCAGAGCACTCATAATGTGCTCACGTATTCCACGGCTACATGTACAAGTTATTTCCATTCACGGTTTACAGCTTAAGTTAACCGGGTCCTGACTGTAATTTAAGGAATGGATGGTTAAACTGGCAGCCACTTTCAGGCTGAGCGTTGTATTTGGGATCGACCCTTTCAGAGGCATTCCTGCAGATCTGTCAGCCAAAAGGGGTCGCTTTTTGACAGGGAGGTACTAAGATCGTTCAAATTCCCTGTTTGGGGAATGGGGGAATTTCTCAGGCCAGAGGGCAAAGTCAGGGCCTGTGGTCCAGACAGAAACTGTCACCAGATCGGCCTTAGTGTCACGTGTAAACTCCCTCCAGCAGCACAGAGCAAACTCTGGGCCTCATCTCTGCCGTCCAGCTGACGCCAATGTGTTTCTCTAGGGCAAACTACCTTCTGAAAGCTGTATACCTTATGAAATATATGCATGCTTGAAAAAACATTGCTCCTTACTTTTGTTTTATGACTTTTTCTGAAACCCTGTTAGTTCAAAAACAAACACAGTACTGTAGTTGTAACTATGTTATACTCTACAAACTAAGCTTTATACTGTTAAATAGAGAGGAAAGGTATAAAACATATCTAAACATAGAGCTCAACATTGTTAACAGGAATAATGAAAGTTTAAAAAACATTCTTGTATAGGAGATTACAAAATAAGAGCACATAGCTAAAGCGTGAAATCAATTCATCATTAGCATTACCAAAATAAATTACAACAATTATTAATATTTTAAACAGTTTTTCAAAACATAAACACAGATTTCCTACATGTGCCATTGCCAACAGATAGCCCCGCCTGCAAATTCATGCTATTGGTTGAGACAGTGTTGCTCTGTAAAAAGAGAAGTCCACCGAGTCACAGTGTCTACACTTTTCACTCAATTTACAAATAATTTTATTATAGACGCTTTCAACGGCAACAACATAAACAAACTTAATGTGGCCCAAACGTAACTTCTGGTATACCTCCGCAAATAATAACTGTTGAGTAGTTTTAATGCCATTTAATATACAATAAAATATTTAATATTAATAAACATTTAATATAAAATACAGTTTTATATATAGTACAATTTATACAGTACAATAGTATAATATAAAGTACAATTTATAACCAAACACAGACCGGAAGTTAACTTCGAGCCAGGCACAATTGTGTCCGATCCTAAACTAGGATAGAGAAAAGTATTTTCGTATTAATAATACACACATATAAGTAATAAGATATTTGTTAGATGGTTTAAATCAATGACGGATTTGTATTCTCAGCATTTTGAGACATAGACCATAAAATGCCTGTGCATGTACTACCAGTCTTCTCACTCTGTAAATGGCTGTATTATTATTATGAACACAGCACCTCAGTATTTCCATGCTGGAAGGAGATATGCATGAGACAGAATGGGAACAGGCCCGAGGTGATGTTGTAATTTGCTAATAAATATTTACTCATGCCGCATGTAGGCCAGAGTACCGCAAACTGTTTGTATCCAATTAATCAGTAGATGAGCCGATCATTTACAGATAGTGTTTAGACAGCTAATTATTACAATAAAAGACCCCTAATAGCAGGAGGTATAATTAGTCCAACCTAAAAACATACCAACAATATACCCAACAAAACTCAGGGTGATGTTGCCTACTTTGATACTATGAAGAAAACGGCCTGTATGCGTTGGATATTCCTAAAAACACCATATGTTGGGTACAGTCATCATTGTATCCCACAATGCAATGGACCCTGGTTGATCTTTTATTTTCGCAAATATAAATAGCATTATTGACTGATCATGTCTAAAATAATAAATAATCAATTGCTAAAATAATCATTATAAAGAATGATGCATAAAATTAGTAATTCATCAATTCTGAGAAGTAAACTGGATAATCCTAGCTGACCTGAACATGCAACAGTGAGTTCACGACAAGAAGTAAATTCAGCTTATCGTGATATCTTCTGTAGACTCCAATAATACAAAAATAATGAAAACTGAAAAATGTATTGTAATTAATTAAAGATAATGCAAAAATATGAATTTCTGAGATGAAACTGAACAGTTCCAGCTGCAGTAAACATGCAACAGCAAGTTCATGCAACAACAATCTGGCAAAAACTATTTGAAATGTTCATCATTGCCTTTTGCGTAATGGTAAATATACACTTCTTTATGTTCAATTCCATTCAATGAGATTCATATCTGTGAGGTCTGGGTTAAGTGACGAACGTAACCAAAGTAACATTTTTGTGAGCCAACAGCTACTGTTAAACAGGGTATGTTGGTATTAAGTTCCTCCCCTGCCTGTAATATTGGCACAGTTTAATGAACCTTGCATCTCGTCTTACATTTCGTTTACCGTAACTGCTCTACATCCAGTTTCATTGATCTCACTAGGCCACCAGCGAGCATTTTCAGTAATCCTGGTGATATTTGAGTGGCTCGGGACATCTATATTGGTCCATCACTGTCAAAAGAGGACAGCTTCTCTAGTCCAGTTTCTCAACATGTCTGCCCTTTATATGGATGGTATTAACCAAAGGTCTCTGGAATGCTACTTTGGACAAGAATCCATTCAATTAGGACAGCTGCCCAATAGCGCTGCGTCTGGAGGTCTTTACGAAACTTTAAGTCAGTTTAAGCTTGTTGGACGCTCTGGCAAATTATTCAAATGTAATATTGGGGTTTAAGACTTAACTTCACCCAACATTAAATGGCCCCTTCACTCACGATTTTGCTTCTCAGTTGCAATCTGTATATTTCTTGAAAAAATTATGCGATCGCTGCCACAAATCCGCATTTGGACTTCCCATCGTCCTCAGGTGAACAGTTGGCCTAATTTTCCATTCTTGCACTTGGTGCCTGTTTTGGACCTGGCAGGCACCAGCACTTGGCTGGCGACGGCCAAAATCTATTATTCATATTGCCTGGTATCTTAGCGACATTGTCCTGCCACCTGTCCAATAGACAAGCTCGCCTTGTTAGACAAAGCGAAGACATACTTGTTGACAAATGGAGGCTTTGTTCTCTGAGCCCCCACACACAATCCAGTGTTTATGTTGTAATCTCCAAAATTCATTCAGATGCACTGTATCTTAATGTCACGTCTGCAGATGACCATTGCATATTTATGAAGATCTAACATTATCCAGTTTCTAGTTTATTTCCAGTTCATTTTGACAAAAAGACACGCCACAATAACACAATGACTGCAAGCTGCATCAAACAATGCATCTGTCACAACGTCATTATTTGACCATTATGCTCTTTCAGATGACAGTTCAGGCTCCAGCCTTGAAGTCTTTACATTCTACAGAGCGTTTCTCATTTGTGCAACGTGGCCTCATTGCCATGCAAAGCTAGCATGCAGAAATATTTTCAAATGCATAAATCTCTTCCCAGTCTCTATATTTCATCAAGAAGTTTTTCATGTTTAATAAATTACAGCGCAGATCCTCTAAGACTTTGTTATTCATAAAGCAAAGTATTCTATTGGGATACATTTAAAATCTTAATCATAACCTGCAGGACTATTTGCGGTGTGTTAATATTTGCCTTGACGGTGCTTAAAGAAGCCCGCAGACAAAGCTCGCAGATGGGCTTATCCTGAAAAGCAAAGCTGTACTGCAGTAAAGAAGGTCTCATTGTTTGTAATTGGATTATATTCACAGATTTTTGTAACTGAAAGTGCATCTATTCTTTCCTGAACATCAGCACTTTTCTTGACAAAACAATGATGCTCTCAGTTTGATTTAGACGGAGTGCGCCATGCACCGATGGCGCTGGCGAATTTGGCACATTTTTGCAACCACAGGTACATAAAAACTATTTTCATTTTAAGCATTGTGTTAAAAGTGTGAGCCATGCCTTTGTTTTATAAAACCACACCAAGCACATTTACCCAGAAATACAAAATAATCTTTGAATACTGTTAACCTGTTTCAAAATGGCAACGTCTCATTATTTTTAATTGATTAGTATTTACTTATTAAAAAAAACAGTAACAATTGAGTTTTGCTCTTCCAACATAGTTAATAAAATAATGATAATGTGAACATGATGAATTTGATCCATCAGCGAGTCCCTCGTGATCTGATTACTGTGGATGTAATGCTTACCATAGTGTATTCCTGCCGATTTGGGGTGTAGGCATTTTGAACCTGTTTTATATTAATGACACTGTCCACACCATCTGTCCACGATATAGGACAAGGGACCATCTCCAATATGCTAGCCACCAAAGGCAAAGTAATTAATGACAGCAATAATGCCAGCAATAATGACTAGATTAAATATTTTACAGGCCCACTGCCATGCAGTGTCAAAGCCAAAAGAAAGCGAAAAGCCTCTGCTGAGATAATGCTTGAAGAGAATGTCATAAAAAAAGAAATTGCTTGGATGAAGCAATGACTAAATAATGAAGAAAAGCAGTGAAAAGAATTCAAGCCTTTACCGCGCATGGTGTCGTGATGACTGTAACTTTGCAGCTAAAAATATGATGAGTTTCGGATTTATTTAGGGGATATGTTACATATGTTGCAGAATGTCTTGTCTTATAACTTATAGTAAAATAGCAGAAAACATGGTGCATCTGTTAGTGTTACCTAGAGGAGCGGGTCAGAATGATTCTCTGTCCTAGAACATGGTCTCTATCTGTGCTCAATTGACAGACCTGGCATCTGACAGGGGCATCTGCTTGCAGAGCCTGTGCCAGCACGGTGTATACACGGAGACATCTGCTCCATTAGTGCCCAGGGGGCATCCTGGGCAGTACAGTAGACCAGGGGCAAAACTACTGCCAGCTCCCTTCCATGGCACATCCCATGAATAGCACGGAGTAGCAGATAGCCAACCACGGTAGGAACAAACAGTGATGCTTTGGGGAGGGGACTTTGCTGTCATAGAAGTGGAGGAATATTTCACTCTGTTCAGAATGTATAGACATACATATTTAATAAGAATAAAAATGACATTATTAAAAATTTTCTGTCATGATATTTCATGAGTACAATTACACTAGCTATAGTTTGCTGCTGCCTTTATTCCATTTTGCAAAGTAAATATATTTTCCTATATGCTAACTGTCATTAAAGGCCCATATTAATGTATATAATAATACATTTTTAATTTATTACAATATATGGAATCACGCATAAGTTATTGCTGTTTTTCAAAAAAGGAAAAAAATAAGCACTTGGTTTCATCATATGGAAATGCATTATTTAATATATTGCATTAAATATTCCAGTATATTTCCCTGTGTGACAAATATAAAAATGATTTGCAATATATAAAGTAAATACCCTGGGTAAATATAGTGGCCCTACTGTTTGGACCCTTAAAGCACACTTAATGTCTGAATGTCATTGCATTATTGAATAACATTATATAAGTCATTGGTTTTTTTAAATACATAGCACGCCTTTGAGCAATATTTCACTTAAATACAATCATTTAGCTTTAAACTTTTAAACAGATATACTGTTACTTCTAAGACCTCAAATATTTTCTGGTTGTCATGTGAAATATTTTTTAAGTGATGATCCACACCTGTGGTTACTCTGCTTAAACATCTGTGGGGGGAATTGAAACATCTACTGAAAATGACTTTGAGATCAGTTACATAAAAATTATTTTATAAACTCCAATAAATGTAATGTTTACTTGGAAAACCGGTCTATGATTTGTTTGCAGATTCCACTTTGGTGTTTGATGGATATAGTTTCAGCTGTTGCTTAGGTGTTGAAACACTTTTTGGGGCCACTGTATGTATATGGAAATCTCGACTTACAATCATGGAGGTCTGTTAATACTGTTTTACACAATCCGTTACGGTGAAATCTGACCTGAATGATCTGTGAATGACGACAGGTGGCCCCCGTGAAACCAGCTCCATTTCAACATCTGCTTAGGTTCCATAATGATATTGATCAAAACCATCGATACCACTATTATAAAAATACCCTCTACTCCCGCAGATCAAAGTTTTTGCAGCGGCAAATGATTCCATTATTATTATGTTGCTGGACGTGCCTTTTTTAAATCATAGCAGCCTGGGTGTAAACCCACAGTGTATGAGATGCTGATGATACAATTTAACGGATACAGAGAACTTCAAAGTGTCAAAGGTCCGGTACTGACACTGATGAAGAACGCTCAGCACACAGGTTGGTGCCTCTCAGGAGTTTGCCATGAGGTCATAAGCCATCTGACATGTAAAGAGCAGCAGGGTCAAGAGGTTGCCGGTTACAGCTAGTGTTACAGCATAACAGCTTTTAATGGATGTGGAGAATTATAGACCATTAGCATCACTCACATGTGCTTTCATAAGATAACCTGACTACAAAATCTAAGCATATGGGTGGGTTTTAACAGATAGCTTGTGTTCATTTTACAGTATGATAAAGCAGATGTCTTTTAGTAAGGTACATGGAAATGTAAGTGCACCGATTTGCAATTGTTTTTATATGAAGTGGCAGTTGATAGTTTTTGTGTAAAGTTTATATTTGCAAAAAACTAAATGCAGATTGGTTTCATTTTAGTGTATTAACATGTTAATTCACACTCATTTTTTGTATCAAAAAACTACGAAAACTCTTCACTAAAATGTCCATTTTGAATGCCCTTGAACTACAGCCGCAATTGTGAAATCTTCTGAAAGAAGTCAATTGGGATTTTATTATCCAGAATTTAAATGGGGATTATGTTTAGTTTTATTGTAAAGGAAATCAAACCTACTGAAACTAAGGCTTAGGGTATCACATGTAATGAAATAAAGAGATAAATTGAATAATCTGTTTGATTACATATCGCCTTTGTCATAAATCTGCATTTTGGAGTCGAAGGTATTTTGAATGGGACCTTCTCTTGCATGTCTGTATAATTAATAGAGATCGGGGTAATGATGCGGTATTAGGGAAAGTTCTGATGTTAGATGAGCTATGTTAATGATAACGTGATGAAAACGACATTAACTTCTCTGTGAACCTAGAAGCTCAAATGAAGGGGCAATACTGAAATCAAAACATTTCATCATGTCTTCTGTGCCAACAGAAATTAAGGAGACCACACAGAAGATTCAAGCTATGAAGAAACTGATCCATCAACTTCCCAAACCCAACCACAACACAATGAAATTGCTCTTCCACCACCTGAGGAGGTATGTTGAATATTGTAACATTGGCGGGGACTTGTTAGGGGACCCCAGGCATACGATTATTTTGGGGCCCTCTAATCCAAACGGAAATTCCCTTTTCATTTGCACGAGAAAAACATTTAAAAAAATAATCACAAAAAGTACACTTCCAGGTAATAATCCATTCAGGATAGACATGTCCCACAAACAGCGTTTGGAGAATTTTCACTTTTTTTTGGCAAATCATATGTAAAAGTATGCCTTA
Source organism: Barbatula barbatula (assembly GCF_947034865.1). NCBI lineage: Eukaryota > Metazoa > Chordata > Actinopteri > Cypriniformes > Nemacheilidae > Barbatula > Barbatula barbatula. The sequence continues at coordinate 10,855,047 of NC_136772.1, forward strand.
CTTATAGATGCCTCTGCATATTAAACTGTGATGGAAGAAAGTATTTTAACATCAAAAACATTACACACATCATCTGTCACTTGCCAAAAGCCTACTCACCTCCAGTAACCAGTTGCCTTTAACGTAGCAAATATCGTGATGCAATGCTCACCTCTTCAAAAATACTCTGTAGTTCCATGTTATATATGGCATTAAGAAGCCCGGGGAACAGAGTAGGTGGAAATTTGGCTCCTATAAATTGTTTTACTTCAGGTGCTGGATTTAGTTTTTGATCTCAGACGTTAGATCTTTGTTGTATGGTTGTGCATGACCTGTTTTAATAGCTTTATTCATCCCTGTCAGCTTCAGACTAGATGTGAACATATTACAGATTACTGCTGTGGTCTTTCCCAATTTACTAATGATGCTGTCAAAAGGAAAAAAAACCTTGTGGTTAAATCTGCAATGGCTTAGTATCTCGTGAGCGTATGTTTGGATACATATAGCTTATCTTGTTTTGAAAAATCACCTTTGGTTGGTAAAGAGGACATGACTCGTGCTCTTTTGTGAATTAACCACAGCCATTGACCAACCACCATCAAAGACCACAGCTATCCATTTTACAATAACATTTAATGTTACCATGACAATATCATGGATTTCTTTTTAACCTATATGACAACATGAACAGAGGACTCAACATGAAGCACTGTGTGTGTGTGTCAGTGCTCAAACCCTTGTCCATGATAGCGTTACTGGCACAGCCAGAAGGCCATATGGCTAGTCTCCATCTCCCAGGAGGGGTGTTCTATCCCACTTTACCCTTCTGCACATTTACCACCCTGCACAGGAGGGCCACAGGACTCATCTCAGATTGATGAGCCCCCCCTCCTCCCTTCCCCCAATGGAACATGCCCTTTGGCACTAGTGCTAAAGTCTGTTGGGTTGCCCATGCCAGGTCTCCCAATCAGAAAACACTAATGTGTGATAGAGAGAAAGAGAGAGATAGAGAGAGAGATGCTCATTGAACGCTTCCTAAACAGGAACACATTATTCTGAAAGTCTGATGTGTTGAGAAAAATTAGGCCTGCATTCCGTGACAACGATCGACAAGTTGTGTCCATCAGTAGTTTTTGCATTTGAAATGATGGGAAGAAATATACTACATTATCGGAATAATCTGCATGCAAGCATGAGATGGAAGCGTTCGAACATTCGCTTACCAAATAACGTTACAGTAAACTTGCGGTGACACGGAAAATCCCTCTAGTGCCACCAAGTCTGTTCCTTCTCCACAGCGACGTTCCTGCTGCTCTTTTCTCTCACTATTAGAGCAATAAAGGCTAGTGCCTTGAATCCAAAGCATAAAGCTTTGCTTTGTGGGTACCACACCCTGGCCAAGTGATGTGGTTCAGTTCATTTTACATTCTCACTTAAGTCATACTCGTCTACTTCTTTCCCTCTCTAAATATCAGGATGGCTTTCCTATGAATCAGGGCAAGGAATGTGCGGTCATGGTGAATTAGGTTAAAGTGCGTGTTGCAATCTGTTGTTTTCAGAGATGTATTCTTTTTTATTCATACTGGTACAGTCCAGGGTGAAGAGAGTACAGGGCTTTCTTCCATTCTGGGGTTCCCTCATCATGTTTGGGATTTTTCCGTATATTTTTCCGTACCGTTTTAGTGACACAAACAAGACATTTGCTGAGATACAGTGAGAGTAAAGATAAGTAAGATTTTTTGCAAACAAAATATGCAGTATGTGTGAGAAATATTTGAGTTTAGGTTGAGTGACTCATCACATTTGAGGCGTTTTTGAGATCAGAAACGTGCCATCACACAAAGAAAATTGGTCCAATATCAAAGTATTTATACGCAAAAGCTCCATGTGTGCTCAGACATCAGTCCCAGCCTGTAATGTACACTTCGTGTCTTTCTCATCCAAAACAGGTAAAAACTCAACTGAAGTGCGTCTCTGAACTCCTGCGGTCGAACTTCTTTTGTGGGTTATATTTTGTTCTGGCTCGGCCCATGCAGAAGTGGTGAAAGTCAAAAGCTCTTTGTTGTGGGCGTTTTCTGTGCCCGCGTGGAACGAGCGTTCATTTTTTCTTCTGGTCCTGGATTCAATAACCAGTTGTGTGCTCGCATTGTGATGATGTGGTCAAGGCAACCAGATTTTCTCAACCGTACACTTGCTCAGTAGTGCTATTTATGTCTCTTTTTGTGGGAGGTTTTGTCACCACCTCTCATATTTCCTGTTTACCGCAAGTGATTTAAAAGGCCACAGGTTTTGTTTTTGTTAGTAATTCAAGGTTCCGTTCGCTTTGTGTTGGAAATGAAACCTGGAGCGACCGTTGATCAGCAAAACCAAGAAAAAAGTTATTCTCATCTGGGTTTGTGTCTCTTAAATTAGATTGAAAGAAAACTGCGGTCGTGCATGTTTTGATATTTACAAGCGTATATAAAAACATTCCTTTTTATTTCAAAGGTATGGACAGAATCCTATAAAAGATCTCTAAATAGCATAAAATCAAAGTGAGGCACACAATTGTTTCCCTTGATTCCAGCTAGCCTTTTTAGGTTCATCAAGGCATAACATGAAAATGACACAGTTTAAAGCTTGGAGCGATTCTGTAACCCCCCCACCCCATCTCAATTTATTATTCGTCCCAAGGTTCTTCAGAAGCCAGTGAGGCTGACCCAATTAGCCGGGCCTCCTAGGCGGGGTATGATGGCGTTGTGCGCTATCCTCCATTTTCTGTCATGCAAACGAGATGCTAATTAATAACCATTGGCATCTTGAGCCGCACACGTCGTCTTATTTACGGGATATCAATGATTTGTCAGATTCAACCATGCGTAACGTAGTCACCTCCGGTCAAGCTGCCCTCAGCCTGGCCCTTATCCAGACACCAGAGTAACTTCACTGGGCTCAAAGTCAACTGATGGTTTAATGAGCGCTTTTTTGCCATAAATGCCCAGATACTGATGATCAGATTGCATCCTTCACTTTTTTAATTCAAGAACATTTTCCCCTAAACCCATTAGACAATAACAATATATATATATATATATATATATATATATATATATATATATATATATTTAATTTGTATATTCGTTCATTCATTTTTAAATTGACTTATTTGACGGGATAACTTAGGTGTAGAAAAGCCAGCCAATAAGAGCATTTTAAAAGAATACCAGGCTAAGATCTCAAGAAGCTGGTTGATAAAATGGTAACAGAACATTTTTATATATTCCGTGCAAATTGTAACAAAGATGCTAAAATATGACATGCGGTTTATGTTTAGTCACGTTATTTTAGTCATGTTATTTTATAGATTTGAAATTATTTCACTGCATTTTAAAAATACATGAACATTCTGCAAAAAGAATAAAACAATAAAATGAACGACAACAAAAAAAAATCACACAGCGAATTTGTACAGTGTAGGACTTTACAGTCCAGTTGAATGTCTGATTAGGTCGAAAAACTCAAGTAAGCATTCAGCTCTTTCATTTCTAAATCCTTTGCGTGGTCCCTTTTGATTCAATCATGTTTACAGTCCACATAACTCTGTTTTTCGTCCGGATAGAGGATTTCTTCATATTTCACTTCTGCACAACACGTGATACTACTGTAATTGAAAATGATAATGACTGTAATTAAGCTTCTATCATAATTTGAATCGATCTGGCATTACTGATAGCGCAAATGAACGTGAAGGTGGGGGATGTGGGCTCCATAGTATATAGTGGTGCCACAGTGGCATAATTACCAAAAAACACTAAAAGGTTGGACGAAAAAGCTTCATTTTTAATGTTTTGAAAAATCACTTCGGAAATGAAGTCTCTCTCTTTAAGATCATTAGTGGACCATTAGCAATGGCAGCCGGGATCCTTACATCATAGTGCGCTAATTAGGTTAAAATGCTCATGGCAGGACAAGCGTCTAGCTATGATGTACAGGGGAAGCGAAACGGCCGAGGTTAATTATACACATTAACAGGGAATTATTGAGAGGGCTTGGCCTGCCTCTCAAGTTGTGTTTCTCAGCTCAAACGTCTTCCCAAAATCCTAAAAACACACACGGAGAGACTTAGCACGACCGGTGTGTCCTTAGCCGAACACGTCTTGCTGAGGGAGCCCGTGCCCTTATTTTATTCCAGGGGTATTTTGACAATGACATCAGGATTTTAGACGGCTGAATTACGCTGCATAATTGTAGACCATTATTTTGATAGATGTGACCACAAACGTAGATGGCATAGTGCAACAGTACACGTACACGTGAGCGCAATAAACCCAACACGTCTAAACAGTACCTTTCAGATCTGTGCTGCTGCTAAGCCATACAAAGCGTGCTCCGAAATTGTTAAGCCGTCTTCCCACCTCTTAGTCAGGATCCTGTTGACAACTTGGAACGCAGCCCTTCACCACAATCCCTCCCTCCCTTTCCAGGCCTCAACCCATAACACAGCCAGAGGGCTCCAATCCGACTCCTTATAAGACTCCACCAATACCCTGTATTGATTGTTTCTTCACCACAGCCAAACCTCAGCTCAGAGAGATTCTACTAAAAGTGCGCTTAGACGCCTCCAAGGAACAGGCACAAGTTTTTCTAAAACACCCTACCGATGGTTCGTCACCAAAACGGGTTTTATAAAAGAAATGTATACACTTTTTAAGCCGGGAGGAAATTATATCTGTTGTTCCATTAGGAATATGTTTTCTAAAAAAAAACGAAATAAAGTTCAGTGCTTTTGTGTCTTTTCCCTGACTGAGGCCTTGTTTTTCTGTGTTACAGAGTCTTGACCAAGTCCCAGCGGAACTTAATGTCGACCCAGGGCATTAGCATCGTGTTTGGACCAACTCTTATGTGGCCAGAGTTTGAATCTGGAAATATGGAAGTCAATATGGTATATCAGCATCAAATAGTGGAGTTCATTCTCATTGAATGCCTGGAGATCTTTGGACCAGCGGGCAAGTAAAGTGACTGGAAAAAGAATCAAATAAATACGGTGGGAAAAAAAGAAAAAAGATCTGGATTTGTTTATACAGTTTTTGCCTTAAAAAGTTGCTTTACCTTTTTTTAAGTTACATTCATAAATACATATACTATATTTTCATTTCAATTTATATACGGTAATGCCCGTTATCATAGCTCATTAAAAATATCGACAAAGTTGAAAAGTTGTATATTTGTAATGATATAAATTCATTCTAGACAAATATTCTTTTGTAAATGCATTTGTAAACTGAAACATGGTAGTTGGTGTTCGTATCTATTAGTTTAAAATGAATTGGTAGAAAGCAATTTGCACTTCTTTTTGAGATGTTTTTAGCTTAATGAGATTGTACAGTTATTTTAGTTTAGTGTCGCAACAGGTATTTGCTTTGTTGTATTAAGAATTTGCGATGGATTCATAGTAAATATGTGCTGTAAGTGTTGTAAAACAGTAAAATGGTCAGTTTTAAAAAAATCATTCAAAAGTAAACAAAAAATGTTCATGCATTGACTTGTTCTGCATTGTATTTCAAGTTCTGTTCAAAGTGGCCTTCCGCGTTTTCCACCCCGCTGCAGCATCCCACGCAAAATGCAGTCAGTACTCGACCCTTCGACTTGTCAGATAACGTACAGCACGACCACGATCACATCAGTTTCTAATCAAACTGCCAAAGTCCTTTCCAATTCACTAAGAGCAGTCTCTTTTTATTTGCTTCCCGCAGGCCAGCACAGAGACTGTCTGCATGGAATGTGTTTTTAATTCCATCCCAGAGATAAGAGAGAGAGTCTGTAATTATGGGAAGATCCATCCCTCCTGTAGCATTTTGCCTGCATCAGATCCCTCATAGTTTGGCATCTCCAGCGGTAATGATGAAGGCGTGCTGAAGAAAACAGGAGGGCGACATAAACCAGATTTGCGGGTTGCACGTCTCTCTGGAAGCGCACTGAGAATAACGCAGTGAAATAAGATGCAGCTTTTAGTGACCTCTCTGGCATAGCTCTACACTTTACGTGGGGACCCTAACTGTTTCGGCAAGCCACCAAGACCAGCCTCATGAAACCTTTGAAAAGAAGCATGTCTTGTTTTTCTCAGAAAAACGTTACAGAAATCTTGGATCGTGTGTTGAACTCGGTGGCTTTAGTTCGTGAAGTTTTGGCACCTTTAAATAGGGCATAAATTATAGGGGATTGAAGGGTCTGACCTCCATAATTGAGGCTTAACCGCAAAAGGACAGCTTTGGATAGGGTGTTGAACATCAAGTTCTCTTTACACATACACAAAAAGCATATATTTTGGTTACAGTAAGATTAAAACACTAACAGTGAGGCAAGGTAATAAACAGACTAAACATACATGTAGAAATGTGAAGTACTTGACCTTGTAAATCAGCTGTGGCCTAATGGTTAGAGCGTTGGGCTTGTGATCAGAAGGTTGCTGCTTCTAATCTCAGTACCAGCAGGTCATGACTGAAGGGCCCTTGAGCAAGGCACCTTACCCCTGATTGCTCTGCAGTAATGTGCCACTGTATAAAACTACTTGTAAGTCGCTTTGGATAAAAGCGTCTGCCAAATAACTAAATGTAAATGTAAATGTAAATATAAAGTTACATCTAATTTTTCAATATCAGTGTGAGCATACAGCAGAACGTTGACAAAACATGCCAAGTTTCGTCAGAGTCATGGCTGTGTAGACATTCTTTCCAAGTCCTGCCCTTTCTCCACCCCATTGCCTCTTTTCTCTCTCTGCTGTCCTTTTAAAATTGAAGAAAAAAATAGATATTTTAAAAAGCATGCCAAATTTTTGTGATTTCATGTTCAGCTTATTGAGCAACGGGTGCAATTTTGGTTCTCTTTTGTCCAACTGGACCCTGAGCAATTCCAGCATTATGGATGTGACATTTTTGATCCAAACTTGAAATGTAAATTCTCAGAGTGTTTATAACCGGTATTTTGAACCCTGTTTATATTTGACAAAACCAATGATGATAGAGTCCAGACATCAGACTAATATCAGTCAATGCGCAAGTTTTCTTTTTTGAAAGAGCAAAACAAATATGCGTTATGGATGTGAGAAAAAGGATGCAAGTTTTTCAGAGAGATCGTACTTTGTAGGATTTCTGTGAATTAAAATGTACAAACCAGAATCAACCTGACAAATGGAGATGGCATGGTTCTTTAAAGAAAACAAAATGGTTATTTTATTTTAATGTCCATTTATGAGAATTATGGACTGTTATGGATGTGACAATTCACCCGATTATGGACATTCATACTTTAAAAACAGCAAAACAATGCTTTAAAAACTTAGAGACTTCACGTGGGTATTTAAACCACCAAATTGACATCTGGCCTATGGTGAAAAGTCATTGTCTATAATGTTGTCTTAAAATGTTTTGATATGCTGGAAAAGAATCGGCAAGGAACAATTTTGAGAAAATAAATCACAGAAGTACTAGAGAAGAGAAAGTCCACAAGATGGCACAGACAGCCACGATTATGGCTCTCACGTAGAACTTTGATTTGAAACACATCCCCTGATATAACAGATGTATCTATCTATATGAATTAAATATAAACGCCATGATACACCGATAGTAACTCTCCCATCAGGTACACCTGCTTTATTTCACACCGTGTGGGTCGAAAGTAGGCGTTTAACTTTATCTCACGTAGACGCAGGAACAAGAGGGCAAACTGCAGAGCTCAATCTTGCATTAAATGCTTCAAAT